>NC_091823.1:112643035-113843035 GCF_038994185.2 Dermacentor albipictus
ATATATATATATATATATATATATATCGGTGGGATCCGAACAATGGAGGAACTAAAGAGGGAGATGACGAGCGCGCTGGTGGAGGCAGTGTTAGAATTTGGCCAATGGCAACAAGCTAGGGTCGAAGTGATGCTTCGTGACCTCACGGAAAGGAAGGCATCGCATCGCGCTGCAGTTGAAGTCAGACAGAAAGTAGATCCCCTAGAGCAAACCGCTTCTGAGAACCACACAAGCGTTCAAAGCGAACAAGCGGGCGGACGTCTGCAAGCCAGGAAGGGCAGAAGGTCAAAGGCTGCAGGACGGTGTGCAAGGAGGCGCCGGATACCTTAGCCGGTACCTTCGACAGTGTCTGTGGTATTTCTTTCAGCAAGCACCAACGGCAAAGACGTCGATGCCACCGAAAAACAAAACAGAAGGTCAAAAGGAAGTGGAACGAAGTGAGCGGAAAGAAGAAACCAACTATGGAGGTTACACTCAAGGATTGCCTGGGCTTGGGACAAAGACAAGCAGGAAGCGCACATCAAGCAAGACGGCACTGGCATCACTACTGTGTACCGCGACAGGAATCTCATAGACGTGCCAAATTTTCCCGTAGAGCCAGCGGCACCCGAGAAGCACGCAGCTTTCGCGACAGTGATGGCGACGACCCCAGCGGTTACCGACGGGTAACGGTTCTGCCAGGTCACCGCTCTCTCAAACCGAATATCCTGCGCCACGCATGAAGGCAACAACAGAGCAGTCTTAGCGAATGCGAAGCAAAAGGAGCAAAAGCCACACGCTCGCACACGGAGTCCAGAAGTAGAGTCCAGAAGCAGACGGAGATTCGATGACCCCTATCGGGGTCATGGCGCACCACATCAATGCTGCGATAGCGACAGATGTAGAACACCCTTCTTCGTTATCGCAAATGGCAATTCCATTTGCAGCAGCAAGTAGCATGTTGTCAGCGGAGGTTTGTTTACCCGTGAGCGCGCGCGGAAGACGTCGCCTAATAATGAACGGGTTCTATTGACTCATTCATGTCAAATTCATTCAAGCTATTGGTTGCAGGATAAGTGTCGTGCCATTGCGTAACTGTAACCCGTTACAGCTTTACGTGGCGTCACGCGGTGTAATTCTTTTTTATTGTTGTTTTTATTTGATTTTGTGGGAAGGGAAGGGGGCATAGAATGGTCAGAGAAGAGAATGCGAGTTGTCGTCGCACACTAAAACAACCGAACACGGCCGACCGGTCACTGTCCGCGTGCACCTGCGTGCAGGGACAACGAGCAGGCCGACCATCGACACGACGACCCGGCCCCGTCGTGGTCGCGCAGCAAGTTGCCCTGGTTCTTCACCAACGGCACCGAATGGCCTCGTCCGTCGAGCAGGCTGTCGAGGCTCCCCAACGTGTGGCCCGACCCGCAGTCGCCGCACGACGACCGCATCGTGTCGCAGCTCATGTACCTGCCGCCCGGTTACAAGGGCCAGCCCAAGAGCATCAGTGAGTCATCGCTTGCTGCACTCTTCGCTGTCAAACACCTCACCGATGCTCCGCTGTATTGTGTGTATCGTATGAAGCGGGAACGAATTAAGTCACATTACAGTTCTAGCCTGTTTTTGTGCAACAGCAAGGTAACAATTATTATAGACATTGTCTTTTGTGTGATTTCATCGTTTCGTTTGTGACGCTTGGCCAATATATTTTACCTGTGTAAATGGAACCTTGATTCACAGCTCGCAAACATTTGCCTGCAAGGGTATAAAAGCTTTTTTTACAAGCTTTTTTTTCATAATTTAGAGGTCGAATCTAGATTTCATCCTCCTGTAGGTCACCCTCTACAAAGGCCACATCGATCATCATCATCATCATCATCACGGGCTCCATCGAACTGTTGTCACATGACAAGATTTTTCTCCCAGCCAGCCCACATTTTTTTTTTTTCGCATGAAGTTAAGAAATGAAGTCAGTTGAGAAATACCTCTTACGAAATACCCGAATACCCGGATTCGTAGAGGTAAGCTACAGCACTTGTAGTGACATCTTGATCGGGAAGCTGAGTGTACCACCGCAGGCAAGTAGGCACGCAGGCGGGCAGGCAGTAATCACCTGACATGCCTGTGCTGGGATGGGTAGACTGACTCACTGAAGAGACAGATGGTGCACAAACACAGGTGTATGAAATATCACCCCCGACAAACACATGAAGGACGACACGGAGACAAACAAAAGGACGAACAGCAACACAGAACACATAGGGAAACAATGTCGAGGCCTAAATGGCTATAACGTTTCACATGTGATCAAGAGTCCAGAAGTAGATGGAGCCTGTACCTTGATTACGGTTTCTGACGCTCTTCCCAAATTAGCCAGAAATCGGAGACGTCTTGTTTCATTCTATCGTTTCTTCTTTTTTATTTTATTTCTAAGTCATGCATGTAATTCTGTGTTTTGCAGATACCACTTATGATACGAATGACCTCAGGTTGGGTGATGCATCGAATGGTGAGACCTCTCGAAGTTATACGTGTTACATTGTGAACAACGTTGTTTTTTTAAAAGTGTGTTGTCAGACACACCGATTTGCTTCGTTGTACTTTTTACTATAGAAATTACACGAACACTCCGACCCCAATCGCTCGCCTGCGCGCGCGCGTGCGAGAGAGAGAGAGAGAGAGAGAGAGAGAGAGAGATGTGAATGTAGAACTAGTGTTCCGCGTACACCCCACACAGCGTTCTCTCGAACACGACTCGCTTTGCTAGAGCACATGTACGCGAACGCAGGATAAAAGTAATTTATCCAGAAACGACTGAAACCAATTACTATTAGCGCACATCCTTTCCGATCCTGCTGCGCTATCCGCGCAACATTTTCCGTCGCTGAAGTGCGTCGGGAGCACCAGCGAGACTATAAAGGTGGCATGATTGAGACTTCAACGGCGGTTCGATGATTAAAGCATGGTGTGGTAATGTTCGATGCTTTTTGACGAGCCAAGGCAAATATTTTTAGAGGGTCAAGAAAAGATCCCGTCTTTTATTTTTTTTTTCAGAAGCTTTTCTTTGGTGTAGTACGTTAGGTTTCATCAAAACGCATTAAGAAGCACAAGCTTCCACTGCAATGCTCCGTTCTTTTCTTTTTTTTTGTCTTCTTTTTTGCCCCCTATGCGAAAACCACACAACGCCTCGCTCTAACCTGATGCGAAGCGAGCACTAACTGTAGACCTGACTCGAGAATGAAAGCTATCGTTCCAGTGCCCGGCGGCAGACCATCATACGCACGGAATACGCATAGCGATACACAGCGCTCCTTAGAACATGCATGAAGATTTTGGTAGGGGTGGGCCAACGTACGGCGCATCCATCAGTGCGTGCGTGCGTGCGCGTATAATGTGGAGACGTCGGCCTCGAGCCAGTATGTTCGGTACGAACACAAAAAATTTGGAGGACGCTTAAGCTTCGTCTTTTAGAGTGGAACGCGATAGCTTTCAAAGATCCCTGATTGCGTGTCATGCTTCCCGGTAGCCGCAGCTTTCCTGCGGAGACGAGCGCCATCTGGATGGTGTTGTTGCAAGGAACCGGGCGATCCGCGACGCGCTACGAATGGTGGAAACGCTGGAAAAGGGGTTTGTGTTTGGATTTCCGCGTCGCCGAATTTCTTTTTCTGGTACATCCAAATTACAATCCGATGCTATCATGTCTGTAGGTTGCGTTTAGGTCCTACTTTACGGTTTTTTTTCTGACGCATATTACTTTGAGGAATTTCTTAGTTCAGTAACGCCTCTGCGCCACGCGGAGGGCCTGCATGGTTGTGGTTCGAAATGATTTTTCGCAAAATGACATCCGACGCCGACATAGGATTTTTTTGTGACACGAGGCCCTTAACGCTATCGCGTCAATACGCGAATGGGTTTATTTGTTCGCTGGTGCTACAAGCCACTGAGTCAGAATTGCGATGCACTGTCAATAATTGCGTCGAAGTTACATGATTTTCAGTCTGAGGTGTTGCAGACTCCACTGAAAAAAAGTTGAGGTCGTTGCATGTTACTTCTTGCATTTTCTATCTAATCCTCGTAATTACGGTGCAATTAGATTTTGATTGAATGTAGCCATTCATGTCACAAAGTTTTGTCTTTCCTGTTTTCTTTTCTTTTCTTTAAGATTTCGATCGCCGGGGCAAACCATATGCGCAATCAAGTTATTTGACGAGGCATTACGAAAAACGGGGGGGGGGGGAGGGGGGGGGGAGGGCGTGCAAAACTGTTCCTTCGCCATTGCTGACAGAATGGGGCACATCGAACAGCCCGTGAAACGTGGCCGAGCCTTTAGTAAAGTGGTCGAGTGTAGCAGTATTCAGCAATCTAAAGTGAATTGAAGCCAAATTGGGTACGCAGAGGATTCACTTGACCCGCAGCTCAATGGTCGTGGCATACGGACGGGGGAAAAATCTACTTCTGGTCGGCTGCAGTGAGAAATTGTGCAAAAATGTTGCGCAGAAACTATGCGAGGGTGATTGTCAAAGTCGTGATACGTTCCCTGTAGGTGTTCTGAGATACGCAGCTGGGGCAATTTTCGGTTAGCTCTATTGGCCAATGCTATTATGAAGCGTGTGGTAGCTGTGACATGTGCAGCTGTCGCAATGGACACGACAGGCACGAACAGGGAAAGAGAAAGACGATTGATTGATTGATTGATTGATTGATTGATTGATTGATTGATTGATTGATTGATTGATTGATTGATTGATTGATTGATTGATTGATTGATTGAGTGAGTGAGTGAGTGAGTGAGTGAGTGAGTGAGTGAGTGAGTGAGTGAGTGAGTGAGTGAGTGAGTGATGGATGGAGGGATGGATGGATGGATGGATGGATGGATGGATGGATGGATGGATGGATGGATGGATGGATGGATGGATGGATGGATGGATGGACGGACGGACGGACGGACGGACGGACGGACGGACGGACGGACGGACGGACGGACGGACGGACGGACGGACGGACGGATGGACGGATGGACGGATGGATGGATGGATGGATGGATGGATGGATGGATGGATGGATTTTAGCGCCCTAAATCAACACGAAAGACGCCAATATCAGAGTGTCCGCATCAGTCTTGAACAGACGCAGATATCTCAATATATGTATAGGAGCACTCTTGCATGTTGTTCCCATCGAAATGCCGCTGTCGCGGCCTGGAATCCAATCCGGTACCTGATGTTGAGCCATGGAACGTTGTCGCCACTGAGCCGCTTTGGTGGGTGCGCAGATGCGGCGGCCGTGAAGACCATCGTCCTGTACGGCGGCTGGTACGACTTCCTGGGTGGACGCGAGCTCTTTCTGAGGGACCGGTGCCCAGTGGACAAGTGCGTCGTCCACCAGGGATCGCACATGAGTGAGCGAAAAAGCGCCGTCGTGGATGCCTTCATCTACAAGGACTACTACTACCACCCTGCGGTCCCGAACATCACGGGACGCCAAGTGAAGATCATGTACCTGCTCGAAAACCCGATGCACACATTCGTCCCGAGCGGAGACGCGGGAATCGACTGGATGGCCACCTACCGGTACGCGGACGACGACTTCGATTGGGGTATACCCGAAAGCCGTCACGTTGAATGCACATTGGAGCAATGCTCAGGGCCAACATGTATATCAATGTAAACTCGCTAGAGCTTAGGGTTGATATATTATTGACGTGTGTTCCGCATACGACGTGTTCATTGTGGACCGAATTCAGAAAATTTTCGTTCGCGAGTGCTGTTTGGCATTGGCCGACCTCCTTCGCTAATAATATGTACATCACAAGTGACTGGTATCTGTTAACAGTTGTAACCTATATATAAAAACGTTCTTGTGAATACTGGCCCGGTTCGTTTAGCAAGTGAGTTTCCTTCGTCTCTGCTCCAGTCTCTTCTCCTCCCTCCCATCCCTGCTCCCGCCAAACTTGTCGTAGACCTTGACGACTTCAAGGAGGAAGGAAGAGCTCGAAAGCGTTTGGACACATTTTATGTCGGACGGCCAAAAGACCTTTGATTCAGTCATTCGGGTAAATTCGAAGTGTACACAAAACGTGAAGAAAACTGCGTCACCGCAGTGAGACATCCTCCTGAAGGATAATTTGGGCCAGTATCTTTAATAGCAAGGCTATAACTGGTTCAATAACAGAAATGTATCACTCGGTTGAGAGAACCGCGTCTTTATGCGACTTTTGGATATTCAGCTGTTTAGTCATTCATTCATTCATTCATTACAGTACCCTCAGGGCTCAGACGATCGTTAGAGAAGGAGTGGGTACAACAACAGTTTGAAGATCTAAGAAAGTCCCCAAGGTGCTGTGAAAGCAAACAATACTTCGTGTCATTGTCTAAGATATCACCCTGCAGTAGCCACAAAAATCGTTGCTGCCTTTCAGTAGAAACAATTTTGGGGGACGCTCGTGCCTCTCTGCTAAGCAACATGTCCTTCTCGCCGACAAACTACGGACTGCAATGAGGACTTAAGCGTCGCACATAGACGGACCTACATGTTCGATGCATCCACTCGATCCAGAAGGCCTCTCTGTATCCGTTTGCTGGGGACAGTATTTCAGAATACGCCACAAACATTGCGGGGCGGTGTTGCTCACTCGTTGAAGAACTTTCCCAGGAAATGCAAAGCGGTGTCGCCCTCGACTGTGAATGTGTTAGTGGAATCACGAAAAAGAAACTGAGACAGAAGAGTCATCCCTTATCAGCTTCTTTTTTTTTTCCCCTTCCCGATCGCAGAAAGGACTCGGACATTGTGACGCCGTACGAGAAATTCGTGCTCTTCGACCCGCTGGTGAAAGCTATCAAGCGCGACTTCGACTACTCCCAGAACAAAACCAAAATGATCGCGTGGTTCGTCTCCAACTGCGCCGCCTCCAACCGGCGCCTTGATTACGCGCACCAGCTGCAGAAACACATAGAGGTAAGCGGGGGCCGGTCACACCTATTTCGAAACTAATGGAGCCAACATCAGCTACGAGCCGGTGCACGTTTCAATTCGACTCCATCTTAGACTGGACAGTGGAATGGCAGAGACCGTTACCACTTGAACATTTGTCCCTTGCGCATTTTATTTCACGTTGACTTCTGTCCTGCTCAATGTTAACGCAGAAGCGATTACTACGGAAGATATTCATCCTGTATACGAAGTCTGATGCATTCGGAACTGTATGGAAGCTGTTTAATGCGCAACGCTTCGTTTGAAGGCTCTCGACCGTTTTCACAGCCCATAGGCAGATATATCTTTGAGGGAACCAAAATTGACAGAAGGCTTTCTTTTTTAAACAGGTATGTGAGGGATTAACAGCCAATAACGCGCTGCAGATGTTTCTTGTGCAAAAAAAAAATTGTACGTAACTTCATTTGTAACGTTTCTCACATTTCGGAAATATAGGCACTCAAACACAAGTAGTAAAAGATTAGAGAGAAAGCGTTTCATTTACTCTAATGAAATAGAGGGCCCCACTTCGCAACTCTGATGGAGATTACCTTTTTTTTTCTTCTTCGCACGGATAGGTGGACATCTACGGTTTGTGCGGCACGCTAGACTGCCCTCGCTCCGAGAGCGAGAGGTGCTACCAGATGTTGGACAATGACTACTATTTTTACCTGTCTTTCGAGAACGCCAACTGCAAGGACTACATCACCGAAAAATTCTTCAATGCTCTACGGTATGCGCTCCACCATTTCTTTCTTTCCTTCTTTCTTTTACATCTGTTTCTTTCCCTGGGTTCTTTGTTCCCGCTTTTGTCTTCTTTTTTTGTTTTCCTCCTTCCGTCTTTCTTCATTCATTTCTTGTTTCGTTGCCTACATTCTTTCTTTTCTTCATTCTTATAGTTTTCATTTCCTTCTTTCTTTTTTTTCTTCTCTTCGATCTTTTGTTGTTTCTTTCTTTCCTCCCTTCCCTCTCTACTTATCTCTTTCGTTCCTTCTGTAACGAAGAATAACCGCCGGTCAGCCAGGCTCATCACCAGCGTTTAGGCACGGGTACGGTTCCGGCTGCTCACAGGGTTAAAACCTTCACAGCGAGTTCGACCTCTACCTTCTATAGCGTACCCTATAAATAAGCACATTAACAATTGGTGGAAGTGCGTGGTACGACTCCGTCAACGTTGGAACTTCGCCACCGGCACCACAGTTGCCACGCCAGCCAGATCCTCGGCGCACACCAGACAAGCACCCGCGATTTGTTACTATTGTGGTATTCCGGAACACGTTGCCCGGTTATGTCGCGACGCCGTACGCTGCCTTTCCTTTTTCTTTTTTCTTTATTACTGTCGACTCATGAGCACCAACGCTCATCGACAGTCACGATCTTCTGTGTCGCCGATGGAACCCCCGTTCTTAATACTACTCGTCATTTTCCATCCACACACTGCCACTCCATCTCACCGATAACGTGCCGGTTAAGCCCTCTGCCTCAGGGAATCGTCGCAGTTCCCGAGACGAGGACTGCATCGCCATTTCGAGACCAAAGGTCTCGAAATAACCCCAACAACGTCGTTGAAGGATTTCGAGCATTCTCACTGGTGGATACGGGCGCAGTCATCTCTATGTTACGCGAAGGACTTTGACGTTCCCGAGGCGAAAACTGCATCCCATTCCAGTTAACAAAGGTTTCGAAATAAGTAAGTGTGTCTTAATCAACTGCGACAAGATGAAGCCGGGAATGAACGCAGGCTTTTGCCGCGAATACAGTGCCACATTTGATTACCGACTCGCAATGATTACTTTTCTATTCTGCACTAGCGCGCTCGAGGACTTTCCTTTTGAGCCAAATACAAGGCGATGATGCGGAGGGGATAACTAACGGATGCCTGATTCAACCGGGGTTATTAATCCCGCCTATTATAAACGTTGCAGCGCTTGTCATCGTGTCTGTCTTCTTGTTTGATCTTCGTGCTTTATGGCACTGTTTACAGCCATTACGAACCAACTAGCCCAACGAATTCGTTTGACCTTGTTGGTATTTGAGTTTATTGATGCCAAACAACACTTAACATAACCTGGTTTGCGTAGATTGTCGCTTTCGTGTGTCCAACCTGGCGGTGAAAATTCTGGTGACTTAAATTAGCTATACTGCAAAGATTTAATATTCATTGCTGTGCGCTATAGGCATGTATTGTTGTAGCCCCTAATTATAACAACTTTTCAAGCATTTCTTTTTTACAAGTTAAGCCATATTTCCAATCGTGCGTGAAAATGTGTGGGTAAACCAAATTTCAACAGAACTGAATATTTAACTAGATTCTTATGGCGATAACAGCTCTTGTTCTGGAAAGCTTTTGAAGAGCCATGCCTCGCATATACGATTCTTTTGAGGGGACCATCTCATTGCTCGCCCTAACTCCCCTGGTCGCCCTGCCCCGTTTCTAGATCATCGTTGATCATCCAGTGTGCCCGTAGGAAGTAGTTTCGTTACTGATCCTCGCAGACATTTTTGTGGAATACGGAAACACAAAAAAGGCGCTTCCAAATTAAAGAGAAAGAAAGAAAGAAAGAAAGAAAGAAAGAAAGAAAGAAAGAAAGAAAGAAAGAAAGAAAGAAAGAAAGAAAGAAAGAAAGAAAGAAAGAAACAAAGAAAGAAAGAAAGAAAGAAAGAAAGAAAGAAAGAAAGAAAGAAAGAAAGAAAGAAAGAAAGAAAGAAAGAAATGCCGGAAACAGAAAATGACTTCTCAAAGTTTCCCGACAAACGGAAGCGCGCTCGAGTGGCACTTGCATCACTGCCTGCTGCGCTTCGACTCACGGTTGTCACTCGACTAGAACAGTGAGAAGTCGCTTTTGACTGTTTTGCGATCACGTGATCCTTGGCACAGGCTGAGTGCCCTAACAAATGCCGAAGGCCCCGTCCCAAGCGCACACCAAGCAAGTTCCACGGTTTTGCGGTGCCAGAACCACGATCTTATCGTGAGGCACGAGTTTTAGTTACACGTACGTAGAGGTTTCACGTACGCAAACGTGAAAAGCCTACGTACCTTACGTGCACGCCATCTGAAACGCTTTTAGCTGCACGTACGCGACGCACGCCAAGAGGGACCCCGTAGCTACATCTATCGGGAAATGTGAACACGGCGGTAGCCAATTCAATCCTGTCGCCTTGTTTCGATGCAAGCCGTCTGCGCGCGCAAGGCCCTCTATCGCCTGTTCGTGATCTCGCGGAACTCCCACGCGAAGCTGTCTACGTGCGCAAGAAACGCACGCAAAGAAATGAATCTCACGTACGTCCGTGAGACCAGCGCGCGGCCGCTACGTTCTACGCATGCGCACTGCTGACACGTAGAAGCTCTACGTACGCAAAACCTCTACGTGTAACTAAAACTGTCTACTGTCTAATAACGCCGTAGCCACCACGGCGCGTAAAACCACGCGAATGCCGGGCGTTGAACGCGGGGCCGCTTTTGCACCCGTTTGCTCTCTCGACGAGCCGGTGGGTGTCTGGGAGGCGCCGCGATTCGAATCTGCCGCTTAAGAGAAAGTCTTTTCTACATTCAGAAATTCCACCGAGAACTTGGTGACGGTTGAACTTTTTTGCAAAGTTTCTTAACTTCGGCTTTCACATTTTGAAATACAAACCTGATCGTAATAATCAAGCACGTACAGATGCGACATGATCATATGCGCTTTAGCGTCAGACGAGCTATACGATAGGACGGCAAACGCTCCTTCTTTGGTAGCAGGCCTTTTTCATTGCGCGTACGCATTTCTTTTATTTGTCTTGTATTGTTCCCACACTTCTCAGTCGTTGTAGGACAGCCAGGGAATTCTCTTTCTAAATGGACATTTATTAGAAACCTCTTACTTCAATTTACAAGAACATCTTAACATCTTAGAAACCGGCGATCCATTTGTTGTTAGAAACTCGTAAGCTTTACATAATTATTTTAGCTGTGGCAAATTATTTGTTTGTTATTTCTTTCTTCCTTCCTTTCTTTCTTTTTGTTTCTTTTTTATGCCTGCCCCAAGCCACAAGACTAGGGCTGCGGCAAGTGTACAGCCAACTGTGTACGCGATTTAACGTTAAAAGCAATCTATAACGTTATATCAATAAAGCAATAACGTTATACCTCGCAATCGTCATGACATTTGGAACATTAAAAAAAAATACCTGGCCCTGATTCTCGTGGTCGACGCGGGTCAAAACGTGGCCGTCACAAACTGTTTTACAGCGGTAGCCGCGTTTCACTATAATAGAGGGCAAAATTGCCACATGTGGCCGCAGGACGGTTGACTTAAGTTTATTATTCGGGTAGACAGCACCAGGCGGTACCAGTCATAATTTTGCACCCCAATTAGCCTTACCTTTATTACCTTTTCATCTTATATTTCTTTTTCCTTGTTGCATTATTGGCCTCGTTTATCACTTGTAGATATTGCATAATATACTTTTGCAGTGTAAGTTCCCCTGTTAGCCTCTCCAATTTGTCCGCTGCTGATCAGCTGGCGACTGCGTCACAAAGGTTCTCCCCAGCTAACGTTAGCCAAGCTCTTAAAAATAATATATAGAATGCACGAGGACGCAATTGAGCAATGGTATTCTGTCAGCAGTGACATACCGCACCAGGAGGTTTTGTTCTTTTTCGTAACTGAACTATCGATAATTATGTGAGATTAATCAACGAACTTCTTAATTACTGAATTAAGGGCAGGAATTTTGATAGCAAAGTAACAATTGTGTTTTAAAACACCCGATTCACTTGTTTTCAGCGTGCTATGTCTGGCGTAATTATTTTTTCGCGCTATAACGAAAAATGCGCAATATGAAAATAGACGCATGATTACGCGTCCGCGCGCCGGAAATTCAATTTTCATGCGTGCGCATATATATATATATATATATATATATATATATATATATATATATATATATATATATATATATATATATATATATATATATATATATATATAATAAAAAAGTCCGACGGCCAGATTCCAACAGAGGACAATTACATAATTATCAATTAATTAGTTACCTGATTAGTTTGCTAATTCATACTGTACCCTTTACGCAAGGAACGCTTATTCCCCCGCTGCGACGTACCTCATAATCGGACCGTAGTTCTGGCATGTGAAACCCCAGAAATTATACAATATTAATTCGCACGTCGTCATAGGTCAAAATGTGGGGGCCGATCCCGAAGATAGCGCAGCAAGAAAAAAATTTCATACAGTCCGACGACGCTCACCCTACTATCTCACGCGAGGGGTGGCGCGAGAGAGTGCCGTGCGCAGTTACTCCGACCCCCATTCTCACCCTCATTCTCACCCCCAAGTTACCAACGTTGTCTTCCATCAACTTCAGCTGGAGATTGAATCGATCGCCTTCCGACTTTTTCTTTTCTTTCTCGTAATGCATGCGGACGGTATGCAACCTGCATGCGCTTTTTTTTTTTTGAGCTGGTCATTATATTCGTCCAAGGAAAAAAAATTACGAGACGTGAATGGCTGCGCCATAAATCGTTATTTATATATGTAATTATGTAGACTCACTACGATATGAGCGATGCATCACCTTATACCACCTTGACTCTCTTTCAATAAAGTGTGCAAAGCTTTAATAAAATTGCTAACCTTAACGCATTCATCGGCAGTGCAGTATAATTGCGCGTCTAATGGGGATTAGTGAGTTCTAGCACATTTTTTTCGTGCGACGGGGCGCTGGCAGAACGGGGCTGGCCGCAGCATATATATGGCACAGACGGCAGGAAACACGCATTGAGTATTAGCGGAGAGTACATATAGCAGTACTAAGCCCGATTACAGCGAATACTGAAGAGACTCGTGTGTATAGCGAAGGAACTGCAGCGGTTATAGGCAAGCGTTTGCAAAGTCTTGGGCAGATTTAGAACTGTTTTTTTTTTCTCCTTCTTTATGCGTGTCCACTAGCGCATCTGGAGTGCAACGAAGGAGTACAGTGAAATATGGTGAGCTTAATATAGGGTCACTATAGAAACTTTTCACTACAGCTCGGTCACAGTTAATTGGTTGCACTGGGTGTAGTAGAGTAATGAACAGTGCGGAACCGTAGCGCACGCAGCACCCGCGGAGCCTTTAAGACAGCTGTAAAAGTGCAGCTTAAATACAGTAAGAAACGGAAATTCCTCGGCCGTAACGAACTAATTGCGTCAGATATGGTGAAGCGTCCGCAAAGACTGAAACAGACGTCGGGCAGTTTCTTAAAACTGTGCACACGTACGAACGAGTACATTTGGTATATATGTAGAGTGAGACGTTTCAAATAACCTCGGGTCGAGCGAATTATTTGCGCAGGATTACACAGTGGAGCTCTTGATTACAACGAAATCATCTCAGCGTCAAAGCAGGTTCCTAAGCTTTGCGAATGGTGGGAGCACCAGCTACACTATATATACGCAGTTTCACTGCCTTTGATGTACGAATTGCTCGGACTGGCCTATATACGTCTGAGAAGGATTTCGCTTTAACTTCGTGTTTGTTAGGTGTACGGCCACACTGTTAACAAACCAACGCGACTGGTCGCTTGTAAAAACCAGTAAGCACCCCGGCACGCTCGCTCCCTATAGCAGCTGCAGACGTTAAAGAATAACCAAACGGAACAGAAGTAAAGGAAGAAAATTGGGCGGTCTTAGTCAAGCGGGGAAGACAGAAATGGACGCCAATAATAAATCGTAGCGGGCGCATTAAGTTAATGAAAGACCAAGCAACAAAACCGAGTGAATCGGGCGCCCCCCACGGTTCAACAAAATCGTTCAAACAAAAATGACAAAACCGAGTGAATCAGGCCGTCGCCACAGCAGAGCCAATCGTTAAAACAAAACTTACAAAACACAGGTGCCTCGCCTTTTCTCCACAGATAGACGAGCCGATAACCATGGTTTCACTGTATGTAAAAACCGTAACAAGATTACAGAGACGTGAGCTGAATGAAATGAGATGAGGTCCTGAACGAGAACGTTAATTTCTGACAGTGGAGTCGGCATCGCAGTATACGCGTACGTAGATATATAGTAAACGTGCACAAAGCGTATATGATTGAAAATCGTACGGGGACAGTTCCGTTGGTACATAACTGACAGGCAGACGCGGAAGCGTATACGGACAGGAAATTAAGCGCCAGCAACCACTGCAGCAGCAAGTATAGATGGAAAAGCTTCAGCCTCGCAGCAGCAGCAGGATTGTATAGATTAAACAGATCCGTTCCAGGCAGAAGGAATGGGTACTAAATCGTACGAAAAGTATCATGCAGCAAACAAATTGCGAAACGTCTATAGCGGCGAGACATGATGAAGTTATTGCGCGTAGTCTAAAAACATACCGGTTAAGCGATAGCTCTAGCATATGGGTTCCGAAAGAAAGAAAAAAAGAAAGAAAGAAGCGCGGGTATACCCATTTCCCTGAGGTACACACGCGCCCGCTATGTATAGCGTTCTGTACAGCCCTTAAAACTGTTAACAGAAACACGCGAGTGCTGTATCGTCAGCTACGAGGCCTGCATTGTGTTTACTGAATTCCGCTACCTATTACATATATGTATGTGGGCAACGCTTCCCCTAAATTAAAAATCAGTGGCCCTGACCAAATGAATGCAGCCGTACACAGTGCTCAAAAGTGAAAAGAACACGGAACTGTGTTATTAACAGTAATGCAGGTGAACACACAGGTTATAGAAGAGCTTAGCAAAAATGCTTCGTTTCTGCGTCGGCATTTGCCGATATTCGGGAGATATCTTGGATTTTGTTGTCTAGAAGCTCAAAGTGCGGAATTTCCTCGGTGACTATTTCACAAACAATGGTTTCAAGCAACGAGCAAATAAATTAGAGGTGTGCGAGTAGTGATTTTTAAGATCGAATCGAATACGAATCGAATAGCGCCAGTGGCGAATCGAATCGAATATCGAATAGCGTTCGAATATTTTTCGCATAATGAGCAGCCGTTATCACAATTAATCTAAAACAATGTTCACTCCCTAGCATTCTTAATGCTAGCAAGTTTCTCTCACTACACTGTACGTTATGAAGCGTTGTTTAATAAAAGCACAAATAGATCGTTAGGAGCACAAGGATAGGTTCGTCGCATGCACATGACTCTTCAGATAGTGCGAATTATCGCTGTATAGCGTGTATAACGTATGGCTATCTATGCGGCGTAGCCTGCTCCACTGGGCAAGTTCTCATGTTTTATGTCTCTATGCCCGCGGGGATGAAAATTTACCTAGTTTAGTAAAGTCGAAAGTTGGGCTAGTTGGTGAGTGATCATCGTACCTTGCTGGTGTAGCAGCGCACTGACACGGACACAGAGAAGACAAACAGAAAAAGACGACACTCGCTGCACTCGCAACTATTTTATTTCAGAACACATACTTCATACGCCTGAGGGTGCGCGGGTATATATATATGAAGTATGTGTTCTGAAATAACATAGTTGCGAGTGCAGCGAGTGTCGTCTTTTTCTGTTTGTCTTCTCTGTGTCCGTGTCAGTGCGCTGCTACACCAGCAAGGTACGATGATTACCTAGTTTCGCTCCAATTTTACGTTTGATTGGGCGCAGCTGACGTGATGAAATATTCGAAAAGTATGGGGAAAACCTTCGCATTTACGTATAGGACTATTCGATTCGAAGTCCCAATCGAATGGGACGCTATATCTGATTCGTTATTCAGAAGTTTCGAATATTCACACACACCTATAATAAATGGTTGAGTCATTTGTCAGAAAGGCTAAGTAAAAAAGAAACTCGAGCTAGATAAACACTGACTAAAACTAAATATCGTGTTTATCGATCACGAAACAAGTGCATATTCCGTGAAACTCGCGCTAAATTTCGAAGAGTTTTGATTTAACGGTTTTGGGATCAAGTTCCTGCCATTTTACAGGTACTCATATGAACAGCTTCTGAAACGCTTTCTACGGTGTGACTTCTTTTTCTTTCGAGTTGTCAAACTCGATTCTCTCGTTACCATATTGTTGAAGCCCAATGTGATGGGCGCTGTGAAATTTGGTGTTTGGGGAGTGTATATGTATGTGGGGGGGGGGGGGGGGGTCCGTTGGCACATTGTCAGGCATTTAGTAGCCTTGTTTTGCCACCTTTTCCTATACAACCACCGCATATACTAAATTGTTTGTATATCCATAATGTTTAAAAACAGCGCTAGCGACTCGGGACACAGAAAAGAAGATGGGGCACACACGGCGCTGACTTACACAACTGCGTTTATCGGAAAAACACGGTTGCTTTTTGAAGCCTTACATCAAGCGTGCGCACATGCTCAATGCGAATAAAAGCACAGGTTATACATGCGGGTCTTATTGCTTGAGTGTTGAACGAAAAGGAAGCGTATGTCATATTTATAGCGCAGTGTGCGTCTATTCTTTCGCCCGTGTCTAATACGCTGGAGAAAAACAGCGTTCGCTGCTTTTTGCAATACCCGCATGTATTATTACCCTTTACGAAAGCGCGAAATATATATATATATATATATATATATATATATATATATATATATATATATATATATATATATATATATATATATAGAGAGAGAGAGAGAGAGAGAGAGAGAGAGAGAAACGGGTATTTTCCCGATTTTCATAAAACTAGTTCGGGGCGCGAAAAATTGGGAGGAATCATTACCCCCCAAAAAAGGGGAGGGACCCCGTTGACTCACCGCCTCACCGACTCGGCGCGAGACACGCAGCCCTGTATAACACACGCGGTCCAACGTCTCTCATCCCCTTCGCAGGCACAACGTGGTCCCCGTGGTGATGGGCGCTTCCCGCGAGGATTACCTGGCCGCGGCTCCGTACCACTCGTACATCCACGTGGACGACTTCGGGTCGCCCAAGGAGCTGGCCGAGTACCTGCAGCTGCTCAGCCGCAACCGGACGCTGTACAACCAGTACTTCGAGTGGAAGGGCACCGGGGAGTTCGTCAACACGTACTTCTGGTGCCGCCTGTGCGCCATGCTGCACGCGCCGCCAGCTCCGGCGAAGCGGCGCACGCAAAGCGTCCACGAGTGGTGGCACGAGGGAACGTGCAGGGCGGTGGCGTAGTGCGAGCGCCCAAACACACGTGGGGGGGGGGGGGGGGGCGAATGGCATTTGTTCGCGCTCGCGGGACAGCGTGTTTACTACATCGCTCGTGGTTCCTGG
Source organism: Dermacentor albipictus (assembly GCF_038994185.2). Classification (NCBI taxonomy): domain Eukaryota; kingdom Metazoa; phylum Arthropoda; class Arachnida; order Ixodida; family Ixodidae; genus Dermacentor; species Dermacentor albipictus. The sequence continues at coordinate 112,660,170 of NC_091823.1, forward strand.
CGAGAACTGTCGCTATCTCAGGACTTTCGAGAACTATACTGCGCGCGTCTCGACTGTTGTCGTCGCATGCTTGCGACATCGACCGTGAACTCTTTCCGGTATAGACTTCTTTTTTTTTACTACTGTTGCTTCATGAACTTTAGTTGTTTTTCGTCTGTTTGTTTTACCTTTCTCGCCGCTGCTTGCCCCGCCTGTGTTGCGTGTGTGCTCGGTAGTTTTGCACGCGTTATGAACGCGCATTTGGGTTGAGCACCGTAAAACATGTAGATAGATTCGTATTCTTAAAGACAAAGAAAAAAACGGTAGTAAAATAAAAGTGTGCGGGAACAATCGAGAATGATCGTCAATGTTAGCGAGTGGCACGAACGAAGAAACGAACGAGCGAGCGCGCGATAATTTTCCTTCCCCTCTACTCGCAACACGCTCGACAGTTCCCCCGCTTCCCCACTCTTCCCTCCCTCCCTCTCTCCCCGCAAGTCGGTTGCGCGAGATCATATGCCCTTTCTCACGGCGCATTGGAACCGCAAGTCCTGCCATCGAGAGTCAACTATGCAACGACCACCGCAGACCGCCGATCGAAAACCGCCGCCAACCACAAAAATGGGCGAAAAGAGCCAACAAGTAGCGATTCCTTTTAACACAGGCCGCCGCTTTTGCCATCCACGCATGTGAAGCTGCGTTCCGCGGCGGTAGCCAATCTGCGGCAGGCCGAAAAACAATCTCTGCTTTTCAGGCTACATGATTGATGTGTGACGTGACTCGGTGGTCTCCCTCACTACGTATGCACACGACCGCTTCTGTAAAGTATTACACCGATGCACAGTCGCCAGCAAAAAAAGTCTGGGGATGACAGGTGACACGAAACTTGCCTTTTTGGGTCGCTGCCTATATAGATAGACATGAAGGCTCAAATCAAGCGGATAGAGCCTTCGTGCGCCTGTTGAAAACAATGTCATGCATTACGGCAATTCCACGTTGCCCGGCAGTGCTAGAAGGGATTTTTTTTTCTGCTGTCATGGTCTGCAGACTTTTGCTCTCGTCGCGTAAACGGCGAAAACGGCGCGAAAACAACAGAAAAATTGCAACAAAAGCCCGTGCACCCTCCTCCCCGACGAAGCGCCTGGGCACCTTTTCCTGTTGTGCACGACGATGGGTGCTCTCACCCGAAAGATAAAATATAAAGTACTGAGAGAAAAAAAATTAAATTATGGGGTTTTACGTGCCAAAACCACTTTCTGATTATGAGGCACGCCGTAGTGGGGGACTCAGGAAATTTCGACCACCTGGGGTTCTTTAACGTGCACCTAAATCCAAGTACACGGGTGTTTTCGCATTTCGCCCCCATCGAAATGCGGCCGCCGTGGCCGGGATTGGATCCCGCGACCTCGTGCTCAGCAGCCCAACACGAGTAAAGTACTGAGAGACTAAGGCCAATGCGCGACAAATGCTGTGTTAAGTGTATGTATTCCTTTCGGGATTATATTTTCCGGCAGAAGAGAGAGAGAGAAATAAACAACTTTATCTGCCACTGCAGGGTGGGAAGTTAGGGCAGGTAGGCCTAGTGTGGCTCCCAGGTGGGGGCGACGTCTTGGGCCCACGAGACGAGTGCGAGTTGCGTTTTCTTGTCTGCTCTTCTCAGCAGCTGGTTCCAACCCTCCTCGGAGGGCGCTGGCAGTAATGATCGTTACCCTCGCATCCCCAGAGAATGTGTGCCCGAGTTTGCAGAAGAGGAAGGAATGGTCCAATGATTCTACCATCCCGAACGACGCGCAAAGGTTCGATGGTGCGAATCTACACCTATATGATATAAAGGTTGATTGCGGCATTCTACGCCGTAGAAGGGCCATCGGCGCCTCGCGCTGTCGTGAGGGAAGCGACGGTACATTCTGGGGGGAACGCTAAAAACGTCAGCATACCGCTGCAGCAAGAAAGGGCTGGCTGGCTTATGCGACCAACAAACTGTTGTTCTCTGCGGAACCTGGTTACAGCCAGCAGGGTAAGGTTCGGTATATAAAGAAACCTACAGGTCTACTAATCGCCGCATATTTGCCAAATTGTCAGCAATCTCACCATGCGGTAGTCCGCAGGGTCCGGGAATCCAGAGAAACGGAATTTCTTTAACACGAGGTGGAATGAAAAATCAGATAGGCTGTTATAGTTAGCTTAGCATATTTTTTTTGAAAAAACAATCTTACATTTATTACAACCTTCAACAGAGCTGATACTTTGAATTGATCACAGGTCAATCAGTACTTATATTTGCTAAAAGACTACGTAAACGCAAGCTGATGAAGCTTGAATCTAGGCCACATTGAATCGAATAACAGTGCCGGTTGTGAGACCAATATCTGGTAACGTGTCCCTAGAACATGCTCGTATGCTCTAAGAGTTTTCACTGTTAGCAGTTGAAATCTTGGCGCCAGATCTGGCATGTCTGCTTCAAGGTGAAAGATACACTTGGGCACTATTATGCACGGGTCCATGTGAGTGTCTTCGTTTTCTTTTCTCGGCTCACTGGTGTGAGCGCCAGTGAGCCAAGTCCGGGCCCAGGTGGATACTACAGAAGGAACGCCAAGCGGTTGACTTCTCAAAGAACCTATCTGTATCAAGACGGCGAGTTGGGCCAGCACCGTGTCGTCGTTTTATACCTTCTTTTGTCCTTGTCTTGTGTTGCGCTGTAACGAACCTTAATATGAACCTCTCTGTACTTTGCGACGTTAAACTATGTTAACCGATCAATCCAATAAAACACCAATTCGGCCCCAGTTATAATCACTATGCGTACACACCACATCGCCTCGCCCCTGCCTGGTCGCGATGGTCTCCCGGAGGCCTGCGGCCTGCCCACAACGCCACGGTTCTCAGAGGACACGCCGGTAGAGGTCAACCGAGGTTCTAGTGACTGGCGTCTGAACAACGGACATTCGGCACACGGACGCTTTTGCATTTCGCCCGCATCGGAATGCGGCAGCCGTGGCCGGTATTAGATCCCGCGGCCTCGTGCCCTAGCCACTAAGCAACCACGGCGGGTGGCACGACTTCGGCACTGGGGCACCGCAGTTAAACACGACGTAAAATCCGCCTATTATGAGGACTGTGAATGTATGTGTTGCTTTCTTTTCCCGTGAGTGTTTTTCTTTCTTTCTTCTTCTCTTTGTTCTGTAAAAAAAAGATATGTTCATATAAGTATTGTAATTTCCTTTATAGATAAAACCACGTGACTCTACAAAAAAAACAGGAACTCAAAATGCTTGTTATTTTTTTTTACTGCATTGGACGGTGTTCAGTGTATATATGCGAGAAAATTTATTAATTGTGGTAATATGAATTTAATATGTTGTTTCACCAACTGTCTGGTCATTTTACAAGCACTGCGTGCTTAGATTGACCAGTAAATCCACCCTGTACAAAGAAATTTGGATAAATAAATGAATGAATGAATGACTGCCCTCACGCGCTATCGTTTTGCAGACCTTGCTACCATGCTTCGTGCGAAAGAACCGGGCGCGGGCGGCTCAAGGCATCGGCTTCATTGTGCGTCAGCATACTTGACGGTGGCGCACGGAAACGATGCGCCGTCGTCACTGATAAGCGATAGGCTCGGCGCATGGTTGAAAGCGCTGCAATGCGATAGCGCACTAGCGCAGTGAAGTTGTTTTATTTCGTATTTTGCGCGATTTCTTTAAACGCCGAAAAAAAAATCGTCACGCGGCATGTACGTTGCAACGAAAAATTTTATCGGTCATTTCTGAACCCCCTCTACAACGCAACGAAACGCACTTGGCCTAAAAGTGAATATTAAATATTTTGCATAATTGCTCTTAGTTCATTAACCAATTAAGCAGACTACAAATATTACTATAAAGAGCACCACATGACAGCAAACCAAATCACATTGATTTCATTCAGCTGTGGTTAACCACGTTTTTACAAATCATAGGTTTAAGTTACGTGAAACACCCTGTATGACTTTGCAAAATCATGTTTACAACTCTTTAACTCAACATTAATATAAAACGATATCGCATTCTGTAAACTTCACCTATTAAGACATCTATAAGAGAAAAATTTGATGGGTTATACACCATTCCAAAATACATCGCTAATTTGTTTATAAGGACTTTTGCAAAACTCTCGTAAGAAATGTACAAGTTTCACGTATGTTGTAAGTGCGTGTAAGAAATTTTTCCGCTTTAAATGCTCTAGCAGATGCACTTTATAGCAGAACTGCGATATCTGTTCTTGGTGCAAAGTTATGGATTTGTAAAATTGTGTATCATTTTTTATGTAAATACTATTTTACATGTTTAGTATTATATATATATATATATATATATATATATATATATATATATATATATATATATATATATATATGAGACCCTAACTAAACCAATATTTTCTCCCTACAATCGGTGTAGTTTAGCTTTCCTGCTTAAATGCATTTACTTTCTTTCTGATCGATTCAGTCATGGTCTAATCAGCGTATTTCTACGTTTAACATTGAAATGTATTTGAACAAGAAAATCGGAGTCGGCCCCGAAGTAAAACTTTTTAATATCCGTCAGAACTGGCAAAAGCAAGTCCCGTACAGAATCGTATACACCGCAGCTTCAATCAGAAGTCGCACATCTGGGTCTGCTGCTGGACGAAGGCCCTCTTGCAGCTTTCTCCAGTCGCCCATGTTCCGCGTCAGCGGACTCTATTCTGTCTTGTACCTGCAAACTTAACTGGTCTCATCACTCCCACCTAGTCTTCTGCCACTCTCGACAGCTTTTTATTGCGAAAGCAATGCTGCTTGCACTTTTGGCCCATCGGTGGTCGTGGCGCCTCCTTACACAGCTGCGCGTCACGTGACCGTGTGACGTCACGCCAGACCGAGAGACGGGGCCCCAGCTTGCGGCATCGATGGTGGAGGCGAAGCCTTGCGCGCCGCTGCTGCGGCGCTACCGAGAGAGGGCGCAAGCTGGTGTGACGTCACGCCAGACCGAGAGACGGGGCCCCCCAGCCAACACCACCTAGATAGCACAAGGCCTTTTCACTCCGATCCATGACGTCATGCTATCTGGCCCGACTGCCATAGAATCTAATGGGGATGCTCCCGAGTAGGCAACAGTGATTTTGACGTCACCGCTTTCATCACGCCAGCCTTGTCAATAGAAATTTCGGGCCAGGTAGCATGAGGTCATGGATCGGAGTAAACAGGTCTTGTGCTATCTAGGTGGTGTTGCCCCAGCTCGCGGCATCGATGGTGGCGGCGAAGCCTTGCGCGCCGCTGCTGCGGCGCTACCGAGAGAGGGCGCTCGCTGGTGTGACGTCACGCTAGGAGGATAAATGGGGCTACAGCTCGGCTCCTCGCAGTGGTCGGCGCGCTGCCTTGCGCTATGTCGGGTGATGTATAGCCATAAGTTTAACAAAGGGCAACCATGTCCACGAGAGAGGAAGAAGTTTAATGACACGAAATGCCGAGAGGTCCGCCTGAGGTATATTCCTCTAGCCAGCTACTCGGCATTGGGGGAAGGGGAAGAGAGAAAGAAAGAGGTGCATGATGGGTGACGATGACGATAGAAGGAAGATGTAGAACATATGGCACGCAATTTGGCATGCTCAAAGTCTGCAATCCAGGCCCGTAATTTTTAAAAAGTTCAGTAATGCCTTGATGGCCTTGAAACTAGACTGAGCGTCTGGCCAAGGGCCTAAAATAACGTCCTCCGACAACGGTGCGCTGTCGAGACGCGTAAGGTCCTTGACCAACCTATCACGCTCTTCCACAAACTTAGGGCAGTCACAAAGCACATGACCTATAGTCTCAGTCACATTGCACAGCTCACAGTGTGGAGACTCGGTGCGTCGCATGAGGTGCACGTATCCGCGCGTAAACGCTACCCATGTCCACACCATCAGCCGAACCAAGGCGCAGCCAAGGGTATTATTGCTTTCGCAATCTTCCAGGCTTAACCAAGCTAAGCCTTCAGCCATTTTTTTCTTTGCCACGCTACCGCGTTCTGTTACTTGATTGGCATCTTCGGCTGGTCGTTTCGGAGCGCTCTAGGCCACCGGAAGCTTTGGATCCGCGAAATCGGATGTTTAATATAGTCACGCGGCCTTCACCTCAGCCATTTCCTCTTCCGAGAGCGAGTTACAAGTTCAACTTGCCAGCTTGTCTGAGTTCTAGGAACGCCGGATCTGCCTGACTGATTCGGAGGCTGGAGACGACCGGTCGGAAATATCTTAAGAGACCTCGGGTCACCTGCCCTACGCATGACATATATAACCAGGCCAGCTCCACTCCACTATTGAAAAAAATAATTTCAAGCACACATACACGTTTCATAGAAATGATTTACTTATATTTCCGGCTTTTTATACTATATTTCTGAACGCTGATCCGTTTATATGGCTTTTTTTTTTTACTGCAAATGATTGTTCCTGTTCCTCAGGAACTTTCTAGTGATGGCTTCGCCGCAGCCCTGATATGTATGCGGAAGTGCACGCTTTACAGGCAACAGAGCAGCATTGCTGGTGCAGAATTACTGCGCAGATCTAACGCACATTTTAGAATCAATGAGACGCGAAGCTTTCGTGAAGTTAACTAAATGCGATGCGTACAATTGTTTATTTTCGACCTATGCAACGTGTAAGCTTATGCAATATTTATCTTCGTGCACGGCATTGTTTCTTATTCATGAAAGGTGGAAAGGAGAGAGACAGAGGGAGGGGGGGGGGGCGCATGGCAAGCTTTACAGGCCCCTCACCATGCCCCATCGGAAGTTTTGGTTATATACGGGAAGTTGTAAAGTGTCGTCCGCGGGGTGTTTTGCCGCAAGATATTTATCAAATTGGTTCATTATTACAGGAGATACGATAAATTGAAACGTTGCGTCGTCATGATGTCTGGCGCTGTGCTCCACTGTCAACAGGGACGCACTGTCTATTTGCCTCGAATAGCATCCCCAAGCGGCCCCACCATGGCCTCGCCTGGACCGTCTCAAACTAGAGCTCCGGAAAGTCATCCGGATCATACTTGGCCTGTCGGAGAGCTCCCACAATGCTGTCATTCTGGACGAGGCCGTGACGTGACCGCTGTCCCTGCCCCTGTTTAACCTGGCCTCCGTCACTTAAACAAGCTACAGCGCGTCCCAGGTAGCAGGATTCTGCTCTCAAGGTTGCTGAGCCAACCCCACTCGCGCTTGGACAGCCTGCGCCAGTCATATGAGGAGGCTGTCCGCCTTCCTCCCATGCTGGCCATCCCACTGCCTCCTCCGCACAACCGACCGTTGGAGATGTCCAATACGCTGAAGAGCCTCTCGAAAAAGGCGGTCCCCGTCCTGCGTCCTGTACTAAGCGTCGGCGTCCCGAATGCAGCACCGGTAGGACAGACACCTCCACATCAACACGGACGGCCACAGCCTAATGCATGATCTAGGCCATCCGGCACTCAGGAGTGTGCCGACTGCCCCTTTCGCAGCAAGTTCCTTGCACCGCTTATTGCATGCACCGCCTCCATGCACCGCCTTCCTGATTACGGCTTCACAAGGCACGCATGGAGCCGTCTCTCCTGCTGCGAGTCCGGATCGGCTGTTCCTGGATGGCATCATGGAGGTACAGCAAGGGGCTGACACCATCCCTAGCGTACTCCGCGTGCGCGCGGCAGAGACTATCGAGCGCCTACTTTGCCTCTGCCCCGCATACTCCAAGGAGAGGGCTTCTCTCTCGACATATATAGCTTGGACGCCTGGGCCTTCCTGCCGCCTCACCGCCTCACCTGCTGTTCCCCGGCCGGCACCACAGCTCCGCTTTCAGGCACCTGCTCACGTTCGTGGAGGGCGCTGATAGTCGTCCAACTTATGTGCTGCCTGCTGCTGTCAACCATGTGGGTGCTGCCGTCGCGACAACCTTCTCTCTCGATTCTGTCTTTTTAGAGCGCAGCTCTTTGGAGTCGTAACCGAGCGAACGAGCAAAGCGAAAGATGAGAGCGAACGCGGGGCCAATCGGGGAATGAAAAAAGCGGCTAGAGCGAAGATAGCGCGAGAATGCGCAAAAGGGGCTTTGCGACGACAATGGTTACAAGATAGCGCCTGCACATATTCATAATGTATGCAAGGTTGCATAGCGTTGTTACTCCCTAACTAAAGCAAAGCAACATTTCCCTCGCGAAGTAAAATCCCTTTACTATGCGTTCTGCCACAACCATATTGGTTATTGTTTAGAATCATGGGGCGTGACTTACATGACATACTTACAAACTTTACAAGAACTACAGAGAAGGGCCCTGAAAATAACTAGCGCTGCAAGTTATACCAGTGATACATTTAATATTTTCCAAACCCAATATGATTTATCCGTTAATGCACTGTGTAATCACAAGATCTCAATTTCAGTTAATAATATTTTATGCACTTACTTTTCTATTCCTAGAAACGCCTTTTCTTTTCCAACTCGCAGTACTAGACATGCTTTAAAAGGTAACCTCAACTTACCAAAGTGTTACAATGTATACGACGAAAGGTTAATTGGATTCAGTGGCACAAAAATCTGGAACATTTTACCTCTAGAAGTTAAAACCACACGTAATTTCAAGCAGTGTGCAAATAACCAGAATCTCTAACTTACTTGAACTGATTATGTAGGAGTATTTTCATAATGTTTCTTGTCTGTATAACTCATGACGTGTTCCGGAATACTCTGCTGTAGGACTAATAATACCATAACGATTATTTTTTATTAGAAATTCTTTCAAGCATTTTTTCTCTCTCTTCTTAAAAATGCATTCCTTTAGGTTTCGCTTGTAAAAAGACGTCGCTTTCAAGCACGGCTTCAATTTCCAGCACTGCGGCGTTCCGAGCGCCCAACCCAACGCTGCACCTATCCCAATTCTAAAGAACCCAAGAGCAACCAAAGCAACGCGGCTTGGGGCCACAATTCAAGAGCTCTCTAAATCTTTGCACAGTATGGTTCGATCGTAAGTAAACATTCACTACTAGTTTAGCAGGCATGGTGTCAGGCGCGCACAAGCAAACATCAACATAAATAAGAATTTCCTTTAGCTGCCTCCTGCCGGCCGATTCTTGACCTAGCCCCCTTAGTGGGTGCGATCCACGACAGGTTCATCATCATCATCATCATAATCTCCCTCGGTGACTGCGAACACTCGCTGGTACAACAAAGAACGCAAATAGAGGGGTGTACAAGTGTAGAACGATTCTGCTGCTTCTATACATTCAACGCATTTCAGAAATGAGAAGGCACGCAACCTCCAGCACTAGGCGCGCGCGAACAAACTGCACGTGCAGCGAACAAACTGCACGTGCAGCGACCAACCATCCACGCACGCCCAACCTTTGCGCAAGTCAGAGCTGGAGACGCGCAATCTCCACGCCCCCTTCCGTCTGATGCGCGCTCAAGTGAACGCCAATATTGGGCGCGCATCAAGTCACCGTTAATTGCCGCATTGTCAGACCGGCGCTGCCTACTATGCCTACCGCACTTGGGTTCAAGATGGAGGACGAAAAAGAGGTCAAGGCGGTCGAGGTGACCAAGAGGCGTCACGAGTTTCGGCGGCAGCATGGGGCATTGCGCCGATGGCTATGCGAACGTTTAGCAGATAAGCTGCTAAAGCTTTAGTTCCGCCGTGGAGCGTTACCAGAAAACTCAGCCCAGCTGTGTCCCGCCTAGCGTTGCCTAGCAACCACCTGCGAGAGCACCGAGCCACGTAACCTCCTCGCACCCCATGCGTGTAGGGCGGAGTCGTAACGTCACAGGCGAGTAAAAGCTCGGAACAGCCGGCGCTGCGACACACCTCTCGCCTGCTCTACTCCGTGCGTGAGTGCGTGCTGCTGCCATGGGAAGACCGAAGAAACTCCGGACGCCCGAAGAAGCGGCTTACCAGGAAGAGCGCTGTATTGCCAGGCGAGAAGCAATGCGTCGCGCCGAAGCTGCGGCTGAGAATAAGAGGCGAAGCCGAATCGAGGATCCCTAGTTTCAGTCCAGGGAACGAGAGTCGACGTGGCCGAGAAAGCGATCCCGCCCTACGACTGCTCGAAAACTTCGAGCGTCAAGCCCGCCGAGACAACTTAGCAAAACCTAGCATAACCTTGCAAAACCTACAAACTTAGGCAAGCCATGTAAAAGCTCGGTGATCAAAAGCTCCGCTGTTGACTCCAGCCTTGCACTAGTGCAAACTGAGAATGTATCTTTTTTTGAAGTTCACGAAAAGACGAAAAGTCACACCTGTTTTAACACGGTCAACTATGGCGACCCGATATAAAGGGCAGGACCACGTCATCCCCATCCTTCTCCATTCACGTCACACGCTTCCCCACGCACCCACAGCATACGGCTTGCGGGGTGCAATAGGATCTTCTCGCACTTGAACTCGCCCATGCTGAAGATCACGGCAATGCCGAAAATTTACCTGGAGTGTCTATTTAATTGCTATCCCAATAAAAATGTTCAGCGTAGTGTAGTACCCTCTCAAGACAATGCGTGCACTTATTTCACGAATAAAGGGCGAATATTTTGGCGAATAAAAGTAAGCTCAATGTCTTTCTATAATGTGAATAGCATTCTTGGCATGGTCGGACCAGTTTTTCTTCCGCTATCTAACCAGAAAATACGAGCCAGTCCCGAAGGCGGGCATGAAAAAGGCGTACAGATCAAGGTGCCTCAACTGATTCTCCCGTTTTCTTACGGGCCTTCCTGTGCTGTCCAATAATTTCCACACAAGCTCCAGGTACCTGCTCTGCCGCTGCAGTAGGGTGGCTAGCCACCCTAGCTGCGGTCTCCAACATGTGGCACGCTCGTATTCTAGATCCGACTAGAGCACGCATGTGGAAATCCGCCCTCCGCAGTAACTACAACAGAGGGTGCAGGCTGCTTAAACACCGTCGACACCCAGCCACTTGTGAGCACGTTGAAGTCGCAAGAATGAAGGTGCCTCAACCAATTATCCTTTTCTACAGGTTAGCAAGTACGGAAAACCTTTCGGAAGCGATACATTTGTTATTCTCCTGCCTTGCCCGTAGTGTGGAAGTGATGACGTGTTGAAATGTGTATTAACGTTGTTGATGCTCGCTGGCGATGTAGAGTCGAATCCTGATCCCGATGCTGGACGAGTTCTTTGAGGGGACAGACGCTGCTGAAGATATTAAGCCACAGGAAGTCGACACTCAACAAAGTGATTAGAGACAAACTCAAAAGATATCGCAACTCGAGAATATTTCAAATAATTTCCAAAAAATTTGAGGTTAGACTATAACTTGAAGCAACGGTACAAAGTTTAGATACTGTTTGCCATTCACAGCAGCTAATAGACCGTTGACCTGGAAGACCAGTATTGTGGGAATACAAATTAATTGAGCTCAGAATTCCTGAAAATTGCACCGAAACTAGGAGTGAGCTCAAAAAAAGGTTTTTCTTTAGTTATTTGATGAGCGCCTAGGAGTGAAAGTTAACACCATTGAAAGACTACACAGACGTGGCAAAAAGATCAAGACCTGGCTAGTAATTATTACGGGACTCTTATTTCAACGAAAGAAATGAAAATATTTTGGTAACCAAGAAACGGAAAGGCAGAGCACTTTTGGTATCAGACGATTTTTCAAACACCCCGTTGGGTAAGTGCAAAAATGTCCGGGACACAGAGTGGGAAAGTGGATAAGGAAAGACCTCGACGGGGCAACTATTGCGCGACAAAATTTTTATTGACGGTGAAGCATTCGCCTGGGATAACGAAAGAGTGTGCAGGGTGAGGCTTGATGCGAATGCCAGACTAGATAGTGAATTCGCGTGACAACTAACGCCCGCACAGAATGTTGGCGATTTAACTTTAAACAACATGTGGCAAACATTTCTTCTTCTGGCATGTCTCTGGTTTTAGACATTAGCGAGTAGCGGGGTACTGCTTAAGAGATGAGGGAGAGTTAAAAAAAAAGAACAATGGAGTAGTTCAAGTAAAGGGTCGTGAAGGAAACTTAAATGCACGAAGCCTTGTGAATAAAACAGTCGAACAGAACCCTTAGTGGCAAGGCAAGATTCTGATATTGTAGTGGTGACAAACCTGGATGCGACCCGAAATAAGCAACTGTGTAAAATGATCCCTCCTTCACATGAAGCAATTCACAGCAATGGTGATGCATGCGTTGGTGGTTGATGGATAAACTTTTATTGAGCAGACGGTTATCTTCTCCCTATGGTGGGAGGCCTCCACAGTCCAGGAAGGCTCGAAGCCTTGGCACGGAGCCATCCACTTCGCCCAGTTGACTAGCTCATGCTGGCTATAGCAATAAATTGTATATACATATAAAAAAAAATCGAACTAGTTATCATGAAAGACTGTTCAGAAGAAACTTCAGGTGGAACTTCTTTTCCGAGTGGAGCTGTTTATAGATGTCTCCCAATACACCTGTGTCAATGCAAGATTATATTTGCACTGATGTAACATCTAGCCAACATATGTGTTATCGTTGCAGGTGATTTCGACCTTCCCAGAATCAAATGGAATTTACTAGACCCAGGCGTAACTGACGAAAACACTGTGAAATTTTGCTCGATCTTACTTTTAACAATGACTTCACACAATTTGTCAAAGCAACTACATTACGTAAAAGATGTCATTGTCATCAACATATTTTTATGTCTACTATAGGATGAAGGCACCTCGCTGCGATCTCCAATTACCCCCCATCTTGCACTAGCCAATTCCAACTTGTGCCTACAAATTTCCTCATTTCATTACTCTTAGTTTTCAGACATCCTCAACTGTGCTTCCCTTCCCTTGGGCCCTATTCTCTAATGGTCCACCGGTTATCTACCCTACACATTACATGGCCTGTCTATGTCCATTTTTTTTTTCTTTTACTGTCGACTAGAATATCGGCTATCCCCATTTGCTCTCCAATCCATACCGCTCTCCTCTTGTCTCTTGTTACACCTAACATTTTTCATACGACCGCTCTTTGCGCGATCCTTAACTTTTCTCAAACGTATTTGTTAAAAGTTTCTGCCGCACATGTTAGCACCAGTAGAATGCAATGATTGCACACTTTTCCTTTTCAATGACAGTAGTAGGCTCCCAGTCGGGATTTGGCAATACCTGCCGTAGGCACCCTAACCCTGCCTTTTGCAGGAAATCCGACATCAGTGTCAGCGGAGTTATCTGTGAGCGAAAATTTCCGCATATATTTAGGTATATGTAGTACATGCCACACCATGCTCTATGACATGCGGTGTGTGCGGGTTATATTGTCACACCATTATATAGATCACTAAAGTTGTTCATACCTTGTTTTGCATTTTTGAAGAAGTTATTCCTCGAAATTTTGAGAATGGCAGCCCACAAACGACATGAAACAAAACATTGACAGCGCATGACCTGTATGTTAAATGTTCCAACTCTTAAATATTAAAAAGACAAAACAACAGAAACCTGAAAATGATGTAATTATTTTGGCGCTGCTGTGCACAACCTCCGGGACTGGCCCAAGCAAGAGGCCACATTTCTCGTAGAAAGCTCGCCTTCGTGCATAGCGTTCGCCGCCAACGTTCCCTGGTAAATGTTATGGTTACACAAGCTACAGTAGCCGGGACACACGAGAAGCAGTTGGGTATCTTTGAATTCTCTTGCGTTCCACTTTATTATTATGAAACTTAACTGTTCTCCAAGTTTTTTTTTTTTATTCTGTAAATTTCCTTCTCACAATCAGCGTCCCCTGTGAATAATTGACCTGAATAAACATACTAATGTATAGACTCTAGAGGCTGACTGGCATGTTCCCTTGCCAAGCTAGTGAACATTACCTTAGTCCTCTGCATATTAATCTTAAACCCTACTCTTATATTTTCCCAGTTAAGGCCCTCAATCATCTGCTGTAGCTCGTCTCCAGTGCTGCTGAACAGGACATCATCTACAAACCTAAGGTTATTCACCGTTGATCCTCACTCCAAAGCCTTCCCTGTCTAATAGCTTTAATACTTCTTCCTAGCATGCAGTGAATAGCATTTGAGATTGTGCGAGATTGGAGAGGAACGAATACTCTTTAATAACCATTCCTGAAGTGACCGTACGTGAAAAGCTTTCTGATCACAAACTTGTCCTGCTTCTGTAGAACTGTTTTTGCCAATCGAAAATGGGAAGAGAGAAACTCTTAATGCGAGCGATTTTTCCAAGGCAGACGATGCCAGCTTCCTAGATTATTAAGAATGGCACTGTACTCCATGTCAACATACTCCACATCAACATGTAGTGGAGTCAATTTAAGAATTTTCTACTGCTTAGAAAAGTTTGTTCCAGAAGTAATTATACAGACAAAAAAAAAGAAAGTAATATGGGTGACCATGAAATTATACACCTAGAGGGGAAGACAAAGTGCAAAAGTAGATATCACTCCTATTGTCGGCATTCAATAAAATATCTGGTAGCCGCAAAAGAAACCTACTACACGCGTATACTGAACCACTTGAAATCTTCTCTGCTGCACTTTTAGCGTCACCTTGCTCTCTTGCATGACATCATATGACAGATTGCCGACGGATCCATTAATACAATCTCTTCAGAAACTGCCAGTAAATATAATGAGTATTCTAATTCAGTATTTACTCGCATTTTTGCTTCTGCTTAACACCCACACAACAAACTGTTGGCCCTGATCGTATACCGAACAAATGCATGAAACATTACGTAGATTGGGTGGCCAAGAAATAATTATTTTCAATGCATCACTTGAGCAACAGATTCTACGAAGCGAATGTTTAAGCACCAGAGTTGTACTTGTGCACAACTTATGCCTTGCACATGGGTGCCTGTACCTGTGCACAAGGCACGCGTGCAGTACGGTTACAAACATAAAAGCAGCAATAGAATAAAATGATTCTGTTACATGCCGTTTTAGCAAGCTGGTGACCAAACTGAAAGACATTTCACGTCTAAACTTATCCAGATTTTTCATGTCAGAACTGAACACCAATCAAGGCTACAATACTAATGAGTCTAATTAAAAGTACTTCACAGACTTTTCCAGCTTTTCGGCTTATAGCGACACCTTGCTTTTGTTTTCATGGGTACCGATTTCCAGCAAAAGTTAGCAGCACAAGAAATTCCCAAAAGTACAAATCCATGACTGCGACTTAAATGATAATTTCGTCTCGTGTAGTTTCATAGCAATCCGCCTCGTACTGCAGTGAAGCACTCTCTGGAAGTAAGGGGTGCCTTCGCGGCAATGCAGAGCTTGTGGTGGAGAAATCGCATCACGCTTCAGCAGGAAGCAAAAGCGAGAGCAGTAGTAATGCATCAAGGTACAGAAGAGGAAAGAATCAAAAAGATGTTTCAGGAACTTCTTGTAAACTGCAAGGGCATGCTTATGCAAGGGCTTGATAGTAGCTGTATGTGGACATCTGCATGGCTTCTATGCATGAACTCCGATTTTCCCAAGAAAAATAAGAAAAGCAAGGATGCCAAGTAAATGCAAATCGTGTTTCCTGAACACAGGAGAAATGGAAAATATAATAAAATAAGGAGACGTCACAAAGAATGGGCTAGCTGTGTGCATACATTGAGGTGCACAACACATCTGCAACTGGTCACAAGAGCAGTTATTGAATATCAAAAGAGTTCATGAACACATTCGCGTTAGCGCTTTTTTACGTCATCTTGTGGTGCTGACGACAACTAGACACGCATAGCTATGATTGCAAAGATTGTGTCTAATCTATCCACTGGTGCAAAGGAATCAGCAGCAATAATTAGCTTTGTATAGGCGACTTTTTTTTTTCAGCTCTACGAGAAAAATTATGCAACACTAGAGTGCTTCTAACTTAGCGTAGTTGAAGAATGTCACAAAATGACACTACCTGCGCCGATGCTGTATGTATCCAGTGTTCCAGTATTCCGTAAACTAATAGTTTTACGAAGAGCCTAGAACTCTACTCAGCTCAATAAGCATTTAAAAAAAAAAGGCTCTGATGCATGAGGTTCAACAATCTTCATCATTGCAAATCACCTCGAGTACAGCTGGTTGAATGCGCTACGAAATAGGTCCCGCTGCAACTGGTAACCAGAAAGAAACGCAGCAGGTAAATGATCTTTCCAAGTTTTGCAGTTAAGAGTGTGGGTTACACGCAGGGGCTGGTCAAACGCATGAGAATACAGTGTGTGTGCATGAAGCTTCTACCTCTGTGGCACTCTACTCAGGTAATTGAAATTTTAGATCCCAAAATCAAAGAACATAAATGATGTCCCAGAATATGTGGTGGACATGTTAAAACAAGAGACAGACAGACAAAAAAAACAAAAACACAAGGACACTGACCTGTGAAACTATGAGCAAATTGTACTACTTCAACGTGTTGCCTAATGCCATAAACACGAAAATTACTTTCTGGGACACAGAGAAGTCTAAATATTGTTACTAGCAGCATGACAAAGGGACTAGCACTGAATGTTGAATAACTAAGCGAGAAAGTTCAAAGGCCAACTGCAACGAAATTTTGGACCACGTAAAAAGCAAAGTTTAAAGTAGTGTAGATATAAAGGAGCCTCCGTGCAAAAGGCAATGTTTAATATGTAATGACACGAAAATCTTACAAAAATGATCATTTTCGTAACTGAGAAAAATGCCGCCATTACTGCTTGCCAAAAGTGATCCATGACATAACGCATGGCACCCATGCTGGGGTGGCTACCCTACCAAAGCCTGGTCCACACACACCTTTGCCATTGATAGTGCTTCAAAATGTGTTATCTGAATTTGGCTACTATCCATCAGTGAAGCTTGTGCAAAGCAAAGCCGATCCGCGCTACGGAGCATGGTCAGACTGGAGCACACAAGCGCGTACCCCAGCAGTAGCGCATAGTCTGCCGCATAGCATAGATACTGCAGCCGTCACAGAATGCTCGATGAGCCCGTTTGTTGACCAGACGCTTGAGCAACTGCACGCTCCACTTCGTCTCTGTGGGTGACGTAGCTGCAGGGGCATGGCAGTGCGAGCCAGCCCGAGCGCCCAGAGCTTGCAGCTGCCAGCAGCACGTTGAGGAATCTGAGACAACATGTTGGGATTTACATTGTAGCGACAAGCACCAGGTGCACACATCTGCTTAGGTGCTGTTTAATTAAAGGCTGCTAACAAGAAAACTATACAATTACCAGCCCTGTGGTTTTTCCTAGAGTGGTTCAGTGGTGTATACTACTTGTTTATAACAAATTTAGCCAAAGCAAAATTTAAGTTCAGTTGGTCTCTATATGGCAAACATGGTTAAACCGTTAAGCTCACACACATGCAAATTGCACGCAAAGCTGGCATTTCACCTGAACAAATGGTAGGCAAATAGAGCAGATTTTTTTTCTAACGAAGTGGAGGTGCCATCAGCCGCAATTTATGGCAAAACATGGCGTGCACCAAATTTTGTCTAAGCAGTGACAGATGGCACCGCCATTCTCTTCATTGGGACAATTTATTCATGGACCCACACCACTGCAGAAGACGCACAGTTATGACTTTTTCTGGGCAGAACAGGCAACTAACGCATCCAAACATTGTATTGAAAGAAGTGGACTGTGGAGTGCCACACCTCAGGGTGAAAGTTGAGCAAAGACGAGTCAGCAGTTTAGCTTTAAAAGCCATTCATGTCTGGATCCCTTATTTTTGCATTCAGCATATTAAAGGGGCCCTTGAACATTTTTCAAGCCACTGTTTTTCGGCCACGGGTTGGGTAGACGGATGGTTGGAGAGATAAATGCAACAAGAAAGGCAGCGATAGTGGTACACTGTCCGAAGTTATTCGGCAGATGAATTTAAAAAAATTTAAGAAAGAAATATGCAAGCTCTGAACTCAAATGTTGCAGTCTTTTGTCACCATTTCTCTTGCCCGCTGGCATAACCCCTCGCTGCCGATAGTAAGAGCTCAATGCACCTACATAACAGAACATAGCACTCCATTGTTGCCTACATGTTCTATGTTCACCGACGGTGGATACTCAGGTGTAATATGTAGTTTGACCTATTCGGTGTGCACCTTTAATGTTTGCCACAACTGGTCGAGCATGCTGGGACTGTGCAACGCCTCGTTTCTTCAGTTCAGCACAACACCGCAAACAAGAAACAGTGTGCAGCGACAACAATGCACTGCGTGATCCAACACTCGGTAGTGTATTGCTCGCACAAAACAAGACCCTAAGTCTGCTCCCAAGCATGAAGAGGAGCTTCTTTGCTCAGAGGCCAGCGGCCAAAGAACAGATACAGTCAAACCCCGTTACAACGAACACCACATTAACGAACATTTCAGATTAACGAACTTTTCTGAAATCCCGTGCCGACTGCTTATAGTTTCAATGTAAAAATATTTCACTACTACGAACTTCAGAATAACGAACATTTCAGAATAACGATCGTTATTTAATTTCCGTGTCATCTTAACAACACCTCAGTACTACGAACTCATATCCTGAAATGCAAGGATTCTTAGATTTCAGTGTATCCGTCACGGCAGTCGGAGCTCTAAGCTAGCAGACGACGCAGCGCGAAGAGCGGGCCGCCTTGCAACTTGCTTCCCGCAAAAACCTGAGATGGCGCGGAAGGAGAAAGATGCGGGCGGAGACTTTTTTTCCCTTCTCCGTTGTGGAGGCAACGACGCACCAGGTTTTGTGAGTGGAGAGGCGGGGAGCATGGGCTCGTAAAACCTGAGACGGTGCGGCAGAAGAAAAAAAAAAGTAGTAATTAATGCTGAAGTGGGCCTTTTTTTTTTCCTGTTGCGGAGGTGACGACGCATCACGTTTTTCTTGCTTGTCTTCTCAGTTGTTCGCGTGCTGTCACCCGTATCAGGCCTGTCCATCTTGTTTTTCTTCTGGTTATATTATTGTGTTAGAAGTGCGTGCCGGCGTTCGCGTTGCCATGAGCTCAACAACTCTAACCACGGCGAAGAAGCGAAAGCAGTTTTCTTTGAGCGAGAGAGTAGAGATTCTTCGCGAGATAGAAGACGGGAAGAAACAATCCGTCGTGGCTAAAGAACGTGGAGTGGCGCGGTCGACAATCGCCACGATTCTCAAAGATAAGGAGAAAATCTTTAAGCACCAGCAAGAATCTTGCTGCACATTACGGCAGCACCCGAAGACCGCGACGAGTCCGTGTCGGCCACAGATGCGTTGGACTGCTTGCGAAAACTCCGCATATTTATAGCCAAAAGCGGCACAGCGACCGAAGGCGTGCATAAGAATGCGGACGGTCTGGAATCGTTCGTGCTGCAGAGTCTGTGCTGCACCTGTCAGAAGACGATCACGGACTATTTCAAATAAATGTGCCTTGTCTGACGATCACGTGTGCATTGTGTGAGAAACGAGTTCAAGGAGGTACCGTTTCAAAGGTAGGACGCTTGCGTTACTGAAATGCTATTGTTATGGCTAATTTTTGGGCTTTCACTATAACGACCTTTCAGAATAACGAACATTTTCCCGCGGTCCCCTGAAGTTCGTTGTACCGAGATTTCACTGTAGTGCCCCTACAGTGTTTCGTAGTTGAAGATATTTCTTTTTCTTTCTCTTTTACAACTGTGCCTGCTTGCATTAATTTAAGTAGAACAGCAAACAAAACTCAAATGAAATTTTAATTTATGTTCTTGCTGCAATGCAGTGGTTATCCGCAACTCTGTTTTCAACCAATCGCAGAGGAGGGAATGGTGATGTCGTCAATGCTTCCGGTGAACGCCACTAGGCGATGATGCAGTCAGCAGTGATGCAGTGATTTGTTTGCGCGACTAAAATATTCAACATTTCGATACTGGTGCTTTGACCTATGCTAAAGACATCTCTAGTCGTCAGCCTATGCAGCCTGCAACATAAAGATGGTGGCTTGAAAAGTGTTCAAGGGCCCCTTTGTACAAACAGTGCCCAGTATTTTTGCACATGTGCTGCGAGTAGCCGCTAATCTTTCTTTTTTTTCCTTTTTCAGAGCTAAAGAAACCAGCAGCTGCAGCAAATAGGTTAACCTGCTCTTACCATTTGGAACATCTAAGGCATACTCATTAATTTCATGCGCAGAGCAGTGTACTGACACTTTGCTTAGATGGCTGCAGTCATACAGGCCATTGTTACAATTTGTAGCCGTGTAAATGTTTCCCAGCTTCATAAGCAACAAAATTTTCTTCAAGC
This sequence comes from Dermacentor albipictus, assembly GCF_038994185.2. Lineage (NCBI taxonomy): Eukaryota > Metazoa > Arthropoda > Arachnida > Ixodida > Ixodidae > Dermacentor > Dermacentor albipictus. The sequence continues at coordinate 112,680,305 of NC_091823.1, forward strand.
AATCGATGAGGGTAGCTACGTGTGCTTTTTGGTAGGTCACCTACTAATTTGTATTAACGTAGGCAGAATCACACGGCCATAGAAGGCACATGAGACTGCACAAAGTACTATCTGTATGTTGCCTTGTGTGCTTTTCATGTCCGTGCCATTGTGCTTGCACTAACAACAAATTGGAAGTTCTTCAAGCAGCCTGCAAGCCACCTTCAGCAGCAACGAGAACCAAATAGACGTCTCCCTGCATGTAACTACTTAAGCCAGCACAACCAAGCACACCTTTGTTGGTTATTTCCTCAACTTTCTTTTTTGCAAGACACTTGGTACACAGGTACAGGGCACTTCATGACATTCTCTTTAATTCTCTGCTTTGATTCATCGCGATGCAATCAATGCAAGCAGCTGCAGCAACGCTTTAAAGACAGGACAGGCACCGAAGAACTGCAACCGAGTTATTCCTACATGTAAACAAGCCAGCAAACAAATGGGAGGGGTAGAGTTGTAAAAAAATATATTAGTGCACTTTGCATGTACAAACAGTGGGAAGCACAGAGACAACAGGGTCTACAGAATGCAGGGAAATTACAAGGAGACACAAGCAGGAGGTAGCATTTGCTTTCTAAACAGAAAGAGGGGACCACAAGGAGAACATAGCTTACACGCTTACGACCCCAAGAGAAGTGTGGTCTAAGGGTTGCCCAGACCTGAATAGCGGGCAGCAATTAAAAGCCCGGATAAAATTTCTATTTGGTAACTGCATTCAGCTATGTGGACGCACTACTCTCGGTGTACTATTGTGAACAAGGGTGCCTAGGACCATACAGTACTTTGTTGTTGCGCCAGCCAACCAGAATAGAGACTCGGAAAAAGGGTTCCTCCATTGCCTGGCTCCAATCTCTGGCATAACGCCAACTGAACTGAAGCTTCACGAAAGGATTAGCAGCGCACAATGGGCGAGCCACTCCTTCCTGTTCTAACCCTAACCCAAACGAGGGCGCGCACGAGGCTCCGCCTTATGCAGGGCACGGGCGGTGGCCCTTCGACTTTTACAAGCCCATGCGTATCCTAACCTTGGAGTTCCTCATACAATATACCCTGAAAAGTATCCCAGTGCAGACTGCCCTGCCTGTGGACTAAGGGCAACATTGGATCATGTGCTGTGGGACTGTGAAGTCATCAGCTCCTCCTTCAGCGAGGATAGGTGGGCTGCGCTCTTGGGCAGCCCCGAACTCAACGACCAAACCCTGGCCGTCCAGACTTCCCGCGATCAGGCCGTCAAGCTCGGCTTGGTGTCCCTACATGGGACTAGCCGGGTGGCGCTAGGTCTCCCCTGCGTCTTCTCTGGACCTAATAAAGTTATTTCACTCACTCACTCACTTCCTGTTCTAAAGAAGGAGTGGCTCGATCATTGTGCGTTGCTAATGCCGTCGTCAGCAACTGGCTCTCGTCATTGACTACCCCGCACGATTCCTGTGCCTTCACTGTACCACAGGGAGCTAGTGAGACAGCAGACACACCCACAAGGGCATCCACGGGGGTTGTCCACAAGGGTACCCCCACTGGATGCTCTTGGGTACCCTAACATGTAATTAGGTTGTGAATCATGCATTCCAAGCACTTTAGTGTATCCTAGCACATAGTACTGTTTGCGGCACCAGAAAGAAAGAGAAAAGACAAAATAGATGAAATAACAGCAACCACAGGGCTAAACAACAGCTTATGCCTGTCATCCTCTCGTCCTGTTCCTTCACGTTCTTTCGTGCAGCAAGATTAAGGCGTTTGCAGTTAAGTTTTAACACCCGTACATAATCCACTGCTTCTGCAGTGAGAACGGGCCCAATGTGAGTATGTCAAGAAGCAACTGTCCATATGACCCATCCACTTAACTCAATTTATAGCTCACACATAGCTATACCCAGCAAAAGACATGTGATCCATTAAAGACAAAATTCCTGGTCCTTGCCCTACCCCCTCCCCTCTACATAGTCACCGTATGGACCTCACCGGACAATCACACTGACTCAAATGCTGGGCAACTGTACAGAAATCACGGGATAAGAAGGATTTTTCAGATGCACGAGGTAAGAGATGTAGAGTAGGTACAACAAGAGGCTTCATTGATGCCGTTCCTTGCGTGTGGCCGCCTGCTTCTGGTTGCACAGCAGCACCAGGTTCTGCACTGCGGTCAGTGTGGACTGCTCGTTCTGGCCAGTCACCAGGTGCCGGTCTACCACCACGTGCACTTCATCAGGGTCACTCGCTGGAAACAAGCCGGAATTGAGTCTAAGCCAAGGGGCCTTCTTCCAAAACACAACAGCTTAAAAATTAGTGAGTGAAAATAGCAGAAGTAGTAGTAAACATTGTAGTAGGCACTACAGCATTTTCACTTACAGTTGAACCATTCACATACGAGGCAAAAATACCTTTGTTATACTGAATATTCGTCATAAGCATGCATTCGTTAAATACTTATATCGGCGAGAAACATTTTACATTTACTTCAGTATATCCAATAGCTTGTTATGTGCACATTTTCTATGCCGACATTCAATTGTACCGCTACCACTTTGCCATTACTGCTACGAGCTTCAAGCAAACTAGATAACCCACGCTACCTGCAAGAATGGTGTGGTTTAGCTAGCACATGCAGAGCTTGTTTCCGGTCAAATCTGTAGCATAACAATCAAGTTGTAACAGTATGGTAAATCTATGTCAGACAAACAGCACAGAATAGACACAAATCACGAGAACAATGAAAGAAACATGGATATAAACAAGAAACAGACAATTTGCATAAATGAGCACCCCGATGTGCTAAAGTTCTATGCTATGAGTGACAACCAAGTGGAGCACATTTGATAGATCAAGGCTCCAAAATGTCCCAAGCACTACTTTCATTGAGAACAGAGCTTTCGTGAAAACATGAAGTTAACATGAGACAGATCTGGAAATACCACAGCTGTGAAAATATGAAACCAACGCCTTGCGATATCTTATGTCCCATTCATAAATGATGAACAGCAGTCAGACAGAAATGTTATTTAAATTGCATTTCAACATTTAAGATACTCTCAGTTCTAATAACTTTGACCCCTCTGTCGGCAGTACTTGCAAGACTCTGGCACCCAAGCTTTGCAGCCAACTCTCTGCCTCATGTGAAATGATAGTGCCTGGCAAACCAAGACCTTCAAGATTTATGGCACAATACAAGATTCCTGTGATGAAATGACGTGTGGCTGACGTATCATCACCCATTTCCTCAGGCAATCTGCAGCTTTCAAATGCAATTATCTTGCCAACTTGATGCAAAACAGATGCTGGGAGATTTCTAGGACTAATCTGTTACTTTAGTTAGGCTTAATATTTGCCTTTAGCGTACCTAACTCGCAATGAACTACGAAAGCCACAGCTAAGCCAGTACTTCTGGTGTTGCTGCAGATCGCATTCGCAAAGCTCTACAGTGGAACCTCGATTATACGTCTGTGATGTGTGGTGCGCGACATGGTGCGGTGAACGGGATGGACAGGAGTAGACGACAAGGAGTGCGTGCGTGCTGGAAGGAGGAAAACGACGACGCCGAAGAGCATTTGGCACGTGAACGCACGGCACAAGAAAAGCAACTAAAAGAAGAAAAGCCAACCAATTAGGAAAGACCACGGGGCGTCAGGCAGCCAATCGGAGAATGCCTAATCGGCCAGAGAGAAGAAAAAGCGTGGTGCGCGGGGAGACGCAGGGGAGACGCCGGGAGAGTTCCAGGAAGCGACGCCAGGAGGAGGTCAACCACCGGACCGGGAGTTGAAGACGGACCGTCGGGTTCCGGACCCAAGCCACCAGGCCTTCACCCAACCAGGGCCTCCTGCCAGCCCGTTTCTGTGCGTCGCCCATCTACCCGAGCGTGCCGCCAGCTGCTCAAGGCCGGTGAACTTCTGCGCCCGTGGGCAGGACAATACCAGTCGGGCTTCAGGCCCGAGTTCTACGCCAGCTGCCCGGCCAGAATGCCGCCCCCTTCAGTCTGCCACCTGCTGCCCGAGGCTGGCGTTCGAGCTTCTGTGCCCGCGGGCAGGACGAGAGCAGTAGGGCTATGGGCCCGAGATCTACACCCAGCTGCCCGGCCAGAACGCCGCCACGGTCTGCTCGTGCTGCCAAGCCGCCTGCTTTACCTATCCAAGCTAGAGCTGGCGTGCTCCAGTCGCCCAGTCAACCATCCCACACCCCGACCTTTGTTGAGACCGGCGCAACTCCTTTCGTCAACTTGCCGCCACGTCTCCGCGTCGAGACTTATGCGTCCCTGCCGTCGTGGCAAGCCCGGACTCACGCACTAGTTAACTTTATACTAGCCCCAAGTGTGTCTATTACTGCCGTGATGTCTATTTGAGTGTTTCTTTTATGTTTTTCTATTTTCTTCTATTTATTTCTAGCCTCTATTTAGTTTCATTAAAAGTTTGTGTGTGTTTTCGAAACCAACGGCTTTGTCCTCAATTGGGTTCTCGGAGGCTCCGCCTAAGAGAATCGTTAAAACCGTTGAGTACACAAACCTTGCATCACAACGTCCTGCGGTGATGCAACAAACCACATTTTACGTCAAATTGGTTTGGTCCAGGTAAAACCCCTATAAAGATAATGTATTAAAAACCTTGATTATGCGACAATTTTACGCTGACCCCGCCTCATACAATGCCCATCTGGTACTGTCCAAGAAAAAGGAAAAGCCCAAAACAGATGCAGGCTGGCACGTGAGCACACTGTAACCAGCTGATAAAGGGTGTGCAATACCGTATTTACTCAATCGTAACACAAGTTTTTTAATTATTTTCTATGCTTGAATTCGAACCTCACATTACATTTGAATAATGGCAAAATTTACAAATATAGAACAAATATTCTAAATTTCGCAGTTCTTAGCATTACAGTGGCAATCTGCACCTTTACGTCTCAATCCAATCCATAGACAAGTTGGCCACATTCGAAACTTGTTTTTTGTAGGAATTAACGCCATTTTCACTGTACTTAGGTTGGGGTTACGGTGCTGCAGTACCTTGTGGTCTTTTGCGTTTCAACTTCGCTTATTCGTGACATTATGGCAACGTAGAGCATTTGATATGACGCCTGCTTCGAGAGACGAGCAATTTTGATGGCCCTGAAGGATGGAAACTCCGCCATGGCTTGGAGGCTCGATGTCAACAATTCACGGTTGGCAGGACCAGCAGGAGGCCCTCTTTAAATGTGAGGCTTGTCGGAAGGCTTCTGTGCACCTGGTAGTGGTTTGGTACCGTCCCCGAATGAAATGCTCATGCGGCCTCTTAAGAAGTACTTACTCTCAAACAAGCTCGACGGTAACGTGATCTCGTGTGATCACTTACAGAGACAGTTTCGCTTTCGCGGGACTCAGCTCGTGACGCTTGTTGCGGACACTTTCGGAACCGAGTCAAGCAAAATTTCGCGAAAGTGAAACTGTCTATGAAAGAGTTTGCCCAAGAATACCGCCCAAAGAAAGCTGTCTCCACCTCAGACAATGACACCAAGTGAAGAGAACTTCTTTCCAAATTGTCCGTCCGTTCCGACTTACACAAATGTGTTCCGTAGCATCGACAACAAGCTGCCAGATGCTGCAGCTCTCGAGAGGAAGCTGCTGCATCACAGCTGGGCAAACATCCGGAAAAAGATCACCGATCTTTTTTTTTTTTTAAGGTGAGAATAAAGATTCACTCACACCTTCTTCAATTGAATGCTTGAGTCTTCTTTGTTTATTTATTTAACCTATCTTCCTTGGAGCAGTGCAGGTTCGTGCTGTGGATGTATACAGGTGATCTGTACCCGTTTTTTGGGCAAGACTGAGCGTCACTGCCTATATTCTTAGTTTTTCGATTATACGACGCCCGCATTACATAACGGTATTGTGTGGTCTTCTCAAACTCATATAATCATGATTCCACTGTATTTATGAATTAAAAACTTAAATTTTCACAGGCTAAATGCAGTCAGTGCCCAAATGAAATATATTGCGACAAACAGATGATCTGGAAACAGTTAAAGGGCCCCTCTCTAGGCCCCATAGCAAATTTTGGTTATACACTGGAAGTTGTTATGTGTCCTGTAGGGAGCGTTCTACGGGGAAAAAAATTCAAATCGGCTCATTAATAGCCGAGGTAGAACTATTTCAGTGCCCTGAACCCATGATTTCACAAGGCGAGCTCCACTGCATAGCAAGACTCTCCACTAGCCTCATCTAGCCTCCACAAGCGTAATTCCTTCCCTGCGTTTTCCCATAACGGAACTCGAGGATCACGTGACGCATACGTCACGGGCCCCACCTTCATGTTTCCTTTCTCCAAACTTTTTCTTTTCGGTGCTGCACACTTCCGCTGACGGCGTTGCGCGCGAGCTGTTGTAACGTCGCGTTTCACGGAGCGCCCGATTTTGCATGCTGTGCTCAAGGACACATGACTAGCAGTATAATTTAGTGCTACACGAATACTGAGGCAGAAAGAGCAGATCGCAGAGCATGATCGTGCGCTGGAACACAGTGGAAAATGGCATAGTTTCGGTACCTGCGCATGTGACTGCACAACCATGGGAACAAGCAGACGAAGCACAAGTACATCCTCTTGCTTCAGTATGAAGCAAAAGAAAAAACACGCAGACATTCCATCTGTGTGTTATTATTTCTCTAAACTTCACTTCGTCAATTCAAGCAACAGATTACACAAATAACAGACGTTGCCTTGACTAATTGTCGAAGTCACATGTCACCACGAGCGACATCGCTCTGCGGACATGAGTACATAGGTGCAGGGACACGAGAACGGCACCGTCCGGCTTGGAGTGCAGTTGCCTTGAGGGAAAGGGAAAACGGCATTCGGATTGAAATTTCAGACCTGTCCGCGGCACATAGCGATGCAATTCTTTGCAAACACGCTTCTTAGCGTGCATTGTATGATCTGCGCTTGTCAGCTCAATATGGCCAGACCTGGTGAGAGGCCCTTTAGCAATTTCCTTTCTTCTTTCATTCTGAAGGGAAAAGGAAATTAACACTTCATTTCAGCCTCTGTTCATGGGCAAATAAGTTTTTCACATGTTTTGTCTAAGTTACATTTGAAACATTGATGCATACAGTTTAACCAGTCTGTGTGCACATGTGGCTACTGAAAAGAAAAACAAATGTTCTCACTTATATAACCGTAATGCACATATTAAATTTTTAATTCAGGCACAACTGGTACAACAAGGCTAGTCTTCCTGACACAAACACACACAGTGTACAGAATTTAAGGCCATGCGAGCTACTCACAGCTGTACAGTGCCCCTCGATCCTTGATGACATCCTCGGGGATCACGGGAAGGCTGGCAAAGTCGGGGCTCCGGGCAAGCTCAAATACAGAGACCTGCATGTGCACACCAAAGAGCAAACTGCACCAGCTGCTGCAAACAAGGGCTGTGCAACACCACATGGCATAATAGTTTGCCGAGAACTAAGTTGTTGCACCAAGTACGTGTGCGAGTATGCAAGCATGTGAAAGAGTTAGCAAACTGACCAACAGTGTTAAAATCAAATTGCAATCCATCAATGAGAACAGGCTTTTCTGTGGAAAATGGATTACTTTTGGCATACTACCTACATTTAACAATTAACCAAGACAGGCATCTCTTCTACGTTGCTGTTCTGCCCATCTTGCTATACCCCACATTTTTAAAAAAATTGCGTATTTGAAAAGTTAAATTATTCAAAAAAAGGGAAGGACCAAGATCATAGTATAAATTGCTCCAGTGTTCTCTGTCAACTCTTAGGGATTACCACTTCCGATGGACACTGTCTAACCCACTGGGCAGGATGCCTGTTGCTCCAGTGAAATGCTCTGGCCACCATACCAACCCCCCACCGCTCGTCTAAAGTGTCATTACCAGAGTTCTATCATAAGAAGCCAACAAACACTGACACCAAGGACAACACTGGGGAAATAACTTGTGCTTAATAAATGAATTAAAGAAACGATAAATTAATGGAAATGAAAGTGGATAAAGAAACAACTTGCCGCAGGTGAGGAACGATCCCACAACCATCGCATTTCGCGTGCGATACTCTACCAATTGAGCTACCGCAGCGCCATTTCCCCATCCACTTTCTTGGGTATTTATATTTCCTTGTAGAACCCTGGGAGTGTTAGCCAGCGCCACCACTCGCAGACCTTGGTGGCGGACATGGAACATCACTTCGGCCACAGGTGTAGCGAGAACGTGATCTTTTTGGGTGAAGGCAGCAGGTCAATAAATCCACACATGCTACCTGAAGGCATCAATGTTACAGGATTCGAGACCCTCGTTATGTAATAAACAAGAAGAATGGGTGTGTCCTTGCCAGCCACCACATGCACTGCTTACGCGGCAACGCACGCCGTGCAAACAAGGCGCAGGATTGCAGTCTTTCAGCTTTCCACACGCTTGGATGCAACTCTGTAGTCTGTAACACATTCTGTAGCAAAGTATTCTATTCTGCTACGCAGGCATTCCTTTCATTCACGGGTGAAAACATGTTCAGTCACAAGGCTGCAACATGTGCCCAAAAAAACTCTGTGCCTTGTCTGCAGGGGTTAAGCAAGGAGGGGATGCCACATGGCCAGCCCTCTACTCGGTCAAGTGCGTGTTTCCCCCAAAAGAAAATTCCTGGCTACGCCGCTGCTGGTCTGTGTGCTGAAAACTCGCTTGGGTACCTACTCGAAATCACAGGTGACAGCAGCAGCATGTATGCCTATACTAGTGCGCGTCAAACCGAAAAGGGGTGTTCTCTCGCACTGAAAGAAAGGTCTATAGACGGCACCAGTTCTGCTTTCGTCACACAAGAGAATAGTACAGAGAAGTAAACAGAAACTAACATTCTATACTGAAAGTATGTGAAGAGATGACAGCATGATCGTGGAGGCTGCAGAGGTGCTATGGAACACCAACAGATTCGGTTACCACTAACCATGTGCTTATGAACAATGTCGACGGAGAGTACATGTGCACATTTATGAAGTACAATTAGTGGGACTGTAATCACGAAGAACAGAAAGGCATTGCAGCCAAGTTAACAGACACGGCTATTCAATGGATGAATGTCACCTTCAGTATACCAAAATATCTTTGGCGCATACTACTGGAATAAACCAATGTTAATTCGTTTTACAATGTATTTTACTTGGATTGGATTTAGCACATGCGAATGAGATAAATGGCTTGACTGAATAAGTGTTCATTGGAGGCATATGCTCAAGGGCGAAATGGCACTCACTGCAGTCAAAGTGCATCGGCGGAAGCTCCACACATCGGAGTCATCCATAGCAGAGAAGAGACCGGCAACTCCCATACCAATGGCACAGATTGGTTCTGACAAAGAGCAGAAGAAGCAGATGGTTGCACAATGTTCTTGCATATAGCCAAAATAACAGGCAATCTCCTGGCTCAAGTATAAAATGAAGGACACTGGGTTGTTTTTCCCGGATCACAAAGGGAGGGTGTGTAACAAACCCTTTTACCAATCTGCCAGCCTAGTTCACCACTCCACATATTCACCAAATTTAGGGTACCACCAGACATCATTCAAATGTAAAGAAAGTGTGAAATGTGCATGGCATCATCACAGGAGACACATCTAAGCTGCAACTAGTTTGGCGCCTTGTGGGAAGGCTAGCTTTACACTTACCAGAGGATCTACAGGCTGGCCAATTCAGTTAACGACTACACAACTTCGTCAAAAATCTGGAGCTAAAGGGCTGCTTACAGCTTTAATATGGTTGGCAGGTAACATGATGGCTTCAGCACAGTATTTGTATGGTTAAAACCATGCCACCCGCAGCACTTATGCACAAGCAGGTGGACCCTATGTATATGTCAAGGTAGTTAGCTTTGGTTACCTAAACAAGTAAGACATTTGTGCTAAGGCTTATGCCACAATTCATTACCAAAACAGCCTCAAACACAAGATACCTAGGAACAAGCACAAACAATGAAAACAGTGCAACAATGATAATGTTTCTAAATATATCAGACACATTACCTTAACATGAGAAAATCACTGGCCCAACCTGAAATTAGGTAAGAAGTCTTAGTCAACGTCATATTTATAATGTTACCACAGGCTCTGACAAACTGCTTCCATGGGCATCACAGTGGTGACACTCAATTACATAAAAATACTGCTATATAATCTCACATGAGATTAATTAAAACAGAAATTTGTTCCCATGTTCCCTCACAGAATGCGCTGATAAGATGAAGCAAGAGAAAGTTTTGCTGAGTCTACTACATAAAAAAATAAAATTCAGCAAGCTTGCTTCCTAGGTCCTTGCATGGCCTCTAAAGATCAGAGCAAAATAAAAAAAGCACACTAATGCTAAGTAACTGAGACTCTGATAAAGAAAAATATTCTGCATTTCTTTAGCAGTGTTAATTTCCCTACTGCAAGGGTGTGTTTACAATTGGTCTGAGTACAAAACAAGTTTTCTTCTTACTATATGATATAGTTATATAGTATTACTCTGAAGTGTGTGCATCACATATAAAACATTCAGTACATTACACAAGACTAATGTTGCTAAATTAATTGTTAGAGGTAGCCAAATATCAACATTTAAAAATACAAATCGAATACAAGTAGTTAGTCTCAAATACTGAATAAAATATCGAACAGTCGAATACATACGCATGTAGTATTTACAGCAGGAATATTTATTTTTTTAGGCACACCATAATGGGGTCTCTGGAAATTTGGATCACCTGGGGTTCTTTAACGTGGACCCAAACCTAAGTACACGAGTGTTTCACATTTCACCCCCATCGAAATGCGGCAGCCGTGGCCGGGATTCGATCCCACGACCACGACTATTGGGGGACAAAGGATCAATTCGCAATCATGGACAAAGGAACAATTTTAAACATAGGATTGCTCATTGTTATTAAAGAAGCTGCACAAAGCGCTCTAAATATATTTACAGCCTGATTACACGCAAGCCTCCCAGGAATAAATGGCTGCTGAATGACTAGCTCTTCAAAAATGTAGAAAAAAGTTACGGAAAAAAAATTTTAAAAATCTGGAGTTGCGGAAAAGTAAAAAAAATTGAAGCTCTGCTGAAGGCCTTTGTCGCAAACACAAGTAAACAAGCTAGTTGGAAGCAAAACATCATTGGTTGTAGCGTAAAAGATAAAACTGCTGCATGAGTAGAACTTCAAAAACACTAAAAGGCAGACTACAAGCAAAAATTACGATTTTGTATGCTTTTGCCGCAATCAGGAAAATGAAGTTTGCATTATTCATTTTTTATCTGCACTGCTTCAAAACATTTGTCGTTGTTTCACTTCTGATAATTTGCAATAATTTGTTTAGCAGGCAGAGAACAGAGCAAGACAAGGAGTAAGTTGTAAAATATTCAGTTGGCCTTGAGGATTTGAAAATACCGAATACCATAGATCATTTCCGAATACGAAAAGGTAGTGTTTAATATTGAATTCGTATTTGAAACTTTGAATATTTGCCCACGTCTATTAATTTTCTCATAAATGTGTGCACCATTTGCTGTGCTTATTCAATGACATTCATGCATTTTATGCAAAGGCGCCAAGTTATCCAACAACGGTTAACACCAATAGAAATTGTACGAACTAATGTTTTTCCACCTCTGAAACATGGAGTGCCAAAGCATATAACCGTTTAATCACTGGCCACTAATAACACAACCCAACTTTCCGTGTGTGATAAGAGCACTAACTGAGATACCATATTCTTATTCAACTCGATCCACCCCGACAGAAGTCAATTTCCACTGTTCTTTCTATTGGGACAAAGGGATACACACAAGGGGATAAATCTCATTCAAGTGGCTTCCGCTGCCCCTCTTTGGGCATTCAAGTTCAAGCACCAATCCAAAGGAAGGTGCTCACTTTTCTCTTGGATGAAATGCCTGAGGATGTGACCCAAGTCTTTGTTCTCGCAGAGGTCATGGACTGCTCCTGGACTGTGAGGCAGAATCAGGCAGGAGTACCGATTGGCTGCACGGAAACAGGCACCCATTCAGCCTCTCGACAGAAACATTAAAACCTTTGCGAGCAACCTTGGCCTAAGGCACACTTCCAGACAGCACAAATCTGGTAACCTCACCCTGCTGCGAACATCAACCCCATTAGCTCACACTCCCCCACTAGTGTGCGCTAGTCCAAGCAGCATCCATTTGTGCTGCTCATCCGACATCACAGACTTGCATGGGCAGGCCAGTTCTCTAGGGTCCCATCACATGTGAAGGGAAAAAAAAATGTGAAGACTTTTACAACTTGTGTAATAGTATGCAATGACAGCTCAGCAGGTGGTCCTTATGAACAGCTTTCTTTAGGCGCCTGTTCAACCACCACGGCTTAGACTTGCCATCTCTGGACCGTGCGAGTACTTCACATTTTCTATGTTTATGTGAGCCCAACAAAGGTGGGTCAAGTTAGCTTCATAAGAGTGGCTTGTTGGGCTAGTTGGTACATGGTTATACTGGAAAAATGCCAGGAAACTTGAAGGGAAAAAGATATAGAAGCAGACTTAGACAAAGCGACAGGAAGGTGGCTGGACTAACAACTCGTACAGCCACTTTTTCTATCGCCCTTCTTCAAGTTTGCTGGCGTTCTAGTATAACCAAGTCAGCTTGTCGGGTTGAAAACAAGTCCTCAGACTCGTGTACCTGAACACTAGCAGGTAGGGCTGAGCTAGCGGCAAGGCGAGTTCGGTCAACCCAATTGCAAGGGGTGGGTAGACTCGCCCAACCTGCTGGGCAAGACGTGAACATGGTTGGGTCGGGCTTAGTCAGTTCGACTTTCGACTCGACACGCTCATGTTTTCATGTAAACAAACCTGTTGAAGGCATACTGAAAGCACCACGTCATGAAATAATGAGCTAAATAAGAACTGTGTTTGCTCAAGCAAGTCAAAAGCTTCACTCTCTGAATCACACTATCCTGTGCAACTACTCAGCAATACACACCGCATAGGAAGCATTAAAAAAAAATTAATTTTCCTTTCCAACCCCTTCTGAACCACAGCAGTTTAGCAGTCGCCACAATGCAGTAGCAGAGGTGTGTTTAACACAGTGTCGAACCAAAACTTTTTTCGTCCCGGTTTTCGTTTTGGTTCCACTCCAGAACCAAAATAATGTTCAAACTGGTTCAGATTCATTTGCATAACTGAAAAATAATTACAGAAAAACAGCACAAACTAATGTTTTTCACAAAAACAGGATGCTGCTGCTAAGCTGTACCGAGAGATAACGCTTGTTTGTTCTTCAGGTCGCACATAGTTACAAAAGAATTATGCAGCTCCGATCCGGAGATTCAACTGAAAACTGTCCGACTGGCCGAAACCGCCGCTAGGGTCCAAGGACTCCTGGCCGTCGTCTAGGTGGGAAGGCTTAAAGCCTTCCCTACATTTGTTGGACAAATAAAGTTTTACAATCCAATCCAATGCAGATCCAACACCAATGCTGGAATCTACGTGAAGCAAAGCATTATTGAGGGAGAGAGAGGAGAACATATCAAGGAAACGCAGGGAGTCCTCCAAGCCTGCTACTCAATTCAGTGGGAAAGAGAAGAGAAGAAAAACGAAGGACGAGGATTAATGATGAGGACAGGCAGTAGGATGCAATTATGCACACATTCGTGTCTGAAGGGCCCATTCACAGCCTCGAATCTAGGCCTGCGTTAAATCCTCTAAAAGAGCCTTGATGGCTCACTTCATCGATGCGGCCGGTAAGTGGCGGTCAATGGCCCAGCAACGTTTTTTCACAGAATGGCCTGTTGTTAATTGGTGCTAACAAGGAAACCAATGCCTGCCATTTGCGGTCATACGAGGGACAAGGTACAGGTACACTGCACGCATCACAGTATGGAGAGTCCACGTGTCTGATGCGATGCAAATATTCCTGCATTAACACAACACCTAGTCCTCCCTCAGGCCCAATACACCGAGAAGCATATCAACGGTGCTGCTACATTTAAAATCACAGGGACATGGCTTGTATTTACAGATGAGGTGACATAGTTGTACCACAAGTGCAGGCAATGCGTTGGTGAAGAACTCCAGAAAAGGTGGGAAGTCTCAACTGAATACCATTATTTTTTCCTTTACATTTCGTTCTGGAGCAAAAAAAAAAAAAAAGAAGAAGCGTAATGTTCTGGTATGAGAAAAAATGTGTTTCTACTTTCGAGTAAAAACGATGCAGTGTGTCTGATGATATTGAAACCAAGCCCTTCATAATGGGTGACCTACAGAGAACCTAGATCTGGCCCTAGATCTGGAATTGGCATAAAAAATATAATTTCAAATTCAATGCCACATTTACAAGTCGCAAAAAAAAAGTGCTGCTTTTTCACAGCTGGCAGCTGTGAAGTCTGCGGCTACCGTAGCGCTACGGTAGCCAGAGACTTCTGCCTCAGACATTCCTATTCCAGATAATAAAACATACATAAAAAATGCTAAAACATCCATTTATATGTTTGCCAGTGTAGGTTTCATATTCACAACACTTATTTTCGAATACAGAATTATAGGTTAACAGCATGTTCAATAACCGAACCTGCAGTGCTTGAACGCTCAAGCACTGTAAATTACTGTTTTCTTTATCTCAACTCTGTGATTCCATCCTATGCAGAAATTTCAGGATAATTTCCAGTTGCAAAATTTCACAAGACATCCATGTCGACAAAGGGGCACGCAAGTGGAATAACTGGTCATGTGAGTTGTTCACAGAACCAATTTTTCCAAGAGTAGGAAATCAAATTTTGGAAAATATTTATGCTTGTAAAATTATGTCATAGATAGCAAAATTCACAAGACTATTATATTTTCTTGTTCATGTTTGAATTTGTGCTGGTGTACATCTTACTTTTGCGCGTGAATAATGTGTTGGTGGACACATTTTCACCCTTAGAAGCACCACTGTACCATAAAGTGGACCACACAAGAGGCAGCACCCGTCAGCATTGCTTTATGTCAAAAATACAGATAATTTACGATTCTTGTCTAGACGGTACTATGTAGCCACGGGACGTCTTAGAACTAACAAGCATGCACAACTAGTACAAAAAGGCAATGACATTCAAAAGTCAATAAATAAGACATTTGTGGAAGGATCAAAAGAAGAGAAAAAGAAACATTTTCAATACATTCATGCCAGCCAACTAGTGGAATGCAACTGACAACTGCAGTAAAAGTCCCGAATGCGCTTTGGTTAAAGTGTTACAGCCCGACACTGCGGGCACTTCTACTTGTGTTTAAGCTGACATTCTGGCATACATATAACTGTGTAAGCTGTCAACCACAGCATAAATAAATCTTTATGCATGTTTACAAAGAAAAACGTGCAACTACCAATCAACCTACCTTAATTGTCTTCACAAATAAGGCAAATGAGAACACAAAATGTGGGTTTCATACTTACGGTCTACAGTGTGAAGTCCAATGGGGATTGCAAAGACTTTCATGCGAAAGTCATTCAGCCAGCGTCGGCTTTGGTCATCTTGGTTAACGAACTCCAAAGGACGCCCCTGCCAAGCAGACAATGTGGGTTGTTTTGACATCACTGAGCTTTGCTACTAACCCAGCATGAAAACAAAAACATTATGCAGGGTGCAAAGGCTACTCATGTGCGCACCAGGAGCGGCATGAGGATTTTTCTGTTGGGGATAGGGCGGAGCACGATTCTGCAATTTCGTGGGAGGTGCAGAGGCACTCTATCACTTAGCAATCCGTGATGTTGGGGGGGGGCACACCCCTTCCCTTTCACTGCAGGCCTCTGCAACATCCAAGATAGCTGCCGATCATCACCTACCACTAACGACATGCCATCAACCATGTCCAACAGTTGCCTAGTATTTTCCATGTCGTTCTAGGCCCCTTACTACAATAAAAAGCTGTCTAAGTCACAAATTATTGCAGCCTCGAGTGAAGCTGCAGCAAACAGAAAACAAGAGGATGGTGCTTCTCAACTCATGCACACGCACGTCAGAGATGTTGTAGTGCTCCAGTTAAAATAACATTTACTGCACCAGATGAGCAGCCCCTGGTAGGAGGCCCAACGACAATGCAGAGTCCGAGTCTGAGTGCTCCCTCTCAAGCCATGCATTCACGACGCCGCTGACTGTGCTGCTCTTCTTCCTTACAGTGTTTACAAACATTTAGAGCGTGGACAAGATCCTTTCTGGTCCCCGCACTTTACAGTTTTGGCTGCCTGTGAGCGTGATGAGTGACCTTGGCATGTTCGACTGTGCTGGAAAAATTCAGACTCGCCCTCTTTGTGGCAATGGCAACTATTGGTGCACTATTTCCCGAAGCGTCCAGACCTGGATGGTAGGTGCATCACACCTTTCGGGAGGATCCTCTCTCGCATTCTTCACTTGTGGCTGACTACACAGTGCTGATGTAGAACCAACAATGCATACATCTATTGCCACGATACAAAAATGGTAGCAAAGTTGAATGATTGGGCTTAGCATCCAAGGCAGTGTGAATACCATCATAGCGATTCAAAGGCTGTTCCAGCTCGCACCACCGCTCATGTTAACTCTTTCTTCATTCAAACAGCTAAAGAATGGAATCATCTACCTGCTGAAGCGGTGCACTACTCCAGTCATTCATAGTTCAAGGCATTCATTGAAAATATGACCTAAATATGACCACCCCTCATGTAAAACCCCAAATTGGGTATTTGAGGTATGAATAAATAAAGGAAGAAACTACAAAAGATGCCATTAGCGGGGAGATCTCCATTAATGTTGGCCACCTAGGCGTCATTAACATGTATCCGAGGCTTGGCACACAAGCATTTGTGCATTCTGCCTCCATCAAAATGCAGCTGTCACATCTAAGAATTGAACAAGTGTTCTTGTGATGAACAGCGGAACACCACATACACTGACCAACTGTATTGAGCAAAAGCAATGCACCTACTTGAACACTTCTCAACAAATGCAAGTAATCATTGCACGGAGGAGGGACGGCACATGAGATGAGTAAAAAAGGGAAAAAAAGGGCAAGTGGGAAGCTGAACTTGACGTCTTTTAAGCGTTGAATCACTTAGCTTCCATGATCTCCTCATGGCAGTAATCCTATTTGGTATGCTATGAACGAGAGTCAAAAGAATGCCACAATGGTTTGCCTAGTCTGTGGCAAGATTTCACCATACAAAAGTTTTCTTGTTTCTCGATACATCACAAAATCTAACACGAGATCATAAGTGAATTGACAAAAAGAAGTTGGCATTAATGTCAACTCAGTTTGAACTAAATTGTGTGCTGGCACAGCCAGGCAGCAATCTTAGTTTGAAGAAACTGACTGCAACGTACTGTTACAGGGGGAATAGAACAAGTGGGCATGTTTCACTTTTGCAGCCACAACACAATTTGTTAATGTGTGTGGCACTGCCACTTGTTGCTAAAAGCAACAAGTGGAAGTGCAAGTACAACAAGTATTCCCCCTGTACTGTTACAGGGGGAATAGAACAAGTGGGCATGTTTCACTTTTGCAGCCACAACACAATTTTCTAATGTGTGTGGCACTGCCAATTGTTGCTAAAAGCAACATATTGCCGTCTTTCTTGTATGTAGTAGCAGAAGAGGTCGGCCACATACAAGGCTGCTTGCATGATATTATAAAGTAGATAGAAACATAAAAAGTAACATTAAATGCTACACAAATATAGCAAAGCTTTGTATTTGTAACACCTACACCTCATGGAAGACTGTTTCCTAGGCACAAAAATGAAGAAGTGTGTCAAGTTAGCACCACAGTCATGCCATGGCTACATTTAACTTAAAATAACCAAATAAAACAACACAATGGGAAAAACCAATTAGACAATTATGCTAGAAGATTCATTTTATATTTGACTTCATTAACTGTAGATAAACAAGCTCGGAGACTATGTTTACAACAATTGGTTTGTTTCGATGGCAGACGGCAAGTTATGTTGGTCAATACTGATGAATAGACTTTGCACCAGGCACTCGGTGGGTGGTAATGTTCACATAAATAGCCAGACTTGTATTATCAAGAGTACATATGAGAAATAAATATCTTATTCCAAGCAGCGGACAGAAAGTAAGCAGTCGTGCCCATATGAAGAAAAGTGGCCTAGACAATATATGCGCAACAGAATTCTGCGCATTCTTTCAGAATGTTACCAGACGCATGTTTTGAAGGCAAAAATTTTAAGTTCGGGGACGCGACCGTAATCACGCGGCTTGACTCGTTGTGCAAAAAAAACAAGCAATTTTTGCTGCGCACAGATGCATCACCATTAACATCACCATCGTCGTTTGCCCGCTGCACTTCACAACATACGCAACACACAGAACAGAACCCAGTTGGATGCGCGACGCAGCGTTCAGTTGCGCACTATCGGCTTGCTATCGCAACTCACCCCTGGCGTGGCTATTTGGACCGTGAATGTGCTGTGCAGTAGAGTGAACGTTTGAATAAACGATGGCGCCGAGTTTCCTGCAAAAACGAAGGCGTAAACGCATACTTCAGCGACGGATAAACACTTGTCAACAACGGCGTAGCATGCGAGCGTTCGGGCCGTGTGTGCGATAAGCACCCCTAACTTAGCACCGTGCATATACTATCAGACGACAACATCGTGAGATTGGCACTTGCTCCATTTATTAATAGTTCTGATGCGCAGCAGAAAGCTCGCGCGCAACCAAATGCGAAAAGGCGCCGAGCCTCGCACCAGTCCCAACAATTCGGCCGCGCGCATTGGTGGGAAATGGGACGACGGGATTCCGAGCCTTCCGAGTTCACGCGGAGTTCATCGCAGACGCCGAAAGTTCAAAGCGCCGGCGATGCACCTTCACCGGCCGTCGCTGTGAGCAGGCGACAGGGAAATCGAAGCAAACGTTTTCAACAGCGTCTCTACACAAAGCTGCACCGGTTGTCCTAGGAAACGAAGGTGAACTGTGAGAATTCGTCTGCGCTCCTTTAGGCCTAGGCAGTGAAAAGCGCACTCCCCCTTTTTACGCATCGTCGTCTACCCCCCGTCTAGCTCAAGTAGGCCGCCGCTGCCGTACACGTCAAGCCGCGAAAAATGCGCCCGGATCACGGTCGCGGGAGTCCGTACTCACCATCCTTAGAGCCGCTCAAGACGATGAGGCAGCTTAAACGAGGTGCTGAGGACATGGTTCAGGCAGATTCATAGTATTTCCACGAGTCAACAGTAACATGCGCGCCGCAAAAACCGCAAAGCGCGGCTCCCTTGGCGGCGGCGGGTTCAATGCACTCACAGGGTTGACGGCAGTGCCAACGGCGGCGTGGCGGCGCAAAAGTAGCCGCTGTCGAAACGAAACAAAATGTGACAAAAAAAATTATGCTGGAGCTGTTCCCTGCAAAGATTCTATGCCACTTCAATGAGAATTTTTTTTTACCGTTAGACAAATAGATTTTGTGGATCTATTATCTTTCTCCCCGCAAGCGCTAGTAGGCTACAGTTCGACGATATGTGTGTGCTCTATCAATTGGCTCTATTTCGGATACGTCTCGCTGCGCAAAAATGAACTTAAATAATGCATTGGATTCGTCACTATTCTTCACGCGTAGACTAGGCAAATAATTGAACCCTATCCCACACGTGCTTGTGTCCATGGCTGCGCAAATTTCAATCGCACAATCATTATTAATGAACGGCGACTGTGACATCTACTGCTGCGCTATTTTAAAATAGGTCGACTCATTCTATTTAGTGCAGTCAAAGGAGCGCGCGATTTCGCGCCAGCAACGCGACACTCCACTGCGAACACGTTGATTGGTTACGTGGGCGGGCGGTAGTTTTCCACTCGTGTAAAAGGGGCTAGTTACGAAACGGAAGCGGCGCGACCGACTCCAGATCTAAAGAAAGCATGAAAGAAAGCTTGCGGAGAGGTGAAAAAGGTGTCGTACAGCGAGAGGCAAAGTGTTCGCCGGTGACGAGGCGAAAGGGAATCGACCACGTGACGTTCGAGACAGCAGCGGGAACATCTCACCGCTGCCCCCGCGCGCTGCGGGAGGGGAGGAGGCAAAGAGCAAGAGCAGCTAAAAAAGTTTCGCAAGCAACAGGAACCGGCAGATGTTCCGCGCATGTCGTGCCTGTTCCGCAAGAAACGCGCGCGCGCGCGCGCGCGGCGCACGACAGAGCGAAAGGATATGAAAGTTTACGGGAGAGCGAGCGACAGAAAAAAGTGGGGGGGGGGGAAACTAGAAAAAGCAAAAAAAGAACGCTGGCGTTGCAAAAAAGAAAGAAAGTATCAGAAAAAGAGAAAAAGGAGGGAGAACTTAAGAAAGGAGGAATGCCTTTCAAGAAACCAGCACAGTGGGAGAAAGAATAAGGTGAGAGAGACTGGGAAAAAAAAGCTCCGCTGCCCCAAGGGCATCGGTGAAGAGGCATAGCGCAGCTCGGGTGGAGGAGGAGAGCAAGGATCGCAAGAGGGAGTGCGCGTGCGTTCCGCATCCCGTCCCGCTTTCACTCTCTTTTTTGCTCTTCTACAAACCCCCCCCATAACCTCCGCACCGGCCTCACCGCTGGTAATTCATAGCGCAGCGTTTGGCGCGAAGCCTTTCGAGCGCTGATTGGACGGCCGAGGTTACCGGCTCGTCGCTGATTGGAGTCTATCGACCACGTGAGTTCAGGTATAAAAGCATTGTCCCGCCATTTTGTGAAGCATTCAAGTGACGACAGTGTGATACGTGTGTGTGCGTAGCTCCGTCGCGTTGGTTTGAGTGTGCTTCGTTTATTCGCATTATTTATTCCGCATCTTCAGCCAGAAAATGCCAGCCACACGCTCCAGGCCCAGGTAAGTTGATTTCAAGTCGAGGAAAGTCTTAATCATCGCGTTTTTGTGACATTTATGCGAGAAAAACAGCAGAGTCCACAGTAGAACCGGCGCGACCGGCAGCTAGGCCTAATGCTGGGACAAAGTGCTTTGTCAGTTCCCGCTCTTCAAACTTGTTCCCGGCACTTTCGTTAACTTAAAATTGCGGTTAATTCAGGTAAGTTGCGTGCGGCAGTAAATACGCGCCGTTGCGGTAGCGCTGGCTTCGTTTGACCCACTTATTTCATTGTGCGGCAGGCCGAGCGGTAAAGGCGAGAGGGATAGAATCCGCGGAGCTACTTCGCCGGCCCTTTTAGCGGCCGGCCGATGCGAAAGCTACGTCGTGGTCGTGACCAGTAACGATAGTACAGCAAAACCTAGCGCGGCCCGGTGGAGCGCCGTTCGAGCCTCGCACCAGGTAACGACCACGCGCCACTGGGTGCACACCGGTTTAGCGAGAGCGAGACGGCTGCTGCAAACGGCGGCCCATTGTTTCTGCCGCTGACGTCCGCGGAGAGCTGCTGCGACGCATGTGTTACCGGCGGACAGGTTTTGGAATGCCCTTTTCGCGCGACAGCTGCCCGCGGTGCCATTAGTGACGGGGCATTTTACGGAGCGAGACGTTGCATCGTCGTGCACCGGCGCGCGCGATCGTTAGGCCTCGCCGGCCGGCGTTTCGCCGACCGCTGCTGCCGCGTTTTGGCGCCAAGTCGAACACCGGGGCTAGGGTCGCTTTTTTTCTGTTGTTTTTCTTCCTCCCCCCCTTTTTTCTCTGCTGTAGCCTTCGCTCTATCCTGCCATTTTGAAAAGCGTGCGCGCGCGCCAACTCTGCCTGCTTTCGAGGGTGAGGAGGATGTGGGCCCCGTAAATCGGTAGCGGAAGCAACGTGCGCGGTCGGTAGCGGCGTTTCGGAGGTCCATATTGGTCGTCTGCTGGGGCCGCTTTTGCCTGCATACACGTGCCGGCGCACGAGGAGCGAAGCCTTGCGTGCGTCAGTAGAGAACCTTTTTTTTTTCCTTTTTTGTCCGGCATTGCGCACGGCGCCGAGCGACAGCTCGCTAGCTAGGTATAGCAGTCCGGCGTAACTTATGCGTCTGGCCTTGATGCCGCCGGCGCAAGCACACGTTGCGTCGTGCCGCCGCGATCGTGTGATGTCTCGCCGCTGTTTGGTTTACTCGCTCCGTGTTGAGCGGGGCAGTCTGAGCGATTTCCCGTCGCGCCGACTCTGTTCTTTTTTGCTTTTCCACGTAAACTCCTCTGCGCCGCCGACACTTGAGAGCGAGCACATTTGTGAGATTCCGCACGTTCTCCTAACGGGATTAAGGGAGGGAGATAGAAAAAACAAATCCGATAACGTTCCTTTTCTTGCAGCACCGAGCAAGCCGAGGTGGTTTCTGAGGAGGTGAAGAAGGACGTCGAGGCGTCGCCAGTAAAGGAAAAGGTGGCGGAGACGAAAACGGTAATTAGTGATTCGTTACGTTTTGCCCGTAAGGGAGCTTGTCGCCACGCTTTGGCGAGTCACGTTAATGTGCGCGTTAATGCTGGTCATGTAGGTACTTTATTACAGTTGAAGTCAAGTGCTGTTGCAATAGAAAAATGTCACCAGTGACATTTCAAAGGCTTATCCTTTTCTTCCTCATTTGCAATGCAAACCGTTACAGTTGCCAGTGCCCAAGTATTGTTCGTTGGTTGTGCAACCCTGCTGCTGTCACAGTGCAAAAGCTTTGGCCGTGGATCCATCCATAATGCTGACCGCTTGTTTCAGGAGGAGACCAAGCCTGCTGCTGAAGAGAAGGGCGACAGTGCAGAGGAAACTAAGGAAGAGCCAGAGAAGGCTCCCGAGGAGGCCCCCAAGGCAAATGGAGGTGTGTGCACGTGCTCAGTAGTTGTATGCAACCCATGGCATGAAATGTTACCATACCAGCAGCTATTTTAGTTGCTGCCATGCATGGCTAAAACAGTGAAGACCTTTTAATGACCATATAGTGTTGTAGCAAGTCATGGACTTTGATTTAGCCTGAAGTCTGAGGCACAGCTGCACTACCTTGATCAAATAATTGTACAAACTTAAATGATTAAACAAGTTTGTAGCTGGCATCTTGATCTGCAGCTTTAAGATTGTGTCCCAATTGTTTGGCAAAGGCAGCAATGTGTTTGATGAAGGCAGGGATGTAGGACTCAATTCCTTTCTCACTTTGGGCTTCACACTCAACTACTCTTGCTTGCGTTTCACAGAAGCTGCTGCTGCTGCTGCCCCTGAGAAAGACGAGGAGGAGTCCGATGCCACCACAGAGAAGGCCGAGAAGCACAAACTGGAGGATGAGGTCAGCGGCACTCCCGAGAAGAAGGCGAAGGTAGAGGAGAGCAAGAAGGAAGAAGAGGCTGCCAAGGAAGCACCCACAGAGGAGGCTGCGGCATGAGATGCCAATCTTCAAGCACCCAGCCGCCCCCGCCCCACCAAGTGCGCAAAGACATAAGGACGGAAAGAGGAAAAGCTCCCCCTCCTTCATCCCACCACCATCCCCGTTCACCACATGTACGTGGGGACCAAGCAGTTCCCGAGACTACTACTACTATTGCTGACACCAGCACCAATATTCCTGCTTTAACTTATGTTGGGACTGATGTACAAAGACATCCCCTGCATTGTGTATTTTCCCCACCCAGTGGTATCTTTCCCATCCCCCTCTCTTTCTTTCTGCTATTTCTTCTCTGCGCCCTTTATCCTTGTGCTGTCAAAATTCGTTTTTGGATAAGTTCACATTTTTGTTTCTTTTTTCTGACACACCACACATACTGTCATTTGTTGTAAAGAACTTAATATAGAGTTGGTTGTACAGTTTGTCAGGTTCAAAAAATAAATTTTTCTTCTCATCGTCACAAATCTTTGCCTGTGCTGCTTTTGGTGCGTGAATGCGATGTACGATGTGCGAGTGGAGTGTGTTCGGTGGAAGTGAAACCTTGTGTAGTGAACGGAATTTGGCTGTATATACCTTAGCTCTAGGAAATGTTCTCTGCTGTAAATTTCACACTTCTGTGTTTGTAAAGGCACCGGTTCGAGCTGACTTATAAAATGGCTCATGTAATTTTTGCGTGGTGGTCATTGTGCTTTGTCATATTATGCATGCCCAGCAATGTGTAACTTGAAAGTGTGACAAAGCTTGAAATGTAAGAAGGCAGAAATTGACCCACACCACTTATTTGTTAGTCTTTCTGAAGTGATTGTGACAATCTTGTGATTTGTCAATTACAAGAAGTTTGACTTACTCAACAGCAAGCTTGCTAAAGTTAAACATTAATATGGGAAGTGCACTGGTAAAATCTTGTGCATGCCATTTGGCATTGGAATGGTTGTGAAATCAAATGTGTTCACTATTATACAGGAATGAGTGTTCTATATTTGTGCTTTGGGGAAGGCCTATTATCTGTTTGAATCACTGCCATTAGCTTGAAGTGATAAATGCAATGTTCAAAAGCATCCACTAGTTGCACTCCAGTGTGCTTTACAAAACAATGCTGCCAAAGACATCAGCTCCACTTGAATTAAAAATGTCATTCCTACTCTTGTAATACTGCTTTCTTTATATAAAATGTCCATAAGTAGCTTTGGTATTTTGTGCAACACATTTCAAATTGCGATGCTGGTACCTTTTGCATATTACAAGCACTACAATACAGTATATATCCACATTATCTGAGTGTCTCTTTGAACTGGCTGAGCCATGTTCATATCCATGCAATGTTGGTGCATGTAGCGCGATTGTTTTCCGTGTTGATACAGGAAGCATGCGAGTATATGAAATTCCAGGTACTTCTAAAAGATAAAATTCTAATCTTTATTAGCATTTTGTTTGCATACCTGCAGACTGCGGCATTTCTCAATGTTCCATCAAGATTTATAAACATGTCTGCAGAAACGTATTGCACATTGGGTCTCCACATGCGAACTTTCAATTGCAAGGCTTTCCGTAATGCAAATATGCAAGGATACTACTGCTAATAGGGAAGTGTATACAAACAAGTGGGAGCAGGTGTAATTGACAAGCCACTGAAAAAGTGATCTAAACACAGTTCAAGTCTCCAGTTGCTGTTTCAAGTTTACTGCATATTAAAGGTGTAGCATCATTACTGGAGTCCATGCATGTCCTTGACAAACCACACTAAGGTCGTCAATGGCAGTCAAGAAAAATCTGGAGATATCTTCCCTCTTTCTCCACCAACCCTGCCTTGCTTTCAATTTTACCAATTGTAACCACAACTTCAGCAAGGAAATATTTGATGCTATGCACTGCATGCTGCAAAAATTTGATGAGGAAGGACCAGGAGTGAGGATCAATACGGAGCATCTCTGCAACCTAGTTCATAATTAATAGGGTGACATGTCTGATAGTTTGCAAGAGGATTTCCAGCTCGGAGATATCGGTGCGGTGACCTCTGTGCATACATATCGGAGGCTAGTGCTGTTGCAGATTTGTATATCGCAACAACGTTAAATGGCAGCTGTGCAGGCCTGCGACTGTTGTAGAAGGCAACCCTCTGACTACAGTGGTTTGCAACAACTTGATTAGGTGAGTAATTGCTTGGCAAATTTGCCAGTGCATTAAACAGCAGATATTCAGTCCTTGTGTCCCTTATTAGGTATGTGTGCAAAATGGTGCATGCCAAGGTATGTATTGTACCTAGAGCACTAGAGAAAATGAACGCTGTGCAGTGCTAGTATGCCTTAATTGCTTTCTGCATAGAGACGTGAAATAGGTGGTTTCCTGTAGGCATTTCTCACATTGAGTCCACAAGTATGGTCAACACATGCTTGATGTGGTACCTTGGAAGATCGCGACCTCTTGGCTCCTACACTGGATTTCGCCGTGGGCTATCAACACGGGATGTGCTAGCCCGCCTAAAACAGGACGTCCTCGACTCTAATTCAGTGCACCCACGAGCCGTTGTCGCAGTGGATATACGCAAGGCATTTGATTCCGTCCCACACAACACTATCATGATCAAAGCACATGCCCTTAGCATCAGAGGGAATATGTAGAACTTCATAGTGGGTTTCCTTGAAGAGCGAAGCTACCAAGTCGAAGTTGGTCACGACGCCAGTGCCATACGAACCAATTGCGCAGGCGTCCCCCAGGGCTCGGTTATTTCACCGACGCTGTTTAATATAGCTATGCACCAGCTACCGAAGTGCCTTGCCGATGTATCGGGCCTGAAACGCGGTGTACGCCGATGACATCACCATGTGGACGCATCGGGGAGCAGGAGGACGTCTTACAACGAGCTCTCAACATTATTCACGCCTGTGCCACGGAAACAGGTTTACACACTGGCCCAGACAAAACAGAGTTTGTCGTCATTCATGGTGGTAGGTCTACCTTTGGAAAGCAGGAAGAAAAGCAGTCTTTTAAACTGTACATCGGTGACCAACCCATCACACGGAAATCTAATATCCGAATACTCGGTATGCACCTAGACGAGAACTGCACAGCTAACACTCGGTTCCAATGCGTTACGAAGACCAGCAAACAAATCCTGCACGCTTTACGCAGAATCTCTACCCGCACCCATGGAGTAAACGAACGTAAAATGCGGCAGTTCGCTCAAGCTTTTCTTGTCTCCCGTATCATGTACGGGCTGCCGTATCATCCAGTCAACCGCACACAGATGCACACGCTCGACTGGTTACTTAATGAAGCCAAACGCATTGTAACTGGACTCCCAAGGTACACAAGCCTCAAAGCGCTTAAAAGTTGTAGCAAACTCAACAATCTGTCCGAGCTCGTAGACATGCACATCTATACACAAGAGACGAGACTTTGCGCCACAAAAGCTGGGTGACACGCTCGTGCTCCTCGGGTATGACGTCCACAAAATGCCGATTTTGCCCAACAACACGCTGCCGTGGGAAATCACGGCTCTCACCGATGGCAGGCCACTTCCTCTCAATATGGACCCTACTCAGCGAATGCGGCGCCTTGCATATGCCAAGAGGCATGCTAAGGCTACGAGTTCACTCTCCTTGACTGAACGCATCGTATACACGGACGCTGCACTGCCTGCAGACGACATTAGTAACACCTGTTATGCGGCTGCGCGGTACGACCAGACAAATGAAAATCAGAACCGCCGCCATCATATATCAGCAGAAGCAATGTCCAGCACCCGCGCTGAGCTAATGGCCATCCTAGATTATTTGGAGTGGCATTTGATTTAGTAAAGATACCAGCAGTGTCAATAGTCACGGACTACAGGAAGCATGTGTGAATATCCTAGCAAATATCTATAAAGCTCCACAGCTAGTGTGCTTTGATTCTCCACAAGAAAAGCTCAAGAAAATACCAATCAAGAAAAGAGAATTTCTCCAATGCTATTCACTGCAGGCTTAGAAGTATTCAAGCTATCAGACTGGCAAGGATTAGGAGTGAGGGCCAGTGAAGTATATCTCGGCAACCCTGCGGTTTGATTGAGGACCTTATCCGGGAAAGTGTAAGAGTAGGGTTGGTCATTAATATGCGGAAGATAAAGGCAATGTTCAATAGCCTGGCAAGGGAGCAGGAATTCGTGATCAGCAGTCGGTCTCTAGAATTTGTGCAAGGGTATGTTTATCTAGGCCATTTGCTCGCAAGGGACCCTGATCATGAGAAGGAAGTTTACATAAGCATAAAAAATACGTTGGAGTGCAATACGGCAGGCATTATCAAATCTCGACCGGCAGCTTACTGCTATTGTTGAAAAAAAAATGTGCAATCCTTGCATTCTACCAGTATCGACATGGGTTTGATGCCGCAAAGCACCAGACTGACTATTAGAGGCACTTTGGTGGAGTGCTTTGAACTAATTTCGGCTATCTGGAGTTCTTTGACATGTGCCTAAATCTAAGAACGCAAGCATTTTTTAATTCTGCCACAATAGAAATGTACCTGTGAATCAAACCCACAGTCTTCTGCTGATGGGTACAATGGCACAGTCGTCTTGTTTCTAGGTACAGCAGAAAATGTGTAAGCATTATTGACATCACAGCACCAGCAGGATGGATGCACGCGGATTACGATATTGTTGAAATATATTCAACTTCAATTACAATGCTGAAGACATTATACAAGGATACCGTAACCTCTTCTGCAAAAGTAGGATCTCCAACCTCTCAACCTTAATTTGTTCTTATTTTATTACTCAACTTGCAGAGCTGTTGGTTTCTTAAGATGCTGCTTAAGGGTGGGATGAGGGCACAAGCAGTTAAGTAATAACTGCTTGGTCTGTGTTTTCGTCAAGGCCATTGTCAGAACCATTTAACAATGACTTCTCCCTATACTGTAAGCACAGGTGAAATGTTCCGCATGGTTCACAAAAAGGAAAAATTCTTGTTAACCTGACTTTAGCACAAAACTACAACGGAATCCCACATGAAGCTCTCCCATAAAGAAAGCTAAGTTGAAAACTTCGTCCTGATCAGGAGTTCGATTAAGACCAATACTTTTCCAGGACAGTAGCTCTACCATCTGAGTGAACCAGGAGGTTTAGCTGAGCGAGGCCAAATTAATCAAAAACTCGAACCACATGAGCACAGAATATGGCAAATCAGTTTTGCGGGGCTCTATCTGAGAAGCCCGCATTGGTTTCCTTTGTAGCTTTATGCTACATTCAGGTGGATGATAATTTTTTTGTTCTCGTGAACGCTCCTCCTTCTTGCGAGCCTCTGCAGAACCGTTTTGAAATGTTCCACATGGTTGCTGCAATAAATGGTGGTTGAACCACGATTTCAGTGTGAGTGTGTTGTACCTCGCCAAAAACGCATCCATAATACACCCCATGTAGTTGTTGTTTTGTGGAGGGACACCACCTGAAGACCTGCACCAGATCGTGTGGCTGTACCTGGTGTGCCACATTCAGGGCATAATAGCACCAGTTGCAACTTCACCACAATGGGGTGGTGAAGTTGGTGAAGGGTGGTGAACTTCACCGGCCACCTCCACAAACAAGGAGGGCTCAGGCTAGAGTTGTCATTGTTGATTGATTGATTTGTGAACATCCCAAAGCAACACTGTGGTTTTCGAAAATGCCACAGTGGAGGGCTCCGAATTAATTTTGACCACCTGGGGGTTCTTTATAATATTCACATAAGTCAAAGTATAAATGAGTGTTCTTGCATTTCGCCCTGATCAAATCCAGACACAGAGGCCTGGAACCGAACCCACGACCTTGTGCTCACTAGCTGAACACCTATAGAAAGTGAGCCACAGCTATGGGTAGTTGTCATTATTTTTGTTATTCATTAAATACATCTCTGATACACATTATGGGGAATTGGCCAAGGATCAGATGCATTACTTCTAATGACAACAAGTACATTTCTAGGGCTGTTATCAATGAATAGCGCTACCTTTGTTTCCACTATTGCGCATTGGTGCACAAGTGAGAAATCAGGCACGCTTAATTGCCAGGTTGATGAGGAAGGACTGAGAGGTGATTTGCCTACCACAGTGCTCCCTGGACAGTAGAGGAAAGGTTGGGATTGTCTACACACAAGATGACAAATTAGGAAAGTAAATTTTGTAAGAATATCAAGGTATTCATCCATAAGTAGAATGAAATGCTGTTACCCTGCACAATGCCTTTGATTACAAAGAGAGCAACAAATGGGTCAACATCAGCTTGGTGTGACTAGCAGATTCGTGGCACACACAAGCAGAAGAGAAACACAAAATGAGGCTGGGAAAAGATAGCGTGAATGGCCACAGGGAAACAGGTGTGAACAGACATGTTAGAATTAGAACATATTGACACATCTCGTCATCAGTGCTCATTTCCTCTCTTGAGGCCATCCAGAGCCGTTCAGCTCATTTTACTTACTACAGGTATTTTCATACTTCCAGTACGTCTGCAATGAAGTCTTCCCTTAACATCCCTGATCTATCTTGCAGAAGAGCAGTTGACCGTCTCTGTCTTTTCCATAAAATCTTTTTCGATAACCATGATCTCAAAAAACGCTCTCTTTACCGCGCCTTCCTACATCTCATCACATGTTGATCATCGATTTAAAGTTGAAGTGCCAAGCTGCCGCACCAGCTTGTACTTTCATTCATTCGTGCTAATTACGTCATCATAATGGAATTACCTCCCCGTACCCATCGCCAGCAACCCTGATCAATCTATGTTCAAGACCTACATCTGCAACAATGTACCACAACTGTACCACTCCTCTCTGTAATGCAGCAATGGCATGAGAGTATATAAAATAAATAAATATGTTGTTTATCTTTTTGGGGGGGCCATGTTTTTCCATCTGATCACTTTTACAATATTATCGTTCGGCTAAACATATGCCAACATGTATCCAAAATTTCGAAAATGTTGAAAACAGTGAAACAGTGAAACAGTGAAATGTTGAAAACAATTTCGAAAACAGTGAAACTCGTGGGGCTGCAACATTCATATGGGGACGGATTACCAGCAAAGCTGTTTAGGCTGCGTACAGATTCTCCGCTGTTGCTAGGAGTATTCACGTTTCTGCTGTAGACACCTCTGCTCGTTCCTTCGGTGTGCACCACCCGCAGTCACCGCACCTCCCCTGCATCTAACCGCTGCTCCGGCACCTCCGACGCGTGTGACATCATAACCACAGAAGCGCAGGCCACACACACATATGCCATCGCCACACTCTTTCCCTCTCTCCTACCTATGCTGTCTTGTACAGCTGTCCACGTGCCATGTCCCTGACACGGACGGAAGCCGCCCAGGGTATCCCCCCTGGGAACGCATGCGGGGGATGCATACAGGGGCTACAGGTAAACAGCTTCATTGTAAAAGAGAAACTTATCTAATCAAGTTGCAGGTATGATACAAGTAGTAGTGTACACTCTGGTACATATGCGAGCACCAGCACGTGCATTGGCATGTATGGCGAGTCATGCATAAATAGCTGACGCACTTGACTTGTCAATCAGATTTTGACGATTGTGTTCACTATCATCGTTGTGCTTTGAGTGTTACTTGCATTTCTGACTACAAGTTCGGCCAATAAAGAAATCAATCCATGACACACAGCTTTGGCGCTATCTAGTTCTTCACCATCACCACAACATGACAATGCTACGTCATTTATTCTTTCAAGTGTTGTGCCTGAAAAAGGCTGTGTCGCCATTCCAGTTCATTCTTGCCCTTCCCGGCATAATTCATGCATTTAACTGGTGTCTACTGGTAGCACTATCTACACAGAACTTGGCCTAACTGAAATTGCATAGCAGCTCTTGCTTTTTATACGACAGGCGGCACGATAAAGCTTACCCGTCTTAAATCTGTCGGTGCTGCCTATGTCCACCTCCAGGCCCACAGCTATTGCTTTCCGACATTGTGAGCAGACACAAGAGGCTCTGGCAATTTTTAAATGATGCTGAAATCCAAGAGCTTCTTACGATTTGTAGGACTTTTATATTGACTATAAAGTGTGTTCGAGTGGCAATGATGGTGACGAAGAGAAGAAACTATTACCTAGCATAATTACTTATTTTTGCTTGAATATTCACATAACAAAACTTTGCAAAATCTTACCATTTTACCAAAAACACTACCTGAATCTAAGGCCTGCTAACATGTGTTACACTCAGACAGAAATTGAATCTGATACACTTAGGAAAAAGCTCTGCCACACAGCATGGTGGAAACGTCTGGCGCCCAGATAACTAAAAAGGCATTAGGAGTGTGAATGCCGTAAACTTGAGCATGGTGGCACATTCCACCTCCCTGTTTAAAAAAAAGAAGCAGCCATCATAAGCGCACTCATTCTAAATTCTCGGGTGAGCAACCAGCACCACTATCCCAAGCCTTCTCTTTCAGCACTACTGTGCTCCACTCCCGAATGATTTACTTTGAACCTTTGTTCTAAGTTTGAACTTTTGTACAAATCGTAAAATTTGGTGCGCACCCGGCAAATACTAGCCATGCACACCAGCAAAGAAAACTTCAAACACCTTCTAACTTACTTTTACTGGCTGCCACTAGAAGTGGAGGGAAACAAGGCCAACACAATCTTGAGGGGTTGGGGAGGGGGATGCTTCGAATATAGGTCTCTGGTGAATCTCCACCCTATGTACATATAGTACAACAGGGTTTATACTGTATATATGGCATATGTAACGTCTATAAATTACTCTCCTGAGAAACTCTACAGCCGAAGCTTTGCCTTCTTTGTCACCCGGCCAAATGGATGCCTACGCCAGCATTTCCACAATGTCGCCTAGTTTCGGCACAAAGAAGTCTGGCAGTTCGTTGTGCTTCCCTTCGGACACCAGCTTGCGCACATCGTCCAGGTGGTGGATGCCAGAGCCCACAAGCAGTGTCTTCATGCCGGCTCGACAACCCATAAGGATGTCCGTGTTCAGCCTGCAGATACACCGATCATCTTGAGAACTGCATTCATTACCATAGTGTATGCCAACCAGACTACTTTTCCCTTAAAAGTGGTCCCATCGTCAAAATTTCAGCTATACATTCTTCAGGCTTTTTCTTTCTTTACTGGGTTATTTCAGTTTTCATGACATCACAGGCCAATGGCAGAATGCCAGGCACTAATTTCACCTTTGAACACAGGGTCATCTTGCTGCACATTTGACAAAGATCTCCGCAGCTAGAGTTTCTCAAATTTTCACCCGCTGCGGACACCTTTGACCTACTTACACGCTATTCAGCACCATCTCAAGCGTGTATAATAAAGTGAAACTTTCTTTGCCTCTTACTCCCATAGTGTGTAGACGGCTGTCCGTACAAGTAAACAAGTAAAACTGGGCCCATGCTGGGGACTGTGCAATCAAAGGTGATGACCCAGTGGGCTGATCCTGATAGGAGTGCACGGTATGAGTTCTCGACTGAGCATTATGGTTTGTAATGGGAGCTAATCTACCACTCGATATGGTTTGTAATGGGAGCTAATCCTGAAGGCAGTGCATTATCACAGAACCCACATGCCTCATAGCAAACCCCAGTAGAGGTAATTTAACAATAATTATTGTAACATCATGCAACCAGTGAAATGATTACATTGAGTGAAAAAATATGTATGAAGTTCTTATGCATTTAAATGTCAGATAGTTTCTTGAAAGCGCCATGAGTCCAAATTTGTCGGCTTGAATTATGTATGCACGTTAAACTGTACGCATCTCACAGCAAGTGGACAAAATCTGAGCATGTTCATGTGGTAGAAAATTTGTATTTTTTATATCACAGTTGAAGCTTACAGCCGTCTGGCAACACTGACGAGAGACAAAAGTAGGTGCGTTCTGTGTGGTTTCATTTTCGTATGTGTGCTTTAGCAGTCAGTGCGAGAATGTCAACAGGTGTTCGCCGGCACAAGGCAGCGACGACACCCTTGCTGCACTGTATGTTAGGTGCCAGAGTGTGCAGAGCAAGGCAAGTTTGGCACTGAGCGCATTTGGTTTGCAATTATTTCGGAGCAGACGACGCAGCAGTGGCCCCGCACTTCTTGACATCACACAAGCCATCCAAAATGGAGGTTGCTGTCAGTGGGAGAGGCCCATTGGCAAATTCGAGTTTCGTGCGGGCGTGTATAACCATACTGGCCCGTACTCTCAGCTGTAGTGATAAAATGAGAATAGTTGGACAACCGTGTCATGACCCTTTTAAATATATGAGGTTATAATGAATTTCATAGACGAATATTTTGAAGAAATGGAGATTGTGTGCTTATCACTCCTTTGTTTTCGCTACAATATTGCAACGAGATCGCATATTTTGATCTGCATCGCTCGACATCCCGCTTGGCATGTTCACTTGTCTGGCTTCTTTGAGAAAGAAAAGAAAGAAAAACGACAGTTGTCCAATTCGCCATGGGGGAGGCGCACTGTTACAGAGATGCATACCAGTTTGGCTGCGTGTCAACAACTATTAAAGTGCAGCTGAACCATCCAAGCAATAATGCCAAGCATTTTAATTAACGATGCAGACAAGAAAAAGCAATCTTGTGAAATTAGAGTGCTAGCAAAGCAGTGAAAGCACATACATTTTCTTTCTTAAGTTGTTAGAATAAAAATGCAGGTATCTGCAAATAACTCATGGTCTGGCATCAACATGAAATGCAATAAAGTCCGAATTCTAGCTAGTTAAATTAGGCAACATATTTACAGGAAGCAGCGCTAAGGACAGGAGGAGTAAGTGTGTGTGTTGGCATCTTGCACGTACCATCCTAAAGATGAAAAGTCATGCTTCATGCCGGAAGTCAAGGTGTTGATGTTGAGCATTAGTTCTGTTTCACACGTTTCATCTGAGTTAATGTGGACAGTGCGATTTATGACTGATAGGTGACCACAAATGCATAATCAAACAGTGTGCCTGCTCTTTCGGCAAACACCTGTGGCACATCTCTAGAGGGGTCCCCTCATATGCCTAAGCTCCTTAAGGTGTGCAAGGAATATTACTCTAAGGTTCTGCGCACACATTTCCATGTCATTGTAGAGTACGGTCGACTCTTCAAGAGAACACGAAATTGCATTCAAGCCAACATAACCAGAATATTTTATTCACTTCACTAGGAGTAAATACTTGAGATAATGAATTAGGTAAAAAAGTATTCATGGAAAATGTTTTTTCCAGGCCTTCACATCAAAATCATTTCCACAGGGTTGGCCAAATTTGAGAAGCCAGGACCACACTGGGAAAAATACTGTCCTAAATTAATTAATTACTGCTTATCAGACGAGTATGCATTGTAATTCATGTTATGTGACTGCATGTGCATTGAAAAGGGTTGTTGGCTCTGCCACTTCTAATAGGAAGCATACTTGAAGCTCATTTCCAATTTTGCTACTGAAATAAACAAGTGAATGTTTGTGTAAGTTTGCTCACACATTGAATTTCTCATGCACAGTATTGCCTCAGGCTTAGCTCAAACATATATATATTCGATTTCTTTAGTCCAGGCCGTTCATCAGGTAGCCACTGATTTGAGTGATAAAATTTTCGGAGTTAAAAGAAAAGATTTTTAGCAGGATGAAGAGAAATTAAATGCCGAACATGTGTTCCACATCCGCTGCCATGGCCATGAGGTGGCGTTGGCTAGCACTCTCAGGGTTAGGATTCGTACACAAATACCAAGAAAGTGGACGGGGGGGGGTGGGGGGGGGATACAGCTACTACCACAGTTCTTGGTAGAGCATTGCATGCATCATGTGAAGATTGTCGGTTCAGCTCCCACTGGCACCAATTGAAGTTGTCTCTTATTCAAGTTTCGTCTCCCCTTTCCTTAAGCTATGTTTCAAATAAAAAAAAAAAAACACGGTTAATTTTCCTCATGCTTTCCCTCTTCTAAAGGAATATGAGAAATACTGGAAGTAGGCTTTTACACATTATCAGGTTGCCCTACACAAGATGGCCGAACGCCCACACACAGTACCCTCGAGCAGATGTTAGGCTTGCATAGTATGTAGCACAGAAAGGATGGTTGCAAGAATAACAGCACCAGTTTGTGTGCTCCTGCTATATTTCAACATCCTGCTATATGGCAACATCCATTATCTTAATGCGAGTCGAACTACAAGTGCATAATTTTGCATAATTTTGCACATCCCCTGTCAATAACAAAAAGAATTGAGCCTCTTGTTTCCTCCCAATTATTCTCGTGCAATGGTGCAATGAGACCTACACATCAAAAAAGTGCACGGCTTTGGTGTATGTAGACATGCGCTTTATGAAGGAAAATATCATATGCACGACTCCTTGTATCTATATTGTGCTTCACTTGGACAACTGTGGTACTATTGAAGTCGAAATTTTACTGCACACAGAATTTTAGGAGGAAACAACATGCAGGTTTTATAAAACGAGTATGATGAACGCAGACCTAATAAGAAGCACAGCGGCAATCATACATAACTCAAAGGTTTCCAAGAAACCACAGTCAATAAACCTTTCACAAGAGTGTGCCTGGCCAATTTTTGTTTACAGCCGGCCAGCCAGTCCATAGGCAGTCTGCTACATTGTGGTGTTGAAAGCAGCCAAGAATTTGCAAGTACATGCAAAACACACTGTGCTGAGACCTTCATTTACTTGGCTGTTCTTTCGATTCCCTGCACTTGTAATTGAGCAGTGTAACCCCGTCCGCTTATCAGATTCAGCTGACAACACGTTAGTAACCGCCCTCCAAACTAAAAAAACATAAACAGTAATTAGAAAAGAAAACGAAAAGCTAACAGTCAATGGTTACGTTTTCACCACAGTTTACAGCAGCTGTGAAGATTGGCAGGCACACCCATTTTTAAGGCTCTGCTTGGCAAATGATAACAGTGAAAGTTGATCAGCAGCAAAGATTTGGCATGCTCGACAGAGCAGCCTAGCTAATGAGAGTTGCACTTGTAGGGACACTCAACTCTCTTGTGTACCCCACCGGTTGCCTTCCCTGCATGACACGCATGCAGCAGTGGGAGAAGGTATTGTAGTTATGCAGTTACGGCGGGAGACGGCGCAAGTGTTCCAATGGTAGCAAGTGTTCTGATGCGGGTGCAAGAGGAACTTGCTCGCTGCTCCTCTTCGATGGGACACCGCCAGACGCCTTGATCGGCGGCCAACATAAGTGAACATTTGCGCAGTAGCCTTGTTTAGTGAGTTGAACTTCCTCAATTCCTCAGTGGCTTCCAGTCGGGATTATTCCTTGTACTTATATTGGCTATCTGGCATTGTCACATAAAAGCAATAAATACCCTTTTTGTATGTTTGCACTCATCTGTGTCATTTCATTGGTTGCTAAGAGCACTTGAGATACTTTGTACAGTAGTATACTTAGTTCAGGCACACATACTGCCACCCATTTGAAAGTGTGCTCAAAGACCTTGTTGTTGCATGCATTGCTGAGAACTGATGGAATACACAGAAGTAAGCCACAGTGTTTTGCAGAAATATTACCTGTCACCAATCATGAGTGTTTTTGCAGGCACCAGGTCCGGGCAGCTGTACTTGATGCAATCGACCATGTGCTGCTCCGGTTTTCCGAGAACTAGGGGCTTACGCATAGCGGCCGTGGAGACTGCTGCTAGCATAGAGCCTGAGCCTGCGAAACACAAAAGATTTGAGTCAAAGTAATCGTACAAAGACTTTTCATTAATAAAAAGTGTTGAATAATGCTGCACCACAAGTCATAAATTATGACTATAACAAGTGATAAGTACTTAGTTACGAATGATTAGATAGGGAGCTGATGCAGATGGGCACCAACTAATCAACCATAACAGAAGCTATGATAAGTATAACTGTAAGAATCTGTAAATCGTTAATTTGTAGCGCAAGCCATCGTGGTTATATATCATAAAACATTAGCAATCATATAAATATTCAGGATAGGAAATACCAATCAAATACTTAAACTTGATATCAAAGTACTAATTTTCTTGTATTCAGTTATGACTATATATGTATAAGGCTACTGTGCCCATACTACTTCATGCTAGCCTTTGGGAGCCCATGCATGTAGTGGCAAACTAGTAGATGCTTTGAGTAGCCAGAACATAGCCAGAACGCTATTCCAGTAAGATTTTTTCGAAATTTTCGGTCCTCCATTTCTGGGAAGCGCAATGCGACACTGGAGGGTCCTTGATATGGCATCTCTAATCAAAGCTTTACTTCTCAAGATTACAGAGTACCAGAAAATGACAAATGCAACAAGAACTGAAGGAGCAGTCTTCAAGCTGTGCAGAGGATGGTTTCTCTTGTTAAAAGCAAAAAAAGAAAGCTTAAATCAGTTTCCTAATGTATTAAAAATAAACAAAAAACATTGTCATTGACCCTATGATTTAGAAAGGTATAATCAAAAGAGCCTCATACATTTTGCTGAACAGCTGAAAAGTGCAGACAGTCATTAGATTAATGTTATATACGTTGAAGAAACCATACATTGAAAGCATATACAAAAGCTGACACAACTACCTAATGCTTCCCTTTTTATAATATACTTTCACTTACAAAAGCATAATGTGTGGTACATACTGCATGCCTGCTTCTTCACCTTTGAACAGCACAAGAAAAAAATAGGACGTCGTTGGGGTGGGTGGGGGGGTGCAGAAAATCAATAATAATAATATATGGGGTTTTACATGCCAAAACCACTTTCTGATTATGAGGCACGCCGTAGTGGAGGACTCCGGAAATTTAGACCACCTGGGGTTCTTTAACGTGCACCTAAATCTAAGTACACGGGTGTTTTCGCATTTCGCCCCCATCGAAATGCGGCCGCCGTGGCCGGGATTCGATCCCGCGACCTCGTGCTCAGCAGCCTAACACCATAGCCACTGAGTAACCACGGCGGGTGTGCAGAAAATCAAGACAAGACAGTGCTTCTTTGCGTTGCAGTTTCACTGCTTCTTACTGTTCAAAATTGGGGAAAACAAAGCAGCCCAACCTTCAATGCCTCTGTATAATTGCATTTGTGTCGCAGCCCACTGGATTATCTTCATCTGTGCACTCGACTGTAGAAGACATCGCTTTTTTTTTTTTTTGTACAACATGGTTCCCCTGGAAGAGCTTACGCCCAACATGGAAGCCAACTGAAGCTGCATCAAAAGTAAATCGATTGACTGCACAGTAATAAAGAGATCAGCTATTTCCATGGTTAAGCTAAAAGGCGCTCTTGTTAATGTTTCACCGCAATGTCCCTGAAACGCAGGCATAACAATATTTTTTTAGTGCTGTATTGCACTTTTCTTGCTTTTCCGTCTTATTCTCCCATTTTCTTCAACAGATGTATAATGCAGCCATGCAACTTATGCTTTTGTAGGCTGTCTGTACTGTGCCCTGTGAATTCTTTCTTGTCCTTTTTATTTTATCTTCGTTATTGCATTGGGAAGTCGTACCTACGAGCCCAAGTTCTGATGCTACCACATCTATTCCCAGCAGTGGCAAAAGACAAAATATGTTGTTCAAGGCTTGCACTGAGGCTAGTTGTAATGCATTAGTGGATCGAAACAGCCCTACAAAGGTTTACAAGACGGTCGACAGGAGCACTTACACGAACGAGAAAGTGCTTTCTCGTTCACATACACTTCTTGTTGTGTGTCTCGTGAGCCAGTGAAGCATGGCTCCTTTGCACGCTTTCTGCCTGTTTCCTGCACGTACGGCAAGACAGCCTTGTGCTGCCGCCTTATGGATTTTGGCACATGCACTGACCTGGTACAACGATGTCCTTGTTGGAGCACGGGTACGTCTCGTCTGTGTTAGTGGCAAGGAAGAGGCAGTCCTTGTCTTTCAGGTAGGTCGCAGCCCTCATGCACTTGTAGAAGCTAATGTGCTCATCAAAGCCACAGACAACAGCCCTTACCTGCGCCAGAAACATGGGCACCTGCTGTTCAACAAAGGTCAAAATGACTGAAAGAAAGGCAGTTTGACAATACTTTGAATTCATTAAGCAATGTGACTGAATTATGGTATTTAATGTCCCAGAGCCAAGCAGGAGCTATGAGATATATCACAACTTGGTGGGGGTGAGGATCGCATTAACTTCGACCACCTCAATTTTCTCTTTTTTTAAATTTTACTTTGACTAAATTGGTTATAAATAAGTAGCACATACTAATAAAGCAACCTTGGCAAAGCTACAGGGCTGGCAATTATCTCATTTTTTTATCAACACCCTTTAAATGGCACTTGAGTGGATGTCTGATGAACAGCAGATATGATGCACATCCCGGACCATGGCCTTCGAGATCTTTAGCATGCTGTGGGTATCGCCACAACCCAGAGCTCGTGTCCAGGAGTCGCACTGGTTCTCAACATTCTGGGCTCTGTGTCATCAATGGCGAGGCATAACAGTGGCAATATTTTTTGTTAGGTTCAGCATTAAAAATGTGCATCTTTGGATCCAGTCCTATTTCAGCCGCAAAATTTTTCATGGAAGCTGCACCATGTCTGTACTGTCCGAAACTATGCAGTCCCAAATTTTGCTGCAGTTGGCCTTTGACATGCATTTAAAGCTCAGTGCAGGAGCATTTTTTGCATCCTGCTAACGTGAAACTGTGGCCACTACAGTGAGGAATCGAACCCAAGACCTTGTTCTCAGCATCAGGACGTGGTCACCACTGAACCACCGTAGTGGGTCCCAAGTAATGGGACAGTGACTAAGGGCCCCATATTGTGAAGCAATTACTGTCAGTAATACGCTCGGGCTCTTTTTAAAGCTGCTGTCATCCCATCCATTTAAAGCGTTATTAAACATCTGCACAGTTGCAAATGGGAGAATATTTAATAGTGCTGAGTAATTACCAAGGCATAGAGTCAGACGTGCTCGGGAGGGCCACACCCTCTCTACCATACCTTATTAATTAATTTATTTATTTAAGTTTACTTTACAGGCCCAAAGGGCATTGAGTAAGGGGTTTAGTTACTACAATGAAAGCACACGCACACTGATAAGAAACATGGTTACAAAGCAAGCGAACAAGAAAATGCAATGCAACAAAATAAATTACAAAATATAAAAGAAGATTCCAACACAAGAAAAAAAAACGAAAAAAAAATGCAGCACAAAGGACTGCATTTAAGAAATAAGCATTAAAAGAGCATTTGACTGCAAGTGAAGAAGGAAACGCAACACATTGCAAAATAAACAAAGTAACAACTTAAACAATGAAACCATGTTACGATGCTATTGCAAAAAATGTACCTCGAGCTTGTGGGAAAACATATTCAGGTCATTATCAGACTATATGACGGGGCCTGTTCCCCTCTCATGAGCAAATATTACCATCCTCTGGAGAGTGAAGTGAATCTAGGTTAAGAATGATGGCCATTGCAACAGTGATGGCATGTACGGCGAATTACAGATTAATTGGCTAAATTTTCAAATTAGCCTATTCACCATTTCTATTTTCTTTTTCGAGGTACATAGATACACACATACAAATTATGACCAGCCAACGTATACATAGCAGGCCCCACATGTATTTTAATTTCTCTTCTGTATAAGCAAGAATAATTAAGGCCGACCCCTGATCTTTGCTGGGCCAGATGACGACTCACTATGTTCTAAAGATTGCTATATAAGACTAGGGGCAGCTTTAGCTGTTCTTTTTCAGGAATGACTTTCAACCTATATTCAGGCTTATACAGCATTTTTAATAGTAACAGTTAATCTTCATTATGCTTGCCTTGGCTTCATTGTCTGTTGGCTTCATGTGGTTGTAACAGAAAATCGAACCCCTCGGTTCTGATTCACTTCACTTGGTGCTCTTCACGTGGCTGTTTTTGTCAAAATTAACAGGGCTATGCGGAAGTAGAGGGCCTTATGAGAACAGTAAAGCACTACAATTGATATAACCATAGCTGCATCTTGGTTAGCCTCTCCTGAGAGAAATAGTTATAAAAACAGCAGGTACCTATATTTGGTAAAGTCTATCCTTAAACCAGAAATTACCATGAGTAACAAAGAAACAAATGATTAACGTTGGACTAAGTGTTCATTCACCTCTTAACTATTTGACAAGCCCGAGCTGTACTCATCCTAGCTGTTTGTACCAATATCGCCAAAGAGGAGTCGTTTTCGTCCAGGCCGCAGCATCTTCTGCTTTGCTTGTCACAGGCAAGCCGCACTCATCAGCTCAGATCAGGTAGTGCATCTGAGTTTTGACACTAAAGCATATTCTTTGCTGCTTTCAATTTCTTTTGTTACAATCTATTCAGATAATTATGCTAAAATATGCAAATATATTTCCAGGGTTCTGTGTGCCAAAATAATAAGATATGATTATCAGTTTCTCTATAGTGGGGGACTCAGGATATAACGTGAAATAATCTGCTGGAATGCGAAAAATAAAAAGTAAATGTACAATTTTCTACAAGATAAATGCGGAATTACAAGGTTGAAAAAAAAAACAGGCTACACAAAAGTGGCACAGCACACGGCTTACAAATGCTCTCTTTAATTGAGAGCATTACAACACCCTTGCTTCTTTTTTTTTTGTCACAAGCAATCACGCTGCAATATGTGCCATACACGAGCAGGTGCTAATAACCCAGGTCTTTCCTGTCCAGCAGAAGGAACATGCAGCTGCAGCCCCTTCAGAAAAACCATAAACATGTTTTGCAAGATACTTCACAACACCCTCGCAAAAATTACTGCAAAACAAA
The DNA here is from genome assembly GCF_038994185.2 of Dermacentor albipictus. Lineage (NCBI taxonomy): Eukaryota > Metazoa > Arthropoda > Arachnida > Ixodida > Ixodidae > Dermacentor > Dermacentor albipictus. Next base: position 112,722,254 of record NC_091823.1, read on the forward strand.
TTTGCTATCTTACGCCGGGCTCCATCTTCACCTCTTCCACACAAAACTTCAGCCAGTCTGGACCAGTGGTCTCTGGCTGAAAACAGAAGCAAAATGAACTGCATTGACATAGCAAAATATTAATTTCAGCTGTCAAACTGTCATATGACACTAAATACAATATCAAATTAGCCTCTTTCAGGCAAGACAGGTGAGAATCCACAGTAATGCTGGTAGAATTTGTGAGTTATGTCATGTGGAGACGATATATACGTACAATGTTTGAACATTGCATGATTTTCATATATGTAATGTGGTCTTGCTTTCAAAGGCAGCTATTTATTGACAAATTCAATACAACTGCGAGATTTATTGAAAGTTATCTTAGCATAAAAAAATACTGTATACAAGCCTTCAAGCTATATCTCAGTGGTCAATGATGGCAGTCACACCTCACCTGCTGACTAGAGAACAGTTTTAAGTGGGTCTTCCATTTAACAATGAAACACTAAAATATATATCACAACTACACAAAAAGTGGGGCCATACATATAACTGTCCTGGTATTTTGTTTCCTGTCATATTTACAAGGCGAGCCTTACTGGGCTAATCATAATACATATAAGCCACATAACACACTGCAATATAGGCAGCTGCTATGGATGCATTGCAGAGGCACATTGCCATCACAGATACTGTGAAACTTGCAATTCCCAAAATTGCTTTGTGACAAATCTCAGCCTTCGTATAAAGCATCTCTAGGTTTTTCAGGTAGCAAAACCTATATGTGTGCTAGCATAGGCATCACCACAAGTTTTAGAAATCAGTTCAACATATTTCTTTTTGCTGCGAAATGCTCCTGTAGGTGGACAGATACTCTCAGGCTTGGTCTGTACAGTTGGATAGAACCAGCTGAAAGCAGCTCAAAGTGTCAATTAGATAATGCATTCCCTTTCTGCTCAAATGGAAGTAACATTTTGTTACAGTAAGAGAACATCTAGTGCACAAAACACACACACACACACACACACACACACACACACACACACACACACACACACACACACACACACACACACACACACATATATATATATATATATATATATATATATATATATATATATATATATATATATATATATATATATATATATATATATATATATATATATATATGATGTTACGCTGAAGTGAAGGAAGTTGAATTGGACTATAGAGAAAGACGAAGTCTGGCAGTTGCCTGAACGCCATATCCATCATTTGTAAATATACGTTATTTTATACTCGTGGACCATATTTGATATTTATTCGCGGTTCATCATTGGGGTTTCGATCCTGACCATTAAAATTGCATGGCTAGGGCTATAGGGGACTTATATTGGCAATTACTGAAAGCAAACGCACAATTACAGCGAGACCTCTGATGAAACATAAGAAATTCAGGAGTCCTATATTATTTCAATTTATGTCGTTTATATTCAATTTTCTGCACTGGCTGCTTGATGCACAACCGGCATCAAGAGCAGCGCAAGTAATCAAAAATTTTATAATGCACTCATATGTCAGACGAAAGTAGAGATTAACGATATGTACGTACGCCGATGGGCAGGGCCGTAAATCCCGCTTCAGTGAGTTCATCGTAAAGACCAGAGGAGCCAACGAGATAAATTTTTCCGGTGAAATTCACGTGCTTCAGGTAAAGCACTATGCAGTACGGCGCCGTAATTATTTCGTCCTGTCGGAAAAAACCAAGCACATATATATACCATTCGAAATTCGTACTGAGCAAAGTGCGGCGAAACTTTCAGCGCCTTACAAGGCTCGCCTCGAACTTCAACTGATGCATCTTGCTGAGGTACCCGTGCCGCGACTTTGAGCTGTTGTTTGTCACGTAGCGCACTTTTTTACCCTGCACAGGAAACAATCAGCGCGAGCTGTCACAGGAACTCGCCGTGCACGTACGGCCCGAGACTTACAAGTTTTCGAAGCAAAGATAGCGCTTCTGACGAGCCAGGGATGGGATTATTTGCCCGCCACAAGACGCCTGTAAAAAAACAGAGCGGGAGACAAACATGTTCATCCTGATGAATGAAACCTCTTTCGAAATTGCTGCCGGAAAAGGACGACCAGCGAAACCTCAAGGACACGGGCGATGTTTCGTTAGCAAGCTTCGCGAACCGCGATTCTTGCCGGCACAAGTGTTTGAGAAGAGGTGTTCCAGCCACCTACCATCGCAATCCACGAGCACATACGTAACTGAATTGATCAATTCATTCTTCAGAATTTCTTTCGTAAGCAGACGACAGCGACCCAAATCAGCCATTTTTGTTGTGACGCGTGCTCACGTGACAATAGTGACGTATTCGACTCCTCACAATGGCAATACGAATGCCATCAGAACGTAACTGCCACATGAGGCGCCCAGAGAGGGCAGCTTAGAAACCTGCCATGAGCAACTACTTAAGAGGACAAAACGAAATCAGGAAAGAAACAATTTATGATGACTCAAAGGGACGCTCAATACTTTTCGAAGCGAGATCAAGGGAGGTATTTTGTAAGCGTCCACCTACTGGACTTCTCCATTTTGTGCTACTTTTTGTGGTTCCTGCTAAAGCGCAGCCCAGCCAATCAGCACTTCAACGGCAGACGAAATGGACAAGCCCACTAGGTGGACTCTTGCAGAATACCAACCCCAGCGAGCCGCTCACGCCAGTGGAGCCCTGGACTAGAGGCCCCTACCACGGGACCTCAAATTTATTTTATTCTATAAAGTTTCTCTCTCTCTTCCCCAGGATGCCTTAGAACACGCACCCATAAAGCGAGATATAAGAACGAAGCATGTGCTTGCTGCAGTAAAGCTAGGCAAATGTTGCAGCATGTTTTATTAGAATGTGTAGGTCACAGAGTTAAGATAACCAACTCTGCGGAGAGCCCAGTACTTACCAGTAACGAACGGCATGTGCGTTATCAGCATGACATCACTGCCAACAGGAAAGTAGCGGGCGCGGCGTTTTTAAGGAAACGCAAGCAAGGCAGATGACCATTAACGTTCTGTGCACCCTGAAAACAGTTGTACCCTTTGGGGTGTATATTTGTCCCACAACAATAATCGTCGTCTGCCTTGCCCGCGTTTCCTTTCTTTAGGGACTTTTAGAATTTCTTTCTCTATGCTTTTAGCGTGTCCGGTATCCGGGAAAGCGCGGGCGGTTTTCCGGTTTAGCGGGGGCGTAAAGGTGAGTGGCCCGATAGGTGGCGCAAAGCTCAACCACACAACCACAGAGCTAATTACTGTATTCTGCTTAGCTGCTGGGGTAAATATTCGACAGTGGCGTAATCGTGTTCACAATTACGCCGCTGCCAAAAATTTGCACGAGTGGCGAAGCAGGATATGGTGAGTTACTGCAGTTTTAGCTATGCGTTTGTCTGGTTGAGCTCTACAACACCAGGCGGCTTCACCGCTCACGTTTACGCCCCGACCATCCGGTAACCCGCCCAAACCGCTCCCATTTACCGGATTAGCGTACAAGCTAAACGGCTCTTAACTCTGCGAGCCCGGTACTTCCCAGTCACGAACGGCATGCGAGTTATCAGTGTGACGCAGCATTCTCGACAGGAAAGTAGCGAGCGCCGAGTTTTCAAGAAAAACGCAAGCAAGGCAGATGATTATTGTGGGACAAATATACACCCCAAAGGGTGCAAACTGTCTTTAGTGTGGCAGAGATACGCCCCAAAGGGTGTAACTTTGCCTACGAGCGTACTCTAATAAAATCGCACCCTTTGAGTTGTATCTTGCCACACAAAAAACGTCATCTGTCTTGTCCGCATTTCCTTTCTTTAACGCGGCGAGCCCGGTACTCCCAGTAACTAACGACATGCACATTATCAGCATCACATGCCATTCCTGACAGGAAAGCGGGCGCGGGCACTGTGGTATACGAAACGAAAGTGTTCCATTCAGCACAAATATATGGTGTGGACCATAGACTCAAATAGTCCGGTGGCCTTGTATGTAGTCCCATTTTCTGCATGCACTGGCATCTTCACGAGCAAAGAACAAATTCCATGTACAGATCTGCAAGACCAGCAGATAAAACACAGAATGGAGGGCAAATCCAAGGCTGGTAGACATCCCAGAGCTCCTATGCAGGCTGCAGCCAGTGCATCCAGTTTTGCTTAGCCCAATTTCTTGGTGGCAGGCAGTTCAATCCATACCAGATTCCATTCACAGCACGACCGCATCTTGCCACAAGGTTCGGCCAATGCTGGCACGCTACGAGTATATCACCCACTTCGGTTAACTGCAGAACGTTCATAAATGCAACATCTTGCCTATTCAACTGTCTACTGCAAAAGGCATACACCAGAAGACCTACAAGCATCTCCAAGAAGAGCAAACCAGAATTCTCGAAATTAGAAATACTGCACGGAGGGCGGCAACGAAGTGGGCTATGCAGGGTCTTATTGGGAGATTCAAGTACTGCGAACCATGCGAGAGCTTTATGCCACGCAAGCAATGACAAAAATTGTTACATGAAAAGTAGTGTACCTGTAAAAATCTTTATTGCATTCTGCCAGCCAGCTAACTGAATGTACAAGTCCACACAAGGTTTGTAAACGAGGTTTATTTTCAATTTGGTTTGCAAGAGACTTGCGACAACATGTAAATACGCGGTTTGAAAGGAAACTTTTTATATAACAATTTCAAACCTCAGCTGACATACAGAGAAGGGAGAGAGGGTACATGTGTCCTTAAAAAAGATTAAGCCACATCTAGATTACTGCTGCTTGCACTCTGCTGGAGGCTCCCCTTTCTTGGTGCTCTGTGAAGCAAAAGACATCACAACTGAAAACAAAACAGCACAAGTAATCAAAGTCAAGCCTGCAGTGGGGGTTCAGGACAGCAAGCCATGCACAACACCCAAAGCTCGGCAGTGAAGGCTACCATCATTCCAGTTTGCAACAGGTGCGCACAACCCTTCCAAACACGGAAGCCATCAAAATGGAAGGCAAGTCCTCCACAGCTAACCCACACAACCTGAACCAAGGTGCACAGTAATGTGCCTCAAAGGTATCCTCCTGCTGAGGCTTGCATAAGCCCTTACAGATACTTTCTAGTGAAATTTCCACTACATTTGGCAGATTTTGGAAGCTGCTTCATGCTCCTGCTTATTCAATGTTTAATGCAACTTCACGATAACCAGCAGTGACAAGCAACAAAAGGTCGCTGATGCCACAACTGCACGCGCAAGATCAACATGAGAAGCAGTGCCTCCTTAGTGACCTTTCCCACACCATCCAGTTTAATGAACTATGAATGGCCAGCAGTGCAAAATATGCAGCAAGCTGTGTTTTAGTTTGAGAAAATATTTTGTTGTTCTTGAGGCTTCCTTGTTTTAGGAACTTCTGTGAGCAGCTGTACAGAAGGCTAAAAAGCAAGTATTAAAATGGGAGTGCACACTAAGCAGAAGCTTGCAGAGGAAGGAGGAACTGCTACTAAAGGTTTGTTCTAAATGTACCCCCACATTTTATGCAGGCAATCAACTCAAAATGGCTCTTGCAAGTACTAGTGCAAGCCACATTACAAAGAATCCTCAAGGTGCACAAATCTCAAGATGTTGCAAACCCAATTTCTAATACCCAAGAAATTGCGCCTTATATTAAGATCAGCTTTCCAAAGCTGTTGTACAAGACTACTACAACACATTCTTTTTGGACAGATCCACAGAACTACAAGAAACAAACCAAAATACACAAGTTGGCTACAACATAGCACTAAAATGCTTTAAGGAGGGGTGGGTGTTTAAGCAGCTGACAAATTTTACTATGCGTGCCCTGATGTCGTATGTATACATGTTATAAGCTTTGCAGATCTTGGCTTGCGAGAACACGCCTGCTGTCTGGCCTTAGACAAGGTGTAAAAGAAGCAGAGACAAAAGGCAAGCAATGCCTGATGAGCTCCTGGCTCCCTTTAAACGAATACACAACAATTTGGCTACTTTGCAATTCTGAAGTTCTAATGCAGCACTGTAGTTATTGCAAGACAACCAAAGCAAATGCATGCACGGTCGTCTTGTGCGTTACCTAGTCAAGCAATACATGCACAAATGAAACAAGCCCTAAATCAAGCCTTAACCTTCCAGCCTTTTAGATAATGGACAGATTTATGCTGACCATATTGAAATATGCCAACACTATACTACATCACTCAGTTTTGGCAGCATTCCCCTCAAGCTTCAAGCGCTACATGTAGGACACACTTGGGACCGGATTGCTCCAACATACGGAACCTCCAGTACGGAGTATGTGTGTCCCTCTATAACTTTGATGTACCTGTCAGTTTCTTTGAGAATTGGACACAAATCAAGTCCAACCACCAAGTGTCTGCAGGATACTACACAAACTGGCGGCATAATAAGCACTTCCTTATGTGAAACAAGGGACGAATGCAGAAGGCAGTGAAATTCGGGCTGCTTAACGTTTGTGTTCTGTGGCCATTTTGCATGTTGATCTATGTGCAGCTCCCACTGCTAAGCAGACCACTCTATTTTGGAGTGATGCTGTTAATTTTAAAGGATAACTACATTTAGAGGGAGACATTGTGGAACTACTGCATAAGAAAGTCAACTTGGAATGCAACTAAGGCAGCAGAGTAGGTAATTTGCAGAAGATATTGGGGGAAATTGCAAACGTGTCACGGGAAGGATGGCGGAGATGCGGCAAAGTGTTTATTACAGTGATGTTTGCACGTCTGGTACAACCTATGCTCCTTCTCCAAAGCTTTAGTGCACCAAAGAGTTTCAATAAGCCCAAAAAAGCAAATTTAGTATAACAAACTTCAATGCTTATCCAAATGTGACCCTTGCACAACTAAGGGTGCTACCAGGTAATGTGCGAGGCACAAGAGCCAACAGCATTACAATGCAACTTATGTAAGCAATAAAAGCGCAAGCAAGCAGAGAGGCTCATGGCTAGTGCAATGTGCAAAGCGGTAGGACTAACAAAACGACTAAAGAACAGCGACTCTTACCTTGGGCGCATAGTCTGGGTCATTCTCATCATCTTCGTCAAGGAACTCGTTCTGGTCATCATCTTCCTCATCATCGATGTCTTCTTCATCTTCATCATACTAAAACAAATGAAATGAAATATTTCATGGTACACACACCTTCTACAAGATAAACACAATTGAAGAACCCAATTATGTAGAACCAAAAGGTGCAATGTCGCAACACATTTTCTGGCATAAGAGCGACCTGTGCCAACAGCAAAACCAAAATGCAATTTTACTGAAGAACCCACAAGCGCTGTGCGCTACAAATTTTTGCAATCTGCTAAATACATCTATCAAGACTCATCAAGTCATTGTACAAAACTTTAGTATGGATAGGTGCAGAAAGTATAAGAGCAGCTTTTGAAGAGGAAATTGATTTGGTTTAATGGGACCCTGAAACACTTTTGACGATTTTCTACAAACGTACTGAGTTGTTATTGTAGGTCTTTCTGATAATTGACACATCTAAGTGCTCCGCGTAAAGCGTGTAATTTATTATAAGGTTTTAAAAATGCACATCGCTGCCGATCGCAGCACACCGCTCGGCAGCGATTTTAAGCCGCCCTACCCATATGACCGAAATCACCCATATGACGTCAGTGGGGCGAGCTATCCGATTGGCTGACCAGGGCGCGTGATCGATGATTTTTCCAACTTTATGGTAAACAAATGATCTTCATAATAGTTGGAATGTTAGTTAATTTGTTTTCATAAAAAGAAAGTAACATAAATAGAATGCACAAGAAAAATTTTTCAGTACACTTAAGCCCTTCCGGCAAACATCAATGGTCGTCTGCTTGTGTACTACGTACTCCATTTTGACGACAGCTCTGCGGTCAGAGTCTGTCTCAGACTTTTCGCAAGCACTACGATTAGATTTTGTTGCCTTGTCGACTGCAAACGTAGCCACTGGCAATATGTCAAGCTGTGACATCGTGTCCTTCTGCAAGGCAGCGTACGAGCGAACTGGCTGCTGTGCATCGGACTGCCGCTATCCAATCGGCACCAGAATTTGCGCGTTTGTGGCCGTCACTTTACACCGGAAGATTACTAACGCAATAGCGTTTCGCGAGTCCGTCATTGCGGCAAGCGCAAGGGGACAGGGTCTGGCCGCTTGACTGTGTCGTAACAGGATGAGCCATGAGATGAGCAGAAGGGTGTGAATAGTCTGCACGGTGCAGCTACCTGGTGGCACAGAGCTCAACCATACCAGTAGCAGCAACGAAGTGTATTCTTTGCTGCTGGTGTGTATTTTTCACAGGAGTGTAATCATCAACACATTGTTTTTACAAATGTTTAAAATGTTTTACACTTGGTTAGAGCAATATTAGCGCTTTGTTTGGCAGGTTAAGCACTGCGCCAACAAGTGTCTGGACCGTGCAGACCGATCAGGCCGCTCACGTACGTCTACACTTAAGTTCCTTCATCAGCTTGAGTTTATGCCTCCAGCCATTTGCCGAAATGACCAGCTTGCCTGTGGTTACCAGAATACAAGACACAATCGGCGCTACGACAGAATGCTTGCGTTGCACGCTGCTTCGATAGCTCTCGCTTGGGGTCGACGACGAAGCGGCTAGCGGAGAGGTCTCGCGCGGGCGGGCTCCAAAACAACCGGAAGTGGCCGATGTGACACAGAACCAGTGAAGGCGGAGCTTAGCCCCACTCACTTGGCGAACGAGTTGAGGAGGAAAAGCATAGCTAGGGAGGAGGGTAACTTCTAATCGCTTGTAGCTCCATTAATACATAACGCTTCACTTAAATTGTGGTGCAAATATTCTACTTAAGCTGTACCCTACGTGTCTACAAAATTTGTCCGAACCGTTTCAGCGGCCCTTTAAGATTCCTATGTAACACAGTGGCCATGTCTAAGGAATGTCGCAGCAAGGTTGGGGTGGTCAACACCAGGAGTCCTTAAGGGGGGACGCGGGTCTTGAAACGGCAAAAAATCACAAAAAAGTCGATTTTCGGAAAAGTGCATTTTCGCTAGGTTTATACATTCAAGAATCCCTCCGCGAAATCTAGAAGCTAAATTTAATCGGAAAATAATAAAAAATCGCGCTTAAAGGGGCCAGGGTGAACGCGAAATCAGCAAAATTTGGTCAAAAATGTTCAAACTTCGCGCCGTCACCATTCGCGAACGCGGTGGCCGATGGCCGCCATGTTGCGCTTGTTTTGAAGCTGTTTTCTTTGTGCGCATTTTGCACCCGTTCAAAATGGCGTCGGTGAAGGGAAACCGACGCTATCGCGTCATTTCTGGAGGATGCGTCCGTGCCGCCGATTGGCCAAAGCGCGCACACCCCCGCGCGCCTCGCTCCTATTGGTCCGGTGCTCGTCGGCGCGCGCTCGACCGCTCTCGCGTCTCGCTACGTTTGTTTATCTCTGGTTTCATCGCGCCGCTGTCTACGTTTGTTCAGCCGCTTGCTTCGCGACGTTTGATAAGATGCTCATTTCGTTGCCCGGGTGGCTGAAAAAGATTGTCGTCTCAAGGCTGCTACGCGTAAAGCGGCTGTGCAATGTGCGACGGAAGGCGGCTAGGCCTGTCATACTCGCGGAGTTGCCGGTAGCTGGTCTGCCTGGACATTCTACCGGATCGAGTTCCGAGCTGCAAACTGGCGCGTCTAGCGTCAACTCTTCGTCCGCCCACGCCACGCGTGTTGGCACAGATCGTGCACGCACCGTTTCCTTCACGACTGAAGAAAGTAGCGAGCGCGCAGCGAGCGCCGGAAAACGTCCGGAGCGCCAGACCGTCGAAGCATGTCGAAGTGCTAACTCCAGCAAGAAGCGAGAAGCCTGTTTGAGCGCAAGGAAGCTGGCCAAAAAGCGGCAAAAAGATAGGATGTATCCAGATTATGCCCCTGGTGAATTTCCTTGAGATTTTATTGGTATGTTCTCAATAAAGATGTTGCAGAATGTTTTTCCTTGATTTCTCAAAACAACAATTCCGACAGACTTCCAATTTTGGAGGTAAAACAGCTTCTGTCCTATTTCAGCTACCAACGTAATTTTTTTTTTTGCCAGAAAGATAAATGTATGCAGTAAGCGATATGCACCTTTTCAAAGCAGCACTCTTCTCAAAAAGTTTTTGAAATGGGTCACATGCTTGACATGCCAAAATGGCAGTTTTTTCTCACAACTTTGATGAGCTCTAACTCTTGCTCAGATTAGCCTAGAACATTGAATAATACCTTATGGCACTCCCTGAACATCCTAGATAGACTTTATACTCAAATTACTGTGTTAAGGTTTTCTGTTTAGATGCTAATTTTCCTCCAAACAAAGGACTCAGCTTATACAATGCTTTTAGAATATATCAGAAACTACTTATACTGTGGCAAAATTAATTATATTTTTAGAATCTGCATATTAAAATACACAATGTGTGAAAATTTCGTTCAGATCTGTCCACAAATAAAAAAGTTGTATTTCAAGTGTAGCCTCCCCCCTTAATATGTAATAAAGCTTATAGCAGGAGCATGTTTTGTAAACTTCAAAATGCAGCTGCAATGGCCAAGAAATGAACAGTTGACTTCATGCTCGGGAGAAAGCCCTAGTGGCTGGTGCACGAATTGAAGAGGGAAATTAACAGTGAGGAAGGCCGTGAAGCGGCACAGCTACATCAGAAACAGCTATAAATGGCTGCCAGTACTTAGACGTCTAGGGGCTCATACTGTGCCTGGGGGCAGCATATGCACACGTGTATAATTACGGGGACATGCAATGTTGCGTGACACTGGCCCCCTTTCCACTGGTAATGTGCCCCAACACATAAAATGGTTCTGATGTGGTGAAGCTGACTGAAGTGGACCAGCAATTATGCACCCTTGCCAGACCCAAAATAGGTAACCCTGTGCTCGGTTCCTGGTAATAATAATATCTGGGGTTTTGCGTGCCAAAACCACTTTCTGATTATGAGGCACGCCGTAGTAGCGGACTCCAGAGATTTTGACCACCTGAGGTTCTTTAACGTGCACCTAAATCTAAGCACACGGGTGTTTTCGCATTTCGCCTCCATCGAAATGCGGCCGCCGTGGCCGGGATTTGATCCCGCGACCTCGTGCTCAGCAGCCCAACACCATAGCCACTGAGCAACCACGGTGGGTTCGGTTCCTGGTAGGAGCAACACCTACTCTTTTTTTCAATGCCAGCGCAGTCCCTCGCTCCTCAATGAGGGCCGTTGGTACACCTTAGTTCAGAGAGTTGCCGTGATGTGACGCTACCCAGATGGTACGCCTGCTTGCATAATGCGGGCATCTGAGTGTGCACTGCTGCCGTTCTCAACGAGAGGTGGTAGATGCTCCGTCCCTGTGTGTCAGGTGTCAGATTATTGCGAGTCTGTCAGCCTTCCTCCGTCTTCCGCTGTGAAGCGCCACCCAGATGGTACTCTCCCTCACGACCGTAAAGCAGGTGCGAAAGCTAACCGCCGAGGAGAGTAGCAAAGGACGATAGGAGAGGGTGGTGAATTGTTGGATCGGCCGTATCTGGCTGGCATTGAAAAATAGAGGAGGTGCTGGGCAGAGACTTCGCCCAGCACTCTGTGCACGTTTTCTCCCAATATGCTTGTGCTAACTTGGTCGCTTGTTGCAAAGTATGCATGTATCGTCTTCGTAGCAATGCATGAGAGTGAATTCCCAGCTGCAGCGCTAAAGTGACGAGACTGTTGCGTTCAAATGCAATGCACATATGAGCCTATGGGATTTATGTTGAAACCATGAAAGTGTGATGAGGTAGCAGCCACGAAAACGAACTTGAGGAACATGCCAATGGGGCTCCACTGTAAATAGGTAGCATCGACTACACTGGAGAATGCAAGTTAATTGCTTCAAGATCCAAATACTAGAGCATTGGGAACATCACTTCAGCAGGCTTTGTTTCCAACATCACTCCAGCAGGCTCATCTGTTTTGGTTCCAAATTAAACATTTTACTGTGCATTATGCCCAGCATCAGATGCGCCACTCAAGCTTTTAAACAATGTTCTTGCACTTTTCGATCTTTGTTGAGCACCACACCTTTCCCATTTAAGATCTTTAAAAGAAGTACTGTATACTTTTAGCTCCGCAAACGACTTTCCAAGGCAACTAACGAAGGGTGCCCTGTAGACACGACAGACCCAATGCCTTTATGAAACCAGCCCCAAGCTTTGGCTCGAATTCACCTTCGGCTAGGTGCCCAGCGCATGCTGCTATGACTGTATTGCATACAGCGTACTTATTTCCACAACTTCTGTTTCTTGACAAGGTGAGGGCCATTCCCTAAAAAATTTCAGGTTGTGTCGTTACACTTGGAGTCTACCAGGCAATTAGAAGAGTTGGCAGGTATGCAGCTGCAACATGAAGCCCATATCTATTTTTGGTCCATCATCTGCGAAGGTCACAGTGCAAGAAAGAAGCTTAGCATACTACACTAGCCAGGTACATCTTCCAACTTTATGCTAGAGTTACTGTATGCATCATGTAAGGCTGGGCTCCGCAGCGCAGTGGTGCAACACTGCAGGAACTGCCCGACCAAGCGCAATTGACAGCAGCATTGTTATTACTGTATTCTTATCGCTGTTAATGCTGCTAGCTGATAGATGTGTTTGCAGGTTTCTTCTCGTAAAATTTTAGAAATGCCACGTGATGCACTCGCACATTTTGCATTATGATGAAGTGCAAAAAGAAAAGTGCATCCTTTTTTATCAAAAGCATGCATTTGCCAAAGCATGGCACTGCAGAAGTTGCAAAATTGAAAGTAACCATGGGAACTTCGCTAGTACAATAGGCACATAAGGCATGCAGACTTAGCGTGTCTGCTACAGACGAGACCCAAAACACGGCTGAATTTGTCCATAACATGTAAAATGCAATATGAATATACCGGAATCAGAATCAACACAGTGGTGCAAAGCGGGGTTACTGCAAACAATGTATGATGATTGCATGCAATTTCGCAAGTCATCCACCTAGGTTGTATTTACTTTCATACTTTACACACGGAATGCGAGACTTGACTGTTGGAATACGAGCAATCACTTTTTTCAGTTGCCGCGAGCCCCATCACATGCATGCCTAAGAATGATAGCATCTATGAAAGCAAAGCATTATATTTGACACTTTGCAAAGAAAATGGAAAAGCTCACAGATGGTGCCACAATGCGCTAGTGTGTGTTGGTCGCACACTGCATTTTCAGTAATCATTAGATAAGGCACATAAACAAAATTCAGCTTCGTATTCATGAGTTGAGCGATCGACTTGTACTAAAGAAATAATGAAAAAAAAAAATCCGCTGATGGCATTGCCAAGTGAAAGTGCCTTCTATGTGCACGGAGGCCTCTTTCCTGCATCACTTTGAAGTCCAAGATGGCATACCTTGGTGCAACCGACTCCCTAAACGGAGCCTTATATACAGTAACTGCACTATGCATCACATGCTATACAATGCTGTCCACTGAAAACATACCTAATACAGCAAAAGCTTGTTAATTCGGAAAATCCGATAATTCGACCTTCACGCCTGGTCCCACCAATTATATATAGTAGTCTATGGGATGAAACTCTCGTTAATTTGGACGGATTCCAGCCCACCTCGGATAATTCGGACGATTTCGGGCAGCCACTGAGACTCGAAAACGAAAATATGGCAAATGCAACACAAAAGTGATACCCAAACGCAGCATTGCCATTGACATCAAGTGGCTGAAACTTGGTCAACCCAATCCAATTGGCTAAACTTGTGGCTGGATGGACGCTTTTCCTTGTTTTTGCATGTGTCAGCGTTATCGATGGGGCCATTTTGTCGCTTTGTTGCTGTCTGTGCGCTACATCCTTGCATGCTGTTTTGCCGCGGACCACTGGATTTAGCGCAGCTCAGTTATTGAACTTTATTGGTGCTTTTCTGTTGTGCACCCGTGTCATTGCATTCTCCGCCAATGGCAACACCGGCAAAGCGGCCGAAATATGAGGCCAAGGACTTGGCTACCAAAATGGAAATTTTGCGGGCCCTGAAGGACAGGCTCTCTCGACAAGAAGCCATGAAGTAAGACGTGAAAAGAAGTACCTTGAGCATGTATGTGAGAAATGAACAAATTCTTTCGAGCGTCGCGAAAGTGTCTGCAAATAGCAGCTCATCCAGAGTTGGAAGAGGCTTTGCTTTGGTCGGTGGTCGACTCGCGTAATGCAAACCTGTCATTGAGTGGACCCCTCACCATGGTGGTGTGCGCACTTCACAGAGCGACATGGCCTCGTTTTTAAGACTGTGTGGTGAAAGAGGTGCTGGCAACGGAGGCGTTGCCAACAACTGGAAGAATGCTCAGCGGCTCGAACACATCGCCACCTACGATCCAAATGATATATTTAATGCTGGTGAAACAGCACCTTTCTTCAAGGCTTTGCTAGACAAGACTAACCATGAAAGGAGATCCGTGCATCGGTAGCAAAAGATCCAAGGAACGCATCACCATTCTTTTAGCCACCAACACGACAGGAACAGAGCGCTTGCCGCTTGTCATTGGAAAGGCACAAAAGCCACGGTGCTTTAAGAACATGCCTGCTCATCTGGTGGAATACCGAGCGAATAAGAAGGCCTGGATGACGCCCGAAATTTTTCGAGGCTGGATGCAGAAGTTAGAACGACAGCTTTCTGCAAAGAACCACAAAGTATTAATGGTGCTGGACAAGTGCAGTGCGCATAACAGTGTCACCGGACTGAACAACATAGTTGTTTTCTTGCCGCCGAACACATCTGCCCTTCAACCAATGGACCAAGGCATAATTCAGTATGTCAAGACCAAATACCGCAGGCGCATGCTTGAACGTATGCTCCTGTGCCATGAAGTCGGCAAGCAGTACGACATGAATCTTGAGCATGGTCAACATTCTTCCCTATGTTTGGCACATATTTGTATGGTTGGCTGTCAGGCCTCTAGCTACGTATTGTAAACAAAATGGGCAGTGATCACATTCAGAACACAGGGTAACAGTACGGCACTGCCTTGCAAAAGTGCAGAGCTCGGGCCGGCACAGCAGTGACCAAGGGTAGCTGAAAAATGTGGAGTTATGGTAACCAGATGTGAACGGCGTTTTCAAACAAGGAATAAGAAAAGCAAGCTTGACATTGCTAATGATGCAGTGTCCACATGCCATTTAAAGGAGTACACAGCACGGACAAGAGCAAGCTCGAGGGCAGGGACGAGAAGGAAAGAGAGAAACAAGTGGCAGACACATTCTTGATCATCCAACACCTGTTACTTTGCTTTTACGACATCATTTCCAAACGTTCTTGCGGCTGCATGTTCGTTGCAAGAACAAATTTTTGACCTCAGGATTGTTGAGGGGGTTTTTGACTGCGGGGAATGCTGCAGATCACCACCATCAGAAACAATATTGAATGGCTGCCAACACAGTTATTAGACGTCTTGGTGCTTGTACTATGACTGGAGACTGTGTGTGCGCGTGATAAACGGACGAATACTATGTTCTGTGAGAGTTGCCCCTTTGGACTCTTAATATGATTCATCACCTAACATGACTGCACTGCAGCATATAACTCGGGGATGGAAGCAGCCAAGGAAGTTTTGGAGCAGCTCTGTAGCATGAATTGTCTGTTCTGGAGCAACTTCGTTAATGTCAATGTGAGTGAAACACAAGCATGAAGAAAATGTGTTCCTTGCTTGACTTTGCGGAACACTATTAGGCTATGGCAGATCAGTTCTACAGAAGCCTGCAAGATGAGCAAAATTCATGACAAGGAAAAATTGTCATCCATCTGCCTATAGCATAAACCTAAAAAGGAAACCCATACAGGTTTCTCAGGAACTACCATTAAATTGCGTACCAGATGAGCCAACTAAATGAGGCCAAGAAAAAAAACCAAAAGCTTTCAGCCAACAGTGTCTGCTCAATGTTGATAGGCTTGTGTTAATGCTAGTAGAGTTTTTTTTCCTTCTTTTTCATTGTGAACAAGCAACTTATGTTTAGTTTTAATGAACAGTTATTACCTTACTTATTCAATGAGGTGTCAATGCAAAGGTTGTGGAATATATCCAGAAATTACCGATAACAGCGTACACATATAGCGACCTAGGTCTTGTGTAGTCTGCCACACTATTGCCGCAAATGCAATTTCGTAGGTTTGTGGTTTCGTGAAGCAGAGAAAGGGACACTAAAGGCAAACAGCAAGTCAAGCTAAAGTGATAGATTAGTGCTTGAGAATCTCAAAGGTGCCAATATCGCCAACAGCCTTAATTATCGAGAAATTGAGGCAAATGCAGGACATGATTAGAGACTCCCCGGGACATTGAAGCACTCGGTTAAATTCTGTTGCTAGTGCTCAACTACATGCTGCGAAAAACATTGTTATATTATAAGACAAAATAAAATGCTACTTGTCCAGTTCTATTTCATTTTTAGAAAAGAGAACTCATTTAAATTGCCACTGACAACGCGGGCGGTCGAAAGGTTTTGTTTGCGCTCTCCTCTGCGCTGCCCACGCTTTCGCATTTCAGCATTTTCCTGATCGCGTAGTGCTGTGCTTGTTTTGCTGGCTCATGAAACTCGCACAAACTGCAAGTAGCAGAGAATTCGACTTCCTTGTGATGTTGCAGGATGCCTGAACGGTCCACGCCACTTGACCAAAAAGCAGCTGCAGCAGCAAATCCACCGCTGTTTTGACTCTGTACCGCCATCTGTTGGGCGCAGTTTTACTCACCGACGGCAGGCAGCAAAGGGTGGTGATGGCGCAAGCAACGTTACCACTCCCCCGCTTAGGTGGCGGGAGATTTGAAATTTGAAAGAGGCATTCGGACCATTCAGATGCAATTTTCTCATAATATGTCTTTGCTTGGCATAAAACAATCATTGCGAGGTTTCTGGGATGGTATTTAAACAGTCCACGTGGACTTTGCATTTGCCTTTAGTGTCCCTTTTGTTATGACCACAATCTATCTGGCTGCTAAGGTGGCTGCTAAATACAAAATTTTACATCCTTGGCTTGCGTTCTGCGGCTGCAAGATCCTGATTTTGTGTGGTGTGGTCGTGCAGAAAATAGCGTAGCCAGAGTGCAAATTCGAGTAACAATTGTGGTTGCCATTTCGATAATTGTGACCAAGAAGTTTCATGAATGCAAGCGTGTGGATTGTCGGTGTGTTGCACTGTCATCCTGATAACCGGACGTGGTGCACGTGCGAAATAGATTTAGAATGTCACACGCAAGCTGTTTGCACATTCATCGACGCAGAGGTACCAAAAGGGGGCAAAATCGAGCACTAAAATGCATAACGAAACTGATGAACTACACACTGAGCAGACTGTATCGTATGACCTTATTCAGCATGGTTTTCCTTCCCGAATGCCCCATAAAATGAGCGCTAGTTCAAATCGATTAGCTGGTCTAAATATATTCAAGCACGTAACTTTTTATAAAAGATTAGCAATGCACTGTGTAGCACAAAACAGTTTTCGCTTACTTGTGGCCTAGTTACAATTATGCCAACAAACACATCCACACTCCAATGACACCAAGCTGAAACGGATTGCTTAAGACTGATAGACTGAAGCGCTAGTTAACGTATGTCTATGGCTGTGCGGCTACCACTGAGCACGCACATACTAATAAATTTGGCAACTTCGTTCAGAATTAGTGTTTTGGCGCAGGTTGGCACAATTGGCACAGCCCTTCCATCCCGGAGAACTGCACATACAGTTATTGAGATTGACGATAGTGCACTTCCAGCATTTCAGGAACAGCGAGGAATGTATAAACAGGGTTGGATTGTTGCAGCGTGGGAAGGACTACTTTCCATTATTTTGCATATACACTATCTTAATTCTGTCTTGACGTGCACAACTGCTGTAGTGTTCATGGCACTGCACAAAGTTGTTGCCTATTTATGAAGTTCAGCAGAGCGATTCCATTTCTACCCCCAAGGAACAGCGAATTCCAAGCAGTCTTATAAAATGCATGTCACACTAAATGAAAACCATTTCTGATACGTGCAATTAACCTGGGAGCTTTGAATATCTGAACGTTGAGCGATGACTGTACAAACCTCATCCTCCTGAAGGGCCTCTCCCGTGAAGTAGAGCACGGCACGGGGCACAATGCGTTCCTTGAGCACATGCCCGATCTCGAAGTCGGCAGCGAGCAGGGCCTGCGTGTCCTCATCCAGCTGCTCGCCTGCCGCTTCACTTGGTGGGCTGAAGAAGTTGAAGAAAGAGTCCTTCTGCACAGTCTTGGTCACAAAACGCACTGTTCCCTTGCTCTTGTGCTTCTGCTTTTTCTTGAGTGTTTTCACTGTCACATTCTTTCCCTTCTTCCAGTCAATTGTACACCTGCGCAAGTACACACACACCAATGAAGCGAGAACTGGGCATGGCCACAACCCCATGAGCAGAAAGCATAAAAAAACTTGCGCATACCACCTTAGAAATGGCTTTTGGTAACGGCAAATTATAAACATAGCATAAGAACCAATACACAAGAGCATTTTTTTTCTCTCCTATTACTAGCACTCCAAATTTACAGTTCTTACTACAGGCTGATCCAAAACAATGGTTCCTTCACTATTGCATGGGTACCATCATCCTCACTGTTCCCTCCTTGTTGCAGCACATGTGAAAAGCATTTCCTTTTGCCCCCTCCAATGACATTTTTCTCACCGATACTGAAGCCCCACCTGGCTCAAATGTTTGATTATGCCTGTGTGTCTTGCCCAACTTTTCATTTGGAACAGCACTACAGTGGCATTGCCTGTTTGGTGCCATTACGATAATGCCATGCTATGAGCCACGCCGCACGCCGATACAACAGGTCAAAACAGCGATGTCACTCGTGTAATGATCATGCATAATGATCGCACCCCTGAATTTTGTCAAAATTTCCCGTCTTTCCTGTGTAATGGCCGCACCTGTCTGTCTGGCAGCCTGTCTCATATGTCGTGTGCCAAGTCTAGCTAATGATGATTGCACTTGGCAATTGGCACTTGAATATTGATACAAGTGTGACTGATTTGATACAATGACCACTTACTATTTGCAGAACTATGGAGTTCATTATAAATGGGTTCCACAATATTACAACTTTCCTGAAGGGGAAGAAAATTGGCAAGAACTTGCAAAGCCGATCGTGAAAGCATACCAGACAAATGTGTGCATGTTGTAATTACTGACACACACAAACAAACATGACAGCAAAATGAGCACAGCACATTTTTATGTTGCACTGATGAGAAGGGGCGGATGAGGCCTGTATATGGAGACCGACCACCTGACGCAGTGCCACTGTTACGTAATCATAACAGTCCCGACAGCTGCTATGGCGCAACACTGTTGCAGTTCCTTGACCTTGCAATCTCAAGTGGATGCAGCTCTAATGCAATGCAGCCTTCACCAACGTTTACAGGAATACTAAAATGAAATAAATTGACTTGTGGATTGCACTCTAACAACGTGTAAAGACACTTAACGCAAAGTATTCTCTGCCTAATTTAGACACTTGGACCTATCTAGCCTTTTACACGATCGTGGTTTCTTCAATTGGATCTACATCAGAATATGCATGGCATGACAGGTACGAGTGACGACATCAGTCTCACTTCTGTCACAGAAGTGAAATAACAAACCCCATGGTTTACACAAACATGTTTGCCCATATGGCAACGCTCGGAAGAGCCCTGGATGATGCTGGATAGCCAGCTGCCAGCAAAATGCTATGCATACAGTATTCCCGTAGTATGTGGGGTCTGCATAACACTTCTCTTGTGTCTCCTGATGTTTGGCTTCAGCATGCTATGCGGTTGCAGCAGCCATCCACTGTCGTTGCTATGACAAGCAACTACAGTAAAACCTCGGTACGTTCCCGTTACGTACGCTTTCCTGGAACCAATGTTCGCAATCAAGAACAAAAAATAACCCAATAGAGTTGCGCTTAATTTATACAGGTTCATCTGTTCCCGGAAAATACAATTTCTTGAACCAATGTTTAGTACGTCGCCAAACATGATTGCATGATGCGTTTCCAAATGACTAGATCCAATGTAAAGAATAAAATGCGCAAGGCGCATGCGATCAAAAACAATATATAGCTGCCCGCTGCAGAAGCTTCACCGCAATGCTCGTCAAGCGTGAAAACGCCGGCGCGCGCTCAATTTTTATTTTGGTACCAGAAAATCTCTCCGGGGTCATCGCATGTGGCACTCACAATTATCATCGCCAATCCTATTGTGATAAGCATGTTCGCCTATCTGTTTCACAGTGCGCGGTGCCGTCTGAAGCGTAACGCACGCTTTTAATAAGCAATAATCGAGATGCGCCGCCGTTCCCTGCTGCAGACTAATCGTGCAAGTTTTCTGGCCGTTGGATCCCATGTGAACAAGGAAAGGCCCGAGGCGCGCACGATTGGGAACAGTATACAGGGTATTCCAGCTAGCTTTAGGGAGATTTTAAATATATGCGAATGCCACATAGCTGGACATCACCAATACAATGTCTGCTGTCGTTTGGAGATACTCAGATTTTTTGCATTCCACCTAATTGAATCATTAGTCTTAATCAACTTCTTAAACATTACAATTAGATGAAAAGTATGAATGAGAAAATTGTAGAGCGACATGAAAAACTCTTGATCCAGCTTTCTGTTGCTCAATATGTGCTACATAAAAGTTTTTCCGAGCGCGAAAGAAGCCTGAAAATGCACACAACATTGCCACGCAAATGGCTACTCGCGTAATGATCGCACCCCTAATTTTTGTCGTCAAAATTCCATTTTTTTTTCTTTCCTGTGTAATGATTGCAACCTGAACTTGTGCAGCGAGATGTCATATGCCAAGTCTAGCTAATAATGATCGCGCTTACAATCTGTCGAATGCTACGCGAACAACTCTTGAAGACATACCAAGCGGTCTGCATGCACCCAATATTAATATGCAGATGCTCCATTTCTTCACTTTCCGCACTTCCATGAAAAAAAAAAAAAAAAAAAGCTACAACCAAACTTGCCTCGGCTTTATTATTTGTAGGCTTTATAATGGTTTTGGTCAACTTCTCGTCTCCATGTAACAAATCGCGAGCGGCAAATACATTAGACACGCTTACACCGATACGTTAGAAGTGCACCCTATTCATACACCGATGCTTGTAACGCAGCTAAGATATTTTCCCAGCCTTAGCGGGAATGTGCCGTATTCGGACAGCAGTGAAGACAAATGCCACAGTTTCCGCAGCATGCCCGCCATGCGTTTATGTCACTTGCAGCTACGCGCGCCCATCTGTTTCTGTCCCCTCAAAGCGGACATGGCTACGATATTGTCGCACACTTGCCGATATTAACAATATTATTTGTTATTTATACGGAAGAAACTGTTTCAATGCGCGTAATGTACTGACGAGAAGTAAAATAATCGCGTTCAACTTGCTCCGCCAGCCGCCATTTTTGTTTTGGTGACCTGCATTGACAGCAGCAGTCACCTGCTTGTCATCCCGCAGCAAGTGTGGGATAGGAAATGTTTGTTTTTGTGGGAAATTTAACCAGCGTAATGATCGCAACCCCGAATTTGCGTCAAACTTTTTTACAACACGTGCGATCATTATGCAAGTAAATATGGTATGTGTATTCGCAGGCTTCCTTTCGCACTTGGAAAAACACTTGACACCGAAGCAAGAGAGATGTACTTCCACTTTGTCTGCTTGTTCCCACTGTCGTGCAGTCATGTGCACAGGTATTGAAACTACACCATTTTCTACTGTGTTCCAGCGCATGATCATGCTCTGCGATCCGCTTGTTCTGCCTCGGTATTCGTGTTTATACCGCTAGTCATGTGTGCTTGTGCACAGCATGCAAAATCAATACTGCAGCATGCAAAATCAATCAACAGCTCACGCGCAGCGGAGGTGCGCAACCTCGAGGAGAACAATATGAAGGGTCCGTGTATGTGTCACGCGATCCTTGAGGTCCGGTAGGGAGAACGCAGGGAAGGAATTTCGCTTGTGGATGCTATACAGGGAGTGTGGAGAGAGTCGCGTTATGCAGTGGAGCTTGCCTTCTGAAATCATGGGTTCACAGCACTGAAATATTTCTATCTCTGCTATTAACGAGCCGATTTGAAAGATTATGGTGAAAAGCTCCCTAGCGGACATGTAACAACTTCCAGTATATAACCAAAATTTGCTATGGGGCCTGGTGAGGGGCCATTTAACAAGGTTTTATCGTGCAGGAGTTGGCAAAAGCACTCCTATGCTAACACCACCTTAGTATGGATACCTTGGGTGAGGGGAAGTTGCTTTATGCTTCTTGGCTCAGTGATCATGTGCAGACTCGCGCACGCAACTCGTGCCCAATTTTTCTGGCCTACTTGCAAACCTTTCTGGCGATCATGTACAGTGGTATAGCGTCTACACATGAAATGGGTTCACATGCACGCACACTCCAGAATCGGGCAGTGTTCAAAATTACACACTTACCCCTTACAGCCAACAATGTCCGGTCCTTCGAAGGACAGGGGGTCACTGTCGTCCACCTCACACTTAACTTCGTACGTTTTTGTGAGCACCGTGTTCGAGAAGAAGTCGTTGGGCTCGAAGTAAAATTCCAGAACAAAGCCCTGCAATACAATCAATGCCAGGTCTGGTAAAACCTCGCTCCTCCACAGCCCCAGACAATTATTGGCTATTCACTTATTGTACATGCAAGAACACATGGCATTAGGATTTTTAAAATTTGGGCCATTACAATTCACACCTGTGTAGCACTGACAATTGCTAAATTTACCAAGGACTCATTCTAAGTACTACAGTAAACTTCCGTTAATTCAATCCTGACAGAACCAACAAAATGATCAAATTATCCAGTGGGTCAAATTAAACAAGATGCAAGAAGAACACCAAAACACCGCCAATTCACTCGGCAGTATTTGCTCGATTCTAACACAACCACTTTGTGTCGAAAGTGCTAATGTAGAGATAGCATATAAGCTTCTAAACAAAGCAAAACTAACGCATACCCAATTTTTTTAGCAAGAATGGGCCTCTCCTTCATACACCTCAGAGCATATGTCATATATACCCCATACAGGCCACATGAGAATTTAAATCTACCGGCGCTCCTACGGACTTGCTGTGCGATCTAGTTTATTAAGAACTATAGTTTTGTTTGCCAGAGTGGACTGTGTTATTGCATTTCACCCCCATCGAGATGTGGCTGCTGTGGCTGGGATTAAATCCCCCAACCTCATGCTTCGCAGCCGAACACCATAGCCACTAAGCAACCACAGCGGGTCATCCTCAAATGATCGTTTGGATGCACCTAATAGCAGTGGCTGAGGAAGAATGAATTTCAGATTTCAGTTCAAACGACGAAGGAGATCCTCAGAACCACTAGGCACAAATTTTTTTGCAACTGATGTTCCTTATGACCTAAATATGTGCAACTTTCCCGTGCCATAGACAATTGACGCAAAAACATTATGTATACGGTGAAAGTCATTTTCCATACACCAGATTTTTAGGACATGCAAAGTCATTCGGACACCTTCGCACCACTGCCACATACCCTAGAGAGGCAATGTATAAAAACTGAAATTTTGGATGCAGAATCCCTTTGCTGTCATATTTTCCAGACCTTTTTGCTATGACCCAGGTCTAAAACGGCATTATCAAATCCACCATCGCCACCATTTTGATCATGCTGCAGCCTCGTACAGGCACTCTCACACGCGGATCCATTGGCAGCCGTAGCCACCACTGCGGTAACGGTTGGGCCATCTGCTTCAACATACGCTACCAAGCTTCTTGCTGTTCAGTGCCATGTCTTTCATTGACAGAATTCGCCGCTTTCTACTGTGCAACACTTTTTAACAACTTACGAGAGGGCCTGGTGGTTCCAGTGGGCGGACCTTGATGTCTATCAAGTGCTTCAGGATCTCCTCATCATGCTCCTGAAATGAAATTCACAAGGAACAGCGCATGACAACCAACCCTTTCAGCACTTTTATGTGCCGTCGCAAGCACAGCCTTTCTTCCTCTGCTGCAGGCACATAACATGGGCCCGTATTCTGAAATGTTCGCCTTCTGCTAAACTATCGCCTTGGCTATGCCTCTGCCAACGGCGCGTGCTTATTGGTGGGTTTAGCTAAACTGGAAAATAAACAATGCCATCTAGCAGTTCCAGCCTACGTCATTTTAACGTCATGGTATCGATGGGTGCTCTCGACATATGTTGAATAAACAAACAAGTCTTCTGGCGTTCGGTTGGTGGTGGAGTGTAGTAGAGATAATAGGTGGTAGTTTAGAGTAGCCTTTTTTGGTGGCATCTTACACGAGTTGTTTTGCGGCGATAGTTGTCGATTCATTTATGATAAAAATTTCACACTTATTCAATTTATTTTACCTAAAGCGGCCGTAACCAACCATAGTCAGCAGAACCGGTACCGCGGCCACTACACTCGAAAACAACCCACCCAAGCCACTCTGCACTCTCTCGTGCCAAGTTAAGTGTTCGACAGCGGTAGTGCGCGCCGACGTCATGGGTAAGCAGTCGCTTGATTTATCGAACGCAACTATCGAGGTGGTGAAACTATCACTGAAGGCGAACGTTTCAGAATACGGCCCCTGCACGACCGTTACTTTAAATAATTAGACAAGTCCCAACCTTTCACTTTAGCAAAGAAAACGGAGGGATCCAGAATTATAAGCAAGTACCTTCTACGCTTTTGAAATGAAGCCACCATAGCCAGCAATCCAGCCAACACCCATTCTGTCTAACCAACGCCAAACCTTTTGTTCGGAATGGTGACTGTGCTGCTGGCAACTTGTGCACACCTCGAATGCACCATTGCATCAGAGGTTACTGCCAACAACAGACATGCCAAAACCACGATGAATATTATGAGGCCCGACGTAGTAGGCGATTCTGAATTATGACCACCCGAGGTTGATTAATGTACACCCGATGCACAGAACAAGAGCATTCTCCAATTTTGCCCCCACGGAAATGCAGCAGTTGCAGCCAAGCCACCTAGCGAGTGGCATGCAAGCAGCCATACAATACTGTTGCACTGCGTAATGCAAATAAAATGCTGTGCTGAATTTCGAATATCCTTACCTGAATCATGTCCACGACAAGGTCCAAGTTCTTCAGCGTCGTTAGCCAGAACTCTGGAATGCCACTCACAGTCTCTGGAAGGACGAGTAAAAAAAGAAAGCTCAGAAGTCTGCCAGCACGCACGGAGCATGAACGCAATAAGGCACTTTTACAAGAGCACTGCAGAACAAACATGCTCTCCTCACCTTCTTTCTTCTCATCTCCTTTCTCATTGATGTCGGCCTTCTTCACACCTTCCTGCACAGCACAAGAGGGGTTTTCAGCCAATGCCTAAGTGACTAAGCGGATGGAAACCACACAATGTTACAAATCTCACCGTAATCTCATCTTCCTCCTTGTCAGAATCTGTCTGGAAGTCGCACTCTTCATCTGTTGGTTCCACCTTGCCCATTGTAATTTGGTGCCTCTGCATTGCAGCAAGACAAGGTTGCTATCAAATACAGTCTGTATAAGAAATAAAAGGCCACCCGAAATTCGGTGACTGCCACATCTTGACAATAACAGCAAGCACTATGCATAAATATGTAGAGAATTCAGAACGTTTATGTAAAGTGTGTGCAAGAAAAACGAAGGAGAAGGGAACACTATTTGGAGGCTAAAATGGTCAAAAGGAGCAGTGTGGCCGCTCCTAGTCTACACATAGCATACTAAAGTCGAGCCCGTGCACTAGAGCTCAAAATTCTCCCAGACTGCAACACTGCTTTGGCGACGCACCTTTTCATAGAAGGGCTGGTACAACTTGTGGTACTTGCACTCCAATGCATAGACCTCCATGTGGAATTGGGCTTCTACCTTGGCACATTCAACGTGCAGCTTCTTGAGGGCCTTGATGCGCCGCTTTACGCAGGCAGGGAGGCTACATGGCAGGTACAAATAGGCGGCATCGTTAGCCAGGAAGACTGACAAGAAAGCAAAAGCACGACTGTGCTACATGCATTTAGCAAAATTTCATTGAGAGAAATGGTCCTCGATTTGACTACCAGAATGACGTGTTCAGTTGTACACAAAAAGGTGGGGAGGGAGGTTCTCCGAAATTTAGCATGCATGGACAAGGTACCCAAAAATTGGAAATTAAATTTCACAGACTATGTTCTAGCTCCCACATAAGCAGTTTTTTTATGACCAGTATATCAGAACTTAAAATTTAACATGAACAAACCAGTCATCAAAAACAAGCCGCAAGATCAACATGACAAGTCTTTTATGGGCACTACTTTACATATTAAGCACTGTGCTAACAAGTACTAAGTCTACCATTTATTTTCTAACCAAGACAAAAGGTTAGCTTAATATTGGTGTCTTCAGGTTTAGCCAAGACCACTTCACGTATATGCTAGATCAAAATTTTCAAGTGCAACATGTAGGACACACTCGGAACTGGATTGATCCAACATACGGAACCTCCAGTACGGAGAAATGTGCATCCCACTAGAATTGATGTACCTGGCAGTTTCTTTGAGAATTGGACATGGATAAGGTCCAACCACCAAGTGTCTGCAGGATATATGAACATGCATAAAATCTTAACACAGCTACCAGTTTGCAACCTGCACAGGTGGCATGCTGCTTGCTTAAGCCTTAAGCTCGGAGAGGTGCAAACTTTAATGTCATGCTGGAGGTGTTAGCCTGGCATGCTACTAGAAGGCGAAGTTTAGTACATTAACTATGCATGATGTACAGCCTTCGTGAAAAGAGGCAAGGCCACTAGGAGCACTAATTGCAGAGTTTTGGCGGCATCATAATGTGGCTTGTTTGTCAAGCCTGTTAAGCACAAGCAGAACAAGAGAACATCAGTTCAGTGGATGCACTATGTACTACTGCACTCAGTATGAGCTACAATGCAATCACAGACAATGGCTGCACAATGACGGTACAGCCTTAAAAAAAAAGAAACTAACTGCGAGATGCAGTGTTACGGCTGTGTAAGGCACCTGCAGAATTCCCGCTGCTACAAATCTAAGTGCAAGAGTAAGCATCTTCGTTCCCAGAGCTTTTGTGCACTGCAGACCATCTGCTGTCAGCTGCAGTTGTCTATGCTGTGGCTCTGAGAAGAGCTTTAGGCGACTCCTTACTGGGAGCATTGTCTGGTACTTTTCAGCAAGACTGTAGTTGAACACAAGTCACATCTATATACACACTTAACTGAACTCTGTTCTATCAAGGGACTGATTCAACCAAATGTCCAATGCATGATCTGCAAGAGCCAAACTGGAACAGAGGGAGCAATGCATGCCAGGTAAAGATGTTGCTATTCAATTTGAACCGAGATTTTCTAGGAAGTAAAGTCTAATAAAATTTTCACATTGACAGACGTGAAAATGGTGTCAAATATTGACACCCCCCCAATGAACACTAAAAGCTGAACAGCATGAACTCTCTGCACGCAGCCATGTTAACGATTAAGAATCAAGCAGGTAACACTAGGCAGCCTACCAGAGTTTCAGCACTACACACTGTGTGCACTACTCCTGTGTGCATAATGCCATGACTAGCAGTTCAGGCTACAATCCAAGACAATCTCATTATTTCAATCTCATTCAATACTAGGCCTAAGTGCTCATGGACCTAGCAGCACACTTCACTGCCATGCATATAAGCAATGTGAAAAAGAGCACCACACAGGGACGCAGCCCCACACTTCAGGGACAAAAGCATGACTGCAATGTCCCTGAAAACAATCGAGGGACATTGTTCATCTGCTCTGTTATGAATGTACATGCCTGTCCTTTCACAAATGCAGCTTGCACAGCAACGAAACAGCTTGTCAGACCAATTATTTGCAAGATTGTGGTTACGTTTCTTGAACATGCTAAAATTGAATAGGTGCAGAATGCACACAAATTGCTCAAATGTTTGCTAAATGCAGTAGGCTGTGCAAGGTCTAGTCTATTGGCCCAACGATTGACTGGGTCACATTGCATCCCAACCTGCAATAAGAGAAAGCAAAGGCAGGTAGGGGGGTACAGAAACCTGCTTGTGCACGGATACTATGCAGAGATGAAGCCAACATACACACATTCTGCTATCAACCAAAACTTACACATCAAGAAAGAATTTGAGCTAACCTAAAAGTTAAAAAAAAAGAAAGAAATAACAGAAAAAGTTAGCCAGCCAAACTCACCTTTCTATGTAGCCGGAACTTGAGCCAACCATAACACCAAGTTTAGACTGTAGCGCTGCTAGCACCTTA
This sequence comes from Dermacentor albipictus, assembly GCF_038994185.2. Taxonomy (NCBI): domain Eukaryota; kingdom Metazoa; phylum Arthropoda; class Arachnida; order Ixodida; family Ixodidae; genus Dermacentor; species Dermacentor albipictus. The sequence continues at coordinate 112,750,546 of NC_091823.1, forward strand.
GGGTCTTTCATCATTTCTGCAGTCAAGCGAGCTGAAAGAGTACATAAAGTGGGGAGCAGCTAGTGAGCATAAGGGAACAAGCCTCCATGGCAGTGGTACTGACAGGAGCAACATGCATAGTCATCGTAAGCTGCGCTTTCACAGGCACTGCCACTGACCACTTCAATAAGGCAAAATCATTGCAGAACAACCTCGGCACAATCGCTCAGTACAGAGGCCAACACTGACCCTAACTTACTAGACATAAGGCATCCTATGATATGTCAGGCCTCAGATGACATGTGCTACCTACTCTGGTAGCAACAAGCCCTAAAGAGTACACACATAAAGCTGGGCTGCTATATTGTAGAAATGCCTTTCAACGATTTTCCCGTTCCTGAGTGGCCTTATTCAACGCTCCACCCGAGGCGGAGCATCGCTTCACCACTCATGAATGTGAAGAGTGCCGAAAGGCATTGGCATCGAGAAAAGGCATCACTACAAAATCGCAGCCTTGAATTCACAAGCTGGACCAAATCCTATGGCCAAGCACATTGAGTCTCAGTGCCATTGGATCATGCCGCATGAGGACCACTAAGCCACACTGCGCCTTGTTTGCAAACTGAATCTCAATGCATTCCATAGTGCGAATCCAACAAAATCAGCATTACTGCATGCAATAACATTTTAACTTGGCAGTGATTGGATAACTAACAATGAAGGACAATACATGGAGCTTGGGAAAAAGTACAGCAACAGAAATTTTCGTGGCCTAAATTGGGTCAGTCAGCGTTCAGCTAATTGAATCGCACACAATTATACTCGTGGCATGCAAGAACAACACCTAATGGTCAACGTGTCACCACGCCACACACAAAAACAATTATTGAGGTGCGAATGGAAGCCAACCAACCACAGCTTTACACAACAGCAGTTGCAATAACAGCAACAAACTGCCAGACATCCAATGAGACCGAAGGTCATTTTTCAGGCGTTCATGCCTGCACAAGCACGCAGAAAGAAAATATGTTCTACTGCCCTTACCAGTCTGCGATGCTGAGAGCTCACCTCCTTTCTTCTTTTCACCCTCCTCCACATCTTCAATGTCGGCATCATTGCCCTCGCCAGCCTCCAGTTCCCTGAGGAAGCAGTTGACAGATGAGACTTGGCCAGCCAAGAAAGCATTAAGTAAGGTAGCACACCGAGCAGAATGCCCATTTCAATGTGCCAGAAGCCTCTTATGTCTATGCATTAACGCCACAATAACTTGTAGGCCAATGTACATGCGCACTCCACGTGACGGTTTCTAAAGATTTGCAGCTACTGAGGGTGCAAACAAGCTGTGTCGAGGCATCACACAAGCAGGGTTTCTGCCCGCAAGTGTTCAATGCACAGTACATCCCGAGAATTGTTAAGACTGTGCGGGTCCACAAGATGAGGGATAAGCGATCAACAGAGGCTTGATAAGGGACGTCTTTGGAACTTCATGAAGGCAACTGCTGTCGAAACGTTGGTTCCAGACATTGATGGCTTGAATACTGTTTATCACAACTGTACAGGAATGAGATTGTTGGCGACATCCAAAGAATATCAGTTCCACCCATTAAGCCAAACTGAATACGCACTCTTCGCCTGCATACCGAGACATGAATACTGAAAGAAGTTGGTCTAACATGATGTGATGGGAATGAGTGAACACATCCAATTTTTCTGACAGCAGTACATTTCACACTGCATTCTGAGGCTGTCACTAACTCTGGGTACAAGCAACTGTAGAAACTGTCAGGAAGCAAGTACTGCGTAAGTGGGTGCCCTAACATTTTTGTTATCAATGTTTATGACCAACCACAGCCCAACTGTAAGACTAGTTGAAATGAACGCCATAGTTTTTTTACACGCAGTGCACATGTGCTGGGGACTACTACAATGCTTCATTTAAATGACCATGGTCATAGTATGTTAACTAGCACAATTGTAGGCTATCCATGGTACTGAAGTGTAAACAAGCACTAGGCCAGATTAAGTTTCATTAGGCACTTGCGGTCTGTCTCCACATCTTCGTTTCTGCTTTAATACTATGCATACATACAAACTAGTCCAACTGTCCACCTCTCTGCAATGCAAATATTATGCTGGACTAACCATTTATACTCAGCTGTTACATGGAAGGTGATGACTAAAATACTCTGCATACTTGTAGCAAATTCCGACAAGTGGAATAGTAAAGCTTGGTTGAAGCTAAGTACATGGCAGCTTATGCAAATATGCTGGGCATTACAGGGCTCAAGAAGATGGAAAGCCAATGACCAAAACAAGAGCAGCTTACCCTCACACTTCATGGCTATGCGAAATTTACTGTGAGAATTTGTTCTCATGGCTTAAATTCAGGACACGAAAGGAGCACCGCAAAACACTGCAATCGACAAAACCGGTACCTTTTGAATGAAACCATGATGTCTAAACATTTAAACCTGGAGTGCTTTTGGACATGCGCACATGACTGGCAATGAGTCTGCAAAGAAGTCTAAAAACTGCCCTTGTGGTGCCGTGTTTTAAAATAATCAAGTTCCTTTTTCGTGTTCCCAATCGGATGGCCGTTCCCGACAATAAGCAAAAAGAATAAAACGAAATACGAACCTTAGGCGAGCTATAACGTAAATCTGCAAACGTGCTTTTGTTCGTTACTCAAGACGGAATGTTTCTCAAAGAACCCAAGCCGTCGGAGTACGCAACAAAGAACTGTCTCGTAAGCGATGCCACCGTCAGGCTACGCGTAAAAGAGGTGTGCGTCGCTCTAATAGCTTTCGGCTGGTCTCCGGGGGGGACTAAAATAAAAGGAAAAGCGACCAGCGGTCACATGGGGCACAGGAGGCGGCCCCCACAAAGAAGCCGCAATAAAAAGCCAACCGACGTCTTGTTTTTTTCATTCAGTCTCGCCTCGCGTCGTGAACGAAGGTCCGTGAACTCACCGAGTAGGCTCAGCCATTGTGAAATAAGTTCTGCAAAAGAAAGAAAGCAAAGGAGAATGACGCGCAGGGCACAGGGAAGCCAAGGGCTCAAGAGGAAGAAATCTCTGCGCGTATTTGCCTCGCGTTCGTCTTTCTCGAAGTAGTACGTAGTAGCAATAATCGCGGCGCGTCACCGTGACGTAACTTGACACACAGCCGAGCGGCGCCTGGCACAAGTCGCGACGACGGGCCGGCCCGACAAGAGCGGCGGGAAGTCAGAAAAAAAGACGAGTGACAGATTGTTCTAGAGAAACACTTGGCCACTGACGCAGTGCTATAACTAAATAAGGAAATGACAGCAGAGGCTTTTTTTTCACTAGTGGCCGGCCGGACAAAAAAGCTCGCTCGAATACGCCGGCGCGACACTTGCCAAGGCGCGCCTACGACGTAACTCCACGTGGTGAAAAAGCAAACGCGAGGTTAAGTCCCAAGCTTTCTCGCACTGTCAAATAAACGAACGACAATCTCTATCGACACGAATGAAATAAAGAGCGCGTAGCTTTAGATGTTAAGAGCTAAGCAAGCCGGTCGAACACGCGGCTCGAACGAAGATAGCTGAGAGCCGAAAGCGGCGCACGAATGAGCCGCACTCGTCACTCGTTAACCGTGCAGGCATCGGTAAAAGACCGCGAACCTTGCCAAGTAATCTCGTCTGCCACACAACAGGCAGAACACTGGGCGGGCAAACGAAAAGAAACCCGAACGAGTAGAAAAAAAAGCAAACCAATGCACGGACGGTGCAACAGCTATTCGCTTTGTAGTGCGATTTACCGCGCTCCGTTAGGGTTCGCTCCATTGAAACTTGCTGACCTCAGAAATATCGCATCGGGCGCTAGTTCCGGCAGACCGAGCACACAATATGTCGAAAGAAAGACGACCTGGCGCGACGGGTACGTCAAAAATAAGAACGGAGAGAGGCGAGAGATTTCGCCCAACTTACACAGTCGGCGCAGAGACGACAAAAGACGGCGGCCTCCCTGGTCGAGATTAAAAGGAGACCACGAGGCGCAATGGCGGTATTTAACTGGCCAGGGATTGGACGCACATCAACAAGACGCCACGGGCGAGATAACCGCCGCACTAAATTTTTGCGAGAAAAACGGTGACAATTTTTATTGGACCAATCTCATTCCAGAAAGCAATGCTGAAAAAAATTATTTATTTAAAAAGAGGGCGTGCGAGCACGACAGGACTGACGTGACGTCATCCGGTTGCGGTTTCTGTCTGATGAGAAATGCGCAGCGCGTTCAACGGTTCAACCATTGGTTCAACGCGACACGTGTTTTACTGGTAAACCACGTCTCTCGGTGACCTTTTTTTTTTCTTTTTGGTATAGGTATATTAGGTTACACGTCAACTGAATTCGTGACAAGCGCCCCGTGAGACTAACTAGATTATATGTCAGGTTTATTCCGTGCAGTGTGTCTATCTTGCGATTGTTCTCAACTTCCTTGCGTACACAAAAAATAAACTAATTTTTAGTGGGTCCGTTTAAGTGGGAATAAAACGGTTAGTAGAGAGCTGTTTTTCGCAATAGAAGCTTTGGGTGTGCATAAAGGTGTTCTACATTGGTTCTCTTGCGAGACCATTTGAGATTTTTAGTAAGCGGAGCTGTTCCCAACGTCGATATTGTACAAAATTGGTGTAACTATCCGAGATGGCCCCTGTCAGTACATCGCGTTAGTTTTCCTTTTTTTTTTTTTTGATCTCGGTACAGATCAGTCAGGCCTTTATGTGAAATTTGCTTGCAAGATTGCAGGTAATGGGCTGTATATTTGAATAAAGCTTCAGAAAAATTTACATCAGCCGAGTATCTCAATGTTTCTCAACTTTCTTGGCCCTACCTTTTTGCCATTTTCTGTTGTTCCAGTGTACATACCATAGCCAAAAAAAAGTGCCTCCAAACTGCAAAAGCACATCAGTTCTCTAACACACACAAAGAAGAGTTGCGAAGGATGCCTGTAATGCTAGCTGTTGAAACAATTTATTTTCAGAGTAGTTTTGAACAGCTTTACTTCTGAAACACTATGGAGTAATTTCTGCTTCAGTGTTCTTGACATTATTTTAGAAGTGGCACTGAATTCACCAAGCCTCGGTGTACTGCAATATCGTCAGCTGCAAACAATTATGTACAAGCTCGTTTCGTACAAGATAGCCCAGCAGTATATACGGCACTGAAGATTGTGTTCATACAAAATCTGTGAAGAGAGTGGGTTCCCACCTGCACGGGATCGACCACTGCAGGGAAACTACCCCATTAGCACATTCCGAACATTTACGACATCGTCAAAAAAGTTGCCCATATGATGCTCCAGACTATCTTCAGTCTATGACCGAAAGGTTAGTCTGCATGGTACTTGGGTCTGAACTAAAATGCTCTTTGTGCTTGAATACAAATTAGGCATTTGTGCAAGGGAACAACATACCGGGCTGGGTGTATGTGGAGCACCCAGCTGTACACGAATATTGCAGTTAAACTGCAGGCCAGTTTTCGCTCGTACTTCTTACAGTGGGTTCAGTTTAATACCACATTTCCGAGCATTACCCGCCCATTTCGTTTACAATAGAGCTGAAGTTTGCGTCATTTGTGGCAATGTCACTCGTGAAATGACAGTTTTGCTACAAGGAAGCAGTGGCACCACCTCGCACAGCTACGGCGGAATGCACCTTTCACTGTTGTGGTGACGATGGCAGCACGGCTTCGCTGCAGCAAAAACGACATTGTTTGAGCTTGGCGTCACCGCATACGACGCGTATGCACTTTGGCGTACTTGTGAACAAAATAGAGGTGCAAGTAATGCTCGTAAAAACAGTATTAAACTGAACCCATTGCAAAATGCTACACCTCTGCACATAATTCGAACGGAAATTGGCCTGCTGTTTATTTGGAAGAGTTACGTACACATAGTGCTCCTATTTTTGCGAAACTCAGTATATATTGGGGCATATACAGCATGTCCTAGCTAACTTTTGCCAAGGTTTAAAAGTATGCCAAAGAAATTTAAAAGGGCATGTTGATATTGGGGCATATACAGCATGTCCCAGCTAACTTTTGCCAAGGTTTAAAAGTATGTCGAAGAAATTTAGAAGGGCATGTTGATTATTGTATGGAGCAAATAAAGTTATTTTTGTATTCTGCTTGACAGGCATTCGACTTGTTATGTAATAAGAAAGCACGCGGCATGCTCGATTGTGCACCATGATTGCAGTGCTCTCAACCGTGCCGCATAAGAATCAACACTGCATTTAGGCTGCTATGACACCACTTAAGAAGTGACAGGGGAGTGACGCAGGCGTCCGATTCTCGCTATCGTGAACTGCCGCGACGGATTAACGCACATCACCAGTGTAAAGTCAGTGGCTGATGCCTGCATCATTGCCCCGTCATGTTTAAGCAGAAGGCTAAATGCACTGTTTTTTTTTTCTCATAATGTTTTTTTCATTTCTTTTTCATAATTAGTGGGTTTCGTTTAAGATGCAGAAGCAATTATGTAACAAGTAGAGAGTTCAAAGCTGCCGGGAGCACTCTACAACTTTCTCATGGGAAGCTGTCCTAAAGTTAGTACTGACAAAGTTGGTTAATTAATGTCGACTAATGATGCAATTATGCAGAAGCTAAAAAACAGTGCAACTTGCTTCAAGCAATAGCCGACAATATGAATTTGGTTGTGTCCTTCTAGAGGGCTACGGTATATTTTAAAACTCCGGCTGAAATTAGCTGGGGCACCCTGTATATTGTATAAACATGCATATACACATGCACACACACACACGTATATGCCTCGTTGCATATTTCCTAGTGAAAAGAATGTTTTGAGCTACCATTGAATAACTTCAGAGATAACAAGTATGTACTACAAGTTTTAAATCAGGATATCATTCCACTTACCTGGCCAACTGTTTTCATCAGGGCAGTAAGGAAGTACTTTATTAAATCTCTCCTCTCCTCCACCCCCCATTCATCTCTAGCTATATGTTACAGTGCCACCATCAAAGAAGCGAGTCGCAAAACACTAACATTTCGATAAAGTTAAAAAATAGACTTTGCAAGAATTTAACCACAAGTTAGTCTGTAGTTGTGGGCTGTAGTAAAAGCCTAAATTTGAAGTGCAAATAAAGCAAATTCAGTCAAAAAGTTTGTTAAAGCAGCACAGGGTTCCCGTCGACTAAGTCAGTGACAAGCAACGGGCTACCAAAGCTATGCATGCTCAGACAAAAAGAAAAGTAGGAGATTTCACTGTCTGAAAAAGAAATCTTTATTACATGTCTCCAACATGGCAGACAGGAACTGGGTGCATAAAAAAAAAAATGAAAAAAAATAAGAGTTTTCAATCAGTTTACTAAGCAGCTGCTGACACAATGAAATACAAGAGCAAAAAACAAGAACAGTTGCGACAGAATTCCAGCAATGAAGCACTGTCAGTCTCCATACTATACAATATAACAAGGAAATAGCGCCGCCATACACTCGTGAAAGAGACCCATGGAATGAAAAATGTCCTTCCACACGACACATGCAACTCTGTAGTCCCCACCTGCACACAGACCAGCACACAAACAGTTAAAGTATGTCAGGAAAAAAAAAAAAAGGAATGATGCCTTCCCTGTCCCTTGCTTCAGATGACTTCCATTCAAGATGACCTGTAAAAAAAAAAAAAAAAAGTGAAGCTTGTGCAATATGTGAATAAAGGTAAAGTTTGAGCTCACTGATGAAAACTACCGCCTCTTCAGGAAGCAATTATGTAGCCTCTGCAAACCACGCAGTGTTTCTAGTTGTAGCATCATTATCACTGCTAGCATGATGTAATAAAATCCACTCGAGTGCACCTTGTAAGCGAGCTTTGCAATCTAACAGTATAATGAGTGATGGTCACGTGTGACAGGAGCCAAATCAATGCAGTGAGGTAAATTTAAGTGGTACTTGCTAGGAAGGAGGCAAATACTGACAAAAGGCACAGGCTTAACAATGCCCTCTTGTAGCTGACTGTTGAGGTTCCACTGCACATTGAGTGCGGATTACTAAATCACAATAGAATAATTAATCTAGTGAAAGAAGCTGCATTCTGACATTGTGTCCAGCTGCATGACAGTGTACTGTCATGTCGCTGTCAGCTGTGATTGTCTGCAAAACGAAGCTCTATGCACAAATTTTCATATGTGCTCAAGTTAAAAGTAATGCAGAAATATTCAGCAAAATACAGCAAGTACAGATAGATGTTCTTATGGCATTGGCAATCGCATGAAGTTGGCAATAAAGCTTTTGCAAAAAATCATATAAATATAAAGGTATTTGACATTCTCTTTTACTTCTGGAACAAGAATTTGTAATTTTAGACTAAACTTCCCTTATCACTGCATTAGTTAATTTGGCATGCTCCTATTTCAACTGTGTTCAATCGTACCAGAAGGCATCGGGTGGTGCTGCCAGGGCAGTTGGTTAGTTAGACACTTTGCACCAAATATTTACAACAAATTTTGTGGATTCGACCTCGTCAGGGCCAAATCCATGACATTTCACCCCCCCCCCCCTATTTTTCTAAAATTCAGGGAAGTCAGCTGTGCTTGGTGTTTAGCTTGACAGTAATATGAGCCAGGAATGGCCCAGCATATGCTATCAAATTGCTGTCAAAGGTGTGCTACATGGTTTCAGGGTTCCCAGTGATTGTAAAACTGGTGTCCCATCTTTAGCATCACAACAGTTCAGAGGCTGTGAGAGTGTAATGCACAAGTTGAATACAGTAGAACCCCTCTGAAATATTCCTCATTTATAAGTTTTTCTGACTATAACATCGCTAAAGCTTGGTTCTGACAAAAGGCTCACACACTTATGTATTAAAATCCTCTTTGATACGCAGTCGTTCCTGCGACATTCCCACGTAATAGGGTGCGACTTTGATGCATAATTACAAAAAAAAAAAAAAAAAAACAGATTGCACCATCTATAGCATGAAAAAATCTAAAAGAAAATTGTTAGCCAGCCGCAAGCTAGATAGCCGATATCTGAGCATTTTCGACCACCACCAACGTGCGCTTTTGACATGCCATGGTCTAGGAGGAAATTTCCGAAATTTCGGACACCCTACAATGCGGTGCTTGATCTGTCCAATCTGGCCAAAGAAACAAGGAAATAGCCATATTTCGGTTTTAACACACTGTCGGCTATATCGCCGGCTCCTCCATTAAACCGAAATTAGTGGAGCTTAGTCGATCCAGTAGCCACCGAACCGAACAAACCCAAAATGCAGGTCAAGCCAAGCCAAGCCATTAAGTGTTGAAAGGCTACACGTGCTGTTTGTCCTGTGGGTTCCACGCGCCCAGCGTTTATTTGTGTGTTACATTCTGACACAATCCCAGGCGACTTCTTCAAGCAGTCTCAAGTGGCTCCAACTCCACGCTCGATGTCAGCACTGACGAGGGCGGTGATTACATGAGGGAAGCGCTGGCCAATGACTGTTGCAAGAAACCTGCAATCATTCGGCCATCGCAACTAGGTTGATTTCTGTTACGTTGCCAGGGATGAAGATTTAGTGCATGCATTGATTGTTCTTTCCGTCTATCTGTAGCGCCAGCACAACAATGGTCGAAATATGAATCGACCAGGTCACAGGCAAGGGTATGTGCGCACAGCAACGCGTTGATTAACTTGGGCCACATTCTCGAACGATCACTTTTGAAGATACTATTATCAGTTTTGCAGCACTCTATGGGCGACATTGAAAAAAAAAAAACTAATAATTCCGGGGTTTTACGTGCCAAAACCACTTTCTGATTACGAGGCACGCCATAGTGGGGGACTTGGGAAATTCGGACCACCTGGGGTTCTTTAACGTGTACCTAAATCTAAGTGCACAGGTGTTTTCGCATTTCGCCCCCATCGAAATGCGGCTGCCGTGGCCAGGATAGCAATCCTGGCGCTGTGATACGACAGTATTTTTGACACTGTGCCAAGAAAGCCTTTGCTTGTAGATGCCGATGTGTCTAGTGCTAATCGCATGAAATTTTGCAAAAGATAAGGTATCGCTGAAAGTGACGATCCAAGAATATGACACCTTTTATGGCTAATTTTGGAATAAGTCACTCGTGCTCAGCTGAATCCGATAATTTGGACTTTAGGCAGTCTCCGTCGAGTTTGCATGATCGGTCAAATCCTTTGAGAGGCTGAACCTATGCATAGTGTCTTTGTTTTATTATTTAACAGCATGTCTGCACAATATGTTTCCCGGCCATTGCATTCTTTCCTTGTGCTCCCATGGAAAACATATTAGAGGGGTTCCACTGTACATGTGACTGAACTTACTGCTTTGACTATAGACTCTGAGTTAACTTTCCCATTATGTTCTTTGCCTATTCCCTCTGTTGTCACTGTCACCCACATCCGAATCCTTTTGCTTTTCCTCTTCTCTGCATCAGTGAAGAGTAGCTGGCTAGGGGAATGTACCTCAGGCATACCGCCTCCCAGCCCTTGTTATCCCCAAGTAAACCTTCCTCCCTCAAGGCAACTTTACAGCAGCATAACAGCTACTTGCTGTATAGAACTTTACAAGCACCGGCACATAACTAGTTAGTCATGAAAGAGTGTGGGACCTCACCTTGCTTTACTTCTTCTGCGTGAGCCGTGTGAGCATGCCGTGGCCTGATATGAAGGTCACTGCACCCAGCCCGGCCAAATACTTCAGCGTTGTGAACATGTTCAGCTTTAGCCAGAAGCAGCCGAACAGGCCGAAGATGGCTAGGGAGTAAGGAAGAACACAGTGTCATCAACAGTGTCGCCCAAAAACAAAAGGGCACTACAGTTCCAGCGACCAGTAAATGGCCTGATGATAATGTTAGTAGCACACTTTTTGTATAAGGGTCGATTAACAAGAAACCCAGAATTGGCACGGTACTGAGTTCTATAACAGCTGGGCCCATTTCCAGTCCACTGCAGGCAAAATAATGGCTAGGAAAATGTAACGATTCTATTCCAATTGCTTTCTTTTTCTCACTTCGCCAGTGGTCCAAATAACATTTTGCCTGGGTTTACCACCAGAAGCGGCCAGTCGAAAGTGGTGGACGACGAGAAAAAAACAGAATCGGGTAAAAGCAGTCGCTACACTATACAGGCCATTGCTTTCAGGACAAAATGAACACTTTATTAAGTTACAGGCTTATAGTAAGTTTTTCAATGCCACCTGTGGTCAAGTCTTTTCTTTGTGTGTTCAACACAAAAGTGCATTACAGTGTGGTCAGGTGAAGCCAGGCCAACAAAGGAGATGACCACAGTGGAGTCTCGTTGATACAATCTTCACGGGAATCGGAAAATAAAATGTATCATCCGAAAACCGTGTGATCCAAAGCAAGCCCCAAAAACTATGAAAATAGGCATTCGTTGATAAACTCAATAGCAAAGGTTCGAGTGGCGCCAATGGATACTGTTCTGCCTAACACATTATGGGGAGCAGCATCACTTGACGCCACACGAACCACAGCCAACGCAGTTTTACTCAGCAACGTTGAAATAGCTTGTCAGTTTGCACTGAACTTTCTTCTTCTCAATGTCCGTAAAAAAAAGTTCTTCCGAAAGTTAAAAAATAGAAGCCGCCAGTCCATGTGGATGCACTGCCACAGCAGTGTTTTACCACTGGCGGAGCACCAGGTGCATTTTTCCTCTAGTGTGGCTGGGGCATAACATGCTTCTCGTGGGTCGGTGGAATGTTATTTAAGCTAGTACACTGGTATATAAAGCTACGAGTTTTAGAAATACAAGTAAAAGCCCACTTATGCAATCATATTGTTCAATTTCAGGTGAAAACGCAGCCGCAATAATTGCATGAAAGTACATTGCTCCTATCAGACGTTGGCTGGGAAAAGAAAAAAAGAGAAACGTGTTATTCTGAAAAACATATTATGCAGAATTGTATCAACGATACTCCACTGGACCTCAAAAGAAGCCCAAATATATGGCATGGAAAGTCCATGAGCAGCTCAAAACACATGGTAATTTCATCAAAGGTATTCGTTCATAAACACAACTTGTTTCAAAGTAGGTGAGGTTCTGTACCTAAAATATGCACAGGTGTTTTGAAAGAGGAAACATTTCAGGGATGCCTAAAAGCAAAACTATTCAGATATAAAAATAATCGTCATCATTGTGGTGGTCAAACTGGTTATTGTGGATTATTTATTTGCTTTGTTCTAAACAGCAATGCCGATAGCGTTCAGGCTGCTCTTCAGGTCTCTGACAGCTGATACACTTGAATGAGCGTGCTGTCTACAGCCAATAGGAGGAGCACAAAGGTTTCTAAAGGCTAAGATATACCACATTACCACATACATAGCCTTCATCAAAACTCAAGAACCTTTAATTACAATGTGGGGATGAAAGTTGTAATTTTGATTCTGTGGTGCAACTTCACGGCAATGGCCCCCGCATTGCAGTTGTAAAGGTTGTTGTAAAGCAATCCTCACAGTCCAAATTTGCCTTTGATGGATTGCACTGCCATATGACCTCACCCACCTTAAACAGCAGTTATATGTCAAATGTTTTGTACAATGTCAAATGTACCAAAAAAAAAGGTTACTTCTGTAGTGAGGTTACTTTTTTGAATGTTTGAACATTGCTGTACACAGTTGTTCATGCAGTTCCTTCTCTTTCCCCCGAAGGACGTAACCGCGGGTAAGTCATGATAAGCAAGTCATGTGTATGAAAATACGGTACATCAAGTAATCATTTTACACGCAGAACACAAAAATCAAAGTTGCACATGGATGGATGGATGCGAAACTTTAATGAGGTCCTGAGGTACGTGACTCAGCGCGCTGCGGGCCGCTCCCACGTTGGGACAGTCAGGCCTTGCCCGACCGCCGCATCGTGGGCCCTCTGGACAGCCCATAGTTGCACCCCGGCATCAGGGCTCTTGATAGCGGAGAGCCACTTGTCTTCATTGATTTCTTCTGTGCCTCGTAATGAGGGGCAACGCCAGAGCATATGATCTAGGCTAGCGATGTCATTGCAATGCCTGCAAGAACTAGTAGCATAGGTGTCGGGATAAATTTTGTGGAATAAAGCCGGGCTGGGATATGAGCCTGTTTGCAGTAATCTGAGGGTCAATGCCTGCACTCTATTTAACTTCTTGTGTGGAAGGGGAAACTCTCTCCTGCCGAGATAAAAGTGCTGCGCAATTTCGTTATATGTGGTCGGTTGATCTCTATTCTCCACCGCTGCGGGCCGGCGTTGGAGTTCTCCATGGTCGCGGAAAGCGAGACTTCGCGCCTTGGAGTGGGCCGGCTCATTGAGGTTTGTGGGGCCTCTCGTGATGGATCCCATGTGAGCGGGGAACCACGTGAGAGTGTGGGTGGTGATGCTTTTGCCGTCGAGGATGCGACAGGCTTCCTTGCACACGGCGCCGACGCTGAAGGCGCGGATGGCTGCCCTGGAGTCGCTGAAGATATTGGCATGTCCGTCATCCAGGAGGGCCAAGGCCACTTGCTCCGCCGCACGCGACGACGTGCTTCGTACTGAAGCCGCGTTAACGGTCAAAGCCCTGTCGTTGATTGACACCACCGTGAAATTGTCGCTGTTGCCATACTGGGCCGCGTCAACGAAGCAGCTGCCTCCAGGGAGTTCTGTTGCGCGGCGTAGGAGCGCCACCGCTCTGGCCTTTCTTCTTTCTACGTTGCGCTGGGGATGCATATTGCGCGGGGCGGGCGATATGATGATGTTATCTTTCTGCTCTTTCGGTAGGCCTTGGTAGGCGTCTTCGACAGTGGCCGGGGGGACGCCCATCTCAGTTAGGAGTCGTCTGCCCACCCTGGTGCCAGAGAGCCTGAGAATCTGTGCCCTTTCTTGTGCTTCTGCAATCTATTCCAGGGTATTATGAATACCCAACTGCAGGAGTCAGTCGGTGCATGTGTAGTTTGGTAGTCCGAGCGCGCTCTTGATCCCCCTCCTTATCATGGCATTTAGTTTGTCTCGCTCGGCCCTCTTCCAGATGTGCATGGCCGCTACGTACGTAAAATGGCACAACAAGAAAGCGTGGACTAGCCTTAACAGATTCTCTTCGCTCAGGCCTCTCCTTCCGTTAGCTACCCGCCTGATTAGACCGATGACGCTATCCGTCTTCTTTGCTAATTTGTGAATGGTGGTGCTATTTGTGCCTGTCCCTTCGAGTGTCATTCCCAAGATCCGAATGGACGCGACTTTGGGAATGGGATCTCCGCAAAGTTGCACACCTACTGGTGTAACTGAAACTAGCCTTCACTTGCAGACAACTTTCTATGGCACTGGAGGGAGCGAAGCTTCTACATATATGTTATTGCACCAGGTAGTCCGGCTGCTTTTGACAGCACTTTAGGTTTCTTGGAATAGATACTGAATCAAAGTAGCTTCTACGTACGATGGTTTCGCGTATGCCCAAACGTGAGAAAATAAGTAAAATTTAACACTGAGTGGTGTATTTTGTCTTATTTTGTTTTTCTAAATAAATCGTTTCAGTTTTCTTGTTCCCATCAATGTGGATTGGAATGTGGGCCTTATTTCTGCAGTTCTCGCACTTTTATGCACTTTGCCTCGGTAGCTTTCCCGTCCTTTCAGCAGAACGTTGTCTGCAAGTATAACTGCATGCTACAAAAGCTGTATGCTCTATATCGTCTCAATAGCACGCTCACCTCCTAAGCCCAGGTGGAACACGATGGTGCTGAGACTGAAGGGGAAGTTGGACAAGTTCACTCCAATCCGTGCCCACTGTGAGAGGGAACATAAAACATGTAGGTACACATGCAGACATGCACTGCACAATCTGGCGTCAACTACAAGCACACCTTGACAGCCAAAGAATTGGGCCTTCTGCACTGAACATTCGCCCATTCAGTCATGGTGTTCACACTTGTGGGCGCAAATTCCCTTTACCAGTTCTGTGCAGTAGTGCGAGGAAAAATCCAGGCAAATTGAGCTGCGGGTTAATTCATCCATCTGCTTACCCAATGTTACCCTAGTAAATTTCAAACTGCAGGGTATTGCTACACACGACCACTTTGATAAAGGCAATACCAAAATTTAAGGGATGCTCGACATGCTGCACTCCGTCACCAATGACGTAGCAGTAGTTTTTGCTTCCTCGTTATGCTTGCAGCCATTAATTAACCTGTGTATGTGGTTTGTGCAAGCGATTTAAATGTTCTTATGATAGCATGCAACATTACTCTCTGTACAATAGGTCGAAATTTAATCACTTTGCAATTATGAGGACTCGCCAGAAAATGCAGGAAGGATGCACCATCTTTGCTTTTTTTCAAGAGAGTCTGCAGGACCTTGGAATAAAATTATGTGGCTTTCACACATTAAGTGACTGTGCATTGCAATTAGTGAAGGAAGGAAGTTAATGGGTGTATAGACCTGCCCTCATGAAAAGAATAACTGGCGTCGAAGCAATGAGCTTTGTTTAATGGCAGTCGCTCAACACCCGGCGTTAGTGACCCAGCTGTCCACTGCTCATCTGGCTTTCTGGATATTTTGTCCTGGCCGACATTACCACCTCAAGTTACCAATGCACGGTGGTAACGCGAGCCAGTAGGGAGGCGCCACTTTTGGTCGAGGTGCCTCGTGGGACAAATGGCTGCTTCCTAGGCTTCATTACCGCAGCGTTGTTTGTGCCGGAATACGCAGCACTCCACATTTGATGCGGTATGATTTAGCACAAAATTATGACAAAAGAAATTGTGCAGCTTTTTACTTCCTGGCACATTGGCTGCAACATCTCTTGGGGTCATGCTAGCAGAAACATTGTCAGTCCCGTCTTATGCCTAGCTTCTCAGTGACAATCACCACTAGATTGTTGGGGATCGTCACATGAGGTGCAGTGGTGCATCTTGCTAGACTTTTTGACGAGCAAACTTCGTCCAAAAAAAGTTCGCTCTATGAATGCTGCGCTTATTTGATTCACATGTTTTTCATGGAACAAGTGCAGGAAGTACTAGTTATTTAGTTAGAATATGCCAGTGCTAGCTACAAGTACACAACATACTACACTTTTTTCAATGATTATTTCTACCAGTTAGAGGACACCACAGCAGCATGGGTCCCTCCTAAGTACATGCAACATATACTCCAGGTAAACAAACTGACAGGTTTTATCACTGGAACTGGCTGGTTGGCATGGGCGCTCAGAGTGATAAAGAAAGTGGACCTCTTCCGTACCAGCACAATCAGCAGCAGCAGGGGAGCCAGGACCAGGCCGCAAAATGCGTTGGAGAGGAACACTGGCGGACGCTTCTCCTGCTCCCTGAACAGATGCTGCATGGAAACAAGAGGAAAGAAGATGAGGAAATCTCCCAAGCTTATACTCTAAAAGTAACAATAACAAAAATAATGAGTATAGTAAGCCCTCATCCACGGAGAACAGAGCATACAGATGGAAGGATGAAATGAAGAGCACAGAGCAAGAGACTACGAACGCATAAAATTGCACCAACCTTGATTTCAGGCTTTGGAGCATGCACGTCGACAGCAGGTTTTGGGGGTGCCGGGTTTGGCGGAAGGCTCAGCTGCAGAGAAGCCTGGAGCAAAAGAGAAGAATTACGGCGACTCCATTCAAAGACGTCACCACACATGTAAAAGTGGTAGGCACGTAAGGTTCCATGTAAAGTGTCACAAGGTATGCAAATATGTGAAACTTCCAAATAACTAATTGAATAGCTTCCTATTTGATTTGGCCTTCAAATTTAATACTCACTAGTTGTAAGTATGAATATCTTTCAAATAGTTTTCCAATATATCAAAATGTCCATTGTGCTAAATCAAACATAAAATTGTAACAAAAGTATGGTAAATTTCATTCCTGTGGGCGCAGTATAAGGATAAAACATGAGAATTTGCGTAGCGGTGCAGACTACGTTGCTCGGGCTGCCACACCTTACTGGCTAAACTGCAACCATTTGCACACTCCGAAGATAGCTGTGTGCGCAAACAACCTGCTTACTTGTGTTTAGTGCTTCATTTGTGCTTTTAGTAAACAATGTTTCATAACATGCAATCTAATGAAAGAAATTCGCTAATGTTAACATCATTTTGTATTAATTGTGAACGTGGCTGTTAATTATTTGAAAAGTATCCAATATTAGATTTTGTTCTGGCACTATTCGATTAATATTCAATTCTGCCTTAAAGATTACGGTTCACACACTCCCTAAACATGTCGACTGATATACAGTAAACTTCTGTTAAGTCAATCCTGACGGGACCGACGAAATTGATCGAATTATCCGGCGGGTCAAATTAAACAAGATGCAGAAAAAGTGCCAAAATACATCACTGATTCATTTGGCAGTATTTGCCCGAGTCTAACAAAGCCCCGAATCAAATGCATGCCCGCTTTCTATTTCTTCAAAGTAAAGACTAACGTAGAAATGACACTGAAGCTCATAAACAAAAGTAGAAATCTAACGCATCCCCGATTTTTTAGCAAGAAAAGTCGGCAACGATCTAAAATGTGTTGCACAATGGCAGCTGGTTGCCGAAAGTTAGCTTCGCCACACCATTCTTGAAGTCAGCTTCGCCGCAATACATTATTGTTATACGGTAAAACAGACAGAAACTGCAAAGGCGGCTTTGGTTTCGTATCTGCTAGGATGGGCCGGCTAATTTCGGCACAATTTTCTCTGAAAAGGAGGGCGCATTAGGATCGGGTGAAATGTGAGCTACAATTATTGTTTGAAAGTCTTCCTAGTGCGGGCTGAAAAAGGGAGTTTTCAACGGGAGTTGATGTGTGTTCAATGCATCAACTATCCACTAGGCTTCGCCAAGACAAGATGTTGCCACTACAGGAGTTGCTATTAGGGTCACCATATGAATCAGGCGTGTGCTTGCTAACTCATCAAGTTCGATTAATTGAGTGACGGCCAATTTTAGGATTGAAATAACGAGTGTTTGGGCACATAGAAAGGGATGGGCGTCGGACAGTACCCTCAGTCAAGATTAAATAAGCCGAAAAATTGAATTAACGGGGGTCGAATTAATGGAAGTCTATTGTACCAAGTCTCTGTTCAGCAGAGATTTTAAAGTAATTGTTGAGTACAGCTCTGTATACATTTTCTGTTTTTTAGTTGAGCAGCACGTACTGAAAACTTAGGCTGTGACAACCAATATTGTGATGAGCAACAGACTAAACTCTCTTGAACCTGATTTTTTTTTTGTGTTTAATAAAATTATGGTATGTAGGCATTTTCACATATGTACTTGCTGATACAGATGCTTCATTAAAACTTCTTTCTGGGCGAGTTGGTGCATACTTGACATAAAAATTGTTACAGCGCAAACACATGCAACCACAAAGTATGAAGGACGGGACACAAGCGCAAAAAATGATACAGATGTGGCACTGCAAAGCGGTGACTTTTCTAGCACAGAAGGAAGTTGCCGTGGTGCACAGCTGTATGAGTTAATACAAGCACCTTCACACAACAAAGCTGAAGTATTAATGCCGAAGCATGGGAGAGACAAAACCTTGCATTATGTTTCAAACATGCATTCGAATATAACGCGAGGCAATTTTTAGGCTCATGCTTACACTAAGAAGCATAATATTCATGCATGGAAATGCACTTGCATTCAATAAAACTAAGGGAGAAAAAGAACATTTCAATATTGGTAGGACTTGTTGACACATTTCTCACTGTTGCATTTTTCCAGCCACTATGCCGAGTTTTCGTGGTCCCGACCTAAATCCCATTGACTCGCATGTATTATGTTCCCATTTGATACATCGACATTCTGTAGTGCTCTCGCATCTTACATCGTGTTTGAATGAGGCAGTCACGTAAATTTAGCGGCAAAGAGGAAGATTTTCACTTGCATATTGCAATAAGCGACCGCAGTTTGCAATAAGTTGCACAGGCCAGGCACTGGACAAGCACAGGGAGAAAACATGCACAAAGCAGCTAGAAGCACTTAAAAAAGTGCGCATTGGTTAAACCTATCAGGAACCACACACACTGGGTCAAATCTGCCGAGCGCAGGGCTATATATATAATAGGGCCTACAAGTGTATTAGTTGCATTGCATAATGGCTGGTTCTATTTAGCTTCGCCACAATAAAATTGTGTTATGCGGTGAAGCTTATGCAAAATACTGGCGTGCAAGTGCCATTCGTGGTCACAGCACATGTGTTGAGTTGTCTAATAACTATACTGGCAGCCATTCAGAGCTGTTTCTGGCATTGTTGTGGCAATTTGCAACCTTCCTCACTGTTATGTTATTTTTTTCCATGGTTCCTTGAAAAACATATTAACAGGGTTCTGCTATTTGTCTCTATAGAGACGTCATAAATGACTGACTACTGGGGCAATATTCTTGAGTGATCAATTTGGAGCTATGATCACGTCCACAAGATTTAGTGTGACTTGGCACCAACTGCGACAATGCACTGACCGCGACAAAGCTGGCTATCTTTGCACTGTGCTAGAAATGCTGCCGGCCACATACTTTGATGTGTCTGGTGCCGAGTCACAAGAGATCTTGCAAATGTGATTGTATCCCCGAAACCGATCGCTTAAGAATCGCTGAAGTTCCGCTTGCAAACCCAATACGAGTGCAAGAGCACAATGCAACTCACCAGATGCCACTTGAAGGGGTTGGCTATCACAGCATCACCAATAATGAGCGATAGGTCATACTTCCCAGAGAGGTAGCCCATGTCCTTTGCCTTCTGGAACAGGTCCTAAAGGAGAGCCAGGAAAGGGCACGTCAACAAGCAGCTTGTGTGATGAATTATAAGCTACACAGCCAGGTGAATGACCTAACAACAAAAGCTACCATACCTGCACAAATGTAACACATCTCCCCTCTGTAGGCTAAATGTGCCTGTCACTTCTGGGGACTGCTAAAAATATTGTCTGTCTTTCTCTACATTTGCAACAGCTGCACTTGACCTCCAAGCACCTGAGCTATGCAAGAAAACAGCCATTGTGTGATTCTGTGGAAGCAGTTATGCCCGTATACAAAAGATGTAAACTGGCACAACATGGTATGAAAACAGCAGCGGGATGAGGATTGTACTCCAGTGTTAGGCTGCTCCACTCACAGGTCACAAGGAGGAACCCAGAAAGGGGAATGGACAGAATAAAGAGCTCACAGAAGCTTGTTAATTTGGTATTTTTGTGCATGGCTGAGTAAGGGACATTGCACATTCTGCACTAGGCGTGCTATAAAACAATGCATCCTTGCAATGACTAGATGAGACCAGAAAAGCGAGATGCCCAGATTCGGCAATAAAATATGCAGCAGGACCCTTCTCAGCACTAATAGTTGCAATGCCTTGTGCCAAACATGCAAAAGTTTTTAAATGCATCAAATAGCGCACATGCACACACACATGCACGCAAAAAGTTTAACTAAAGTCAGAAGTGCAAAAATAAAGGACTATGTGTGAATGTGGCAAGTGAGTGCCTTCAAAAAGAGCAGCACCTACCAGGTCAAAGCGGTAGACTACGCTAGTGTCTGGCTCTGCCAGGAAGACTATCTCGCGCTTGGTCTCCACGTGGTAGAGGTGCACAAAGGCCTGGTGTGCCGACATGATGTCTCCAGTGGAGACGTCCTTGAGTGAGAACTTCATCACCAGTTTCTGGTGGTGGTCTGCCTCCACAACCTCGCTCATCTTGCTACGGAAAGCCACTCTGCACACACATGAAGACAGCGATTCTCACATGTCTTGGCCACAGAAGAAGGAGAAAATGTGGGGTAAACAGTACTGACCTTGTGTCTTTTTCACTAAAGTATGGAGATGCTGGATAATCAAGCAAGACAACTTACGGGCCCATATCAGCTGTAGATTAGCCTTGCACTACACTGCTGTCAGCCATTTCTTGACAAGCACTGCATACCCTTTTCATGGGCACACTCCTACCCAGGATGCTCTATTAGTAGTTGCATAGTGCATAAAGGGACACTGGTTAGCTGCCCATGGCACATGCACAGTACGCGACACAACATCCAAATGTGCAGGTTGTGAAACAGAATGCACATTCTGGTGTGCGATGTGTTGAGTAACAACACTAACAACAGCACAGCACAACCATGCACGGCGTCCCAATGTCCCATGTGCTGCACTCCATTAATTTCTAAAGCTATAGAGCAACGCAAGGGTGATTAGTGTGATAATGTCAACGCTGTCTACAGGACATATACAGTGCTTGTTTGGCCACAGGCTGAGGAACAAACCATTCAAGAATGGCTTGCAGACAGATGCACGGTAGATATAAGAAACAAACATACAGTACATACACACAGTACATACAAGAAATAAAAGTACATTAAACGACTACTCACGGAGTCATTTTTGGAGCAGCTGTCTGGTCCCGGTCAGCAGTACCGATCTCAAGTCCAACCACTTCCACATCTGTCAGCACTTTCACGCTGATCTAAGAGAAGACAAATAGGGGCAGCCTGCATAAATTGACCCACTAGTGCTAAATCAGCAGAGCTGTCAAAAAAATTTCGAGGACAAATATGGGTAATCTCTGCATTATTGGAGCTAGAGCCGAACCTTGTCATAGCAAAGTCGCGTCCAACACAAAAATGCCTACGTTATATCCAATGCAGTCGAACCCACTTATAGCAATACTGGTTTTAACAATATATTGGATTTAGCAATGAGCAGCCGCCACACCCTGAACTTTAGTGTCTTCTACGGTAAAATAAACCGCTTACTATGTTTCCATGCAGCATTATTGGTTATAACAATTAAATCTGGCTGCTAGGTGTCAGTGCCGAATGGAAAAGGACTACAAAACCCTGGAAAAGAAAGAAAAACAAATTATGCAAATCCCATGCACAGTGGCAATCAACGTAAATGGAGCTTTCTGTGCTCTTTACCTTGACTGACAATAATTAGCGGCGATGTTGAGCGTGGATGTTTAATTTCTTAACGTTTAGTTCAATATGCAAGTGGTGAAGTTGATGTTAAACGTTACGTTGGGTGCGCCACTACCATTTGTCTGCCTAGTACCCAGAAGACACAGTGAGATGTGTGTGCTTGAGGCGTTGTTGTGTGTTATTGTTTATAACCTCTGAGAGGGTTGAGCATTGTCACTGCCTCACATGGCACATCGTATCGCGGCAGAAGTATTAAACTTTAATTGAATCGCGGGGCTCTATGTGCCAAAACCACAATCGGATTATGAGGCACGCCGCAGTGGAGGACTCCGGAGTAATTCTGACACCGTGGTGTTCTTTGACGTGTCCCTAAATCTACGCACACAAGCTTTCCTTGTTCCGCCCCCATCAAGATGCGGCTGCCGTGGTCAGGATCAAATCTGCGCCCTCTAGCAATGTCATAGCTGCAAAGCTACCGTGGCGGGCACAGAAGTGTCGATTTGATGTGCGACTGCTTCCATGGTGTCCCCTAGACCCTGCAGTACCCTTAAATTGATGTGGCTCTGCTTCTGTACGCCCTGCATAAGTTGTCTGCCTGGCATATTTGCATGGTGTTTGTTTTTCAAAAATAGCAGAAACCTACCATACCTTGAACTTAAGTTTCTCCAGTTTGCCAGCAACCACTGTCGTGTCTATAGTAGTACAGTTTCCTTGCCTTCTCACGTCAATTCCCTTTTTCCCCCTTGTATGAGAACTACGAGCGAAGAGTCCGTTTCCCAACTGCGACGGTTCTGCCCCTTCTCTGCCTCCTCGCCCCCTCCTCTCTACCTTTCTATCTAGCTTCCCTCTGGATTTGCATGTTACATGTAGGAAGGTAAGTGCTTACGGGGGGGGGGGGGTCAAGCCACAGCAGCAGCAGCACTAAGAAAGTTGAAGGAAGAGGCAAGGAAAACTTTGCTTTAAAAAGAAAAAGTGCCACGGTGATGTTGAGAAGGTGTAGCATTGTGTCCCCCACCCCTCTCCGCTGTAGCTTTTGCAGTGAAATGCACTGGAGAACTGGCGCACTGTGAAGGGGATCACAGGCTATCTTTCATTGCTAATAACTCTGCTGCTTCTGGCTGCACTGAAGTACTTTTTGAGACAAAGTATTTCTGAAATAGCCTGTTTTAGTGTCAAATGCATTTCTTGTCTTTGATAAAAGGTGGTACAGGATCCCCGTTAACAGTGCGCGATACTGTAAAGCAAGCAAGGAACAGTACTAACCTCGGCATCGGTGTTTCCAACAAGGCGGTCATCAGCCTTGACAGGAACAGCATTCAGGGAGAGCTGGTAGAAGCCCCGACGTGGCTTTTTCGACACAAAGTTGAATACGTACACAGAACTGGGACAGGAAGAAACCAGGGATGTTTCATTGGTACTCTGTCACATAGTCTCAATATACCAAGAGTTTTTGAGAAGACTGCCAAAAATTTTAGAAAAGATGCCTGTTGCAGATAGTACCCTTGAACAGGATTACTCAAAGAGGCGGCTATTACATTAACAATAAATCGAAGTGCATAATCGGCTAATTAACAAATCTTGACAAAGCAAATTTCTAACCAATTACTTATTGTACACATAGCAATTTACAAATTGTAGCCAGTGAGTCCACAAGGCATATTCAATTAAAGCCATACCACATCTCACAATTTGTTCAGGCGTCACTGTCTGATTAATGGCAAGATTAGAGTTTTGTTTCTGCGTGGCACATGATACATTACAGCGATGCACGACGGGTTGGGACCTTTGGGCATGCACATCATACAATGTGAAAGCAACATCTACTGAGCTCACGACGCAGTGCGGATGAGCACATCTTGAGGAGCATTCGGCCTTCCTATTGGCTAGAGAGCCCTGCAGCTTCCACAGTGCTGCAAAGAACTCATGAGGTGGAGTATAGCATTAAGGCTGACAGCTAGTTTCAAAATATATGCCATCAAATCTGTGGTAAAAATGCACTGCTGTACCACTTACTTAAACAAAATGCCTTTGTATGCATTGACGCATAAAAATAGTCTACCCTCGTTTGAATGAACGAGAAATAAAATTCAATTCAAATTCAAACTGGAACCCAAAAGCATTTCACTGCACACTTTGGAAATCAACATGTGCACTGCTACATTTGTAACGAGTTATGTGTTGTCATATGTAAATTTTTTTAAAATCTCTATCAGATGGTGTCAGCATGTTTTCGTTGCACAGTGAAACAGCCCCATGCTTCCCCGTGCACTGAGTGGCAAAGTGTAACTCACGGGTCATCCTTGGCTGGGGCAAAAGGCTTCCTCTCGATCACTACTTGGCTGTCACGCAGCCGGACGGCCTTGTTCAGCACCACAGAGAGGGGACCCAGGGATGAGCCCAGGACATCTGTCACTTGCACAACAACTGTGGGTGTAGCCTTGCTCAGGGCATTGGAGCCAGACACACTTGTTGCCACGGGAACGTGGTACTGAAATGTGCAAGGTGTGCATGCAGGCAGCCAGTTACAAAGTGCTAAAAATAAACAGCAATTATAGATAAGGAAACATGTTTATTAGAGCCACATCGTGCCACCACTGACTTCACTAGGCCCGTTTTCAAAACTGAATTGATAATTTACCCTACCAATGATTGCTCCTGCTCCCTTTTCCCCCTCCCACAACCATTGAGTGCCAAATGATAAAAACGGTAAACCATGCTCTGTGCCACCAACAAAAAAATCCTGGCACTGCTTCTGTGAACAAGAATATTTAATCAACAACCTTGGTGTCTGCATCTCTTTCCTTTCAACCAATGTGCTCTGCAGATTCCAATTTTGTGACTCCAACATTCACACTATAATGATGAAACAGGAGCACATAAGTAAGAATATAAATAAACTCAACCAATCTGCAATACATTCACTGCAGTAACTGTAGCTTTATCAGCCCCAATGTTTGCCTTCTTAATCACACAGTCCACAACCAATTTTTCGATCACCTGATCTTTTGAGCATGCCCGATAATTCAGACGCCTTCGCAGCACCGCCATATAGCCCATAGGGCCAATGTGCAAGAATGTCCGAGATTTCAGATGCTGAAACCCTTTGCCATCCTATATTCTGGACTTCTTGCCGTGACCACAGCTCCGAAATGACATTAATCAAAGCCACCACCACCGCCATTTTGACGGTCTTACAGCTTCGAACCAGTGCTCTTGCATGCCGATCCTCTGGCAGCCATAGCCACCACCACGACATTGTTAGACCTAGCTGCTTCGATGTAGGCTACCAAGCTTCGTGCTGCTCAGTACCGTGTTTTTCATTGAAAGACTTCACCACTGTCAGCAATAGCGCCACGTCATCCTCACGGATGGCTTCAAAGCGCGGAAAACACGGCGAGGGTCAAGCTTTGCGTAATGCCGGTTCCAAAAGTCAGCTTCGCCGCAATACAGCAGTGTTACGCAAAGGGCTGGGATTGCCCAAACTCATTTTGGAGCCATTTTTAATGCAAGTAAAACTGCGTTATGGAGCAGTTTGGAGCTGGCCAACTTGAATTTTGGTGGAATAATGGAATACAAAATATGGCAGTACACTTCGAAATAATGATGGAACCCAGAATAAACCAACACGAGCGCTGTGCTGCAACTGTCTTAGCAATGTCTTAAGCTGAATTTTGAAGATGATTGCCCTGATACTGAAACTGCCCAGTGCATGCAAATTTTAGCGATAGTGCCTCTAGGAGACATTTTTTATAAATACATTTTTTCTTTAACATCTCGACAGTGTGTGTGTGAAGTGCCTAGAAATGTGCTTCACCAACAGATCATACGGAAACGGCGAAGTTATGAACATCACAGCGATGGCGACGGACGAAATGCACCTGGAGTCTTCATATAATTGCTATCGCAATAAAATGGAATAGTTGGCTGAGCCGCAGCACAGAGCAGGCTTTCCTGTAAAGTCGAAAACATCGGCAGCACTATGACAGAACTATGTATTCCTGCGCCAATGCTCATGATGATAGTAGGAAATGTTCTCAAATTATGCGGTCCAGCTGACGTGGTAACATGTAATTTCTGGGTACCATGTGCCGCAAACCCAAAGAGCCGCAATCAACCTTGCGCTAGTATCACGTAAAACTATTCCAATTTGTTTTTATTGCGATAACAATTATATGAACACACCAGCAGGATTTCTGCCGTCGCCGTGATGTTCCGTATAAACTCCAAGTATGCTAACATTGTCTCCGTGCGCCGTATGCTGTATGTGCGAGTGAAAGCTTGTGAGGGTCAGCCGACGATCGTGACTCAACCTCGCGTGTGCAAAGGAGGAAAGTGGGGAGGAAGCACGTCGTCTTTCATCGTGCACGGGGCATTGGGGTGAGGAAGAAATGAGTAGTGGGGGGAGGGGGGGCTCTACTGCGGTGGCCACTGCACATGGTGCGTGAAAGTGATCTGCAATGTGGACAAAGTGCGCAGTGACACGGGCCTTATCTTCAAAGCGATCTGTCATGCGTACACAGTGCACAGAGTGCTGGTAGCTTCGTATGCGCTGTGCTTTCGACGCTTAGTTCGCATTGAAGCGAGACGCAGCACGAAGATAATTTCGCTTGCTGCTGTTGCCAGGCTTTCTCACTCCAGTGTTTTGACAGCGAGTTTCTGCGGTCATTGAGTGAGATGCGTTCATGTTTACCTGTGTGTGCGTGGCACCGTACTTGTTAATTTAGTAAGTACATGAATGTTTACATGTTTATACAGATGATAAGACTACTACCCTTACTGCACATGGCTGTCTACTAATCTGCTATCGCAATGGATGCTTCACCTTTCGGGAAAAGCTGTGACATTTTATTTTAAATCTGCAATTAGCCCTTCATGATAGTTCAAAATGGCTCAGGCCTTGCCAATATGGGTACAAAAACAGATTGGAATAGCCTTACGTTATGCCAACTAGGGGGCAGCGACGTCCGCTCGCTGAACCAGCTGCAGCTTGCGCCTCCCTAATATCTAGTTCGCTCGCAGCACCCTCAGTCTTCTTTCTGTTGCTTTGTGCCTCAGATATGGAGCGCTGCGCCGCTTGGCCCACTCAACCATATTCTAGCACTCTAAATACATACAGCAGCCATGGCCAACAGCAGCGACAAAAGCCAGAAGTGGCCACAAGTGCGCCAGCCATTTGCCAGAAGTGCGGAAAAATCGGGGTTTATAAGCATGAAAATGACAAGAATCTGTGCGAGAGGTGTCGTCGCGTGGTGTGCGGAATGTGAACGGTTGGACTCTTTTTTAAGGAACGGATTCACTCGCCTTTGGCGGCCACTGCTGGTGTGCACATGCCCAAGCCGTCCTGCCACAGTGTGGCACAATTTCAGTAAATTTTCTGTTTTTGGCACAGTTTGGCGCACAAATTTGCGTTTGTATCAAAACGCCGCAATTGGCACAGGAGTCCCACCCCTGTATGCAATGAAGCATACGTGATGTATGGCAGTGGAGTATGCCAAGAGTTGAAAGTGGCCACCGTCACGAGACACGATACATGTGGTCCTTAATTTATGCACACTTGCAACTGCCATCTCCCGTCACGTTACGAACACCAATACCCCTATTAAGTATAGTGGCAGGCCTTTAGAGCTATTTCAGATGTGCCTGTGGCGATTTGAGCCCTTGGGGGTAGTGAGTAGTCCTGTGAGTAGGTAGTGAGTAGCCCAATTTTTCGGACTGCCCGATTTTTCGGACTAACTTGTGGCCCCTAAGGTGTCTGAAAAATCTGAAGTTGACTGTATTTACTTGCCTTCTATACGGGCAAGTTTGGTCAGTGGGACGATCAAGAAATAGATGGCTGGTGGAAGACAGGTGCTGATCGCGTCCATGTGTTTGACATATTGCACAAGAAGCAAGAGAAGTGTGCTAACACCTTCTGCATTGGATGAAGCAACCCAACATCTTTTCCATAGTTCATGCATCTAACATTCAGCTGGCTAGAGGTCACACACACCACCACTGAAGTTTGCCGACATCATCAACATTGACCACACAGCAGCAACAGATCTTTCCAGTGAGAACTTCCCAGATGTTGCCATAATGCACCACAGGCTGCTGTGAGCACAGGCAAGCACCCTGCACTTTATACCCACGTGCAGCATTCCCGAGAGGACATGTTCTCGCACCCTCGATGAGGAGGTCTATAGCAGTGAAATGGCATGTTTAAGGCACTTAGTGGCCACAGTGACCAGGTACACCAAAGGAAAACATGTAGAAGTTCCAAAAACGTGGTGCTCAATTACCGAGTTTGTTGCGAGGAGCTTGAGCACATCATACAAAAGGGCCGCTCCCTTGACTGGCTGGACGTTCTTGCGAGACAGTAGGTAGTTAGCAAACTTGAGCACTTGTTCCTGCAGAAGAAAAAAATTAAACGGTTGAATAGCTCCCGAGGAAACCTGCGGCATGCCAGGAAGCCACCATGCTGTGATGGAAACATTCCCCTGTCTATGAGTAAAAGAATAAATGGTGGTGGTGGTAGTGGTGATAACTTTATTGCACACAGGGGAGTTGCGGACACGCAGGTCCTTGGGCCCCCGCACGGCCTCGCAGTTTCCTTGCGGGACCTATGTGTGACAAGTGTGTCATATGGGGATGTGATCTTCAACGATTACATAAGAGGTATCATATGGACAATGGGAAAGCATACTTTTAGTCAATGCAATTTTCAGCCTGCACAAATGTGGCCACACCGAATGCCCGCCAATGCTACATTTAGACGTAAAGTGAAATCTCTATATAACGAGTTTCAGGAGACCGTGGCAAACTGTTCGTTATTCTGAAAGGTTATCAGAGTGAAAGCCCCAAAATTAACCATTGCCCGTATCAACCCATCAGTTTATCAGCCGTCACTGTATGAGTTATCCATGAGAATGTTGCTGTTGGGTCTTGGCCCATGCTGTTGCTATTTTCCACATGTTCCGCCGCCACACACCACTGCAGCACCATATATAGAGTGGCCGTGCATATAAGAGATGCTGACGCCAAGAAAACCATCGACAAAAAGAAGCTCCATGTCGCCTACAAAGTGTAATGTTTCCTTTTGTTTGCTTCTTTTTCACGCTACTTGCCCGTGGACACCACAACTGTCTCGCTTGAGGCGCACACCTGAACTATACCAAAGTTCAAACGCATGTAACCGACACCATCCAGAAAGTGCGACAGTGTGGCATCCCCGCGAACACGTAGGTTACATTTCTTTGCGCCCGCTGGTACGGCTACAGAAATAAGCACGCAAATTGGGCGTGCGCAGAAAGACTGGCGAAAGAAGGAAGAGATGCGCCTCCATTGCAAGGTGATACTTGTCTCGGTGGAGCATGTGTTTACAAAACCTGATGTGTCGTCGCCTCCACAATAGAAAAAACAAGTCCCCTCTCAGTGTTCTTTTCCTCCGGCACCATCTTGCACTTTCCAAACCCACGTGCCCGCTGCGGCGTCTGCTTTTTGCACCTTGTCGTATGCTAGCCTACTGTTAAGGCTGCTGTAAAGGATATGCGGAAATCTAAGAATCCCCAGATTTCGGAATATTAGTTCACAGTACTGAGGCATTGTTAACATGACAGGAAAACTGAATGACAATCATTATTCTGAAAAGTTCAGTATTCTGAAGTTCGTAGCGTTAAAATATCTTTACATTGAAGCTATAAGCACTCAGCAGATTTCCGAAAGTTCACTCATCTGAAAAGTTTGTTAATGTGGTGTTCATTGTCACAAGGTTTCAATGGCATTCTGATAGACATTGCACCACATGAAAATTAAAGTGCCGTTAAGCGTGATCATGAAAACAGGCATCAATACGGAAAAATCTTGTACAAATAGTACAGCAACGTTTCAAAAAAACAAAATTACTTTGCTTTTAATGTGCAAGTGGTGTTGGTAATATCCCATTTTGGTATTATTATTCCTTTTGGTATTATCCCTGTAAAAGTTGCAGCGAAAAAATGATGTTTTTCAAGAGAAGAAATAAACTGCTTTAGAAGTAGACAGAGGCAAAACCCGAATAGTGCTTTCCTTGATAATGCGAAACAAATGAATGACCTCTTGCATTTCACAAAAGAAACTTTGCAAAGCTGGTAAGATTGCTGATCTGTTATTAGTGTCTTAACATGAAATGGAGCTTGCATGGAGGTTATCTCACCCACACGCATGCTAGCTTCTCCCACGAAATCTTGCACCGCTGCATTGAAGTCCGCAGAAGTTACGCTAAATGAACTAGCACAGAGTTTAAATAGGTACAGCAGGCAATGACAGTATGACACTGCAACAAAAGCAGTTGAAATTGCTCTACTTCAATTGAAGACATCACAAAACACAACAGAACAATTGCTTAACACTGCTGGTGTTCAAAAATGCTAGAAATGCTTGCCTTAGTGACTGTTGGAGCCTTCTTGGCAGCTTCGGCAAGCCGGTACACGCCGCTCAGGATCGTAGCAGTGACACTGAGGCCTCCCTCAAACTGGATGCATGAAAAGAAAGAACAAAAATCAAGCTGAAAGCCAAAGCCAAGCAGGTCCACAAATTGAAAAATGGCACGAAAGGTGGGTTCACTTTAAGTGCCTGTTAAACACCTAGCTTTAAGTTTTCAGCAATTCCCAAAAGTTTACTACCGTTATGAAATCCCTTTCACTTTCTCTAAAAGAAACACCTAGTATTATGGAAAAAATGTTGCCCCATCACTGCTGTCTTTAGTTGTGCATAAGTCACACGTTCGTGTAAGTTCAGCCATGATCTTAAATTACTTGTGAAGCCAACATACCGGTGTGACAAGTTGCAGCTTTGTACATATTGTACTGATCTAATTGTCCTCGTGGCTGTCATGACTAAACATGACTATGCATGCTTTTGTAACCTATCAGAACACAGATATACTAAGTCATATGTATGAACATATGCCCTGCATGCTTAGCCAGAACCTCCACGATTCGCATAGAGACAAAATTTTTACGTGCTATGTCCCCCATATATATATATTTCTTATGAACAACCCATGCTGGCAGGAAAGGAAATTTAGCTAACATGCTGTTTAAGTTGAGAAACATTTTCTCGGCCTCTTGCTCCTCCAGCCAGCTGTAATAAAGCCTGGTCTCTCGATAACGGTCTCAGTGATAACAATCTCAAATTTCAAACCGAATGCCGTTTCTCCTCACGGCCGCCGCGCCCCAAGCAGGAGGATGATGAACATGTGCTAGTGCGCCTACGTACAGGTGTTCGTGCTGTGACGTCACTCGTAGTGACATGTGATGTTGAAAATTATTCAAGGCAACACCAGTTATTTGTGCAATATGTTGCTTGAATAGACGACTTAAAGCTTAGGGAAATAATAAAACACACAAACCGAATGTCTGCATGTTTTTGTTTTACTTTGCACCACTGCAAGAGAAATTTACTTCCGTTTCGTCTGCTTGTTCCCACGTCGTGCAGTCGCGCATGCAGACAATGAAACTATGTTATTTTTTTACTGTGCTCCAGCGCGGGATCATGCTCTGTGATCCGCTTGTGTCTGCCTCAGTATTCATGTAGCACTGAATTACGCTGCTAGTCAGGTGCTCTCGTGCACAGCCCGCAATATCGTGCGCTGCACAAAACAAGAGAATCACAACAGCTTGCGCGCAACGCCGTCAGGGGATGTGCACCGCGCCGCAGAAAAGCAAGGAGGAAAAAAAATTAAAAAATGAAGGCAGGGCCCGTAACGTATGCGTCATGCAATCTTCGAGGTCCAGTATGGGAGAACGCAGGGAAGGAATTTCACTTGCAAAGACTAGACGGGGCGAGTGGGCAGAGTGTCTTGCTTGGGAGTCGAGCTCGCCTTCTGAAATCATGGGTTTGTGGCACTGAAATATTTTTATCTCGGCTGTTAATGAGCCGATTAGAAAAATTTTTTTTTTGCGGCAGAACACTCTCTAGAAGACACGTAACAACTTCCAGTTTATAACCAAAATTTGCTATGGTGCCTGGTTAACGGCCCTTTAGGACCTATAGTGCTTATATCTTAAATAGGCAAGCTAAGGTTGTAAGGAAAAAAATATGCATATTGCCTAGAGTTCCGGTCTACACACAAATGCTTAAAAGAGAAGGGAACTTCGTTTTTCATCTTTCTTTTCTTTTTCGATAAATCCCAAGCACAATCACGATAACGAAAGAAAAGCACAAATACTAGAGTAAGTTACGCTATAGTAGAATCTCAATGACACGATTACGGCTGATCTGAATTTTGCGATGATACAAATTTTTCAGATGTTTCGGATGGTCTACGTTATATAGAATACACTATGATTCGGGATTACACAAACAGTTTCTCAAGCCTTTGCGGATGATTCGAATGCACCAATGACCGGCGCACACGACCGGGGTGATGCGGCTGGTGTCGGAGAGGGAGCATAGCCACCGTGGCTAATGCGCGGCTACTGTCCCTTTTCACACCCGCTTCCCTTTACCTCCAGCCTCTGCTGGCCAAGCGGCAGCGACCACCAGCCTCCCTCTCCACACCCGCCTCCCTCTCCACACCCACTTCCCTTTACCTCCATGTCTTCGCCGCCAGTTGTGCAGCGCAGTGTAGCGCACATAGAGCACTCGGCACAAAACCTGACAAGCCCGTGCCAGGGCGAGTCACGTGCTTAACAAGGCTACGTCACCCATTTCCTGGCAGCTCATTGGTGTACACTAGCTTTCCTTCCTTTTTTTACCTTTATATAGCTACGCCAGCATGTCCTTGCTGTTTTTCCTCCCGTTTTTTATTGCTGCACCGCGCCTTCACGCAGGGCGACCCGATCTGCAAGCGAAAGCCGAACCACCATCACAGGCTGTGCTGGGCCGCTGGGCTGCGTGCTGCATGCTGCTGCATTCGTGTGTTTAGTGTTTGCTGCTGTCGCTGCCTTGTGCGTTTCGCGCAACTGCTAGAGAGCTGCAACATGGACTAACCAAACTTGACGGACGCAAGTTGAGTGCCCACAGGAAGACCGAAGCGTTTACTGTTTGCCATTTCGCGGAAATGGAAGGTCCTTTCTTTTAAGCAGAAAATTGCAATTCTCAAGAAGGTCGACTGAAACACTAAGAAGAAATGTGCTGAGTTGGATGAGGAGTTAGGCATAGCACCGTCGAGGCTCTGCACCACTGTTGGGCAGCGAGACGTTGTGCTGAAGAATGCCCAGCACTTCGACGTGAACATCAAACAGCCGAAGACAGCTACATACATAAAGCTGGAAGAAGTCCTGCTGACGTGCTTTCATGAAGTTACTGCGGCCGACGTCAACGTGGGCGGCTGGGCAGCAAGATACTATGCGAGAAGGCGAACAACATTGTGCTCTCCCTTGGAAGTGAAAATTTCCAAGCTTCCGGGGGATGGCTGCATCGTTTTAAAGAAAGGCATGGACTTGTCTACAGAGCTGTTTGCGGAGAAGGGAGGAAGAAAGTTGATGGGTCAGCTGTCAGCGACTGGCTTAACATGCTGCTGTTGCTGATTTCAGACTACGCACTGTGCAACGTATTTAACACTGATGAGGTGGACCTCTTTTTCAACTTGCAGCCGGAGTGGAGCTTGTGTGTGAAGGGACAGGCTTGTCAGGGCAGCCAAAAAAGTAAAGAAAGAGTGACCATGCTTTTTTGTGTGAATGCCAATGGTTCAGAGAAAATGCAGCTTATCGTCATAGGCAAGCCGAAGCAGTCGAGGTGCTTCCGATCGGCAGGACGTTTACCTTGTTTGCACAAGGGGAACAAGAAAGCATGGATGACTGCGGATTTTTTCAGTGAGTTCCTCACGAACCTGGATCAGAAAATGGCAGCAAAGAACCAAAACCTTTTGCTTTTCGTAGACCAGTGTTCGGCCCATCCAAAGGAGGCGACCTTTAACCTCACCCTAAGGTTCCCGCCTACGAACACTACGAGCCATGTGCAGCCGCCGGTCGCGGGAATAATTCGGAACTTCAAGCATCACTTCAAAAGACTTTTAGCAAGGCATCTGCTGGTAAAAATTTATCGCAAAGAGGAGAATTTGCCGATTAGCCTACTCAGTGCGTTGCATTTCTTGGCCATGTCTTAGGACAAAGTGACCTTGGAGACAATTGAGAACTGTTTTCGCAAATGTGGATTTGGCAGGGGACTGCATGCGGTTCCAGTGGGAGATAACCAAGAGCCCAATGAGGACTTGGTGAACGAAGGCTACGAGAGTCTGGAGACTCAAGCTTCTGCTCAAGACTTCGTCACCGCGGATGACAATGTTGCGACCTGTGGGTTAAGGTCCATTAAAGACTTGGTTGACGAAGTGAATGAAATCGAGACTACACTGATGGTGAAGACGCCGACAAGTGTGACCAACCACAGCCTATGTCAGAAACCCTTGTCTTTCTTGATGTTCTGTGCCCCACCTTAAGTGCCAACAGTGTGAACAATGAAACTGCTACATGATTTTAAGCCTTTCAGGCGGGTCTTTAACGTCAGAGACATTGAGGGCAAGAAAATGGAAGCGAACAATACAGACTTTTTCAATTGGATGTAGTTGTGCCCAATAAAGTTTGTGTTCATTTTCAGCTTGGCTTGTTTTGGCTTATACGAATTCAGGATGATACGAATATCTTGCGTGCTCCAGAGGAATTCATTTCATTGAGATCCTACTGTAGTTGGATTTCATTCACGATGAATCCAAAGAGAGCCAGAAATTAGAAACAGAGACGGGGACAAGATAGATGGGCATTTGTCCTGTCATCAATGAGTGCACATTATCACTCGCACTTTTTCTCTTTCATCATCTTAACACAAGAAAAGAATCGGCATATAACTAACCATTTGTCCCTTGCATACCTGCAGGCACTTCTTTGGAGTCATTCACAGGAAAAAAAAAAAAAGCCTGTTTGCCTATCTGTATGCATTAACATTTGTAGGCGCCATTCCTAGCAAAAGGAGAGTGGCCATGTATGTCAAGCAGTACGCACAGTGAGGAGCGGGCACGCTCACCTGAAGCAGTTCACTGCCAACTTCATCTGCCTGCACGACAGCGTCCTCAATGCGGTCGGTGAAGGGGGCCAGGTTCCCACCCAAGACTGAAGCCACGTGGAAGGCATAGCCCAAGCTGCACACCCACAAGGCAAATAAAATAAAATAAAATAAATATATGCAAAGTATTCAGCAGGAGAAGACACATGCTGTTGCACAGAGAAGGTTTATGATCCAACAGGTGCTCTCTTCAGTTTAACCCCCCAAAGCCCAACGCATCATTGTTGATACGCCGAATTTGATGCTTAAAGCTTTGATTTAAGTGCTGGAAACCGAAGGTAGAGCCAATGCTAGTGCTATTGATATGCCGGTCGGAGTTTTCAGTTGTAGATAATTCAGCAAATATTTTACTAATTAAGTAAGCGTACCAATTAATCTTTGCTACTAATTTATCATTGCACTGTTTATTTCGTACTAATATGCTTTCCATGGCCAGAAATAAATGTGAACGCGTTTAAATTTTCGTCGATGTGAAATGGCAATCCGGCTTTGTGAGGGCTAATAGCAAGAAACTGGCAAGCTTTCCATACCGACAGCAGCACCAGATCACACAGCCTAGCGAGCATGAGAATCACACCTTCTAGAAATCACACCTCTAGCCAATATTTATCTCAAGGCAGGTGTTTCCACGTTCTGTGTGTACCGTTGAATCTCAATAATTATAACTGCGAGGGGACCGGAAGTTTAACTGAATAAAACGGAGTTCGAACTAAGGAAAGCTCCTTTATGTATAGTGCATCATCAATTGTGCAGTAGAGCGCAAAAATCCGTCGCTGGGCTTGGAGTGAAAAGGTCTTATCTTTCATCCATCAGTGCGCACGCAATGACATTTGAACGTTGACGTGGAACAAGCAAAGAGTAAAGGCAATAAACAGGCTTGCGGCTGTTGCTGTTCAGAAAAATGTCTCATTTCTGTCGTAGCCCAAGCAGCTGGCATCAGCAGACCTGGTAGGAAGCTGAAACAACTGCAACGCCATTTCACCAGCACCTGGTGTCCATAGCTGAAGCTTTTTTAATGCAACTCATTTTGTGCCTCATAGCAGACATATTGCAGTAGGTAGGTTGGTAAGCAGGTAAGTGGGTGGGTTCTTGTCCCGCCTTGTATCAAGCATCAATAAAAGAATTGTGTGTCCAATAGTGGAATCAAACCAGGGTCCGTCAGCACAAAAGTCTGATGTTTTACTCAGTCGCTGGCCACCACACAACAAATAGTCGTCAGAGGATGCAGATGCTACTTTGCTATTTATTTATTTACAGAATAGTACCTGCGTCGCCTTGAACGCATTATTGCAAACGGGGGGAGGGGGGGGTTAGATAAAGATCTGTTAAATTGTCCACAAAAATAAGCAATAGATACATTGTGTCACTTTTTAAGTTATGCAATACAGTGAACGAAGCACTTGTCTTTTCAATTTCAAACATTGGAAACGTGCACTTCAGTTTCAAAGCTCCAATTTCACAGTCAGGAGTTGCCTGTGAATTCAGACACTAGGGATGATAGCCTCAAGGTCAAGAGACTGAGAAGAAAATGGGCAATCAACATCACAGTGGCCACTAACGTGAAACGATACACCCATCCAAAATGCATTTCATAAAATACGAAGCTGTAATACATGTCTAGCAATTATACTCTCTTAAAGAGACAGTAGAGAGAAAAACATACGTTAATTATCCTTCTGCAATACCAGAAAGGCCACTACATTACTGTAAGTGGAGGTCTGGTAAGCTAGAGAAAGACGCAGACTGAAAGACAGGGAGCGACACCACATTAGAGTTACCGCACCAGCTTGCAATGACATTGTGGATATTTATGGTGCCTGCTCATGCCCGGTTAACTTTTTAGCGGTAAACAAAAACTACCGTATTTACTCGCATAATGATCGCACCCCTGAATTTTGTTGTCAAAATTCGATTTTTTTTATTTCCCGTGTAATGATCGCACCCTGAACTTGCCGCAGCGATATGTGATGTGTCGTCTGTCAAGTCTAGCTAATATTGATCGCGCTTACCATCTGTTGAATGCTATGCGAACGACTCTTCAAGACAAACCAAGCGGTCTGCAGGCACCAAACATTCTTAAGTAGATGCCTCATTTCATTACTTTCATCACTTCCGCACTTCCATGACTACAAAAAAGCTGCAACCAAACTTGCATTTATTATGTGTAGGCTTTATAATGGCTGTGGTCAACAACAACAAAAAAGGCGCCTTTCAATTCTCATCTGCACTCGTGGGCACACGACAAATCGCGAGTGGCAACGATAGTAGCCACGTATACAGAAGAAAAAAAAAAAAACGCGTTTGGCGCGTTCGGCTTGCTCCGCGGGCCGCCATTTTTGTTTTGGTGTCCCGCAGCAATCGCGGGATGAAAAAAAACATGTTTCTTTTCGCGGGAAATTGAACCCGCGTAATGATCGCACCCCTGATGTTGCGTCAATTTTTCTGAAAAAAAAGTGCGATCATTATGCAAGTAAATACGGTACATTGTATTCTAATGGAAGAGAAGAAGAACGAGAGCTGATGGGCCTCATTTTTTAAATTCACAACCATATGAAGCCAACCGATCGTGAAGCCGAGGAAGGCATAGGGGAAGTTATTTGTAGTTTTTGATTAAAGTGTAGAAATGATAAGGTGAAGGGAAATGAAAGGGGACGGAAAAAGCAATTTGTAGATTGTGGGAGCCGAAACTCTCAACTTTCGCATTACGCATGCGTTTCACAACCAATTGTGCCATGGTGGCGGCTGTCCCCACGTCCACATTCTAGGGTATTTATGTATGCGTACAAGATCTCACCCGGGGAGTGTTTGCCGGCACAAATAAAGGCCACGGCAGTGGATGCGGAACATCTTTTCGACCGATTCACTAAGTACGTGAAATTATTACAGAAGAGCCAAAGGCTGAACGAAGCAGGTTTCGAGACTGAGCCAGAACCATCCACACACGAAAATTTTTTTTTGAAATCCGTGGCATCATGCCAACATGCTGACGTGGGGTTTCAGTGCAAAATTCAAGAAAGTGCCACTCTGACCTTCATTTTATCTTTTAACAATCCACCTATTGCGGTGAAATAACAAAGATAAAGAGATTTAAACAAATACCTGTATTAGTGGCAGATGCACAGTATGTGCAGAGAACTTCATAGATATGTGAAGAATAAAAGAAATCAAACAGTTCATCTACTACTGTGTAGGCAGTGCTAAAGTGCATCGCAACAATTTATCAAAACGGCACTCACTTGACCATGTTGTCATCTTTCTTCAGGGCGGCAAGCAGCAGCTGGCTGACCTTAGCGGAGTCCACTTTAATGAACAAAGGTAAGAAACAGAGACAGTAACAGAGATGAACAGGTAGCAACTCAGTGTCTCAGCCACCATTTTATGTATACGCACACGGCTCACCAAAGCACATTTCACATACAGTCTCGAATGCCTCCTACAGCACTTGAGCTATAAGTACGTAAATTTAGTAAAACAAGCTGCTTCTCAACATAAGCCAGTAAATTGCTTGAAGTTACGATCCAGAAAGGCAACACAACGGCCCAATCATGAACTTATCTTTCTGTGAGTGAACAGTGGCAAACTCATTCAGCCAAAATTGCTTGAGTTAAAAAAAAATTGCTTGACATTACATCAGAGGTTTTATGTTTTTGTTTCTTGGTAACTGCATCTCAGCAATCGCTTACCTACATTACATACGCTTGAAGCACACCAGTGTGCTAGTCCGCTTCTCTTCCTTGGCAAAGCAATTTTTTAGCAAACAAGATGTACTCAGGACAGAACAGCAGCTCCAGTTTCAGTTTTCTTTTTTCTACCACAAAGATATTAACTTTAATAAGAGACCATTGCATTCACCATGTACAACCAAGATATTGTCGAGCATACATTGTTCTTATGGGTATGCGAAGTGTGTCAGAAGCAGATCAAATCAAACAGTTTTCGAATAATGAGCAGCCGTTAATGCAATTAATATAAAATGATGTTCACATCCCGTTATTCTTAAAGTTAGCACGTTTCTGTAATTGCATAATATGTAATGAAGTATTGTTTATTAAAAGTACAAATGGAGGATTAGGAGCAAAGAGTAGTTTCTTCACATGCACAGGACTCTTCAGAAAGTGTGAATGATCACTGTACAGCTGTAAAGTATGGTTACCTAAGCAATGTAGCCTGATCCATTACGTAAGTTCTCAAGTTTTATGAATATACTGTGCCAATGAGGTCAAATTTTGACACACTTTTGCTACAATGTTATGTTTAACCGGGTGCAGTTCAAGTGTTGAAATACTCATGTTTACGAATAGTGACTATTCGATTCAAAGACCGAATCGAATATTTGCACACCCCTAATTGTTTTGCTTTTGTGCTGGTGTGTGTCTTTCACCCATTACCACTATTGTGAAGTTGTTGCCCGGTGTGAGATGCGCCTGCCGCTTCTCAAAGCTTGTGAATGTTGTCCCCTATTGCAGAGTAAAGAGCTCTGTCTGTTCATATTATCATGACATATGAAACATATAATCGCTAATTACACACCCATGATAAGAAAGATTGCTAATTGCATTAATGTCGCCAATCATCTCCAAAGAAAGGATGCACTGCCTACTTTTCTTTCTTCTTTTACAATGCACGTGAGCACTAAGTGAGCACTCTGGAATGCACGATTATGCACGCACAAATAGTCTGCATACTTGACTCGTCAGTTAAGATTTCAATGACAGTGACCATTATAGTTGTGCTTTACGTGTTGCTACTTCTTTCTGGGCACAAGTTCATCGAATGAAGCATTCAACTCTTAACCCAGGCTCTCGGTGGTATTTGATATTCCACTGTCACTACAACATGACAGTATTACTGTTGTAACACAACAACTATGTTTTTCTGTGCCCAATTTCGTGGCATGCAAGCCATGCTATCAATATACAACTTCATGTAAACCCAAGGCTTCACCAGCTGACCTGATACGCCGAGAGCCTTGAGGGCCAGAACAGCGTGATAAAGCTGTGCCACAGACGAGTCCTCTTTCAAAGCAGCCTGCAGCGTTGCCTTGCCCTCTGGAACGTCAAGCTGCAGAAGTAAACACAAAAAATGTTTTAGTTGACATTGTGGAAACACAGGGCATAAATCAACATATTTACAGCAGCCACTTTACCCCCGATTAGATTCCATTCATGATAACCCTTTAGTAAACACTTCCAGCAATTATATAGTGTTTTCGAAGAAATAGTTGATTTAGATTTCTTCATACCACCTAC
Organism: Dermacentor albipictus; assembly: GCF_038994185.2. Lineage (NCBI taxonomy): Eukaryota > Metazoa > Arthropoda > Arachnida > Ixodida > Ixodidae > Dermacentor > Dermacentor albipictus. Next base: position 112,790,643 of record NC_091823.1, read on the forward strand.
CATGTGATGGCTGGTTCATTTTATATGAAAATGCAAATATTAATTGTCAATAATCGAGTAGCATGTCGAAACCAGAACTGAACCTTCAGCCCAGGAAGCTGCTTCTTGAGACATCAGTAGCCCGTGCCAGTTATAACAGCACTAGTAGCAACACCTCGAGGCAAGGCGTTCAAAGACAATGAGTTAAAAATTCTTGTGTCATACGAGGCTTCTTGGCAAAAGAACTCGCAAGATACCTTTATGAACGTTACATTGTTGTCGGAACCATCATGCCAAAACATAAGTCAAGCACAGTCACTCATGGAAATAAGAATCCTGCAAGCATCAATCAAAAAACGCTATGCAAGAAGCTAATACCGCTACTGTTGTTCCTATGCTTATGCCATGAGCAGAAAGAAAGCACACAGTGGTCAGCAAGAATCATTCAACAACTACAAAAATAAACAGGTTGCAGAAAAACCACATAACTCCAAGTTGCTCCTCATTTTTAGTGCAAAGAGTGCAAGACAAAAAAAAAAAAAAGAAAACTAAGAAACTTGCACTTTGCCATTGTGGCCCTGTGACCACATATGCATGTATGCACTGCAGCATATATATATATATATATATATATATATCATCAGTCTGGTTACGCCCACTGCAGGGCAAAGGCCTCTCCCATACTTCTCCAACTACCCTGGTCATGTACTAATTGTGGCCATGTTATCCCTGCAAACTTCCTGCTCTCATCCGCCCACCTAACTTTCTACCTACTATATATGTATATATTACTAAAAAACATTGAGTGGCACCTGAAAGGGTTGACCCCATGCTCAATGTAGCCACCAGACACAGTATCCACCAAACCGCATAAAATGAAGGTTTCAATTGTGAGAAAACTTACTGGGCAGTTTCCGAGAGCTTTGCTCCCAGCCGCTGCATGGTAGAGCGCCTCGATGTTCTTTTGATCAACAGTTTTCAAAACTTTGCAGTAATCCTGAAATGCAAGAAGTGGGGAGAAAAAGAAAGTGTGATATTTGCTTCCAGCAAAACTGAGACATTCCATTTACAGCAATGTCACCAACCAACACATGTGCTATAATTCTTTTCAACCTTGTTATTTGGACTCAAAAAGCTCATGCAGATATTAAACTGCTCAAGATTGGCCTTCTCAAATTATCATTCTATAATTCAGGTCTCGTTACTGTGACACTAATGCTTTTACAGCAAAGAGGGCAAGTAGGAGTCGACAGCTATCAGCAGGTCAACCCTATATGGTCAGAGGGAGGCATTAAAAAAGTAATAGTAAAAAATGGTTCTATATTTTACATCTGCCTGGCCTAAAGTGTGTCAATATTTCACAATGTGGTTAAAAAAGAAAGAAAGAAGGGAAAGACTAAGCGCTTTCCATTTAAAGGTTGACTGCAACAAATGTTCACTTTGGTTAAATTGGTTATTATTGCAAACATGAAAAAGCTGCAGGGCTAGCAATTGTAGTTTTCTTCTGAACAGTTTTTTAAATAGCACCTAAGCGGATGACACAGGCAAATGGAGTTAAGTGGATACGACATAAATCCAAGATTACGACCTCCGAAGATGACAGCAGAGGTCATGTTTAAGCACCGTGCTGGTTCTTTAAGTTTCAATTTGTGCACAATTTTAAACGAGCAATATGAGCAACATTTCTTTTCCAGTTGTGGGGCCAAAAATCTATAATATTTAAAGCTTCTAGTGACACAGCTAATCATATTTCATACGCAAAATTCAGCATAAAGGCTGCTCTATATGTATGCTACTCGAGTCCACAGTTTCATTATCATTGGCCTTTAACTAAAGAAATACGACAAACAGAATGACGTTGATGAGAAGTCAAAGGGTTCTAAGCCAGCATGCCTCTCCTTGATGTTTAATGTCAAGACTTGCCTCTATGAAAAGGAATTCCTAGAAAGAGTCGCGCTTCTAGTGCAGCCAACTTGGAGAACTTTGCAAGTGGCTTATTAGAACTACAAAGTGCATTTCAGCATATTCGACTGCTTCCACTACCACATGCTTGAGCCTTCACCAAACACACCGATCACAACAGGCACTCTCAAGCATGCTTGAATCAATGTTGATCAAACACTGCTACATTTAACTTTCACACACGTTTGACTCTGATTCTGCAATACTGGCTTTGCACTTCAGTCACACTCAAAAGTTCCATGCCAGTAGAGCTCAAGTATTTTTGAAGAGTCACTTACTGAGTAGTGATATTATTGAGCTAAATTAGTATTGAGGTAGAATTTAATGAGTCAGTGAGGATAGACACTGACACAGGGATACAAGTAAGTGACACGCGCCAACTTTACCCACATATGCCTAGAAAACAGTGTGTACTCATACACGCTCATGCAATCGCACTCATTGGTACTCACTCGCATTTAAAACTTGACAGTACCTTTAGTAAGCATTAAAGAGGATGAAGGCGAAAGCCGTGTACTCACGAGACATTCATTACATTACTCGACATTTTCATTTGAATTCACTATTTCCTATTACTTGTTTTCTCCCCCCAAAGGTTGCGAGTTTGAGTGCCTTCATTAACTCTACCTTAATTAACTGTCTTAATTAACTTCATCCTGATAAACACCAAAGCTCGTGGGTTCGACTTCCACCAAAGGTTAAAGGTTTGAGTGCCTTACTTAACTTTACTGTAATTAACACCAAAGGTTCCAAAGGTTGTGGGTTCGACTCCCGACCTTCACAATGTCAACTGGTATCCAACTTGGAGATGTTCGCCCATATCTTGAAGCTTGAATTTTGGTGCCATAACGACGGACAACGTATTTTTGGACCTATGAGCCATCGAACGCTTTCACCTTAACAGTCATGTGCCCACTTATACTCACTAACAGTCACTTGCCGGCACAAACTCACTCACATGCATACTCACGTCCACTCACACTCGCAGGCACTCACTCCCGTTCATACTCACTCACACCCTTGGTCACTCACTAATGCATCATGCCTGTGAAATGATAGCGGAACAAGTATGTGTTAGTGTAGCTGTGCGTATGCTAATCTACACCCTTTAATTGGCTTTACAAAACTGAAAGACATCCATAACTACTATGTGCTGCTATTCCTGCAAACGGTATTCACAGCCAACTTGCCTGGGGGTTTGTGATCTTCTCACCCAGAAGGCTCAACCCATAAGCTGCATAGTGTGCTGATGGCAAGTCTGCCAGGGCCTTGGGTGATGTGAAGAGGCTCTTGAGGCGAGCTTTGTCTTCGGGACCAAAGTAGGTGGACAGCGTTAGGGCACTGCATAGCTGGGCACCTAGCACGGCTGCCAGGAGAAGCCTAGGTAATGCTGCAACATGAAAGTGGGTGTTGTACGCAACCGGGCACAAGTTTCACCGGTCAATGCTGGCTGCAGTTTCACAAGGCAGACACGATGACATGGAAAAGACAAAACAAGCATCTATGCAGAAGCTGAAGGCTACTGTTAATGTTCTAGATATCTCATTTTCTTTGCGATGTGGTTTCACTTCTACTTTTTAATAATAAATAAATCCCTGTGTGTTAATCAGGCCCAGATAACAAATTGGGCAGTGAACACCTACAAATCATAATTCACAAGATAAGAATAGATGCCTACGAGATGCTGCTGTTGTTACTACGATGATGCAGAGGCCAACCAAATAAGTTTATGTGGCGTTCTGCTTGCTTTATGCAATGCTCATGACATAAGCATTCCGATGAACTTCTCATCCCAAAGTAGACATAATGCCAATTTTGATTAAAAGCTAGCACAACAGGAACAGCTAGAGAGAGAGAGAGACAATTTACAGAAAGGCAGCGCCCGTCTTGAGCTACCTTTCACTGGCCTGCCACTAAAACAAGATGTATGACCACCCTTGTGCATACTGTGAACCTAGCCCAATATGGCTGATTCAAGGAATTAGACCCACATTCACAATACAGCAGTGCTAAGCAGAAAAACAGAGCAAGAAACGGGACAAATTGCCATTACAAATATTGTAGCTGTACACACTTTTCACCGTCTATCATACATTAGCAAGGCGTACTCCATTCCAAACGTACCACTACATTGGATATTGTGCATCGAGAATTACCAACGCAGCTCTAGCTTATGGCACTAATTGCTGAAACAGTATGACTAAAAGTTTTGAAGAGTAGGACTAAAACAGTTTTTGTAAACTGATGGACACATACAGTAGTGTTACCGTTGTGTACTGCTCTTAAGTTTAGCAAAGGAATTCTGGGTACGGGAGTTTAGGCTGGTTCTCGTAAGAGTTGTGGGCTTTACGTAAAAAAAAACATCGTCAAAGGTTTCATTTCTCTTGTATTTTTTACGGTTTGCTTTAACTGAACGGCAAGTCAAACATACTCCACTCAGGACACGCCTGCACACAGTGCTAAAACCGGTTCGATCGGCGAAGTTTGAAAGTTCAAACAGTAAACAACTATAGAGCTTGACCACCACGAGCTGTGCAATGTTTGAAGCCGACGTTCTAATTAATGGTGTTTGGAAAACTCATTGCGCCGATATTTCCCGATGTTCGAAGAATAAGCCGTTATCAAATTTCGGGAACAAGTGGGCAAGCAAAATATGGGCTGACTGACTGCAGCGAACCGTCAGGCGCTCAAGATCTCATCAGTGAATTTCGCTAACTCCTATATAAAGAGCAAGGAGTTTATTTTGAAGATGAGAGTGTATTTCTTAAAAACGCTGCAGCTGGCGGACACGACACACCGGCAAGAGTTTCTCGCGAGTATACGCCACGTGTCAATACCGGCAAAAATACTTTATCGCTGACCGGCGCGACGCCGAAACGAGTACGATACGTATCCGTGGTCTCTTGCAATGCGTGCTGTAAACGTAAAACTGAACGTAACGTACTTTTACGCACAAAAGTAGAAGTTCCAAACAAACTTACACACACACTCGCCTCGCCTCATCGTCGTCTGAAAACCGAAGAGACCTCTCGCGTTAGTTTATGTTGACACAGCAGCCGTAGCACACGTAGTTTACACGTCAGCTGCTTCGGCCTCAGCCGCGAAGCCGTAGCGGACTCTTTTTGAATGTCATGCTTTATCACAGCACCGCAAAATTTCCGAGAACCGTTAAGAACATTTTATATTCAACGCGCAAGCTGGTTGGATATCAAACCGGCTTCTAATGTACTTTGTTACCGGTTGCGCGCATGCGTGTCTACGCGCCGGCGAAGTGACAGCAGCGTGCATGGTAAATTCTAGGCGTTATAGTAACGTTGTTTGTCAAGTTTAGTTTTTGTGTTGTTCCTTTGCTACCCGATGAACGTGTCGACGTTCGTACGCACTGTCCATTTAGACTCTACTGATGTCGAGCTTGCCATACACCAGTGGACAGAAGGCGACGTGGGCTGCGTTGTGTGGGACGGCGCGCTCGTTCTGGGTAAATACATCGATCACAAGAACTGTCTCGGCGAATGGAATGCAAAGAAAAGCGTTTTGGAATTGGGTTCAGGAACAGGCATTGTCGGCATTGTTACCGCCAGTTTTGGGTGAGTATAGCTCATAATCGTTTTTAACTGCCCTGTTTCCCAGTCCTCGTTAGTATAGTGGTCAGTATCCCCGCCTGTCACGCGGGAGACCGGGGTTCGATTCCCCGACGGGGAGGAATTTTTTCTTCCACTTTTTGTATCTTATACTTCTTTTGAAATCTTTTATTTTTTTTTTATTTCACAGAATTTGAATTACTACTGCTTCATTACCCGCGTGTAAAACTTAGGAACATCATGGATTCCGCACTAAAAGCCAGGCGCGTCGAGCCTCACTGATGCTGGATCGTCATATGTGTTTCTGGTCGGCCCTACACAGTGACGATGTTCTAGCTTAATCAAATTTCGCATCAGAACAACGAATAGATTCCTTATCACTTCGTTGTTTCGTTTCACTCGGAATCGCCGGACCGTACTCCAGTTTTTCCGCTGTCATCTTGTAATAAATGTCCGTAATGTATAATAGTCACTGTAAGTACTGCTGCACTGTGCAGGGCATGAGCTCACGGAACGTAAGGCGTTCCAAGGGCAATTAAGCCGGACCTATTAATAACGACCCCGCGTATAACGGCTCCCCACTTGAAGCGAATAACTCTCGCTTGTATAGTACGAGCATGTAATAGCCATGCGACAAACCGTGCTAGAAGTCTATGGCGGATCTTGCTTTTATAACGAACTGATTGCTACGTCAGTACGCTTAGAACGAACGGAAGAAAATAAAAGCGGCTTCACGACCAAACGTTTTACGGTTGTTCGCGGGAAAGAATCTTCTTTCCACGGTGACCGCTATCTGTTATAGTAGCTACTTTTGGCGCACTGGACGTTTCAGAAACACGCGTTCTGACAGTTGACGTGCAGCCGTACAAACATGATTTATTTTTAACGCGAATCATTCTTTGGCTTATCTTAGGCACTATGCGGTTGGATAGGCAGGTTCCTGTCTCGCCTCGATCGTTTCGGGCATCATCAGTAAAAAAATCTGCAGACTTGTGCGACCCCGCAGACTCACAACCCAATATCCAGCGAAGTTGTCTCTTTCGCGCAGTTGCAATAAAAAATTCAGTTGCCTGTAATTTAATCGCACACGTTAAAACGTTTCCCCTATATATGAATGCTCCGTTTGAAACCTTCCAGCACATATAACCCATTCAGGCTCTTGGCAAAGAAATGTTACAAAAGCAGTAATTCATCCACATGCATTTTACTGTACGAGAATTCTGGCCATAATAGTTTCCAGATATTATTTCCCAAATTATGGGACGAAATACGTGGGCTTTCCAGTTACTTTTCTGCTTCAATGTATGGGCGTTTTGTTAAAATAGTGAGTGGCACAACTGGGCGTGGCGTACCAATCATGGAAATAACATAAAAACGAGGATTCTTGAATTGTTTGTAACGCTCCTTATTAAGACAGTAACGTTAAAATTTTCGTACAAAGTTGCACATAAGATGCTCCTCGTTTCTGTTAAATATGAAAATTGTGTAACGCAGAGTTCTTCACAGGCATTGGAAGATGTAGCTAATAGGCTCCCTGCAATGGTCAGGCGGCGCGGCGATCGGCTCAGCCGTCAGCACCACCGTGTCAGTTGCGCGAAACACTGAGGCGGCCGCTGCTGCGGAGGCATGCTTTTGCGGCGCTCGTTTTAAGCATTTCGAACGTTTTAAATTCCGGTTTTAAGGCAATCGAAAACGTCGAGGCCCATTTTTTACCACCGACGCTTGAGAAAGGATGTCAAATTTACGACTGCAACCACGTATACCGTGTCAAAGAAGTAAACAGCACGGACATTACAGTGAGGTGCTTAAATTAAATTGTGTTTTAGGTGCCAAATCCACGATCTGATTAGGAGGCACGCCGTGGCGGGAGACTCCGGAATAATTTTGACCACCTGGGGTTCTTTAACGTGGACCTAAATCTAATTACACGGGTGTTTTGGTATTTCGACCCCATCGAAATTCGGCCGCCGTGGCCGGGATTTACTCCCGAGACCTCGCGCTGAGCAGCCCAACACCGTAGCCACTAAGCAACCGCCGCAGGTCGCGAAGTATTTATCAGAACAAAGTAAGTATGCTTACGACGTCGATCTCAAAGTGCGTTAACAAATCATTATTTTATGCCACTTAAGTGAGCAGATACGGCCGTGGACGTCATTGAACTGTAATTTGTCGCTTCCTTACTTGGAGCGTGCCTTGCACCTCACATTGTAGAGGTTCTGGCGAATTGGCCGGCAAGTGCTTCTTTCTCCGTTGACAAAGTGCCTCGAGCATATTCTGGTGTTGTCGTTCGGGCTCGAATGTGAGAGACAGGCATTACCGCTGAAGCATCATAGATAGCAATCAGCTGAGATTAAACAACGTGAAGACTTAACAAATATGCGCTTGTGTGTGCGAGGGAAATGCTAATTTTCGAATATTCGACGTGTTCTACAGTGTACTCCAACCTTAGTTCAGTTGTTCTAAGCGCGAGTAAACATCGGCACGAATGAGCTCGGTTCCAGCATTTGCGTCTTGATCTTGGCGCAGGAAGAAGCACAGCGCATACAAAGCTCCAGCACGGAGCGCTTACGAAGCTAGATTTGACACCTAACAACCACTGCGCGTTTGTTTTGGAGCAAGACGAGCTAAACAACTATCAAAACTGATTTACAACAGCCGGAATCAATTCACGCGTTTTTATGCAGCTGACGCTTTATTGCGTGTTATTATAGATGCCGCTGCTGGCTCTTTTTCATTTCTTTTTCTTGTTGTTGCACTTAAGTCTTCGTTCTTTTAACAGAAAGTCGCAAGACCGACACGAACTGCGACGATCCACTTCAGCCGCCGGGTTGCTTCCCCTGGTTTTGAAGGGAAGCGGTACAATTTGATGCCGACATCCCCTTCGCGGTTGTGACAGTCCTTGACGCAGCAGTATCTGGGCTTGTTCTTTGTGTTCATGCTTCTCCCGAAGGAGCAGCGAAGAGGCCGCGGGGAATCCATTGGAAAATTGGAAAAGCAGGCTTGCAGGCGGGCCTGAGCGCACCACGGGCAATGGTGAAATGACGGTGAGGTATGGTACCATAGGTGAGGGCCTACCCGCGGGTGCTCACCGCCGCTGCCAGGTGGCGCGACATGTACAGGCAAACTGCATTGCAGGGTGCCTATAACGCCTGCGCAACATTTGGAAACCCTTTATTTTTCAGGAATTTTTAGCAAAAGTTGTATGTGATCCATACATTTACTTCAATGCATTTTACTTCGCACTCACGTTTTCCATAGTACTCAGCCTATTGTTGCTAACTTTGATCTTGGCAGCATTTGTAGTTATGCAACGGCTGCTTGCAAAATTTTGCCCCGCTTTTGAAACCAAGTCATAAGTTTTCGGAGCATCTGCATGCATAATTTACCGGAAATTCCGCAATTAACCCACATATCTAGAACTTTGCATACTATGTGTGTGCAAAGTACGAAATATGTGGCTTTTATTTTAATAAAATATAAGCAAGGTGCCGTGTCTAGTTCACTGAGAACGCTGGAGAAACCAACTGCAAACCTGGTATGACGCATGAAAAGAAGGGGGGGAAAACGCTCGCGTCTTCAGTAATTCTTTGGAGCGCTTGTATTTACACCAGAAACACCAAAGTGTCGCCACACATTGCACTTAACATTCCCACTATTTTCACCGAATTTGAGGAGTGTCTATCCTGCAGTTGCTTTAAGAATTTGGGAAATGTAGCAGTAAATAACGGGCAGTATGACACTCTGGAATGCTTGAATAAGTAAATTTCTACACAGCTTGTATTAAGCCACTAATGTGAGATGAAACATTTATCATTCGCCGCGCACGGCATGCTTTCTACTTCAACTAAATATAAGCCCCGTGCTTCGCATAGTTGACCAGGGAGACCGGGGAACAGCGACTAAATGTGTGCCGTGTATATCACGCTTGATAACATTTGGGGGAAGGTGAGTATTCAGTAATTGTTTTCAAAGTACATAATTACCCTATATCCACTTCAAACTTTCGGCACACGTCACACATAGAATGACCCCAATTTCTTCAGAATATGAAATATATCTGACATTTATGGTCCGCCCACGGAAGAGAGAACATTTTTAAAGCGTTTCATATTACGGTTCTATATATGGGCCAGAAAACGAGGATTTAAGAATCTTCATTTAACCCCTAATTGGCACAGACACTTCACAATTTACCTGTTTATTGTGCTTAAGAGGAAGCTTTAGCTCGGGCCCAACTCCGACGCGGCCTATTCAAATACATGTAAAAACGCAAAAACGTTTTTCTGAGATAGCCCCTGGACCGATTTTGATGAAATTTGTTGCATTTGAGAGAGTAAGATACATTGTAGTGACTGTTGGAAGCAGAATTTTGATTTAGGGCTTGAATTTTGTTAAAAGGATTTTCAAAAATTCGGAAGTTTGAAAAAAATAGAAGCATGAAGTTTACAAACTAACAGCTCTGCATCAAGAACAGATATCGCGGTTCTGTAAACGGCATCCATTAGATCATTCAAAGCGGACAAATATTATATGTCATTTTACATCTTACGTGAATTTGTTACATTGTTTACAAGGGTTCTGCAAAAGTTGTAATTACATATTAATAACAATTTTTTAGATTCATGTGTAAGATGTCAAATTTGTCCGCTTTAGATGTGCTATTAGGCACAATTCATAGAATTGCGATATCATTTTTTCTTGTTGAGTTACAGAGTTGTAAACTTGATAGTTTCGTTTTCTGAAAATTTGCAATTTCTGTCAATTTTTTATAAAATATTGACGGCCTAACTCAAAAATTCGAAACCAACAGTCACTAGATTTTAAGTTTTTCTTTTAAATGCAGCAAACCCAGTCAAATTTAGTGCAGTGGTTGCCGAGAAAAACGAATTCTCCTTTTACATGTATTTAGATAGGAGCACCCGAGCTAAAGCTTCCTCTTAACGACCCCCACACTTTCTCAAAATATAGACTTTGTGAGGGACCTTGCGTATTTTTTTTAAATTTTTCGTAACGTCGCGAAAACTGCCATGTAACGTTTTTGAGCGGTTCAATATATACATAGTCGCAGAAGAAAAAATTGGCAGTGGCTTAGCTCGGCTATGCCAGGATATATGTAGCGAAAGCTAAGGCATATAGCCTTGGTTAGGTTAGCCTTGGTTAATCTTGATTGCAAGCCCAGGTTAGTCTGGTTGTCTAGCTATGTTGCGGCGTTTAGCCACTCGTTAGGCGCGCTGTTCGTTTGTTTCCTGGGCGTTTCGTTTCCTCTTCATCTCGTTCCGATGTCGATTCCAGGTCTCCTCCTGCTTATCAGAATTGTCGCTGTCCATACGTCGCCTCAACTGTGGTTGCGGCGCACGCGAGCTCTCCTTCTCAATCCTTCGACATGTTATCAGGCATGCGACGTAGCTGGCGAAGCGAGCGGAGGCGAGCGCAACGACGAGGAACGCGGTTTGACGTCATTCCAAACGGCGGCGCGGAAAGGCGCTGCGCAGCGGCGGAGCACCTGTGGCTCGGTGGGTAGTGGCTCGGTTCTACTAGTGGCGCTTGCGCAGTGGTGACTGGGGAGCGAGCGAGAGAGAGAAATATCCGCGGCGATGCGCGCGTTGTGACGTCATGTGCCTCCTCGGAGCACCGCCACGGCGAAATCGCAAGTTCGTGGCCAGTAAAGCTTTCGCTTTAAAAGCCAACCTCTTAATGGTGGGATCCAACAATCTGACTACCAGAAACGGCAGCGCGATGCTTTAAACCGTTTATCGCTTCTCGATCGGGCTTATAGGCCACGACGCACGCATGCTTCTCTCGCGTCAACGTCCCCCTAATATAAAACGCTATAATTGCGCTTTGACGACTGCCGTGTGAGCCATGCGCGTCACATAGCATGCACGAGCAAAAGCACGTGCGCCTTCTTCGTGCGGCACGAGCGAGGGCGTGGCGGTTTCTCCCATTGTTGCGTCCTGACAGCGAGCTCTTGGAGACACTGCAGCGTTAGACTGGCACCGCCTTCGGGAGGACGAGCTGGACATTGCCCAGTCCTTTTCTCGTAGCAGATAACGCTACGAGAACGTTTTATACATTGTGCACCGCGTCTTCGGGATCGGCCTAGGTTGTAACGGAATAGGTTGCAGCGTTTCTCCTCCGGAGCTGGGGAAAAAAAGACAAAAAGAATGCAGTTTCGCTTGATGGCGAAAACCACGTGGCTCAGGCCCATGCCAAGAACCAGCGCGTAAACCGCCGTGGTTGCTCAGTGGCTATGGTGTTAGGCTGCTGAGCACGAGGTCGCGGGATCGTATCCCGGCCACGGCGGCCGCATTTCGATGGGGGCAAAATGCGAAAACAACTGTGTACTTAGATTTAGGTGCACGTTAAGGAACCCCAGGTGGTCTAAATTTCCGGAGTCCTCCACTACGGCGTGCCTCATAATCAGAAAGTGGTTTTGGCACGTAAAACCCCATAATTTTATAAAAAAAGAACCAGCGCCTCGACCTCAGAGATCAACTGCGGCGTCGATGTGCACCTGCGGTTGAAGCGGCATCCTCCGTGTTCTCTCTCATTTCTGTTGCTCTTTTTATCTCTACATCCTTCCCCCTTTGTACAGGGTAACAAACGGGGCGAACGTATACACGATTCACCTCCCTGCCTTTCCTTTTATTGCGATAGCAATTACACGGACCCTCGAAGCACATTCATACTGTCGGCGCCGCTTCCGCCGTCGTTGTCGTGCTGACGGCGCATGCGCAGCTCGCGCGCGCAGGGCCAGATGATGGCCAGAGGGTCTGCACATAGATGCGTTTTACTGCAGAAACGACGAAGCGAAGTGGACACGCCGTCGACCCTACGCTCAATCGCCTCTGTGGCGGAACAGTTGTAGCGTTCCTGCAAAAACGTTATCAGCCCGTCAGTAACTCTAAGCTTCAGTCAATCAATCAATCTACAGTCCCGTATGCCGCTCGTCGACCGCTTCCATTCCTAGTAGCCCTGCACCTCTTCGTCGTAGCCTGGCACGCCTCCCTTCAGTCTTTTTTCGTATCATAATCATGGCAGCCTCATGCCAGTTTTTTTTTCTTTCTTTCTAAATCTGTGGTTCTAACGGATTGCCCACAGTCGGGGCATGACGTCACCGTGACTTCTTCGCGTGTTGTCTCCCGGTCATTCGAAGCAAGCAGGATGTAATTCCGTGTGTGATTTTATCTCGCAGGAACGATGTCTTGCTGACCGACCTACCGCAGTTCGTGCCTCTGTTGGAGAAGAACCTCGAAGAAAACCGCGACCGCCTCAGAGGAAAGGCATCCGTGCGGACGCTGGAGTGGGCTGCGCCACCTGCTCCCGACATGATCGCTCCTGACGTCATGCTGATAAGCGAGGGCGTCTACTACGAAAAGGTGACAGCTGCAGATAACAAGCATTACACGCGTCCTTGCTTTTTCGATCGGCTTTTTTCTAAGCACAGGCGAATCCGCACGAAACAAAGTTTTACACAAAGTTTTGTGTTTTCACTTACTGACTGCAACCCGCTGGTAGCCTACCGTATAGCCTTGTTGCCGTACAACGTAAAACTACTTCATTCTGACTTTATTCCATTCACTTGACGTCAAAATTTGCGTAACCGCCGACGCAACAATATGGCGGTGACTCGCAGCGTTATTTGAACAGCCCCATTCATCAAACGTTCTCCTCGTTTATAGGAGGCCACCTTTGTTTGGTTTGAAGGCACATGGCGTTGCCTATCTTGACAGATTTTTTTTATATCTGACTGGTTGACAGGAAGCTAGGAGGCGTGCATAAGTGGAGAGGGCTTTGGTTGGTCCGAACTATCGCAGTGAAAGTAGATAAATCCACGAGGAGGGCGATGCCGGCGCTTGCGATTGGTCCGCTTCCCCGTGCTCTCGTGACTCTTCTCAAATAAACGGACCTGAAAAGTCGCCTGTGGACACTCTACGTCTACTGCTACGCGAGTGAACTGTCTCTCTCCTTCTCCTTTATTTATTCTTTTAATTTTCCCATTACCATTCCCCCGGCAGGGTAGCAAATCGGATGTCCGTCGGGCTAACCTCCCCGCCTTTTCTTGTTTCTCTCTCTCTCACACGTACCAAAAGAGATGCTTCTCCACATTGTAAGTGTACGTGCAGTGCAGCCAGCTTCTCGTCAACGAAGTCGAACTCTTATTTTGTTGTTGTTGCTTTGTCTTTTTTGTTCTGCATTGTGCGTGCGTGCGTGCGTGTGTGTGTGTGTGTGTGTGTGTGTGGTGTGTGTGCGTTGCTGCATGCGTAGCTAGTGCACGAGATTGCCTTCTCGTGCACCATACCACTCTCGGTTGAGCGAGATATGGTGCGTGCGAGGTGGCGTTTATCGGCGCCCAACGAAAAGATTGCGTGTTTGCTCGCTCAAAGCGGGCAGATCGAGCCAAATGCGTTTGACGAAAGAGGGAATGAACAAAAGAAGTAACACGGTTGCGCATAACCAATCGCGTATCGTGGGCTATGGTCTATAGTGGGCAGGCACAGTTGCAACGACACAAGGAGATATATAGAAGCGATACAGTCAAGAGAAAATAAACCAATTGTGCGGATCCAACGCACTTTATGCAATCTATGTGAAGCGAAGCTTTCGTGAATTGGTTAGTTGAATGATGTAACATCATTCATGTTCTGCACTGCATTCTGCAGCGTAGCGATTACATGCCGGTATACGGCAACACGCGGAGACCTCCCACCACACGACCCACGTGTGCCACGCAATCGCGGATTACACCGCCTCCGAGATCAGCTCACTTTTCATTACGCATTCTCCGGGATCGGCCCACCTTGCAATTGCATTGGGCGGCAGCATCGATTATACGCCCCTGACAGACCCGCGCTTCCCGAGGCGGTGCTTTCAGCCAATGAGCGTTGCGTGTGCAGCATCTCGGACAGTCCGGGACTGCCAGGGACCGTTGATCGAAGAGGCCCACTGTCCCTACGACTGGCCCACATTTTATTCGACAGGAAACTGTCCGTGAATACGCTCCAGATCTCGGGAAAGAAAGCACAGAAATGTTCGCTTTAGTGAAGAAATCATGATCTTTACAGTGTACACTTGTTGCGGTGAGGATATTTATTTACCGTTTGTTGTTTCGTTGCGCAAGTGCGTAGAGAACAGAGCCGCTTACTGTACACGTGTAGGCGTGGTACAGGTCTATGTGGACTGACTCGTGTCCTATACGTGTGAGCTATTCGGTAAGACAGCAGCAGCAGACACGGTCAGCAAATTCCGGGAGGGTTCGGGAAGAAAGCTCCTTGTCAAAAAATGCTGCGTCGAAGCGAGAGGCCTTCACAGCCCCTGCTGCACAGTGTCCTCCGCGTTGCGCGACGTAGGTCATAGTGATCACACTCGAAATGCATATACGAAACCCATCACACGAAAACGGGCTGTCTCCTTAGCGCCCTAACTGTTTTGGAGATGACGATGGTTGCGTTGTCGTTGTTAATAATAGAATATTAAAAGAGCGCTAACCCTGTGCGGAACGCTTCGTGCTTCTACTCTCGCAGGCTGTCGAGCCTCTGCTAAAGACCATGACGGAACTGTGCGGCCCGAACACGGAGATGCTTGTGTCGTACGAGGACCGGGACAACGAAGCGAACTCGGCGGCCGTCGGTCGCTTCTTGCGGGTGCGTGCTCTCTCTCTCTCTCTCTCTCTCTCTCTCTCTCTCTCTCTCTCTCTCTCTCTCTCTCTCTCTCTCTCTCACACACACACACACACACACACACACACTCGCACGCACGCACGCACGCACAAAAACGCTACCCCGATTTACTCTTGTGCTTGTCCTGCCTCCCGAATCTTCCTGCCCTTGCCATTGTCTGTGCCCTTCTGCCGTCTGCGTTGAATGGACTAATTCATCAGCTCATTGGCGTCGACATACTTTTCCCTATACTGACGTTCTCTTGAGGAAGAAACAAGGTTGACCTAAGAAACAAAGCTACGTTTAGAACTAAAGAAGAAAAAATGTAACATGCGTTAGTAAATTACGCTGTAACATGCGTTAGTAAATTACGCTACTTCAACACCTGAAAAATCCACACTTACCGCTAGAAGAGACTTGGCGTAGAGCCATAAAGGCCGCAAAAACGACAGATGGGTGGCGACGCTGTCTTGAAGTTCCCGTACCAGCTTGGCGTGAGGTCATGAGTTTTAACAGCGTCTGTTCTGGTCTTATTGTGTATCGGTAAAAAAAGGAAGTTCTAAAGTAACCAATACATGTACCTAGCAAATTTCGAGTTTTTATTTATCTATTTATTTACTTATTTATTTATTTATTTATTTATTTATTTTTGAAAGAAGAGCCTAAATAGGAGAATGTGCTTTGAAATCTATGACAGCTGTCGCACTGACGTACCAATGCAAAACAATTATGAAGTTTTACGCGCCAAAATTACGATCTGATTATGAGGCGCGCCGTAGTGAGGGAGTCCGGAAATTTGTACCTGGGGTTCTTTAACGTGCACTTAAATCCAAGTACACGGGTGTTCTCGCATTTCGCCTTACCCACGCCGATGTTTCCTCGCGTTGATAGAGAGAGTGAGAAACTTGGCCCTTTGTTTTATGATTTAGTAACGAACTGTTTTTCGCCGAATGAATGAAAATGTATAGTTTGGAATAACACTTCGCCAGTCAAAGCTGAATTAGGGTTGCTCTTTGGTGTCCTTTAAAAAAGGAAGCGCCAGTCTGAACGTAAGACTGACGGGTTGATATACTCGTGAGATTTAACGTCCCGGAACAACACCAAGGCTATGAGAGAAGCCGTATAGTGAAGGGTTCCGGATTACTTTTGACCATGTGGGAGTCTAACGCGCATCTGAACGTAAACCAGCGCTCAACCTGACAATACCTGGCTACCGTAAAAATGCAGACATGACATCACCGACTCTTAAAGAGCTCCTCTTACTCCTATTATATGAGAAGTACCGCAATTACATACACCGACGGCTCCTTGCTGCCGAACAGCTCTACCGCAGCTATCGTCTTTTCAGCAAAGGCCACCGATATCAAGTTGAAAAGGTCTCACTTGACAACGTCTATGGCAGCAGGACTTGCAGCGCTTCGAGTTGCACTATACTTAAATAATGAGGAACCAACGCCCAACTGTTTCATTGTCTGCAACTCGAAGACTGCACCGCAGTGTTTACTGTCAGCATTACGGCACGGTCCGCATGCACAGTTGGTGTTCGAAATTACGGAAGTCATACACCACATGACTGAGAAAGGACACGAAATCATATTATCGGCAATGAACGTGCCGATCAAGCTGCTCGTTTAGCTTATGTAGAAGACCACCGTCTATCAATTCCGCTGTCTAGGACAGATGCTACAAGGATGCGCCGCCTATACATACTTGCAGGCCAATGCAATACATCAAAGTGGAATGAACCACACTTTATGCACGGCCGATTATATACACCTTGGCTCCTAGACTTGGCCACCTAGACCTCCCCGAAGAGACGTGACCGTTTTGTGTAGGCTATGGCTGGGCGTCGCGTTTACCAATGCCTACGCGTTCCTCATATAGGGATGGCCGACACCGCAGCATGTGGCAATTGCGGCGACGCGGAAACGATTCGTCATGTTCTAGGCAAGCGCCCGCAGCACAGCGTGCAGAAACAGTAGTTTACCGTCGTGCTCGACTAGTTGGACGACCAGCCTCCGTAGGAAGAAAGCATTTCACAGCATCGACGCGACTTAACATCGCATCAGAAGGCCGTGCAAGTCCTACTGCGCTTCGTAAGATCGACCAGCCTGTGTGAACTCCTGTAATTGGAACGCCTTTTCTGTTACCTGTTCCTGTTCTCTCTCTCTCTCTCTCTAAATGTAAAGGTGCACGAGCACTTTTTGCATTTCGCGCCCATCGAAATGCGGCCATCGCGTCAAGGCATCGAACTCGCGACTTCGTGCTCGGCAGCATGGACGCAGTAGCCACTCAGCTACCGGGGCGGTTTTGAACGCAGTAGTCGAAAGCGAACTTGTCGCGGTCTGCCGTACGCGACGCGGACGAAACATAATATGGTCAGTAGAACTTTTCTGTCGTAACTGCGGATTTGTTGTTTCCAACGCTTCGCATACGCTCTGCAATTGAAACCGGTTTACATTCCAAAATATTCGCCCTAATAATGACCTCACTAAATGTAAGTACCTCAAGGACTGAACCTTCAGCTACAATATGTGCGTACTTAATGAACCGTGAGCTAGTGCCCCCTGTGCGTTCCGCGCTATGAAGGCGCTTGTAACGTTTCCGCGAGACACTGGTTTCAATGGCATACTTGAATTCCGTGCGTTATGTGGTCGTACGTCCTGCGTGCATCATTTCATCATCGCGTTAACGCGGAGTATAGCCTGTTAAACCAGGTCAGCTTTAATTTAGGAGGCTCCCCTCCCCCTTGCTTTCTGTCTCTCTCACACACACGTACACACACACGTACACACACACACATACACACACACACACACACGTACACGTACACACACACACACGCACACACACGCACACACACAAACACACGCGCACACACACACACACACACACACACACATACACACACACCGGCAATTTAAAGCAGCCTTGCTGATATCGACACGTTTGTAAAGGCGCATAATCAGCTCCACTGCTGCAGAGATGGATTGCCAGCGAAGAGAGAAAGAAACGTTTATTATACGAAACAGTGTCCCGAGCGAGGCCCGGTAGTATACTAAGGTGGGAAGGCTCCTTAGTCCAGGAACCCTCTGGCTTCGACTGCCCTCTTAGCCCTGGCGACGAGTTAAATATATATATATATATGTCATATGCGAATGCGTGTAAGGAGCGAAGTTTTATTTAAAAAAAGAAACGATGAAAAAGATCTTTCTCCTTCCAAATCTTCCCAAGCTGGCGAATCCTGATGATTATTTCTCTTTCCTTTTCTGCGTGCAGGGTTGTCGGCAACACTTCCTTATTGAAGAGGTGCCTAGCAAGGAGCAGCACCCGGACTTTTCCAGTCACGACATTCACATACTAAAGCTGAGACCCATCAAGCAGTGAAGAAAAAAAAAACAATAAAGGCAATCTATTGCCGATTTTGTGCGTCATGGGTAATCAGACACTCGGTAACACGATTCTCAAGTTACGTGACTGCACTGTAAACTTGACAGACATTGCGAGCCCTGGCACGCGAGGTCAAACTGAAAAACCAGGTGAGCATATCTGCACCTCTTCATAGGCACCGGGCGCGGGATGAGTTTGGACCGGTGGCGCAATGTAATGGATGCGACGGCCGGGACGGACTCGGCATGGCGCTGCCGCAAGCTACGTTGATCTAATATGTTCCGTCATTTTTTTTTCTTCTGTTTTGCGTTGCTGAAATACCACGTGAAACCACATCTGGTCAAAGATGTTGAGTATTTGGTCGCACGAACAGTTAGTGAAACACGACTGTAGCTGCTTAGGCCATTCACCTCAATCGTTTTTCATTGCACCCTCACCCGATGGAACGGCGGGAAGACCGGATACGCACGCGCGGTCTGTAGGCAACAGCATGGGCGTATACAGTGCTCGGCAATTGAAACGCAATACGTGAAGCGCATGGTCGCTGACACTTCTTGCACTGACTAGCTGTAAGCGCTAGGGACACCGAGCTGATGCATCGTGGTATACAGTGAAAGCGAGAACCGTTATCACGTCTTGTGACTGCATTTGATCCCAAAGCAACCACGTAGATCTCACCTGTGGCGAAAAAAAAAAATTAAGATGGTGGCAGTTGTGCCCTCCGAGTATTGGGTTTCAATCGCTGAGCATTGTACATTTCTGCACTGTACGTTGCTTTGCTATGGGCTAGTAGTTTTAACGCTAATATTATAGAGGAGCCGTTATTCATACGCAAGAGCTTTGTGTCCCATGGGAATTGCCTTTCTTCGCCTCCGCAGCTGTGACGGCTCCGGAATTTGGGCTATGAAGGTGAACACTCAAATTTGTAGTCGCTGTTTAGCTGTCTTGTCGG
This sequence comes from Dermacentor albipictus, assembly GCF_038994185.2. NCBI lineage: Eukaryota > Metazoa > Arthropoda > Arachnida > Ixodida > Ixodidae > Dermacentor > Dermacentor albipictus. Next base: position 112,810,166 of record NC_091823.1, read on the forward strand.
GGCATCAGTCTTCCTTGTAGGGTACGTTTCTCTTCCTCGCGCTCCCCAACTCTAGTAGCGTCCGGCACATGACTGTTTGCTGCGCATCGACGGCGAACGCAAACGCACCAGCGTGTTCACACTTCCACTACCGACGGTTTTCGTCGCGCTGAGCAGTGCGAAGCGGACCATGACTGAAGATTGGGCTAGTTTCTAAGACATTAAAGGCTCATTCACACCGGCGACTGACAGCAGTCGTGCGACCAAGTTGGTCGCAAAGCGACCAGTCGCGAACGGTCGCGAATGGTCGCTTTTCTCGAGAAGCGACTATCGTCTAGTCGCACGACCGTGGTCGCAAAATCGCTAAACCAATCAGCGGCGCGGCGAAAGTTATGGTAATTCCGTTCTAGTACACTCTAGTTATGTTGTCATGCGTTTTCATCCTGCGGCCTTTCTGCGTCGCGCCAATTACAAAGCATATACGCCATCATGGCAGACTGCAGGCCTTTAATTCGTGTCTCGCCTTCTGATTCTGAGGCGCAGCAGTTCTAGCAACGTGTCGAATGTACGTACGTGTGTGTGCTTAGGTTTTTTTTTTCATTTTTTATCCTCCTTTCTTTCTCACATATTGCATCCCTTTGCCCCTCCCCCAGTACATGGTAGCCAACCGGAGATAATCTCTGGTTAACCTCCCCGTCTTTCCTTTGCCTTTCTCTCTCTCTCTCTCTCTCTCTCTCTCGAATGTACACGGTGCGGATTCGCAGTAAGATAAACAGCAGCAAAAGAGAGCACAAAAATTGTGCACCGATTCCCACGCAACGCGAACTAGAAATTACAATTTACTCTCCATAATACTCCTCGACATGCGCGCGGAATTTGGGCAGGAGGCGGCTTGCGTGGCCGGCCACTTATAGGCCGCGCGTGCACACGCTAGCGTCGCTTTTCCTTCAGAGGCTTCCGTGCTGCCACAGCTGGTACCACGGCAGAGAACATCAGCACAGTAACGACTTCTTCGCTCGAATCAAAATGCGTGGCTCCTACCAGAACGCGAAACCAGCGAACCGCGCGCGAACGGAGTAGATCCCTGTAGTTCTTGCTGAGAACGATAATCCCTGGGATTGCGACTTGCAGTTCGCGCTCAGCCGGGCATGCCGGTGTGAGCATCGGTCTCCTCCAGTCACTTTTCGGTCGCCAGTCGCAAATGCATGGTCGCGCGACCTACTCATGTCGCCGGTGTATTGAGCCTTAGGAATGACGAAGCATTGCAAAGATGAAAATAATTACAACGGACAGTGAACGGGAACTTACCGACACATGTGCGATATGCGAAACGGCTCAAGAAACAAAAAAGGGGGATGACGTACGTCTCCTCGGCGTAACCAAGCGAATGACCACAGCGAAGGATGAAAGAGCGAGCGCGTAGCGCAGCGGGGCATGAAAGACGGCGACAGCGAAGAGAACGCGAGGAGGAAAGCGGAGGAGGAGGGTGTGGCGAAAACGTGAGACGAAAAGCGTAGTACTACCGCGCTAGACGGGCTCTGCGGCGACGACCGCTATAGGAGACGGCGCCAGAGTAGCGCACCGTATAATGCCCCTAAATAAAAATAAAAATACCGCCATCCTTCGCCGAATCTTCCCCCCGCCTCACCCAAAGTTCAGCCGGGCGCAGGCTGCCACCCTGCGTTTACTACAAACAGACACGTACCCTTCACCCGCCCGCCTCCACCTTATATTCCCGGACGTCTACACTACCCCCAACTGCCGGTGCTGTGGAATTCACCCGGCTACGCTTCCGCATATGCTATGGGAGTGCCCAGCACAGTACGCACAGACTAACACCACGACTCTCTCGTCGAGGTTGCATGAGGCTCTGCGGAGCTCCGCCCTCGACGACCAAACCTGGGCGACCCAGCACGCCCGCGAGGCGGCGGCGAGGCAAGCCCTCGACGTCCCTTCGAGGGAGGCGTAAGCCCGGCCATCATAAAGTGCTGGTTCTACAATAAAAGTTTATTCCTCCTCCTCTGCCACCCTTCGAAGATTGCCACCGTTCTCCTACCCTGCGCTTTTCCTCGACACTCGGCCCTCCCACTGGCCGAACGCCGTCGCGTGCTCTCGCGCGCTTTTTTCTTGCTTGTTTTTTTTGCTTACGCCGCCATCGCGGTGCCAAACATTGCGAGCGGCGTACGCAGGCACGACGTTTCGCGCCTCCTTTGTGCTTTTGTAGCATAGTTCTGTGTTCTCGATGCCGCGTTGCTGTGCCTTCGGGCGCAGCACAAGTGAAAGGCACGGCAAGCGACTATTCCGTATTCCATCTGCCAAGCGAGACGCGGTACGGAAGAAATGTCTGGCTTCAAAGAATCAACCCGGCTGATACTTCTAATGGTCCAGGCTCTGCGATGTAAGCGGGCGGTTCGTCCCTCATCACTAATCTCCTGTGCTGTCACTTGTATGCGGCTTCGTTAGTTTTTCGCTCTCCTAAGTGCTGTATGTTGGCGTTGCGTTTATTTGCAACTTGCGTGCCCGACTTCAATCAAGCCGTCTTCAAACGCACGCGCTTTTCGTCGACTCAGCCATACATTCCATGGCGTTGTCTTTGTTTGGCCTGAATGCATGCGAACAGCACCTTTGGAGTGTATCACCGTACGTTACGAAGCGGTGACGCTACGTAGGCAAACAGGTGCGCTGATGACGTTCCGATCATTATAAGCCTTTATCTCTCTTTAGCGCCTTATCTATCCGCGTCGAGCCGTTATGAACCGTGACCAAACGTACTCGGCCGGAGGCACCGCCGCGCAGACCGTACCTGGAAAGCCATCTGCGATGCCGACAAAGAGCGCCGCGTAGGCGGAGCCTCGGCCACAGAGGAGAGAGTGAACGCCTGCGCATCATCATCATCACAAAACTTTATTGTGAGACTGAGGAGTTTGGAGCACGCAGGCTCCTGGGCCCCCGCACGACGCCACTGCACTCAAGCGTTTATGTTGCTTCGCTCCATAACGCTGGCAGCCCGATCAGTAGCCATGGTCTGCACGACCGGGTCTCCAGAGCGCAGCAGGGTCTCCCAGTCCTCCCAGGTCTTCAGGTGCTCGAGGCCCCGCGGGGGAGGATCCGCCGGGCAATGAGAAAGGAGGTGGAGAGCAGAAGCGCGAGGTACCATATCCTCTCTCCGCCTCCTGCGCAGGCGTTCAGCCTGTAAACTCTGTCCCGAACGCCTGCGTAGGAGGCGGAGAGAGGATATGGCGCTACTTTTATTTCACGTAGGGGCTTTAGCACCGTCGTCCACCGTTGGCATGCGGAGAGCGCGTCCACCGACACCATATATGGTAACAAAGCGCTGCATGAGTGGAGGACTGTCTGCGGCGGCTGCTGGGAATTGCGCCCATGCGTAACTCACGCACTGCCTGGCAATGACTGGGCAATGAAAGCCGTCCCCGAAGGCGGGGGTGCAGTTTAACAAAGCGTCCCAAAATGTTAGCTGCTACGAGGCGAGAATGGGACAAACTGATACGCTCCTGCTCGTGACTCAAGGGAGAAAGTGATTAATTCCAGTGGCCGAATGGAAGCTAACGCGCACTCATGTACTCTAGCTCGTGCTATGTAGGACGTTACGTATGCGTGTCCGTCGTGTCAAAGAAGTGCAACACAGTCCAACGCCTTTGCAACGAAGTACGTAGGGCCTCCGGAATCCTTCGTTTAGGTCACTTCTCGCGGAGCGCACAGCTCACTCAAGAACAGGGACAGTTATTCCTTCGTCATACAGGTCGTCCCGTTCTAGAGGCGCTTGTTGTACAGGTGCTCGACTGTAATTGGCTTCAGCATGAGAGAAGCATGCGTACGGTTTGAACATCGTGCTTCTGTGCCTGCGGCGTCAGGGTTCGCGCAACCGTATACTAGCGGACGTCGCACTGATTACTATGTCGTTGGAGCCAATTAATAAACGCGCAAGCCTAGATGTTATCGGTCATAACCACTGCAGTCACTCTGGGAACCTTTGCAGTCTTATGATAAATACTTCGTCATTGTATGATTAACGAGAAAAATAGATCAGTCTTCGTCAACCATTTCGGTGGCAACGAAAGCCTCTTAGCTCAATATCTCCCTTGCAAAGCCCTTAAAAAACACAAATGCGACGTTGCGGGGCATATTTGGCAAGAACGCGCTTTTTGAGAGCCGAAAAAACTGCAATGTCGACGACGACCCTCATATGCAAGAAAAGTCGCATTAAGTTAATGTCACAGTGTAGATGTGATGTTGTTGTGCCCCTTGCAGTGAGCCAAGTTGACAAAAAATTAACGCAGAAATTCATCTGCGGGAGTTGTCTAAGTATGCGTAACCATTGTGACTCTTGCTCATCTCCATGCAGCCCGGTGTCATTATATATATTATGAAACTTGATCCCACCAGTATAAAGCTTATATACGAACGTTATTATTATTATTATTTATTATCAAACTTATCGGACTAGATCCGACCCCTAACAACCCTTATTGGTCGGTATCAAACTTAACTCAATCGATCCGGTCTGTATCAACCCTTAACTGTTCTTATCAACCTTATCGGACTTGATCCGACCCTTATCAACCTTAGAGCACTTGATCCGACCCCTATCAACCATTATCACTGTTTAATAACGTCATCAGAATTGATTCGACTGTGATAAGTCCTTATTGCTCTTCAGCAACTTATCCATCCACGTCGAGCCACTCTAAACCGTGATGACAACCATATAAACGCTCATGACTCCTCATCATCCTTGTCAAATTATGGACTACTTATCTACGAGGGGTGTTCAATAAAGATTTCCCCTGACTCACTTATATTTATTGCAGGATGCTGAAACTGCGCATGCGTAATGACATAAGTCACTAGAGGTCACGTGCCAATGTGCAACTTTGAACTAATAACGGTCTTTCTTTTACAGGTGCTGAAGTGGTGTGAGGCGTGATAATGGATGCAGTGGAATACAGAGCCGTCATCAAGTTCCTGTACTTGAAAGGCCGCACTCCAAGAAAGACGTTCGATGAGATAAAAGAGGTTTATGGCTCCGATTACAGGGCGACCCCACTCCGCTATCGATGAACACACCATCCAGCAAGTGGAAGCCGCCATTTTGGAAAATCGCCGCGTAACCGCTGGAGACCTAGCCCAAAATGTCGAGGTTAGTGTGGGGTCCATCGAAAAAAATTATTGTGCAAGGTATCCGCTCGCTGGATTCCCCGGCTGTTCACACCTTTCCAAAAGCAGGAACGAGTCGAATGCTCCCGCACTCTTTTGACCATGTGCCATGGAAACCAGGAGGACTTTTTCAACAGACTGATTACACAGGATGAAAGCTGGGTCCATTACTGTGATCCGGAGACTAAAGCCCAGTCGATGCAATGGAAGCACTTGGACTCACCGCCTCCAAAGGAGGCACGCGCCCAGCCCTCGGCGTGCAAGGTCATGCTCAGAGACTTTTGGGACCAGCACCGAGTAGTCTTCATGGATTTCCTAGCAAAGGGTGCCACGATTACCGGGGCATACTATGCTTCACTGCTGCGGAAATTGCGGCAGGCCATCAAAAGCAAGAGACCTGGCATGCTCGCCAAAGGTGACCGCCTTCTGCAAGACAATGCCCCAGTTCACAACTCACATGTTGCCCAGAGGGAAGCACGCTGCTGCGGTTTTGAAATTCTACCGCATCCCCCTTATTCACCCGACCTCGCAACATCGAACTTCCACCTCGTTCCAACAATTAAGTGATATTTGAAGGGCAAGCATTTTCCAACGTGTCGATTTCTACAAGCGAGGTGATTACAGCTGCATAAAAAGATGGGATAAGTATGTGTCCCTGGGTGGCACCTGTGCAAAGAAGGACTAATAAATCTGCAAAGTTTCGTTGCTCTCCGTCAACAGGAAGTGGGTCAGGGGATACCTTTATTGAACGCCCCTCGTATACGTGTTTTGCGACGTGATCCGCATAAGCACTCATAGATCGGTGGCATTTTGGTCGGTGAAGAAACGCCCCAACGGAAGGCGCATCCCGCGACCACCGAGACGCAACGGGTACGTCGCGTGTTTGGCAGTAAATTTTCGCAATACTGGATTTTTGCTGATGTCTACATTGCACCGAGTCGGCTCTGAATGTGGTTCCAGAGACGGATTTTATTCCACCAACACCAAATACGTATTTCAACAAAGCCTTCATAGAAACAATGCTTTATACATTATTTTCTTTATAGTGATTATTCTTACGTGGCGGACAGGTGTCCTGGTTGGGTAGGCATAGAAATGCTTACCCGGACTAGTTTCTAAACATGCAGCCGGCATAGTCAGCAGATCATTTCGTATTAGTACGGGAGAAGAAACTAGAGGTCGTACCATAGCATGGTTCCCGGCCCACGTGAACGATCTAACCAACCAAGCGGATTGCAACCCTAACGAGCGAGCCAACTGCCTGGCGCGTGAATTTACGAATCGTGCCCGTGCTAACGGTCGCGCTCTCCCACAGGATTGCCCCTTCAAAGATCATCTTACCACCTTTCACGAAATTACGTCGCATTACAGACACAGCATGAGGAAATTCCCTCCCCCCAGCCCGACACTTAACAGGGCTAAGGCCGTTATTTTCAGGCTCCTACAGACCAGGTCCTACCTCACCCCCAGAGTGCTTAGTTGGATAGACCCGAACTTCCCGCAGTCATGCTTCAAATGCGGTCACGCATGCTCCTCCTTCGACCACATGCTCTGGCTGTGCCCGTACAATGCGGGCTCCGACCTTCAATACAAGTCCAAGTGGGACTCCTTTCTGACGAGCTAGGATTTCACGAACCAACTACAGGACGTCCAGAGGGCCCGCGACGTCGCGGAGAGTCACCACCTCCCTGTCCCGTCGTCGGCGGAGCCACCAATTTGATTGGGGAGCCTTCGGTTCCCCCCAATCCAGTTCCTCAGGACACTCTAATAAAGTTCTTGTCACTATCACTGTGATATTCCGTACAAATTTCACGTGCGATAAGATCTCGCCCCGCGCGCCGTATGCTGCGAGTGCGAGGGTGAGCCAAGAAGGATGGTGGATTGATGCGCGCTCAGTGTTGGAGGCCGTGATCAAGCGCGCGTCAGGGTAGGAGAGCGCGCGTCTCCTCCTCTAGCGCGACCGTGGCTGGGCAAGGCTGTCGGCGCGGCTGAGCGCATACGGGGCCTGTAAGCCGTGTGGGGTCTGAAGTTGTTTTGTTTTTGAAAATTTTTGCGACAATTTAACAGTTCTGGCAATTTTTGCAAAAACGCAGCCTGTTACACTCCTGTAACACGTGAACGCGAAAGCCTGCTGCACACTTAATGTGTTAAGTTATACGACGGAGCGGTCAGACTTCTTGCAAGACATAACGAGCCTCAGTGTGAAGTAAACGTGTGTCAATCCGCTGTGAGCGAGCTTCGGCCTCCTCTCTACGTTGCCGTCTCGCATCGTCACGCTGCTGCTTTCGCAGTTTTGGCTTCTTTGGCGCGTTTTCGACGCTTAGCTGCGGCTTCGCGCGCTCGTATAGCGGGGTCAGATTCGCGCAACGACGTTTCTCTTCCACTTTGCGCTGCACCCTCTCAGCAGGGGAAAGCAGCACTCGCGGTCGAACGCCTTGCTCCCGCCGCTTCGCACGTCGCACCTCGTTTCTCGCTTCGAGAGCTTACTTGGCTGTATATAGGGTACTTCCGAAGGGGGCATGCAATACTTAAAAAATGGTTCAGATGCTCGTTTCGAGCTTGCTCTTTATTGAAACGTATGCTGCTTTGTGTGTGTGTATATATATATATATATATATATATATATATATATATATATATATATATATATATATATATATATATATATATATATGTGGTGAGCGCTGTGCCTCCATTTCCTCTTTTCCTCATCTGTACACGCTCAGCATCACCACTCGGGACCGTAAAATTGGGTGGTTCGCTCGTCGAAGTAGAAGACCTGCGGCCTAACCGTTGTCTCTCAAGTGGTGGAGGTTTCTTTCCCGCCACGTAGCCCTCTCCCCTATTGAGCTTCCCCTGGAGTACATCCCTGGAGCTCCGGTCAGGTCACCGCTCGTATCAACTGCCCTCGGCGGTGTCGCAAGATCAGCAGCCCAACATGGTAGCTTCCATTATGCCTGCTCCTGCGGGGACACCTTCTTGAACCATTACTAGCACTCAGAAGGATCACCAGATGCTATCTGGTCTCCGCGGTGACGATGTTCGGGACTGGTTGGAAAATTACGACCGCGTGAGTGCATTTAACCATTGGGACGGTTCCACGAAGCTCGCTCATGTAGCCTTGTATGTAACCAACGTCGTGAAGACTTGGTTTCTCGACCATGAACATGACTTAGTGGACTGGAACTCTTTTAAACAGCAGTTGCGACAGGTTTTTGCCATCCCAGCTGTCTGCTCCGAGGTCGCGAAAAAGAAGCTTGCCGAGCGTGTACAGCACACCGGCGAGTCGTACACTTCATATATAGAAGACGTCCTCGCCGATTGCCGCCGTCTCAACGGCTCCATGGCGAAGAATCACCGCGTGCGCCATTTACTCAAAGGCATTGGGAACGTTGTGTTCAATGCCCTTCTCGTGAACCCCACTACTGTAGCCGACATCATCGCCACGTGCCAGTGCATCAGTGAACTTGTTCGATCCGCTTGCAGCCTCACGCGTCTGATCACAGGTCAACCAACGACATCGAGCTGCGTGCGCTCATCCGTAGCATAATTCGCGAGGAATTTCAGGCACACCATTCACCGTGGGCTTTCAACGTACATACAGCGCCGTCTGGGGCCGTTCTACGTAACACCGTGAGGGAGCAACAAGCTTCAGTGGCGTGCGCGCAAGGCCCAAGCTATCTGCCCTTACCAAAGCCCACTTACGCTCAGGTTGCTGCTGTGGCATCACCTTTCCAGCAGCCCCCGCCACCTGCGGCTGCACTGCATTGATCTCTCCCTTCCCTCTCGGCAAACGTACCGGCTCAGCCTTACGAAAACACATGGCGCCCACCCTCACCGGTGTGCTATTAATATTACTGCGGCATCCGTGGCCATATTTCAAGGTTTTGTCGACGCCGCCAACAGGACGAATGACGTGGTTATAAAGCTTTTGGGAGAGATGCGCTTTCTGCTCCAGGACCACAACGACGCCGCTCTTACGAACGTTATGAACATCCCTCTCCTTTTCTGGACAACGTCAGCACAAACGAAGGTTTCAATTCCGCGCGTCGTCGCTCTCCTTTGTCGGTGCGACGCTCCTCCTCGCCTCTTCGTCCGGCCACTTCGTCTGCTGACCATGGCTCAGAAAACTAGGTAGGGCAACTTCAGGAGGGAATTTCAGTAAAACTTCATTTGGGACTAGTTGGCACATAATTCTGACCTTAAACTTACAGCGCAAACATCTAAGACGAACCACAAAAGTGTGTGTCATATCTTCCTTGTGTGGTTCGTCTTAGGTGTTTGTTCTGTAAGTTTAAGTTCAGATTCAGGAGGGAATGCTCCATTTTTCGGCCTACGCACAACCCCTCCGGGGGGCCCGTCTGTCGGTGAGTGTTGAAGCTGTGCAGATTGAAGCCTTGCTTGACACGGGCGCTTCACTTTCAGTCATCAGTGCCAATTTGTGTTCCCGTTCGCGAAAATTCAAGTCACCCTACAATGGCCCACCCCTTCGTTGTGCTAATGCCGTCCTTGTTCAGCCCTCCGGAGTTTGCACAGCGCGCGTTTTCATTGAAGGCATACGTCCCCACATTCAGTGCCTCGTCTTGTCCTCCTTCACTCATGAACTCATTTTTAGGATGGGACTTTCCCTCGTTCACATCAGCTTTGATCTATTGCCGTCAACGTGTAATTCATCTGAGCGACACTGGATGTTCATCTGAACACGCTGCACACAGCCTGCGTTTCGTCACAGCTGCCATTTGTCTGATTACACCTGGCCATGAGCAAATTCTAACCTTGGCTTCGGATACCATCGTTAACGGTGATGTGTTCTTCCATTTGCTTGCTGGCAAATCGGCATGTTTTAGTGTTCAGCTGGAGACCAGCGTTAGAAATTTGCAGGTCAATACTTCGTCCAAACGCTGGAGACACTGGCGAAAAGCCGAAGAAAAAATAACAATGCCATAAAGATAACAGAAGCAAGTTTTCCACTTCGGGACATGTGTAACTGTGTCTATGATACGTTCAAAGGCTGCAGGAGCGTTACACACCCCGAAGGGCATTACGTTGAATTCGTACAGTCCGTCTGGTGTTGCAAAGGTGATTTCGTCCTTGTCTGCTTCGTGCATAGGTATTTACCAATAACCCAATCGAAGATCGAGACTTGAGAAGTATTCAGTACCCTGTAGAGAGTCAAGGGCATCGTCGATTCGTGGCATCGGGTACAAATCGATGCGGAATCGTACAGAACTGTCCTTCTTCCGGACTAGCACAACAGGCGACGACCAAGAGCTTCATGAGGGCTTGATAATGTCGCGTTTGAGCATGTCGGTGACGTTTTCCTCGATTTTCCGCTTCAGTGACGGCGTACAATGAAACCGCCATTGGTTGCAATGCGATGCACTGCTGCGGAAGTGCAGCCGAGAAGCTTCGAGTGGGCGTCAAATAAAAATTTGTTTCTGAAGCAGCACTAAAAGGTCTTCTTTCTGCGCAACAGTGAGATCGTCGTTTATCGTGACTGTTAAAGCTGCAGTACTATCATCATAAGGAGGTGCAGGCAAAGGTCGTGTTTCCATGTGAAGAGGAGCAAGCGTAATAGGTTTGGTGTCCGTAATGCAAGGAACAGCGGTGCCTTGGGCCATCACGATCTGCGAAAGAGATGGATTGAATGCCGTGGCTAGCGCACTCCTGTCGTGAAACCTTACCAGGCTAGGAGCGGTGGTGAGGCCGCAAGAGATGTGGCAACCAGATGGTTCGAGGAACAGATCACCATTAACGATGGTATCCACCTTGTCAACAAGGATGGCGTCCGACCAACCCTGACAAGATTGCTGCTGTGCTTCAGTTTTCTCGCCCAAAACATCTGAAAGACTTACGAGTTTCCTTGACCTCGCTTCTTATTTCCGGTGCTCTATCCGGCACTTCGCAAGCATAGCGTCGCCACCGCACAAGCTGTTAGCCTCGGGCACTCCGTTCACTTGGACTGACGACTGTGAGTTTGCTTTCCAAGCCCTCAAACGTGCCTTAACACCCGACCCCATTCTCTGTCATTTTGATGAGAGCGCGCTTACCCTTTCGCACACCGACGCGAGTGGTCACGGGATCGGTGCCGTCTTCTTGCAACGTGACAGCACTTCACGAGAGAGAGAGAGAGTTGTTGCGTGTGCCAGTCGCAGACTAACGGCTGCGGAACAGAACTACAACATAACAGAGTAGGAATGTCTTAGTTTGGGCCGTGCAAAAATTCCGGCCATATATTTATGGACGCCACTTTACCGCAGTTACTGACCATCACGCGCTATATGCTGGTTGCCATCATTGAAAAATATGTGTGGTCGCCTTGGGCGCTGGGTTCTCCGGTTGCAGGAATTTGATTTCGACGTGATCAACCAGTCCGGCAAGAAACATCAAGATGCCGACGCTTTGTCTCGCTGCCCCCTGCCGCTATCATCTACGAGCATATCTCTGCATTATACTTCACGAGGCCATGGGACTACGTCTTCACTGACGTTGTCACCATTAGCACCTAGCTATCAACACGCTGCCCTCCAACCACTACACTGCGTTCGCCTCTCATCAACGAGCTCACCCATACTGCCACTGAATTATTTAACGTCTATGCGGAACTTCACGCCCACCTAATGTCAGGCTTCGTCGCCAACTGAAGCAGTTTAAGCTCGAGAACCATGTGCTGCACCGTTACATTTACCATTCTGATGGACGCTGTTTGGTTCCGGTTCTTCCTCGTTCACTGAGCTCACAGGTCCTCGAAGCCTTCCACGACGACTTACGACGACTTCCATGGCCACATAGGTTTTCACAAAAACTACAACTGGATCAGGAGCCGTTTCTTCTGGCCTGGCCTTTCTACCTTTGCGGCTAAGTACGTCACTTCTAGCACACTTTGCCAACAGCGGTAGCGACCAACAACACCTCCTGCTGGTCTGATATATCCTATTCTATGTCCAGAGACACCATTTGACGTCACTAGAATCTCTTCAGACCTCTTCCTATCACGTCGGCAAGACATCGATGGATTGTGACTGCTGTCGACCACCCTAGACGCTACGCAGATAGCGCTCCTCTGCGCTCTGACTCTGCGTCAGAAGTCGCCACCTGCTTTGTGGAAGCCATCGTGTTGAGTCATGGGGCACCTCGCGCCCTGTTGAGTGACCGGTGCAACACTTTTTTTTTGTCGACAATCCTCGAAGAAAGTCATAACATGTCGCACAGTTCATAGGACGACGTCTGCACCACACACAAACAAGTGGCTTGACAGAGCGATTTCATCGCACATTAGCTGATATATCTATGTGTATCGGACCAGACCACAACTGGGGCACAATTCTTCCAGTTGTGACGTTTGCTCATAACACCGCTGTTCAAAGAACTATTGGCTACTCCCCTTTCTACCTCGTTTACGGCCGTTCGCCGACATCTATTCTCGATGCCTCTTTCTTAAATGTCCCTGTACTAACCCCTCGGCGTCTGTGTCCGATCAGTTCGTCTCAACACTTGACAAATGTCGACAAAGTGCTCGACTCAGTACAGAAGTCAGTCAACAAGACCGCAAGCAGCGTCACAACAGCTCTCGCCGCGACGTTTCCTTTCGTTCCGGAGATGAGGTGCTGCTCTAGACACCCGTTAGTACGCCCGGCTTGTGTGGAAAGTTCCTCTCGCGTTTTGTAGGACCCGACATAATTACAGAACAAACGTCCCCTGTGAACTACCATGTCACTCCTCTTGAAGTTCTGACCGTCGTTCTGACCGTCTGAAGTTCTGACCGTCTCAAACCGCTTGTTCGGCGTTCCTTGCAAGTGTGAGTTGCGCCGGGCTACCCGTTTCAGCGCGCGAGGCAAATTAGTGTGAGCGCTCCGCCTGCCTTTCATCTTCCTGATCTCTACATACTCATCACCACTCGGAGCCGTAATAGTGGGTGGCACGCTCGCTGCAATAAAAGCAAAGACCGGCGGCCTACCCGCAGTCTGTCGTACACATATATATATATATATATATATATATATATATATATATATATATATATATATATATATATATATATATATATATATATATACATACATACATACATTATATATATATATATATATATATATATATATATATATATATATGCGCTCTAACTACACTTAGTGTCAATTGCACACTTCGTTCCTCGAAAAGGCAGGACGTGTGCCGAGTGAGCTGATGAACAACACTTTGCAATGTGGTGAGCACGCAGTCTGAATCATGGATCCGGGACCTCACAAAGGTTTATTTCTGTCGAATTCACCGCTAATTCGGCAATGAAACTTGGGCGAACAGCTGTCTCTGGCTCTATCACCCGTTTTCTCTGTGATCGGGCTTTCACCGCCGAAGCAAAAGCACCGTTTCAAAAAGTAACGTGCTCTGACCTCAGGCAACAGAGTTGCGAGACGCGCTCGTCGCCGAACGGAAACTACTGTAGCTCCGAAACGCGCGTGCTCTGGGCGCGAGAGCTTTGGGAAGTTCGATGGTCGACACGTTTAGGCGCTGCGGCGGAGTGCTCGAGAAGGAGAGCCCTGCTGTCCTTCCCCCCACTCTTTCCCCCTGTGACGCTTGCGAGAGAGGAGGATGGCAGTCTCCTTCCTCGCGGCGCTCGCGCAGCTGCGTACAACAGACTTCAGTTATTGGCCTCGAGCTCCACCACTGGAAAAGCTGGCGCCACCGTCGGCGTGACGTGCTAGGAGGGATCACGTGGACATAGCGGCCGCGTCGGCTGCTTCTGCGCGCCGAAGGGAGCTGAAAACGAGTTTAAATTCCCTCGAACGCTGCGGTCCCCATTTAGTGGCGAAATTTTCCCGCTTCGAGTGTCTCCTTTACAACGCTTGTAAGCACTACAATAGGTAGTGGGTGCCTTTAAAGGCGCGCAACATGGTAGGCTACTGCTCGGTGCCGCAGGGCCGGACGCACGTAACGGAGGCCGGTGTCAGCCTTATTCACACGTAGCCGCAGGACAAGAAGTTGCGTGAAGCTTGGCTCGCGAAACATAAAACCGGCAAACAGTCATCGGCTGCAACTCGGGTATGCAGCAAGCACAGACGCGAGGAAGATTTCTGCTACGGCGCCCGGCCTGCGATGTTCTGAAAACGCGTACTGAGACGCTCGCCCGAATCCGCTGCCCGACTAATGTCATGACGGTTTGGTGTATGAACTTGTCGATGCTATAGATACTGGCAAGTTCAGTGGAGTGGAAAGGCAGCGGTAAGAAGCACATTAAAAAAAAAAGCATGGCATATGGTCATGTTTGTGCTATGAATTAATGCAATGGATTACAAAAAAGGAGCAGAGGGAAAGTGCACGCTGAGTGCACCGATAAACATGCAGTGCGACGCAACTCGAGAAATAGTATTGAAAGATCAAAGAATTTAGAAGAAAAAAAAGATTGAATCGTCGCGACGGCACATCACAGTCCCCGTAGGCGTCGAAGTCTCTACAATGAAATTATTTTTGAACAGCTCTGATAGCGCCCACGCAACAATGGTTGCTTGTATACTGTCAAATGCTCATATTCTGCGGCCTAAAGCTCATGGCACGGTGCGAAAACGCGCGCGGGGGGAAAGCGACACAGTGCGCGGACAAGCATGCAGACGCGCACTCGGTCGCTGCGAATCTGCGCGATGGCTGCATTGAGGATTCGTTCTATTACACTCCATTTAGTTATACAAACACTATAAGAACATATTTCACATAGTTTGCTCTCAGTGTTTACCTACCTTACACGCAAGAAGCCGGTTCGGGAGACTCCATCGCGGCGACCGCGCGCAGTGGCGTTGACTGTACGTATTCGGTAAAGAGATAGCGTCTACGATTGTGTGCTTTCAGTTTGTCCAAGATTATTATTTAGACTGTAAGAAACTTCTCTCGTTTCGAAAGTACTTACAGAAATGTCCGGGAGAGCTCGCGCGTGGTGTTTTCAGTGAGCGCTGACAGCAAAACCTATGAGGAGCGCGCCACGTGATCCCTCATACTACGCCAGCGAGGCGCTTCCGATAGATGGCGACTCCGTAACTCCTCGCCGCCAATAGACCGTTTCATCGGGCGAGGAGGATAGGGCGCGCGGAGAGCCTTTCCTCCTCTCTGGCTTGGGCGATCCGGCGCGGCGCTGCTTGAAGGTATTGCTGTCGCGTGCTGCGGAACGATTTCGAGATGTTTTAGATCGTACTTTGTGAAATTTACGCCATGTCCGTTCATATAAGGTCGTCAGGGAAGCCTTTCGGTGCATCGATAACTACAGTAGGCGGAAATATCTCTTGGGGGCGCAAAAATGTGACGCGCTTTATCAGCCGCGGTGTACGTACATTATCAGTCGCGGTGTGCATGTGTTGTGAACTGTTTTGCTTATATCGGTTTTAATTCAGCAAAGAAAACCGGTGTCTCTGCATTAGCAGCATGAAATGGTAAATCTGTATCTGCTCGCTTGGCGTATAGGGAGTAAAACATAAACCATAAGAGCGCACGTTCGTGAACGGCCAACCTAAGGCAACTAAGAAACATCTAAGCGGCAGCGCTATCAAATATTTCTGATGCACCGGCATCGTTCTCGCGCATTTCAAGGCTAGTAGGCTTCAAATTACCATATGTCTACGCTAGCCTTCCTGCATGAGGCCGATGGCGCTGCTCAACAGAGCGATTACTGCGTTCGGTGAACCAGCACGATACATACGTAAGCTGTGCGCTTCGGCATTGCCATTTTGGCCTGTATACAGCCATAATATATGAGATGGATCGCATAAAAAGAATGCGATGCCTATTTTTGAGGATAAAATTTCCGTAATACGTGAGTGCGTCGTAGAGAACGGAACGAACGCAACCGAAAAAAAAAATCGGTTGTCATCCTCTTTCTCGAAAAAGCAATATAAAACGGGCTAACGCCGCAGTAGGACCTCGCATAGTCACGCCGCACAACGTTTATAAATATATAACCGCTGATGCCGTATGCTTGGATCATGCGGCTTATAGAACAAAGATATATGTAATCCAGCACATACCACTGCTTAGGACGCTCGCGCAGTTCGTATACAGTCCCTTTGCTGGACAAGCTTTATTCAGACTGTAAGGTATGCTGCTATTACTTGCCAAAACTATTTTATTCTGGGGCGGAAACCTCATCCATCGAACCAAGTATAGTAACGCAATGTAACCTGCAGCGAACAGTTTGAACGCTTGTCAAAGTATAACATTTTTAGCACAACTCCTATCTTAGCAGAACGGTATCCACGCTGTTACGATCGTCGCTTACGTTTCATGGCTCCTAAACCGCAGCTTAGAAATAGAGGATAATACTGCAATAAGGTCACATTAGTGATTAGAACATTCAGAAATACACAACTGAGCTCCGAGGCCGATTGTAGGCTCAACTATGCGCGCACACGTCGCGCTGCGTGTTCCGTCCACCTCAACGCCAGCAGAAATTCCGGCCGTGACGCCTTAGACTACTTCCGCACGTCTCAC
The DNA here is from genome assembly GCF_038994185.2 of Dermacentor albipictus. Taxonomy (NCBI): domain Eukaryota; kingdom Metazoa; phylum Arthropoda; class Arachnida; order Ixodida; family Ixodidae; genus Dermacentor; species Dermacentor albipictus. The sequence goes on from NC_091823.1 coordinate 112,826,792, forward strand.
GGAACCGTTTACCACGTAGAAAACGCGCGTCATACAAAACAGGCCGCACGACAGCGAAAATAAACGCCAGAACCTACCGCCGAGCGTATACCTGCCATGCAAAACATCGCTTTCACCCAAGCCAGTATGGCTCTGCTCATAGGCGGCGCCACTGCGTTCACAAAATGGCGGCACCTACGAAAAAACGGTCTATATGTACGCATAGGATGTCACAGGCGCGAGTGTCGCTGCGCTCTGCGTCGGAGGGTGAGCGCGCTTATCGCGAGTGGCTTTGCCACAGCAAGACCACCACTGAGGAGAAGCACGCTTTACGCGTTTGCCTTCGGTTTCGCGTGCGGTGTTCTGTCAGAAAACTAGAAATGCGGCAGAACTCATCTCACGATGAACGTCTACGTTAATGCCATTAGAAATGAAGCGAAGTAGCGATACATGGTACTGTCATCGCAGAGAGGCGTCATGAATGGGACGTGTATACAGCTGGGTTTTTCCCGATTATATACGACATACGATACCGTCCACCACCGAATTGCATTGCATTGCAGAGTCGTAGAAACTAAGTGGCCCGTAGTTACCCAAGTCGGCGTCAAATAAATTTATCGAAGAACCACACATGCCCACAGAGCCTACATGGTGACTCAAGTTGGCCTAGAGAAAATTCATTGAAATCCCTAGTGGAGCCAATTTGGCGTCAAGTTCATTCAAGAGTGTCACAGACCAAGTGGCGCATACAGAGTGCTCCAAGTTAGCATCGAAGAGGTTCACTAAACACTGGAACATACCCAGTGTCACACACCTAGTAAACCAAGTTGTTCCGTCGGTTGCTTTTAAATAATGTTCCATCAGCAGAGCAGCCCGACGCGCTACCCTTTGTACCATGGACTATACCCACTTCCGGTAACAGAGATTGGCGCGAAACTGGTTAACTGATGAACGGCATATATTAAATGTCGTGCACCCGTGACCCAAGCTGGACCAACAATTGTTTTCTAACCCGGTTCCCTCATAACAGCAGTGCGATGACCTTAGACTACCCAGATAACCAAGTTAGCGGGAAATCGGCTTGGGACCTTGCCAGACAGAGGGCCCCCGAAAATTGCGGGAAGTATTCGAATAATGCTAATCGCATAAAAAAAGGAGAAACGTGAATCCGTGTACGCGTGCTTTAGTCAGACCATTTTCGTGGCAACGGTACCTGCAATTATCAAAAACGCGGCAGAGCCAACCTCACGATGAATGTCGAATTTAAAGCGATTAGCAATGAAGCAAAGTAGTAACACAACGCATGGCCACCACAGAGACACGCGTCATGAATGGTGTCATGTCTGGGGCTGCTCTATTGATGCGCTGTAGTTTGTGTGTGTGTGTGTGTACATACATACATATATATATATACATACATTATATATATACATATATATATATATATATATATACATATATATATATATATATATACATATATATATATATATATATATACATATATATATATACATATATATATATATACATATATATACATATATATATATATACATATATATATATATATATATATATATATATATATATATATATATATATATATATATATATATATATATATATATATATATATATATATATATATATATATATATATATATATATATATATATATATATGGTTTCCCAGGTAGCTTGGACCCAGAGGTTTTAAAAACCAAAGAGCTCTAGAGAAATCGTACCGACTGCATAGTAGCCGTAGTCGTGTGTACTTACAGCCAGTATTCTCTTAATCGCGAAGTATTAATTAATTGCTTTTAATTAGTGAACTTTAAACAGTCACTGTAACGGTGTTTGTTTCTTCAATTATTCGTGTGTCGGCGCCCACCCTGCAGTCTTGACGCCCTTCTGAACACGGGCGCCATGTTGCAGCTGATATTGCACGCGACTGCGCAGTGCTCAGCGAAGATTGAAACGCGAAGCAAATGGCTGCCAGCGTTATTTTTTTCTCGCCACCGGTACGTGAGCGCTGGGTAATCACTGAGGGGGGCCAAATTCGCTCACATTGCACCAAAAAAATTGCTCTCGCTTTCATGCGATGCAAAAATATGCATCAGCTCGGTGCGCCACCAGCGCCCACTGGTGGCACAACAAGCGCCGGCATACACGCGCACCGAGTACCTCATCTGCATAGCTGAGCATCGTACCCCAGCACTATGGCGTTTACTCCGCAATGCGCGGTGATGCTTGTATAAATAACGGATGGATTTGATGCGCTCAGATTTGACGGCCGACTGTGCTCGACGGTATCATTGCGATTTCGAGTGGTGCCTACATCTCGGGGCACAAGTTTGGTTAATAAAGAGTTGTATTCCTAATTCACACTTCCGGCAATGTCGGCTCCTTCACCGTCACTACAACGTGACAATACAAATAATTTTTTTTTACACGCTTATGACAAAGAGTAGTAGAGAAGCCCAATTTTAAAAAGCAATAGTATACGGTTTCATGCTTTACAAAGTGTAAAGCACTACCCTCATGCGGTTTGTGCCAATTAAAAAGAATGTTTATATAAAAACGCTTTCGTGCGACATCAACTTGCACGTCGCACAAAACTGTAAAAACGTGTACTATATACACCCGCGGAGCCTAATGCTCGAGAGACATTAACAAAGGCAGTATCTTAAAACAGCTTCGTAGTATTCCTGTGGAAGTTATCAGGAAATGTCTCAATTTAAACTAATTAAGAAATGAAACAAGAACACTAGTAGACAGAAAATGCATCTTTTAAGTAACAAAGAAATAGTTCGCCGGTTATTGGTGTAAACGAGTGTTTTTTTTTTAGATAAATACTATGTACATGTGCTTTCAGTATCAACAAAATAAATAAAACGTTCGTCGATCGGTGCAAGCGAACAGCCGTTCTCTATACACATAGACCTTTCAACAGTTATTTTTGGGATTAGTCGCTTGAACGAACGTACACGCGCGATTGTTGGACGCGAACAGTGTAGTTATACAGGTATATATAAATGCTCTCCCGAAGATAAGTTCGCAGAACTAGCGGGGACACGTGCTTCACGGCGTCGACACTGCGGCGGCAGACGCGTAGAAGGCTCCGCCATGCGGCGTGTTGGAGAACGACGCAGTGACGGCTGCAGGCGGCGCCGCAGAGGGCGCCGCGCTCGGGTCCGCGACGTCGAGCTCGGCCTCGTCCTGACACGGCGCCGCCACATTGGGGAAGTTGCTGCTGGCGGTGGTGGTAGTGGTCGTCGTCGTCGCGGTCTGCACGCCCATGTCTTGCTTGGCCTGCTGCTGTTGGTGATGCTGCTGCTGCAACTGCTGGACGTGGTCGAGGGCTGCGGTGGCGGAAGAAACGAAATCGCACCGCCCTATGTTAGAATATACGGGCGTTGCCATTTTGACAGCCGTCAGAGTATGACCGCTTGCAATGCCGGGCGAGCGCGCGCGCACGCGCGTACACACACACACACACACACACACACACACGCGCGCGCGCACGCGCGCACACACACACACACACACACACACACACACACACACACAATTAGGGGTGCGCGAATAGTCGAGAATTTCGAATAGCGAATACTACGCACGAATATCATACGACTAGCTTCAACGGTCGAGTGTGCGCTATCAAATCTCAAATTGCAGCAAAAGTGCGATAAATTTCATTCTGGGCGCTATGGTAGACATAAAATGCGGGAATTTAATCAGTGGAGATCTTAGAAACATCGCTCAGGGAGCCCAGAAGTTTCCTTCTAAACCGCGATTATTCGCATTTTCCCAAGAATCCTCGGTATGCGCTAACAATCCTTTTATTCGTTCCGAATGCTCCCATTTAGACTTCCAACAAACAACGCTTCGTAACAAGAAATGTTATGACAGAAACTTCCCAACTTTGTGAATATATGCTACAAGCTCTGAACATGGCTTTGTATTTTTCGTGAAAGCGGCCGTTTTTCACTCGAAAAATGTTCGATTTTCGATTACATCCTGCAAACTATTCAATTCGTATTTGATTCAGCCTCAAAAATTACTATTCGCAAACGCCAACACTTAACGTGATTAAGAAGACCGTGGAGGATAACCTTCCCGAAGGGACGCTAGGTCTTCAGAAGAGAGCTGTTTCTACTCAACCTGAAGTTATTCTGCAGTATACACTGATCTATTCAGCGAGTGATGAAATTTAGTGAGTAATGCCAAACGCCACTACTCGCTTGATCTGTAGTGGATAGTCTCATTGGGTACGAAATAAACATGGAGGAATGATATAATTACTCTATACACACCTCTGGTCCTTACAATCAACTCGATACACACCTCTAATAATAAACTGAAACTGAACTGAATCTGATCTCACTTCGTGGCGTCGTATATACCTGCTCAAGATACGTGCAATTCTGCGGTACGTTTATGGCCGCACTTTAGAAGGAGATGCGCTCGGGCGGAACAAGTAAAACTAAATGGTGGGGTTTTGCGTGCCGAAACCACGATCTGATGAGGGATGCCGTATAGTGGGGGAGGACTACGGAATAATTCTGACCGCGCGGGGTGTCCTTTAACGTGCATCCAATGCTCGGTACACTAGCGTTGTTCTGCATTTAGCCCTTATCGGAATGATGACGCCGCCGCGGACGGTATCGAACCACGGACCTCGTGTACGTGTAGTACAGGGCAACGCCATAGATAAGCTAGTGCTGCGGGTGATTTGCAGAAGCAAAGACGAGGAATGTGTCGCTGACACTGTCTGAAGGGGCGCCGCGACTTTCGGAAGGTTCGAAGAAACACCTCTTCACGCTATCATCTGGAGCTTAATTTGTGCTAACCAATTTTTGGTCATTTCTCCGAAGTGGATGTGTGTCACTAACACTATAGGGGGCTATCTATGCAGCTATTACCACTTTTCAAGACGGAGTATGGCAGCGGCCACTTCGAAACAACAACGTAACACAGAACGAACAAATACAAGCGCTGTGCTGAAGCTGAAATTCTCAAGACAGACAGTGCCTCGAGAGAACTTTTGCAACTGCGACCAGAGACAGTAGCATGCTACCTCATCTACCACCCTTCTTTCGATGATGATACCTTTAAGCCAACTGGACGTTCAGAGAAAGGATTGGGACCATGGACTCGACCACCGTCCACAGAGAACGCCACGAGAAAGAGCCACATGTTGCACTGTCGATGTGCAATTCTTATTCCTTTCCTTCTTCGCCATCCCCCAGTGTAGGGTAGCAAACAAGATGCAGCCTGGTTAACCCGTCTTTCCTTCTCTCTCTCACACACACGCAAGCATACAACTTGTTTGTAGTACGGCTAGCTGAAGCTGGTGTATTGGAGGAATAAACTCTGTACACGTATAGTTTCGGCATTGCTATATCTGACTGTCCAAGCCTGTGTCAAAGACAGGCTTGAGAGCACTAATCAGGACGCGATTGCGGCACGTCACACGTGGTCCCACGCTTTTTCCATAATTGTGAACAGGAACAAAAATGAAAACTGACTAAATTTATCATTGAAGCTGAAAGAAGCGATAAGCTCGGCATATAGGACGTATTTCAAGGAATGAGTTCAGTTCTTGCTGCCTTTTAGTACGCGCATGCCTTGTGCGATAGTTTTGGTCATATGAACCCGTGTTAGGCTTCCAATAAACGGTCACTGAAAGTTGGAGCTTGTATGCATACTTGCTTATACTGTCTGTCCTTGCGTAGTCTTCTTTTCGCTAAATCTTGGCTTTCTGCGCAAAGACGAAACGCAAGAAACGAAACACAGACAGCGATAACGCAATGTGCTACTTCCACCTGCCCGCTTCCGAAACAACGAACTGCCTCTAAGTTGTGTCACGAGCACAGGCAATTGAGGCAAGACACAAACCAACAAGAAATGGTATCACGTGCGCGTAATACATTCCCGAAATAAAAAAAAAGTTGGAAGTATAGCGCATTGCATCCTCGCCGTCAATGCGTTTCGTCTTTGTGTGCGCCGAGAGCTATAGAATGTACGAACCACGGTCAACAGCGTGTACTACACTGAAGGAAGTTTACCTCCAGCTCCGTCTCGACAAGCGCCTCTACCCTCACCCTCATCCATCACTCACTGTGCCGGAGGCTCGCCTTCTGCGACACATCCAAATGAACGCACTGGTTACCCCTTCCTGCCTCTTTTTCTATATCGCTATCGCTCCGACGCCTCCTGTCCCAACTGCCCCTCTACTTATGCAGACCTATCCCATTGCCGTATTCTAGTGTCCGGTTGCTCAGCAATCAGATTCCCATCCTCTCCCTTCCCTTTCCATCACCACCTGGCTCGACTGGCTTGGCGCTGAAGGGGAACCGCGTCGACTGGCCGCCCAGGCGGTCGATATGCTCGGCCTGTAATTTTGGGCTGAATAAAAGTCATACTACTACTACTACTACTACTACTACTACTACTACTACTACTACTACTACTACTACTACTACTACCACTACCACTACCACTACCACTACCACTACTACTACCACTACTACTACTACTACTACCACTACTACTACTACTACTACTACTACTACTACTACTACTACTACTACTACTACTAGTGGACTGTAGTTCTCTGCGCTTAACACTGGAAAAACGTTTACCGGACGAGGCGACGGCCTGCGGCCTGACCACGCTGTTCCTGGCGAGCGCGAGCCAATGGAGGCAGTTGGAGGGCAGCAGGTCGTAGTTGAGGCGAAACAGCTGCTGCGGGGTCGCCGCGCTCGGCGCGCTGCCGCGCGTCCAGCACTCCTGGAGGGCGTGCGCGGCCACGGCGACCGCGGCTGCCGACGAGGCGCCCCCGAACGGCGGCAGCGAAGGCCGGGGCTCCGCGGCGAGAAGCCCGCCGTTGGCCCGGCCGCCGGCAAAGTCGGACAGCGGGGGCCTGGGCTGGGAGATGACGCCGCCGCCGCTGTGATGCACCAGCGATGATAAGGTCTGAGAGAGAGAGAGAGAGTTATTGTACAGTCGTGCCAGCAAATGTCTAAAGACCCACGAAACCAGCTCAAATTCCCTCATTTAACACAGCCGTCGAAGCCTGGAATAGACTCATTGCACTGCAGTGGTCAAACGTAAGTTGCACCACTTGCTGTCAAGTCTGCAGACTCTGCACTCTCCAATATAGGCTGCGAAGAAAAAAAATATATATCGCGGCATCTGTGGTCTCCAGGCTTTTCATGCCCAGGAATCTTGAACGTTGCCATTTCGGCAATCTGGTGAACTTCACTGCAATACATCAGCCGTACCTCAAAAAATAAATGTACTTCGAGAGATCTGCCGAGTTTCAACGTGTTTCAGTTAGCAACATAAAGAGGGTACTTCCTTCTAATAACACGGGCATTTACGGCACTTACTAGACGGCACCACGGCCGGTCTCTAGCGGAGCGCGCGCTTTCCTTCTTCCGCTTTCCTTCTCTAGAGAAGCGCGCGCACCCCTCGAGACCGGCCGTGACGGCACTCAGCCACCGCAAAACAGGCGCGCCAGAGGGCGCTGTGTACACACCACGCACCTCCCTGTTCTGGTGCAGCAGGGCCCCCAGCTCGAGGTGCGCGCCCGGCGCCAGGCAGCTGTGCGGCTGCCGGGCCGACGAGTGCCAGGAGCCGACCGGCTGCTGCTGCGGCGGCGGCTGTGCCGGCTGGTGGCTGGGCTGCGGCTGAGGGGGCAGCGACTTCCACACGCCGCCGGAGAAGTGGTCGTGCACCACGGTCTTGGCCGACGCGTAGACGGGCCGCAGCGAGGAGGGCGCGTTGCCTCCGGCCACCGACAGGGGGTCCGAGGCAGCGGGCAGTGCCTGCGGCATTTGGTCGGCGAATTCAATCTTCGAGGCTTTTCTTCTGATCTCGTGAAGACGAAACAATAAAGCTTCCTGCTCTCGAAAGTGAACTATTAGAGAGACATCGACAGAGTTACAGGGGGAACGGACACGGCGAATGACGTCTGGTAGACAGTTTGCCTGGTCCCTTTGACCCTCATGTCCTTGGAACAATAACAACAACAACAAAAAAAGTCCTGCCAACCGATCTACTGACCGAATTCACGCTTTGAGTTGCACGAACTTGCGCCTTAGAGCGAGTCTGTTTGGACAGAATGGGGTATAGGAAGAAAAGGGGACGTGTGATGCTTCTTGTGTAACTGCTACGAGGACTGTAGGAGAGAGCATCGAAAGTTGAGCTAGCCGGCGTGAATTCATTGTGACCGAACAGTACAAGGAAACAGGAAAACGGGGAAGAAGGGACAAGACGTGACTGTAAAGGAGGAGAAGGATGGAGAAGACGAAAGAACAAAAGAAAGAAAAAGAAAGAAGGCAGGGATGGACTGTGTGGACAACTACAGCCATACAGGGTAGTAGGACACAGGAAAAATGAAGGTGAGAGGACTGGGAGAGTTTGGGAAGAAAAGTGAGCAGACTACGGCTAAAGAGGGGCTCACAGAGAATGATCCAAACACGTAGTATACGCATCTTTAGCTGTGCTCCATAGGCAGAAAATATTCAGCCCCACGCGACTTCTCCCTACGGGGAAGCGCGACACCACACACGTGTCACATACTGTGGCCCGGCTACCTCGCATTAATTCGCGCACACCGGTAATTAAAGAAGACCGCCATATTTCGTTACGATCTCTGCATGGTATCAACTGGCGAACTCACTCGAACAGATTCGCGGCCAGCCATGAACCTGAATCGAAGCGAGTCCCGTTGAGTGTCAGTGGGCGCGAGCGAGTCAGCATGTCTGAGTGAGTATATAGTGCTAGACTGCGCTAGTCGAAGTGAGAGAGAGAGCGTGGGTCTGGATATGAGTGAGTTGAGGCCACGGTGTTAGAACAGGTTAGGTGAAACGACGCCACGCGTCTGCCATGCAGCCGGCGCATAGTTAATGATGCATAGTTGGTGCATAATTAATCCGATGTATTGTGGCGCAATGTCTAACGCCCGTGCAAAAGGGGAGGAGACGAAAGAAAGTCAACTTGCAAATGAATTATTGCGACTAAATCCCAAAAGTTGCATTGGTGTCATGTTTTGAGCCCTGTATCCTGCATTTATGTGGCCCATCTAAAAATATATGAAAGGTTGCGTGCTTCATTTCTAACAATTTGTTCAAGGAAGCTTAACCGCAATTTTTGTTATCGGCACTAATTTTTTTACTATTATTTCGGCTCCTACTCTATACGGAGCCGCTGACCAGCAGTGCATCTTCGCTGCAGTACGCGTCTTGAATAGGGTAGTAACTATGTACTGAACGCGTATTTCTCGGGAGGGCTGTTGTAGCAGTGCTTGAAATCTGCCGTGCCTCCATTTATTTAGACAACTGTTCCGGCCCACCACCGACGTGCCGACCGGTTTACGAGGTTTCTAGTACACCTTAACGCGAGTGTCGAATTGGCCGACGCCGCTGACGCGACTCGCGTCTTGGAAACACCTTCAAGGCGAAGCGAGGACCGGCTTGGGCTCGAAGGAATTTCGCCCCGCCTGACGTCGCGCTGTGCTCGATAAGACGTATATTGAGAAGATGTCAAAGTAATAATTTATGGGGTTTTACGTGCCAAAACCACTTTCCGATTATGAGGCACGCCGTAGTGGAGGACTCCGGAAATTTTGACCACCTGGGGTTCTTTAACGTGCGCCTAAATCTAAGCACACGGGTGTTTTCGCATTTCGCCCCCATCGAAATGCGGCCGCCGTGGCCGGGATTCGATCCCGCGACCTCATGCTCAGCAGCCCGAAGATGTCAAAGTGAAGCTCCTTGTTCGCCAGCTCAAGGGACAATATATTCCTGGTGGCTCAACAAAATCACTCGGATTAAAGTTATTTTTGCGAACGCGAATCTAAATACAGACCTCGTAAGACGCTCTGAAGTTGTGCGGAATATAGCGGAGCCGTTAACGAAATTCTCAGAATTCCAGTCGATTATTGAGATAGTGCTGCCGGTTCAACACTCGTCGGTCATGTGAGCCTTATCTGGCTGCACCTGTAATGGCTTGCTAAATTTGTGAAAATCGCCTGAAAGAAAGAAAAAATTAAATCGCGAAGTGATTGTTACCAGCGTAATCGGAACATAACGAGCTGAATTTCGAGTTTAAATATGTAAATAGACTTCGCTAAATCTATGAAATCTAACGCATGAGTCACCGAGATAAATGCATTTCAGTCAGTGCTTCACATGCGCAGTTTTACATCGTGCTCTCAAACACATTCGACGGCATGCGCACGGGCTATACAGGTTAAATTTAAAACAATATGTGTAAGAGGATATTTTACCTTACGCCAGCTTTGTGGTTGTTTTCGTTACGTTTTGGCTATCTTTGTATTGACAGTAGCACTTCGCGGTATTCAAATACTAACGAGCACTTTTCCGGTTCAAATTGTTCGCCGGTCTTTGTCGCGCTGCGACAACTTGAATACTTGAGAAATTATCTGCGCACAAGGGAGTAGCTAATAATGTTGGTTTTGAATTCGGCACGGACGATGGCCATGCCTACCTGGGGCATGGGGGCAATGTCTCGCACACCTCGTATGAGAAAAGACGTTTTCACTACCACCGAACCTGGGGTGTGAAACAAACATACGTACGGTAGCGACAGAGAAAGGGAAAATTCAGGAAACGGCAGAGAGGTCGGACGGTAATAACAGAACGCCCGATATGTGGTGTTTTGTGGCGCAAGGGTAATGTGTGTATGGCCAAAGAGCGCCAGAAGAAAGGAGTTATGTACATGCGTCTCGAGATGTGCGACATTTTACTCACCGCTTTTAGCCATGGCGAGACCTCCTAAAGTGAACTTTTCAGTCACGGAAAGTGAGCCTTTGTCAAAAAGGTTTTTTTCGAGCCCGCACTTGGAGTCATTAAACATCCACGGTCGTTACGACGATACACCTGCATCACTCAACACTCTAAGACATCCCTTCATACGCACCTAAGGGCTCTGAAAAACAATGATTTCAGTTCCAATTCTCCAATCGAGAAAAAAATAAAAAAAGAGCCCGCACTACAACTCACTTTGTTATCCCGAGTGAATACCTTGCAACGACGCGACTGTGGTGGCTAGCAGCTGCCGCCGAGAAGCTCCGCCGGTTACGCTGACCATCTTCCACCGATTACCTGCACTGCTTCTCCTACGCACTAAATCCGAGCTGTAACCGAGCGCAGCACTAGACTTAAGCCCAGACCACACGCACACCCACGCATGCGCAGACAGTGCGGCATGGCTCGTACGCGTCGAAACGCGGCGCGATCCTAAAAGGCTTTGCGCGATCTCGCTGAACAGCTCCTCTTATCGCGCGCTTGGGCTGCCTCGCGTTGGCGCGCCTGGATACGCAGCTTATATACGGCGCGGTACATTCAACTCTCAGTGAAGCAGATTTATACGATGCAAGTGCTTAATCTTTCCTTTTTGTGCTGACCTAAGTGCTCTAAAAACAGAATTCCGTTTATAGACATAGAAACATTTTGAAAAGCTCAATAACGAAGTACCAAGTGGCGTCTTCCAGGGTATCTATGAGTGAGCCCAGTGAGTGCGCGCTGTCGCGCGTCTTTGCGCATGCAAACCACCATTCCTCGCGAGGCGCTTGACGCGCGCGTCCGCAGCGTTCGTGCGGGTTGGGCTAGCACGAGTTGCGCGTCACGCCGCTATTCGCCAAGCGTAGTCGGCGTAGTCACTTGCGCAGAAAACCTGCTCCTTGCAGGAAAGCCAACTTCACGGCTGCGCCTTTGAAGCTGGCCGCACCGCCACTTCGCCGTCGGGTGGTGTGTGTGTGACGTGTGCCCGCGAGACACTGAGCCTGGCCGCGTCGCCATTTCCGCAGTCATTTTTTTTCGCCATTTCGATTCGCTGTTTCGCAGGCAGTGAAATGGGATCGTGCGTGCTTTTTTTTTTAACCTGCTGCGTCCGTTGGTGCTGCTTCGCTGTTGCGACCTTTTAAAAGTTTAGTCGGTGCTTTCCCGCGCCACTGAATCGCGGATATGCCTATAGGTCCTGCAAACCAAATTGCTCAAACTAGCCAGAAAATGGCAAGATTCTTATCGATTTCGTGTGGAAGATCCGCCTCCGTCGTCCGTCCCCGTCTTCACTGATTTCATTCTTTCTGCGAATTAGGTTTCACGGGGAATCTTCGCTTGCTCAAGATTTCTAATTTAAAATTTTGAAACGACAGCGTAGCTATCGGCAACGACGTGAAACGAATACATCCTCGCCGCTGGTCCGAGCGCCTCTCCTGCAGTCAGGAGGAGTGCCTTCCCCGAATAGTATATGGATGCTTAAGCGCGCAAGACTGCAGACCTACGCGCGAACCTGCTATCCCTGGTGAGTGAGAGAGTGAGAAAGAGAGTGAGAGAGTGAGTGAGTGAGTGAGACAATTTTATTTTGTCCACTACAGACGTAAGCAAACTCCACGCCACCTGGCTAGGCCCACTCATGGGCCATCAGGTGGAACCTGACGGCCCTGTCGCGAGCCCTCTGGACTGCCAGGATTTGAGAGGTCTGATCCTGGGCCCTAATTAGCTTCATCATTTCCTCTTGAGTGAAAGGGGGACCGGCAGAGGCGCAGCCCCACAGGACATGTTCGAAGTCCGCATAATCATCACACAGAGGGCAGTCCGGGCTTGGGAACCGTTCGGGGTACATCCCTGGTAGCTTATATGATCTCTACGCAGAGCAAACAGGCGCGAACACCTAAAGCCTCCTGAACAGAGACACGCGCAACCGCCACCCGACGCTCCCAATCACTGCGAGGCCGACCGGCGGCACTTTTGATTACTTCATTATTAAGACGACTTGGTAATGTTTTATGGTGCTACGCACGAACGCGAACTACCTTGTGACACTTTGGAATTCGTTTTTACTGTCGGTGCGAACGTTAAGCTGCAACAGGCTTTGTTCTTTCGTCCCCATAGTAACGTGACTGCCGTGGCCGGCAATCGAACCCGGTACCTCTTGCCGAGCAGCAGAACGCCAGAGCCATCTATAGCCACGCGCGGTGGGCTTCTGGCAAAACTATAAATGTAACTAAAATTAAATCATGGAATTTTACGGGCCAGGAACCACGACCTGATTATGAGACACGCCGTAGTTGGGGACTCGGAATTAATCTTGACCACCTGAGGGTTCTTTAACGAGCACGAGAGTTTGCTACAATAATCGGATGTATACGCTTAGCACAGTTGACTATTGGACTCTATAGCTGGTAGCGTATGTGGAGGTTGCGCTGAACGGGAAAAAAATTGCAAGGGAATGAGAAAAAGGCGAGGCATACGTGATAAACGCTGCAATGTCCGCCTCTTTCCCTGCAATGTTTCCCCTCAGCGCAAAGTACGCGAACGCGATCGCAGAACGGTGTATAGACAAATCGTCATTTCGACGTTTTCACGGCGCTGGAGACAACCCGTTCGCGGCCCATGGCAACCCCTTGGAAGCCTCGTGTATTATCCTTCAGACCCCACCATTGATCCCAATCTAGGGTGCTATGCTTCAGTAGCGAGTGCGTGCTACAGCCGCGAATATGGCGGCGACAACTCAGTTACTATTGCGAACACCAGTTTTTAGGTAAAAGACGCAGAAACTCCTCTGGGAGTTGTCTAAGTATGCGTAAGCATTGTGCCGCTTGCTTATTTCCACGCAGCCCGGTGTCATTACCGATGTTATGAAACTTGATCCGACCAGTATAAACGAGAGCGCTGCGGCGATACGAACTGCTGTGGACGGCGGCGAAAGGTGAATTGATGACGCAAGTAAACTACTGCAGGTGACGGCGCAAGGTGCGCCGATGACGTTCCGATCATTATAAGCCCTTATCGCTCTTTAGCGCCTTATCCATACGCGTCGAAACATTATGAACCGTAATCAATAATAATAATATTTGTGGTTTTACGTGCCAAAACCACTTTCTGATTATGAGGCACGCCGTAGTGGAGGACTCCGGGAATTTTGACCACCTGGGGTTCTTTAACGTGCACCTAAATCTAAGCACACGGGTGTTTTCGCATTTCGCCCCCATCGAAATGCGGCCGCCGTGGCCGGGATTCGATCCCGCGACCTCGTGCTCAGCAGCCCAACACCATAGCCACTGAGCAACCACGGCGGGTGAACCGTAATCCGGCGGCGGCTCCGTGTGGCGCGGCCGCGCGGGCCCCATCTTGAAAGCGATCTCCGATGAGGTGCCGGAGTGCGCCGAGCGGCGATAGCTCTGTGTGCACTGTTCTCGCTGCTGCGGGCTCTATCTTGAAAGTGATCGTCTTACGTGACGGACGGAAGGACGGACGACTTTCCTCGTTGGGCAGGCAGACAGGCTTACGCATTTGAAAACGGTGCGTTCGTTAGTTCGTACAGACTTGGTTGTGCAGTATATGGTCTGCTCTTAAACCGGGGATAAGCCGCCTTTGAGTCTCCCCCGGAGGGCGCCGGAGATTTCTGGTTTGGGTGTCGCGAGTTAGCTTACAGCTTAATGTGTCTTCCAAAACATCCGATGCGTTCTGCTTATACAGCCAGTGTTCGATAACGTTATGCGCCGTTACAGACATGCGTCTTCACTGCTTGGGCTAACGGTGTCTGCGCAGCGCCGAGGTAGTCTACAGGCAGGCCCAGCCACCCTTCTAGCGGAAGCTCACCTGCAGGCCGTGGTGCGCAGGTCCCGTGCGCATCAGTCTGCTCGCCGCGGCTGCTGCAGCTGCGGCCTGGTGACTGCCCACACGGAGCTCGAGGAGCCGGCGCCAGTCGGACTGCGGCGTCGTGGGGGTCATGGGGGTCGGCTCGAGGTAGCTGCGCGTGGGGGGGCTGGTGCGACAGCACTCCTGCTGCTGCGGTTGCGGAGGTTGCGGCTGCTGTTGAGCGGGGAAGCGGCCCCTGGCGGCAGTCCCAGGATGAACAGGGAGAGAGGAGGGAAATGACTCAGAACACACGCTGGAGGGCTAGTTGGACGGCAGAGCTTTTTTTTTTCTTTTTTTTTATTGGTGCCCGAAAGAGAACGAAAGCGAAGAAGAATGTACCGCTCGAGCAAAGATTGGTTAGTCTCTTTACTCGGTGGCTGCCAAAGCTGCAGTGAAAAGTGTGCTGCGTCTTCGTTCTTCAATAGTGTCACTTTGTCGGTGAAAAAATAAGCGTTCCTATACTTTTAGTATTTCGGTCAATTCGCAACGGAGGAAGTCGAGAGTTACGACGGAATTCCGTCAAGTCAGCATGGAACATGATGAAAGATGACGAGAAACGCCGACCGCGAAGGATTTAGTGATTCTAACGCTTCGGCGTCAACGCGGGAGCCTTGATCACATTGATTATGAATAGGAAATCCGTGTAGGAGCCGGAACTTTAGCATTACTAAATCATTAGTGGTCGGTGTTAGTCTCGCACTTTCATCACCATTCCGTAGCGCTGGAACCGCTTTCCTATGCCAGTTTCGCCCACGCATGCGCACGTCAATGCGCAAGCGCAGCGTGACGTTGAAAACGTGCCTGCATGGTGCAGGTTGGCATCGACAAAAGACGTGTTATTGTGCACACCCGGGTCGATTCGCTGCGACTGTTTATAGTAATCAGTCTATTCGGCATCGTCTCCTCCTACTTAGTAATTTCTTTCAACGCCCCTTCCGTACCAAAATTCGCGACCGCCTGCGTGTGGAGTTATTGCCGGCGGCACTCGTCGGGTGATGCAACATTTTTAAAAGTCAAAGAGTTCGTTGCAGAAAGGGCACCAGTGCAGGTCCGGTGGAAGGAGCCCTAGCGGGTCGCTGAAACGGGAACAGTAAGCAGGCAACGTTCACAACAACGAAACAAAGGAGAAAACAGAACAGTCATGGTCTCATGCATGCAGGCAGGAAAAAACAAACTCCGTGCACGAAGGACAGAAAGAGGGAGCGTCACGTCACCAAGCCAGCCTTCATATAAGCCAACACTCAGCGAAGCTGTCCCCTTAGTTTTCATCGCTCCCGTGCTTGATAAAGTCGGCCCAAAGCGTGAACCCTTGCTCGGCGGACTCGGTCAAGTGTGCTTGGTTCAATGCGCACTTGTTCGGGTGATCAGCTAACCGCGCTCTGTGCACAGGAAACTTCGAGAGGGTGGCTGCTTGTGCTGGTTGGTGAAACGTTCTTTGGGCAAGGAAAAAGGATCCTTAGCGCGCAAAAACGCAGGAAGGAAAGAAGGCGAAAGGAACGCGCTTTGTACTGTCACCTGTCACCTTCCTTCCTTCCTAGGTTTTGCCCACTCAAATGGATTTTTTTCCTTGTATAAAGAAAACCTCGCTTGTTTGCCCGCACAAAGACAAATTTTGGCGAGTTCTCCGACTATCTCCAATTTTCGACTGCATAAGCCGGACCTCTCACTACGGCTACGACTGCCATGTAGCCTTTCCCGCTGCGAAGCAACGTTGTTGTACCGGTTATGGCTGGGAGTGGTGTTTACGAACGCTTTCTCATACGGTATTACGATGGCTGATCGCCAGAAGTGAGACTACTGTAGGTGCGAGGAAACCATCGAGCACCTGTTATATGTCCGTGCTCGCTACGACGTCCAACGCCTTTGTACCTCCGGACTACTTTAAACCGGCTGAACGCAAGGCCACCTGTATGAGTCGAAGGCCTACTCGAACCATGACCTCATCCGTCACTGGATGAACATCAAGAGACAAGAGCTGCACTCGTGCAGTTCTTGATGTGCACCGGCCCGTGTGCCAGTTTACAGTCCTCCTGTGAATCCCTCCTGCGTGCACGTAGCGTTTACTCTCTCCCTCTTTCTACCACGTTTCCCTTTCCGCTCGAGTAAGGTAACAAACGGGACGCTCTTACTGGCCTCTGCGTTTGCTATCATTCCCTCTCCTTCCCGATATGCTTGTACGATTAAGGTTTGTTGCAACGTATGCACTGATCGTCTTCGTTGTTACGTGCGAATGCCGCAGCCGCGCTTTGCTGTTGGACCCGTTGTCTTTTAGGAAGTGCGTGCGTTGCGCGCGGCGATGGGGCAGCCTCACTAAAGACTACCATGACATGATCACGTAATGTGCCGACTTCTACGTGCTTCAGTTTTATCACGCAACGCTACCTCCTAGCCTTCTTTTTTCTCCCCTTTCTTCATGGCGGAAACATAGCAAGTATAATCTAGGCAGGAGGCAAAACACGTCGCACGGTGGCGCTGCCTTCAGTTTTGGCGCAATCGAAAGGAACAGCCGTTCCCGCGAAGAGCAAGGCCGACAGACGCGTGTGGAAGCATCGCCGTAGTCGTGCGAGTCTAACGATAGGAGAGACGGGGGAGACTGTGAGCATGATTAAAACAGTTACGACGAACTCGTCTACCACTCGTTCACTCGACACGACGAAACTAATACTTGATGCCAAGCTTTTAAAAATATTCAGTACACGGTTATGGTTAAAGGTTACGGACGGCGAAGCAAGCAAGCGAGAACCTCCCCCCCCACCACTTTTTCTTTTTGAAAACAAGTCTGTTCACAGACAAGGCAAACTTTGTCTAGACAAGCAGCACGTTTACAAACTAGAGTGAATGTAAACAAATGGAAGACCGCCACAGATAACGAATAAAGGCGTGCTTGGGGTAGACAGACAGACAGACAGACAGACAGACAGACAGAGACAGACAGACAGACAGACAGAGACAGACAGACAGACAGACAGACAGAGACAGACAGACAGACAGACAGACAGAGACAGACAGAGACAGACAGAGACAGACAGAGACAGACAGAGACAGACAGAGACAGACAGAGACAGACAGACAGACAGACAGACAGACAGACAGACAGACAGACAGACAGACAGACAGACAGACAGACAGACACACACACACACACACACACACACACACACAAAACGAGGCATAGCGGTCGTTGCTGTAATTCCCTTCTGAGATCAAGTAATTAACGCTAGCTCACCTGGACATTTCAGATTTGCGGACGAGCAAGAACTCGCTGGCCAGTGCCGTTCTGTTCATGCGGACCTGAGAAGAGCAAGAGAGAAGAGGATAGACGCGCGGTGTGGATAAAGCAGATCTTCTGTAACTGCTATAGCAAACAATAACGCACCGAAAGTTGACTTAGAAATTTTCCTCCCTTAATTCTCTAGCACAAAGATGGCTACTCTGAAGAGTCTGGCCACCAATGTAATAACTTTTTCAAGAAAACCGGTCGGGAGCTTTTAATATCCTCCGCTATTGGAACGCAGCTGCGAAAATGGTGCAGTATAACAAATAACCATGTCGACTCGAAAAATATTGTACGCATATCGCTTATCGTTCGTATTAACTAAGGAATTGAAATAAAATACTTTCCGATAAAGGGACTTTCCATAAATACTAATGAATTTCAATATCTTGCAGCGCAATGAACACACGCAACGGGTGCCGGGACTGTAGAATAACTGCATACGCGCGAGTGCTACTTTCGGTCGAAAACGCAAGAGCTGTAGCAAAAAAAAAAAAATAAAATATGCGAGGCACCGCGCATTTCAGAGTAAACAAGATGCAATGGCGACAGCCGAGGACAGCTAACTCGCAAGTTTGGTCTCATAAATGCAACGTGTTAATGTCATTTACAATGCATTGACATCACGGGATGTGCAAAGATTACTCAGTGACGTATGAGGAAAAGCGAAATCCACCTGCAAGGTGACGTGTAGCGGGTGGATTTCGTATTTCCCGCTTAACACGCTCGCATACTGTTCCGCTTATTCAACGAAACTGCCGCGGTCACTGACGTCGCGCAGAGCTTAGGGCTGCTTCGTACTGAACGGACGACATGCTGCTACCACAGTTTCACTAAATACGCAGCGTAGCTGCGTGACAGGTCACAGATATGGAGCACGTCTGACAGATTTAAGGATCTGTGAGATTTTTTTTTTATGCGCGCAACTAGTTTTCGCGATCGTTCGCTCGGCCCAGGGACGTGGCACGCTTCTCCTCCTTCAAATTATAATAAGGCTTAACGTCCTGACGCTGTACGCAGGTACGAGGGACGCCGTAGGGAAGGCAGGGCTGGACGCCGTAGGGAAGGCAGGGCTGGACGCCGTAGGGAAGGCAGGCCTGGACGCCGTAGGGAAGGCAGGCCTGGACGCCGTAGGGAAGGCAGGGCTCCGGAACAACTTCGATCACCTAGGGGCTTCTTTCGCACGAGAGTCTTTTTTTTTTGTGTGTGTGTGAATTCCGCCTACATCGGAGTGCGACCGGGAATCGACCGCGCGACCTTGCGCGCAGCACAGCATGATCGAAGCTATACGTACTCCTGCTTGACCCTGGCGGCCGCGCCCTGCAGTTGATCAGCGCGACGGCCGAAAAAAAAAGAAAAAAAAACAAGGAAAGAAAAAAAATGGCTGTGGCTTAGCTAAGGTTAAGCCCATGATGCGAAGCATACTAGCCTTTATTTTACTTGTTGAACCACTGTTTAGCCTGGTCAACTGCTGTTGCTTGGCTATATTTGGTTCGGCTAGACGAAGAAACAACTCATGCAGGCGAGCGCACGAGCTGAGACCCGGCTATGTAGCTACGCGGCCGCAAGCGAGCGCACGAGTTGAGCCTCCGCTTTTGCAGCTGTTGTGACGTCATATGGTAGCTACGCGGCCGCGCGCGGCGCAGCAAGGAAGAGCGTGGTTGTGCGGCTAGTATGCTTCGCATAAAAGGTATCACAGCTCTAGCGACACCGGCACAAACGACGCCGTCTGCCTGGAAAAAGAAGGGACCTACCTCGCTGCTGAGCGACACGACGAGGAAGGCGGTGCCCCGCAGCGGGAACCTCACCGCCGAGTTGCCCGACGGCCACTGGTCGTCGCGGAGCTCCAGCAGCCGCAGCGTGGGCTCGTACTCGCCGCCTACCTTCAGCGTCGTCTGTCTCGGCGAGGGGAGAAAAAGGTGGGGGAGAGAAACGTTGTGTACACACCCGCTCACGTGTCAGGTAAATTCGCACTGCGTGAAAAAAAGCAATTTGACGAGTTTGTTGTTTTTTCTCGTGCAGGCACTCCGCGCAACTTTCTCATTAAGTGTGCGTCCAAAACCCCGATTTATCACCATTCCTTGCTTATGTTTCCGGCACCATTTCGCTCGTGGTAAGGCCACCGTACTATCGTCCTTATGAAAGCGGAAACACGCCAGTGCGCATTCCCTTTCGTAATGTTTAAATGTGGCGTGGCGCGAAGCCGCGGCGAGAGGAGGAGGAGGAGGAGGAGGCTGTACAAAGAGGGAAACGGCGGTGGACCGCGAAAACAAAACGAGAGAGCGGTACCGTTCCTTCCCTGCCGGCGTCCCTTCTTCAACGCTTCCTTAATTATTTCTGTGATGGATTGAATCCCTTAATTGGAACAAGCATGGCTCGACGGCCTGGCTATCTGAAAGGAATGGAGGAGAAAAAAAAAAAAAAGACGGAATCGCATTCGGCGGTAGACGCCGGTGGCGCATGCGAAGGTCCGTGGCGATACACAGCGGTATGTATATCGCGATCTAATCCCTGAAGCATTTATCCGGGGCGAGAAACGGGCTGCAAAGCTGTTGCAGGCCGACGCAATCCCGCAATAGTAGGCGAATATTCGGGGGCTGGCGCTTGTGTTGCATGTCACGCATATCGGCGGTAAGATATCGATCTCGTCATCGATGCATAGTTTTGGTCGGGCGGCCCCCTACTTCGGATGTCCATCCTTCATTTGGCGAGGGGAAGCTCCGGCACGAGCGCTTGTTTATGAGCACTTGCGCGCATCGGGGTTACACCAGTTGTGGGGGTGAAGGATTCACACTGCAGGTTGTGCGCGTCCACATCAAACTTCGAACGAAAAAAAAAAAAAGGCTTTTGTTCACGGGCGTGCGCAAAGAAAAATTGTGGTTAAAGGAAAAGCGTTCAGGACGGAGATGCACGCCGAAGAAGGAAAGGTGTTTTCTCTGTTTTGTGTTATATTATATTTCGTATTATTACTATATATTATATATTGTGTTATATATTTATTTTACAATCGCCCTTCGTGTATATATTTGATGTGCAATAGAGAACACTAAACATTTGAAAGTTTGCATACGTGTGCGTGTGCGTGTGTGTGTTTTGCATAACTGTATATAGCGCAGCAAGCAGAACGATGACATACCAACTAGCCCCAGTCGAAGCTCTATTCTCTCCGTTTGTTTTCGCATACCACCGAGGCGCCGCGCAACATGTGGCCGAAGAGGCTGACTCGCGTGTTCCCTATCACAAAGATGATTAGAGTTCCATGTCACGCTGCAGTGACGGCGTATGAAGAAACACTGCAAATTGTGTGAGTTATGAATTACTAGCTCTTCCTTTGGCGGACTTGTGCCGAGAGAGAGAGAGAGAAATAAAGTAACACTCAAACCATGACGATGGCATGCGGCGAGCACAGTCGTCGGTCGTCGCATGTCAACTCGCAAGTGCATCGGCTATTTATCCGTGACTCATTATACGTACCAGAGTGTTGTCACTAGCGCTCGCGTGCATGCGAGAATGTGCGTAACAACTCTGTATTCTCAACGTGCGCAATTCTTGCGCCAACGTTCAGGAAATTTCGGACAGCGGTGAGTCTCGCGCCGGGCGACGACTCGATAAGTGATAATTGGGTGAAAACGAATGCCGGAAAAAATTAGAACGACGGCGTTTAGCAATACTTCCTCAACCGTAGGAGGACTGCAGTCGTTTATTCCCGAAACCACAAGGAGCTGGAACGTGTAACTGATACAATTCAACCGTTTTCTTTTTTCAAGAACGCACGTCAACATGGAGTTTTTAGCGTGTCCGGCATTCCAATAAATGCAAGCGGACTGGGCGGTTTACCGGACGAGCGGATGACGTATGCTGGGAGGGGGTAGCGCGAAAAAAAAAAGAAAGAAAGAGTACATTTCAGTTCCTGGCATCATTGAATGTTTATTCGTATATTTTTTAGTTGAACCTATTCTGTATAGGGCATTTTTTCTGTTGATTATACATGAAGATCTATTGTGCAAGGTCGCAGTCGTATTGCGTAATGTTAATATACTCATTTGAGTGCGCACTGACGAGCGCAAGGCTAAGAAGGGCGGCTTTCAGAATGGCGGTACACCTAGTGAGTTCAGGTGAAGTGTTCGAACCACACATGTGAATGCGCGCGCATATGAGGCTGTGGCCCACTGCCTCCGGCGCCGCACTTCTCTGAAGCTTCTAACAATTTCTTGAATAGAAATTGCTTTACGTTGGTTCATTCCTCAAGTACACTGCCGTTCAAGATAAGGCACCACATTTGTGAAGTGGTGTGCAGTACACTGGAGAGGTCAGAGACACTACAGTACTATACTACTACTACTATTTTTACCGTGTACTACTATTCTATTGATCTATAATGCCCTGTTTGCTTCGAATCTAAACTACTGTCATTTGGCCTGGGGGACGTGCTACTACCGAATCGGACCTCTCGCAGCTATTAGTGAAAAAAACGTTTTTGAGAATGATTGAGAATGTGCCAATTCTGCATCCTACTAGCCAGCTCTTTAAGCAGCTTAGAATAATTACACAAGACACATACGAGTACAAATTGTTGTGCGAATATCGCCTGAATTATGACCGTCATAATTCTCTCTTCATAGGGCTAGTAAATCTCCATCGGGAAGAAGTATCACATAACACAAGAACAACAGAAATATCGATCGTTCCGTATTGTCGCACTGGTTTATGGTCAGCAAATGCTTCACAAGAAGCTTCGGCGTTTGCTACATGACTGTAATAAAAAACAAATCGATGTTCGTGAAGTAAAACTATCTGACTTGTACGTGTTCTTTCTAGCCTAAGATTGACCTCTAGAGTGGTCTCTGACATGTATTTAATTATATTCTTAAATACCACCATTACAATGCGTACGTTGTAACGAGTTGTGCTGATGTATGATGCAGACGTGAAGTGATATGTGCTAATCCACGACGCCCTGTGTATACGGCAGTAACTATAGTGATGCGGTTAATTTGATGGTTTCTCCAAATCGTACGACAATGCGAACAAAATGATTGTGCCCCTGGTGCCGTATTTGCCAGTATGGGGTCGAAGGACTCCCTCAAGCCCTTCTTGAATGGCTTTTCTCTTCGCCTCCTATCGCATGTGTTGTGATAAACCAATAATCAATCAATCAATCAATCAATCAATCAATCAATCAATCAATCAATCAATCAATCAATCAATCAATCAATCAAATACTCACGCCGCTCTCTTGCAGTCCGCCATTAGCGATGGAATTCAGATTGAAGTAGAGCACGCTGCCCATCCACTGCATGCCAGACAGGTTGTTGGGCCTCGGCGTGAAGTAGGGCTCTGACACACAGTTGGGACACGTTCGCATTCAATTTAACAAGTTACTGAAACACAACTGTCGAATTAATGGGCGGAAATGGCCCAGGTACCGCACCGCGTACACCGCTTATTAAATTTTTTTCCATTTTTTTATGCCCTTTATACACACAAGGCTTGGCACGACGCCAAGCCTTCGCTGTCGCCAGCAGCAGCCACTCGCTGCGACGGGCGATATCGAATGATAAAATGTAAACAAGCCTCACGTAATGCGTGCCCAAGCGTCCGCTAACTATGCCGCATGTTC
This sequence comes from Dermacentor albipictus, assembly GCF_038994185.2. Taxonomy (NCBI): domain Eukaryota; kingdom Metazoa; phylum Arthropoda; class Arachnida; order Ixodida; family Ixodidae; genus Dermacentor; species Dermacentor albipictus. The sequence continues at coordinate 112,850,345 of NC_091823.1, forward strand.
TGAGCAAGCAAGAAGATAAAGCAAAAAAAAAACGCGAACCATTGCCGATGATTGTCAAGGTAAGCGAATTGCCAAACGCTTCCAGAAAACTTCTTTATCAATGTTCTTTGAATAATATATTATTCTGGGTGAATTTTGGCCACTTTATGTAACGATTCAATTAGGCGCTTTAAAATTGAACATTTTAAATTAGGTGCTTTAAAAATTTTGGAAACGTCTCCTTCAAAAGTCTCTCGCGAGGTAAAGGGTTTAGGATATGCGAACTCAAAACAAATAAGTCTAGCTGCAACAGAGAACATTAAGTGTCTCGCTTCACTGACACTCAGGCACTACAACAACATATATTAAAATTTCACACCAACTTACCTACAAACGTGCACAAAATACATGCGTCTTTGGTATAACAAGGTACTCGTAATGCACAACTAAACGAATGAAAATGAAGTGGTAACCTAAAGGAAACCAAGGTGAACCTTCCCCAGTTCATGAGCAGGTGGCTTCAAGCTCAGTTGTCTCACGAAACAGTATGCCGTGCCATGGTTAGTCGAGCCAGGGTGGTGACCGTTGTGTGCAATGCCTTGGGGAAATGCATGAAGCAGTAGGTTAATAACTGGCTTCCTATTTATGCTCATGCCACACGAACATGGAACATTAGCATGCCACATTGAGGGCCAGGCCCCTCGTACCCCCCCCCCCCCCCCTCCGACTAAGCACTGGAGGCGGGTGTCTGCAATGGAGCAGAGTTTTACCTTCGCGTTGTTGCCTATACTGCCCATTTTCACAACCTTCGAGATAGCCCTTGCAATTTTATGCGAAGCATATTACTAGAGCTCAACCCAGCTTCTCAGGCGCGGCGGTGTCGCCTTCAATACCACGTGACACCGTGACGTCACGACAGAGGAAAAACGGGGCTCCAACTTGCGCCGTCGATCGCGGCGTCGCCGCTGCGCTTGCCTCTGCTAGACACTCACGAGGTGAGATGCCTCCTGGAGACAGAGCTGCTCGTTGGAATGAGAAGCGAAGGTTGCGGCGTGCTACAGAGACTGTTTCTAGGTGGCTTTGCTACGGCGCAGCGACTACGCGCCCCGCATCGGACGCGGTGAGCGTCGAGCAACGCAGCGTTCGGCGCGACAACGAAATGTGCGCCTGAGCAAGCGCCGCACGCCTGAGCCGACGCCGATGACACCGGCTTTTCTGCGACACGAGCTCCTTAACGCTGTCGCATTAAAATAAAGGCTAGTATGCTCCGCATCCTGGGCTTAACCTTAGCTAAGCCACAGCCATTTTTGCAAATGAAATTTGCAAAAATGTGTATTTTAGCGTTGCAAATGTCATATCTAAAACTGTCATATTTAAATGTTTGTGAGGACTACGTTCGCAAACGAAGGCTTAGAACTTTACGGGGTGGTGCTTTTTTTGACCATACAGCAACTTTAAAGATCACCTGTGGCATATAGCTGTACCATAGCAGTCTATAGCAGTTTTCTTATTGTGATAGCAATTACATGGACACTCCGCGCGAATTCCCGCCGTCGTCGTTAGCGTTGCGGTCATCGTGAGGGTAGATGTATAGTCCAAGCGCGATAAGATGACTGCCGCGCGCCGTACGCTGTAGCTGTGAAGGAAAACATGAGAGGGTGAGCCGAGAACGATGGTGGCTTGGTGCGGCGGCGTCTTCTCGCGCAAGCTACTGAGGAAGGCGGGCAGATGTGCGAGCGCTATAGGAAGGGGGGGGGGGGAGGGAGGTGAGGAAGGATGCAGGGTAGCGCGTTTTCTGTTCTACTGCGGCCACGCGCGTCCTATCCTATAGGTAATCTGTGGTGGGTTCGAAGGATAGCCAACCCGAGATAGCTGATGGCTTCGTGTATGTTGTGTTCTCGCGCACCCATAGTTCGCGTTGAAGCGAGAGGCAGCACAAAAGGGAATTCGCTCGCCGCTGCTGCCGCGCTTCCTCACGCCAGCGTTCTTGCAGCGAGTGTCCGCGGTCACTGTGCGAGATGTGTTCGTGTTCGCCTGTGCGCGCGACGCCACGCTTGTCAATTTAGGTTGTGAGCTAATGTTTACATCAGTTCACACAGCTGATAAAACTACTAACCTTACCGCGTATATAGCTGTCTAATAATTTGCTATCGCAATCAATGCTTCGAGTTGCGGGCGAAACTGCGACTTTTCTTTAAAACTCTTTCTATCGCGGAAGCGTGCGTGTCAGAACGAAACTAGGTATAACACAGAGAACGAAGATAGGGACGTGAGGACTAGTATACTAAGAGTGCATTTGCCATTATCCGTGTCATTTCTTCCCCTTCTGAACGATCTAAAATAAACTGTTGTGTTCTTTTATATACTATCTGAGAAAAAAATACGGCAGTGAAAATGTTAAAAATTTAGTTAGTGATTATTTTCTGTTAATCAATCGATTACGCCTCTTGATATGTCGGGCAAGTAACGTCTGCCTCTACGCGTAATCCAGCTGAACGACTAGAGTTATGCTATCTGCCACAGTAAATTAAAAATATTTCTGTAGAATTTAAAACAAAACAAAAACTCTGGGCACACTTACTGTTCGCCAACGAAAGCCATCCGCAACTCGGTCGCGCGAGCATCGCCACCTTTATATTGGCAGCGAAAGTTATAATTTGGGTTTTTGCGTTCCAAAAGCACAGTACGATTACGAGGCACGCCGCAGCGAAGGAGTACTCCGGATAAAGCTACTCGCTGATCGGACAAAGACTTCAATGACATGACCGCTCTTACCGCAGCGATCCGACGAGTTATACGTAACCTCCGGTACTCGAAGAATGACGAGATCAGGCACGTACCCAGGGGGGGGGGGCGGGGGGGCCCACCCCCCCCCCCCGAAATCAAGTGGCATACCCCCCCCCCCTCCCCACCCACGCCGCCACTCCTCACACATTCCTAAAGCGCCGCTGTTCATCGGTCAACCTTATGCTGCCTTTTTCACTCCTTTTAGATGGCGGTAGTTATCGGCATCTCTTGTAATGTGAAGGACAGTTTTCTCATAAATTCTGCACCCGCGCGATTAACTCGAGATGCGTTCAGTTGTCACCATCTATTCAACCATCACGCGCATAGCTGTGGCTTTTGTTAGTTCAACCTTCTCTGTTTAGGCTGACCCTGGGACCAGGAGAGGGATGCGGCTGTTATTTAGCTGGTCTGTATACTCTCATGGAACGAGTTGCGGCCGGAGAAAACGCCAATTGCGTTTAACTTTTCCCTTTGCTTCATTATTTCCTTGAGTTACGGCTCGCCGCGACGCTGGCAGATGCCCGGAACCATATACACGTGATATGGGTTAGATAAGGTGGGAAATAAAATCATGTGAAAGAGCGTCCATCATGAAACCCTGCAATAACCCTTAAACCCATAAGCAAGATGACTGTCGCCCGTTACCTCGTCTGTTTTTCCCTAATTGTATAGCACTTGTCGTGCAAAATTGGCAACTGGAAACAAAAATCGCAAGGAGTTGAGAAATTAAGCGATCTACTAAGGGAGAGAGCCAACGCAACAACCAAAAATGTTGACCGTTATTTATGAGAATATTTATGGATCAACATCTTTTTATTTAAAAATGAAGTAGAGGAAACGCCGCCGGAAGTGGAGAATAATTACTTGCTTTGAATGACGCTTCTACAGTTATCGGTCGAACCGCCTCACGTAGCCACTTCTCTGCTGTGCTTATGTGGGTGTTTTTCTAACCTTTCTCGGTGAGCGCAGTACGTCTAGAATCGCAGAGTCCTGCGCTCTACGCGGTTGTATGGGACTGGCGGCCGCACAGCGTTACGCAATTCGCGGAACTGTCAAAACTGATCAACAAGACGAAAATAACTGATATTCGAAACTATAACATGAGAAAGACTGAAGAAGCCGTAAAAAAATGAACGCAGCCTGAAATCAGTAAAAAAGAAACCTGGCATAGAACAAACCATGATGTATGCACTAAAATATAAGAAGGATAATATCATAAGCAATCTCGAAGATACAGTAAAAGCAGCGGAAAAATTTTAAGCTGACCTGTATACAGTACCCAGAGGAGTCACGATACCTCTCTTAGAAACAGTAATGAACAGGATACAGAAACTCTCCTATAACTAGCGATGAGGTCAGAAGGGCCCTGCAAAACATGAAACGATGAAGAGCGGGAGGAGAAGGTGGAATAACATTCCATTTAATCGAAGATGGAGGAGACATAATGCTTGGAAAACTGGCGGCTCTTTATACGAAGTGTATATCGACTGCAAGGGTCACAGAAAACTGGAAGAATGCAGACATTATACTAATCCACAAAAAAGGAGACGTTAAAGAATTGAAAAATTATAGGACCATTAGCTTGCTCCCAGTATTATATAAGATATTTGCCAAAATAATCGCCAATAGAATAAGGGCAACGCTGGATTTTGTCAACCAAGGCAACAGGCTGGCTTCAGGAAGAGATAGCTTACAATGGATCACATCCATGTCATCAATCAGGTATCAGGTTATCGCGAAATCTGCAGAGTACAATAAGCCTCTCTATGTGGCTTATATAGATTACGAAAATGCATTTGATTCAGTAGAGATACCAGCAGTCTAGAGGCACTACGTAATCAAGGACTACAGAACGCTTACGTAAAAAGCTTGAAAAATATTGCTACATGCGTGTGGTATTTGTTTGTTTGAACGAGGTGCGTGGGCGCCATCACTCCAGAAAAGAGGAGGAAGAACGAACTGGGCTCGCGCTGTGAACCTAACGGGTCAGCGCTGCAACCGTTGTTGTAAATATAATCTGTAAATAGTTTCTCGTCTTACTGACTCGTCCTTCGCGTTAGAATATATACAGAGGTTCTGCAGCTACCTTAATTCTACACAAGAAAAGCAGGGAGATACCTATAGAGAAATGGGTCAAACAGGGAGACACAATTTCTCCAAAGCTATTCACTGCGTGCTTAGAAGAATTCAAGCTATTAAACTGGGAAGGCTTAGGAGTAAAGATCGACGGCAAATATCTCAGCAACCTTCGGTTTGCCGATGACATTGTTCTATTCAACAACAATGCAGACGAGTTACAACAAATGATTGGAGACCTTAACAGAGAGAGTGTAAGAGTGCATATAGACGATATTCTAATTGACATCAAGAGGAAAAAATGTAGCTGGGCAGGTCATGTAATGCGCCGGTTAGATAACCGTTGGACCATTAGGGTTACAGAATGGGTACCAAGAGAAGGAAAACACAATCCAGGACGACAAAACACTAAGTGGAGCGATGAAATTAGGAAATTCGCGGGCGCTAGTTGGAATCGGTTGGCGCAGGTCAGGGGTAAATGGAGATCGCAGGGAGAGGCCTTCGTCCTGCAGTGGACATAAAACAGGATGATGATGATGATGATGATGATGCTGCTGCTGCTGCTGATGATGATGGAGGTGGTGGGCCAGTAGTGGGTGGTGCCAGTAGAATAAACTACTGGCATAGCTACCGGAAACCAAACGTCTCGGCAAATCGCGATTCTTGCTCCGTGATCTCGACGCAAGAGGACACGTGTTGGGCCACCACTGTGGCTTGACGGAAGCGTTAGCTTGCTAAGGCTGCCTGCGTGGCGTAGTGCTTCCTCCTTTATTTGAACGCGACAGCGTTAAGGAGCTTGTGTCGCTGAAAAGCCGGTGTCGTCGGTGTCAGCGGCGTTGGCCGTGAGCAATAAATCCTAGCAGGCACTTCATGAATATTTACCTTCATCCACTTTCCTATAGTATTTCCTCGATGCTTCAAACGGCTTCGTTACTTTGTAAACTCACTTTCATCGAAATACTGTGTAATAAATAATTAAATAAACATTATTAAAACTGACTGCAGGATTCCAACACAAGACATCTAGCATTGAAACCATTATTCCACGAACGCATGCATCGACAAGTGGCATAGAACGCCATTTGAATTCCTTGCGGGCAAATCAGCGCGTTAAGAGGCTTGGCGCATTTCGGTTTGGCCACCTTGACAAGCTGAACTGCAACAACTAAAGGCTATGAAATGCGAAGCATTCCTTGGCGAACATTTGTAACTTCGACAGTATCTATCCAGTCGCCTAGGTCTTGGTGCTCTCATTGTCGTTTCGTTAACTTGGTATGCACCAAAATTGGCATAGTATGACAAGAGTGTGTGACGAACATAAATGATCGGTCATGACATGAATATCATGACATGCGTGTCATGTAGGTCTCAAAACAGTCGTCTACGTCTTGGTGCTTTCATGGTCGTTTCGTTAACTTGGTAGGCACCCCGCACATTGTTTCCCCTAACATCACTCTGAAAAAAGTTTACAACCTTTGGGGCTTATCTTATCCCCAAACAATCGTTATCTGCCTTGCTTGCGTTTCCTCTCTCAAAAACCCGGCGATCGCTCCTTTCCTGTCGAGAATGCTGTGTCAAGCTGATAACGCGCAAGCCATTCGTGACTACCAGGCTCGCAGCGTTAAAGAAATGAAATGCGGGCAAGAAGATGAGAATAATTCTTTGGGGACGAAATACAACCTAAAGAGTGCAAACTTTTTTTAGAGTGGTCGATTCCCACAGAGCGCGGGATCTGCCGGCTTTTCCCCCTTCTTTTCACCTACACTTCGTGCAGGCTCGTGTACACGAGTGTAGTTGGTGTGCTGCACTTGGCTCGCTGGGGTGTAGCCAATAAATGCAGACAGCGCGTCGTCTTCTGCACCAGCGGACAAAAAGCGCCTGACATATACATCGCGAATGCGCAGTGCACAAAGACAATTTCTCAATTCGTATAATACAGTGCGGAGTCTGAAACAGCCCTCACCACCTGTGAGTAAGATAATATCTTCTTAGAAGATAAGCTCACCTTCATATGTGACACATGGTCACGCCAGCACTTCACTACCGTCCTTGCAGCCAATATACTCACTATCATCGTTATATCAGCGCTGACAGTCAGACAAAATAGCGTCACGCGTTTGCAACGCCAGCCTGCTTGTTTGTCGTTTGCTGCCTACAATCATCGAAGGCGCAGTGTAGAAAGTTTTCATGCTGCACTACAGCTATCAAAAAATGGCTTCGTGTAAGTGGACGGAGCTATCCTTTTCTACACCAAGTAAAAAAATACAATGGTGACTTCCTACACTTGCTACAACTGTGTAGCCAGTGCAGGTAAAAAAAAAAGCCCTATTGTGTGTGTTCGCTACGAACGTGTCTGCAATGAATAAAGGGAAAATCATAAAGGATGTCTGATTTTCCCTTTATTCATTGCTTCTCTCCACCTTGCGGGTTTCCGCAGAACTACTACGTCAAACGTGTCTGCAGTTTCGAGTACGCCGAGTTGCGAGTATAAGTGTATATTATAGTGACCACAAAAGCCTTGTGCCCGTCGTTACAAAGTGACAATGCAATGAAGTATTCACCACAAGTTTTCTTATCACGACATTTACAGCTCCGCTGGTCATCCACCTTCGCACGGTGCAATGGCCTTGAATTTTTTCGGTGATGCCACCATTCCTCAGCCGCTCGAGCCAGCACAGAGCCGTTACACAGCTGGATGCGATGTCAGGTACAGCACACGAACGTTTTGTCAAGTGTATAGACGTGCACGCGCACCCTCCGGTCACAGAGTCCACCAACGTTACTAGGTCGAGTACACTGTCCTGTCACAAACATTTCTAAATAGTGTTTCGACAAGTCCTTTGACATCTACGTTAGAGTAAAGGCGCTGGACCGCACATAAAGAGGACCTCATTAGCGGTCTTTAGAGGCGGCCGTGAGGAACGCGAGAAAAGCGAGGTGGCGCGCAAGACGGACTATGGCGACGATGGCTACGAGGCGGCGCCAGAGTCGCGCGCGTCGTTAATATGACTCTACGCGCTCGCCTCCGCTCCGTTCGCGAGTGCGCACGCATCGAGGCACTCTACGCGTCGTCTATTCACCAAAGCGCTGCATGAGCGGAGGTCTGTCTGCGGCGGCCGCTGTGAATCGTACCCGCGCGTCAGCCACACGCTGCCTCTCGCGATCTCCCGATTAGCGAGGCAGTAGCGCCACACTTCGCTCTGTTTGGGAAGCGCCGCACGAGACAGATTATCCGCACCAGCCTGTATATCGCGAAATGAAAACACGTATAAAGCTGCGTTCAAATTGAGCTTTAGGAAGCATCTAATCGTTAGTTAATTTTCTTGTTGAACAGCTTAGCCAGCGTTAACTAGAACACGCGGCATATACACTTGTCTCCCGCGAGCTCGTACCGGTGTAGCAGTAGAGAGGGACACCGTCGCCGCCCCCGCCGCCCACTTCGACGAAATCCAGGGCCAGGAAGTAACGCCGGTTGTGGCGGAGCCCAGTCAAGCCGATGTGCAGGCAGGGGAACCTGGGAAAGAGCAATAGCGAGCCTCATTGAAGGAGGTTTGAATGACGCAACTAACGGAATAATTAGGTACTGTTCGAATAAATGAAAGGGTGATAAATTGCTTTACCGATCAACTATTTGGTTACACGTCCACGAATAATTGAACGATTCACATCCTATTCGAATTGAATTATCGGATTTTACGTGCCGAAGACAATATGAATATGAGGCACGCCGTAGTGGAGGACTAGGGAATAATTTAGACCTCTTGGGGTTCTTTAACGCGCACCCAATGCACGGTACAGGGTATTTTTTTTTCATTTTGCCCTCATCGAAACGCCGTCGCGGCGGCGGCTTGATTTGATCCCGCGCCCGCGGGCTTAGCAACGCAACGCCAAAGCCACTAAACAGCACGGCGGGCGATTCACATTGTGCAAATATCAGCAGAATGTGTTCACTTGTTCGGCACAGGGCTGCCACTTGAGCGATGTAAGTTGTAAAAATGGGTGACAGTGAACAACGTCAACGATACGCTACTTTCTCCGTATGACGCTTAATTTGCATTTTGGGAGTAATTTGTGGTGCCACTTCACGTCCACTCCAGCGTATACCCTTCCAAGTGTCAGTGCATGATTGTACAAGTTCTCTTTCTGCTAAGAATGAAATTCATTTGGCATAGGCACTTCTTCCTGTGTTTGGGTGTCTGCTGCGTGTCCCTCCGCGCCCGATATACAATGGCGTTCAAGCACCAACTCGTAAAAAAAAAGTGAAAGTCAATTATGTATTCTTATTTGATTTGAATGCGAAAGGATGATTTCTCTAATTAATTGGTTACGTCCATGATACGCGACGTCATACATTGTCACGTGTCCTTCGCAAGTCTACCTTAATCCACCTTGTTCTAATTTGTACCAACCTTAATCCACTTTAATCTAGCTTGCTCTTATTGTACCAACCTTAATCCAATTTGATCCACCTTTATCAACTTTAATTCACTTTACTTCACCTTCATCAACTTTACTCCACCTAAAGTCACCTTACTCTAACTTGTCCTAACCTTAATTCTTTATTACTACTGACGGCTTACAAGACGCTGATGACGTCATTGATGATGATGGTGATATTTGTTACCACTCGTTGCGAACAACGCCGGGTTTTCTCCCTCATGGGACATATAATGTCTTCAAGTTCAAGTTTATTCATCAACGATGTCAGATTTACAAGAATTGTATGCAAAATGAGCACTACAAACGGAGTCCCAAAGTTACAAACTGTCAGGGGGACTCCCATACATGAAAAAATGAAAAAAAAAGACAATACAGATCAAGCATTGGTTACGGTGGCATTACAGACTAAATAAGAAACAGCGCGAAAAAAGAAGAACTCAAAACTGTTTAGTAAGACAAAAAAATGCGAAGAAGACTTTTGTAGTGAACAAGCAATGCAAATACAATAAAAATATGAGTAATAAACGTGTAGTATAATAGCTAAGTCAATTATGATTACAATCACAAAGGCAGTGGTTAGGATGAAGAGAGTTGCTGCATAAAGTATTTCTTAACCTGATTCTTGAATATATGCCCTGTGGGGGATGATTTAATGGTATGTGGAATAGAATTCCATAGTTTTATTCCCGCAAATGTGGTAGCGAACTTACCATAGTTTGTGCGCACTTTAGGCAAAAGACGATTATCGAGTTCAGAGAACCTAGTAGTGTTAGTATTTACAAAAGTTTCAATAACAAAGCCATCTATGTGTGCAATATTACGAAATAACTTATAGATCACGATTGTTAACTTAAACTGAAAGAGCTGATGAAGAGGATGAATGTTTAAACTGCAATAAAGTGGCGTTGCACTCGATAGGAAATGGCTGAAAGTCATGAGGCGAATCGCCTGATCCTGCATGCGTTGAAGTTGGCTGAGGTGAGCGAGGTATGTGTTTCCCCAGGCTGATATGCAGTAAGATAAATGGCAGTGAATGTGTGCATGATAAAGGGAATGGATAATGTGTGGCTGAAAGTACGAGCGGGTTTTGATTATGGCGCGTATTCCAAACGATATCTTACGGACAAGTGACTGCGCATGAAGACTGAATTTCAGATGCCTGTCTAAAACTACGCCAAGAAACTTAGTGCTAACAGATATTGGTATTAAGTTGTTTTCAAGACGCACCGATATAGAGTTCGAAATTAGTGTCGGGAATTCAAATTCAAATTCAAATTTTATTTTGCCACCATGGTACAGATGATGGCGGAATGAAAAATGAAGGAATGAAAAACCATAAAAACCGTTTCTAGAGGATTGATGCACAACATGTTCTTTTGACACCAGGAAGTTATGTTATGCAGATCAACGTTAACATTTTGCTGTAGCTCGTCGACATCATTAGCACAAGTAAAAATAGTGGTGTCGTCTGCATATAATATACAGTCCGTAGTGGTTAGAACATTAGGTAGGTCGTTGATAAATAGCAGAAACAGCAGCGGGCCAAGGATCGAGCCCTGAGGAACGCCTTGACATATGTTCTTAGCAGATGAGAGTTTGCCGTCAATCTGAACAACTTGAGTACGATTAGTTAGGTAGCTAGAAATAAGCTGAAGTGCTGGGCCAGTTATGCCGTAAGATTCAAGTTTATGTATTAGAATTTTGTGATTAATGGTGTCAAAGGCTTTTGTTAAATCTATGAATACACTTCCAACCAGCTAGCCTTGGTCGATTGCCTTCTTGACTTTGTCGGCAAAGGTTAGAAGCGCAAGCTCAGTTGAGCAACCCTGCCGAAAGCCATACTGTTTAGGTGATACTAGATTAAATTTTGCTAGGTAGGATGATAAACGTGTATGAACTAGTCGTTCAATGATTTTACTGAAAAATGAAAGAATACAAATAGGCCTGTAGTTATTCAGAAGTTCACGATTGCCTTTTTTGTAAACAGGTGTTATTTTACCAACTTTCAGAGAACTGGGAAATATGCCTGCTTTAAACATTTTGTTAACAATATCGGCTATGATAGGAGACAGTTCATTAGAAACTAACTTGATACGTGATGGGTGAACAGAGTCTAGGCCAGGTCAAGTAGACCTAAGCGAAGATATAACATGAAGAACTTCCTTTGCATTCGTAGGTCGCAAGTAGAAAGAATGAAGATGACGAGGCAAGGTCGGTAATGGGGGATCTGTTAGAGAATCGCAAGTACTGCTAAAATACTCGCTGAAGGCATTCGCGATATCAGCTGGGTGGCAGTATGTATGTGTCTCAGTTTTTATTTTTGTTAAATGCATTAAAAGTTTTGATAGGAAATAGGGAATCACTGCACGAGATTAAAGAAAGGCCTTGAGTCGCCCTTGATACGAAGTGCATGCTGTGTCGGAAGTAGCCAGAATCTCATGAGAGAACAGCTTTAGAGGAAGGACACAAGAACCGGTGAAATGCTAAATGCTAACAGGGAAGGTCACACTGCTTCAACCGTTCAAATTAATTTGCAGAAAGTATACAGACGCTGCGCGAGGCTTCCTATTATCTTTTTTTCTTCATTCGTATTAACCGAGAAACAAGTACATAGGGGTATGCGAATATTCCAAACTTTCGAATAACGAAAGGAATAGTGTCCTGTTCAATTCATTCTTCAAATCGAATAGTCACTATTCGTAAGTTCGAATATTTTTCGAATATCGAATATTTCACAACGTCAATTGCGGCCAAATAAACAAACTAGGAGCAAAAGTACGGTGAATTTGCACCCCCGCGGTCATGGTGTAGACGTAAAACATCAGAACCTGCAGTGACGCAGGCGTCATCATCCCGGTAGCCATGCTTTACAGCTATCATTCCCACTCTCTGAAGATCCCTGGGCATTCGAATAAACTGTGGTTCTTAATGCTCTACTTGCGCTTTTAAAGGTCTTGCTGATTTGAGCTGACAAGCGCAGATCATACAATGCGCGACAACGATCGTGTCTGCAAACTATTACACCGCTACGCGCCGCGGAAAGATCTGAAATTGCAAATATAACGCCGCTTTCCCTTCTCCTCGCGGCCGCCGCGCTCCCAGCCGGATGATGACGTTCAGGGCTTTAGACGTTCACGTGCTAGTGCGCCTACGTACACGTGTTTGCTGTGACGTCGCTCGTAGTGACACGTGACTTCGAGAATTATTCTAGGCAACATATATTATTCGTGTAATGTGTTACTTGGATAGACGAACTGAAGCTTAGAGAAATAATAAAACACACAAACCGAACGTCTGCATGCTTTTATTTTACTTCGCACCACTGCAAGAAAAATGTACTTCCGTTTCGTCTGCTTGTTCCCACGTCGTGCCGTCACGCTCGCCGACATTGAAACTATGCCAGTTTCTACTGTGTTCCAGCGGCGGGACCATGCTCTGTGATCCGCTTGCGTCTGCTTCAGCATTCGTGTAGCACTGACCTATAACGCTAGTCAGGTGTCCTAGTGCATAGCGCGCAAAATCATGTGCTGCGCGAAACGAGACAACAGCTCGGAGAAAAAAAAATGAAGGCGGGGCCCGTGACGTATGCGTCGCGTGATCCTAGAGGTTTGGTATGGGAGAATGCAGGGGAAGGAATTTCGCTTGCGGAGGCTAGACGGGGCAAGAGGGAGTGTCTCGCTTGGCAGTGGAGTTCGCCTCCTGAAATCACGGGTTCGCGGCACTGGAATATTTCTATCTCAGTTAGTAATGAGCCTATCTGAAAAAAATTTGCGGCAGAGTGCCCCCTAGAGGACAGGTAACAATTCCAGCGAATAATGAAAATTTGCTATGGGGCCTGGTGAGGCGCCCTTCAATAAACAGCGCTCCGTAACGTGCTACTTAGGGACAAACTTGCTAAACTTAAGAATACTGGCACGTGAACATCGTTTTATATTAATTGTGATAACAGCTATTCATTATTTGAGAAGTATTCGATTCGCTTCCAGCACTGTTCGATTCGTATTCGATTCGGTCACAAAAATGGCTATTCGCACACCTTACAATCGCACATGGAATTCAGCGCAACGTTTCGATGATTTGACAACTCCGGCTATAGGACGCCGGTTAGGGAGCTTTCGCCTCGTCAACGTTTTGCAGTTACGGAATATCGAAACACAAGACGTACACCGCAACAGTGATGATGATGGTTAGGAGCGTAAACCCCTTTGAAACGGGGCGGTGGTATGTGCCACCACACTGGTCTGCTGTTTAAGTGTTTATGTTATTTTAATGTCAAATGTTTCTAAGCATATGGCGCTCGTACCGCCATCTTGTGACGCTTTCTTCATCCACGAGTAGAAACGCTTTTGTGATGATGCGTCATGGTTCTCACAGAAGAAAGGAAAAACAAAATTGTGCAATCGACGATAACAAAGACGTTCACAGCAGCGCATGCTATCAGCGGACTATATTTTTTTTCATCAAGCCCGAACGGTGGTTCAGGGGCCCCTTTAACAAGTGCTCGAAAGAGCTATATATTGGTGGAAGGTTTAGACCGGCGAGTCATGCATGCGGGCAACGTTTTAAAATACGTGTAATTTAATTACTGCCAAATGAAATTTTTATTGCAACTTTTAAGCATGGATTGGCTTTAGCTTCCGTTGTAAACGCTATTGTCAGATGGGAAGAGGACTTGGCACCCGGAGGTACCGGGTCCCAGAGCTTTCATGTACTCATCAACCCAGAATCGTTCGGTACATCAGAAGCGGAATTCTGTGAATTTTACGACCCATCTGATTGGCCACAACAAGTTCATCAAAATCCATTGTGTATGGAATAAGGAAAGAACGTTTTGAAAAAGCGGACCTTTGGTGCAGCGAGAAGTGTGCTGAGGCGTAAAATATGTAAACAATGTAAAATAACCCCCTTATCTATCGTTCTCATTCGCGGACGTACTCATTCATGTGGAACGAAGGATTCCTTGCCTAAACGCTACCCCGAGTCTCAACAGCCGTTATCCGGGCACTCAATCGAGAGCATCCGGGCAACCAGTCAAAACGTAAAGGGACCCTCACCAGGTCCCACAGCAAATTTTAGTTATACTACAGTGTTCTAGAAGGGGGCAGTGGGCTCACTGTCGTATCCCTGCGCCGCTCCGCCGCGGCACACTCAGCGTCGACTTCCCGCATGCCCGCCAGGGGCGCTGACGCATGTTTTACTTGAAAAACTTTTCTTGCCTCGAGTTGCGGTTGCGGTGGTGCGTTCGGTACAGCTCGGTTGGTTCGGCGTTCTCGGCGCTCGACTGCAAATACCGCCGGCGTTGTATGCGTGGCAATATCTCTCTGTGCCTGTGCTGTGCTTCGTGCTTGGCTCAATGTGCAATATGTGTGCGTGAGAATGCCTGGCCGCCGTCGAAATTACTGTTTCGAGCCCGGGTGCCGGACTGGATACAGTCGTGCGAAGGATGCACCAAAGGCGTCTTTGTTCAGCGTCCCACATGATGAGAGAGAGAGAGATAGCAAAGAGAGGAAAGGCAGGGTGGTCAACCAGACGAGCGTCCGGTTTGCTACCCTACCTGTTTCCCACATGATGAACGCCGAAAGGAGTGGGAGAGGAATCTCCACCGTGCAGATGAGAAGCTAGATGAGTCTCGTGCAGTCTGTGAGCTCCATTTTGAACCGCGTTTTGTAATCAGGGACTTCGTGCACATAATAGACGGCAAAGAGCTGCGCATTCCTCGTGATAAGCCGCTGCTGTCGAAGAATGCTGTCCCCACGATTGTTCCGAATTTGCCGCAGTACCTTACGAAGAAGACACCGAAGCTCAGGAACAAAAGGAAGAGGTGCGAAAATGGCAATGCAGCCACGAAGAGAAAGTGCCGAAGCGCGCACGACAGTGACCGTTCCGAATTTCCACCGGCTGCTCTCGGCGCTTCAGGGTCGATCACGGCGCTGGTCGATCGCGACCAGCGCATAGAGAGGAGCGACTCTTGGATAACTTACCATGTGTCTGGATATGTCGCACGAAAGTGCGTAATGAAAACCAACTGCCAGGATTTCATGAATGCGCTAACCGTGTCGTCCGAAGATGAGAATCCTGGGCTTGCTGCGTTGGCACTGCACAGGAATAGAGGCGGGCTTCTCTACCCACGTGGATTAACACTTTTTTTCGTTTGTAAAAATGCTTGAAGACATGTTTACTGAATCCTTCAGCAAAAAACAACTACTTGCTGATAGCATCTTGGATGTGCTTAGTCTGGTGAAAGCAAAGTGCTCGCACAAAATTGGTTGCAGTGAGCATTCAGCCGAACTCACCAAGAATGTAATAAGCTTTTATATTAACGCGATAGCGTTAAGGAGCTCGTGTCGCAGAAAAGCCGGTGTCGTCGGCGTCGGGTGTCGGCGTCGGCGGCGTTGACCGTGAGCGATAAATCACGGCAGGCGCTTCATAAATAAAAAGCAACTTCCAAGATTGGCCCGGTGGGAATCGAACCCAGGTCTCCGGAGTGTGAGACGGAGACGCTACCACTCAGCCACGAGTTCGATGCTTCCAAGCGGTGCAAACGCGCCTCTAGTGAATGCGGTGTTGCCTTCGAAACGAGCCGTGGAAAGTTATACTGCGGTGTATATCGGTAATTATGAACATGTAACGTACAGAAGTCACAATTACACGAGTTGCGAAGTGCGTTTCCGCTGCATTTCTTCTGCGCTTTCCGCACACGCAGAGCCATCTTGCGGCAAACACAGAAGACCCCCTCCTCTCAATGTACGGCGCTGCCCCGACAGGAGGCGCGCCGCGCGCGCATTGGGACCGCTGCCAGGCGCGTCGCGGGACTCCCTCTCCCCTGACGACGCTTCGCCGTGCTTCCGGTTTAGATTACTATCTATCTCTCTGCCCGTGCCGATCACGACGTTTGGCTGGCGTAGATCGTTTCCCCTCCGAGACACCGAGTTCTTTGGTTCGTTTCGTTCGCTCAGGCGCACGTTTCGTTGCCGCGCCCAACGCTGCGTTGCTCGACGCTCACCGCGTGATAGGTGGGCGCTAAGTCCGATGCGGGGCGCATCGTAAGTGATTGCTGTGCCGTAGCGCATTGTCTTATACCCCTTGGCGGGTCGACGGGAACGCTGTCGCGTCCCACTCTTGAAGGCGAAGCTTAAGCGTCCTCCAATTTTTACAACGCGGCTCCATTTTTTTTACAAAGGGCATTAACTCGGAAAAACACGAGAGAAGGAAAACAGTCATGCACAGGAAGATCGCGAAAACTTCCTGAGGCGAGTCTGCAGGTGCATGTTTATAATAATTTGTAAACATCTCCACTTATAAACGTTCAGCCTTCTTGAGCCTGATTTTCCTGGTCCACATTCCTTCCTCGTTTCTTTGTAAATAAACATTGCATAAAGGTACCTGGATTTTATATTTCCTTTCTATATGCTGTGTCGTGTTAACAGTGCGAACGATGTCGTGCATATAAATCATGAGCTTAACACTCGAAAAAGAGATAATCTAATGTTAAGTGTCGTGGAAAAAATTTTGCTTTGTAGCGCGCATTCCCGCTGCAGGCCAGTGATTACGAAAAAAAAAAGGCAATACTAAAATTCTGTCCAATATGACTGCTGCATTAGCGAAACCACATTGCACATTTTAATAGCAGGAAATAAAAGAGGATCGTCCGTTGCTTCGCGTTAATAGCCAGGCGCGTTCATCCGCGCTTCCGGTACAAGACATCGCCTACGCTCCGTAGATCAGCCACAGCGGCGGTAATTCTTTTCTTTGTACACTGATAAGACGCACCAGAACAAGTATCGCGCATTGCACATCGTGAGTGTTGCATTTCTTTCGGGAACTGCTGCAATGCGCGGTACCCGTTCTACTCCGACATATGGCAGCGAGTTTCAGGTGACGCTGCGAACCGCGCCACCTGTCGGCGGCGACACGAAGTGCATCAAGCGCCGCCATCATGTGAGCGCACTACCTCCTTCTAGAACACTGTAGTTATACGCTGGAAGTTGTTACACGTCCTCTAGGGAGCGTTCTGCCACAAATATTTTTCAAATCGGCTCATTAACTCGAGATAGAAATATTTCAGTGCCGCGCACCCATGATATCAGCAGGCGGGCTCCACTGCCAACAAGACGCTCTCTCCACTCGCCCCGTCTAGCTTACGCAAGCGAAATTCCTTCCCCGCGTTCTCCCATACCGGACACTCCAGGATCGTGTGACGCATACGTCACAGGTCCCGTCTTCATTTTTTTTTTTGCTCCTTGCTTTTTTTATTGGCGCTACGCACTTTCGCCGACGGCGTCGCGCGCGAGCTGTTGTCTCGTTCGCGCAGCGCACGATTTTGCGCGCTGTGCACAAGGAAACATGACTCGCGGTATAATTCAGTGCTACACGAATACTGAGGCAGAACAAGCAGATCGCAGAGCGTGATCACGCGCTGGAACATGGTAGAAACAGGCATAGTTTCGGTACCTGCGCACATGATCGCACGACCGTGGGAACGAGCAGACGAAGCGGAAGTACCTCTCTCTTGCTTCGGTGCGAAGTAAAAAAAAGAAAAATGCAGACATTCCGTTTGTGTGTTTCATTATTTCTCTAAACTTCAATTCGTCAATTCAAGCAACAGATCGCACAGATAACAGACGTCTTGAATTCTCGAGGTCACGTGTCACCACGAGCGAAGTGACGTCACACTGCGGACACGATTACGTCATCGTCCGGCTTGGAGCGCGGCGGCCGCGAGTGAAGAGGGAAACGGCGTTCGGATTGAAATTTCAGATCTTCCCGCGGAGCGTAGCTATGTAATACTTTGCAGAGACGATTGTTATCGCGCAATGTATGCTCTGCGCTTGTCAGCTCAAAATGGCCAGACCTGGTGAGGGGCCCTTTAAGAAAATGCAGTCTCTGGCCCCCAACCCTTTCTACAGGACCGCATTATAAAGGCTAGTTACTGCCTAAACAATTTACAAAAAGATTGCTTCAGAGTTCTTCCTAATGTTTGTTCACAGCATCACTCAAGTTGTCTAGTACGCTGAAGTTTTATTTGTCATGTCCGATAGTGACGTTCAAAAGGCAGATACAGGGCACCATACACTTCATTGCCGGCGGTCCGTGAGTTCTGCAGCGCGGGTTTTGCGTCGCCTAGCGAGATGTGGCGCCTCCTTCAAGAGCTTTTCTTCTAGCTCGGCAGTGCGCCCGTCTCCCTGGCGTCTTTCGCTGTCAGTCGTGCCAATTTCAGCCGGTTTTCTTCTAGCTGGGCAGCGTCCATATGGACCAGTGCACAGTATAGCATGGTGTAGCGTGTGCCGTTGCGAACATGCACGACACCCATTTTAATGTTGTGGCTAGTATCATCGTCAACCAATCGCTTCGCCGGCTGCCATTTCATGCTTACATCCACTCTCGATTACGAGGAAGCCAGCATGTTTTTTTTTTTTTTTTCACGGGGAATCTGTCTAGGGACGGTCACTTTCGGCGAGGTCACTTTCGGTGCGATCTTATTGGTTTGTCGAGTTCCTTACATTCCTTATACGCGCTTTATGACTTCGACAACGTCACATGGTTATAGTCAGGCAGGGAATCGGAGTCGACCGTCAAGGCAAAGGAAACAAATTCTAAGTAAAATTACTGCACGCTGAATTGACACTGGGTAGAGCAGTGCATACCGGGCACCACTCGAAACATGCTGCAAGTATTACTATCGCCAACTATCGCTGTCGAGTCCTTTGAATGAAACTGCGGTACTATTTTGATAACCCCGCCGAGCAGTTCACAACGCAGCCGCCGTGTTACACTAGAGTTCTTGCACTTATCAAAAGACGCTCTCCCCATCCTCGATAAGGATAGTTAGCTGGTCGAGCTGGCGTTCCATTCTTGCGGCGAGAAGCGCGACGAAGTGCTTGATACAAAGGCAAGGAAGACTATCACACAACGTTGTTCGTACTTGCTGCGAAATTGTTTTTTGTCTGCGGATGGTTGACGTTTGCGACGTCATGGATTTGACTAGTACGTCGCGTCAGTTCGCAAAATTCGGCTTGACTACACACGCAAAACACATTTACAACAGCGGCGCATCAAAATTGCTTGCCGAGGTTTCGCACAGGCTACCATTCGCCACAATGCCGCGGCCAGTTGACACGTGGCACCACGCGCTTCCCTCATAGGCGAGCAAAGCAAGGGACCATTTTAAGCCCAAAGTTGCCCGAACCACGGTACAAGGGCGTTCTTGCAATCCTCCCCCGTAGACATACGTGGGCAACACGGTCGGGAATCGAACCCTCGCCCTGAGCAACGCGTCATAGCCAATGCGTCACCGCGGAGGGCGAGAAGTTCAACACCATGGCATCGTAGTTGGCAACCAGTAAACGCCAAACATTAAACGCACGCGCGCATACGCACGAAAGCAAACCCGCGAGGATTTAGCTACGGCAAAAGGAGCAACACTTACGTACTATGCAGCAAGCCAGCAACGTTTGTTCATTCGCGCAATCCGTGTTCCAGACGTAAGGGAACGCACATACGTCGTAACAGAGAATTTAAACTAGCGAGAAAGCTTCTGACATCGACCCATGCGTTTAATTTTCCTCCACCGAACTAAACCAATAAGCCGCATATATACGAGTGCGCGAAGAGCTCTCACCTGCCGCCATTGGCCACCATGATTCCAGTCATGTCGTCTCTCTGGTTGTCCCGCACGTTGAAACCGCGGTTGTCACCGCAACAGCAGCTGACCGGCGACCCGCGACGCGCTACCGCGATGACATCCGAGGCTTCGTCCGTCGAGCTGCTGCCTCCGTCATCGACGCTCCCGCTGCTCCCACATTTGCCGCCGTTGGTGACCACCTGCTCGTCTTCCTGCGGACTGAGACATCCGTCCAGCGGCGCAGCTGAAGGGACAACACTCAAGACGCTGCCGCCACCGCAGCTCTGCTTGATGCCGTGCCTTTTGAGGTCCGTGACGACGACCTCCGTGTCCTGCATCAATTCTTCGAGCATCCTGTAGCACACGGCATGCGAGTCCGCATCTGTAGCCGTCATTTGGCCCCTCTTCACCTGATTCAGGTCGCTTAATTACGGGTGATTCTTCCTGGCAGTGTCGCCGGGCCAAGGTACAGGCGTTCTCAGTCCGCTGCGACAGAGGCTGGCGGAGCGAATCAGTGCAGACGAGTCCAGAAATGCCGACTCCTGGAGTCATTCGTTCGCTGCCCATTCATGGCGAGCACCGAGAAATGCAGAATTCGACAGTGCCAGTGCCACGCTGCACGTAGAAACCGAGCGCCTGCTCGCACACCGCATTCGAGCCTTGCCGCTGTGAACGGACGGACGGCTGTCTTCACGTGTGCGCGCAACCGCCGTCGAGTAGCCGCCTAGCCGCCGCATGAACGGAACGCCCTCACCTGCTCGAAACTCGAGCACTCGCTGGGCAAGCGACCGAAAGTAGTTGCGATAACGGTAGTTCCGCTGATACCAGCGCCGGATGTAATCACACGTACAATTCGATGTTAAACACACCAACATTCCTGGCGGCAGGTTTGTGTCGGCAATGCCGTGAAAAAGTGTCATCGACCGAGATACCGAAAGGCGCGTTTTCCTTCCAGCGGCAAATCACACGTTTGCGAACGTTAAACAGTCGTTAACGCGGGCACCAGTTCAGTGCATGTCACTGACGTCACCGCATGACGTACGAAGACGAGTAGTCGCCGCACTGGCGACATTTGTCTAGCAGTAATTCCCACCTCAGCACAGCACGCACAGCATACGGCTGCGATGAAAGTTAGAAAAGTACACTTACTAGTAGTACTTGCATTAGGCATCTCATACGATAGTGGGCTCCTTCGTGCATTCACATTCACGAGTGCATCAAGTATTCCTTAATTTTATTTTTTAGCCTGGCGTATACAGAGTTCAAATAAAGATGGCGGCCCTTGCATCTACTGTGGCGCCCTCAGAACTGCTCGAGACTCACCTGTGACTTCTCCCATCTCTCTTTAGCGGTCGTGAATTTTTAAGTGCTTCACAAATTACAACCAACTATGTTTATGTGCTGTGACATGGACACAGGACATGCCAATTAAATTATGCATGCTAATCTTACCTGCATAGAATCAGCAGTGACAAATTTGCAGAACTTATGCATCAATCTTTGTGGCACTGTCAAATCTAAATGGGAGAAAAACAAACACAATAGGCATACAGCAACTCTATATGTCCAGGGGACTAAATGTACACGGCTGGTTAACCATTTCATTGATGTATGCACACTCGCACACGGAATAAGGTCGACTTCAAGCAAACTGAGGACACAGAGTTGTTAGGCAAATGCAATTTTATTCAAGATGCTCAGGAGCAGGTTATGGAGTTTGAAGGGCTCTACACACTTCACTGGATTCTCTATACCCATCTAGCATTCACACAAGAAGCGTGGTGCCCACAGACAGAGGGACATTACATGTGGCCGCAGTGCATTTTAACAGCTGAATAAACTATTACTGACTGTTCATGAGAAGTGCAGAGAGGAAAACGGCACAACCAGTTTCCACAACCCTGGAAGGAATTTATTTATTTGCCATACCCCTAAAGACCCTCGAAGGAGGGTATTACACAGGATGGGGGGGGGGCTACTAGAAACAAACAAGTGTACATTCAGGTACAGCATACATAAAAGGAAAAAACATTTACAAGCAATTTTTATCGCTCAACAAAGCAGTGTAGTAATTATATGTGAAATTGAACCAAAAAACAACGTACATAAAAATGTGGAGCAAGCAACAATTCGCAAAGCATCAAAAATATCAAGAAAACATACTTAATAAGAAAACACAACTTTTTTAATAGCACGTCACAGTGGTGAAGATTGTTTCCTTAAATTTGGCTATGTCAGTTTCCATGGCTATGTATGAGGGTAAATCGTTCCAATCGATGATAGTGCATGGTATGAAGGATTGAGCAAAAGTTGATGACCGACACAAAATGTATTCCACTTTGTTTAGGCTGATCATGGCGAGGAAAGCTATCGACGATGACTGAAAAAAATCATCACTAAGTGAGCAATGGTGGAAAATTTTATGAAATAGTGATAAGCGAGAGTGTTTGCGACGAAGGCCCAGGGATTGCAAATCGGCACATTTCTTTAATGATGCAACACTGGTGAATGTTGAATAATCTTAAAAAATAAATCGAGCAGCATGGCTCTGCAGGGCTTCAAGGTTATAGGCTAAGTATACCTGATGGGGATTGCAAATTGCCACAGCATATTCAATTTTCGGGCAAATGATTGTGATATATGCCTGTTTTCGTATGAGTGGTGGCGCTTGCTTGAGGGTTCGTTTAAGTATTCCAACAGTGCGGTTAGCAGCTGCCAGGGTTAAACTATTATGGTGCTGCCACGTTAGCTGAGACTGGAAATGAAGGCCAAGACATTTGTAGGAAGTGGAAGACTCAATCGTGCTGCTATTAATGAAGTAAGTGTTTTCAATTTGAGACTTTCGGCCGTTAAATGTCATTACCTTGGTTTTAGAGATATTAAGCGACATTAGCCATTTGGAGCACCATAAGGTAATTGCATCAAGGTCAGATTGCAGGCATTGACAATCAATATCAGAGGAAATTCTGCGGTAAATGATATCATCGGCAAAGAGAAGAACCCGGGATGTTACTCAAGAAGGAAGATCGTTAATATAGATTAAGAAAGTAAAGGACCTAGCACGCTGCCCTGGGGGACACCGGAAGTACAGTGGGCAAAAAAAGAAGAATTGTAGTTGTTAGCAGAAGTAAACTGGAGCCTGGAAGAAAGAAAAGCTTTAAACCATGCGAGGACGTTAGGGTGATTGTTTAGGCATGCAAGTTTGAGAAGTAGTCTGTGGTGCGGAACGCGATCAAAAGCTTTAGAGAAATCAAGGAAAACTGCATCTACTTGTAAGCCAATGTCAATGGACGAGTGTAGGTCATGAACAAACTCCGCAAGTTGTCTTTCACAAGAGTAGCCCTTGCGGAAACCGTGCTGATACTGGTATATTATGTTGTGGCTTTCTAAGTATGTGGCAATTTGGGAGTGAATGACGTGTTCCATGACCTTGCATATGGTACTTGTTAGCGAAATAGGTCTGTAGTTGCATGAAGAACGGTCACCTGACTTAAAAAAGGGTGCTACCTTGGCTATTCGCCAATCATCGGGGATAGTGCCTGTCGAGAGGGACTGTGAGAAAAAGGGCCGTCAGAATACTACACATGCCGTGCGGTGTATTTTTCAGCATACTGTTATATTTTTGAATTATTTTTTTGTGGCCATACAGAAACTACACGAGGACAAAAAAAGAAATAAGAAAAGTACAGTGAATATATTTTCCATTTTACCAATTTTCTTTTGTGAAGCCTAGACTGCAATCTTGAAGAGATACCTACCACTCAATTCTACACTACTCTTACCATCCACCATCGATGGCCAGCTGATCCTGTTGATAATGCAGGCACAGGATTGCTCTGACCACTAACGATGCGTGAAAAGGAATAGCATTGGAAAAAGCAGCATTACGAAACTGAGGCCTTGAATGATTTTATATGTTCTCATGGAAGGGCACTACTGTTTTACTGAACATTCTATGTACAGGCACGTGCAACGTAAGCTGCAACAGTCCCTATGGTCAAAGGGGCCTCATGATTGCATGGCAGTGCAGGCATACGGAAAATTATTTTAACAAATACCTGTTTGGCATGGTGTTTACTTCTCCAATTTTTCGTATGTGGTTGCCTCCATGCAATCTTAGGGCCCTTTCGACCACAAGCTCTGTGCTGCAGCTCATATTGCATGCAACTGTACATAGACATGAGGAGGAACTTTCATTAGGGGGGCTAAGCTAGACTTGTTTTCCTGGCGAGCCTAGGCCAAACTATTTCGAGCACTCCCAGCACCCTTGCCCGCTTCTTCTTTCATGAGCTAACCATTCCAAAACACTTCATGGACATGAAAATGAAAATCCCTATAAAATGCTTTTACTATTTATTCAATTGCTCATCACACTTCTAAATTATAGTGTGTTAGCCTGTTGTGCAATGTGTATTGTCCACAGCTTACTTTAAACGACCTGCAACAATGCACCAGGCACTGTGATACAGACAGGTGCAAATAAACAATATTAACAGCTTCCTCCTTTTGTACAAGAAAATGCTCAAGGTGTTCATTGTTGCACAGTCATAAATGTGTATGTTCCTTTTCAGAATTTCCTTACACTACAAACAAAGGCACTTAGAAGGTTATATCTTCCTATAATTGAAAAACAACCCAAACATTTTGTATTGCACTCTTCCAGGCAGTAGGCACTAACAACTCAGGATGCTGAGACACATTGGTAATCTGACTAAAGGTTCTATCACTGACCAATCCTATCCTCATCTATTTAAAGCAAAAGCCCGTTTTGCTTTACCCAATAATGAATAAATGAAGTGTAGCTGGCAGACAGCACAATGCCCAGCTCAACAAAAGAATTGAAGGTGCTCATGTAACATGTAACCAACCCTTGTGCACTCAATTTGAGCATGAGCCTGACAAGAAATGATTATTTACTCAAGTGCAAACATCAATACCAAGACCTTAATCCTGTGACCCTCTCGTTGAGATGGCACGCCGCCCTGCGCAGCTCCCATCTCGACGACCAACTCTGGGCGACCCAGCAGGTCTACGAAGCGGCGAAGAGGCAAGACCTCGACGTCCCATCGTGGGAGGCCTAGGCCCAGCCGACTGAACTGCTGGTGCTCATTAAAATTTACTCTCTCTCTCTCTCAATGCACTTGGCTCCAAGATTGGGATTGTTTCAACAGAGTTAAGAAACAAAGGTGCAGTTAAGAAACAAAGGACATGATAGATAGATTATGGGGTTTTACGTGCCAAAACCACTTTCTGATTATGAGGCACGCCGTAGTGGGGGACTCCGGAAATTTGGACCACCTGGGGTTCTTTAACGTGCACCTAAATCTAAGTACACGGGTGTTTTCGCATTTCGCCCCCATCGAAATGCGGCTGCCGTGGCCGGGATTCGATCCCGCGACCTCGTGCTTAGCAGCCCAACACGAAACAAAGGACATAAATAACCGGTCCACCTTTTGGAGACTTCAGGAAGGCCCGTTACACCAGTCATCACTTGTATCTGGGGTCAGCAATATGAAGACAATGTCCACTATCTGAAGTGCTCAGCTCCTGTATTTGCAGCGGATGTTCGCCATCTATTTTGGACATGCCTAGGGACAAAGTCCACGAAAGCGTACTTAGGGGTGTGAAGTTTAGAAGCAACCAACCTGAAGTCTACGAACAATGGCTCATTGACAATACATTTCATGTTGCTGTTGCAGTATCTGCATGAAATTGGCCTCCATGCTTATGCATAACTTTATACAGACTATAAGCCGCATGGAAATCCAGGAAAATTAAAGAAAAATTTACTTCTCGAATCATTCAATTCAATTTATTTTTCATTGATAATAATTTGTACAAAGGAACTACTGGGCCAGTAGCCAAAGGCTAGTGTAGGCCCACAGTCATATATGTACTAGCAGCTACAATGTCATGCGCTTATCTAGTTTTTAATGATACAACCTAATACAGTTAGGTGGATACATACAATTAAAGCCATTAAAAAAGAAAACAGTGCATATCAATCACTAGTAATAAAACAGAACTGTTAGGAGAATACATGCACATACACACACACACAAAAAAGAAATAGCATATTATACGTAGAAGTAACATATTTGCAAGGGTCTGTGCTGAAGTGTTTAGGCTATGACAGCATACAGTCAATAGCTGTCAATAATCATGACAGCATAGAGTCAATAGCTGTCAGACCATCTCACAGAAAAGACTAAAGAGTGCTTTCCTGCCGTCCTTAGTTGACGCAAGGATGTCAAAAGACTGCAATACTAAGACTGCAGCATGCTATAAAGAGGAATGAAAAAAGAATGGAAGAAAGAAAGGTAGGAAGCCCTCCGAGCAATTCTTCACACTTAAAAACTGACTGCTCTCCATACTCAGTCTGCTTCATTCAGATGAATCGGTAGCTGATGGTGATGGTTACTGGAAATTTTTTTTTTTTAAAAAAAGGTTGTACAGTACCAGAAAAATTTCACAAGATAAACACAGGTGTAAAGGAACGACTTCAAGTGATTGTTTACTTTAGCATGATTTTTCTCTTTTTATTTGTTTTTTTGTCTCTCTTTGTACTGGTAGCTGTATTTGCAATATTTGCTAAAGCACCTTTTTAAAGCTAGTAAGCTGTAATGGTAGCTACAACTTTCTGCATCCTGCAGCCTCTGTGTTAATAACGGCTTGAAGGCCACTTGTCAAGTCTTCTATGGCTTTTCGCCAACAACCCTAAACATTGACATGGTTTTTGTGCCGTGTGTTAGAATAAATGTCAGTTGTTAAGCACTAACACGTGTTATAGACAAATTGTTCAACAGTGGATTTAAAGACTTTAAATGGTGGCTCGAGGAGGCTTCGCTTGTTTTCTTACTGCCGATCAATTAAGGTCTCCATCTTCATAGGATCCCTTTAGTTAGTGCAGATTTGGTAACGAATTGGAATGCTAGTAACCTTGACACAAACTATCCTTTAGAGGCTATTTCACTGCATAAGATAAACCTCAAGACAATTATGCTAGAACCAGGCTTTATAAAAGGTCCCTTAGTTAAAACGAGCACAGAATAAAAAAAAAAAGTTTACACAAGCCACTGAAAGGCCTGTCATATCCTTTCCAGAGTCAACATTGTGAGTATACTGGGTGTCCAATCTAACATGGAGCAAGTTAAGAAAAGAAAAAGAATTAATCCTTCTGAGCAGATGAAATTAACTCACTGTTGTTAGCAACCTAAACAAGCCTCCGATATTTTAGTGCGCTTCTTAATTAAGCAATTAGTACTGATTAATTAACAAACAAATTCTTAACTGAATAGCCACAATGTCAAATGAATACAAGGTTTATATAGCAGACTTGATAACACCATTTTTAGTTGTTTGCAGCACATTTGCATAACTCCTTTTACCATGCTATAGTGGTTACAATATATTTTAGAAGCCGTCACTGCTTACGGTTCGCTTGTTACAAAGGCTTTCTTTAAACATGGGAAAGAGGGGCTGTGTAAAGGTAGCATGTTGTAAACAATCAAAACTGATGTACTCAAAAGTGCTCTACAAAACTTGTACTGACATTGTGGCCATAAAGTTAATAATAAAATGTGAGACAGTATATTACTACTGATTACTTAACATGTTCACTGTGGCAGAACTTTTTGAAATCTCAATTCCTGTGCGTCCAGACCACTGATGGATCATTAGGATTCATCACCATAATTATCAGCTTGTTTTATGTCCATTGTAGGACGAAGGTCTCTCCCTGCGATCTCCAATTACCTCTGTCCTGCGCCAACCGATTCCAACTAGCACCTGCAAATTTCCCAATTTCATCACTCCACCTAGTCTTCTGCCGTCCTTGACTGCGTTTCCCTTCCCTTGGTACCCATTCTGTAACCCTAATGGTCCAACGGTTATCTAACCGGTGCATTACATGATCTGCCCAGCTCCATTTTTTTTTTTCTTGATGTCAATTAGAATATTGTCTATACCCGTTTGCACTCTGATCTAAACCGCTCTCTTTCTGTCTCTTAATGTTATGCCTTGCAATCTTCGTTCCATCATTCCTAGCGCAGTTCTTAACTTGTTCTCAAGCTTCTTTGTCAGTCTCCAAGTCCCTGCCCCATATGTCAGCATTGGTAAAATGCACTGACTGTACACTTTCCTTTTCAATGATAATGGTAAGCTTCCAGTCAGGAGCTGACAATGTCTGCAGTATGCGATTCAACCCATTTTTATTCTTCTATGAATTTGCTTCTCATGATCAGCGTTCCCTGTGATTAATTGACCTAGGTAAACTTACTCCTTCACAGACTCTAGAGGCTGACTGGCAATCTTGAACTCTTGTTCTCTTGCCCGGCTATTCATCATTATCTTTGTCTTCTGCAAGTTAATCTTCAACCCCACTCTTACACTCCCTCTCTTTAGGTACTCAATCATTTGGTGTAACTCGTCTGCATTGTTGCTCAATAGAACAATGTCATCGGCGAACCGAAGGTTGTTGAGATATTTGCCGTCGATCCTTACTCCTGAGCCTTCCCAGTTTAATAGCTTGAACACTTCTTCCAAGCATGCAGTGAATAGCATTGGAGAAATTGTCTCTCCCTGTCTGACCCCTTTTTTTATAGGTATCTTTCTGCTTTTCTTGTGTAGAATTAAGGCAGCTGTAGAAACTCTGTAGATATTTTCCAAGCTATTTACGTAAGTGGTTTGTACTCCTTGATTACGTAACGTCTCTATGACTGCTGGTATCTCTACTGAATCAACTGCCTTTCGTAATCTATGAAAGCCATGTAGAGAGGCTTTTTGTACTCTGCGGATTTCTCAACCTGATTAATGACATGGATGTGGTCCATAGTAGAGTATCCGTTCCTGAAGCCTTCCTGTTTTCTTGGTTGACTAAAGTAAAGTGTTACCCTTTTTCTATTGGGGCTATTCAGGCAAATATTTTATATATTATTGGGAGTAAGCTAATGGGCCTACAATTTTTCAATTCTTTAACGACTCCCTTTTTATGGATTAGTATAATGTTTGCATCCTTCCAGTTTTCTAGGACCCTTGCAGTCGATAGACACTTCGCATAAAGAGCCGCCAATTTTCCAAGCATTAAGTCTCCTCCATCATTGACTAAATCGACTGTTATTCCATCTTCTCCTGTTGCTCTTCCTCATTTCATGCCTTTCAAAGCCCTTCTGACCTCATCGCTAGTTATAAGAAGAGTTTCTGTATCCTGTTCATTACTGTTTCTAACGGAGGTATCCTGACTCGTCTGGGTACTGTCAGGCGAGTATAGAATACTTCCACTTCTTTTACTACTATATTTTCGAGATTGCTGATGATATTACTCTGCTTATCTTTCAGTGCATACATCTTGGTTTGTCCTACACCGTTTTTTTTTTCCCCACCGATTTCAGGATGCATCCATATTTTACGGCTCCTTCACTCTCTCACACTATACTTTCAAATATCACTTATTTTCGCCTTGTTGATCAGGTATGACAGTTCCACGAATTCTATCTTATCTCTTGAGTAGGACACTTTTATTCTTTTGTCGTTTCTTTATTAGGTTCTTTGTTACTTGGGAGAGCTTGCCTACTGGTTGCCTTGGTGCCTTGCTTCCCACTTCAATTGCTGCCTCTGAAGCCAGTCTAGTTATAATTTCATTCATTAGCTCCATGTCATCATCATCTCACTGTTCTAAAGCTGCATATTTATTTGCAAGTACAAACCTGAATTTATCTGCTTCTTTTGCCCTTATTGCCTCTAGGTTGACCTGTTTCTTCTTGACCAATTTTGCTCTTTCTCTCTTCAAATTGAGGTGAATCCTAGCGCTCAGTAACCTATGATCACTGCATTTTACCCTACCTATAATTTCTACATCCTGCACTATGCTAGGATCAGCAGAAAGTAAGTCAATTTTATTTCTTGTTTCACCATTAGGGCCTTTTCAGGTGCACTTTCTGTTGCTACGCTTCCTGAAAAAGGTGTTCATTATTCGAAGCTTATTCCTTTCTGCGAATTTTACCACCATCTCTCCTCTAGCGTTCCTATAATCAACACCGTAGTTGCCAATTGCTTGTTCACCAGCCTGCTTTTTCCCCACTTCTGCACTGAAGTCGCCATTACTACAATATACTGAGTATGAACTTTTCTCATCGCTAATTCAACATATTCATAAAACTGATCTACTTCCTCATCCTCGTGACTGCATGTTGGAGCGTAGGCTTGTATTACCGTTAACCTATACCTCTTATTAAGTTTCACTACGACTACAGCTACCCTCTCATTCTCTCATTAACGCTGTAGAATTCATCAATGTTGCCTGCTATATCCTTATGGATTAGGAATCCTACCCCGTATTGTTTCTTCTCTGGCAGACTTCCAGTGGCGTAGCTGGGTCACCTGGCACCTGGGGCCCTTAGCTCTTCTGTCACCCCCTTCCCCCCGGGTGTAGTCGAGGAAGGCGAGGATATCGACAATTTTCGGGTGTCTTCAGACGTATATGACACCCTCCCCCCCCCCTTTGCTGGCCCCGTGCACCCGGGGCCCGCGGCCCCCCGGCCCCCCCTGTTGCTACGCCACTGCAGACTTCTATAGCAGAGGACATGGCCGTTGTTCAGCTATGCACAAGCCTCACCAGTTCTTCTAATCTCACTAAGGCCAATGATACCCCAAACAATGTCTGATAGTTCCTCAATGAGTCCTGCTAAGCTAGTCTCACTCGACAGAGTTCGGCAATTAAAGGTCGACAGGGTCAGCTCCCACTAGCGGCCTGTGCTCCTTTAAACTTCTTTTGGTGCAGATTGGTGGCACCATGACATGTCAAATCAGAAGCAACAAGAATTTTCCCTCTCCATTGATTTATTAGTTGATTTACTGATTTATTACTTCTAGAAAAGATGTTGCTTGCGCACTGCGGGAAATCCCTGCACAGCTGCAAAGTGGGAATAACTGCTGTGACCAACCCGTTGCCCACTTCAGACCACATGTGTTAATAAGAACACAAGAAATATTGCCGGCTTCTTCAAAAGCTTGCTAACAACACACAGTCGGTTTCATCCACACAAAGGTTTTGCACCAGGCTACCTGTCTAGGCGACTGTGCTCCAGGGGATACAGATGAAGGTGTTGCAAAGAATTACGCAGACATTTTGGCGCATTACAGACTAGGAAGGAAGATCTACCCTCCCCTAAACCACAAGCTATCTACAGAAGATGCAGTCCCCCTTAGACAACTACAAACACTTTCCTGTATGAAACATTACGTCACGCCAACCAACCAACCAACCATGACTAAAAGAGTAAGACCTGTCAGCTGCCAAACACTCTCGATCATATGGTAACGTGGGCAAAACACAGACACACCCCATTTCCCAAGCAACCACGGATCAACGGGAGGACCAGCTGACCAGCTCATGCCCCGAGGATCAGTCTCGACGGTGGACAGGGCCAAACTGGCAGCGAGGGGCTGTGGAATCCTGGATTGTGGAGGCCAACCACCTGGGGACAACCAAACTTTATTCTGCTCATTTTCAATAAAATTTATTCTTTCTCCTCCATCATATCAGCTGGGACACCTGGCATTTGTCACCAAAAGAACATGTTTGAATACTACCTTAAAATTAATGTTGGGAAATACGTAAATTTTTGGTAAATTATGAAAACATACTTCTATACCAAAGAGTCAAGTTGACAAGTGAGGAAACATGCCGCAGTATTTAGTAAGATTGTAGATGCAGGTGATGACAAAGCAAAACTACGGAACTGACAGAAAGAAAAAGAGAATTTAATGGGTGCCGCACATGTATACACCTTTCACAATTGAAGAATATCCCCTTGCGTCCGAATATACAAACTTGCGCACGCCCCTTGGTTATGCCATTTTTGCCCAATGGTGGCAAAGGGAAGAAAAACAAAAACAAAAAGAAAACACGGACATTAAGCTTCAGGTAAATTGAACCCTCTGTATATTGAATATGGCACTATTTCACTTCAGTGTGCTCAGCATCGCTACACAGCAGCACTTCACTAAAAGCACTACCATGTTTCAAGGAATGTCCAGCATAGTGCACTCCATCAGCAATGGTGAAGGAATAATTTTCCTTTCTGGTAATGCCTGTAGCCAATAATGAACCCATGCATGTGCTTTGTGCCAGCAATTGAACTCTTAGAAAAATATTGCAACATGCATGACTGCAATAAACCTACCTACATTTAATTACTCTATTACACACAAAACATCCTCCTACAAACCTTAACTTTCTTTCAGTAGAGACTGCAATGCCTTGGAATAAAATTACTTAACTGACACGTTTATCGAAAGTCTATCAAAGTTCTTTACTGAAGAAGATATATTTCTGTAGCAGCTACTTCAATCAGACTAGCTTTTACACTGACATCCTTGCTCTCTTGAAGGAATCAAAGGATGCTAAGCAAAACTGGAGCTATGATTGCAGCTTGACAGCCTCTTGATATTGATATCATGAAATGATAGCACATCTGCAGGGCATCATATCACACCCACACTGCAATGAACATGAGAACACACGAACGAAAGGATTGAACCCCTAATAGAGCTCAGGGAGGTAAATGACCAGAAAATTGGTATAATCTCTCTAGCCACAGAACTTAGGGTATCATCTTAGGAGAGTAAAATAACAAGGCACCCTGAGGAGATATTAAAAATGTGATTATGACTGGCATATACACATCCTGAGAACAGTTTATGCAGGCACGAAAGAAAAGCTCAGAATGTTGAAGACATATGTTATACTCATAATACAGGGTGTTTTCTTTTACCTGCACCATTTTATAAAAAATTGCCCATGGCAGACAGCACAATTCTAACCCTTGAACTGAATCGCTCCATGAGGCGGCCACTACTTCTAAGAGAAATCAAAATGCTTGAACGAATAATTAACACAATTACAATAATTATCTTTTTAATTACTTATTTTACAGCACATATTACAATTTACGAATTGTAGCCTGTGAATTTACAAGGTGTATCTACTTGGAACAAATTCTCAGGACTAAGCCACTTTCAGGATATTAGGAAAAAAGTGTCCGATGAAATGCATCACCATTCCAGTAACTTTTGTGACTCAATGCATAAAACAGCATTTTCATAAAAAAGTAAGTGGAACAACAGTGCATTTTTACCGTAAGTTTGATAGCACATGTCTTGAAACCAGTGCTTGTCAGAGAATTCGTTCTAAGAAGCCAGAATTTGTTCTCAGTTGATATGCCTTGCATACTCACTAGCTACAATTCATAGATTGAAGTATGCGCCGTAAATAATTAAAACAATAATCAGCATAAATTTAATTTTCTTTAATTTAGTGCAGCTAGAAAAGTAAAGAACACCCTGTATGTATTCATAATAGGACAAGCAATTTGTTAACAACGATAAATATAATGTCATAACTGCCAACCTGCGAACTCTAAAATTTATAAAATCTTTATGGCAACAACATAAGGGAAAGGGGGGGTGGGGGTGAATAGCAAACATATTTTATTTACGATAACTTTAGTGATAACTGTAATGGTATTCACTCCCTTGGTAGTTTTGATGTCTGCCAGTGTCCGCCTCCACCCGTTGCTAGAATCCCAAAATGCTCTGCGAGAAAATTACAAAGCAAGAAAAATTACCGTGCTGCAAAGATTCGAACTTACGGCCAACAGATACGCAGTCTAGGAGTCTACCTCTCAGCCACTTTGCTTTATTTCTTCTCTTTCATGGTATTTATCAGTGTGCACAGTCTCATGAACAAGCACCGTCCTCTTATAAAGAAGCTCTTGACACTCATAAATACAGACACTTTGACACAATGATGCAATCACCACATATGCAAACCAGTGACATTCATTGTAACAGGCACTAAGCACATACGGCAAGGGCCACCATAACAGATGCTGTTCACATATCCAGGGTGTTCTTCAAGAGGATGTTTGCTTTTCATTAGAAGGTTGTTAAGGATAAGCACCTAAACAAGATGTGGTAACCAGTCTGGTATAATGTTACATTCATCATAAACATGTTTTAGATGGATATATCATTAGAAGCCAACAAACACTGACACCAAGGACAACACAGGTGAAATTACTTGTGCTTAATAAATGAAATAAAGAAATGATGAATTAATGGAAATTAAAGTGGACGAAAAAACTTGCCACAGGTGGGGAACAATGCCACAACCTTCGCATATTGAGTGCGATGCTCTACCAATTCAGCTACCGCAGTGCCATACACTTTCTTGGGTATTTGTGTTTCCTAGTAAAACCCTGGGAGTGTTAGCCAGCGCCACGACTCACAGACCTTGGCGGCAGATGTGGAACATCCTTTCTTCCGCAGGCATCATGCGAATGCAATCATGTACCATCAAGTACCAGAAAATTCGATGTCACGAAGGCGTGTGGGGAGCTACAATGCCCCCAAGTTTTATGGATGTGCTCGTTGCATTTTTACCTGTGTGTGGAATTTTTAGCGCCAATCTCCCCTCAGCAGTTATGGTTAACACGATCCGGAATGAGGTAGAGATGCACCACGAGTGGGGCTGCAATATTATGTGCATGGGAGAAAGGATTGCCTCCATGACAACTCCCCCCACCCCCACTCAGACCGCCACTAGCCCTCACTTTTCTTTCACATTCAAGCTTACCCTTTCATCCACATTGCTCTTTTGGAGCCCACTTCCTGAATCTTTCTGTTTCGTGGGAAAGGGAGAAGGGGCGATCTCGCCAACAGCTGCCATGATTGGCTAACATCCACTCAAAATCAGCACACTGGATAGAGCTGGCATCTGTGCCTTCTTCGTGTCACATTTACAGTTGTGGAAGTGGTCCTAAATTCAGTTTTATTGTTCTACATGTAATGACAATGACTGAGCATGTCTGCTTCGTCTTCAATAATCTTTTAGTGCTCTGCTTCTTATGTTTACTAAGTGATATAAACATCGTCTTGTTTTCTTCAAGGATAGTGTGGCGCTTACTGATGGGAAGCCGAAATATAAATTTGAAGAAAGTCAAGCAAATCCAGAAAGAAACTAAAGGGTTGTTTCAAAAAAGACTACAGTGGCTAAGCTTGGATGGGTAAGAGGAGGAGTAAAAGTCGAGTCTCTACGATTCACCATAGAGAGGCAGAATTTCACAAACAAACATGACCCTCACTTCTCGAAAGGAGATTGCAAACTTGCACCTGCGTGTGTTTACTTTAACACCACACGAAACAGCCTAAGGCTTGCTGCACAGCACACTTCATCAGCTATCACATCACTGCTTCGCATAACGAGTGAAACAATAATTTTGACTTTATACTTGGTAGAAGAGGTAGATTGAAGGAGCAGCAGCAAACTTGAACAGTAGATACTCAGAATCAACACATTGTTCTTGGACAACCTTTTCAATGATTCTGCTTTTGCCAACTTCACTCACTTGAGAAACTTGTCTAAATTAACTCACTCAACGTAAGTACCCCTCTAGTACATAAGGCATCTCATGCTGCCACAAGGTGGTGGCCTGGGTACCGTTCCAATTTCCTTTCTGCAAGCATTTTTGAATAAACATGTGCAATGGTTGGTTTCAAACCCTGGCTCCTTGCACAAAAGCCCTATGCTCTATTAGACAAAGATGCATGCCACCCTCTCCTCCGTCTTTAAGAAGGTTAAATAAATTTGTGCAAGCTAGCGCTTGAGATGCTGCAGCAATTTCCTTATAAAAAGTGAGCACACACATCTTCCTGAGAGCGATGGAGAAGGAAGTTACAGGACGCATGCATCCTAGAAATTATGCTCAAATATGCGAGAAGCTTTATTTCGTTTACAATACTACGAACATTTGTAAAGCGACCTGCTTCATGGCTAATCTTCTGTAGCGGGCATGAGCCATTCTTTGGCGACAACAAAATATTTGTTGAGTTTCTCATCATACTGTTGTGCTGTGGCACGTTTCTGCGCGGTCAAGCAGACTGTAACTTGCGATTGAAGACGTTTTATTGCTGACTAAAAGTACTGCATTCTCTGCAATGTCCACCATGGTCGCTGAGTAGCAAGTTCGTTGCTGCAATCTACAGCACGTCTCTTGTCATAATGAGCAAGCTATCGCTTACTAAGACATCACTGCTGGGATTTTTTTTTCTTACTTTGTTCTACATTTCCAACCCTTTTATATACAGTCCTATACAAAGTACCATGATGGAAACACATTTGTTAGACTCCATGTGCCAGACATGAAGCCTCCAAAATTCTAGCTCATTGATATGAAATTTAAAGGGAACTACTATCAGCACATATCTCTTCATCAATGAATGAAGTGGCTTCTAATAATTAGTTGCTCTTACAATGTGACAATAATAAATGCGTGACAAAACTAACATTACTTTAACTGAAATGGGCAAACGAGGTTAAGTGCGATTGGGTATACATCCTGTTACATCAGTTACATCATGGCATTTTCAGGGTACCAAGCTTATACAGCTGGTTGACTTTAAACAGCAACAAAAACATATAAAAAAAGTACGGCAATGGACTGTCATCACATTTTTCTTTACTTAAAATACAAAAAAAAAACAGTGCCGAGTTAAAGCTCCAGC
This sequence comes from Dermacentor albipictus, assembly GCF_038994185.2. Lineage (NCBI taxonomy): Eukaryota > Metazoa > Arthropoda > Arachnida > Ixodida > Ixodidae > Dermacentor > Dermacentor albipictus. The sequence continues at coordinate 112,886,811 of NC_091823.1, forward strand.
TGACAAGATTTGCATTCTTTTTCTTCACTTCTGCTGACGTTCTATGGTTTTCCATTCCGTATTTTTTTCATATTCATGCACAAATTAAACAATGAGGCTTTTACACTAAAAATATGGAGGTTAGTGATTACATTAAAGCTTATTAAGGTTTTATTTTGACATTATTGTTTGTCTTGACTTTTACTACGTAAACTTTGTCTTTAGCGAGTAAATAATTTCGAACTAAGCAATCACAAAATAGGCTTGGGACATCCCCATACTCTTTCTTTCAGTTTCCATTCACAGAATGCCTGTGAGTGCACTCTGACAAATTGCAGAATGAATCTACAAATTGATTTGTCACACAAACACCAGTGATAAAACGGCTACTTAAATGACTTTTTCCCAAATGTCTTGCATACAAGCTGAGGCACTGTATTAAGAACAAAGAAAATTTAGTGAAAAGGAGCGCCTGCCATTTGTTGCTTTTAAGTTTCATGTCGCATTTTATAAACATTCTAACTGTGCGAACTGCTCATTAACTCACCTCTTACTATGAGGGGCTAAAATTTTACTAATGGCCATAAGAAGCCAATAGAAATGATGCCAAGGAAAGGGAATAAACTGTTGCTAAACTGTATAATCAAATATGAAGAGTAAATCTACTAAACACTTCATGTTTTTGAAGAAAAGTATTATGGGAATGAAAGTGGAAGAAAAGAAACCTCTGCCACTGGTGGTATTGGCTAGGGCCTCTCGTCTCCTCGTCTCTTGTACAGCTGCATCCAATCAGCAGCGGCTGAAATGGACAGTGCACTAGGTGGACTCTTACAGAATACCACCCCCCTGATTCAGCTACACTAGTGGATGTCAAGGAAGGCAAATGCTAGAGGTGCACAAACATCTGAAAATTTCAAATACAAATTGAATAATCCTTGCTATTACATTTGTAGTCAATAGAAGAATTCACTGTTTGATATTGTCAAACATTTGTTTCGGTTAATATATAAGTGATAACAAAACTTGTTGGAATTTCGACAAAGTGAGACCGATGAAAGTGGGGACTGCTCCGAATTATTCTGCTGCAGGAGAGCCGCAGTACTGTTGTGCAGAGGCACCATTTTCTGGGTGAGCGCACAGGGCAGATAATTTCTGCCCAATAATTTCTAGTCATACAATAAGAATGCTTTACTGTTAAGCAGGCCTATAGTATACGAATTTGTCTCGAAGTTGGGCAAATCAATTTGTTTGCCCAGTCTCACCATGTTTGCATCCCTACAAAACATTGTGTGGTGCTCTGGTATCGCACTCCTTCAGCAAAATCAGCGCACTACGTGATTTAGTGGCTCACTAGACCACTGAAAGCACTTATTTCTCATTCACAAGCACTTCAGCCGACCAGACATCTAGTTGTGAACAGCATTAGATGCATGTGTCAAGTAACATAAATAAGTCTCCTTTTACCAGACAGTATCCATGCAAACTTCATAGTTCAGTTTGTTTAGAAATAAAAAAAAAACATAAGATATTCGTTTCAATATTTCGAGGTCGTTTTTCTCTAACATGTGTATTTAATAAAGGAACTTCGCTGTTTGAAAACCCCTAGTCAGTATCCAAGAAAGTTGATTGAGGGACAGCTGTTGCTAAATTGCAACCTCCACACTGCACACATCATGTGGAGGTTGCAGGTCTGGCTTTCACTGGAGCAAAGCTTTCTTACGCTTTCACTGCCCTTTTCTTTTGTTAGACATGCCAAATTAACAGCAAATTTAACAATCAATTTTAATTCATTAAGACACTTGAATCAAAACATTCATCTTTCCCTATACTTTCCCTGATTTCATTAATTGTTTGCTTATTATGGCTCTTGTTAAGTCATCAATAAGGCTGTTTCTGTTGGGAGCTGCATATGGCTGATCTCACAGAACAGTTTGAAAGAGTTCATAATAGGGCGGCTAGGTTTTTTTCTTATTATAGTAGAAAATTAAATGACAAAAAGTAAAATTAAATTATCGTGGCAAGCATTAAAAGACCGGTGAAAAAATCTCACATTGAAATTTCTTCACGCAATTTTTTATTCTAAAACAGGAATTTAGAGAGAAAGATTTTTAAGCTGCCTACTTAATTTTGATGAAACGCGACCATGCACTGAAAGTCTGCGAGTTCTCTTTCAGGAGTGACGTCTTCCGGTATTTTTTTTTTTTTTTTGCTCGATCTATAACAGAATGAAATGCCCTTTCACCTGACAGAGTGTGATATTGAAAACAATGATGCGTTTTATCATGCTTTATGTATGTGATCACTTGTTTCTTCCTTTACGATGTAACCCCCTGCTGTAATGTCCGCATTGACGATGCAGGTATGAAACAAACAAACAATAAATAAATAAATAACATCATGTTTGTGTTGTAGTGGTCTACAGATGAGGTCAAAATTTACTTTTACAATATAATTTTTTTCTGTGGCTGAAAAAGAATTTAATACCGGTGGAAACAGTTAATGGGCATAGAGTGGTGAAAGCTTTGTTTGCATCAACGGCAGTCGGTTTGGTTAGCAGAGGGAACAGTAAAACTCTTTACATGAATACATTCCACTGGCGCCTTGCAAAATGTTATGCAGTAAATGTTTTTCAGAACAAATTGTCCTTGAAGCATGCTATGAAATGACGTACCTTTATTTTTTTTCTTTGACTGCCTCATTATGTACTTAGGCCTGAAAGTGAGCCGAAATGCAAATATGTCATGCTTTTCGTTCGTTTAGAGGAATGTCATTTCTCTATTATAAAATCACCTTTCACAGTTAGTATGCACTGCAACAAAGTGTTTACCACTACAATATTTTTTTTTCTTTCCAAAAATTTTCAGATATGTTGATTTTTGTAATTTCGTTTTATGGTAGAATGCAACAACTCTGGAAACTGAATGAACTTTTCCGATTAGAAAATGCCATGGTTTTCAAGTTACAGAACATAAATGTACAAAAACATAAAGACATGTTTGTGCACCACCTACTTTAAGCGTAATGTTTAAGCTTAAAACAGTGCACATGGCTTCATAAGTTTGTATGTCTTTTTTAGTACCAAAATGTTCTAAGTTTACAATGTTCATGCAAGTAAAGATTCATGAATTTTTCCGAAATAATCGGAGGTAATTGGTACAATTTGCAGTAAGCTTGACATGATGCGACTGAACAGTATTTTGTGAGATAATTTATTTCTATACATTACACCCGTCACATCAATGGCACCTTCGGCATTCTAATGTTTGGCATACAACTGTTCACTTTTCCAGATTTTTTTTGCAACCCTTTTCATGCAACCCTTTTCATTAAGCAATACTTCCTGAAACCTTGTCACCCCAATTTTCTCCCTCTTTCTTTCTTCCTTTTTTAGGTGGGCTACCTGCCTTACAGCACAGTAAAGAAAAGCAAAAAAACTTAATGTGAAGTGCGTGAAGCGGAACCTCCATGAAGGTAAGAAAGACGACGACCGAGACTTTGGGTGCGAGAAGAGAAGAGAAAGTTCATTAAAATGGTGGACTAAGCAGACCCGTCTCACTCTTATTTCCTTACATTTTTGGCGCAGCTGTTACAAAGTGAAGCTGATGTGGGTCCAGATTGGAACTGGCTGACACCATAATGGATGCGGATACGTCCAAAGTTACCGGATCGACGGTGAAGAGCAAGTCAGCTTGAAACATGGAGCTAGCTCAACGGAGTTCCTTATACCTGGGTCACGAAAAGAAAAGAAATGACCATACCTGTGTACTCCAATGTGCCATTTGAACCTGTGCACCCAGACTTTGCTGAGCTTAAGAAAGGGAAAAGAGTGCATAAGACGCAAGCTTTTCTGGCTGCTATTGACCAATGTACACGAATGGCAGCTGTGATACCAGGAAACGAAGACTCCAATACTGCTATTTCGCTTATGCAACAGGAAATGTTTAAGAATAGTAGAGTCATTGTGACCGAGAACGCAAGGGCATAGTCGAAAGCGGGGAGAGGGGTGCTTATGGGGCTTCAGTCGCCCCCCCTCTCAGCACATCGAATTTTTTTCGTGCTGTCATGCACTGTCGACCAAAGGAACCCCCGGTGCCGTAAATCATTCTGCATTTTGTCTGGACTGTCTATTTCAGCGCAAACATCATGGATACATAGAGCAAGGAGCCCCATCCAAGCGCAAATTTTCAATGACTTGATTGCAAGGGGGCTCTTCGCAGCATCTCTCGGATTCCGCGAAATCTATGGAGGGCATGGATTTCAATTCCGAAATTTTATGGATATAAATTTCTGATAAACTTTTGATGCGAAAAGTGCAGTGACATTCCCAAACTCGTGCTTTAGATTTTCAATTCCGAAACATTGTGGGTGTAATGTTGTTATAAACACTTGAATCCAAAGGTGCATTGACTTTTCTAAAGTCGTACATTGGACCATGCTACGAGACAAGCCAAATTAACAGACTATCAGACAACTTGACGAAGCACGCAGCGAGTTCCGATGAGACAAAGCATTGTGGTGGCTTCTTTGTGCCATCATGTCACAGAAAAGAACATCAATTTTTTTTTTTACCTGCGCCAAAGCATCCATGTTAAGACTCTAAAGCCAGCAAGGGTAACCACGTTCTTATTTTTCTACTTTGACTTTTATTCATGAGGACACATTGAGCCTCTTCAATTTTCTTGTTCCCGCTGCCCCCGGGCTGCTGGAGCCAGCCAAAGTGCATGCGTTTTTCTCGTGTTGCCCCAACCACCGCGCGGCGCACTTCGGTGCGCGTTCGTTTTTCTCTAGCCGAGTGGATTTTCGCTTGGCAGTGTTTTGGACACTTTCTGGCTAGTAGACAAGAAAAAGAAACAATGGTCGCTTGCCGGCATCACTGTGGGACTCAATGTATTGCAACACATTCGCTTGAGCGCAACCTCTCCGGAAAGTCTTGTCTTGCCAGTGTAGGATACCGAGCAGTATGCGTATGCTTCTCTGTGGGCCAAGCGCCTTACGTTTTCATCAATCTTCCTTCGGTAGCCACATCACAGGTACCCAAAGTAGGCGCTCAATTGTGGCCAACATACTTTACATTTTTTTTTTATTTCATTTTGGTGCCCCCGTCCCACAAAAGAAAGATATTGTTGCGACGCAACGAATTATCGCATGGTGAAAGTTCGATTTTGTTACTTCTTTTTCGGACAGTATTGGCCCACGAGATGCTTCAGTTGCTGGATACTCGTATTATATTATTGTGAGAGCAATTATACAGACAATCCAGGCGCATTCCTGCCTTCGCTGGCACCCTCATGTTCCATATAATGACCTATGCAATAACATCAAGACCGCGCGCCGCATGCTGTATGTGCATGCTGTAAAACGTAGGGGGGTGATGGTGGCACGGGTGAGCCGACGATGGTGGGTCAGTCTTGTGTGCGCAAGGGAGAAAAACGGGGAGGAAGTGCGCCACCTTCCGTTGCGCGCAATACATCAGGGGGAGTGGAGAGAGGGGGGGGGGGAATTCATTGATCTGTGATTTTGCAACATGTTTATTTGCCTTGTTTGACACATTATATACAGTGACTTTTTCTTAGATACGTAGATATAGTGGAGACTTATACGTATATTTAAATACCTTGTTGCGATGTTTCGTGCACACGTGAAGTGAGCTTTGTTTCCAGTGAAACTTTATCAATCCCTTTGCCCTTTATCAATCTGTATTTTCGCATTTATATATTCCATTGTATCTTCGCATTTCTAATGCACGAGGCAAGCCAAACGAAACTGAGCCAACCCACCCCGCCCAATAATGGTTCAGTTCATTATCTGTGAGGCAAGCGCATAGCACATAGGAATCTCTCATTTACAATAGTGACATGCAGGTGTGAGCATAAATGTTCTTTAATGCTCTCATACAGTGCGTTGAACATGGTTGTGTGACGTAATGGATGCTCCAAAAGTTGAACAGCGTGGTGTCATCAGGTTTTTGACAGCTGAAGGTGTTTCCAAAAAAAAACATTAGTCGCCATGTGACTGCCGTGTACGTTGAACGTTGCATTTCATTGGCCACTGTGAAGCGTCGGAGGAAATGGTTCAAAGAAGGACATGAAAGTTGCAAAGACGATCCAAGACCGGGCCAAAGCCACCATGCAATCATCTCCGACACAACTGCTAAGGTTGATGAGCTGATTAGACAAGAACGCCGGATAAGCATAGATGAACTGGCAGAGCGTGTAAACATCCGTCACAGTTTAGTTCACAACATAATTCATGAACATCTCGGTTGTTGGCTCTTGTGTGTGCAATGAATGCCCAACATTTTGAACCACTTTCAGAAGACGGAGAGGTTCGGCGCTGCCTTGACTCATCTGATCCAGTATCACAATGAGGATGACGACTTCTTGTCTCCAATTGTGACTGGGGACAAATCATGGTGCCACTACTAGGAGCCAGAAACACGATGGCAAAGCTTACAGTTGAAACATTCAAATTCACCCCACCAACAGCCCCAAAGAAAGCAAAGGCCGTCATTTCCACCGGAAAGGTGTCAACTTTTTTTCGATCATCAGGAGCAATTACTGATAGAATTTGCTAAATCTAGAGAGACTATCAATCGCTTCCAATATTATGAAACGCCGGGTTGCATGTTGCAATCAAGAACAAACGACATGGAAAATTGATGAATGGGGCCATCATGCTCCAAGACAATGCCAGTCCCCAAGTCGCTGATGTGGTTAACACAAAAGTGGCAAAGTTCAAGTGGGAAATGCTGCAACATCTGCCTTATAGCCCTACCCTGTTGCCTTGCGACTTTCACATTTTGGGGCAATTGAAAAAACAGCTCAAGGGAACCAGATTCGTGTCAGACGGTGACGTGAAAAAGTCCGTTACAGACTTTCTGAAGCAGCAACCCAAGAAGTTTTACGATATGGGAATCCCGCAACTCGTGAGTCATAGGGAAAAATGTCTAAATGCTCATGGAGACTACTTTTAAACAAAGTACCTCGTTTGTCATATATTCGTATTTCCTCACTGTCATTTGACTCGCCCTCATATATTTATATGTGCTCCTCGTTGCAACTATAATTTTCGTGCAATTACTCACAATACACGACCGGTGACAGCTGCTCCTGCGCAATACATTGGAACAAAGGACAGCGTCATTGAGATTTTCCCCTGGCAGTTGCATATGTACAAGAATGTAAACAAGGTTCTTGAATGACAATGTTTCATTAAACTATTTATCCCCAAATTGTTAATTTCATGGCCTTTACATTTTTCATGTCAGTGGCATGCACTTCCTTGCTGATTTCAAACTGATATAGTTCTAAAGTTTGTTTAATATTTTCCTTACTTGTTAAATAGGCAAGAAACACGCAAGCATTGACATCCATTATGTCGGGCATAATTTTTGGGACATTACATTATGTACATTCCTTTATGAAAAAATACACAGTTTACTTGCCTTGACAGTGTATAGCACCTAAGAATTCATTTGGAGCATCTTTAGCAATGGCAAATAATTCATGTATTTGATCCCTTGAGAAATTTTATAAGGAGGAGGCTGAGCTGCAACATGAGCCGAGACCCCCCCCCCCCGAATGAAATTTCTGGCTACGCCACTGCGACAACAGTCCAGCATTCAGAAGCGAAAGGCTAAGCTCTTGGGCAGAGGAAAAGGGGACCACCCTGCGACTCACTACACCATACCATCCTGAGGGTAACGCTCTGGCCAAGCGATTGATCCACGATTTAAAGATGTGCATAACATTATATGATACAGAGGCTAAGATGGTTCTCAGGGACACTACTGACATCTGTGTTTTGTTCTCAAGACTGGATGCCAAAACTCTGATTCCATGGCCAACATGAAAGAGCCAGTGTTCATTGTCAATATAATATCATGCAGCAAGCATGCATGTGATGCATGCATGACTACTCCAACCTGCTGGTCTAACACCGATCAAGATTTATTTGAACTTCCGCCAGATTTGCACTTGAGCCATCGGATATCATGCAGACCCACCATATCACAGAGATTTGGGCTGGCCTTTACATGACATTACATTTGCTGCTTCGGCAATACACAGCAATAAGCACATCCTACCAAGAAGAGTAGAGCACATGTTGCTAGCCTGCTCTTGAAACACCTATAATGGTAGTTGACAGATTATTTTGTGCACTATGACCACTGGCCAAAGTCACCAGCTGCTGTTATGGGATAATGCCTGACACTGCAACATGCTTGTCATACTTTGGAGGCCACTATGTGCTTTTTACATAATTATCCAAATGCGAGACTGACCACCTTTACTTCCAGCATGCATACCTTGCCTATCTTTTCTGCCTCTATAAGAAACACCCTTCTCTCGCTTTGTTTCTGTACCTTCATGCAGAATAAGCCTGACACCTCAGGCTAACCTCCTTGCTTCCGAAACTCTGTTTAGTCAAGAATGTGACATTTAGGATCATAGCAAGTTCATCGGTACTGCCCAAAGTCAGCGACAGATTAAGAATGCAGCAGAGGGAACAAGTAGACATGTGCCGGTCAATTACCTAATCTTAGTCACCTTCTAATTTCTAATCCTTTGTATCCATGACATGCAAGCATCTCCGCTATCTTAAGGTGTTTCCTTGTCATGAGGCTCTTCAAGCTCCTGGGGCAGCCTTTTGTTTTTCATGTGCGAGCAGTACCCACATCTACGAAGAAATCAGACAAGCCACTTGGCCTTTTCTGGTGCATCTTTGTTGCAGTGGTGTGCACCCCCACATGCAGTGGGATGAGAGTTTGCTAAAGGGGTCAAAGAAATGCCTCTACTTATCTTTTCTGAAATTACCTCTTAGTGCCTCGAGCTCTTTTCCTTCTCCCCATAGCCGGTGATTTTCGCTGCTTGTGTGTGGTGCATGACTGCGACACACTTAATAATCAACTGTTTATGTTGGTGGCATCTGTAGGGGAACTATTTCTAGAAGCACAGGCGACCAAATGGAATGCACATCACATTTCTGGGTGGAGGTGCCTCTCATGCATCCTTTACTTGTCACTGACTACAGGAAGTCCCTGTTGTCTTCTTGCATAAAAGAGCTTCACAACTACTATGTGTTGGACTGCACGCGAGACATTAGAAGTCAGTAAATGAACATATTATTGCGATTAGCAATTTTTTGATGGCTTACGCACTTCTCAGGGGCTGACTGTCTACCGTCTATGTCTCTAACCATTTTCCTGCCAACCTGGGTCATGGGTAGCGCATCAGGCTACTGCGATGAGGAAACGCGGTTCGAAACCAACCATCAGACCAACCTGGATCACTGAGTATGTGGCACTCTGTACCTATGTGCCACACTTCAATGCAACTTTGGAGTCTACGTGGGTCACTGGGGATGCGGCACTGGATATGTACCACTCCTCAATGAACCCCTTTGACGCCAACTTGGAGCACTGGGTAAGAGCCACATGCTCTTCAATGACAAAAATGGTCCTTTAAATTTCTCTAACGCTCGGCAGTAATGAATTCGTGCCGCACATGGTTCTTACGGCGATGCCTACATGTCGTGCAGCATGCTCAGAAGGAAACGCAAAAGAGGAGTGTGGCTGCATAAATGTTTTCGCACTGCCAATGCGGTATGCCGCTACATATACTCAATGTTAATTGCATTAGTGTCGACAGCCATCGTAATATGGGTTGTGTTTGGCTTGAGAACCTAGAAGCACAAGCTAAATACACTGAACTGCTCCAACTGCAACAGCAGCACAGTAACCACGAGAAACACTGATTTGCTTTATATGTGCACATCAGAGTGAAATACCTAAAACAAGTTATCATCATCTACGTTAAGTCAACAGCGAACAGAATAAATATTTAGAAACAGCAGGAAATGCTCTATTCCTTATAGCAGTCTGTGTTGGCTCCCCCACTTGTTCCTTTGTGTGACTATACAGCCAGCTATCCATGCAACGGTCTTCATGCAATTAAGACATATTAGCTTGTTCAGAAAACTTGGCACTTCTCGGGACATGCACGTGTTCAGCTGTGCAAGGAGTTAAGCTCACAGGGGCGGCGGCCGATACGACGGTCAACGCCATGTCGCGGAGCACAGCTTCGAAAGTAGCTACAATAGGCGCATGCGCACAGAACATTTGCTTTCTTAAGCATCGTATGCTGGGCTATTCTGTTAAGCTTCACATAGCCCCAGCTGCTCTTTGCTACAAACGAATAAACAGATGCGAAACACGGTTATAATGGTTACAATAAGCGGTAGCAGACGACAGATGCCCCGATAAACCTTTGGGGCTGCGCAGGGCTCATTGGAACATCGTAGCGGACGATGCTAGGAGACGCTCTGTGCGCATACGCCTACCTTCGTAACTTTCCCAGGTGCGCTCTGTGACAAGGCACTGGTCGTCGTGCCGGCCGACGTTCCTGCGATATCATCAAAATATTGGAGGGCTTAGAAAGATATCAAGCAGTGTGATCCTCCGAAGTGAGCGCTATAAGGGCAGCATGACATTCAGAACGTGCAAAGCCAACTAGTCCAACGCCCTGCGTTTTCTTTGGCGCGATCTCTCTTTGCTGGAACAACCAACACGAATGACAACAAAAACTGAAAAATGGTGAAAAGTAAACAAAACCCGCAGCACTACTCAGACTATATACCATCCCGACCCGACGGGCCTGCGTCAAACCTTAAACTTCAAAACAGAAAACTGCTTATGCTGAAGAAAGTAGACGAAGGAAGGCAGCGCGCGATTGAAACTTCCCTTGCAGTCATCTCCGTCGTCGCCCTAGAATTCGCAACACAGTAAGTGGTCAGGCAGTAGCAAATGCGGAGCACAGGTGGGTTTCGGCCGTTGGATGCTTCGATAGTTGTAAAATTGTAAAACAGTTGTTTCGTAAGTAACGTCAGTCACGTCAACATACTGATCCCGCCATCAAAAAGCTACTTATAGACAGATGTATTGGCTACACCATGGAGGAAGGTAAACGGTTCTTTACTCTATGGGAAAACCGGGCCATACAGTTGCAAACAACGACTTAGAGGATATACGAGCAGATAACTAGGCAAGGAAAGTAAATAATTTGTAGGAAGTAGCTGGAAATGGGAAGAAGTTAGATAGTTTGCACACACAAAAAAAGCAAAAAATATTCGTTGAAATTTGTACTTACACCGCACCACGCGAGATGGCAGAACAAACCTGCCTAACGCTAGCCACTTCTGCGACCTGCTGCTTGGCCACGTGCACGTAACCATATCACGTAAAGTTTGAATGGCAAAAACTATCACAAAAACAGCACCTTGGTATTCGTACCTTGGAGCACTTCGTACCAACACTACGCTTTCACACAAGCGTCCTCAGAAGAAACACGTGGGGGATGGGATGGGATGTTATGAGCGTCCCCTTTGGAACGGGGCGGTGGCTTGCGCCACCAAGCTCTTGCTACTATGCTGCCTAATATCCTACCTAGGTTAACCCATGAGAAAAAAAAAAAACACACTATGAACTACCACGTCCAAATTTTCTGATACCCTATTGCGAACTGTGCTTTTGTACGTCTCCGTCCTTTGTCGTTTCCCTACTTTTCTTCCACCAATCCTCCAATCGCCTCTTACTGATGTCTATTGCGGACCTGTTTGCTTTACCACTGCTCCCACTGAACCCAAGGGCTTCAAGGAGGCCAGTGGTGCCTAAATCGACCGCTGGATAGATGTCTTCACATTCTAATAAAATATGCTCCGTCGTTTCCCTAGCTTTACCGCAGCAAGCACATGCTTCTTCTTCCTTCTTATATCTCGCTTTATACGTGCGTGTTCTAAGGCATCCCGATCTCGCTTCGAAAAGTAATGAGCTTCCCTTTGAGTTATCATAAATGGTTTCTTTCCTAATTTCGTTTTTTCCCCTTAAGTAGTTACTCATGGCAGGTTTCTTTTCCATTGCCGCCACCCATGAGATTAATTCAGCCTCTCTGACTTTCCGCTTGACCTTCTTTGTTGCTGTGTTGCCCACCCCACAGGCCGCATACTTGCTGGTAAGCTTCCTAGTTCTTTTCCTCCACTGTGAATCAATGTTTTGCCTGTACAGATACCTGACCGACGTGTGCATGATGTGCGCTGCTCCAAGCGGAATTCTGAGCAAGCCGCTCGCTAGTGCTTGTTTCTCCGGTTTCTTCCGCGTAGTCGCTCTTAGTTGCCCTGTAGGTGTTTTGATGATGCGCTGGGCAATTGCCGGAAGGTTTGCATTCCAATTTATATGTAGATCTAACAACAACGAGTCAAGTTACTCAACTTGAGATAGATGTGTTTTAATGCAGAAAGGAACAATCCAGGAGAGACAGGTGAAATGCTATACCGGTGTGCGCGTGTCTAATTCCTGATTAGCTCAAGCAGGCTAAATTATGGTGGCTAACTAGGTTAGGATGGCTAACTAGATGACTGTCGCCGGCCCGTTTCGCAGGTGGTGCCATCATCATCATCAAGGTTGTACTCGAATTTAACTATGAAATATACATTAAGCTATACATTCTAACGAGAAAGATTTAAGTTACTCTTTAAAGAAGTAAGGTAAAGCGTCGCTTTGCTCATGACCTCCGATGCACCCACTGCCCGATCTCGGAGGCCAAGCTTCGCCGACGACGCCACCAGTCGCATGCGCGCTTTCATTAGGAAGGAAAATGCACACTTTTGTCCATTATCGGCTTTGCATAAAGTCAAAATGGGTGGCTACAGGGTACACTCTTTAGCTATAGGGGTGGCCGGGCTTAAGTAAATATGCAAGATGGCGAGCAGACACGTCGTTCGTTGCATTTGGGCTGCTTCTGGGGCGAGTTCCGAGCGTCTGCCTGTGCAAAGGCCGCGGTACTTTGCTGCATAAAGTGCCCAGCGAGCGAAGTGATCCGACAATGGTGTATGGTAAACAAACATACTAACAAATGACCAATTTAGGTATATATATCGGTACACATCCTGTCGTTACATAGTACATTTCTATATGCACAGCAGAATTAGGACATGGGCATATATATACTACGCTCCTGTCCCAATTGTTTTTCTTTTTAACATAGGTATACTATCACGCCGCTTTCCGCGACTTTTGCATTTACAGGCATAATACGTCTAGGGAAGAAACGGATTTTTTTTTTATCACTGTAAAAATTTGTCCTGATTGAAAAAACGTTAGGGTGGCGAGACCACATCCAAGGCGTGGCTAAACCATGGTCATGGTAGCGAGTAGCCCGCTCCTTACAGTATGCAATGCAGTATCCAGTAGGCAGTACCCCCTACAGTATACTGAAAGCGCACCTCGCCAAAGTATGCAATTTCACCTCGCCTAAGAGCAGCACTCTTGACGAAGAGAGATCACAGCACAAACGTAAAAGTTGGAACAGGGATTATGAGAGAGATTCCTCCAATTTTCAAAAATACCTAGTTCTCTTTGTTCTGTGCGGCTCGCCGACATGCCATGCCTGTATAATAATTAAATAAAGAACGGCACAGTTGAGCACTTCGGTTCACAGGATTGAACTGAACATTATTTCTAAAGATGACGAAGTCGTTTTTGGGAGAACAGTCCGCTAAAAGCTGTTGTAAACAGCTTGACGAGGCACAAGGCATGAGGAAAACACTGAATAAAGTAAAATGCGCGCAAAATACAACTTTGGCACCATTTTTATCAGTATAAGAGGAAAATACACAGTGTACTAAAACATTGTCGCAGAAGCCACCGAAGATAATCGTCAATAGGGCGCAACCCCACAGGTCCCATTGCAAGAGAAGTGCTGCAGTGCCCCCCCCCCCCCTACCCTCTCTTTGCAATGGAACCAAGTGGTGCCGACCACCCTCTACTCTGGTAAAATAAAGCCTCTATGGGTTTCACAATAACAAAAATGTGTGTACGAGGGAAAAGTAAGACCCGGCCCCTGCACCCCCCCCCCTCCCCGCTTTCATTCCTTCTACTCAAAGCACACTTTTGCAGAGCCCTTGTGCTACTCTCATTTTTATTTACAGTAATATTTATTCAGTTATTACTCGCTGTATATTTGTATTGGCCCACTAACTCGTAACATAAACTTTTCCCGCTATTTACTTCGATTCACATTAAATCGCAAAAAATAGTTTCTATACCCTCGATCCTTCCTATGTCGTTCGATTCTTGGCCTACATCCTCCCCTTTCCGCCTTTCATTCCCGCCTTACCCTTCTCCCAGTGCACGATAGCAAACCAGAATCTTTTCCGGTTAACCTCACTGCCTTTCCCATCCAGTTTCTCTCTCTCTCTTTCTCTCTCTAGTTCTGCATCCTCCACAGTGGGTTCGCGCCAGTATCTCGAGGCGGCTACGACAGCAGCAACACCGGCGAAGACGAGGAGGACGAGGGCGCTGCTCGCACAGCTGGGGTGCAATGGCGCCTTGGCGTCTGCGCGTTGGCTGCGTCCTCCTCGCGGCTTTCCTCGTCTTGACGCCCGTCGCTCGCGCCGAGGAGGCCCAGCGACAAACCCCGAAAGTTGGTCCGCCGGGAACAGGTGGTACGTGCGTCGCTCCCATTATCCTCGAATAACAGAGAAGAAAGAGAGAGGGAAATGCTGATTACGTAATCAGTGGCAGACCAAGAACGCAGCACCAAGTGTATACCAGAGGGAACGTGTATGCATGCGCCACCAAATTATACCGGTGTCACACGACCACTTTTGATCTCGATGAAGCCCGATCCGGATCGGAATTCTCGACCGTGATTGGCTCCCTCGCGCAGCTTGCGCAAAGGAACCAATTGCGACCGAGAAATTTGATCTGGATCGGGCTTGATCGCGATCGAAAGTGTGCCTTGCGACACCTGTTTTACGTCATTTACGTAAATGAGCACGTCAACGACGTGCTCATTGTTGCCGAGAAAAAGACGGGACAAGCGTTTACCCAGTCTTTTTCTGTGTCTTCGTTTTGCCGTGCGCTGCTATCATGGATAAGTGCAAACTCGCCCCATTTGTGCAGTTCATTGCTGCACAGCTTGTGATCCTGCGCTTCGTGCCTGTGGCGCGTATAATAAATGCCTGTGGCACATGATAAATGACAGGAGCATCACGCTTCTTTTTTTTTGGGGGGGGGGGGGGAAGGAGTATCTCCTGCATTCGGGACTTGTCACTGGCTGTAGATTAATAAGTGATCAAGACTCATCGTCCGGAATCTTGCTATCGGCTCGCATCGTTCCCCATTCAATGTTATCGTACCGCCCATCTTCGGTGCACGCAGCCATAGCAGCTCGGCATATGAGAGTTGACCGAGTTGGGTTTTGAGTGTGGTCGTCAGGTCAACAGTCGGAGTGTTCTGAAAGGAGTGAATTATTTGTCAGCAGCTGCATGACATCGGTTCAGGAAGATGCATTGCCGGCAGAGGGTATACCGCAAGTACACACTTAATGGCTCCTAAGCCTGTGCAATATTGTCAACTTTTGCGAAGAAGTAAGGCTCATGTCACCGAGATTCGAAACTAAGAGCTACCTGCCCGCGATGAGATGATAATACATCGCGTGTCTCGACAACATGAAACTGGGCGACGTTGACTGGAAACGTCCCATGCGACGCCGAGCTGTTAGGGATACTAATGGCAATGTTTTTGCCCTGACTTATACTATGCATGCAGATGAGCCCACATCCTGAAAAAAAAATGGTCGCTTCACAATGCTGTGTATATCCAGATCAGCGGGCCGAGAAGCAAACAGAGCAGGTTAAAGAGGCCGCGACGAAGACTTCAGGCCAGCTCGAAGCTTCCCCGGTGCCACGGACAAAACAGGGCGATAGTGTTCAGGCGTCCAAAACAACGTCTCCGGTGAAGTTCAAGGACTCCGCAGTGCAGGATGCCGAGAAGAAGGCAGAACGCATAGAGCCCTCCGAAGCTCCGAAAGGTAAGCCACGTAGAAGGCGTACGCAGGTATGCGCTTTGGAAAGTGCCCATTTTCGGAAGTCGATGCATGCATGGTGATATAGTTGTGCAAAATTAAACGACCGCTCATATCTCACGAGTATCTCTTATTCGGGTTATACACACACTCTCACTCGTGCGAGCTGCACGCACAACGCCAGTCTGTCGATCCTGTCCATATTTGAGTTAACTCACGCTCGCTAAAACAGATTGATAGTCATGAGTCGCCACTCAGTTATACTGCAGGGTGTTTCGGCGAACACTTTCAAAAAGTTCTTTGGCCGTTACAGCACAATTCTGGTTCATGAGGTGGTCTACTCGAAGCGGCGGACACTACTTGCACAAAAAGATTGAAATGCATGATCGATTTCGTAACAAAAATTCACCAATTAACGTTTTAACTAATTACCTTCTCACCTGTATTGCAATTTACAAATTCTCGCTATGGAGTTCGCAGGCCTGATCCACCTGGAACGAATTCTCAGGATGACGCGGGTTTCGAGATACTCCCGAGCTTTGAGGAGAAATGCAGAAGCGTTCCAGTTACTTTTGTGCTTGAGTGCAAAAAATGACGTTTTGTTAATAAAGTAACTGGAACGCCAATGCAGTTCTCCGCAAAGCTCGGGAATTAATGCTTCGAAACTGGTGTGTCATCGTGAGAATTCGTTACAAGTGGATCCGCCTTGCGAACTACCCTGCTAGAATTTGTAAGTTGCAATACGGCTCATAAGGTGATTAGTTAAAACGTGAATTAGTGAATTTTATTATTTTTCGATTATTCATGGACATCAATTTTTTGTGCAAGTAGTTTTCACCGCTTCGAGTACACCACCTCATGAACTAGAATTGATATTTGCCACAGGCAAATTTGAACAATTTTTGAAAGTGTTTCACCCGGCATGATCGTCGTTCGCATCCACCGGTATAAACAAATCCGTCGCCACCCGCTTGTGATCACATCCCGCGATGCTTGCTTGTAGTAGTGTGATTATTGTCACGACGTGAGTATGTACAATCGCCCAATTTTTTAACCTGAACGCGCGAGCATCGACCGGCCAGTCGATAAGCGCCGTATAACGGAGTACAGCGGCGAAGTGTGCGAGAATACGCGCGTGCGCGCAATGCACAGTCCAATGCAGCTTCCCTCTGCCAGGCGTATTCTCGCACACTTCGCCGCTGTACTCCGTTATACGGCGCTTATCGACTGGCCGGTCGATGCTCGCGCGTTCAGGTTAAAAAATTGGGCGATTGTACGCTGGCCTATAGTGCCTGCTTCTGACGCATACGTATGCTATCGGCTGTTGTGGAAAGCGGACAACGCGGCGTGAGTTATGTACACATAGTGGCCAGTACAGTCTGCACGCACTACAGTGAAATGCTGACGACTCTATTTCGTTCCCCCTGTCCACACCGAAAAAAAAACCCTGTACTGACGCTCAAGCTTATTTTCGGTCCCTTCTCTAGCTGGAATTCCCTGCTGCAAATTTGTAATTCTAGAGCATCGTTTAGTTAATCTGTCTTCGTTAAACGTCCAGAGGCAGAAGGGAGTCCACGAGATACAAGCGCTAGCCACGACACAGACGGTGGTTTGGCGGGTGACCAGCGTCCCAGGCAGCAGCCGATCGCGGCGTCGATGGAAGACGACGCCAGAGAAGGGGGCGCCTCGGGCAGTGGAGTCGGAGAGGAAGAGCAGCAGCTGCTGGAGGACTCCGCGGACCCGTCCGCCTTGGAGGACCTCCAGCACCTCAGGGACGTTCTCGACGGCCGGGATTCGAGACGAGAGGAAGGCGAAGGGAGCCTGTCGGCGTACGTGAAGAACGCCCTGAGCACCATGTACTCCATAATCACCTACGACTTCTGCCAGGCGCCGGCGGCCATCCCAGCGGAACCCGCGACTCCGCAACGAGCGGTCCACGCACAGACCTCACCCCCAGCACCGGGCAAAGGTATTCGGTACTATATTGCTCAAAGCTGGGCGATGAAGTTTGTTGCACTGCGTAAGGAACGTCGGGGGTATGTGGACATACGAGCAGAGCAGTGGACCGCTGTCCTAGTGACCACAGCGTCCATCAGTGTTTAAAGTCGGGGGGGGGGTGCATCCCCCCTCCATTATTTAGGGAAAGGCTCGGTCCGCCTTCGGATGGTCAACTGCAGCACTGCTGTACCCATTCAACAAGCGTCGGAGTTGATTTTATTACCTTCGTGCCTTGTGCGGGGCAAATCTAACTTTCCAACTTTTGTTATTAATGATATAATTGAGATTAATCGGTTGATGTGGCATGAGCAAAACCAGGAGAGCAGGTATTGTTGCACAGCTGCATGCGTTTCCCCGAGGCGCTTCAGATGACAGTCACCACCCTAGTTCGACTAATATTTTTGACACAGCACACTGTTTCATACTTGAGCGTGAAGCCACCTGCTCGGGAATTAGTGTATGTTCGCCTTGCTTTTACGTTACCAATTAATTGTAATTCGTTTAGTTGTGCATTATGAGTGCTGTGTTATACCAAAGACACAGGCATTTTGTTCACTTTTGTGTGTAAGTAGGTGTGAGGTCATAAAATATATTGTTGTACTGCTTGAGTTTGTCTATGAAGCAGCTAATATTCTATGTTGCAGCTAGACTTACATGCTTTGAGTTCACATGTCTTTAACCCTTTACCTCCCGACTTATTTTTGAAGAAAGGGTTTGCAAAATGCGAATGCTTTCCAAGTGCTCGGTTGAATCGGCACATTAAGTATGCACCCGAAACACAATAAGAATACTGTAGTTACTTAAAGAACACCCTGAAAAATTGTTTAATTCTAGCGGAAGTTGACTACGCTGCTTTGTCAGCGCTAATAAAGTAATAAAAAAAATCGCCACCCAAGCACCCCTTACAAACGGTTAACCAGCGAAGCTGAAACGTGCGGCTCCGGTGTTTATCATTGAGTTAATTAATCCCGACGGTTCATTAAACGACGGCTTGGTAGGCTGCCGGATCCTCGGTATACAGTTGCTGCTTGCGCTCGGCTGCGCGAGCCTGTTCTTGTGCCCGGGCTGCATCATCGGCGCGGCGTAGACAAGCTCGTTCTCTGTTCTGCTCGTGGCGTTGCTGATCGAAAGCTGCATGCTCCTCAGGAGTACGTTTGACGCGTGGCCTACCCATTTCGTAGCAGGAGAGAAACCGTTGCACGCGCTCTCGGCTGCGACGGAGAGCAACGACGTCACTATTGGCGCAGCCAATCACGCGCCTCTCCTGTTGTATTTTTCGCGCATGCGCGTGGGGTTGCGCCGGAGGAGTATTCGGCGTACGGGCGACAGACGGATGGATGGACGAATCGGCTAGCCATAACAACTTCGCTGTAAATGTTGCAGTAGCCGAAGCATTGATTGCCATAACAAATTGGTGGACAACTATACGAATCTAGGATAATAGTTTTATTGTCTGTGTAAACTTGTAAACATAGGGATACTAACCAAATCAACAAGCATGGTGTTAACGTGCGCACAAGCAAACCTAAACACATCTCACTCAATGACCGCGGAAACTCGCTGTGAAAACGCTGGAGCGAGGAAGCGCGGCAGCGGCAGCGGCAGCGGCAGCGAGCGAATTGGCCTTCGTGCTGCGTCTTGCATCAACGCGAACTATAAGCCGCGGAAACAACCCGTGGCGCACTGCGTCCTCGTCGCAGGTGGATTTCAAGATACAGTAGAACATTCACGTAGCATACGTACACGTAAAGTTCAAGTACTATGCGACGCCATCGGTCCAAAGGATGTTCCACATCCACCGCCAATGCCATGAGTGGCGCTGGCAAACCCTCCTCAGGTGTTACATCTTCGCGTACGTACGCGGTGGTTTCACTCCGCTTCCCGACACTTGGTGCGACTGCTCGGCGTGTCACCCCTCCCCCTTCCTTTCTTCTTGCCTTTCTCAAACTACTTTTACCGCGTGGAGAAAGCAAAGGCTCAAGTGGCGATCGCAACACAGCCGCCACTCAGCGGCACGCACCCGAGGAAAGTGACGTGGATGATGCAGAATTCTCCAATGAAACCGCACAGCGGCCTCGCTTCAGCGTCAGGCGACCCATGGACATTTGCGAAATATCAGGGAAGTCGAGCCACGTTTACCTGCGTCCCCAAGTAGACGAGTTATGTCTTTAAAGTTGCAGACGCTCAGACTTTTTAGTTAGAATTCTCAGCATATTTCACGCACTTTACGGCATCTATGCTGGGATCTAACCGTTTTCCTTTCACACCGACTTGGGTCTCCGGGTGTGTGTGTCGCTGGGCTTGTGTCACTGCGTACGTGCCACTAGGTATGTGCAATTGGATATTATTAAATTCTGGGGTTTCACGTGCCAAAATCACCTTCTGATTATGAGGCACGCCGTAGTGGAGGACTCCGGAAATTTGGACCACCTGGGGGTTCTTTACCGTGCACCTAAATCTAAGTACGCGGGTGTTTTCGCATTTCGCCCCTATCGAAATGCGGCCGCCGTGGCCAAGATTCGATCCCGCGACCTCGTGCTCAGCAGTCCAACACCATAGCCACTGAGAAACCACGGCGGGTACATTTGGATATCATGCGTGTCACTGGGCACGTGCCACTGGGTATGTGTCCCTGTTCGTAATAACCGTCATAACGGATAAAACGTGTCATCGCCAAGTGTACACACCTACTATAGGACAGATTGATAATCGCTATAACGTCGCCAATCATCTCCAAAGGTTGGATGTCCCGCCAATTCTTGTAAGATTAGCTTTAGCATTTTGTTTTTCTCCATGTCGTATATTTGTTGTAAAGCGCGTTATGAGTTCTGCAGAAATTACTGGACCAGAAAGGGTTAAAACGTTGGTTCTAACGACTGGACACGTTTAACCGCCAGCAGGAGAGGACAAAGGAGCCGGCGACACGAAGGCATTGTCGTGCAGTCAGAAGGGCGGTCGCCTGGCCGACTGGCGCGCCTGGAGGGAGGCGGGACACAGGAAACCCAAGGCCGTACTCGCCAGACTCGCCTGTCTCCTGGTGGGCACTCCGTTCACGCATCCGCATAGGGGACGTCGCGTAAATATTATATCTCATTGTATTGACGGTGAAGAATACAACTGCAAAAAAAAAAAGAAGTAACACGTGAGTTAAAAATTTAAGTCCTTATTGAGGGATATTGCGCCCAACAAAACGAGCAACACTCAAAGCACAACGATATGGCTACGAGCACGGACGGTCGAAATCTCAACTCATGGGCTCATGGGTCAAAGAGACAAAATAGATAGATAGATAGATAGATAGATAGATAGATAGATAGATAGATAGATAGATAGATAGATAGATAGATAGATAGATAGATAGATAGATAGATAGATAGATAGATAGATAGATAGATAGATAGATAGATAGATAGATAGATAGATAGATAGATAGATAGATAGATAGATAGATAGATAGATAGATAGATAGATAGTAGTCTGTACATTATTTATACACGTTTGATAGTACGTTCCAGAATAATTGCTTGTGTTTGCTTATATTCAATAATGTATACAACATAGCACTCGCGTCACGCGTGTAATCTGATTAGACAAGACTCTTCTGCTATACGGAATCCGCGACAACATTCGATAATTTTCGGATACCGTAGGCAGGCATCGCACCAAGAGACAAATCGATAACAGTGACAAGCTGGTGAAAAAGAGTCACCGTCAAATAGACAACGATACACGCGTTATAATATAAGTGTCAGGTTAAAACATGGCACTGGTTCGTTCGCGACGAAGGCACTACAAAATGCTGCGACCGAGGAAGTTGAGTCATGTCACAGCAGTACAAATGGCCTCGCTGACAACGCCGCAGGAAGAAAAAACCTATGTATTTAGTGGCTGTAATGTGCAATTCTGTTGGCATTGGCCACTGCACTTCCATAATGTTTTGACGCCAGTTCTTCTTGCTTCTCCGTTCTTCGCTGGAATGTGAAGTCTCTCGTGTGATGATTGGTAGCGATAACTAAACGCAGACAGGAAGCGAAGCAGACCGATCGATAAGAATACGTTTATAGGTAAACAATTGATGCTGATTCATGGCAGATAAAGCAAATGAATTGCAACTTGAACAATAGAGCAAGCACCGCTCTTCGACTGCTTCATTGATTGTTAGAGCCCAGACTACTGCACGGTGCCTCATTGATCTATCAGCAAATCTGATTACAGCTCGAACTGAGGGACAGCCTATCGTCTGGATTATTATAGTTCAAACAGTCAAAGAAAAAAGGCGGTGGGGCCGTTGGCCCGTCCCACAGACGCAATTGCCAATGAGTGTTAAAAGTTTGTTAAGCCACAACCCAAAGGGATGGGCTTACTTTTAAAAGTAAACGTATTGGAAAACAAAGCCGTTTTCTTTCTTCCGACAACTCCGTTTCCCTCTCCTTTGTCCACGTAGTCAGCGACGGCCTCAGCGAAACACGCCAGGTAAGCACAATTTGTTGCTACGCCATCTCAAATCTCGGCATCGTCTCTAGCCAGCAAAGAACTCGGGATCCGGTGCCACAACACCGCGTACCGCGGTACCGCACAAGGTTTGTCCGCGTGGAAAAATTATGACCGTCGGCGGCATCCGAACTCGGTGTTTACAAGACGACGGTCTCCGAATGCGTTCTTCACGTGTGTACCGCGCCTTTACGGTGCGCACTGTAATGTCCTCACACGACACCACGCGGGGTTCTCTCAGCACTCAAAAAACAAGATCCAAGGTAGGCATGCGGAACAGCAACGCAGCAATGAAGAACCGCAAGTTTGGCGGAGCATATCTCTAAAATTGGCGCCATTCTCAGAATTCGTTACAACCGGATATGTCATCCAAACCCACCGGCTACAAATTCGTCAGTTGCCATACGTGTCGTAAAGTAAAACCAATAGTACCTGCACACGTAACTTTCGTGCGCCGTACGTTTTATGCCGCTAGGCAAACTTTCGAATAAAGAAGAAGTAATCGCTTAGAAATTTCATTAGTTAATGTTCAGTTGTTTAGTCATTTATCGATTTCGATTTCTCGCGCGCGTAATGTCCGCCTTGTCGAGCAATCCAGTTCAAGGATTACAATTGGGCTACTACCACATTCCATCGCCCCCCCCCCCCCCCCTCTGCATAGTCCGAAGAGAACAAGTGGTATAGAAGGGAATCGCACGGAAATAGCAAGATTCCACCCTGTCCTGCGCTCTCTTTCTGTCCATTATATATTGCGGCAAAGTATGTACTTCATTATACAGACAGACGACCACTCTTTTTCTTTCTTTCCCACGCGCAGCGGTCGGCGGGCTACCGGCTCTACCCGGTGCGCCGCCCAGCGCAGTTCTGGCCGCAGGGCGACGTGTGCACGGCGCTATGCCACTCGTGCGAGTGCGACTTCGACGCCAACTCGACCTGCTCCCTGGCTCGGGAGGCCTGGAAGGCGCGCACCCCCGCCGTGGTGTACGCTCTCTACGCGGCCCTGCACCACTCGCGCGCCCTGTGCGCCACGGCCCTGCTGCTGAGCGTGCTGCGCAAGCACTACGTGTACCGGGTCGTGCTCTGCACTCCGCTCATCATCCTCCTCGCCATGGTGGTACGACTCGCTCGCCGCTACTTTCATCCCCTATCCCCCTGTGCAGCGCGGTTGAGGTGTCCTCCGCTGAGAAATAGTTACTGCGCTGCACTTTACCCCAACCTTTCCTTCCCATCATCAAGAATTTCCTTCTCTCTCGCTCGCCGCCGCTCTCGCGCACCGCCGCGCGACGATGACGCTGACATGCTCGCTCGATCGCTTGGTTGTTTGCTTGGTTGTTTGCTTGTTTGCATGCTTGGAGTCTACCGGCGGCTCGTAGCCGGCTGTTTGTTATAGGTTAGGCAGTCAGTATATGAGCTTCGCTCTAAATGCAGGTGATTATATGCTGCCGCTTGCCGAAATATAACATCCGTCTCACCAACTCCGCGTGTGGTTATTAAGTTGTTTATGTTAACCTCCCTTCCTTTCCTTCTTCCCTTCTCTGTCTATTAAAGCAAATAAAGGAAAATAATCGAAGGAAGGGAAATTACTGCACTGTAATTTTCTAGCTTTGGCTGCTGGGCCCCGAACGGAGGTCAGCGGTGAGGGTACGGGACACATGGGGAAGCAAGTATATATATATATATATATATATATATATATATATATATATATATATATATATATATATATATATATATATATATTCACAGTGAAGTAGACGCGCGTATGAAGCGGTTTATTGACGTTTCGGCCGGGGTCCGGCCTTCATCAGAATCATTCTGATGAAGGCCGGACCCCGGCCGAAACGTCAATAAACCGCTTCATACGCGCGTCTACTTCACTGTGAATATTTACCCGGACCCAGAACTGCTTTTTTTCTGGTATATATATATATATATATATATGGGGAAGCAAGTATATATATATATATATATATATATATATATATATATATATATATATATATATATATATATATATATATATATATACATATATATATATATATATATATATATATATATATATATATATATATATATATATATATATATATATATATATATATATATATATATATATATATATATATATATATACTCGCAGCAGGTTCACTAGGGGTAACCTTTTTCCTAGTTCGTTTTCGCGGAGTGGCTTCCTCGAGGGAGTTTAAAGCTGCGAAACCTATGGGGGCGCTTCAGATAATAATAAAAGAAATTATAAGATAGAGAGAAAGAGAGAGAGAGAGAAAGAGAGCGAGAGTGAGAGGGAGAAAACCGAGACAAGGTATACCACTGCCCGTTCCTGATCGTCCTTCGCTCGGCGCCGATTGGATGGGAAACTTCACGGGGGGATTACATAGTAGCGTGCGATGGCTGAGCGCTCGTCCTTTCTCTGGAGCACGCAGCCGGCTCTCGTTGCTGATAGGGCGACAGGAGCCGTACGGCCTGGGCTGCACTGCGCAGAGTTTGGGCACGGACTATAGTTGGTATTCCATGGCGAACTTGACCATAGCACGTTCAGAGACAAAAGGGCCGAAAGGACGAGGACGACAAGCGCCGACTTCGAAAATTAATTTTTATTTCGAATAACATGCATATATAACGAAGACACCTAGACAAAAACGACCCCTCCAAAGCACGAAGGCAGCATGAGTGCGCATTCGAACGAACCATAACCGCCTAACCTAAGGTGAACGAGAGCGCATGTGCGACCTCCAGAAGGCAAGTTCTTTATCTGTTAGCGTCTGAATCTGTTTTGCCTTTGTACGCGCTGCTGTCAAGTTCGCAATTATCGTTCCTTAGCAGGAAGTAGTCGTATCATCGGAATAAGGCGTCCTATTTCTCGGTGGGTGCTAGGTGGTGTTTTGTATAAGGCTGCGTCTCAGCACCTCCAACTTGATCAAATCGTCCAATGCACACTCCAGACGCATAGCTTGCGAGGTGCAACTCGTTTATCGCAGGCCAGAATCCTAGGGTTGCGAGGAAGGCTAAGTTGGTTCGATCTTTCTATAGTTCTTTCTTCCTCTTTGATCAACTTCTCTCTGACGCCTGCGAGAGTTTCCTTTCGATTTTGGTTGATCGCAAGGATAACTTGTATTGAACGTAATCGACTGTCGTCGGATTCCGAGAGTGGCTTCAATTGCGTCCAGATAATTTACTAATTGCCCTCGCCCCCTCCTTCCATGCAGCCTCATAAAGCTGGCCTTCATGCCTGAGGCCATGTGGTTAAAAACGGTAGCGCCAGCCGACTGAAACTAAAGCGGTCGACCCAGCGCGCTGGTCTATCAGGGCATTTGTGATGCATCTTAAAAAAATCGCTGTAAGATAACAGGAGGGACTGACCATCGCGCAGACCATCTCCTGCAGCTTGGGTCGCTTTAAAAGAGCAGAAGGTACTAGGTCGTCGTATAACGAAAAAGAGCGAGTAATTTATTATGTTTAAGTAAAAATAAGTACAGCCTTCGTTATAAGAACAGAGGGGAGGTCACAATCCGCTACAATATACAGCCCTCTTTATTTAGCCTTGTCGTAGTACTCACCAGACAGTAATAGTGGTATTACACAAAAAGCTGGACAAAGGGCGGGAAAGAGCAGACGCAAGCGTGAGTTCCTTCACGTGCTTCTTTTTTTCTCAGCTTTGCGTGGAATGCAACGATATAATGAGCAACCATAATCAACTTGTCCAAACATTTACTTCAGCAGAAGTGGTTGCGCTGCGGACTTTCGATCGTTGGTCTGATTTACCAGCCATAGCACCAAAACAAGGTGTTTTGCTAGAAGTGCATTGACATTTATATGATTATGAACTGGTGCTTAGTATTTCACTGCTGCTTAATTATTTCTTCTTTGCAGACGAGGTGTCTTTACGTTTTGATGCAACTGAGACGCTACCTCGAGAACAGCGCCACACCGGCCATAAACGTGAGCTGCTTCCCTCCCTTCTCAGTTTTACAATTCTCGTTCAAGAGGGCGACGCTGTTTTTCGGTGACGATAAAGTCGCGTGCATAAAGCACAAGCAGGGCAAGACGAGCGTTTTGTTGAAGACGCCAGATAAAGACAAGGCTAGCACGCGACACTCGTGATTTCGTCTGCCTTGTATACGAAAATAAAGCGCATATATGGTACTGAAAGACATTTAGTATGTGAGAGGGCAAACTTTCCGAGTTTTATTCATAAGCCTAGAAGTATGCTCGACATGATCCAACATATCTAGCCGCACACGGTTGTACACGTAAGCCGGTTGGTCATGTGTATGTTATCTCCAGCGGCGCGAGCGCCGGCGTCGAAGGCGACTGCCGTCCTCCTCTCCTGCCAGGGGGAGAGGGCAGTGGGAGAGGAGGAGGGCTGTGGTCTCCTTCGCGCTCGTTGGTTTCACCACCTTTCAGACGCCCCAAAGGTCTCGCATGACAGCACGTACCGACAGGCCCGGCTATATTCGCTTACTTGTAGATGATCGTCGATGGTTTCTTCACGAATTCTTCGAAACACGAAACTTTGGCAATATGTGTCAGCGCTCCTTTAAAGGGACACTAAAGGTTAATATTAAGTCAATGTGCACTGTTGAAAATACCATCCCAGAAACCTCGAAACGCTTGTTTCGTGCGAAGAAGAGACTTGTTTTGAGAAAATGAGTTCTGGAGCGTCCGCGTACCTCTAGCGCAGTTCAAACCACCCGCCCCCCGATCGAGGAGTGTTAACGTCATGGTCTCATAGTGACGTTGCGCCGTCGGTGAGTAAAACGGCTCCCGCAGACGGCGCTACGGCTTTTCAGCACAAAACGCAAACGCGCGGCCAGAAACAGAGCCAAGACAGAGCCGACAGCAACGCCATAGCGGAACTATGGTGGCTAGCGGAAGGGAAAGAGCACGACAAGCTGTTTCTTTATTTTATGACGCCAACTTCGACGCTCGTTGCAATGGACGACCCTGACAACGACACATTGGCTCGCGATGCTGGGCTCGACTTCAGCAATTTAAGCACTGATGAACGTGGCCTGCTGCTGGGAGCTCGCGCTGCCGGCGTCGTTGCGTACTACTACGACGGCGGCCTGCTTTGAAAGGCACTCCACGCCACTTCAGTGAAGTCGGCGTTGAACTCGTAATTCTCTGGATGAAAGTGCAGCGAGCACACTAGGTGATTTTTCGGCTCTTTGCCAGCGCGCTGTGGCAGAGGTACGGCACTTAACCACTTCGAACGGAGAGGTTCATTCGTCGGCACACAATGATAAGTAACGTTGGATTCGCCGCTGCAACTGCCCTTGGCCAAGTTCCGCGGACCGTTCGCGCATCCCACGACATCACATGGATGTGGCATTCTCGCTGCTTGTTCGAAATGCAAGTTTCGCGAGCCAGCAGGACCACCGCAGCACGACGCGATAAAGAAACAACTGAAACTCCAAAGCGCGCGCGGCGCAAAGTCGAGCGCGTAGAGTCGAGCGAAAACGAAACCTATTGATCAGCCATACTACTCAAGGGTAACGTCAATATGTCATTTTTTCTTCCAATCGAATAGAAGGAGCCAAGTAGCATTTTCTTCCGTCTTATAATCTAATAAATTATCTTTTCAATACGAGTATAGTTGAGTACTAGTGACATAAATTAAGATGAGGAGTGCCTTCGTCATCAGGCTAGTACCGGAATGTCACTGCGGAGTCTCAAATAGTGTCATGCATTTACCTAAATTTCTCGGTTGCTAAAGCTCTGTTCGCGATTATATTGGCGCCTTAGACGTTCTAGAGCATTGCTTTATAACTTTAACTTGACCTTGTGGTAACCTTTAGTGCCCCTTTAAGCAGTCAGAAGGTCGGCTATCTTCTTACACGTCATATCTATCGCCATAAACTGTGAGTAATGTATCTCGTATTTGTGTCCGCAGACGAGGGACTGTTCGAACCGGCATAGTGAGGACGAGGACATCGGCATGTCACCCCTGGAGAGGCACCGCCGACGCGACCTTCCTCTCAACGAAGAGGTGAGGGCGGCAGTCGTGCACACAAGCTTCGCGTTGGTGCATCGCTATAGGTGTGCTGAGATGTATACAGTGCGGTAGGCTCTTAAAGGGAACACTCGAATGTGCGTCTCTCACTTTGCTGGCGCCATAGCTACAATTTCAGTGCACTGCAAAGGTCTGTCGAAGGGAGTCGGGGCTATCACCCGCAAGTTAATTGCTGCGAATCTAGGCGATTTTACTCTTGCGAGAGAGGGGAAATTCGGACACGCTCTGCACTCACGTGTCCCCGTTAACAATGGACCCCTGTATACATATACATGCTACATGGTATGCCCATCACGCCAGTTACGACTCCGTCAAGGATACCATGCCAGAAAAGGTACTTTGCTTTCATTTTATCGTAATTGTCGTAGGCGGTGCACACATATATCTGGGGCTACATACGCAGTACTAATATATTACTTTGCACGTAACCTATAAAAGTCCACGCTGGAAGCGTAGCTCGTGGGCTGGCTGAATCCTGCAGTCTCTGTAAGTGTACGGTTGCACAGGAGCATGTGCTGGTGACAGACATTGTATGCATTCACCTTACGACGAAGCCCGGTATAGTGAGGTTCCCCAACGGCTTTCGTGCGGCAACAAATTATGGCATAGCATAATTGGTGTCACGTATTAGCACTGGCGCAATGCAATTTACGAGCTGAGCCGGTGCAGCGTAGCGTAACATGCGTCGGATATAGCGGCGAGTATAGCAGCACTAAACTCGGATACAGCGAAGCATTTAACTTCGGGTACATTACAAGCAGTAGCAAATCAGACCTCCGAAGAATGTGAGAACTCGCTCACACGCAGCTTTACTCTCTTCGATGTATGAATTGCTCGAATTTCCACATATCCATGAACGTTCTTGTTATTTTTTTTCCCTGAACATCCACACTTCCCATGCGCCACCTAGCGCCTTAGGAACACACGGCTGTCGTTTTCTCCCTATTTTCGTGTACCATACGAGGCGTCCGCGGTGTCCTCGTTCAACTAAACGAGTTACATTGTTTATATTTCTTGGAAATGGAGCAGAGGTTATCTCTGATGTAGAACTTGCTCTTGGGCGCATTCGTCAATATTTGTGATAGCTCTTGTAGCGGCAATTGAGAAAAACACCATGAACTGTAAGACGCGGACACCACGACCATTTAGATTCACGACTGATTTATTGCGTTTCCCCAGGCGAGGAGGAAAGGCGCACAAAATAATGCGCATGCGTACAGGTTCATTACGGCAAATAAAGAGAATCGAAAAACCCTAACGCGCTTCCAAATGTAGATTGACGTGTCGCTGATGCAAACCGTGCTTCTTTTTACAGCGAAGGTGAATCACCTCTATGAATGAGCCGTATGCGTGGTCTCGTAGGGGGGGGGGGTTGTTTCTGGGCTGGCTAACGTCCGTAAAGTGAACAAAAAAGATGGCGGCGCTGCGTGGTATCGTAGGGGAGGTATCTGGGCTGGCTAACGTCTGTAAAGTGAACAACAAAGATGGCGGCGCTGCGTGGTCTCGTAGGTGAGGTATCATGGCTGGCCAACGTCCGTAAAGTGAACAAAAAAAGATGGCGGCACTGCGTGGTCTCGTAGGGGAGGTATCTGGGCTGGCTAACGTCCGTAAAGTTAAAAAAATATGGCGGTGCTGCGTGGTCTCGTAGGGGAGGTGTCTGGGCTGGCTAACGTCCGTAAAGGGAACAATAAAGATGGCGCTGCGTGGTCTCGTAGGGGACGTATCTGGGCCGGCTAACGTCCGTAAAGTGAACAACAAAGATGGCGGCGCTGCGTGGTCTCGTAGGTGAGGTATCATGGCTGGCCAACGTCCGTAAAGTGAACAAAAAAAGATGGCGGCGCTGCGTGGTATCGTAGGGGAGGTATATGGGCTGGCTAACGTCTGTAAAGTGAACAAAAAAGATGACGGCGCTGCGTGGTCTCGTAGGGGAGGTGTCTGGGCTGGCTAACGTCCGTAAAGTGAACAACAAAGATGGCGGCGCTGCGTGGTCTCGTAGGTGAGGTATCATGGCTGGCCAACGTCCGTAAAGTGAACAACAAAGATGGCGGCGCTGCGTGGTCTCGTAGGTGAGGTATCATGGCTGGCCAACGTCCGTAAAGTGAACAAAAAAAGATGGCGGCGCTGCGTGGTATCGTAGGGGAGGTATCTGGGCTGGCTAACGTCTGTAAAGTGAACAAAAAAGATGACGGCGCTGCGTGGTCTCGTAGGGGAGGTGTCTGGGCTGGCTAACGTGCGTAAAGTGAACAACAAAGATGGCGGCGCTGCGTGGTCTCGTAGGTGAGGTATCATGGCTGGCCAACGTCCGTAAAGTGAACAAAAAAAGATGGCGGCACTGCGTGGTCTCGTAGGGGAGGTATCTGGGCTGGCTAACGTCCGTAAAGTGAAAAAAATATGGCGGCGCTGCGTGGTCTCGCAGGGGAGGTGTCTGGGCTGGCTAACGTCCGTAAAGGGAACAATAAAGATGGCGGCGCTGCGTGGTCTCGTAGGGGACGTATCTGGGCCGGCTAACGTCCGTAAAGTGAACAAAAAATATGGCGGCGCTGCGTGGTATCGTAAGGGAGGTATCTGGGCTGGCTAACGTCCGTAAAGTGAACAAAAAAGATGGCGGCGCTGCGTGGTCTCGTAGGGGAGGTATCTGGGCTGGCTAACGTCCTTAAAGTGAATAAAATAGATAACGAACTATAGTACGGCGCGAAAGTAAGAAAGGACACGTGATTTCACCGCGCGCCGCACCTGCGCAGTGGGGAAGTGCACCCGCGCTAGCCGCCGTTGCTGCCGGCTGCGTCTGCTGTCGTATGCCTTCAACACAACAGTGCGGCAGTTGTGGTGGAAAAACACGGGTATGTGCTCAGCGGTAGCCGCCGCGGTGTGTAAGAACCGGATTGTGCATTGTAGAGGTAGACCAGTGCAGCAGTTGCCACTCCAGCAAAAACGAGAAAAATAGGAAGACTTGTGCGCACGGCCGAACAACAAGCCGAGTACGAGGAGAGGAGTCGACAGCACAGACGCGACTATTGGCCTCGAGCTCCACCACTGGAAAAGCTGGCGCCACCGTCGACGTGACGTGCTAGGAGGGATCACGTGGACATAGCGGCCGCGTCGGCTGCTTCGGGCGCGCCGAAGCGAGCTGAAAACGAGTTTAAATTCCCTCGTACGCTGCGGTTTTCATTTAGTGGCGAAATTTTCCCGCTTCGAGTGTCTCCTTTACAACGCTTGAAAGCACTACAATAGGTAGTGGCTGCCTTTGAAGGCGCGCAACATGGTAGGCTACTGCTCGGTGCCGCAGGGCCGGACGCACGTAACGGAGGCCGGTGTCGGCCTTATTCACACGGAGCCGCAGGACAAGAAGCTGTGTGAAGCTTGGCTCGCGAAACATAAAAAATGGCTGTGGCTTAGGTAAGGTTAAGCCCAGGATGCGAAGCATACTAGCCTTTATTTTAGTTGTTGAACCACTGTTTAGCCTGGTGAACTGCTGTTGCTTGGCTATATTTGGTTCGGCTAGACGAAGAAACAACTCATGCATTACTTCTTCGCCTTCAAGAGTGGAACGCGACAGCGTTCCCGTCGACCCGCCAAGGGGTGTAAGACAATGGGCTACAGGGCAGCGACTACGCGTCCCGCATTGGACGCGGTGAGCGTCGAGCAAAGCAGCGTTCGGCGCGGCAACGAAATGTGCGCCTGAGCAAGAGACGCACGCCTTAGAAACAGCGCGTTTCTAAGGCAACACCGCATTCACTAGAGGCGCTTTTGTACCGCTTTGAAGCGTTGTACTCGTGGCTCAGTGGTAGCGTCTCCGTCCCACACTCCGGAGACCCTGGTTCGATTCCCACCCAGCCCGTCTTGCAAGAGTTGAGCCAAAGCCACTTCTCCTCTGTCGTGACGTCACGGTGTCACGTGATTTCATGGTCACCGCCGCGCCTGAGGAGCTGGGTTGAGCCCTCGTAATATGCTTCGCATAAAACCGGCAGTCATCGGCTACAACTCGGGTATGCAGCAAGCACAGACGCGAGGAAGATTTCTGCTACGGCGCCCGGTCTGCGATGTTCTGAAAACGCGCACTGAGGCGCTCGCCTGAGTCCGCTGCCCGTTTAATGTCATGACGGTTTGGTCTATGAACTTGTCGATACTATAGATACTGCCAAGTTCAGTGGAGTGGAAAGGCAGCGGTAAGAAGCACATTTAAAGAAAGCATGGCATATGGTCATGTTTGTGTTATGAATTAATGCACTGGATTACAAAAAAGGAGCAGCGGGAAATTGCACGCTGAGAACGCCGATAAACATACAGTGCGACGCAACTCGAGAAATAGTATTGAAAAGTCAAAGAGTTTAGAAGAAAAAAAAGATTGCATCGTCGCGACGGCACATCACAGTCCCCGTAGGCGTCGAAGTCTCTACAATGAAATTATTTTTGAACAGCTCTGATAGCGCCCACGCAACAATGGTTGCCTGTATACTGTCAAATGCTCATATTCTGCGGCCTAATGCTCATGGCACGGTGCGAAAACGCGCGCGCGGAGAAAGCGAAACAGTGCGCGGACAAGCCTGCAGACGCGCATTCGGTCGCTGCGAATCTGCGCGATCGCTGCATTGAGGCTTCATTCTATTACGCTCCATTTAGTTATACAAACACTATAAGAACATATTTCACATAGTTTGCTCTCAGCGTTTACCTACCTTTCACGCAAGAAGCCGGTTCGGGAGACTCCATCGCGGCGACCGCGCGCAGTGGCGTTCACTGTACGTATTCGGTAAAGAGATAGCGGCTGTAAACGATTGTGTGCTTTCAGCTTGCCCAAGATTATTATTTAGACAGTAAGAAACTTCTCTCGTTTCGAAACCACTTACATTAATGCCCGGGAGAGCTCGCGCGTGGTGTTTTCAGTGAGCGCTGACAGCAAAACCTATGAGGAGCGCGCCACGTGATCCCTCATACTACGGCAGCGAGGCGCTTCCGACAGAGGGCGACTCCGTAACTCCTCGCCGCCAATAGCCAACGACAACGTGCCCCTGCGAAAGCGGGAAATGCGGCCAGTGACTTTGCCTACGAAGAACGGCAGCGAGAGCCGATGCGAGAGTCTTAATCGTTAGCGTCGAGCGCAAGCTACCGATGAAGGTCGCGCACTGGAGGCCGCTCGTAAGCGTCAGGCTAGGTCGTTCGACTCTGCGTACAAGTGGCAGAAGCAGCTTCGGTGGCTAATCCGCCACCATACGAATGGTACGGCGCGAAATTTTTCATATAAAATCGGAAAAAGAGGAACGGATTGCGAAGTCAAACGTGTGTGAATGAAGTGTACGGCCTTAGCTACAGGTTCCCTAAGGATGAGGTCGAAAGCATTATATGCGAGCAATCACGTCGCAAACGTGTTAGTCATACGCGGGCAGCGTTTTAAAGCGTGTGGTCTAATTGCAGGCAACTGAAATTCTTAATGCAACTGCCCGAAGTAAGCAGCTTGTCTGGAAACTGGGCTGCCATTCTGCAAGGTTGCACATGGGTGCCGTCTTTTCTTTCTTTTTCTTCGTTCCAAAAGTAGTCGCCATTTTCACATTCACATTCACATTATCGGCCGTTTTGCCTGTATAGTATTATAGTGAGTGTACGGAGATGAAAGCACATGCGTAGCTTAACAATCGAAAAAAAAAATTTTTTTTTGGGGGGGGGGGTGGGGTCTAGGATTTGTATGAACGTTAATTCTCGGTTTCCTTTTTCTCACCTTGCTTGTTATGCCCCGCAATGATGCATTCACTCAGTCGAAATGCGACGCATCGCACAAGGAAAACTGAAAACATGCTACATTTGGTTTGATTTGTCCAGCTTCCTGTCAGTCCAAACTCACAAACAAGACGGAATGCAAGGCGATATCACCAATTATCGACGCTGGCCTGTAGAAGCTCTCGCGACTGTTATGCACGCATTCAGGGGATGAAACAATGGGCAACAGATTGAGGAGTCGTGTAAATTGTAACCCCTAACAAAATTTGCCCGCGTACGCCAATTGGCTAGACGACAGCCCATGCGTGTTCACCATGAAGCATCCGATGCCATTTCTTTCTAACTTCGCCGAGAGGAACGTTACGCACAAGTTAATCTGTACTCCGGCCCACGCAGGTATAGAGGGTAACGAAAGGGCAGACAGCCTAGCTCGAGGGGCCACGTTCCGAGCAGAGCAGTCGCACGCCCCGGAGTATCACCCACACGCTTGTGAAGGAGGATACACTGAAATCTTAAACTTATACAGAGGGACGAGAGCCAAATATCCCCCACCGCACAAAGCTCTAACGAAGGAGGAAGCAACGAGTTGGCGCAGATTGCAGACAAACTCCTTCCCAAATTTATACATCCTAAACAAAATGTACCCAACACAATACAGAGACACCTGCCCATGGTGCAGGGCCACACCCACACTATATCATGTCACATGGGAATGTAAACACAATCAATCATTCCACCAACACAATAACCCGAGTGCGAAGCAATGAGAGAGTCGGCTTACCAGCTGCGAGCTCACAGCCCAAAGGGCCTTAGTGCAGCACGCTAGTGAGGTAGCTAGGCTCAGTGGAGCCCTGGAATAGGGGCCCACCCTTGCCGGAAGAGGCTGCAAGTCGCCGGCGCCCAAGAAGACGACGGAGACCTCGAGACGCTAAATCCTTGAAGGAACCAACTAAAGTTTTTTTTTCTCTCTCTCTCTTCTTCCAGCATCCTGACAAACACGCCGAGGCTCTCATCAGCAAGCTAAACCACGCGATGTCGTCGCTCCGGAGTTTCTGCACCTTCCTAGAAACAACTAGGGGATACTACAAGACCAGGGTGAGCGCCCCTGTTCGGAGAATATGCGCAGTCGAGACCGGGTGTAATGAATCCGGATTGATTAAGCGAATTTATATATCGAACGAAAAAAAAATTTACTAGGTACCAGTGTAAAAACAACTCCCTCATAACGAACTTACGTCAAACTGTTGCCTTTGCTTCGAGTTGTTTACAAATTCGACTTCGCCCTGCCGCCTGCTAGCCGCCTGGTTAGCTCAGATGGTAGAGCGGCTGCCCCGGAAATGCGGTGGTCCCGGGTTCGAGTCCCGGACCAGGACGAATTATTCTTCAACTGCGAGGCTTTTCTTTCGAGGAACCCGTATGGGTTTCCTTTGTAGCATTTGCTACGAACGGGTGGATGTCTGATTTTCCCTTTATTAATAACTTCTCCTCACCTTGTGGGTTTCCGCAGAACTATTACGTCAAATTGACATTGTATGCATCGAGCTCGGGGCTTCCGCTGCCAGCGCCGTCCACTCATAGTGAGCAGCCCGACGCTTCGGAACACACTTTCCGCTTGCGGTGAATGTACTTCGAAAGCATCTGTACCAATATTGAAGGATGTGAAGTGTGTAGCAAATATATATATGTGTGTGTGTGGAAAAGAGAAGAAGGGGGGGGGGGGGTTAACCGAGGGGCCCGATTCTTATTAGTCATATCATATGAAGCCAACAACACTCCCAGGGTTCTACTAGGAAACATAAATACCCAAGAAAGTGAATGGGGGAAACGGCGCCGCGGTAGCTCAATTGGTAGAGCATCGCACGCGAAATGCGAAGGTTGTGGGATCTCGTTCCCCACCTGCGGTAAGTTGTTCTTTCATCCACTTTCATTTCCATTAATCGATCCTTTCTTAAATTTATTTCATTTATTAAGCACGAGTAATTTCCCCCATGTTGTCCTTGGTGTCAGTGTTCGTTGACGTCTTATGATACGACTATATATATATATATATATATATATATATATATACGACGGCACGAATTTCACGGTGCTATGCCAGCTCGGGTCTGTTTTCTTGTTTTGCTCGTAAAGAGTCTTCAGAGGCTAATAACAGGAGGAATTCGCTATATTTTCGTACGTATAAAGTGAGTAGCCATCACTTCTCTATTTACCAAACTTTGAGACCTTCAATCTATGGGCTCGCGAGGAAGGCGTATATACAGTGCGGGGGAAAAGGAAATGCGGCTGGGCCTGGCACCGCTTGGCATTTCACTGTCACGTGATTTGCCGTTATCGGCGCAATGTGTTACGCTAATCTTTGAATACTCCGTTCGCAATCCCTTAAAAGACGCGTGTCCGTGCGTCGTCAATTATACATATATATGCCCCGCTTCCCGTCCACATATATGTGACACTCCCGCGCATTTTTCTTTTTTTTTCTTTTTCAGATAGACTACGCCCTGCGTGAAATGCTCGACGTCGTGTTTCGCCTGCAGGAGCCCAAAGCATAGTGAGTGCGGCGGGTTGTCCGGGGGTGCCCCCGCGCGCTCCTCTACATCCGGGGCCCTGCGGGAGCGCAGTCGCACCTTCGTGTGTACGCGGCCAGGATTCGCCACTCGAAATGACGGCCGTTAAAAAAAAATAATTACGGGGTTTCACGTAATGTTTAACAGTCTCGGAAAAGCACAGCAATTTACAATTGGTAGCGAGGCACTGGAAGTGGTAAGGGAATACATCTACTTAGGGCAGGTAGTGACGGCGGATACGGATCATGAGACGGAAATAATCAGAAGAATAAGAATGGGCTGGGGTGCGTTTGGCAGGCATTCTCAGATCATGAACAGCAGGTTGCCATTATCCCTCAAGAGAATAGTCTATAACAGCTGTGTCTTACCAGTACTCACCTACGGGGCAGAAACCTGGAGGCTTACGAAAAGGGTTCTACTCAAATTGAGGACGACGCAATGAGCTATAGAAAGAAGAATGATAGGTGTAACGTTAAGGGATAAGAAAAAAGCAGATTGGGTGAGGGAACAAACGCCAGTTAATGAATGATATCTTAGTTGAAATCAAGAAAAAGAAATGGGCATGGGCAGGACATGTAATGAGGAGGGAAGATAACCGATGGTCATTAAGGGTTACGGACTGGATTCCAAGGGAAGGGAAGCGTAGCAGGGGGCGGCAGAAAGTTAAGTGGGCGGATGAGATTAAGAAGTTTGCAGGGACGGCATGGCCACAATTAGTACATGACCGGGGTTGTTGGAGAAGTATGGGAGAGGCCTTTGCCCTGCAGTGGGCGTAACCAGGCTGATGATGATGATGACGGCCAAAACCAATGTCTGATTATGAGGCACGCCGTATAGTTAGGGACTCCGGAAATTGAGGCCACCTCGGTTCTTTAACGTGCACCTAAATATAAGTACATGGGCAGCGGCTTTCAAAAAAAATCGAATCGTGAAGTAGCAACTGCAGCTTCTCAAACTCGTTTAATTGACTGATGCAACCCGAAG
This sequence comes from Dermacentor albipictus, assembly GCF_038994185.2. Lineage (NCBI taxonomy): Eukaryota > Metazoa > Arthropoda > Arachnida > Ixodida > Ixodidae > Dermacentor > Dermacentor albipictus. The sequence goes on from NC_091823.1 coordinate 112,924,436, forward strand.
AAATCAATACGAATCGAGGTACATTCATAGTAATATGCATAATGTTCTAGAAACAACGGTACGCGAAGGTTTGCCCACACTAAAGGGATTCTTCCAGCTTGCCCGAAACTGCTTATTATCCACAGAACCTGAACACTCTTGCGCGCAGGGCAAATGCCGTCCGATGATTTGGGCCCAATATTTGTAAGACCCATATTTACGCGATAGCGTTAAGGGCGCCGTGTCGCAGAAAATCCGGTGTCGGCGTCCCGCGTCTGGCGTCCGACAACCCATTTTCCTGTGAATAATTCAAACAGTATTTTCAAACGTTCTCTGAACTTTGATCATTTTAACAGACATCTTGCGTTTGGCGCAACAACAACAACAACAACAACAACAACAACCTTCCTCCATTGAACTTGATCAAACTTCACTTCATTGCATGCGTTCAGTAAGCACAGTCGCCGTCAAACGTTTACGGGCTGAGGGTTCAGAAAAAAAAAGACATATTTCATGATCCTGCGCACGCAGCCTGGTTTTCAGATTTGCTGCCTCTATGCCAGCGGGGCGCCCCCAACAGGGTGTTGTATACGTTCTTCTGCTTGCAAGCTAAAATTGGGCTGAAATTTGGCTTTTTCGCGGAACCTGCATACCGCAAGCCTTTGACGTTAAAGGTATACGCCCGCACATATAAGCGCTGATGCGAGCAGCTTATCCCACAGTTAAAGTAGGTAATGCGCTGGACGTGCAACATTGTACATCCACTGCACTTGGAAGCGATAGAGGTTACTATAAAGACGCTCGACCTTTTCATTTTTATTTTACTGGCTGTGAACCATGATTATCGCTGCTAAAACGTTTGCTATTATCGCAAGATACGTTGAATACTTTTTTACGTGGCTTTGTATAACGCCACCGCACACCGCAGTATACTTGGGAAAACCCAGCCGAAGACGTCACAAGTTTCGCGCACATGAAGCCACGCTGCTCGCGATGGGTATCGACTGCGACGACTTGGTCGTGCGATCTGCGACTGCGCTCCCCGGGCCCCTCGGCCCTCTGCAGGCGGACTAACCGTTAGCGAACAGGCCTGGTTCTTTTTCAGCCTCACCCGAACGGGAAGCTACGAGATCTGGCACTGACACGACCCCCCCACGCATCCAAGGCAAGCGGACTGTCGCCGTCGGCGAGATCGACCAATTGAGTTTCGATAAAGCGCGAGGCTTTCTCGGCAGGCGAATAACAACCACGGAGGGTGGGCAGATGTGGTCCAGCGCCCTTGCAGGCGGGTTGACCGAATTCGCTTAGACGCTCGCCAGGCCTAACAGGCCTAGTGTTTGCGTGAGCCCGAGTACCGGTTTTCAACCCGTCAAGCCAATTCGACCCGCCTTTTTGTCGGGTTCACTGCAGCATTCTTAAAGATAGATGTAGCGCAAACAAAATGTGCTCGAGTGATAGACGGGAAAGAAGTAGCGACAAACGTTACTCCTGCATGGTATACTTGTCGTGGCAGGCCCCTCTCTGCAGTATACGTAAAAAGACTTCGTGAGATATGAACCATCTATATACAAATAACGGGTGTTCAGTATAGCAACGGTCCCCTCACTAGTAACAGTCGAAAAGTCTATAGGACTGGTGCCTTGCCCTCCATTGTTAATGTGTTTTTAGTGAATTGCCACTTTAACCGGATATCGTAAAGGGTTATTCTGGCGGTTATTAAAGGTAATTCTGTGTCGCAGAAAATCCGAAGTTGGCGTCGAGCGCGTCGGACGGCGCTTTGACAAAAATGATTTCGAACCACGTATACTCAACCACGCAGGCCCTTTATGTGGCGCAAGGAAGTTATTGAAGTAATTGAATTTCTCAAGGTGAAATACGCAGAAAAATCGTCGATTTACGATACGTAGAATCTGCGATTTCAATGCGATTAGCGTTCCGCAGGGTACTTCACGCACTGTCCGGTATATCTATGTCCAGATCTAACTGTTACCCTTTCACGCCGACTTAGGTCACTGCGTATGTGCCACTGATTATATGTCACCGTGGTGTGATTCGCTCATCAATAAACCTCCTTCGACACCAACTTAGGTCACTGGGCGCATACCGCTGTTCAGTGAACGGAAGCGCGAGACGGCCAGGAGTCCGGCTGCAGCGCACGCCTCATGCATGACGCCTTCCAGCGGTGGCAAGGCGGTGTGTCGCTGCATTGCTTCAATTCGAATCGCATTAACACTGACAGTCATCGTGAGACGATTTCTGTCGAATTTTTTTACAGTTCCGGTAGCAAGAAAGTAGGTTTTTGCGTTATTTTATTTGGGTTTGTGGCACATTCGTATTTGAAGCGTGAAATTGTGCACAGAGACTGCTTTTTATCTTATCTCAATTTTTTTTAGAGCACCGCTTTTTAAGAGGTCCAAAACTTCATTGCAGTTGGCCTTGTATACTTCTGCCTTGTTTATGCGCAAGTGCAACTATTTTTGAACACATGCACCAAATACAGCCCAACGAAGACACATTTATTTTGCCGCATATATATGTTGCGACTATGGAAAGAGCGAACTCTCTGAAACCCCATTTAGACGTTGGGGCTTACCTGCTTAATCTCATTTGCTCTTTTCAGATTGCAAAGAAGACGAATCAGGAAGAGCGCTCCGTCGCACTCACGCTTCACGATAATAAAGATTGGCAAATTCTCATTTCGTCTCTACACAGAGCAAGGCGTGTCCGAATCGCCGATCCACCTAGATGTCGTCCGCCTAAAGGTCCAATTTCGGTGTCTTCTTTTTTTCGTTGAAGACAGGTGGTGGTATAGTTTTCCTTTGTATATTTCGCGTCATGGGACGAAGTTAACTGTCAATCTCCGAAGTTCCAAGAGCTGTCGCGTTGCAGATCGTCGTCGTCGTCGTCGTAATAATAATAATAATAATAATAATAATAATAATAATAATAATAATAATAATAATAATAATAATAATAATAATAATAATAATAATAATAATAATAATAATAATAATAATAATAATAATAATCGTCTTCATCATCATTTATTTATCACTTACAGCCTTTTTCGACATATTACATATTTTTATTCTAGAACTCTCAGCCCAAGCACTCCGTACAGATGATTAACCAACGAAGTTGAAGCGTACGGCCCCGGTGTTTATCGCCGGGTAAATCCCGACGGTTCATTAAAGTCTTTCTCAATTATTGGTTACGTCTGTGTTTCTTAATGAGGTTACACACACGTTCGGCTGCAATGGAGAGAGCGACGTCTGTGACGGTATGCCCGCAGTCTGCCGCTGTCGCTTGCGTTCGATGTCTCAAGTATGCATGGTGGCGAGGTTAGCAGCATCCGCCCGGCATTGTCGCTTGCGATTACTCAAAATTAAATTGCTTCAAAATGAATCTATCCGCCACGTAAGACAACGAATGGCTCATACCCCTTAAGCAATGGCTCGTACCCCGTAAACGCGTTCTCCCCATTTTGACAGAAGAGAAGTGAAATTCTACGCTATATAGAACGACGAGCGGCAACGGAATCATCTGTGTAAGAAGACGACGACGAAGATAAAAGCGGAAGCAGTGGAACGAGCGCATTCGCGTGGTAGCGCCGAGGGCCGTCAACCATAGAGTTTCTCACTACATTACCTAGAGGGAAATCTGGCGCTGCTGCGCTGTGGTATGCATGGGAATGCCGGTATATTGTGGATTCGGATTGGCATCGTTCTCGTAGAGACAGGACGCCCTGAAGACGCGCTTGGCAAGCACCGTTCCGTCTGTCACAACGATTCATTTTCTATTAAAACAGCACGTGAAAAGGTGTTTTAGCTTTATTATTACGCGAAAACATGTTTTGTTTCACTATGAGAACTTGTTATTGCGTGTACGACTATATGTTACGTAAAATGTATCAGCGGGCCGCTAAAGTTGGAGGACAGACGACAAGGTTCGCGCTCGCTTTGAAGCAGTTTGTCGTCTGTTCTTGCTTTTCTTCGCTTGGTCATGCATTGTGGGTGAGTAAACATGTAATATGCGTGAATGGAAACATTTTATGAAGATTTTACTTTGAGAACGCGTTATTTGCGTAGCCATATCCACGTTTTAGACGAAGACAACACCAGCCAACGCGTGCCTCGCAGACACATATACCGTCATTCCCATGAGAGCACGGCACCTCTAAAGAAACTCCCATAGATGGTGGTGCCAGATTTCCCTCTAGGTGTTATAGTGAGAAACTCTATGCCGTCAACTAGCCATCTGTGGAAAAAGACGACGCTCGAGCCATTGCTGATGATAATAATTTTAGCGAACTCCAACAACGATGACACAGGGTCCGCATAAACAGCTTCTCTGTAAAATGTATAATGTTGCCCATTCCCATATGTTCTCGCCATATTTACGTTAATTACCGGCAGGTCTGAAGCTGTCCTACTACATGTACGCATATTGTTTTCACGAATGCAACTCCCTCTTACGCAATGTCTTATCTAGGACCTGTGAGGTACTCTAAATTAATAAAGGAGCAGCGTCGCAAGTCATACACAATGATCACAACTATAAGCAAGAAGAACAAAGGCGAGCTCAGAAGCAATAAAAAGGGGAAACGACCTTGGCATACACACTTCAAATAAGAAAAAAGTAGGAACAAGAAAAAAAAACACGATGAAATTTTGTTTATTTTTCTTTGTCGTATAGAAGTTTCTCTGAAATAAAAAAATAATATATCATTTCAAACCTCGCTCTACAGCATTGTTCCTGATTTATCTGTGCGTGTAATTCTGTCTCTTGGAGCTTGTATTTTTGGGTTCAACAACAAATGTTTGCTTGACAGTCCCAAACTAAATCACCGAATCCAATCGATCTCGCCGTAAGACTGATTTTCTAAATTAGCGTTTTGTGATGAACTTCCTTTTTGTACCTCCACAATTTCCTGCGCACTACAATTTCTTTCTGTAATTCTGGTGGTTTCCAAATCGCTAGTTCACTTGTCATTGCCTGTTTGTCTTTTTAACCACCCTAGTCATGGCCAATCCTCCGCTGTGGATATGAGCCACAAACACTAAAAAAAAAACAGCAACAACAACGACAGACGACGACAATACGAATAACCTCTCTCTTGGGGCGTCATCACTAGGATACTGCAACAGCAATCTATGCGATGCCATACTTATTTTAACGCGACAGCGTTAAGGGCCTTGTGTCGCAGAAAATCCGGCCTCGGCATCTGGCGTCGAACGCCGTTGTGGCAAAAAAAAAGGATTTTCGTACCACCCATACCCACGCCCCCCATGTGGCGCAAGGAAGTTACCGAACTAATTTAATTTCTCAAGCTAAAATACGTAGAAAAATCGTAAAGTACGACTTACACACAGCCTACAGACGTAATAGAGCCGGATTGTAATTTGAATATACGAGAAAACATAATTATGTTGCGCGAAAACTCAAACGAACCCCGTTTCCAGCGTTTCTACCATTCATAGAAGGGCCACGGCGTCCATCACTTGCGCGCGCCGGCGCGCAATTATCTCGGAGGCCACGGAGTGGCGCGCCGGTTTCCTTGCAACAGTTCCAGATGGTGCTCGCCTACGCCGCATCATGGCTCACGCAAGAGGCCGCGTTTCTACCAGAAAGCCCGCCTTCGTGCACAGCGCTCATAGCGAGCGTTTCTCGGCAAACATTATGGTTACATACGCTCCAGTTTCCAGGAAGCGTGAGAAGCACTCAGGGATTTTTGAACGCTATCGCGTTCCACTCTTAAATGCGAAGCTTAAGCGTCCTCCAAATTTTTGTAAGGGAAACAAAGATACTACCATGTTAATTTTATGAGTGCTTTCTTTTTCCTCAGTGGGAATAACAAAAATATTAGTAGCACCTTCTCTAAGTATAGCCATGACATTTATATTAACGATTATTATTCATTTATTATCTCCTCCTTAATTTACAAGATTTTCTTTAAGTTTTCTTCCTTTCTTTTAGCTACTACCGCCCGATTCATGGCCGATCCCCCGTAGTGGGTTGAGTCACACCATTAAGCACCAGACCAAACGAAACCTCGCACAAGCTAACGCTTTGAGACATTTCAGAGAGAGAGAGAGAGAGAGAGAGCGCTCTGCTAGCTCACAATGCTACGAAATGGAGGCTCGAAAAACTACGAATGGCTAGGAAACGGAGGAAATGAGGTTAGGAATGGTAACCATGTACAAAACAAATAAAAGTGCAAGGAAGACTGCCCGGAATCACCAAAAAGAAAGTGAGTGAAACAGGGAGGGTAATTTGGATCCGAAGTATCCAAATGATCTAAATTAAAATGTCCGTGGGGATTTACAAACACTGGCCTGAACTTAACTGTAAAAGCAGTTTTCTTCGTCCTAACGGCTCATATTTAAGTTCGGGTCCACTGGTAGCGGTGCACGAACTCTGCGGCACCAGGCCTACAAAAACCTTCGCTCAACAGGATCAACATTGGTTCAAACTTCATGTGCATGTCCTGAGAGGACCGAAGCTTGTGCATTTCAACATCGAAGGCATATTTCGAGTCACTTTGAGCGTGATTAATTACATATGCATGCGACCGACCGTCGAACGCTCTGCTTCCACTGCGGCGGACCAGGCCACATTGCCCGCTACTGCCCCCATCCAGATGCTGGAGTCGGCCCCTTTTCGCCTGCCGCTTCTCTGCACTTCGACGACCGTCGCGCCCCGAACAGTGATCAGCTGTCACCCAGCCAAGCAGTTTCACCACGTTATCACTGGCAGTCCCCGCCACTTGTGCGTTACACTTCCCCAATCCACCAGAGTTTCACCACTGACGTCGGCAGGGATGGTCGTTCCCCTAGTCCGTTCCGAGGAAGCTATCGGCACGACCTCCAGGAGGAAAGTTGCCCTGTGTCGAGACGCCAAAAATACTCCCCAAGCTCCCCACGAAGACGATATGGCGACGACGAATACACGCCGACGACGTTGCCCGTGCCGATCTCAGCATTATGGTGGATGGACATCACGTCACCGCCCTTGTTATCACTAACGCAGACTTCTCGATTATGCGGCAAGAGCTGGCCGACCGCATTAGGAAAGGGAAGACGCCGTGGACAGAGCCCCAATTAAGAAGTGCCGGGGAGGCAGTATTCCGAGTTTCCTGCGCGGCCTTGTGGCATAAGAGACTTTCCTGCTAGACTCCAAAAAAACATGTAATAAGTATTTTGCCTGTAGTGACATACTTAAGTTTATGTGTTGTTTTTGCACGTATGTAGATAACCGTGTTGCGTGATTAACTCCCTTTTGTTTGTTTGTTTGTTTGTTTGTTTGTTTGTTTGTTTGTTTGTTTGTTTGTTTGTTTGTTTGTACAAGTGGCTGATACCACTAATGGAGGATTGGCCAGGAGTCGAGTGACTTAAAAAGATTAAACGAATATAAAAAGAAGCACTATTGGAAATTTTGAATAGCTGAAGTAATTAAGTCTGATAAAATGTAAGAATTTAGCAACGGAACCGTCCTGATTCATTTGTGTATCCCACAACAGATGAACCAACATGCCTATGATAGTGCCCCAGAGAATAGGGTCCGAAAGATAGAATGTTGGGAATCGTTATATTCAATCCAGCACCATGACATTGCTTTTCTGAAGTATATGTTTTCTTAATGATGAAAGAGAGCGACATGAGAGGAAGAAGTGTTCCATTGTCTCATGCTAACCACAGTAAGAGCAAAAGGAGGAGGGTGCCAGACCAGATCGATGCAGATCATGATTTAATTTAGGTGTTCAACATCTATATTCTGTAAAGAGGACTTCAATTTTTTTGTCATAACGGCAGAAGTTTCTTCTCCAAGGTAAGAGGAGGTGTGGGTAATCAGTTAAGTTTGTTAAGCATAGGTTCAAAGAGTCTTGCATGACTGCACGTCTCGTGAACCGAGCAGCAGTATGAAAGCTGATAAAGGAAGGATCGGAATAATTGGACCGCTAAAGGCCGCACTCGCCAAGCTGTCTGTTAATTAATCAATAACGAATCCTTTGAGACTAGGCACCCGTACCAATCTAATTAGTGTTAAGTGAGAGTGTATTAGACAATCAGATGAACACAATGATAAATAATTCGTTATTATTACACCTTTCGAGATCGATGAGTCCACTTTTCGTAAATGAAACGTAACCGCCAGAAACTCAGCTAAGAATACTGTTATGTAGTCAGGAAGGCTTAAGGAGAAAGACCAGTCTATAACGTACGGGAAAATTCCAATTCCCGATTTTCTTCTGATTGCGATTAATCTGTCGCTATGACGGCGTTTATTTTTAGCTCCAATAAGTGATTTTGTAACAGCCCATTTAATATACTGTAAGAAAGGTGTTTCGCGTTGTTTGGATATGTGTTGCCAAATATAGGGTGCTATAACTAAAACTATTCCAATTCTGCAATCAGCCCTCCGTGATTGGCCAAAAACTTTTTTGGACCACCTCCATTTCACTTGTCTATCATGCGACGCCACAAAAACCGGCCCATCTGATATGATCCGTACACAGTGATTATGCATGATTTGACCGAACGAAATAAAAAATAGTTATTTCTTATTCGACACCTTTTCACCATTAGCCCTCGGCTATTGGTCAAAAGTTTTCGGGCTGCACCCCCTTCACCTGCCTGTCACGCGACGTCACAAAACCACAAAAACCCACCGCGTCAAAAGTGACGTGTGCGCGTTAAACATGCAATAATACGCCGAACAAAACTGAATTTTCTTCTGAATAGGCGCAGGATGCCCCGTTCCGAAAGGAATAAAAGATGGCTGTCGCCGATTGCTCAGGCACTGGCTACTCGCACCTGCCGGAGAGCATGGGTTTATTTGCATATAATAAAACTTGTTGCGTGGCCGTGTAATGTTTTCGAGCACATTCGGCACGTTTACGATCTCCTTCAGCCAACTCTTCTTTGCTGAGGATCCGTTTTAGCATTATTCTGAAGATTCCGTTGCATGCCGCCGCGATTTTCGACCAGCCACCGCAAGCTGAGTAAGGGAAAGCGGACCAATCGCAGACGCGGGCGCCGCCCTCTTCATCCGGTTATCTATGTTATAGCGCGCTGGCTCGGCCCCATCGATACTCTCTCCACATGAGCGTGCTCCTCGCCTCCTAGCAGCCAATTACAAAATAAAAACCGCTCAATGTAGGCAATATTATTCCTTTTCAAAGCAAAGAACATAGCCTCCAAACTAAGAGAACGCTTGGACTGTTCAGACAACCCTGCGGGTGACCGCCCGATGCTTGCGTCGGCGGTTACGCAAATTTGACGTCAGGAGATTGGAATAAAAACATATTGGAATAGTTTTACATTATACGGCCCATAATCTGGACATTCTCTCTCACACTGCCAATAGGAAGGACCTCACATAAGCGTACATCTGAGGGACCAACAATTGCCTGTGCGAAGACGACCTCAGGAGTGTTGAACCGAGGCCAGGAAGATTGAAAAAAAAATATTACAGGCTGATATATAAAAATGATTTATAATTTTAAAAGGGACGCATACATATTTAAGAACGTTTGGGCAGTTAATAGTCGAAACCTACTCAAAAGGGAAGGGAAGCGTGCTTCTGGGTATAGTACATTGTTGGCAACGAACTTCGGTAAATCGAGGCAGAGGAGTAAAGCTTCTAGTTCCAGAAGAACAAGGGGGTGTAATTATATGCCGGCGCTCCTGAATATAGAACGCATCCAAATTCCAAAATTTGCCATGCGTACATTTTATAAATCATCACACGACAGAGATGCGAATGTTCTGTAACCAGGTTTCTATGGCGCACATGTATGTTTACAATCGATCATGTAAAGAGTGGATGTCATTGTATTATGCGAAAAACGCAATGCCATGTGCATATACATACCTATGTGCATATGCCTTTATGACACAGTATATATATATATATATATATATATATATATATATATATATATATATATATATATATATATATATATATATAATATATATATATATATATATATATATATATATATATATATATATATATATATATATATATATATATATATATATATATATATATATATATATATATATATATATATATATATATATATATATATATATATATATATATATATATATATATATATATATATATATATATATATATATATATATATATATATATATAGTGATGGCGTGTGCCCGCGGCACACGCCATCACTTCCTGAGACGCCAAATTTCTGACATTCCCTACTGCTTCCAAATCGCAGTGTACTGTTGCTCTCCTTCACTTTCGTTAATTCGAACTGAAGCGGCTTCCACATGCGGTTCGAATTAACAAGCTTTTACTGTATATATATATATATATATATATATATATATATATATATATATATATATATATATATATATATATATATATATATATATATAATGCTTAGCAGTATGGTAACCAATAAAGATGAAGTGACAGCTCCTTGTAGGACCCCGCATGCGACTGTCGATGTCTATTTGAAGAAAATCCTTTTGCAGAGCAATAAAATTCGCTGTCAGTTATGAATTCACTGAACCACTTCACTATATATTTTTGAAAATCAGCGTTTGTTAAGCGATCCAATATTCATGTTCTGCACTATCACAGGCTTTTGATATATTTAAAATTACGAGAGCTGCAATTTGTCTCTGGAATCGTGCTCGTTTTATGCGGGTTTCCTGGTCCACATAACCATGCCAAATGGAATAGTCAGCTCTAAAATCAGTTTGACAAGGGCTGAGTGCATCTTGGTCCTCTACTAATTTCATAATACGAACATTACGGATCCTTGCTATTAATTTAACCAAATTAGAAGTTAGAGCAACTGGTCGAATAATGTCCAGCGTGAATTCGTCACCATTACTTTTAAGAACTGGAATCATTTTAGCGAGTTTTCAACCGGAAGCCATCGACGAAAATTGAATGGAATAGTTTTATTACGTCTAAAAAGTCATCTGAAGACTCCTTGAACAAAATTTTTAACATTGTTGTGGTTACTCCATACGCACCAGGGCCGGAATGTGGCATACTTTCTCCTGCCGTATACGGCAGGGGAAACTAGAACTGGACTATGCTGGAACTGGCTATAGCCAGTTCCAGCATATCAGTCTTTGTAAAATCATCTGACCGCATTCGTAACTTCCGACATGAAGATAATAAGGAAGTGAATCCACTTTCTAAACCTTTTGCGATTTCTTATATCATTTATGTAATTTCTTCTCCAGTGAAAACTATCGAGTCAATGTTACTCATTTGCGAAACTCTTTTTTTTTGCTACGATGAAAATTGAAAAGTGCACTCTTGTTTTAACCATAAAAAGCTTATAGCTTCCGTTGTCGGCGACCTTCATGTGACTTTGAGCCGAAAGCCAGAGCCATCATTCGGGCATCGTTGCTGACAAGGAAATTTATTCACCCGTAGGCACGCTTACAACTGTGGTATGAACGAAAAGTACAATATAAGGTACAGCACATGTAATACATCATACTTGATGTAAACAGAACAGATTAGCAAATGAAATAATAAATGGTGCCTGCTTGACACTGGCTTTGCTACACACAACAACAAAACTCATTACAGCGTCCACGCAAAAGCATTATTGTCAGCCTCGAATTTATGAAAGGTACCCGGGGCACATACAGATGCAGACTCAACTCAGGCAACAGAATTGAGCATTATTTTGGCTGTAGAAAGACTTTGCCTCGGGAGACGGTTATGTACCGCGTAGACCAGCGGCGAACGAGTTTGAACAACTGTTCTTCAAGATGACCCCATACTATCACCCTTAGATTTCGAATTCTGGGGTACATTGCTCTATTTGAGTGCCGAGATCGTTCTGCTATGTTGCGGAAGCACCACAAAACGTTGCGAGCGCTGTAGTAGACGAGACTCGCAAACCGATCTCGGTACTGCGGTGGCCGCACGATGGATATTCCAAACATTCCTGCAACTAGCTTCCAGAAGGTGCATGCTACAACGCAATCCTTTACTACATGCGCGTTGGTTCCTGTTTGTTCGCAATATATGCACTTATCATCGTTGCGAGAACAAAACGAGATCACCCGTGCAACCAGACAAAACTTAAGAAAATGCGTTCTCTGGCCCCCAACCCTTTGTACGGGACCACCGTACATACGCTAGTCCCTGCCCAAACAAGTTACAAAAAAATATTGCTCTAGTTCTTCCTAACGTTTGTTCACAATATCACACAAGCTGTAACTTCTACTACGCTGAAGTTTTATTTGTTATTTCTGATAGGCGAACCTTCAAGAGGCTGATACAATGCACCGTACACGTGATCGTCATCTTCTGGCGCTAAGACAGGGTTGCTTGTGCTCTTTTCAACGCCAGCGGTCCGTGAGTTCCACGGCGCGAGTTTGGCATCACCTCCTCCGAGAGATGGCGCCACGCTGCGTGACGACCGACAGTGTTCGGCGTGCCGCGGGTGTTTGTGAGATTGTTGTGATGTCTGTGAGTGATCGTCGTAATTACTCCAACCAATCTGCTTTGCCGGTAGCCATTTCATGCTTACATCCACTCTCGGTTACGGGAGAGACAGGATTTTCTTCTTTTTTTTATAGATAATCAAAACGTTTGCAATCATAGTCATATTTTACTTTAGAAACTGTATGTCTAAAAAGAGTTCTTTAGAATTTGTAATCACTCCATTTTTTTTGGACACTGGTTATACAACAACTTTTTCCGGGCCGCTTTCCTTCTCTTGTAATCGCGAGAAAAGTCCATACTCCACCAAGGGCAGCAGAGTAACCGTTACTAGATCGAATTGCAAATTCCGATTGCTTGCTAGACTTTTCAAGGGCAAAACAAATAATTTTCGTTTTTTTTGTTCATCGGAAGCATCTGACAGGGACGAAAGCACACACCGCAAAGACTTCTTGAAGGTATGGTAGTTTACAGACGTTCTAACTTAGTTATCTGCAGTTATAATAGCGTGGACTAGTTCAAAGAATAGTGGTAGATGATCACTGTTAGAAGCACAATCAACAGTCGACCACGAAGACACGAACACACAGAGAGACTACGGCTAGAGAATGTGAGATAGCTTGCAGACTAATTTAGGCCACCCACAAATGTAGTTGATCCAGAATTTTGACAAGAAAGGCTTTATTGTCTTCGTAATAAAAAAAGCGCTGCTAAAAGGGAAACTGAGGAAGAACACGTGTGTCTCCGTTTTAGCAGCGCTTTTCCATCATGAACGTTTACCAACACGCCCAACTGACAGCTATTCTAAAGTTTGTTGTCTAATGACCAATTCCACCAGCGGTTACCCCACGAATCTGTCTTTAAACCCCGTGTAACATGATGTGAACTGAAATGCCCAGTAAGTAAAAGATCACGCCCATACCTAGAACACTGCCAAGGGAGCTAGTGTCCTGCAAACCGAAAGGAAAATAACTGTTTACGATATAAAGCGGGCAACATCCAGGAAGAATGAGTTTTATAGGCAGAATTTCGCGCTCAGGATCCATAAGTTAAAATATCATTTAGCTTCATGAGATATTTTAGCAAGAATAAATATAATTAGTCCACCCCCACTTGTAGGGTGGTCTAGCCGAAAAGATCTGTAAAATGTTCAATGGAAAATTTTCGCCATTGTCAACCAAGTTTCCTGTATTATATATCTCTATTAAGTTGGTTAGTAAGGTAAAAGAGATCTACAGAAGCTGATAATATTGAGCGGTAGTTCCACTGAAGTACCTTCAAAGACCATACGTTGAAGATGCCGCAGTGGTAAGAGACGTCTTTAATGCACTTCCCTTCAACGTAAACTTAGACTGGCATCTCTTAGATTGAGAATGGTGAAATGACGAATAAGTTTCACTGATAGTTGGCATAGTTCTTTTTTTTTGAGCCCGAGCGTTATGTTCTGCGTCTTTCATCTCTCAATCTTGCAGCGTCTGGTTGTCAGAAGCAGAGTGAGCGGGATGGGGAACAGGTAGACGCTGATCGAACCATCTTCAAAGATAGTTGTCTCCTTCTTTCCATTGCTAGACCGTTGTCCTGAACCTATGACCTCATTTGCAACAGAGCATATACCAGTATAGCTTGCATACGAGTATTCATCGCGAATAAATACCCAGTGCGGTGCTTTCACCAAGGTTCACCAACAGATGACCCATTGCCTTAGCCACGGCCTTTAGAACAGCAGTATTCATGGCTGCAGTAAGAGATAAGTCGAGTACTGTAGTCTTCTTAGCTGCCACTGCAGCCCAGCCAAATGTTCTTTCTTTTACGAGATTTTTTAGCTTCTCTTCTGGAAATTTACAAATTACATTTACAAATCATCAAAGCAAGTAGGCTGCCTAACCTGCCAAAAGAGGACTACAGGGTTATCGTGCGTCCACGTGGCGGACTTAAGGTATCAGACTACAAGCTGGATCGCATTTACTACTGTCTGCGCAACGCTGCCGGGGTCGGCCGAGAGACAGCGGAGGAAGACAGCATATGCATAAACAGCAAACAAAATATAGTGGTGCTCAGCACGCCTTCCGAGGACCAAGCCAGGAAATATGGGGCTATCAATAAGCTACGCCCTGGAGAACAAGAATTTGAAGCAAGTGCTTACAGAGCAGCTCCTGATAATACATCCAAGGGTCTCATCAGAGGAATATCTCAGGAAGAAAGTCCGGAGGACATAGTGACCAGTCTGGTCACGCCACGCAATCCTGGAGTCTTGCACGCCAAGAGAATGGGTAACACTGACAACGTGATCGTTTTATTTGAAGGTTTTCACGTCCCAAGATATGTCAGGTATGGAGCGATGCTTATCCAATGCTCCTTGTATAAAAAACACATCGACATATGCTATGGATGCAGAAGAACAGGGCACAGGGCTGACGTGTGCCCCAACCCTGAAGACAAGATTTGCCGGGGGTGTGGGTGCAAGAATCCACAGCAGGATCACAACTGCAACGCGGAGTGCCAACTGTGCGGCAAAGACCACCTCACGGGAGACAAGAAGTGCCAAGCAAGATACAAGATACCGTACCTGGTCAGGAGACGCCGCTGGGAGCGACGGAGGAGGGAAGAAGAGGCCGAAGAAGAAAAGTACTACTACCACAACTACAATGAAAACAGAGGGAGGAACAACAATAATCATAAGACTGTAGCGAGCAAGCAGCCCTCAACCGACAGAGAAGACACAAGCAGGAAAAACTATGGAAGACACCGCTCCGGTTCCTTCCCGAGACTGCCAGGGGAAGCCGGTCGCCAACGCTCCAGGTCCAGCTCCAGGACCAGATCGTGGACGAGATCAAGGTCGAGGTCCGGTTCGAGAACTCATCGAGGGGGAGACGGGAGCAAAGCACAGGTGAGCTGGGCAAGCGCGGTCTCCGGCACTGCTACTCAATCGCCTAAAGTTAAAGGGTCCGCCCTAGAACAGGAAATGACACAGATTAGAAACATGTTAGAACAGATTACCCGAGAGAATGCAATGCTTAAAGATGAGATCAAGCAGCTTAGGGCAGAAAACGCGAAGCTTCAGCAAGAAAAGAATGGCAACGCACCCTCCGCCAGTACGACGTCGACGCGGAGTCGGGCTCCAACGCCCATTCCCACGCAAGCGAACGGAGAAGCACCACCACACAAAAGGAGGGCGCAAGAAACGGCTGAAGAAAACAGCGTCTTTGCAATCGGCGAGGTTATGGGAACGTTTAAAGGAATGTTCGATGGGTTACAGCAACAAATCACAAACATGTATGTAGAGATTAAACAACGATTCGATGGATTAGAGAATAGAGTAGCGGCACTAGAAAGCACACCAAAGGATATTAGGCCAGCAGGCGCAGGACCGGTTAAAAGCAAGCCGTATAGCAGGCCGAATGCGGTAGAAAATAGCAAGGCCACCGGGGAAGAACAGATAAATCAACATGGCGCCGCGTAACCAATACGCGATTTGGCAATGGAACTGCCGCGGGTATCGTCGCAAGCGAGGAAACCTGCAGCAGTTCATAACAAGTAAGGAGGCGCCAGATGTCATCGCCCTGCAGGAAACCGGGGGGATCGCAAAATTATCGGGGTATAAATCGTATAGTGCTTCCGGCGAGAAGGCAACCGTCACGACGCTCATACACAGAAACCTCTCGGCTGTCGAGCACGATACCGGTGTGCACGGCATAGACCACGTCCTGATTGAAATAATCCCCTCCCGTAAAGAAGAGGGAAGTCTATTTATTCTGAACATATATAGTCCACCCCGGCACAAGCCCAAATTCGGCCCACTCTTCCGCAAAGTGTTGAGCGTAGCGCACAAGCAGGCACTAGTCGTGGTCGGCGATTTTAACGCGCCACACGCGGCTTGGGGATACAGCATAGAGAACATTAAGGGCCGAAGCCTGTGGGCAGACGCTCAGCACGAAGGCCTAACGCTCATAACTGACCCTCAGGCACCAACCAGAATAGGAAACAGCGTAACCAACGACACGACACCAGATCTCACATTTACGAAGAATGTAGCAATTTCTCAATGGACAAACATGCAGGAAAGCTTAGGTAGTGACCACTACATCGTCGTCACAACGGTACAAGCAGGACCAAGGAAAAAGAGGGGGAGAGAACTGAAGCTAGTAGAATGGGACTCTTTCCGCAAAATCCGACAAGATGATGCGGAAGACACTATAACGGACATAGAGAAATGGGCAGAGAAACTGCAAGAAAACATTAAACGAGCTACCAAAACTGTTCCAGAGGAGGCAGGTATAGAGGAGATGGATAGCAGATTATTGCACATGTGGGAAGCGAAAGGTAGCATGCTGAAAAGATGGAAAAAGCAAAAACATAATCGGAAATTAAGGAAGAGAATTGTGGAATTAAACAAGGAAATCGAGATATATGCAAATAGGTTAACCCAACAGAAGTGGGAAGCCACGTGCGACTTGATGGAAAGGCAGATAGGAATGTCCAAGACCTGGAACATTCTCCGATACCTCTTGGACCCCGGAAGTACAAAAACCATACAAAGACACAATCTACAGAAGGTTATACACAGCTACAACGGCACAGAAGAAGAGCTCTTCCGAGAGCTCCAAAAGATGTACGTTGGAGATGCGGATAGAGAAGTACTTCCGGATTACCTAGGTAACGAGAATCCTGATCTTGATACCCCTATTACGGAGACAGAAGTCAGATATGAACTGACCAGGCTCAACTCGAAATCTGCACCAGGACCTGATGGGATAAGTAACAAAACACTTAGAAACCTCGACGATGTATCCATCCGAGCTCTCACGGACTACATGAATAACTGCTGGGAGCAAGGCAGCATTCCAAGTCAATGGAAATCAGCCCAAATTATTTTTATACCAAAGGCTGGAAAGAAACCACAACTGACGAAATTAAGGCCCATATCCCTGACATCCTGCGTCGGTAAACTCATGGAACATGTGGTTCTCACACGTCTCACGAGATACATGGATGATGGAGGACTTTACCCACATACCATGGTTGGATTTCGACCAAAGTTATCGACGCAGGACATTATGCTCAAACTAAAACATCAGATCATAGATGCGGGTGAGAAAAGTCTAGACACTAAGGCCATACTAGGTCTCGATCTAACTAAGGCCTTTGACACCGTCACGCACAAGGCCATACTACAAAATCTCCAAAAACTGGATGTAGGACGTAAAACATACGCGTACATCAAAGACTTCTTGACAGATCGTACCGCAAAGATTTCAATTGGAGAATCCAAATCGGACGCACTCAAGCTAGGTAATAGGGGTACCCCGCAGGGTTCAGTCCTATCTCCCTTTATATTCAACGTGGCAATGATTGGTCTTCCTGCGAGACTCGAAAAGATAGAAGGACTCGTACACAGCCTCTACGCGGACGACATCACCCTTTGGGTGGCGGGTGGAAGCGATGGGCATGTGGAAGAGATCCTTCAAACCGCAGTAAACACGGTAGAAGACTACATCAAAGACAAGGGACTGAGATGCTCCTCGCAAAAATCAGAACTTCTGCTCTATAGGCCCACATGCCGCGGTCGAAAAAGCATTAGGGAAAGGCCGGGCATTGTGGTCACAGTAGAAGGCACCACAATACCGATAGTGGAGAGCCTGAGAATACTGGGACTCCGCATATCCGAAAACGGCCATAACGGAGAAACCCTGCGCTGAACTTACAACTACAAGAAGTGTTTGTCTCCTTCTCATTCTGGTCCCGTCGTTTATGCGCTGTTTGAATTTTTATTGTTACCATGCAACACCAACTCGCCCAATCCGGTGCCCTTCTACGGAGAAACCATTAGACTACTTGACAATAGTGTTCAACAAACAATCAGACTAATAAAGCGGATATCCAACAGGCACTATGGCATGAAAGAGCACAATCTCATCCGATTAATAGAAACATTCGTAATCAGTCGTATTGTATATGTGGTTCCTTACCTCAAGCTCTACGCTGCGGAGAAAGCCAAGATAGACTGCATTATTAGAAGGGCCTATAAGCAAGCCTTGGGACTTCCGGCAAATACGTCAAACGAGAAATTCTTGGCGCTCGGCGTGCACAATACATTAGACGAACTTATTGAGGCACAGAGAGTAGCGCAGTATGAAAGGCTTACGCAGAGTTTGACGGGGAGACACATCTTAGATGACATCGGAATAACCTACGAAGCACAGCACGGAGTGCGGAGAGACATCCCAAGGAAAATAAGGGAACATCTATCAATACCCCCACTCCCCAGAAACATGCACCCGGAGTTTCACCAAGATCGAAGAAACGCACGAGCGAGAGCTCTCCACAAAAGATTCCGTTATGCCAGGGACGTGGTCTATGTGGACGCGGCGGAGTACGCAAATGGACAAAGTATGTCGATAGTTGCTACGAGTCTAGAGGGTGACTGCAGAGTTAGTGGGACGGTGAAAACATGGAAGGCAGAGGTGGCGGAGGAAGCTGCCTTAGCACTGGCAATAGCCTCCACGGAAGCCAACATCGTAGTAAGCGACTGCAAGACAGCAGTCAAGAACTATGCAAAAGGAAGAACCTCGCCGGAAGCACTCAGAATTTTAAACAACTTTCGTGAAGATCGCGACATTCACATTATATGGGCACCCGCACACTCCTCCCTTCCCGGGAACGAAATAGCGCACAACCTGGCTCGAGAACTGACAGGCCGAGCAGGTGACACGCAACAAATACTGGGAACGGAGAGAGACCGGATGACCAGCTTTAACGAGATCACCAAACACTATAAATTGGGAAGGGCCCATTTCCCCCCGGCACACTCCTCGTTAAATAGACGGCAAGCGACGGCATGGCGCCTCTTACAAACAGATACATATCCGAACCCGGTGGCCTACCACCGCTACTACCCGGACCTTTACACGGATAGATGTAGATTCTGTGAAGAAAGGGCGGACCTACAACACATGGTATGGGCTTGTCCTCGTACACCCATACAGAATAAAATAATTAAAACCAGAGAGCAGTGGGAGACCGCGTTGCTCAGCTGTGCACCGGAAGACCAACGCAAGGCAATCCAGCAGGCCGAAGATGCCGCCAGGGCCCAAGGGCTCGAGGCCGTCATTTAGGTAGAGGCCTAGGTCTCTAATCTGCTGTGCACAAATAAAGTTTATTCCTCCTCCTCCTCCTCCTCCTCCTCCTCCTCCTCCTCCTCCTCCTCCTCTCTTCTGGAGCAGCGTCTTTGTCCATAACTTCGAGTACCTGCACTTCTTGGGCCCGCACAAGATAGTTCGAGTAATCAGCCGGATGGTATCCATCACAGAGGCAGCATCGCTCGTTTTTGGAAGCGCAATCACATGGAGCATGACTTTCTCTGCAAGTGCAGCACCGTCGGCTTGATTTACACCCTCCGATATACTATGGCCAAAACGCCGCCAAATGCGACATTGAAGCGGACATAGCGCAAGAGGCTCTACATTGAATACAAGGGCCCACACCTTGATCTCTGATCAGCAGGAAGTGCCAGCAAAAGTGGCTATCACTGATTCCGTAGGTACTCTTACTTTTCACGACTCGATTATAGCGATACGCAGCAATCGCGCCAGCCGCAGCTAACTGTTCTAATATTTCTGTCGGAGTTACGTTCGAATCAACGCCTTCTGCGCTTCTGCATAGCCCGTAAGCATCGCGTCAAGGTTCCTAGTTCTGTTCACTCGTCGAGAGGAAGTCCCTCGTCAGACAGGCCCAAACCCACTCCCTGGCGTCACCTCACGTGCTCCACCTATATAGCTTGCAGGACAGGGTATACCACTTGCGCTCTGACTGCGCCGGCTGTCCTGACAATTCTAACTCCTTGTGGGACTGTCAGAGAAGGTACCTACGGGACCGTGCAGTGCAAGCCATGCTCAGCTTACTATATACCTGTCAGAGACCCGCGATCCTAGGGGAGAGGTTGTGCAGACTCCCACACCCCCGGACGCCATGCAGGCACTTCAGGCCCGCATTCATCGCCTATTCTATATATCATCTAAATATCTGCTGTTCCTTCTCCCCTTTGCTGCCCGAGAAAAGTCGTTTACTCAGCGAATCGGCAAAATTATTTTCCTCTCAGTCTTCTTTTTCTCTGTATTAAGTTTTTTCGCATATAGCTTGCCTCAATAAGGGTATAGCAACTCGCTCAGCAGACGATCCTTCTGAAGTATATTGCTGGTTCTCTAGGCACTTTGCCGTGTCCTATTTCAGTGCTGTCTGCGTCTTCCTTTCCTTCGTATTAACTTTTCTCGCCCCTATACTTGCCGACCCGGACTTGGGTCTTTAAGCCCCAAAAAATGTTTATTTCGCTTCACAAGTTCTCCATAGAAAGCTCGCGACTCCTTCCTCCCGTACTCGACAACAGCATAGGAAAGAGCGAAGCGTCTCGGATAATTAGTGCCCGCATATGTATAGCGAGACGAAAGCGCAATACTAACTGTCAATCTGTCATCTAGGAGAAGCAGGTGTTCGCCCGAAGCATGCCGTTCGTGTGTGTGTGTATATATATATATATATATATATATATATATATATATATATATATATATATATATATAAACGAGAAGAAAGGGGGTTAACCGAGGGACCCGATTGGTAGAGCATCGCACGCGACATGCGAAGGTTGTGGGTTCGGTTCCCACCTGCGGCAAGTTGTTTTTTCATCCACTTATTTCCATTAATTTATCATTACTTTATTTTCATTTATTAAGCACATGCAATTTCCCCTATGCTGTACTTGGTGTCAGTGTTTGTTGGCTTCTCATTATATGACTAATATATATATATATATATATATATATATATATATATATATATATATATATATATATATATATATATCATAGCCATCGATCGCTCACGCGCTGTTCCTGTGCTATCGCGGGAAATTCCGCTGACCCAGCCCTGCAGCCAACCAGGTGTGCAGCCTGCGTAAGTCCTACGTATACGGTCGGCGACGATGACGGGCAACCATATATGCGGGCTTGTCGCGGAGGCTCCTGCACCTGGCGCCAAAATGACTCAAGACATCTTAAATCTCGAGTGGTTCAGATTTGCTTTAACCAATTAGTTTTTCACTATGTCGACACCGGAACCAGCCGTTGGGGCATAGCGCCATAACGCGACCGACAGTTAAAGACACCCGAATGGCGAAATCAGCGAATACTATGCTAGAATAGAGAAGACACAGAATTCTGACGCCGTATCGATCGATGACTATCTCTTGTGGTGCTTCGAATAGGAAAGGAAATTGTTGAGAAAGTGTGCAAAAAGAAAGAAAGATTTATTTCCTTCGACATACAAAAATCAGTAGGTAAGGGTGTGAACTGTGCAACTCGTAAATTAAAGGAAACGTGAGGGGTATCCCAAGGTGGCTCACATACAGGACGCCTGAGGCCACCGGTATAGACTGCACGAATGGGCCCCATTTCCAAAACCACCGGACTGCAATGTTGGTATAGCAACCCAGTACATCTGGCCATAACTAAATAATCGAAGAAACTGAATGTACTACACGCTCATGAAAAAAAATGGCGCCCTTAAGGTTGTTTAAACTCACTAACGCACCCATTTGAAAGGGTGACTTTTTGGAATTGCAGCCTTTTCGCCATTTCGCGTTTTGCCGAAATGCGCACTACGTTCTATGTTTACGCAATGACATCACAATCAGGCACCATCGCATGCACTGTTCACGCTTCCGGTGGAAATGATTTGACTCAAATGCACGTGCCGCTTTAAAAGGATGGCAAAGATTGCCCCGCGAGTGGCCGCTCGAGGCACCTTGCGCGTATTCGCGGGCTTCTTTCACTTTCGGAAAAAACACCTTTATGTAGCCCGCAGTGAGCAACAGAAAGCTGTATCGGGAGTTTTTTCATGTCGCTCTACAATATTCTCCTTTACACTTTTCATAATGATAACATGTCAGAAGTCGATTCAATATTTAGCCTAGTTAACTAATTAGGCGTAATGAAAAAGCAATTTGAGTATCTCCAAGCGACAGCAAATATCATTAACTTTGTGCTTTCCAGCTGCGTGGCGTTAACATATTTTTAATGTTTGCCTAAGGTTAGCTGGGACACCCTGTCTACCGGTAAGTGCGTGGAGTATAACAAGAATGCTAATCGCATTAAAACCAGAATTACGTAACAGTAAGTCTTACGCTGTTTCATGCTGCATCGGTTAGAATAAACATTCGCAAGTGCATGCGGAGCCAGCTATTGCCGATAAGAGTATAGCAGTTATTGTGATGGTGGCTTGCCCCGGTCGTAAAGTGGAAATACACAAGTATGCTTCGTCCTCTTCTCTTCCTTCCTGCTATTCATATCTCACTGCTAGCTTGACTTGGATTGTTTCGCTTTGGCGCTACTTTATAGACAAACCGAAGCACTGAAGAATGCTCCGTCAGCCTATCAGAGCGGCTAGAGGCGCTACTACACTTTCAAAGTACTTTGTTGTACTGTAGAGTGGAACGAGAGGTAACACTTCCGAGCATGGTAATCTCCAGGTCCACAGTTCGAATCCAGCCTGTACGGCTTTCTTTACCTCGCTTAATTTTTTTATACACGTCTCGGAAAACACTCCGGGCTTGCTTCGGTGGACATTGGAAAGACTAGGACATAGTGGTAAAACAAACGCGTGCGATCCATTGAGAACTAAGTCCATCTGGTGATTGCTTTAGTGTGTTACCGCGTCCAGTTGGTGGTGTAACTAGTTTGCTAATGAGGTACTGCTACGTTTACATGTTACTGTGATAAATACCATAAAAAAGCTAGCTTGAAGTTGAGTATCAGGATGTGACTTGACGATGGCGACGACGACTTGAATGTGACAGCGACCGCGTGACAGAAAAGGACAGACCAAAACAGCAAACTCAGTTTCGATCTTTTCACTCCTTTCTCTGAAGAAAACAAAAGCTCAACGGCTGTATTTTATTTGTGCAGCCGTGACATCTGTGTTAATGGTACAGTGCAGGAAAACGTCCAATCAGACTATAGAACGGCAGATATTACTCCCTCAGAGCTATCTCGGCGTTTTCTTTTTCAGCTGAGCAAGAGTGCTGATAAGCACAGAAAATTGTTATACATGTATTTTCGAATTTCGCACCCAAATCGTTTCAGTTGGGGACGTCATGCATATATTTTCGCGTATTCAAACTCTTTATTTCGAAGTAAAACGAAATATACGATTGTTGCTTAGCCAAAGCTATACAGCACGTGGGAATTTTGTCCCCACGGTTCACAAGAGAACCTGAAGGTTCCTAGAAAACGTGCTCACAGAAAGCTCACTAGGGTTGAGGATTGGGTGAGTTCGTATGTCGCGCTGTACCCGTTTTAGAACCTTCCTATGTTGCGCTGTACCAGTTCAGCGCTCTGTTCTTTCATCTGGCCGGCTCGGCTTGTTTCTTCCTTTCTATGTTGCGCTGTACGAGTTTTAGAAGGCTCGCAGCAAGTGTATAGACGACGCTATTCCGCAAAGAACAGTTGAATCTAACGGGGAACTATTCAAAGCCTTGGGTTTTAAAGACAGTGAAAGTAGGATAGACTTTGAACAGGTAGAAATAACTAAACGGAGGCTATCTGATTGGTGGACAATATCAACGCAAAAGTAAAGGAGTAAATACATAGGTATACATGCATATAGAACCATTAAAGGCTAGGTGGCGCGCGTCGCCGCCGCCCGATTCAAAGGGTTGAGCCACAATCATCCATCCATCCATCCATCGTTGCACAGAGGACCAGCATGGCTCCCACGTCCCTCACTGTGCCGTCAGATGTCGTCACGATTGGAAGGAAGGGGGTTCACTGAACTCGTCGCAACTGCCCGCATAACGTGGACGCACATGCGAAAAAACCTTTCGGCCCCCGTAACAATAAATCTCCTCCTGCGCGGAACAAATGAAACCCGAAGGAGGAACAAGACGGAAACGCTTGTCTCGCTTAGCGCTGTGAGAGGCCACCTGCTTGTTTCTCGGAGTCCGAAATATAACGGAGGAGAACCTCCTACACTGTGCCAGGCTAACAGTTGGAACCATGTTCGCCGTGACGACAGTTGTGGTGTTTGCGGCGGTTACTGGAATCGTTGCCCGCGCCGAACAAAGTGAGCCGCCTTTTATTCCATCACGCACACCGCACTTTCGGTCTCGTGTTTCACTTCTTAGCTTTGCTCCAGCTTTTTTTCCCTATTATTTGATCTATTGAAAGTCCCTTATCTTTAAACGGGAGATGCGTAAGGCTTCTGTTGGGGAGCAGGGGGCTTTGTCAAACTGCAGTGCACTTGGTTTAGTTTATAGCAGGACGGTATCTTGGCACAGGTCCCAGTCAGTCGCCAAGTGGCTTCTTCTGGTGACGGTTGAGTCAATCAGAAGAGGCGTTAATAAGTACATACCCAACTCCCCCTTCCCTACGCCCAACTCTCGTCTACACCCCCTGTAACAGGCTGCTTGGGTTTACAAGTTATATAGAATATAAAAAGCTGTGTGCCAGAATTTGTGAGCAGGGCGTCACGGTGTAGTCTCGCTTTTGGAGTGATTGTAGGGTCCACCCAGTTTTAAATTCGATTCGCCGCGCTGCATTTTGTTCAGTCGTTCGCCATATCCCTGGGTGGTGTTTTGGCCAAGGCCAGAGTCAATGAACGACTGGTACGTTATGCTGACTCGATCAGATGAAGTGCTAATTAGCACACCTCTCTCTCTCTTGACGTCGTTTCTTTGTTGGCGTCCTCGTTCCTTTTATTCATCAGTTATAATGAATCCATTTGGACTTAAGTTTGCCCAACTTGCAGTCCTTATTTAGCCTACCTGCACGAACACCACGGGCGAAATTCGCTCTTTGGTGGCGTTATAACCACTCCAAAGAATGGCGCACACAGTATATACGACGTTGAATCCTAATACACGTTTGATTTCAGTCGTCTCTTGATCATATTTCATAATACAGAACGCTCTACCCACGGGAACGCTGCTGACAGGGACAGAGAGAACAAATCAAAACAGTTGAGCGCTCGTTGACACTCAAAATCGCACGTCATTCAATATCCGCGCATCGCACTCACGCTGTGAGAGGATCTAAACGCGAATTCACGACACATGACCCCAATGTGAAACGAACGGATGTCTAAACATTATCAAATTACGATGTTTTAATACATTGTGCGAAGGACCCGTAACGTCCGGGGCCGTTGGCAATTCTCGGGCCGGTTCCTACGTTCTTTAAAGTCAGTGAAATCTTGTTCGAACCACCACTACCAAAACCTACGTTAGCTGTAGGGAACAGCTGCCGTCGTATGGTTTTGAAACTCTGTGAAATCTCATTAGAAAAGTATCCTCTTTAACTAAGGAAAGTGGTCACATCTAAACATTCTAATCACACTGTGTATACACTGTTAAAAAATTAGCCTGCAGACGTATATCACCTATTTATGCTCAAATTGTTTAACGACATGCTCCGTAAGACGATTGCGCAGCACCTTGCACAACTTATTGAATTGCTAATTGCTTGACAGGTAACGGTTCACTCGGCCTCAGAACACACGCATCCTGCCTTTGTATATAGGTACAAAACGTGCTACGTCAAAGTACTAAAGTAATTCTTCACGACGTTTCCGGGCATACAATGGCCGGCGGCAGTATACAGGGTGCCCCAGCTAATTTTAGCCAGAGTTCAAAAATATGCCGATGCACTCTAAAGTGACGTGACCAAATGCATGTTGCTGAGTATTGTACGGAGTAAGTCACACTATCTTTTTTATTCTACTCAATTGCCTAATTGGTCAAGAATAATTAACCAATTTCTGAAGCAACGAAGTTAGCCAAAAATTCCAATTAGCAAGTTGTAGAGCGGTTTGTGAAACGTCCGATTGAACAGTTTCTAACTTTATATCTATTAGATATTCGTGTTTTTCCCGCTTACTGCAGGTGCGCGCGAAATAAAAAAAAGAACAACGTGACATGCCCGCTGGCTCGTCGTGATTGCACCGCTCTGAAACGTTTCTCGTGCAAACGAACGTAGCATCTAGCAGGGTGTGCTGCCGCTTAATATGCGACAGGGCAGTGACGCAGGCGTTGGATGTGCGATTTACGTCACCGATGAGCTTCCCTCACGGCGGTGAGGGAAGCCCATCGCCGTGAGGGAAGCTCATCGCCGTGAGGGAAGCTCATCGCCGTGAGGGAAGCAGGCGCAGCGGCAGCACACCAGACTAAATGCTATGTTCGTTTGTACGCGGAGCGCTTGGGAGCGCTGAAATCACGGCGCGCAAGCGGACGTGTCACGTGGTATTTTTTTTTTCCTGGGCATCAGCAGTAAGCGGGAAAACACTAATGCCTAATAGATAGAAAGTTAGAAACTGTCTAATCGGACGTTTTACAAAACGCTCTACAACGTTTAAATTGGAATTTTTTTGCCTAACTTCGTTGCTTCATAAGCTGGTTCATTAATCTTGACTAATTATGTAATTATGAAGACTAGAACAAATAATGTTACTAACTCCATACAATAGTCAGCAACGTGCATTTCGTCACGTCATCTTAGAGTGAATGGGCAAGTTTTTAAACTCTGGCTAAAGTTAGCTGGAACACCCTGTTTATCAATGCAGTCCGAGAGATGTTCACCTCTGTCGTCTAGGAAAAGTAACGAGCGCGACAAAATCATTACAACTGAAACTGCGAGATACAGACCTTTCATCTTTGAGCGCCAACAATCGATCACAAGTATAGTGTCGGACAAGCGCTCTTGTTAAATTTGCCACTTTCTATACGTACCGTCTTTGCTCGTTACATGTCCCATTCTTGAGTCAAAATAGTGCGTTGCAAGTTAGCTTCGCTAAATTCGACTTCTGTCGTGCATTTCCGCATAACTCGACTGAGCTTTCTCAGTAAGCTCAGCAGTCGTGGATTCGATCGCGTGCTGCCAGGGCTCCGTTCTGATAGGGCATGGATGCAAACAAACATCGTGCATCGCGGTTTGTGTGCAGAGATAGATAGATAGATAGATAGATAGATAGATAGATAGATAGATAGATAGATAGATAGATAGATAGATAGATAGATAGATAGATAGATAGATAGATAGATAGATAGATAGATAGATAGATAGATAGATAGATAGATAGATAGATAGATAGATAGATAGATAGATAGATAGATAGATAGATAGATAGATAGATAGATAGATAGATAATTATTTACAGAAAATCAGATATGTCGGCAGGACCTATAGCTTGCTCTGGTTTGCTACCCCACACTGTGGAAAAGAGACGGGAGGGAAAACGGCTGATGAATGATGATGCTGATAGGAGAAGGAAATGCGTATATACAAGTTCACAATGTTGTGGCATTTCTAAAGCCATACGTCCGGCACAGTTGCTCGTAGAAAGGCTGGTTTCTGTGCATGTTAGAACCAAGAAATAAAAAAAAACCAGCGGCGCTGATCAACCCACAGCCACTCATTGTGGCGTTTCTAGTATTCCGTCAGCTACCTCGGGACATGAAGTCTCATGATTTTTCTACCGATTGTTCGACGTTTTCGTGCTTTACGTCGTCGAGTACTTCTTCCTTGCGCTGCCAACTGCTAGCCTCCTGGTTAGTTCACTTGAAGGAGCAACTGCGCCGGAAATGTAGTGGTTCCATAGATCGAATAATGGTGCGCGGATTCGATGCCACGACGAGTTTTAACGCGACAACATCAGCATGTCAAAAAAAAAGTTTATACGTGTGCGAAATGTGGTAAGCCGGTCATGTGATAGAGGTAAAAAATGGAATGGGAGAGCTTAGAAGGGAGTATATAATAGATGTAGTGCAACTAGCGCGGTGGTTCCTTGCAACGTGGTGAAAACAGTTGTAATCGTGGATCCAGGACTCCTAGGATGTGCGACGTAACGCTGACGCATTTCTCTTGCATTTACCGCTACACCACCACTTCTTATTCTATTACCCAGCTTTCTTTCTGAGAAACCACCCGTTTCCTTTTGAGTATAGAGAAAAATAGAGAGACGCAAGTAAGGAAGGAAAGGCAGGGAGGTTAGCTAGACTTTGTCCAGTCTGCCAGCCTTTCGAGTAGCTCCGCGCTATATGGTGGGGTGGATGCCAGCTATATCGCTCGCACGAATTTTCGTTCACCTTGAACAAGATCTTGGGACCATGGCCTCGCATATCGCAGCTACAAAAGGCCACAAAAGCGCTGCTGCGATATCTGAAAGATACAGGATTGAGTCAGCGTCTGTAATCCGGACTGAGTGTCTGATCGATATCCCCAGTGGACTTTCTCTTCTTTCTCTAATCTTTCCGTCCCCGTTTCCCTTTCCCCAGTGTAGGGTAGCCAACCGGGCTCAGTCCTGGTTAACCTCCCTACCTTTCATTTATCATTTGCTCTCTCTCTCTCGTCCACCTTCTAGGGTGTGGCGTCCGTGGTCCGAGCGCTCCGGCGGGGTCGGAGTGCGACGACGCGTGGGGCTGGGGAGGCCGCGGTCGCTCCTCTCAGCACCAGCAGAGGATCGTGGGCGGCGAGAACGCGGGGCCGCTCGAGTTTCCCTGGCAGATATCGCTGCGCCGCGTGATACCCAGGATCAACATGGATAGGGGCCACACCTGCGGAGGCTCCATCATCAACAGCCGCTACGTGCTCACGGCGGCGCACTGCGTCACAGGGTGAGAGCCAGAGTCATCGATGCTTAATTACCTCCTTCCGTCAGTGTTCATCACTCGCGACACGTTGTGTTTGTGCAGGTTAATTCGCGAAGTCGCTAGACGCAAACGCAGTGGCTTCGTCGCTATTTCTTTGGGGCCCCAAAACGTTTGGGTCCCCTATTCTAAAACTCTCTAGTGAATCGATCAAAAGGTGATTCGATCAAAAACAAGAGGCACATCTGAAAAAAAAAAAATGTGTGGTGTTTAACGTCCACAAATTTCCCATTGGGTTATGAATGACGCAGTATGTGGGAGGTCTCCAAATTCACTTTTACTACCTGCGTTTTTACCACCTACGTGCACTCTAAAAACTGTGAGGAGCGTTCTTCTTTTAACGCGATAGCGTTAAGGAGCTCGTGTCGCAGAAAAGCCGGTGTCGTCGGCGTCGGTGTCGGCGGCGTTGACCGTGAGCGATAAATCACGGCAGGCGCTTCATAAATAAAAAGCAACTTCCAAGATTGGCCCGGTGGGAATCGAACCCAGGTCTCCGGAGTGTGAGACGGAGACGCTACCACTCAGCCACGAGTTCGATGCTTCCAAGCGGTGCAAACGCGCCTCTAGTGAATGCGGTGTTGCCTTCGAAACGAGCCGTGGAAAGTTATACTGCGGTGTATATCGGTAATTATGAACATGTAACGTACAGAAGTCACAATTACACGAGTTGCGAAGTGCGTTTCCGCTGCATTTCTTCTGCGCTTTCCGCACACGCAGAGCCATCTTGCGGCAAACACAGAAGACCCCCTCCTCTCAATGTACGGCGCTGCCCCGACAGGAGGCGCGCCGCGCGCGCATTGGGACCGCTGCCAGGCGCGTCGCGGGACTCCCTCTCCCCTGACGACGCTTCGCCGTGCTGCCGGTTTAGATTACTATCTATCTCTCTGCCCGTGCCGATCACGACGTTTGGCGGCTGGCGGCTGACGGCTGGCGTAGATCGTTTCCCCTCCGAGACACCGAGTTCTTTGGTTCGTTTCTTTCGCTCAGGCGCACGTTTCGTTGCCGCGGCGAACGCTGCGTTGCTCGACGCTCACCGCGTGATAGGTGGGCGCTAAGTCCGATGCGGGGCGCATCGTAAGTGATCGCTGTGCCGTAGCGCATTGTCTTATACCCCTTGGCGGGTCGACGGGAACGCTGTCGCGTCCCACTCTTGAAGGCGAAGCTTAAGCGTCCTCCAATTTTTTTTGTATTTCTTTTTCGCTCTTTTCTTTTTCTTCTTAAAATTCAGTGTACATGTGACGTATCAGAGAAAAAAATTCGTAGACGAGAAAAAAAAAAAGCGACGCCCAACGTGGGGCTCGAACCCACGACCCTGAGATTAAGAGTCTCATGCTCTACCGACTGAGCTAGCCGGGCTTTTTTTTTTTTAATTACCGGCTTGGCAAAAGAAAATACAATGCGAGTATTACATGGCCATAAAAAACAACTAGTCAATGCCGAATCAGTGTGGTGTGATAAGAACTATGTAGGCTAGTCACTTTGTCCAAAGCACTTAGCCAATCAGGAGGATCACTCTGTGCACAGAAAAATTCGCGTATATATAACACACTTTCAATGAAGTATTCATGTGCTGGGGTCTGAACAATGCGCTCATGTCTAATATCCATACACGTTCGCCACACACTATGCATGCACAGAAGCATTAACAGATCGACAGGCACTCCCTCTGGTTCCGAGCATGGCAGGAAGCGTATCCCGAAAGCACTTAACGGCAATTCCTTTTTAAGGCTACGTTTTAGAATATCCCACAAAAATACTGCGTCCTGACAGTCCAAAAAGATATGCTCAATCGTATCCGTTTTTTTGCATATAAAGCAATTCACAGACCAAGGTACAAAAATGCCTTTGCTTTGCAGCCACGGTTTCACTGGGAGAGTGCCTGTATGTAGTTGAAAAAAGAAAGGTTTAACAGAAGCTCTTACCGGCATTCGTTTAACCCTCTTAAGAACATCTCGTTCTGAACCTAAAACATATATAGTACGATACAACGGTACAGGCAAGAATACATCAACGAGATCTTTGTACAACTTCTTACTAGCAACAGCGGCCAGATATTCACTAGAAAATCTTGCTTTTAGTATTCGGAAAGACACGACCACTTCACGCAAAAAAGCACACAAAGGCATTGGCCCCGTGTACATGGACGACACTACATAATCAGGCAATGAATCGCGCAGTCTAGCTTGAATCATTGTTCTCAGAAAAGCATCCCAACGCAAACCCCAAACGCAGTTTGCGTCTCGCGCATGCGCAGTGGCTTCGACGCTATTTCTTTGGGGCCCCAAAACGCTCGGGGCCCCTATTCTAAAGCTCTCTAGTGAATCGATCAAAAGGTGATTCGATCAAATACAAGATGCACATCTGAAAAAAAAAATGTGTGGTGTTCAACGTCCACAAACTTCACATTGGGTTATGAATGACGCAGTATGTGGGAGGTCCCCAAATTCATTTTTACCACCTGCGTTTGTACCACCTACGTGCACTCTAAAGACTGTGAGGAGCGTTCTTCTTTTTTGTATTTCTTTTTCGCTCTTTTCTTTTTCTTCTTAAAGTTCAGTGTACATGTGACGTATCAGAAAAAAAAAATTCGTACACGAGAAAGAAATTAACGCCCAACGTGGGGCTCGAACCCACGACCCTGAGATTAAGAGTCTCATGCTCTACCGACTGAGCTAGCCGGGCTTTTTTTTTTTTCTTTATTACCGGCTTGGCAAAAGAAGGTACAATGTGAGTATTACATGGCCATAAAAACAACTAGTCAATGCCGGATCAGTGTGGTGTGATAAGAACGATGTAGGCTAGTCACTTTGTCCAAAGCACTTAGCCAATCAGGAGGGTCACTCTGTGCACAGAAAAATTCGCGTATATATAACACACTTTCAATGAAATATTCATGTGCAGGGGCCTGAACAATGCGCTCATGTCTAATATCCATACGCGTTCGCCACACACTGTGCATGCACAAAAGCATTAACAGATCGACAGGCACTCCCTCTGGTTCCGCGCATGGCAGGAAGCGTATTCCGAAAGCACTTAAGGGCAACTCCTTTTTAAGGCTACGTTTTAGAATATCCCACAAAAACACTGCGTCATGACAGTCCAAAAAGATATGCTCAATCGTCTCCGGTTTTTTGCATATAAAGCAATTCACAGACCAAGGTACAAAAATGCCTTTGCTTTGCAGCCACGGTTTCACTGGGAGAGTGCCTGTATGTAGTTGAAAAAAGAAAGATTTAACAGAAGCTCTTACCGGCATTCGTTTAACTCTCTTAAGAACATCTCGTTCTGAACCTAAAACAAATACTGTACGATACAACGGTACAGGCAAGAATACATCAACAAGATCTTTGTACAACTTCTTACTAGTAACAACGGCCAAATATTCACTGGAAAATCTTGCTTTTAGTATTCGGAAAGATGCGACCACTTCACGCAAAAAAGCACTTAAAGGCATTGGCCCCGTATGCATGGACGACACTACATAATCAGGCAATGAATCACGCAGTCTAGCTTGAATCATTGTTCTCAGAAAAGAATCCTTTTGATCACGCAAAAAAAGAAACCTGCTTACAATCTGTTTGAGGAACAAATGTGACAACCCCAGCCCCCCATTCAACACTCTATGGAACAGATTACTACGACTTGTACGTTCCCATGTTGAGGCCCAAATGAACATCGCAAATACTCTATGTAGCTTTTGCACAGACATCCTCGTCAGACATAACGCTTGCATCACATAAAAGATTTTCGCGACTAAAAACAAATTACACACTGTGGCTCTTGCAAACATTGAAAATTTATGCCCTCCCCATTTGCCGGTCTGGGTTTTCATTCGCACTACTTCATTGTCCCAATATTCTTTGCTATCTCGATAATGTGCGAGGGGGACACCTAGGTAGGTGCCTGGAGTTACTGCCCATTTCATGTTACAAAAAGTCTCGGGCTTGTATTGCCAATTCCCATGCCAAAAACCAAGACACTTGTTCCAGTTAATAGCACTTCCACTTGCAGTACAAAATTTTACAGCCTCTTGTACAACCGCTTTAACACTGTCATGGTCCGTACAAAACACTGCTACATCATCAGCATATGCTAAAACTCGAACTTCAGTTTTATGAAAAGTGTAACCCCGAATGTTTGGGCTCTTCAACAGCCGCAAACAAAAGGGCTCGAGGTAGAGAGCGAAAAGCAGGGGGGATAAAGGGCAGCCTTGTCTCACAGACGACAGCACAGGAATACCATCACTTAGCTGCCTATTAATTATCAGCTTCGCTATACAACCATTGTACATCATTTTAACACCTTCTGTAATAACATTTCCAACATTGATATGGTCTAGGATCAAGAACAGAACTTCATGTACGACTTTATCGAACGCCTTGTGGAGATCTAATTGCAACATGGCCACGCGCCCATACGTTCCGTCCCAGCATTCAAGGACAGTTCTAGCTGTGTGAACATTGGTAAAGATTGACCTGCCTTTTATGCCGCATGTCTGATGTGGCCCTACAAGTGACTTAATAACACTTTGAAGGCGACGAGCTAAAATCTTCATGAATATCTTATAGTCCACGTTTGTTAGACTGATGGGACGGTATGATTCAACAGACTGTAACTTAATCGGATCAGTCGTTTTAGGAATTAGTACTACGTGGCACGCTCGGAAGGATGGAGGACTTGTTTTCGTTTCATAGAATTCACTAATTAGTCTTTCAAGTGCGACTGCCATTTCTGTTCTAAAGGCTTTATATAGAGATGCACCGAGACCGTCTGGCCCAGGTGACTTGTTAGAACTAAGCTCCAGAATCGCTGATTCAATTTCCTCAGCCGTAATACTGGCTTCTAGAGCGTGCACAAGGTCATCCTCTAATCTCGGCATCAGCGATAGGAATTCTGTTCTGAAGTAGTCAGTGTCCGGAGTATTAAGGCTGAAAATATCTGTGTAATGTTCGACGAATGCCTGTTTGATTATTTCTCTTCGATTTGTGATTTCGTTTTGATAGCATATTTCCGTTATCTCTTTCGACAAAGCGTGCCTTTTTTCATCACTGAGCGCGCGTTTGGTAGGCGTCTCTCCGGACCACAGTTTCTCGTTACGCGCCCTTATCACTGCGCCACGGTACATTTCTTCGTCTATTGCCTCGAGCTTACTTTTAGTCTCTTTAATTTCCCTTGTGAACAATCCCGGCTCGTAGCACTCCGTACTTAGCATAAAATCTAGAGCACTCTGCAGCTCTTTAACTCGTTGTTTTTCTTTTCGCCGGAGCGCACATGACCTATCAATAGCGGCTATTTTAATATCGCATTTGAACTGCTCCCATACTTGCATAAAACTTCCGGAGTTACTTCGCAGCATGTTCGCTATATAATCCTTGACTTTAGTCACGTACTCTTCATCTTCCAGTAATTTATCATTAAACTTCCACAAGTCCCAATTAAATTTCGCAGCTATTCTCTTCGTACCGATTGTAACCATGACTAGGCAGTGATCACTAAAAGAGACATAGATCGTCTGGTAGTCAGAACATAACAGCGAACATTCGACAGGAACATATATACGGTCCAATCTAGCATGACTGCCTCCCTGAAAGTGAGTGTACATTGCCTGGCCTTCATGCGTCGATATCAAGCCTACATCTTCAAGGTCGTGCTCACCTACAATTTCGGACAGTAACTCGGCGCTCCGATCTCGAAAGGAACGGCTTGTTGTCCTATCCTCTGATCTACAGACGCAATTGAAATCACCAAGCAAGATCACCCGCCTCTCAGTAAGCAGGACAGGCTTCACCTGTCGGAAGAAACTCTCCCTTTCAGCAATTGCATTCGGAGCGTATACACACACAGCTCTCCAAGCCACTCCATCCGATTCAAAATCACACATTACAAGGCGCCCACTTTCATACGAGAACACAGTATCAACAGCCCCAATACCATTTCTTAAAAAAATAACGCATCCACCCGCTCTTCCAACAGCATGACATACGCAAACGCTGTATCTGCTACGATAGACCGCTACCATTCTGTCTGTTTGTTCTTCGTCTTCAATTTTAGTTTCCTGAACCGCGAGCAAATCTATTTCGTTTTCTAGCAGAAGGCGGTTCAGTTGCAGTTGCCTTCTACGCGCCGACAGGCCCCTTACATTAAGCGTAGCAACACGTAGGCTGGGCGTGAGGTTGGTAGCCATCCGATCAAAGACCGGGCTTCAACCGTTGTGGCAAAGGTAGCCTCCGCTAAGGCGGAGGGAGAGCAGACGCAGTACTGCGTTCCGGTGGCAATTTCGGTTTGGGCTTGAACGGTCCGCGGCGCGTTGAAGGTGCCTTCGGCGGAGGCTCCTCGCCGCGTTCACCGACCAATCTCGGTTCCTGATTATCCGAATCCTCGTGAGCCCGCTTCACTGCTACACTTGACGCGGCGGGCATCTCGGTATCGGCGTCTTCCTGGTTGTCGCCCTGCTGCCCAGTCGTAACCAGGCTTACAGCTGTCACGCTATCCGCTTTTTCCGGAAGGAACGCTGGCTTTGATGCGACGGCCGGCTGGGTTTGGTCCTTACCGGCTTGGCTGGTATCTGCAAGGGGTGCGGGTGCGGTTTCCTTGGATGTTGACTCCTTGGTGGCATCATCTCCCTCACTTCCGTGGGTTGCTTCAACCGCGTCTGCTTCATCCATGATGTGTTCGGCCACTTCATCATTTCGTGCCTGGCCCGTAACATTAGCGTAGCTATACGCACGCACTGGCTCTCATCGTGGCCGAAACGCCGGCATAGCCCGCAGCGTGGCACCCGACACTCACGGCGTATATGTCCTTTTCCACGGCACCGAAGGCAGAGCGGAGCCCTGCCAGGAACATGGACGAGAGCAACGTCCTCACCAACACGCAACTGATGTGGCAAGTCCTCGATGGTATAACACCCACCTTCAGTTTCAGTGTAACCGACCGTGTTGTTGAAGCCTTGTCAACGCAGCCTTTAACCCTCCATTTATCGCGGGTTATTTCAGTCACTTTTCCGAACGCTGCTAATGCCACTCGCACGTCGTCGTCTTGCACACCGTGGAGCAGCCAAAACAGCTTCAGCCTGACACCTCGGTTGGTCGGGTCAATAACCACGCAGCGGTGGTCTTTTACATTGAAAGCTTCGGCCTGCAGAATCTTTGCCTTCGCTCCTTCGCTGTTGAAAGTAACGGCCCACAGGTGGTTCATCTGATATGCCCCAAGGGCAACCACATCCGGCAGCAATGACAGACGCGCTAGGGCGTCGCGAAAATGCTCGACGCGATATGGCCTGGCGGTGACATCACCATGCAAAAATACTGTGTTCAAAACACTCGAACCTGATGGCAGATGCGGAACAACCATTTCATAATCCTGGGCAGGCATTTCAGTGCTCCTGATACCGCGACCCGGCTGGGCCGCTAAAGCCGCTCCTTGGGAGCCCATGAAGCACACGTCCGTCACGCTCGGTGGCCGGAAGTCGTCTCGACTGAGCTAGCCGGGCGAACAGAAAGCGCTGTTAGAAAAAAACATGTCTAAAGGATTGTCAACTCCCCTCCTCCTCTTCGGAGTGGGAGAGGAGGTGTGGGACGGCACGCGTGTGGTGGGGCCAGATTGCGCATGAAGGCACGGCAGGGAACCAGTCAAAGGCACCTCCGCCTGCAACTGCCCTGAGCGCGATGTTCTAGCGAATGTGCCGCTATGATGAT
Source organism: Dermacentor albipictus (assembly GCF_038994185.2). NCBI lineage: Eukaryota > Metazoa > Arthropoda > Arachnida > Ixodida > Ixodidae > Dermacentor > Dermacentor albipictus. Next base: position 112,961,255 of record NC_091823.1, read on the forward strand.
AATGATGATGATAATCTCTTTATTGGCATCTCCTTCAAAACGAGTCACCTAGCTTGCTGGAGCTAATCAGGTATAATTTGCGTTTATCGCAGTCTAGAATTCGGTCTCTCTCTCCTTGATCTTTTCTCTCTTCAATAAAACCTCTTTATCTAGAGAGACGGAGGGTGTTGAGAGGGCAATAAGGTTAGCCGGAAGCTATACGAGTATGCTATACGTAACTATGACAACTTATGGAAAAATAAACAGTTGCTTGTCGCACTTTGTCTGTACACCTTTGTGTTTGTTTCGGTTGTTCGTGTTGTGCTCTCAAGTGAGCGCGTACTCAAAAAAAAAAAGAAAAGAAAGAGAAAACACCGTGAATCAACTAGTCCCATTCATTGATTTGTTGTTCTGCCATATAAGTTTGGCCACCACCACCCCACTTTGATGATATCCGTCGATCCTTGCGCACGCCTCTATATTTAATCGTCTTATTGTTTCTGTCCAATCTCCCCGTGAGGACACCTTTTTCTATGATTTCCTCTTAAATGTAGATTCTTTCGCGCCAAAACTGACAAGCGCTTAACGTTTCCGTAAAAGATCGAGCCGTAATTACAATTGGTTTAGTTTTCAACACTACTACACTTCTCTCATTTTACCACGCATTCATTCATACACCCAATCTTTTTGTAGCGCTGCATGGGGAAGTACTTACTATGCCCATCGACTCTGTCATAATCTAAGCCTCGTTTCCTCCAACTGGGTATATAAGCAAACGGCAGGTTGCATATATAAATTTAGTTTGATGGTCTTGCTGTTTAAGGTCATTCACCTTCAAGCTTCCATTGATGCTTTCTTCAGTTCAACGATTCACTAATAAAAATACAACCGAAGTTTGCTTTATCAAATAACTTTCTCCTGCCGAAAGTCACTACAAATTACAGAAAACAAGCCCCTTTTGGTGACACAACCATCTGAAACAATCTGTGTAGACACATTTAAAAATGTTTCCTTTAAGCAGTTTTAGCTATTCCTTTAAACTTACTTGCTTCTATCGCTTTAATAAGTGTAATTATCAGCTTCTTGAAATATGCGTTGTAGTTGATGTCCTTGTCTATGTACTTTTTAACCACTTGTACTATTCTGTAACGTCAGTTCAGACCTGTGCTTGCTGAAAATTTGCTTTATCTACTTCTGATAAGAATTCATCCTGTCTCCCCCCCCCCCCCGCACACACACACGCGCGCATACACGCACTTGTTACTTATGGGCAGGCACGTACCCAGAAGGGGGCCGCCCACGCAATCACTCCTCACAAACATTCCTAAAGCGCCGACAAATCAATCTGTTCGGCGGTCAACATTTTCCTGCCTTTTACAGCGAAAGCTGTATATGACTAACCTTCCGTAGTTTTTTCGGCGTCCGTCAACAGAAAAAAATCCTCATGTGGGCCGATCCTGGTGACGTGCAAAAAGGGTCCAAGCTCAATGGCACATACTCTGTGGGCTCTAGCTGGAACCTGAACCAGCCCTTCAAAATCTTCGGGATGGGCCCACGCATGGGGAGTGCTTGACGCCTGCCTCACCTTCACCGCGGGTCGGCCCGGCATTGCACTACCTTCGGGCCGACCCGCGGCGGAGGTGAAGCACTTTGCTTTTCGTTTGAGAGCTTTGACTGTCGTCAGCTCTCGCTGCAATTCCATCTTCACAGAGTGGAATGGTCGTCATTTTTTTAACTCCTTTTGGATGGCGATAGTTATCGGCATCTCCTGGGGTGTGAAGGCTAGTTTTCTCGTCGATTCGGTGCCCGCGCGATTAACTTGTGATGAGTTCAGTTGTCGCCATCTATTCAACGATCACGTACGTCGCTGTTGCTTCGTTAGTTCAACCTTCTTTGTTTAGACTGATCGAGAGACCAGAAAAGGGATTCGGTTCGTAGTCCGCTGGTGTGTATGCTCGTGGAACGAGTTGCGGCCGGAGGAAACGCCAGTTGCGTTTAACTTTTCCTTTTGCTTCATTATTTCCTCGAGTGACGGCTCTCCGCGACGCTGGCAGATTCTCGTAACCTTATACCCGCGATATGGGTTAGATAAGGTGGAAAATAAAATAATGCGAAACAGCGTCCATCATCAGGCCCTGCAATAACCGTTAAACCCATAATCAATATGACTGCCACTTGTTACCTCGTATGGCTTTTCCCTAATTGTATAGCACTTTTCGTGCAAAATTGGCAACTGGAAACGAAAGTTGGAATGAGGTTTTTTTTTTTTTGCCTCCAGATATCTATCGCCTTCGTTTACCCATACACCGAAGTACTTGTATCCGTTTACATGAGCTGTGACCTTACTCAAGGACGCTGTGAGCAGCGCCGCTCGCGGCAGCAAACAAGAATGTTGCCAGACAAGGCGTTTGCGTACGTGATTCAGTTTCAGTTTATTGTTCATTCAATATTCATAGTTGGTTGTTAACAGTATACAGGCGAGGGTCCCAAAGTCAAACGACTGCAGCGGGACCCTCGGTTGAGAAATTAAGCGATCTGCTAAGGGAGAGAGCCAAGGTAACAGCCAAGCAGGAAGGAGAAGCACAAATTAACAAAGTTAACCGTTGTTTGTGAAAATATTTATGGATCAACATCTTTTTATTTAAACATGAAGTAGATAAAACGCCGCCGGAAGCGGAGAATAATTCCGCGTGTTTTGAGTGACGCTTCTACCGTTATCAGTCGAGCCGCCTGACGTGCCTGCTCTGCTAATGTGGGCGTTTTTCTAACCTTCCGTGGTGGGCGCAGTATTTCTAGAACCGCAGTGTCCTGCGCTCTATGCGGTTGTACGGGACTGGTGACCACGCATCGTTAAGCAACTTCCCAAATAAGAATACGAGTTGGTTTTGGCACTTAAATTGGCAGAGCAGTAAATGAGGGATCCAAAAGAACTGTGATTGTTCCGCGAATATATATATTTCTCTATAACTCTTCAGAGCTAATTCAAAAAACGCTAATACAAATCTTTAGTTTACACTTTCGCTTGTTTAGTTGTTCTTGGAAGTGTTCTTCCGGCGCTTCTGTCATGCGCGAGTCCATTTGATGAGGTTCCTTGTTTGCAAAGTAAAGGAGAGGTGTATACCTCACAGGCGTACCTCTGATGTGCATCTTATTTCAATTCTCTTTTGCGGGTTTACGCTTCTTTATGGCGAATGGTGGGCATTATTCACATTTGTGCTAGAAAAGGTACCTCCCCCCCCCCGCCCTCATTTCCACAGAAAGGTTACCTTGGGTTGCCTCCCCCCCCCCCCAAAAAAAAAATCCTGGGTACGTGCCTGCTTATGGGCCTCCTCCTCAACATGCATCCCTTTGATCTATGTATTGTGAATCCATTTCTGTAAGTAAAATTGATTGATTGATTGATTGATTGATTGATTGATTGATTGATTGATTGATTGATTGATTGATTGATTGATTGATTGATTGATTGATTGATTGATTGATTGATTGATCGATCATCGAGAAAAAAGAAACAGTCTTTCATTCCCGTCAAACGACCGCGTTTTTTTTTTTTCAGGTATTACACGTCCCCGTCAGGCTTCGCCGTTACGGTGGGGGAGCAAGACATCACCAGGAAAGACGACACCGATGACGTCATCTTCGTGAGGAAGGTAGGGCGCCGTTTACGTTCTGGCGGGCACAAGCCTTTACATGCCGCTGAAACGATACCACTGCCACAGCGGCAGCTGCAGTCGAGCTGGCTGAAAGTATATAAACGCTTCCGCGCGTGTATATTGTGTAATCGAGAGTTTATTTCGCACTATAGGCTACCATAGTCGTAGTTCTAAAACGAGGCGCCCAAAGTGGGATTCGAACCCACGAGCTCCGTGATAGACTCTAAGAGTGCCGCCTGCTACCTGTGGTACGTGGTAGCTATGTGCGTGCTCGTCTCCCTCTACTCTCTCCTCTTCTGCCCTTTCTTTCTCGTTTTACCCCCCTACCCCTTTTGCGCCATGCAGGGTAGCCAACCAGAACTACCTCGGCCGCGCGACTGGCAGCTCGAGGCACTTTGCATGTATTCGAGGGCTTCTTTCACGCTTGGAAAAAACGCTTTTATTTAGCACGTATTGAGCAACAGAAAACTTTATCGGGTGCTTTTTATGTTGCTCTACAATTTTCTCATCGACTCTTTTCACCTATTTATAATATTTCAGAAGTTGATTAATTAATTAAGGCTAGCTATGTAGTCAGGCGTAAGGCAAAAAAAATAATATATCTCCGAGTGACGCAAACACCATTACCTTGGTTCTGTACAGCTACGTGGCATCTTCGTGTTTTTAAATCTTGGTGCATGATAGTTGGGACACCCTGTGTATACACACGCGCTATACGTCGAGTCAAGGAGCCAGGCTTGAATTTTGTTGGGGGATCCGCGCAGAAATTGCCCACACGTATTTCTATTTCCGTATCTACAATAAAACTGCAATTCACATGGCATTGCGCACGGCTAACATTTTGGCCACTGAAAATAATTGTCAGTGGCCTGACAATTATTGTAACAAATGGAATGACTACAATTATTGTAGTCATTCCAAAAACAAACTATGTCCCAACAGTATGAGAGAGAGAGAGAGAGAGAAAGAGACAGAGAGAGAGAGAGAAAATAATGCAGAGAAAGGCAGGGAGGTTAACCAGAGGTAATTTCGGTTGGCTACCCTGCGAAGGGGGAAGGGTTAAGGGGGGTAAAAAGAGAAACAGAGTGGAAGGGGGAGATAGAAAGAAAGGGCGACAAGCACAAACAAAGCGCGTACACTATAGAGCGGTAGGGGGCGGCATTCTTAGAGTCTGTCGTGAAGCCCCGTGGACCGCAAGAACCTTAATAGCGCGAGTAAGGCCTTCAACGCGGATGTTCTTACGGAGCATTGGCCTAAAGCTTTCAGTTCTGAAAGTGGACGATTGTCCAACTGGTCCAGCACTCTGCGCATCACTTGTCTCTCAGCACTGTACCGCGATCGGACACAGATAATGTGTGCTAGCGTCTCGTCGATGTTACATGTGTCGCACGTGGGGCTGTTGGCCATTCCCATGAGGAAAGCATACGAGTTTAACAGTATGAGAGAATGCATATACGTGGGTGCGAGGCGCCGAGCAAAGTTATATCTCGCACCCTTCTGCGCAGATCACCACGCATCCGCGGTGGAACTCGAACACCATGGACAACGACTACGCTCTTCTGGAGCTGAGGACTCCATTGGACTTCGAAGGGAAGCACAGGCACCTGATGCCCGTATGCCTGCCCGAGCCGGGCGAGAGCTTCGAAGGACAGGACTGCACCATCAGCGGATGGGGGCTCACCAGGGACAGTCAGTGTATTCGTCTATACGTGTATATTGCACCCGATTGCCCCCCCCCCCCCTATCCCCATATCTATGAAGAGAACACGCTGCACAGTCATTTACTGAGACGTAATGTGCGAGCCCTGTTTAAAGTATGTTTTCCCTGTTGTTAAGTTTTGCTACGTGAGGTTCAGCGTCTGAATCGCACCGCGGAGGCAAGCAGGACAATTAGCGAAATGGAACCCACAGAGGTGGCGCGAAGGACTATACAGGCGTTCTGTTGCTGAGCACGAGGTCGCCGGTTCGATACCCGGTCGCATTCCTGTGCAAAAAACGCTCGTGTGTCGCGCCTTTATTGGTACGTGTGAAAGAAGCGCCAGGTGATCAAAATTAATTAACTATATACGGCATCCCATAGTGTTGCTTTGCGGCGTTAAAACGAATTGAGCGAACAAGTGTATGGTAGCACGGCTTCTCAACTGAAATGGTAACTTCGTCATGCCGTTTTCTTTAATGCTTTTTTTTAAAGCTTTCAAAAACTACTCGAATCACGTCACTACATATAAATTACTTGCCCAGGAGGACATCATTTGCAAACAAAAAGCAACGCAATCCGTTAAGTAATTGCTTTATTTATCTTCTTAGTTACGAACTTTGCGGCACATGTTTATGTTTGAAAGTTGAAGGGAGTGACAATAGAAGTCTAGTTACGAGCTCTCTCTCTCTTTTTTTTTTTGCATTTCAAAACCGCGCGCGCTAAACCGAAATAACTGGCGTTACATAATTTGTTCAATTCACCTGATTACGTCCCCCCAGCACAGCGCGGTTCGCATGGCACCCCCCTTGTGACGTCTGGCATACGTATATCATTTGGTGGGGTAAAATGAAGCTTGCCTACACGGTGCCATGAAGCGGGTCTGTCTCGGCCCAGCTGCTTAATTACCATGCATCCAATGGGGAGTTGCGCACAACACCAAAGCACCAATCAGAATGAGATCGTGGGAAGAGGAAAGTGCGAAGGCATGCAGCTTCATTTTACGCCACGCTTTTTATGTCACACGGGAGTTGGACAGAGAGGCCGCGTATTGCGGTGCCGCGCGCGTAATCGTGCCAATTGAACGAATAATTTCGAGGCCAGTTTATTTTGCTCCACATGGGCATTTTGAAATGTGCAGATACGAAATACGACGATTCCCTTCGACTTCACGATATAAGCACGAGCCGTAAAAGAAAAGGTGGCGACTGGGAAGTTAATTAATGCAATTATATTAATTAGCAAATGATTGTTTTTTTGTTTTTCTTGCAATTGACGACCGCCTGGACGGATAATTCATCCTTCTAGAAGTAATTCGAGTACCTATTCCTGGCTTCTTTTAAGTGTACAAAGTAAACGGAACACACGGTATATAAGGATCGTCAGCTGGGAGAGGTGCATGGGCCCTAAAACGTAGAACTACTTCAATATGTTTTTATTCCAATCTACTGACGTTGAATTTGCGTAACCGCCGAAACAAACATCGGGCGGTCACCAGCAGGTTTTTCTGAACAGACCAATCAAACGCTCTCCTCGTTCATAGGAGGCCACTTTTGTTTGCTTGAAAAACGAATAACATTGCCTACACTGAGCAGCTTGTCTTATCTAATTGGCCGACAAGAGGCGAGGAGCACGCTCAAGTGGAGAGGGATTCGGTAGGGCCGAGCCACTACACTAAAAGTCGATAACAGGATGAAGAAGGTGGTGCCGGCGTCTGCGATTGGTCCGCTCTCCCTTGCTTAGCTTGCGGTGGCTGGCCGAAAATCGTGGCGGCATGCAACGGAAGCTTAAGAATGACGCTAAAACGGATCCTCAGCAAAGAAGGGTTGACAGAATGAGGGCGTAAACGTGTCAAAAATGCTCGAAAACATTACACGGTCACGCAAGAAGCTTTATTATACGCAAATGAACCCATGCTCTCCGGCAGGTGCGAGTCGCCAGCGCCTGAGCGATCGGCGGCAGCCACCTTTCTTCCTTTCGGAACGGGGCAGCCTGCGTCTATTCAGAAGAAAATTCTGTTTTGTTCGGCATATTAATGCATCTTTAATGCGTACACGTCACTTCGACGCGATGAGTTTTTGCAGTTTTGTGACGTCGCGTGACAGTCAGGTAAAATGGGTGCAGCACGAAAACTTTTGACCAAAAGCCGGTGGCTAATCGCGAAAAGGCGTTGAATCAGAAATAACTATTCTTCTTTTTTCGGTCAAATCATGCATAATCAGTGTGTACACGTCATATTAGATGGGGAGCTATCGCGGTTTTCGTGACGTCGCGTGACAGACAGGTGAAGTGGGGGTGGTCCAAAAAAATTTTTGACCAATCGCGGAGGGCTGATTGCAAAATTGGAATAGAAAAGTTTGGAATAGTTTTACGTTATAGCGCCTATGGTAAGGTGTCACAGCGAAAAACAGCACGAGCGGGACAAGGACATTAAGATAGGACGACAACACGAGCGCAATTTCTCACTGGTCTCTTTTGTTGAGTGATATCTTGTTCCCGGGCCTTCCTTTACGACCGTATGTTAGTAATGCGATAGCAATGGCCGCATGTCAACAACCTCCCGCGTGTACGTCACTGAAGAGGCCGCTCTCATTGGTCTCCGCTGTCCCCAGCGCGCGGCACGAAAAAGCTGCAGCGTCAGCGGCGCGCGTTCTTCCTCTAGTGTGACCGGGGCTTTACGGATTCACGATCAGGGAGGTGAGTGCTTTGTTAAGCTGCCTAATAAGCAGCTTTTTTCTTTCTCACCCCATTTTTTTCTGCAAGTTCAGAGCACAAGGTAAATTAAATTAAGAAACTGTTTGGAAACTTTGTACGTCAAATTTTTAAAACTTACCTATACTGAAAACTTTCGGTAAAAAAAAAATTCCACGCTTTAACTCAAAATCCTGCTTCCCGTAGAGTCAATAGAATTGATTTTCATCTCTCAAAGGCAGCGAATTTCGTTCAAATCGGCCCAGTGCTTGCTTCATGAAAACATTTCTGCGTTTTAGATGTATTTGAGTAGGGAAATAGGAGTTGGCCTTGAGCTATAAAGCTCACTCTTAGAACACAATGGGTGGACGCTATAGGTGAACTCTTGAGCAAGTCATATTTTTACTATGATCGTCAGGCCTTCATTACCGATACTTGACTAATTTTTAAACTATTGACTTAAACGCGAAATCTTTAATGAAGAAGTAGAGCTATTCAGAAATAGCCAGTTGAATATTTTCCGTTAAACTAGCTGTCGGGCATTCCTTTCAACGAGGTTCTAAAGAGAGCTTGCGAAATGTAAAAAAATTACCACGTGACAAGTCGCTTCCGCGCAGCAAGTTTGGCGAGAGCTTCTTGCGTTTGCCCCATCCAATTAAGAAGTTCCCAGAGAGAAACACGGGGACATTTTGCTGTGCAATCTCGCCATCTCTCGCGCCACAAAAATGTGTGTCTGCGTAAATGCCGAGGAGGACGACGCGCTTCGCTTCGTTACCAAAAGACTTTGAAAGCAGCACCACGTAAGCCGAAGGGCGACGTAGCTTATTCCGGAGTATTCATCCGCTGCATATACCGCGCATGCAGTGCAGCTCGACTACATAGGACAAATGGACCAAAGCGCGGCCTCCTACGTTGTACAATGTAGTACGTATGGGAGGGGTAGATTTCGAGCAACAAATGTACCCACGTGCCTTTCGCGCAGTCACACATGCGCACAATCGTCGGGCAAACGCGAGAAGTAACGTCTCGTGCGATTTTGTGCCTTCAAACATAATTCGAACACATGGTCAGAACAACATCAGAACACGACCATCGGAAATTTCGCGTTTAAATCAATCCTTTGGAAGTTAATTTTCTCTAATAACAGCTTATAAGCTTAAAGTAAGGCGATACTTACTCGTGTTTGCTCAAGAAACAGTCAGCAATACTCCGTTTGCTTTATACGCGTATGCGCTTTTTCTCGTATTTTTTTTTCTTTTTTATTCTTTCTCATTCTTCTTTTTCTTTTTGTTGATGCGAATGCGTCAATGGCCCATTGAGCTAAAAATCCTGTGTCTGTCGTCTAGCGAAACGGCACCTAAATTCCCATTGGCTGCGACGCCACGTCATGAGCGCGCCTCGACGGAGCAGAGCGGGCGAAAGGGAGCGTCTGCTGCCGGCAATAGCACGCCAGGTGCTGCATGAGGGGAGAGGGCATCGCTGCGACGCCACGTCACTCTCGCTCTCGGAAGCGACGCCACGTCACCTTTGCTCTCACTCTCGGAAGCCTGTGTTATCCGCGCGTTCCTTGTCGGCGCAAGCTCTCGCCAGCGTCCTAAGTGCGCCTCGGTAAGGCCAAATCAAATCGCGCCAAGCGTCTCAACGCACTCGCTTGTCTGCGAGGAGTTCATAACTCGAAGGACCACTAAGGTACGTTCAATTGGACATTAATGATTTCACATTCAAAACCCATAAGAAGTGTTTAGGTACACCAAGATTTTTTTTTTTTAACCTGGCGCAATTTCGCCGAAACACTGTTTAGCGATCTGACTCCACGCCCAAGTCGCTTCATCGTGAACAGGCATGGTGAAAAGGCATCCTCGACTCATCGCATTCAGTACTTTCGCAGCATACACCCAAGCAGCTGCATTTTGCTAATTAGAGAGAAAAGAAACACTTCCCGTTTGTATATGATGCTCGCAGGGTCCGAAGGAGGCAGGATCCCGGCCAAGCTGCAGAAAGCCGACGTGCCCGTGTTGAAGTATTCTACGTGTCGTGAATTTTACCGGCGCTTCAACCAACTCAAGGAGGAGACAATGATCTGCGCTGGACCTGAGGAGGGTGGCCGCTCCGTGTGCCAGGTATTCCTCTATATGAGCGGAAACTGAGCTTTCCCACTGAGCCGAGAAGTATACGCCGTTGTCCTATTCAATTATTTGCTGCGTCATAAGAAAGGCGGAAACTTTTTTTTTTTATGCGACGCTTTCTCTGCAAACTTCAGGCGTTTTCAGTGTGTCTTTCTGTCTCTCTGGCCTCGTCCGCAGTGGTGCTGGCGGTGCCTACCGACTGAGATGCTGGGTATATAGGCTCGTGTTCGCGATGCCGTCACGGTCGCTTTATCGGCGTCGTTTAGCTTCGTCATCCGACCCTCGCCTCCGGTTCTCACGTACTGCCTGAGCTCGAGCCAGGTGGCACGCGTAAGAATATTCGTGCTAGGTTGCCCCGATGTACCACGCACTACATCGGCATCGCACTACATCGCTACATCGCACTACGTCGGCATCGCACTACATCGGAGGCGCACTACATCGCTGCGAGGACGAGGATCGACAACGGGAATGAGAGCTCGGGTTAAATGGCAAACGCCAGAACAGGCTCCTCGGCTGCACGACGGTGCTCTAGAACAAAAAGAACAGTTCGGTGTAGAAGCTGTGAGAGCTCGACGTCTCTGCGTTGCAGTCCGGACAAGCTACTCATTTAATTATAACCTACCACTTGAGCGCTGTGAATTACGAAGTGAAAACGGACACCGTAGTAACACCCTTTCCTGTACGCAGGGTGACTCCGGGGGACCGCTGCAGTGTCGTCGCGCGGACGGCCGCTACGTGCTCGCCGGCGTCACGTCCTGGGGAGTCAGGTGTGCCGCCCCCAGGCAGCCCGGCGTCTTCGCCAGGGTGTCGACACGCACTGACTGGATACGAAGCGTGGTCGGGGAGACGCCCTGAACGCCGCCGCTTCCCCGTCTCTTCGCCTGAATAAAGCTGCAGAGTTACGCACCGCATGTGCTGTTGATGCGCACGATACATGTTTCGGCAGTCATCTATGGATGGTGGCCCTTACACCGGCTGTTGTCTCAAGGTGGAACTGGTCGCATTTACCACTGGGTGCTACGTGTCCATACTGCTCCGTTCCTGTGGTGGAATCAGATGCATACCACCTAATATGGACATGTACGGGCTTACAATCGGAACGCTCGCGTCTCCTACTGCAAGCCGGCCTCCGCTATACAGTGTGACAACCAGCTATGACCGCTGGATACATAACAGATTCCACAAAACACTGCTTCAATTCATACACAACACAGGTCTCACAGCACACATATAATACACATATACGCTCCAAGAATTATGCCTTAAGGGCAAGCCTTTATCGCAATTTAAAAAAAAATCTATGGATGGTTTCGCCCGCACGATAGCAGCATCGAGCCAGCAGCCCCATGGAAACTTCTGCTCGTCCTAATTATCACGCTCGGAGGAACATTTTTTATGTAGCGCGTATTGAGCACCAGAAAGCTCTATCGGAAATTTTTCATGTGTTGATCTACAATTTTCTCATTGACATTTTTCATCTAATTACAATATTTGAGAAGTTGACTTATTAATCAAGACTAATTATGTAATTAGGCAGAATGTAAAAAAAAATATGGTCTAAGTATCTCCAAGCGACGACAAACAACATTACCTTGGTTCTCTCCAGCTACGTGGCATTTGCATATTTTTGAATCTTGGTGCACGACAGTTGGGACACCCTGTATATCTTATACGCCCCAGCAAAAAGCCTGTTTTTGAAGGCAAGGTCTTATTTGAAGACTTCAGATGTATTTGGAAGAAGAAAAAAAAAGGAGGGGGGGGGGTGCGTTCGCGGTATCTGACATCTATGTTCCATCTCGCAAGGTGGTTGCAGCTATGTGGAAGCTACGAGAATTATTAACCAATAGGAAGGAAGGCCGACTGCCCCTTGAGATGTGCTCACCCGCGCCGCGTCGTCTGCTCGTCGTCTGCTTGCCAGCCTGTTACATGCTCCATGGTTGGTAAATTGACCCAAAAAATGTTTTGGCGCCGTAACCACAAGCTGTGTTTATATGCGTGTGACAGCAAGGCTTCGCGTTACCTGTACGCCATCTTTGTAGTTGCCTTGCGGGCTCCTTAGCAAGTAGTACGGGCGAATGCCCTTACAAATATTCACCTGCACCACAGAGTCTGCTCCGCGTGTACTTGGCGTTTGCTCGCTACCGTCATCACGTAGCATGCTAGAACGGGGTAGTAAATTGATGATGCAGTGAACAATTAGGCTTATATAGCGTTCCGCATCGTCAACGCATCACCAATTTTAATGCTGTGGCGCTATCTGCTAACTATAAATCAAACTAGTTTTACCGCTCTGTGCCATGTCTTTAATCCCAGCAGCGTGAAAACAAACAGCCGATCTGAATAATTACGACAAAACATACGTAATGATGTGACCTCAGCTTGAGATGAGACTTAGCGATGACAGATTTCGCCGCTTGTACGTGTCCTGCTGACAGGGCGGAGAGCCAGTAACAAGCGCGAATTCGGATCGAAACGGGTGGTTACCGCTGTCATGCTGCCACGATTAGGGTGGCTATACGGTTACCGGCAGTAACTTCCACAGTAATTCTCGGTATACGACGTGAATGCGCAAAGGTCCTAACACGCATCGCTGTACCGTATCATGTGGCGAGCAAAAATAAATCTCTCTCGTGTAGCCAATAATCAGCCAGTTACGATCGGAACTATACACCGCTGCGCAAGGATATTGCCTGTGTACGCCTCGCACCTTCAGCAGTGCTGCAACCAGCTTGTGAGATGGCGTATAACCACTTTCGTCTGTCAGCGATTCGAAGCCTTCTACTGAACGCAAGACCACGAAAAAGGGGTCAACGCGAAGCTTGGAACGAAAAAGACGCACCACGTTAGGGTGTGGCTGTGTATACGAAGCAGAAATAATGCGTAATTAGCGAAAGGCCGAAATTAAACCCAGTTGCCTTCGTTCAAAGTGCGCGCGCCTATAACCGGAACCGGAAGTATGGCTTTACCAAACGCAAAACGTGGGCCGATCCTGCACATAGCACTGAATAAAAAGAAAGAAAGTAAATAATAACAATAATAAATTCTTTATTTGTGGATTTATAGGGTACAAATATGGGCCAGCCCAAGCCAACAGATGGCTTGTGGGGCCGTGCCCGGCAGAAAAGGGCAAGGGTCGGTTCACATAAGGAAAATAACTGGACAAAGCAGGAAGAAAAGGAACGAAATCAAGCATACAAAACAAGGATAACGCACTTTACGTCTTTACGACCGCCTAAAAGAAGACACTAATTGGCAGGTCATTCAGAACACTTCCAAGACAGAAAGCAAGAACACGTTACCCATATCTAGTTCGCATTCTGGGCGAAAAGAAATAATCTCGTGGACAACGTGTTCGAGCAGGGATATATGGCAGGCAAAATTCATTATTCCGCAGGTGCGTAAGAATTACACTTTCTTTAAATGACAACCAAGGGAAGTAAAGGTTAAGTAAAGGGCTATATGCAAGAGTGACATACGGTATAGTACTAAGGCAGGGTATACGCTGGCGCTGGTCAAAGGCGACTCAACAGCGGTTGACATGGAAGAAATATGAGGTATTCTGGCCGAGCTTCTCTTCCTTCCGGAATAAGAAACATGGAAAAAAACATGCGACAGAAAACCACGTGTTACGCCAATGCGCCCCGGAAGACTTTGCATGCCTTTCTTCGATGTCAACAGCTGTTGACTCGCCTTTTCTTCTTTTTAAGTTGTTTCGATGTACCGAAAGTCTCTTTTTTACGTTTTAAGGTAGAAGAAAAGCGTGTAATGACACAAGACTAACAGTCAGAATTTTTCGTATACCTTACGGCAAACTTGTAAAATTGTGGCTATGACAGGGGGGAAAGTTGAAAATGTGTGGCGATTCTGTAATAACGCGCTGTTGCTACTCGTGCACGTGGGTATACCATATATAGGGTAAACGTTCGTTACAAGAAGCCGTATATAACTCCCTTTTCCCGCTGCTGTGGCATTTCTCGATAGTATACTCAAGGACTTTCACAGCGATCGGCAGTAGAGATGATGACACTCGAGCTCCTTAGCATCACTTAAGGGCTGGATGAAACAACCGAAATAGCAGCATTCTTTGAGCAACAAACAAAGCACATCTGCTCAAGCAAGCAAGCAATTCTTTGTTGTTATTATACGTATAATATACACATTATACTGACAGTAATGCCTGGATCCTTAACCAGTGTCGAGATAGCCGGTGATTATTTATCATTTGGCTTTATGCGTATATAGATTTATTTGCGCTGCTAATATTACTACAAACGCGCGGACAAGACAACGTATACGCGCAGTAAGTGCAGTAAGTGCAAACGACTTCTGCATTGCCGCCGTAGTCCCAACGATGCGCCAGGGGTAGCTTTTCTTCTGCCAGAAATATTTCAACCGAACCCGAAACAGGTCACGAGCGATTCTTCTCTTCAATAAACATTCATTCATTCATTCATTCATTCATTCATTCATTCATTCATTCATTCATTCATTCATTCATTCATTCATTCATTCATTCATTCATTCATTCATTCATTCAAGACGCCCAAATCTATAGCTATGGCCCGCCAAACGTTTGCGTAATGAGAACTGTCTCAACGTCTCATACCCCGGTAAGACAGGCCTTTTCGCTCATGCAATCTCTACACTAAACAGAGTTAGCACATTGAAAGTCGTCGAATTTATTCGATACGCCGATGCATCAATCGGAAGGTCCTGAATCACTGAAACCCTACCCCCAAAACTGCGGCCGATCGCTAAACATTTTTCACTTGGTCGGGAACCACATAGGACCAGCGATAGACCCTGCGCAAACAAGCTGTGTGCCGCTCTTCAACGAACCTCCTTACAGCCGACATGGGCCCCTGTGGATGCGGAAGTGGGTATGTGGCAGTAGGGATGTATCGATGAATCTCCTTGAGTTGGACTGAAGAACGGCACACACCTACTGGGACGTATACCCAGTGGCCCAAGTTGGCAATGAGGAGGTGTTCAATGAAAAATGGCGCATACCCAAGTGCGCGTTTTTAGTGATATTAGCAGTGCAAATAAATATATGTATGCATAAAGCCAATTGTATATAGTCTCAGGCTATCTCGACACTGACTAAGGATTCGGACATTAGTGCCAGTATAATGTGTATATACATACAATAATAATAATAAAGAATTGCTTGCTTGGGTACGCGCCAAGTCGTCGTCCAAGAGAAACATTTAAAAGCAGCACTTCGGTGCATATATTACATACCCACTGACCCAACTTGGTCCGACCATCGGTTTCGGCCCCTGTGCATCTCATCTCGGCAAAGCAGATCGATGTTCTAACCACTCGACAATGGACTACCCAGCGACCCTGGTTGGCGGGAACACATACGTCCATAGATAGGTACATTTATATACATGTGTAAGTGAGTGTGCAAGCGTGTAAGCAAGTAAGTGTGTACTGGAAAGTACAAGAGCTGTAACCAAAGAACGAGGTCTTAACCTGCCCTTCCACTGCACCTCGTGCGGCTGCGTGCCGTAGTTTGCGCCGCTAGGAAACCGCCGGAATGCCTTGGCTCGAGAATTGCTATAGTCGGATACGACTTAAGCCTGCAGTGATGCCCCGCCCACGCCCTCATATAACCGCCAGCCACTGTTCCTCCGCGAGGCTGCAAATAGTTCGTACTACAAACTTTCCCTGTTACCCAAATAAGGCGGTAACCACAAAAATAAAATTATAAGCGCGTAATTTTATACGTTTTCACTAATCTATTATACTGGAAAGGTAAAAGCCCAATAGTTTATTGAACCGAAATAAAATGCTTGCTTCGCTGAAACTATTTACTGTCCAGTTTCACTTCAGTTGGCATTGAAGTTTAACGAGTAAAACGGTGTCGGCAGTGAAGTGAACTGTGCCACGCACTTTTGAAGAGTGAAATGCTGAGACTCTGTACACTTTGTCCATGTCTGTCCACCTCATCGCTTCGCCGATGAAAACACTAATCAAGAACAGCAGACGCTCCGGAGGTATCAAGTACAACGCCATTTTGAAAACGTCACATGACGGCTTTGTTTGCTTCTGTGATTGGCTAGCGAAGTAACACAAGGACGGGCAGTCCGTATGCCTTGGTTGCGAGCTGCTGCTTCTTTAAGTTGTATCCTACTAGAGAAGCATTCCACGTAAAGAAGAAAGGGTGATTCCTGCATGGGCGTTCCATCGGTTTCATTCCAAAAAAGCGAATTTCAAATTTTAGGTTTAGTTTTCTCATAGTTTCTCTCGCTTGTGGTAGCTGTCTTGCGATTTCAACTACTTTGTCAGTGTTCCTGCCCGTGCGGCAAGTGTAATGGCCTTGCGCGTGTGAAGTTACGCGTGTTGGTATTCATGACGTCGTCCAGAGTTTATTATTTTTTTAAATATGCTTCTACCTTAAAGAGAAAACTGTAAATCGAGCTCTGGGTGCTTGCAATCGCCCTCTTGATCAAGGCCGGACCCCTGCCGAAACTACGAAATTAAATGTTTATTTTTCTTTTCTACGTGCGCCTCCAAAAGCAAAATAAACATTTAATTTCGTGGTTTCGGCTCCGGCCTTGATCAAGAGGGCGATTTCTACGTGCGCCTCCACTCCTTTCTTTCTCTCTCTCTCTCTCTCTCTCTCTCTCTCTCTCACTATTATATATATATATATATATATATATATATATCTTAAGAAACCAACAAAACAAGACACCAAAGACAACACAGGGGAGATTACTTGTATTTACAAATTGAAATAAGGAAATTATGAATAATTGGATTGAAAGTGGGTGAAAAAACAACTTGCCGCAGGTGGGGAACGATCCCATGTCTTCGCATTACGCGTGCGATGATCTACCAATTGAGCCACCGCGGCGCCGTCCGCGCGTCCACATTGTGGGGTGTTCATGTGTTACTACTACAACTAACCCCGGGAGTGGCAGCCAGCGCCACCACTCACAAACCTTGGCGGCGGATGTGCCGCAGGCGTTACGAGTACGTGATCTCTCTCTCTCTCTCTCTCTCTCTCTCTCTCTCTCTCTCTCTCTCTATATATATATATATATATATATATATATATATATATATATATATATATATATATATATATATATATATATATATATATATATATATATATATATATGATAAATTAAAGGAAGTCAAAGTGGATGAAAAGACAACTGGCTTGGTCTGTTTACCTTGTAGCACCGCTGTAGTTCATTTATATATATATATATATATATATATATATATATATATATATATATATATATATATATATATATATATGTGTGTGTGTGTGTGTGTGTGTGTGTGTGTGTGTGTATGTGTGTGTGTGTGTGTGTGTGTGTGTGCGTGCGTGCGTGCGTGTGTGTGTGTGTGTGTGTGTGTGTGTGTGTGTGTGTGTGTGTGTGTGCGCTACCAAAGAAATTATTTCAAATTAATTAATACGCCATCATACGTCACAATATGCCCGAATCGCAAAAACAGTACACTCAAAATTTGTGCTGATCTTGAAGACGTTGCAGTAAAGAAAAATGTAAATACCACACTTCTTTCCTCACGCGAGGGGGGAGGCGATAGAGGGCAGTGACCAGTGACTCCGCCCCAATCTCACCCACAACTCGTTCAGGAAGGCTTTCATCATATTGTAACACTGCTATTACCTCTCCTTATTTCCCTCTACCACCTTCGCCTCCTTGGAGTGCTTGGCTTCACTCGGTCTCGGCGGATCAACAACGGGCCTTAGCGGGCTTAGTGCTGGGCTTAAATAAAGTTGTTTTTTTTTATTCCTTCCTTCCTTCCTTCATCTGGAGGTTTAATCGCCTTCCAACATTTTGGTTTTTGTATATTCATGACTCATGAATTTTCAGAGAGAGAATGCCGAATTTTAGTAGCGACGATTAGGTGTGACGCGTGGATTATAACCCATCATTTTAGGCTCGCAGGCAAGTTTGGGCGTTCCCACATAAGTAGCTCGTGGTGGTAGATGTAGCAGACAAAAAAAAAGCAAGCGACATAAAAAAAAAAATTAACGCCCAACGTGGGGCTCGAACCCACGACCCTGAGATTAAGAGTCTCATGCTCTACCGACTGAGCTAGCCGGGCGGACGCGGTACCTCTCACAAACATGTTTAGTCGCCTTTCGCCTCCCGGTTAGGGATGAATTATGGAGAGAGCGAGAGAAGGGGTGGTGAACATAAAGCCGCAGAACTGGTCGGGAGGAGTTGTGTCAGCCGGAGAGGACCAGACGTGGCTTGAAGGGGCACTTTTGTGTCAGCTCACGCTAGCTATAGCTGAGGGGTGAAGTAGCCTGCGTTAACTAGCTACTACACCCCTCTTTTACAACTGCAGCGGTCCGGCTACCCTTCTGGTAGGTTCATGTGTGTGTGTGGGGGGGGGGGGGACGCAAGCGTTGGGATCCCCTATCACTTCAAGCGACGGCACTGCGCATGCGCAGTACCGTCGCCCCAAACGCTAGGGGGCCCACTGTGGCGGAGTTGAATCTAACGGGGAACTATTCAAAGCTTTGGGTTTTAAATACAGTGAAAGTAGAATAGGCTTTGAACAGGTAGAAATAACTAAACGGAGACTATCTGATTGGTTGATAATATCAACGCAAAAGTAAAGGAGTAAATACATAGGTATGCATGCATATGGAACCATTAAAGGCTAGGTGGCGCGCGCCGCCGCCGCCCGAATCAAAGGGTTGAGCCTCAATCATCCATCCATCCATCTATCCACTGCGCACGGCACTCTGTCGCGTCACCCCTCGCGTGAGAGGAGCGAGGGGTGACTTCTTTTTCTTTTTTTCTGCATTATCTTCGGTCTCGGCCAACGCTCTCACGTATAATGACATATTAATTACTGTAAACATTTAGGGGGTTTTACATGCCAAAACTACGATCTGATTATGAGGCACGCCGTAGTGGGGGACATGGTTACGAGGCGTTACGGTTACAGTGTCGAATTACCGTTCTTCAACGTCCCGTGTTCAATTTTGTTGAATTTTACTTATTTATTAATGGCGAAAACCTTAAGTGGTTCGTTGCAATGGCTGATACCCTCCAAAACAGCTGCGTCTAGTTCAGTGAGACAAAAAATATCATCGTCAAAAATGGCTCATACCCCCGAAAGTAAGCGAAGATGCAATGACTGAATATGAATGAAGAAACGAGAGAAAAAAGAAAGAAAGCAAGACCGAAAGAAGGAACGAAAGAAAGGAAGAGAGAAAGAAAGAACCTTTAGGTAGTGCATTAGGTGCTCGCATGTGCCGTTGACGAGGTCGACCTTGAGCGCCATATGTTTACTTCACACTGCGGCTTTTTTATGTCTTGCAAGAAGTCTGAACCCTCCGATCGTGTAACTTAATGTGCTACAACGTGTGCAGCACGCTTTCAAAGGAGAGTAACACGCTGCCGAACAGTTATTTATTTATTTATTTATTTATTTATTTATTTATTTATTAACTTGAGGCTATATCTACATATATATCCGGAACATCGTGACGGCCAGTGGGGGCACACACTCCAGTGGCCGCAAAGGCAAATAACCCAGCAGCACATCATCGACCCGAACTTTGATACTGCACAATCCTTTAGGGATCGGCCCACGAAGAAAGGCTAGAAGCATGCCCGATACGGAAAACTGTGGGTAACACGCTAAGGAAAACCCCTGCATTTAGAATAAGACTTGAAGTACTGGCTAAGTATACGTTACTATATATGCATCAGTGTATCGATAAGTGAAACATATAAAGACGCTCACATGAAGCACGAGCGTGGGACATATGTCATTTCTTCCTGTTTTCTTACTTTTGTGCGTGTATGTGTGCGTGTGCGTGTGTGTGTATGCGTGTGTGTGCGTGTGTGTGTGCGTGTGTGTGTGTGTGTGTGTGTGTGTGTGTGTGTGTGTGTGTGTGTGTGTGTGTGTGTGTGTGTGTGTGTGTGTGTGTGTGTGTGTGTGTGTGTGTGTGTGCGTGCTTCCTGTCCTGTCCACAAAAAATCCTAGAGAAACAGCGCGTATATGCTGCAGTGGAAAAACAAATGTAGAAGAATCACTCGGAGCAATCCGAGATGAAAAACAAGCGCTTTCGAGTCTTCTATAGGCTGAGCTGCCTTCCTGTCGATCCCGCCAAAAATGTCTACAGGCCCCCAGGCACCTGAAGCTGTTCTCATGTCTCTCTTTTTTTTCCCTCGACTTAATCCCGCGTCTACATGGACACAGCGTCACGAATATGCCGAGCGTAATAATACTTTCCACGCGAAATTCTAGTAGGTACATTTAACCACGAACACGGGCGCGTTGCAGGGGTGGGACAGCAGCTTTTGGGGAAATTTTCGAAGCAGAAATAAAAAAATCTTGGTTTTGGAGCAGAATATCTTGAATGTGGAGCAGGCTAACAAATGACATTTATGGACCAGCAAATTTTTAATTTCGAGCGGTATACACTCCGAATGGGGAGCTGCTCAATGAAGTAAATGTTCGCAATTTTTACTCTAATCCTTTCCTTTTTGCATTAACTCGGTCCTGCAGTCGTACATATCCGACTTCAGAGGGCGCAAAAAAAGAAAAGAAAAAGAAAACTGAGCATTGTTTTCAGCTTACCAGGTACGATGAGCGCCCTATCATTCTAACTCCCATATAGTTCGCATAAGTCGGAACAGCATTCTGGGTCCCCACCATGGCGCAAGACTGAGAAAAACTCTTGGTTTATAGTTGAACACATAAAGGCGCTTATTTCGAGCAAAGTTCTCGTTTCCGCGCGGTGCTCAGACTCCCCAGCGCCGCTCCATGCAGGGTATGCTAGAGGAATTTGTACGTATATGGCGTATCGGCGGGGACCACGTGACAAAGTGCACGGGATGCCGTCCGTGCGGCTTGCATATATATATATATATATATATATATATATATATATATATATATATATATATATATATATATATATATACCGTCAGGCAGCTCCGTTCACGCTTGGCTTTAGATGGGTTCTTTGCACCCATTCGAACCCTGATTTGTTTGACAATGCTTTGTAAACCTATGTGGTGACAACCATTAGTAGTGGCTTTGCGAGTTCACAAGCATGCTGTTCCCCCATAATTGCGGCTGACGTGTAGTGCTTCGGCGTTCACGCCGTGAATTATTATAGACGCGCGCTGGCCTCTTTACTTAATAACCTTATCGAAACCACCGCCGCGCGTGTTTCTGTATAACCGCGGCCTATATTCGCGTTACGTTACCGAGCCAATCAGGTTTCCATGCAGTGCTCGTTCTTTCGCGCGTTATCGGTTTCGATCGGCAGAAACATGACCGTTACTAGACCTTGCCGTTGAGTGCGGGAGTTGGCCGACGTTGAGGAGGATTTTGAGAACTGAAGGTTTATTTACATTATTTACAGTAATACCACAAAGTAATGAACAGTCATAAAGTCATCGACGGCCGGCAGCAAATCGGACGCTGCGGCCCGTGGCAAGAAGAACGAAAAAAAAAAACTCCTCTCCCTGTATCTCGTTTAACCCCTTCGGTCTCTCGGCGTCACGTCATTTTCGACAAATCGTGGAGCCAGCTCAGTTGTCGTCATTTTCCTCCAATGGTAGGCGCCCGTGCAAGTGCCGTCACATTCGGCCAATGGGGAACGCTCCAAGGGTTCCATTGTCCGAGGGTTGACTTGCCTCCGGCGTCGCCTCCTCGCCTGGAAGCGCTCAGCTGGAGGAGAAGGGTTGTCCTCGAACGACCTTCCAGAGCCGCAAAACAGCTTTGCTCGGGACCAAGATAAACTACCTGGAACTGTGCCAGCCTCCCATTGCACTTTCGGGAAGAGTCAAGCAGGGGGGGGGGGGGGGGTGAGAGAGACAATAGCTCGACATGCAGCGCATGAGGTTGGGGTTGCCAACCTGACTGACGGATCCGATAACGTGGTAGATGCGCCCCGGCTCACCATAACTGGAATGCGACGGTGATTGGATGTGGTCGGGGAACTTGAGTGGTGCCAGGAAAAGGGTCCGTATCCAACATCGCGTGCACTTTGATCCTTCATTTGCGTTTCCACGTTAAACGACTTATTTTTACGGCTTATTATCACATTACTACAGAATGGGTACCAAGGCAAGGAAAGCGCATGTCGGGTACGCCAGAAAGTTAGGTGGCGTGATGAAATTAGAAAATTTGCAGGCGCAACTTGAAGTCAGCTAGCGCAAAACATGGTTATAATTGGAGATCGCTGGGAGAGGCCTTCGTCCTGCAAGTAAATCATAAAAATAGGTGGCGGCGGCGTCCGCCGCCGCTGCCGCTGCTGCTGGTGGTGGTGACGTAGACGTCGTGGTGAGCGCGTGATCAAAAGATTTGGCTCGGGCCCTCTACTAGCATGCTTTAAGCATGCGTTTAACACGGTTGTGCTGCGGTGACTCTGGGATTTCAGTGTATAACTTTTTATCGAAGAAACTCCCGTTATTCCAACCCCTTTACGATTCCCTTGGTGGTAAGACACATACTCCATCTCAACAAGTCATTTCAGTAGTTTAGAACGGCTCATACCAACTGAAAGCGCGAGGCGTATGCGCGCAACGTCCTTGCGCAGCGGAATATATTGTTCGGCATGTAACAGTCCGATTAATAGAGACATTTAACGTGTCCGCCATTTCGGCAAACCGTGGCGGTTTTGGCGGATTACCGGATGTTCGGGGGCGTAAACGTGAGCGGCCGGAGCGGAGCAGCCACCTGGTGTTGTAGAGCTCAATCAGACAAACACAGAGCTAAAATTGCAGTAACCTACTTTATTCTGCTTCGCTGCTGGTGCAAACCTTCTGCAGCCGCGTAATTGTGTTCACAATTACGCCGCTGTCGAAAAATTACGCTCCAGCTAAGAAGAATATAGTAATTGGCTCTGTGTTTAGGTGGTTGAGCTTTGCACCACCAGCTGGCGCCACCAATCAGGCCGCTCACGTTTACGCCCCCGATCATCCCGTAATCCGCCCAAACCGCCCAGGTTTCCCGGAAATAGCGGTTACGCTAAATGTCTCACATGTGATTGCTAGCGGGATTTTAGATTAATATTCTTGCTTGGCATATACATGATACATTACAGCGATACGTGGATCGTTATGGCATTTGCGCACGCACGTCATATACCGCGGATTGCAGTTGCGGTGAGCAGACGATGCGGCGCGGATCGACACATTTCGAGGAACATTAGGTGTTCCTCAATGGCTATCAGGAGTCCTGCAGCTTCCGCAGCGCCGCAAACGACTTGCGAGATGGAGTATAGAGCACCAAGCTAGCAAATATTAGTATTCGACAAAAGCGGTAACATTCTTACAATATGGGCGCTTAGGATGGACCTTAAACCGAATGTCCTTAGACTAAGCGAATGGGAGCCCAATTCGAAGTGCTCGAATTTACATTTTACCATGTGTAGTCGCGCCGCACGTAAGCGAAACAAGCGCACTCAAATGAAATGATCACGTTCAATATATTAACAGGCATCTCCCGACGCCAGATCACCGCGCCAACAAAGCGCGTTTGGCACACTGGCCCCTTGTGCAGGCCTTATCTTGCACGCGCGTTGGCGTCATGCGCGGAATGAGTATGCAGATCACTGAGACCGCTTACTGGACAGACGTGTTGAAGCAGCACGTAGTCGCTATAGTTAAGCTTCTAGCTGAGCGCAACCTAGCGTTTAGGGGCAGTGAGGAGATGTTTAGTTCTCCGAGAAATGGCGATTATATGGGAGTGCTTGAGACCATTGCCAAGTTTGATCCCTTTCTGGGGGAGCACGTCAAACGCTACGGGAACAAAAGAACAGGTCACCCATCGTTTCTGTCAAAAGCCATTTGTGATGAATTTATCGAGCATATGGCAAAGGCTGTCAAGGAACGTCTCGTTGACGAAATGAAACGCGCAAAATACTTCTCTTTAATTGTTGATTCAAATCCTTACGCACGTTGGTTAGCTGTCAGTTGTTTTACGATACTATTTAAATGGGAAAATGTACGAACGTTTTCTTGTATTTGTTCCAATTGAATCGCACACCGGCTTGTATCTTTTCGATACTGTGATGTCCCTCTTGATGACCAATGGCATCTCAATTGATGATTGTTGGGGCCAAGCTTATGATAATGCGAGTAATATGTCAGGAAAATACAAAGGACTGCAAGCTTCAATCAAACACCAGAACGAATTGGCAGTCTACGTCCCGTGCGCTGGTCATTCAGTGAACTCAGTTGGCGCGTTTAGCGTTGACAGTTGCCTTGAGGCAGTCAAATTTTTCACTGTAATTCAGAGACTGTATGTGTTCTTTGCTGCCTCATCTAAGCGATGCATGTATCTTTTGGACAGCATGGGCGGAACTGGCCAGCAGCTTGTTTTGAAAAGTCTCTCTGAGACCAGGTGGTCAAGACACGCTGAATCATGCACGGCCATTCTGAAAAATTTCAATGCAGTCTTCTGTTGTCTTGAAGCTATATCAAAGAACGAGGAAGAAAACGGTGACACTAGGAGCGAAGCACACTCTCTTCAAGGAAATGACAAAACTAGAGACTGCATTCATGGCGATTTTCTGGAGTGAAATCTTGGAACGCTTTAATAAATCGAGCGTTGTACTTCAGAAACCAGGCTTAGACATTTCAACTGCTGTAGACCTGCTGAGCTTTCTAGAAGGCTTTGTTAATTCTTTGCGACCGACCTATCTTTGATATTTTCGAAGAGAGAGCACGCACGCTAAGTACCAATCAATGTTATCAGGATTAGGGCAAACGCATCGTTTTGAGTAAGCACCCGGACGGAAAAAGCGATAGTACGCTACAAGGTAGAAAAAAGTTTATCGTAAAGACCTACAATGTTGTACATGACAGTCTAGGCTCTGCTTTGCGAGTGCGAAAGGTTGCCTACACTGAACTCTGCGAAAGGTTCGGATTCCTAAAATTGCTGACAGAAGTTAGGAGCGAGGCCTCTCTGGCACAGCAGGCTGAGAAGTTGGTGAAAATCTACAAAAATGATTTGGAGCCGTCATTTTCCGATGAAATCGTTCAGTTTGCGAACTTTCTGTACAACTCTGTGCGAGGACACGAGTCCCCTGGGATTAACGAAGTTGCTGTACGAAAGAAAGCTTAGTGATGTGTTTCCGAACCTTTCTATTGCTTTGCGAATGTACTTAAGCATACCCGTGGCAAACTGTGAGACCGAACGATCGTTTTCCAAGTTGTCGCTGATAAAAAATCGCCTTCGTTCGAGCCTCCTGACGACAAGGTGAACTCGCTTGCTATCATGTCCATTGAAAGTGATTTCCTCCGCGATCTATCCTTCTAACAGACTATATCTGATTTCGCCAAAGCGAAGGCGCGAAAGATACCATTTTAAAGGAGGACTGTTTGCGCTATACATGAATAGTTCCAATAAGTGCGTTGTGTCGCCTCCCAGCCTCCACGTTGCGAATGAAACGCTGAGCAGTGTAATTCAAGATATGCAAATCTTCGTTGTTCGTCTCTTCTTTGTTCTTTTTGTGTTATTTAGCGTGCTTATAGAGAACTCTATTTTTGTTGTTTTTGATAGTGCCACGTTTATTTGGTGTCTTCCTTGCTTGTCTTACCTTCAACGAAAATATTTACAAATAATGTTTTGTAATTACAGTTGCTAATTTTCATCTGTATTCTAGTGCATTTTTATGGTGTTTGTATTGCCTTAAGCATTGTATATATCTATTGCATATATATAAAGTAACGTGTGCAACGATTACTGCAGTCTGATGCTTGAATTTTAAGAAAGAATGTTTCGGATACAACCATGCGTCTCCTCACGGGATTAAACTTAGTGATGCAAAGCCTAGCTTCAGGAGGATCGACATCTGAGCTGTGTTGTCTTTTCTACATTCTTGTTCGTCTTGAGTGCACTAAACTTTTTCCTTAAAGCGTAGTTTTTGCTCAAAAAAACAATGCAGATTAATCACAAAGTGAATATGTGCGTTGGTGTTTACAACAGCACGCGTTTCAAGCAAGCTTTGTTTTCCTTATAATAATAACAACAATAATAATCCCGTTTATTGCACTTCATTTTTTTATTTCGTGGAATTTAAATGAAACATGACAAATTTCCAGTAGCGTAGCAGGCGACAGGGAGGGGGGTGGGGTCAGTATAGGAAAAGGGGGGGCCCCATTTTTCTTATTCCGGCTTTCACTTTGCCCCCCCCCCCCCCCGCTGTCAGAAGTGGAAGGGGGCAGGTGCCCCCCTTGCCCACGCGGTAAATAAGCCTATGCCTGTGAAATTTTTCTGAGGGTTATTACAAAAGCATATTCTGAGTGACAATGGAACACGATTAGCCGATCAGCCCTTCTGAAGATTCGTAGAACGAAATGAAACCCAAACTGCTGCTTTCCATTCAGCATCGGATGGCTTAGTAGAATGAGCATCCGTGCACTGAAGGGCGGCCTCAAAAAGATGAAAGGGGAAAACCTAAACTCCAGCTCGCTCAATGGCTGCTCATGTACCACAGGGCGCCACACCCGTATGGACCAACCTCAGAAGACCAGATGCTATCAAGGCAAGGCTCAACCTTGTTATTCCCAAGAAGGATGAAAAGGCAGCTGTTACACACTCCGAGAAGTGACCCTATTTCAAGGAACGCAGACTATACTACAAGAAGGATGGTATGGTCATAGTACGCCTCTTTGAGAAAAGACCAAAATGCTGGCTTGATGACATTGACAACACCAGTCGGTCGACTATGGTAACAAGGACACATACACTGCCACTATGAACGAATGAAGCAACGATAGACACAGGCTCCAAACCAAGTGGAAGAATGCCCTGCAGTCGCAGCAAGCTGTGACCATGCGCCCAGTGGCATGTCCACAGAGGAGACAGGAGGAACAGTGCAAATTGCAAAACGTCCCACTCTAACTATCCGAAAACCACTGAAATATACAGAAGCTGCATTCATTAAGAAAGCAGGAGTGCAGTGTAAGTTTATCAGCGCCCCTATAGCATGGCGTCCCTATAAAATGGCACCACACCACCAGAATCATTGTGCTCCTGTTCAGCTCAAATGCCTGCGCTGCTCGGGTGTCCGCGTGCCACGCAAGACGCATTCCAACCATGGATGGCGGTACCTGGTCGATCACGATTTCTGTACCTCTTCCTAAATAAAGTTTTCTATCCCAGTATAAAATATGTAACAGTTAAGTATATATATGTGAATTCCTCTATGTAGAGATGTATTGATGCAGGTGTCACGGTGGAATGGCCCTTCAATTTATTCCACTTTCCAACATGTAGTCACCCTCACATCAAACATGGGGCACATATACCATTCAGCTCTATGCAAGAAATGATTGCTTCCATTTCAATCCTTAGTCACACAACATTACAGGTTCAGAAGTAAGGATGTAGAGCCTGTGACAAGGCATGTGTATTTAGGAATGGCTGTAGTGTGTGTAGCTTTATTAGGTACACTCCTTTCTATTGGGCAGACACGCTCCATAAAACAGAAGATTCTCAGCAAGGTGGTCGCAAGTACTGCATTTTCAACCACCCCGCGCATATTAAGAGGTTAGGTCACCGATAAAATTTACCTGGAAAAGAGCTGATGGAATATATTTTTGAATTTAAACCCTTCGAGTAACTGATTTGTTTGTATGCATAAAGTACTCTTATCTCGTTGACAAATAGTGCCCACTTGAAGTGGCATATGAAGGTTCACATGTTAACTTACAATGAACCCTTCTACAGTTGCCATTCCACTTGAGGGATAGGCAGAACTGATGTAATCATTGCAAAAAAAATTACATATTTCTTCAAGAAATTTGTGTTTCGGAGTGACGTTAGCCTTTTGAATACAGGGTGTTATTTGCTTAAAATAGAATCAAATGTCGTCAGTATTTTGCAAGTGACCTCAAGCATTACATTTTGCTGTTTAGGTTGCCCTGTAGAAATGGAAGAAAACTAAGAGCAACTGTTAAGTCTGGGTGGTACTCAAAGTAAGCTGCAGGACTGTGTGGGGCAGTCACACAGAGACCGACTTTTTTGGCATGCTAAGCAGCATGCTGCGCTATTGTCACTAAGAATGATAGGCTAGCCGCTACCTCCATAAGGCCAAGCAGACCTGGAGGGGCTGGCAGATTGGTTCAGAAGAGGATGATTCCATCAAGACAATTTTCAACTTATGCTAGCTTATCTTGACAATGCCGGTCAGAAATGCCTTGGGATTCAGCAGGCGCTGCTCTCCAGTGTAAAGAAAGCCTACCTCCATGGGTTCAGGTGGAGCACTGGAAGAGTCAGGAGCCGGAGGAGAAGGTGGTTGTCTTTCCAGAACAGTTTTTGTGAACTATTCCTTTTACCAAGCCATACATTTGCAGCAGCGCTCTAGGAGGTGGAGGACAGGGTCGGGTCAGCAAGGCCATACTAACATCTCCCATCAACCAGAGATAGCGCATACCAGCACCAGTGAATTGCATCGCCTAGTTCACACCTGAAAACTATCCACTGCGAGACAATTTTTTAATGTTCTACCTAGATTACCATGCCCCTTTTTTAACATTACACATGATCCAGAATAGGCTGCATGCAGACTGCTGCAGCTATTGCACTTTGTAAATGCATTTGCACAATTGTACAATCTATATTGGTGTTATCAGCACTTTGCACATTGAGTTTCCCATGACAGCTAGGAATGTGAGCTATGCCCATATCGCTGGCTTTTGAAATATCTACTTGAGTTCAGAATGAATGGCCTGACTGGACAGCTGAGTAAAGCAGTTGATTCTGTCATGCAAACATATTGGCACGCACTAGTTACGCTAGAAGTCGAGGAAGAATAAGTGTGCGTGGTAGCTGCTGCAAAAACGAACTGTAAACGGCCGTTCGCTTAGAACTGACTGACTGGCTTTTCCTCTCGTGACAAACTGGTGGAGGTGCTGGGTACGCATCCATCGTATGCCTATTGGTCCTGAGCCAGAAGCGCTACCGACGCCAGTACCTCGGGGACGGCAGAAATCTATCGAAGCAGCCTTCGCCTCCAAGGTCTTCCACCGCAATACAGTCCCCTGGCAAGCTCCGTGAGGAAGGTGTCAACAACTACCGCAAGCCAAATCGAGGGGATCCCAAATGCTGCCGTACGATGTATTCTCAACGCGCCTTGCACGCCTAACCCTTTCCATGGCGACGCCTTTGAGGACGTTGAAGACTGGTTGGACCATTTCGACCGGGTCGCCGCCTTTAACGACTGGGACGATCGCCGTAAGTTGAAGAACGTCTAGTTTTCCCTTTTAGACGCGGCGAGAGTATGGTACGAGAACCACGAAGCCTCATTTACCAGCTGGCAGGAGTTTTACCGACTGCTTTGCGAAGCCTTCAGCACTCCCGAAAGGAAAGAAAGAGCCGAACAGGCACTGTCTTCGAGGTTCCAAATGCCAAACGAAACCGTCGCCATGTTCGTCGAAGACATGACGCGATTGTTCCGTCGGGCTGATCCACTAATGCCAGAAGACAAGAAGGTGCGTCTGTTAATGCGAGGAGTAAAGGAACAGCTTTTCGCGGGCCTCGTGCGCAATCCTCCTACAACAGTCTCTCAGTTCATTCGTGAGGCAACAGTCATGGAACGTATGCTTCGGTAGCGGCTCTCGCAGTATGAACGCCAGACCACCATGACTGCTGCATGCTCCCTCGTACCTGAAAATGATGACAGGGAGTCCCTTGCCGAGCTTATGCGAAAAATTCTTTGCAGAAGTCCTATGCATATCGGCTCCGGCACCTCCCAGTGCCGCGGTTCTTACGGATGTCATTCAGGAAGAAATCGGCAAAGTGGTTCATCCCTCGCCACCAACACGACCCGAACCTCCCACGTTCTCGTACGCGGATGCTCTCGGGCTTGCGCGCCGTCGACGGGCCGTTTTTCGCAGCCGCCTGCTGGGATTTCTCGACGCTCCCCAAGTCGATCCACCGCACTAATCCGCAAGCACCCTTTCATCCTGGTCCGCGCAAATCTACAGTATGGCGCGCCCCCGACAACAGTCCGTTGTGCTATCACTGCGGGGAGGCTGGTCACATGTATCTCGACTGCCAGAACCGACGGATTAGTCTGCGGGGATACCATCCGGACGCCCGTTGCCCGCGCTATGGCGAACGCCCGCACGAAATCAAGCAATACTTAGAAAGTAACCGGCTTCCTCCTGCCCCACAGCGAAGACAGTCACGGTCGCCTTCACCTCGTCGGTACGCGTCACCAAACCGTGCTCGACCCGCCTTTGATTGCGCTGGAGTCAACGGTGGAAGCCCGCGCCGGGGAAACTGAAAACGGCGACCTCCGGGGGTGAGGCCGCTGTCATGCGAACCGTCAAATATCCTCCGCCGACGCCATCCCCTCGCGACGTACCGCTGACGCCTTCATTCGAAACTGCAGAAAGAACTTCTGCTGCTATTACTGCTTCCATCGACGGTTATCCGGTAACTGCCTTGTCGATACGGGAGCTGACTACTCGGTTATAAGTGCCTCACTGGCCACTCGGCTACGCAAGGTGCTGACAGCGTGGGACGGCCCACATCTGATTACGGCCGGAGGACACCTCGTGTCACCCATTGGACGATGCACCGCCGGACTTGCAATTTCTACTTCGAGTTTCGTAGCGTCTTTCCTTGTGCTACCCAAGTGTTCTCGGCTAGATATACTGGGCATGGATTTTCTCCAGGAATATGGGGCGATCATTAACCTTCGTGACTTGTTCGTGACTTTTTCTAACTATGTTTCTTCGGATTCGAGTGTGGAGGATGAACATCACCGCGCGGCTTTACGCGTGGTCGATGACTGCGTGACGTTACCGCCTCGAAGTAACATCTTCGTCCTCGTTGAATGCCCCCAAGACCAACTAGGAATAGGCATCGCCGAAGGTAACCTCACCATATTGCTGGATCGCGAAGTAGGCGTCGCACGAGGTCTCGTAGAGCTCCAACATAGGCAAACCACGATTCTAGTTACCAACTTCAGTGGCGAATACACGCACTTTGCGAGGCATACCACCATGGCCTACTTTGAAACGGTGGCCGAGTCCAACACCTGTGCTTCGGTAACGACAATCTCGATTCCGGAACCCAGCGATGTGGACTTGAGCAGTCACATCAACGTCAACCCACAGCTAGACCGAAACGAGAAGGAGAGGCTCCTCACTCTGCTATCGTCATTCAGTGACTGTTTCGCCACCATGTCGAAGGTCAAACAGACTCCTTTAATTAAACACAGAATCATCACTGAACCGACCGTCCAACCTGTTTGGCAACACGCTTATCGCGTGTCGCAGAGAGAACAGGATGCTATTTGTCATCAAGTTAAACAAATGCTCGGCGATGATGTCATTCAACCATCGACAAGTCCTTGGGCTTCACCTGTTGTATTATATAGTTAAACAGAAAGACGGTTCACTATGATTCTGTGTCGATTATCGCAAACTGAACAAGATCACGAAAAAAGACGTTAACCCACTTCCTCTAATTGATGACTCCTTGGATCGCCTGCGACATGCCCGTTACTTTTCTTCAATGGATCTGCGTAGTGGGTACTGGCAAATTGAAGTTGACGAACGGGACCAGGAAAAAACGGCGTTTATAATACCCGACGGTCTCTATCAATGGTCCTCCCTCTTGGACTGTGTTCCGCTCCGGCCACATTTCAACGCATGATGGACAGTTTTATCTGACCTCAAGTGGAACTCGTGTTTAGTCTACTTAGACGATGCAGTTGTTTTTTCCACCACGTTTGAACAACACATCCAGCGGCTAGAGGCGGTTCTTCAAGCTATCCGCACCGCCAAACTCTCCCTGAAGCCCGAAAAATGTCACTTTGGCTACGAGGAGCTCAAATTTCTAGGTCATATTGTCAGCAGCACCGGTGTGCGCCCTGACCCCGACAAAGCCATGGCAGTTGCTCTGTTCCCGACACCGAAGACAAAACACGATGTCCGCCGATTTTTAGGGCTTTGTGCGTATTACCGCCATTTTGTACCCAATTTTTGTGAAATTGCCGAACCTTTGCAACGACTCTTCAAGAATGACGTCACATCTGTTTGGGGCCCGGCGCCTTCCACGACCGACGCCTTCCACGACCTTCAGCGACGTCTACAGACACCACCGACCCTTGGTCACTTTGACACCGAGGCTGACACAGAAGTGCATACTGATGCTAGTAACGTTGGTCTTGGAGCGACACTCGTACAGTTTCAAGCTGGTGTTGAGCGCGTTATTGCGTATGCCAGCCGAACCTTGTCTGCTGCTGAAAAAAACTACTCAGCAACTGAAAAAGAATGTCTGGCAGTCATATGGGCTATCCAGAAGTTCCGCCCATACCTGTACGGACGCCCCTTCCGTGTCGTCAGCGATCACCTCTCTCTGCTGGCTGGCGAATATCAACGATCCTTCAGGCTGTCTCGTAAGATGGAGCCTTCGGTTGCAGGAATTTGATGTGACCATCGTCGATCAGTCTGGCCAGAAACACACTGACGCCGACTGTCTCTCCCGCGCCCCCGTCGAACACGCACCACTAGATACTGACGACGATTCCGGTTTTCTTTGCACTCTTCCGTCTTTAAACCTTGCTCAACAGCAAAGCCAAGATTCCGAGCTCCAGCCCTTGATTGAATACCTTGAAGGAAGCCGCCCACAACCCCCACGGCAGTTCGCGCGTCACTTGTCCTCTTTCTGCCTACGTGGCGACATCCTATACAAGCGGAACTTTCACCCTACGGCAACCGTTTTCCTGCTCGTTGTTCCCGCTACTCTCCGCGACAATGTTCTACATGCATGCCACGACGAACCAACGTCCGGGCATCTTGTTTTCACGCGTACTCTCGCGAGGATCAAGCAGAAGTACTATTGGCGAAAACTCACAAAAACCGTGAAGCAGTATCGTCAGAAGTTGTCGAGATTGCCAGCGTCGCAAAGTTCCACCACTGAAACCAGCCGGTCTGCTTCAGCCTGTCCGACCTCCTTGTTCACCTTTTGAACAAGTCGGGATGGATTTACTCGGCCCATTTCTCAAGTCTTCGGCTGATAACCGCTGGATCGTTGTCGCCACCGATTACCTCACTCGCTACTGCGAAACACAAGCCGTTCAGCGAGCTACTGCTTCAGATGTTGCTAACTTCTTTATGAAAAATATCGTCCTTCGACATGGTGCTCCCGCTGTCGTCATCACAGACCGTGGTACGGCCTTCACTGCCCAGTTGTTCCGAGATAATCTGCAGCTGAGCGGAACAACGCACCGTACGGCAACTGCGTATCACCCGCAGACTAACGGTTCAACTCGGCGTCTCAACAAAACGATTGCGGATATGCTTTCCATGTGTTGCCACGGATCATAAAAATTGGGACGAACTGCTCCTGTATGTGACATTCGCGTACAACACTGCCCTACAAGAAATCACCGGGTTTCCTCCTTTTCGTCTGGTCTACGGACGCGACGTCACCACTATGTTCGACGTGATGCTCCTACCAACTTCGTCTCACCCTACCGTACCAGATACAGACGCCTTTGTTCAGCGTGCCGAAGCAGCGCGGCACCTTGCGCGGCAACGAATTCTATCCCGACAAAGTCAAAATGCTCGTCGATACAACAGATGCCATCGAGACGTCACATACAACCCGGGAGATCTTGTATGAGTTTGGACCCCTATACGTCAACGAGACCGGTCAGAAAAATTATTGCGCCGATACTTTGGCCCCTGTATAGTTTTGCGTCGTCTAAGTCCCGTCAACTACGAAGTTATTCCAGCCGACACTTCGCACCACTCCCGTAAACCACGTTCCTCTGACATTGTTCACGTTACGAGGATGAAGCCCTACCATTCGCGCTGACTCTCATCCACAAACTTTGCGATGCGGCCCCTGTCGTCGTCCGTTGTCTTTCTCATTTCTTTTATTTTCTCCATGTGGCATTTAACATCTCCCCAGAGAGAGAGAACTAAACTTTTATTTTCCGAAACGGTAAACCGAGTCAGAACCCGGTTCACCCTAGGTGGGAGGATTCCTTATTCCAAGAACCCTCTGGCTTGGGCTGCCTCTTTGGCCCGGGCGACGAGACTGCGTTGGTCGTCCAGGTCATCGGAGGAAAGCTTGGCCTCCCACGTTTCGGTTATGGTATGGATCTGCGGTGATTTGGGGCGCTCTTCTTGTGCTTCTATGGGGCGGCTTTCTTTGGAGTCGTCTTGTGGAGCTTGTGAGGTAGGGTCTGTGGGTGTGCCACGCAGTGGGCAATCCTGGACCATGTGTTGCAGGGTGTCTGGAACGTCGCAATGGGGGCATATGTACGAGTACTGCGTAGGATACAGTCTGTGCATGATTATTCCGTGCACGTAGGTGTTGGTCTGTAGGCGGCGCAGGATGACTTCTTCCTCCTTGCTTAGATTCTTGTGTGGCAAAGCGTACGTTCTTCTGCTGAGTCGGTGGTGTTGCAGAAGCTCCGAGTACTTTAGGGCGATGTCATCAACGTTGGTGGCCGGCCTAGTGTGGGATTGCAGGAAAGCCCGGCTGGTATGCTCGCGGGCAGCGGCGTGTGCCGCCTCATTTCCTGTCATGCCCTGATGGCCTGGAACCCAGTCGATGTAGGTGTCGGGGAGCGGGGCGCGTGCGATGCGATTTCTTAGTATCTTGAGCGCTGTTTCTGATACGCGGCCTTTTTGATAGTTGCGAGCTGCTGCTTGGGAGTCTGTTAGTATTACTGCTACTTCAGGGCAAGTTGTTATTGCTAGAGCAATTGCCGTTTCCTCTGCAGTCTCAGGGGCTCTTGCTCGGATGGTGACAGCTGCAAGTTCTTTGCCTTGGTGATCCGTGACGCTTAGGGCAAAGGCGTTTCGTTTAATATACCGGGCAGCATCGGTGTACCTCGTATGAGGGTCTCTCCCGTATTTCTTGCTGAGTGCGCGGATTCTGCTTTGGCGACGCTCCTTATGATAATTTGGATGCATATTGCGCGGTATACTTGCAACGCTGATGCAGTCCCGGACTGCAGGTGGAATTCTTGCTTTCTGGTCTGTGTCTGCAATGTAGCTTTCACTGTAGTTGAGGTAGCGCAAAACTGCACGTCCGGTAGGTGTGAGCTTGAGCCGCTCTAGTTGGCTGATCTTATGAGCCTCGACAAGCTCTTCCCATGTATTGTGGACGCCGAGCCGGAGGAGTTTCTCCGTTGATGCCATGGGTGGTAGCGTCAAGGCTACTTTGATTGCCTTTCGAATGACGACATTGAGTTTTTTGATTTCTGCCGGCTTGAGCTTCAAGTAGGGAGTTCCGTAGGTGATACGGCTAGTTAGGAGGGCTTGAATTATGCTAAGCGTGTCGTGCTCCTTGAGTCCGCTTCTTTGGTTTGTGATCCTCTTGACGAGGTGCGTAACTTGTGACAGTGTGCGTTGGAGACGCGGGAGAGTGGCCGCCCCTGATCCGTCCTTGTGGATGTGAAGTCCGAGTACGCGAAGAGAGTCGACTGTAGGGATCTTGGTTCCGTTGAGCGAGACGCTAGGATCGGGTTCGATATAGTTAGGTGGTCTTCCTCGTGTCCGTGCTCTCAGGACAAGAAGCTCCTACTTTTCAGGTGCGCATTGGAGACCGCAGTCTCCGAGGTATCTTTCGATAATATCTACGGCTTCTTGTAGATTGCGTTCTTGTTGTCCAGTAGTAGGTGCTTTGGTCCAGAGTGTGACGTCGTCGGCGTAAAGGGCATGGCATAGGTTGGGGTGGCGTTCAGTTCTTTCGGTAGCTTGATCATTGCGATATTGAAAAGGAGGGGTGAAATAACTGATCCTTGTGGGGTTCCTTTGTAGGGTAGCCGAAATTTATCGCTGCGGAGGTTGCAGACGCCTACTGTT
Source organism: Dermacentor albipictus (assembly GCF_038994185.2). Taxonomy (NCBI): domain Eukaryota; kingdom Metazoa; phylum Arthropoda; class Arachnida; order Ixodida; family Ixodidae; genus Dermacentor; species Dermacentor albipictus. Next base: position 112,997,229 of record NC_091823.1, read on the forward strand.
GCTGTTCCGTGCGTCAAAAAGCTGCTGATATAGTTATAGATCCGGGCTCCGCAGCCTGTATCTTCGAGGTTGCGGAGAATGGCTTCGTGGCTCACGTTGTCGAATGCGCCCTTTACGTCGATTGCCAGGATTGATGATTTGCGTCTGTGATCGAGGTAATCAAGCAAGTCTTCTTTGAGGAGCAGGAGTACGTCCTGCGTGGACAGATGCTGCCGGAATCCGAACATGGTGTGCGGCAAGTGTCCGTTGTCCTCGAGGTATGTTGTTAACCGGTCGTGCACCATGTGCTCGAGGAGTTTGCCCACGCAAGATGTGAGGGAAATGGGACGTAGGTTTTCGATGCGAAGAGGTTTGTTGGGTTTGGGGATCATGGTGACCTCCGAATGCTTCCAGGCTGCTGGTAGGTCCCCTTTTTCCCAGCAGTCGTTGTAGTACTGTAGCAGTGCTGTAGTGGCAGATTGCGGGAGGTTGCGTAAGAGCTTATTAGTTATTCTGTCCTTGCCGGGACTGGTGTTTCTAGTGAGTTTGGCTAATGCTGCGTGGAGCTCTGCCTGGGTGAATGGTCGATCGAGATCTGGGTTTGGTGTACCGCCGTACGCCTTTCGGGTGGCTGATGAAGTGGGCTTGTCGGTGCTAAGTTTTTGCTGAAGCTCACGAAGGAGATCATCCTCCGATCCAGCATGATTGTGGATCAGTCTGTGTAGATCTTGCCTCTGTTGCGTTTTGGTGCGATCGGTAGCTAAGAGAGCGCGTAGGAGATGCCAGGTTTTCTTGGTGCTGAGTGTCCCTTGTATGCTGTCACAAAAGGCGTGCCAATTTTGCCTGCTAAGTTGCTCTGCGTAATCTTGGGCCTGTATGGTGAGAAGGGCGATTCGTTGCTTAAGTTTTCTATTGAGCTTTTGTCTCTTCCACCTCTTCAGGAGGCTTCTTTTGGCCTCCCAGAGATGAAGGAGATGCGGGTCGACTGCGGGGGTGTTGGTGCTTAGCTGGATGGTCTTGGTGTGGTTTTCTGCGGTGATGAGAAGGCCCTTGAGCCAATGGTCGATGTCGTCAATTGTTGTGTTGCCGCTGAGGTTGTCTCTGAAGGACTTCCAGTCTGTTAGTCGAGCAACTCCAGTCTTGTTTGGTTTCCGGTTGTGCGCGATGTCAAGTTGGATAATGTGGTGGTCGCTTCCGAGCGTCTCCGAGAGTCGACTCCACTCGGCCCAGTGGACGTTCGCTGTGAACGTAAGGTCCGGGCTAGTGTCCCTGGAGACACTGTTCCCGACTCTCGTGGCCTGCAATGGGTCGTTCCAGAGGGTTAGCCTGTGGTGTTGAGCAGTGTCGTGCACTCGCGCTCCCTTCTTCGTGGTGCTTGGATAAGCCCATGCTGTATGTGGGGCGTTGAAATCTCCCATTATAACAACTTGATGGCCTTTCGTGCGTTTCCTAAGTTCACGGACAAAGTGGTCGAATCCCGGAAGTTGATCACGAGGAGGGCTGTATATGCTGGCGATAAAGAGACTTTGCTGCGTTTTTCTGTCTGGTATGATCTCCACTAGGGTGTGCTCGATGGGGATGTCTTCTATTTCGTGTTCCTGCGTTGTGAGAGTTTTCTTGGTAAGGATGGCTGTGCGTTGAGTTTGTGCATGAGCGATGTATCCTTGAAGTCGGACGTTGTGGGTATTGGTTTCCTGTAGGGCAATTACATCAGGGTAGTCCAGTTTGACAAGTTCTTGTAGGTTTGCATACCGGGGACGGAAGGATCGACAGTTCCATTGCCAGATGCGCAGAGTATTTTGCGGGCTCTTTGTTGTGGTTTTAAGTGTCGCCATCATGAGGATCTTCAGCTTCACAGGCAGCATCATGGTTGGGTGAGATCGAGCGGGAGGCATTGCGACTGTTCGTGCGAGCCTTCTTTCTACCCTGCTCGGTCGTGTTGAGAAGGCTGTCGAGGTAGGACTTGGTGACATAATTGTTCTTTGCGTGTGCTATGAAATTGTTGACCTGGGCTGTTAGGCCGGTAACCTGGCTTGTGAGAGTGGCGACTTGATTCGCGAGGGTGGTCACTTGGGTGTTAAGGGTCGCAATCTTCTCGACGACAGGCTTGGTGATGTTTTCAATCAGGGCAAGGATGTTCTTTGTGAAGACGTCCTCGAAAGCCTGGAGGTGCTTTTGAACTCTAGCTTCGATAGCGGAATCAACTGCATCCGTGGTTAGCGCTGTAAATGATTGATTGCTTCCATGTTCATATTCTTTGCATCTTTGGAATAGTCTGTCTATGAGACTTTGTTGATTTTGTAGCTTGCTCTCGAGGGCTCTTACGGCTACCGCTTCTGCCGATGCGACGCTGGCACTGCCTGAGCTGCCGGCCACTTCAGCGTAATTCAGGCGTTTTCGGGAACGCGATCGCGATCTTGATCGTGATCTTGACGTGGGTCTGTTATTTCTTGCGGTGCTACTGCAGGCGTTACTTGAGTTGGCGGCGCGTGCACCGGCCACTTCAGCGTAATTCACGCGTTTTCGGGAACGCGACCACGATCTTGATCGTGACCTTGACGTGGGTCTGCTAGTTGTTGCGGTGCTACTGGAGGCATTACTTGAGTTGGCGGCGCATCCATTGGCAGCGCCTAGTTCAGGGAATTCATCGCGGTTGGAGCTCCATCGACTGTCTCGCTCTTGGATCCTGTTTTGCCATTGCTGTCTTACTTGGTAAGGCGGTGGGTTTTTTTTTTTTGAGGGAGGGGTAATGGCCCGCACTAGTTACGCTAGAAGTCGAAGAAGAAGTGTGCGTGGTAGCTGCTGCGAAAACGAACTGTAAACGGCCGTTCGCTTAGAACTGACTGACTGGCTTTTCCTCTCGTGACAATATTCTGTTAAGGTGAGGACTAGATCGTTGTGTTTATCTCCGTAACTTGCCTTGTTTATTGTTATGCACAGAACCGCAGCGAACACATGGTCAAGCAGTGCATCTAGAATGACTTTCTTTCCATTTAACAAATCTCTTTTGAGTAGGGTATAGAGAACGAAACCAAGAGTGTGAGGACCACACTAAGAATGCACGTGCCATTATCCGTGTCATTTATTCCCTTCCAAATAACCGAAAATAAATCATTGTTTTTCTGTATTATCTGGGGGAAGAAACGACACTGAAAGGGTAAAGGATACATAAAAATTAAAGGGCCTTCAATCCATGAAAACAATGTTTTATTATGAAGCAACTTTCAAGGTTCTCAAAGGTCTGCACAGTTCTTTACGAGCAAACAAATTTAATACCAGTACATTTAGCACTACTGAAACGATTTGAATCTTAGTAGCAATTAAAAAAGCACATAATAATTGCATAATTTCAATTTCTGAGAAAAGGTTGTTTTAACTGCATTACATAGCAACAGCAAATAGCCACTGAATTCTCTTGAACTGTTCAGCACAATAAATGCGAATGAATTGAAACATCACATGCTATTAGTGCAAGTATTGAAATATCGATAATTCGCAGAACCCTATCCCAAATTTTATTTAGTGCACTGAAACAAACTCACACAACTCAGTAAAGAGCAGTTAAACGCTTCAATGCAGAAAGAAGTGCTTGTCTGCAAGACAAAGAGCTCAAACATCCTAATAATGAAAAGTGAAGACTTAGAATGATTCATGCTAGTATAGAACTACAGGTGTCACATACGCTGAGATTCCATGAAAAAACTAAGGAAAACATGAAAAGCAAGAAGGAACAATGAGGAGTGCACACAACTCAGCACTGCTGCACCACATGTGTCAGGTGCACTTGTGATGGCAAGGTGCCTATTGAGGTGGCTTTGGTGTCCGACGGTTTGACAGTTTAAGTGGCACTGAAACAACTTCTCGCTTATGTGGGTTGTGCATGTGTCGATCAGTTCAGTGCGAACTTCTGCAAGTAACTCTGAGGACATGAAGAGCCCTGACAAGGCGTCTACCATAGTGGATACACAAGTGATCCTTCACCACGGAATTTGTGTGGACGAGCGCGTGTCGGTGCAGTACAGACTCCCACGACAAATTCTCAGCACATGAAGGGCCCTGAATCAGCCTCTCACATTAGCAGAAGTGAAGTTCAGTGCGAACTTCCATGAGCACCTCCGAGTACATGAAGAGCACTGACATGGCCTCTTGCTGAGTGGATGCATACGTCATTCTTCAGTAAAGACTTTTGAGGATTGCTGAGTGCATGCAGGGTACTGAAATGGCTACCCGCCTGAATGGATGCGAGGCTGTTGGTTTAATAGACTTCCACAAGAAGTTCTCAGGGCATGAACGGCTTTGAAACAGCCTCTCACATTAGTGACAGTGCAGGTGAACCTTCCATGTCGTCTTTTGTGAGAAGCTTTGAGGGCATAAAGGGCACTGAAATGGCTTCTCTCCTGTGTGAGTATGCAGGTGTTGGTTCAGAATATTCTGTGGGAAGCTCAGAGGGCGTGCAAGGCACTGATATGGGCTCTCCTGTGTGGGTGTGCAGATGCTGGTTCAGAAGATTCTTCTTTGAGAAGCTCAAAGGGCATGCAAGGCATTGATACGGCTTTTCACCTGTGTGAGTGCACATGTGTTGTTTCAGGGTACTCTTTTGCGAGAAGCTCTGAGGGCACGAAGGGCAGTGAAATGGCTTCTCGCCTGTGTGGGTACGCAGGTGCCGGTTCAGATGGCACTTCTGTGATAATCTCTGAGGGCATAAAGGGCATTGAAATGGCTTCTCTCCTGTGTGGGTACGCAGGTGTACCTTCAGAACATTCTTATACGAGAATCTCTGAGGGCATGAAGGGCATTGAAATGGCTTCTCGCCTGTGTGGGTGCGTTGGTGTTGGTTCAGAGTACTTTTTTGCGAGAAGCTCTGAGGGCACGAAGGGCATTGAAATGGCTTCTCGCCTGTGTGGGTGCAGAGGTGCTGGTTCAGATCACTCTTCTGTGATAATTTATGAGGGCATAATGGGCACTGAAATGGCTTCTCGCCTGTGTGGGTTCGCAGGTGTCGGTTCAGATCACTCTTCTGTGAGAAGCTTCGAGGGCATGAAGGGCAGTGAAATGGCTTCTCGCCTGTGTGGGTGCGCAGGTGTTGGTTCAGACTACTCTTTTGTGAGAAGCTCTGAGGGCATGAAGCACAATGAAATGGCTTCTCTCCTGTGTGGGTGCGCAGGTGTTGGTTCAGAGAATTCTCATGTGAGAAGCTCTGAAGGCACACAGGGCAGTGAAATGGCCTCTCGCCTGTGTGGGTGCGCAGATGCGAGCGCAGATTACTCTTTTGTGAGAAGCTTTGAGGGCACGCAGGGCATTGAAATGGCCTCTCGCCTGTGTGGGTGTGCAGGTGCTGGTTCAGAGTATCCTTTCTTGAAAAGCTTATAGGACATGAAGGGCACTGAAATGGCCTCTCGCCTGTGTGGGTGCGCAGATGTTGGTTCAGATGAATCTTTTGTGAAAAGCTTTGGGGGCACGAAGGGCACGGAAATGGCCTCTCACCTGTGTGGGTGAGTAGGTGCTGGTTAAGACCACTCTTTCGTGAGAAGCTTCGAGGACACGAAGGGCACTGAAAGGGCCTCTCGCCTGTGTGGGTGTGCAGGTGCTCGTTCAGAGCACTCTTTCGTGAGAAGCTTTGAGGACACGAAGGGCACTGAAATGGCCTCTCACCTGTGTGGGTGTGTAAGTGGTCCTTGAGAGCACTCGTTCGTGAGAAGCTCTGAGGGCATAAATAGCAATGAAATGGCATTTCTCTTCGGTGGATGCACAGGTGTTGCTTTAGGTTAACTTTTTGTGAAAAGCTCTGCGGGCACTGAAATGGCCTTTTGGCTGTGTGAGTGTGAAGGTGTTGCTTCAACTTGAACGTTCGTGAGAAGTTCCGAGGGCACAAATGGAATTCAAACACACTCTGGCCTGCATGGATCCTGGTGAGCACTTCAGGTCACAGTTTATCCATCTCATAGACACAGTAGTTACAACGGGGCGGTATCCTTCCTGTAACTGCAGCATCTGCATTTGCTGGACAGCTGCAATGCTTCAATGCTGCACCAAGAAAACAAGACAGGTTACCCAAGTAATGCTTTTCACTTAAAAATAAAAATGTAATTATATAATGCCGTAGAAATGCAATTACATAGGTGGTAGTGGTGAAGATGGTAGTGAAGATAAGCCTTTTCTTCATTCAATGTGTTGGCAGTAATTTCAGATCAAATCTAAGCACAGCAGGTCAACCATTTTGATTTGGAAAATATATTTTTTTGATTGCTCAATGGCCAAGTTTATGAATTTTGCAAAAATTTTTGCTTAAATCATTTTTAACTGTAAGATAAAGTGAGAAGACTAGGAGCATGGTATTAGTACAAGCTGCCATTGCAGTCAAGTGCAACAGCCCAACCATTCAGTAATACCATCATGGGCCTGATGACCAAATTAAGAACAGCAGCAGTTCAACTCGACCTAGGTTTCACGTTATTGTCTGTTGTGGTAGATAGTTACATTTCTCAAAGTTATTAATGCTGCCATTTCACTTGAGTCCAAAGAATGAATATACAGAAAATGTGATCAAGGGACAAAAAACACAAACATGGGAAACATTATTATAGTCAAACAATACAAATCACAAATATGACATTTCTACTTTAAACAACGCTTTTAGGCCATTCATTCCGTTCTTGGTCTCAGAAAAAATTACTATCTATAAGCATGATTCACAGCACATAGGTCCTGTATCATTAATTTGGTATTGACAAATGCTGGCACGAAAAGAAGGACACAGGTAAGATTATTTCATAATGCTGGACTATGTTGTCACTAAATGCAAGAGTTGTAGTTTGTCTAGCGTGTCTTCCCTGTAGCTATTCAAGATTGAGAGTTACTCAGCACCTGCATCACACTATCAGTTTTTCTGCAGAAATTGCAGATGAACCTAACTTCTATTCGCTGTAATAATTACAATTGAACAATAGTTTATTGGTATATGGATCCCGCAAAGCTTATGTATATTCAGAGCTAGGTCTGACAGCATAGCGATTGCCCCTATACCCGATCGCCCCTATATACCTGAATAGGGGCTCCTTTGAAATTGCGACAAAAGTCAATTAACTTGTCAGAGCGCTAATGCAAATGTTTTCAATATGCTCGTCCCACCTCATGTGTTGTTACAATTACCTCGAGGAACTAATAGGTAGAAACATTGCTAGGTGTTGTTGCCAATAAAATATGGAAAGTGAAAAGGTGTCTCCATGCTGCTTATCTCCATAACACAGCAGTAATTATTTTCAATCTCATTTTCTACCATTCACACCAGCGGCAAATCTAATCAAGGTTATTACTGAGCTTAGTTTCATCAGCTTCTGATTTAACTACTGTGTACAATACACCCAACCATATTTGCTATCAGTGACTATTAGGAACAGGAAAGGTCCCAAGAATGAACCCTATCTTATGCTACACCTGATGTGAAAGGAAATGCCTCAAATACGATTGCAGACTTTGACGTACTGAACACGGTTTTCAGTATAGGCTCTGATAAAATGCACAGATTTGGTGTCTATTCGACTGTGGAAAGCTTACATGAAGCTTTATGTTCAGGCAAATTAATCAAAGGTGTTGGCAAAATCTAAAAATATACTGCCTCTATTTGTTCTCTGTTATTAACTGCTAAGTAGTGATAAGAGGCAATAAGCTGAGTGACAGTAAAAGCCTTCCACAAAACCCAGCTGGACTCATGTTGTCTTCATCTAAGTATTGTTTAGGGTGCCAACAGATCACATGCTCTAACCTATTGCTGCAAAGTTGGGTCAGTGAGACAGGACAATGATTTTGCACGTTTAGGGAATGCACCCGCAGTGTTGGAAGCATGTGTATTTTGGCAATGAATGGGTGGACACACAATATGCTATACGGCCCCAACAATATTATATACTTTGCGAATACTTGACCGGCAGTTTCGCGGAGGAATTGTTCTTGGTCAAGACCAAGAGCCAAGCCAATAAATGTTCCACAGTGGCCTGAAGCAGCAATCATTTGATGATATGGCACACATATCTCCCAATGGCACCGACTGTTCTTACGATGATTCACTTATTGCATGCAAAACCCATCCGTTCACTACAACTTTGAATTGAAACCATGAAGCAGTCCTTTAGGGCACCAGTTGGAGTGCTAGAGTATACTCGAGGCAGTGGAGCACAGTTTATGCTGTGTTGACTAGAAAACGTGAAGTACCCTGAGCAGTGATGGAATAGACATTTGACCTTCTGGCGCAGAGCTTAGCACCAGCACGAAGATGATTTTGCAAAGCAACTAGCACTTCTGACACAGTGTCGAACCTACGTCAATCTTTCTTTTATTTAGATTATTCAAGGCAAATTCGGCACAAAACCATATAGTGTGATTTTAAATGAACTATGCAATTAAGATTGCTGACGCCAGTTACGCGCATGAATAAGGCATTCGGGATAAAAAGAACCCATGCTTTTAAAATAATGGTCAACCCTTTGCGTACATCACGCTATAAGGCTGTTTATTGATGGTATTGCTCAGCACTTATTAATAATTGGAGAGTTTCATCGTCAGCAGGTACTGACAATATCAACTGTAAATTACTAAAGAATACTGTCTCTGAGCAGGTTTTTTATTCCATATTTTTCATCTATCTTTAATGACTGATCAGATTCCAAAAGATTGGAAACCGCCAGTTATACCAATCTTCAAAGACGTCAAGAAAAACATGGCTGAAAACTACCAACTGATATTGTTGACGTGTATATGCTGTAAAATGATGGAACATTATGTCACGGTGCCACGGGAAAGACAAAGATGACGACTACCAACAAGATGAAAGAGATGACATAGTGGGGCTAACCTAACGTTCGGCCAACTGGTTTCACCGGCCATATCTTCTGCAGAATCACAGTCCTATTTAACCTTATATCTCTGCTCATTTCATTTTTGGTGGAGGTGCTGGGTATCGCAAAAGACGGAACTCCGCAGCGGGCTTGTCCTCGGCCGTCCTACCGTGCTGACAGACGACCAGGCCTTGTGAACATCACTGTCGGGTCCCATCGGTTGTGTGCAGCAACGCATTCGTATATGCCAAGCCATTCTTAGATGCTGACTTTGTCGCTGTCGTTACCAGAGAAGGTACCGGGGTCGCGCGGATGGATCAAGACGACTGACGATTGCGGTGTCGCGGATACTGGTGGCCCAGGTGCGCTGGGCGCTGACGCCAAGTATGGCAAAAGTTCTGGGAATTTGGGAGCATGCGAATTTTAACAAAAGAGGACAGTTTAGAAAAGCTCAATGCCTTTTATCAGTCCTTGAACTGTTTCAAAGCATACTTGGATTTGACAGTGGTCGCTATAAGGTAGCCTTCTCATGGAAATGAGATTGTGAGTAGCTAGACAGCAATCAAAGAGAAGCTTTATGGCGCGTTCACACTGATGCATTCGGCGTCTGGAGCGGCGCCAAGTTCGGCGGCGGCGAGATTCGCCGGAATAGCCCCTTCCGCGCCGATCGCTCATCGAATCGGTGCGCAACCGCCACGTCCTTTTCGACAAGTACCACGCGAAGCACAAGGTCTAAGCGACCTGACAAGGTGGCGTGACCAAGCTACGCGCGCTCTTGCAAAGCAGGGCGAACCCACCAATGCTGGTGGCGTCGTCTCTTCGGCGAATGCTTCTGCGCGTCACGCATCGCCAGAAAGGTGCTTGCCAACAGGCCTAGGAGTACTGCCTCTTCTTGCTCAGGGTTCATCATTGCCTTTCCAAGCAATGGTGGAGACGCGCACAATTAACACACGAACTCGATGCGAGTGGAGACAACTGCGCCATCTCGAGCCGCGCGAACATCCGGGATATCCCGCGCTTGCTTGGAGGTTAGCACTTTGTGGGGCAGATGGCGCTGTATCTCGTTCCGGCGGCGAGGTGCGACGCGATTTTCGGCGGCAAGAGAATTCCATTCGCTGCAGACGCCGGATTGCTCAGTGTGAACGTGCCATTAAAGCGAGTGCATCTCTGTGGTGAAGAAAATAAAGTTTAAGAGGGATTTTGCTGCGGAATATGGCCCAACTATAAAAGTTTGTATGAGAACATGCCTTGCTGAATGTAGGCCTGAAAGAAGTGGTGCGCCGTGTCTTGTATTCATTACATTCCACATCACGCTGCCGTACGTAGTGAGCCAACAACTACAAGAATATGGATGATCTTCGAAGAGTCAGCATATGGACTTCACTTGTCTCACCGAACAAATGCTTAGCAAAAGGACCTAATCTTCCAACTGACTTTGTTACTCCTCTCATACGTTTTTGGATTAATCAAACTGCTTTGACTGCTAATATTTAAAAAAAAAGATCTTGGCAGACCGAACCATAGATTGATATCATTGAAAGTAATGGCTTGTGCATTACAAGAGACCACTGGAAATTTCATTGACGAACGTGCACCTTAACCACCATAATAGACCTTACACAGAAAGCGGTACACTTATACAGCATAAAGACTTCCTCAATTATACGACACAAAGAGCTTAACCTCGACTTTGCAGAAACATGCCAAAGCATAACAGCATACTGAGAGACGTGCAGTGTATTTCTAGTTGCCCCAAGAATGGCTCATAACCACTACGGTATATTGGTCAGCAAGTACGCAGCTTTACAAGTGTTCATATTAGGACTGTTAAAATAAGTACGACATCAGAGCGTAATTTCAAGCACGATTACATCCCGTAATTTCTTCCTCCATCGCCATCAGGAAGATATGCACACTGATGTTTTATAAAGTGCTGCTGTGCGACACGAAAATGCTGATTGCATGAGTTAATTTCTCCCTTTTCAAGCAGGCGTCCATGGTTTAATAGAGAGAGCATAGAGCTTCTGTTGCTGGGGGCCACAGTTTTAAACTAACGAACGAACGTTTTTCTTTATTTGAGCCAGTGAGCCAAGCTGACCATAAATGGCCAGAAACTGACAAACCACAAAGTGGGGGGGAAGAGGCAAAGATAGCTATCAGATTAAAAGCCTTGCTACAGATGAATATCAAGAAAGATGAAAAAAGATACTGAGCTCTAAGAAAACTAAGAATAGGGACAGTGTCCGCCATGAACTCTCCCACAGTACTATGGTTGATTTACTCGAAAATTTGTTCTCGCAACGGCCATGCTCCATATCTTGTACTCACTCCCCTTCAAGAATGACAGAATATCTGATCGAATTAAAGAATTACCATACTTAAGAACAACAAGTCTGCAGAAGTAATTGCACAAAAAGTGTCATGGATGCTACTCAAGCTACAAAAAGCCTGCCTAAACGTGTACCTGAAATCAGTGTGGAGAACATGCAGATGGAATGAGCCTCTGCTTTCTCCTGAAACAAGACTTTAGCTTCTTCGTCCAGCTTTTCTAAAACTTATATTTTGGCTGCCCCATTATAGGCCTCACGCTAACCTAGAATCAGAAGGATAACAGCACCATTCAGTCACAATGAGGACAAGCGGCGATCTACAGTCATTGCCATTACATGCCGATGAAAAGAACTTCATTTAGTACCACTTCCATAAATGGGAAAGCTACATGCTTGTGTATGAAGGTGCAGATGCCAGCTCTATCCAATAGACAGATGAATTGGACAGACATGGCAGCTGCTGGCACCCTCCTGCTCTCCAAGATAAGTATTCTCCACTGATGTATGAGCAGAGTGGCTGAGAGGCAAAATCCTGGAATGCCAATTTGATGACTGTGAGTTAATGTCCTTCCAACAGAATGAGAACATTCTTTCTTTGTAGCTTCCTTGAAGGATTTTGGGATAATAGTGATGGGCAGGCGGAGGCATCACTAGAGATCAAAACAAGCAGGGGAGTTTTATATCTCCTTTAATGTTAACATTTTGTACAGGGCAGCCTGCTTAAGATGAATTTTCACATACGTCACTAGAGAAATAAACTCAACTGCAAGCTGCAGAACTGCTGGCACCATACTTACAGCAATGAAGGCACCAAATCGGAAAATAATTTTTAGCACTTCCTTCAAAACTTATATAGCTGATGAATAAGTGTCACAACAGGTGCCATTGAGTGACAATGCAGTTAAATTTCAATAAAGAGAGGTCAGTAAGATCGGCACTTCGTTAGATAAAAGATTTTGCTAAATTGAAATTCCACCTTTTCGGGAAATTACTGTCACCAACCAATTCTTTCTTACTTGGAAGGGGCGTAACGATTCAACTTGACTCCATTTCCCCATTCACCCTTTCGCCTACATACACCAGCGTGCCACCAACTTGCCTAATAAAGTTTTTTTTCCTGTCACATTATATTTGCATTAAAATCGTCTGATAAATTTCACATTATTTCTCTTGAAATTGGTGATTTTCTTCAGCATGTCCAGGGCAGCTTTTCTCAACTTCAATCATGGACAATGACCTCTGTGTGGTATTCGGTCATTCCAGCGACGCAGGCGGCGCCGCACGGCCCCCCTCGGAAGCAGTCACCCGGTGATATAGATATGCGACGCAATTCGGCAGTTCGGTCTGGAGCGGGGTGCATGAACGCGGCAATGAAGAAAAAAGGGTACAGTAATTGCATATGCAGCGTGCCGCAGCGCTCAAACCTTGCCGTAGCGAATGTTCGCTGCTACGGTATTTTTCAAATGTACTTCAAGACAGGCGTAACGACCTGAGGCATTGCAACCAATTATGAAGCTCGTACTACATTTGCATAACACTGAATCGCATACAGAGGGGATCCCACTTGTCTACAGCGATCGAGCCGAGCTCTGCACAAGGAAGAAACAAATTTTAAGGGAGCTACCGAGTTACGAAGAAACAACTCGAAACGCAAATGGAAAAATGTGAAACTCGTTCAGGCACAAGTATTTTGTCATTAGTCAACCAGCTACCCTAAAGTTCAGTTCATTTGCTCCGCCGTACGCTGCTCGAGGCTTGACGAGCGAGATCACCCCTGAACGTTACGAGTTTCGTTAAGTTGTATTAATTAAACAGCCCCCTTTTTTAGTTTGCACTTCGAAATGCACTAAAGTTTGTTTCTTACTGCACAGGATTAATTTGTTGAAAACAGGAGCGCTCGAAAAACAACTAACATCTGTTACCGGTATGCATTTGCGTTTACTAAGTGCTTGCGAAAACACAAATATATGGATTCATGCCCGTGAGCCTTTTCAAGGCTATAGTAACGACATACTGACCTTATAAGAGCCCGTACCTTTACGAACTGCGGCGTTAATGCAGTGCCGCAGGCCCTTGATTGCACTCGTCTGCAGGCACAGCGACTCGACGCTAACCTCGGTTTCTCTAAATTGAATAGTAAGCTGTTGGGCTAGTTGGTTTGACATGATTTTTGCAAAGGGGATCGAGCGCAGAAACGTTGCAGAAAAAGGAAACAGGACAGGAAAGACGCTCACTTGCAACTAAGTATATTTTCAGAGACAAAACGATCTCACACAACCTAAAAAGAATCTGGAAGAAACCGGCGTTGACCTCGTCTTCACAGCTCTTCTCAAGCTTTCTCGGTTGTGCGCCTTTGCAACACGGCCACAACAAGAACAAGACATGTGGAAAGAAACACACAAAATTGCTCGCCTCCTGTGCTACCGATGTGGTGTATATGATACCAGTCGACTGTGGGATATTTTACAATGGGCAGACGGGGCGCTGTCTAAATGACAGGCTAAGAGAACATTCTTCATTTTTAAAGGCCCTGAGCAACTCCGCGCACCTTCCTGTGCACGGCAGGGATTATGGCTGTAAGCCCAATTTATGGCGTTTTTCACTGGTCGATTCGGAGCAGGATTTTTTGCTCCGCGGCAACGAATCCGAATTTCACTGGTCGATCTGGAGCGGGTTCGCGCGTTCCACTGGTCGTTTCGGATCAACTCGCTCCGCGCCGGATCGCTCTCACTTGCTCCGCCGCCGAGACGCGGATTCGGGCGGAAATAGAACGCGTCACATGGCGTCACTTCCGTCTTCAAGCGAAATCGGTAGCCGGTCGGTACGCACAACATTGTGTTGGGCATAGTTTGCGGAACCGGTTTGTGTCACGTGCACGCAGACTTCCTGTGTGATCTCCCGCGGAGCGTTCGTGCGCTCCACTGGCAGACTCGGATTGGTGAAAGCCGAGCGCTCGCTCGAGGATTCAGGCGGCTGCTCCAGATCGACCAGTGAAAAACGCCATTAGATAAAACCGAGATTACAAGCAGATCCAAAGGCAGACTCGAAAGGGACATCCTCAAGGCAGGCCAGATTCATGCTCGTGCTAAGCTTTGTATTGATGCTCCGTCAGCGCATCCTATGGGTATGGAATTTACGTCCTTCGCCCTTGGCTTAAGTTTCTAGGCCACCTCCTGTGTCACTCTCCCCCCGAATGTTTTCTTGGGATTACTTTTGTCAGGCCACTTGCACTTGCCGTTGTTGCTATCACCTACACTATAGCTGTCATTATTGATGTAGTGCTGCATGCCCGGTTGTGAGTCAAATTATATATATATATATATATATATATATATATATATATATATATATATATATATATATATATATATATATATATATATATATATAATGTAAACATTTTTTTACAATTCTCGATGACAGCGCATGCGCAATAACATTCCTGGTGGTCTGTCTCTGAATATATACTTAGTCGCAAGTGAGCATCTTTCCTGCCCATGTCTCCTTCTTTCGCAACGCTTCTGCGCCCCCCTTTGCAAAAATCGTCTCTAATGGACTTGATGCCGCAGCATATGATGTGACCGGCGTTGAACGTAGGTTTGCCTTCATTTAAACACCTCTGCGTCTCTTTAGCGAGAGAGAAAGTATGGCTTGCGGCGAAACTAGGGCGCCTGACGTGCTTTGCTACTCAATATGCACACGCTTGCGAGATCGCCTAATCTACAGTGTACTAGATAGTACACTGTACCTTATCACCGTCTCGGCAGCCATTTTGACCTACCGTCGCGCCGCCTATAGTCGCTGGAATGACCGAATCCCATGCTGAATTCCGAAAGGAGCGGCAAAGACCTTTATATCGCGCCGATCGTTTACGCTTTAGTGGGCACGGACGCCCCATTTGGTGATCGCTATGTCTGGAGGGGCAAGGTTCTGACTGGTGCTGTATAAGTCGTGGGTCGCTTGTTTCGTCACGACGACAGATTGGATTTTTTACAAGCACTGCCCCAGCAGGGCACATGTAAGCGGCAAACGGAGGTTTCAGGAAAGCAGGCGGCGCAGGATTTCTAGGGCACCCAAGGGGTAGCGGGGGAGACCGAAGCGTGCCAGGGGGTTGGCTGTCCGCTATCGCGGACAGCCGATCTTATTCACACCTGGCACGTGCAGGCCTCGGCGAGCCCCAGCCCACAAAGCAGTCCGGGTTCTAGCTTTGGCGTCCCCGTTGGCACTTTGGCGTCCGGCAGGCGCGCCAGAAATGTTGTTACAATTTACTAGTAAAAACAAGATTGAATATAATTACGTTACGTCGCTAACTTGCGACGCTAATTTCAGCGCTACCACGGCCCATGACTTCTGCAACACCAGTCAGAACTTTGCCTCTGAAGGTATATCGGACAGACTTTCTCACGCCTGCGGCGCTGGAGCTGAGTCATCGTCACCGGCAGCCTTTCAGCTACCTGCGTTCAACCGCGGTTGCCGAGGCACTCTGCCTTCTAGATTTTCAATATATGCGGCCCGGGCTCTACTACGGTCGCTACTGCTCCCACGGAAATATCTGTGATGTTATTTGCATCGCCGTCAGGCGCGAGAAAGCTAGCACTCGCGAGATAGTCTGTCCGGCACAGCGGTCGCCAAATCGGACGTCAGTCCCCGCTGCTTCACCCATTTTACCGCGCCGGCAGCCAGCGTCCGAGCATGACCATGCCAGGCAGAGTCGTCTATTCAAGGAGCAAATGCCCCAAGATTTTCTCTCTCGCGCCCGCTCTCACTCGCGCCTGCGCACAAACGGCTGGCGATCCCTCAAATGAACGTTTTGTCCGAATCCCATACCGAATCCCAAAACGAGCGGCGAAGTGCTTTACACCACGTCGTTCGAGATCCCTTGCACGGTGCTAACTGGCCTTGCTCACAGGCGAAAGGGTGTTGCATTTAATCAAAGCGTTTAGTACTACCGCCTCTAACGGTACTCACGCTTGTCATTGTGCACACGAGGTAGGGAACACTGGTCTTGGTAATGGCAGAAACAACCAGCTGCACTATCTGTAGCAGCACACACCAAATCCGGTATAAAAGACAGTTTCTCACTATAATACCTAGAGGGAAATCTGGCGCCACCGTGCCGTCATGGAAATGACGTGTATGCATACATGCGTATATGTACGTGCGAGGCTTGTGTTGGCTGGTTTTGTAAGAGGCTTCGTCTAGAGCGTAATTATGGCTACACAAGGGCAGTGTCTGCGTTCACCTGATCGACCGAACGCAGGCGTTAAGTTCACCAGGTTCACCCAAACGTCACGTCCGGTAAGCCACATTCATTCTTTGTTTTTTCACGTCCGGGATGTCACATCCGCCCTTTCTTTTGGCGGTATGTTAGGAACGAACAGACGCGGACAGCGCCTTTAAATAAGGGGCTTTAACCGCTGTCAGCCAGCCCGAGCCGCCGTTTAAGCTTCTGAGAAGCGCGCCCGCTCGACTCCCGGGAGAACCCGAACACCACTCAACCAGCCACGGACACGGAGTGGCCACGGACCAGCGAGGCAACGTGCGCCAACCTGCGGATAGGCCCCGTCGTGTCCCTCAGGTCGTCGGAGTGTCGCAGTGCCAGGTGAACAAATTGTGTTTTGTTTGTCTCTCTCTGTGTTAGTGCACTTTAGGTGCAAAGATTTTTTTGTATTGTAATCTCTCTTCTCTCTCAAGTGTTACTTTGCACGAGTTGCATTGGATTTGTAATTCACTTTGTATGTGCACGTATGAGTGATTGTGGAATCCTCTGTATCGTCTCTTTTGCTGTATAAACTTTGTGTTGTTGTCCAAGTAAAAATACAAGGTATAACGGAGTACATATAACAATTTATTGTCTTTCATTCCTGAAATTTTTGTCGAAGTAATTTTTGTTGAAAGCGAGAAAAGAGCGGGTTACTGAGAACAGTTTATTTCCTTTCATTTGTGAAATTTTTATCGAGGTAATTTGCGCTTAAAGCGAGAAAAGAATTTTTGTTTGAAGTTCAGCTCTCGTGCCGCAAGTTGCCTTGTCTGTTAACGCCTCTTCACCGCAGAACACACCTGGCCATGGCGCTACACTTAGGCCAGAGAACGACTGCAGTTTGCCATCGCTCGGTGTCGGGCATTTTAGGGCTGGAGCTAAAGAAGATATCTACATTTCGTCTGGCCGCAGTGTCGTGCTCTGCGGCGAATAGGCGTTAAAAGACGCCGCAACTTGCGGCGCGACAGTTCAACGTCAAACATTCTTTTTTCTCGCTTTAAACAAAACGTTCCTCGACAAAAATTTCAGGAATGAAAGACAATAAACTGTTCTATGTACCATGGTATTGCTGGTATTTTTACTTGGACCACCTCAGGGTGAAATTAACCAGTGTTTCTGGCTAAAAACGCACTTTTTGCAAGTTTAGTATTTTTTTTTATTTCGATGTACGCAGTCTCCAGAAAAACAAAACTGCTATTTCCGAATTTTGCGAGAGCACTTTGATGTTTAAAACTAAAAAAAAACGGCAAAAATGGTAAATTTTCATACTGGTTTCTCTCCTTTTCTGAATCTTCAAACTGCCCTCGTGTCGCGAATAAATTTTTTTCGGCAGAAATATTTGCGTCTTTGATTGCGCACATTAGGATAAGGTTCCAGGAATTTTTATTTTTTTTTTTACAAATTGAAGATGGTCAAGCGCAACGTCTAGGATGTTTGGCGTGGAATGACCCATATAGCTGTCCACTAATTTGATATTGCAGTCGATGCCTCGCCCTTCAGGTGAGACAGCGACTTTTTAACGTGACAGCGTTAAGGAGCTCGTGTCGCAGAAAAGCCAGTGTCGTCGGCATCTTTGGCCATGGGCGAAAATAGCGCAGGCGTGAGCGCAAATAGCACCCGGATCACACAGGCGCGATCCGTGTTTCCAGCGAGAAATGTGACAGGCGTCATTTCCTTTCCTTAAAAGCAATAGTTCATTTCGTTTCCCTTCCCTTGCGGCCCGATTCGGATGCCCACCGAGATATGTGAGACAGGTGTGCATTCCTTAAATTGTCCAACGAGCCACGCGTCGCACGGAACGGGCGATGGCGCTCCACGTACTCCTCGGCAATGCTGCAACACGCTGTCGCGTTCCACTCTTAAACGCGAAGCTCAAGCGACCCCCAATTTTTTTTTAAAATACGCCTTTTCAACTCGTAACTTTTAATGCGGCGTTCTTCTTTTCTATTTCATTCCTAGATTAATGATGTCATCAAATCGCATAACCAGCAAAATTTGGTACCACTTCGCAAAATTGCCAGACGGCAAGGCGAAATGCAGGTACTGTCAAATTGTGCTCTCTATGTCATCTGGCTCGACTGGAAATCTTCGACAGCATTTGACAAAGAAGCACATCGCAGTGCCCTTTGGCCGAGTTGAACCCCGCCGCTCCCGATCACCTTCCTCAAGTGGCGAGAGCGTTGACGACCCTGCTGCTCGTTCCTCAGCGCCGTTGCCAAGCTCTTCGCGTTCAAGGAGCCACAGCGAATTATCGGACAATTCGGATGCACCAGAAAGTGGTCTGCTGTCGCCAGCTTTGACTTTGAAGGCTTCATCAACCCCGTTCTGCATGCCTGGGCCTACATAAGGCCAGTTGTTGCAGTCATCATTGACTCGACATGTCGACGCAGTTAGACCTGTGTCAGCACAGAAAAAAAAAAGGTTACTTGGATGTTCAGTTACTGAAAATGATTTGCAAAGAGTACCATCCGTTTTCACTGGTTGAAGATAAGGAATTTCGACAATTCATTAATATTTAAAATCCAGATTGCAGCTTACCGAGCCGCAAGACACTGACAAATAGTTTGCTGCCCGCGGTTCATAGCGAACTCCTAGACAAAATTAAATTGGCCCTGCTCGATGCCCCAGCTGTTTGCCTGACGTGTGATGGATAGACTAATACTAATAATACTAGCTTTTATGCCATCACTGCTCATTACATTGATCAGGCTACTTGCTTACGATCGTGTCTGATTGAATGCTCGGAATTTTCCTACAGACACACGAGTCGCAATATAGCAGGCTGGATAAATGAAGCTCTCGAAAGGTTTGCTATCAGAAATAAAATTTGTGCAGTTATCACTGACAATGCTGCTAACATGAAAGCAGCTGTCGCAGAATTAAATCTGCGACAACTGGGATGTTTTGCGCATGCTTTAAATTTAATTTTCACCGCTACAATTTCGGCATCCATTGGGGCAAAACTTGAAAAATCCAAGTCCATAGACCAGTACTTCAAGCAAAGCAGCTCAGCACTCTCGAAACTTCACGAGATGCAAGCTTCATTGAACAAAGATAAACTTACATTAAAGCAAGATGTTCCCATTTGGTGGAATTCCACCTTTCACATGCTAGAGAGGTTACTCGGAAACAAAGAGCCACTCGTTTCAACTCGGGCATTACTTGGTTACAAAGAGCAGTTAGAAGAACAAGAATGGACAAAACGGGCCCATGCTATTCAGGTGTTGTCAGTATTTAATGATGTAACAAATTTCTGCTGAAGCAAATGTGTCATTGTCTGAAACGACCGTTTTGACCAGAATAATGACGAGAAAAGTAAAACATTACCTTGAGACTAATAGAGACACTCCTGAGGCTATTGCAAAGCTTGCAAACGAACTCGTAGATGGTCTGACACGGCTATTTGGAAACAGAGAATCAAACGAGTTAATTTCTCAATCCCTAATTTTGGACCCACAGTTTAAGTCGCAAGGCTTTGGGGATGATGCAAAGTTTATGGTGACTAACAAAGCGCTTGTTTTGAAAGTAAAAGCGACTATCCAAAGTACACAGCCTGGACCAAGCAATGAGCCCGCAACACCTGTTCAGACCTCCTCAGTATGGGATGAGTTTGAGTTCCTTGCAAGGAAACCAAGACCCTACAGCTCAGGCCGTCGTTGAGGTAGATAATACCTCAACGAGCTGTACTTTAACTGTAAGAATGATCCACTGAAGTGATGGGAAAGTAGAAAATTCACCTACCCGAACTTGTATGCACTGGCTTTAAGATGGCTTTGTATGCCCTCGACAAGTGTACCCTGTGAAAGAATATTTTCTAAAGCTGGCCAAATTTGTACAGAAAAGAGGAGTCATCTCACTTCTGATAAGGTCGGCAAAATATAAAGCTGAAATAAAATTTAGTTTTTATTCTTATTTTGACAAAGTGGATTTTAAAGTACCACAAGAACAGAAAGCTCCTGTAATGACGATTAAGCTTTGTTCCGGAGAAATACATCGCATTCTGTCTCTTGTATAGTATCATTAGCATTCTATCCCCAATATCAGAAAATAAAGGTTAATTACAATTTAGAAATTCGCACTTTTAAAATAAGTAAATAAGTAATTGATAAATATTCTCAATACATAGTGAAATTACCTATAACATGTGTTAACATGTGCACTTCATCAATATGTTCTTTTTTTTTTTCTTTTAACGCGAGGCCATTGTGGGCTTCCAGTCTACGCGGAGAGTTCCCTGTAAAGCACCGAGCTCCCCACCCGGTTGTCTCCCCGCAAACATTAACAAAGGCGTAGGAGTCACTGTCCGCTTGACAGCATCCCTGTGACGGCCCAAGGTTCCTAGCTTTTTTAAGTGCGCACATCCACCAGTGCACCAAGAAAGCAAGCGTGGCACACACAATGGGCACGTGCGCCGCTCGTTTCAATGCTCCATTCCCACGGCAGGGGATCTCCATGCCGCTTATTCTGCGGAAATATGCGAACTGCCACGTGTTCCGCGAAGGGCCCTTTCCTTTGCTGGCATTCTTGATGGCGCCGAGGCGTCGTGGGCCTCCACCATCTGACATTTCTGCAACGAGTCAGT
Organism: Dermacentor albipictus; assembly: GCF_038994185.2. Classification (NCBI taxonomy): domain Eukaryota; kingdom Metazoa; phylum Arthropoda; class Arachnida; order Ixodida; family Ixodidae; genus Dermacentor; species Dermacentor albipictus. The sequence continues at coordinate 113,018,211 of NC_091823.1, forward strand.
GGGTTAGTGGTCCGGCCAGTTAGCTGAGAAAAAAAAAACTTATCATCCTTCAAAGGCGACGCGCAGGTGCGGCGGGGAAGGAAAAGAGCATCGCGCGATAAGGGCAAGGGCTCCCGTAAGGAGAGGTTCTTCGGAATTTTTTCGTTATGTGTTTGTTTTTCTTTTAGCTAAGCCCTGGGCTCGAGGTTGCGGCAAACTTCAGGGTCTGTGGCTACCTTCATCGGTTATCGAAGCTTAGAATGGGCCTCGAAATACGGCCGCCCTAACTTCTTTGTTTGTAAACCTTACAAGAACACATGCAAATGCATTAGAAGTCACAAGTCAGTATTCTCATGTTAAAGCCTAGGTATTTGCAGAATTACAAGCCGGCCTCCATGCAGTGGCTTGTAATTCTGCAAGTACCTAGGCTTTAACATGTCGGTCGATAAGTAAGGTCTTGCAGTGTGTGTTCTCTGTGTGAGAATTACTTTTTTTTTAGTTACAGTTAGTTCAGCCGTCTATGTGACTCTGCTTCTTTAACTCAGTTTGCCTTTGTACATTTATGTAAATATATTTCCTCTCTTCATCATCTGCATTCGTCAATTGTCCCCATCTTCAAACACTGCCTGGACAGGCCCTGTTCCCATCTTAAGAAATGAAAAAGACCATGCCTAAATTTACTGCACGGCTATTTTACTAATGCATATATCGTTTTGTTTTTTGTTTTTTTTCATGAAAGCCAAATAACTAGACTCCGCGTCTCTATTGACCGGCTGAAGCCGGCCTACACCGATTCTGCCGAACCAGGGAATACCAGTGCATCCACAGACATCCATCCACGACCGCCGACATCGCAGCCTGCTTCTGTCACTACACGCAGCGGACGTCGGGTTCACTGCCCAGATTTTTACAAGCCCTGACGGCTCTCCACTCCGCGGGGGGGGGGGGGGGGGGGGGGGTGACGTGGCGACACACTCCGCACATATTTCCGCGCACCCTCCGTCTTCTTATCATCTGGCCCAGCATAACACAGCTGCACGCTGGACTGCATGGTCGATAAAACCTAGCGCAACTGCCACGTCACCCGAGGTATGCGTCACCGACGGTGGCTATAAAAGCAGGCTGCATGGCTGAGAAAGACCTCTTTCTACCTTCTGCTACTGGGACGAACGTAGCGTTGGTATGCCCATCCGCTGCCATCGATAGTCGAATAAAGAATCGTTACGTTTTTATGTTGAGATTCGTCCTTCGGCAGGCACGACATCCCACACATATATAGTTTTTTTTTTTTTCATGAAAGCCAAATAATTTGACTTCATAATACAGGTTACGCTGTAAGCTCTGCTATAGGGTCTCGTTATTTGGCTTTAAAAAACATGATATGTGCATTAGTCGAATAACCGTGTTATAGGTATTTTTACTAATACCTTCGAAATGTTGCACCACCTCACGATTCACGATCGGTGGGAGTCGTGGGACATCGCTCGAACAACAGCTGTCAATGAACGGTGCCATCCTTTGCCAATGATTTGCCAGAAGACACGTTCTGAGCAAAACAGCGCTCGCAGACAACGGACAAGGAAGACACAACGCCGCATGGCAATACAAAGCGAGGACAACATATACAGCACTCTGCGAGCGCTCTTTTGCTTGGAATGTATCTCAACCAACTCGCCCAGCAATGCGCACTTTGCCAGAAGACCCGGCTCTGACTGAACGGGTTGGCACGGCTCACTGAATGAGAGAGAACCGGCTCTCCAAAAGAACCGACTCTCAACCAACTCGCCCAGCAATACGCACCTTGCCAGAAGACCCGGCTCTGAGTGAACAGGTCGGAACGGCTCGCTGAATGAGAGAGAAGCCGCTCTCCAAAAGAACCAACTCTTTTGGAGAGCCGCTTCTCTCTCGTTTAGTGAGCCGTCCGGCTCTTTTGGAGAGCTGCTTCTGTCTCGTTCAGTGAGCCATGCCGACCCGTTCACTCAACCAGCTTTCTCACACTGCTAATAGATGGCGCGCAAATTGCACCCGGCTCTGACGCAACGGTTCGGCCAGCTCATTCCGGCTCACTGGACCGGCTCTCCAAAAGAACCGCCGCTCACTTTTACTGAGCCACGGCTCACTCGCTCTTTTAGAAGAGCGACTAAAAAGATCTGGCTCGCTCAGCCATCTCTACTCTTCACTCCTGCGTGCGCCAATGCTAACACCCGCAAAGCTCTTTGGGGCCCCAAACTATTGGGGCCCCTATTCTAAAACTCTGAATGAGTTTGGGATGTACAGGCCATGTGTGTGTGTGTGTCGGGAAGGAAGGGGAAAGTGGCAGTTCGCTCGCTTGTATTATAATGTTGTGCACTTTATTGTTTCTTGAAATGGGTGCACAAGGAAAAGAGCCAGGAAAGGGAAAGGAAAGTCTAATGGAAGAGACCAATAGGGATGTTGGAAAAAAATGTGTGCTTTGATTTGCTCAAATGAAGCGCTCATGCTAGGCTTGCATAGTATATAATGATTGGTAAGGACTCTCCGTCTTTTGTTGGTGATTGGAGGAGGATTGTGCCCCTTTGTAAATGAACCTATTGGAAATGTCACTTTGCCAGTGGTCACAACATCTGGACCTTTGTCTTCAACTCCTATGCACCTGCCCTGTGCTCCCGCTTCACCGCTGCCGTCTGCAAGCCAGCTTTCGAGCGGACTCATTCTGCTGTTCCCTGGGAGACTCCATTCTGGGCCTTCTTGTGCCTGGAGAGACCTGCATGGTGTGGTGCTACAGCGGTCATCTGCTTCGACGCCCAACACGTACGTACCCCCTCCCTCTGGCTTTGGCCTCACCGCCAAGGCATTTTCTCAAGGGCGCCGACGTGCTCCCAAGTGGGAATCAAAGTACAGTGCCTTTTTCTTTATAGAATAGTCAAAGCAGGTGAGCGACACTGTTACTGTTACATTATTAGTATGTTAAGACTAGATTCCTCTCATCATCATCATCATCAGCCTATTCATGATCACTGCAGGATGAAGGCTTCTCCCTGCGATCTCCAATTACCCCTTTCCTGCGCCAACCGACTTAACATAGCACCAGCAAATTTCCTAATTTCGTCGCTCCATCTAGTCTTCTTCCGTCCTCTACTGCGCTTCCCTTCTCTTGGTACCCATTCTGTTATCCTAATGGTTCAACTGTTATCTAGTCTGCGCATTACATGACCTGCCCAGCGCCATCTTTTTCTCTTAATGTCTATTAGAATATCGTCTATGCACGTTTGCGCTCCGATCCAAACTGCTCTCTTTCTGTCTCTTAAAGTTATGCTTAGCATTCTTCGTTCCATCGCTCTTTGCGCGGTCCTTAACTTGTTCTCAAGCTTCTTTGTCAGCCTCCAAGTCTCTGCGCCCTATGTCAGCACCGATAAAATGCACTGATTGTATACTTTCCTCTTCAATGATAACGGTAAGCTCCCATTCGGGAGCTCACGATGTCTGCCGCATGCGATCCAACCCATTTTTGTTCTGTGAATTTCCTTCTCACGGTCTGGGTTCCCTGTGATTAGTTGACCTAGGTAAATGTACTCCTCCACAGACTCGAGAGGCTGACCTGTGATCTTGAAATCTTGTTCCCTTGCCAGGTTATTTATCATTATCTTTGTCTTCTGCATATTAATCTGCAGTCCCACTCTTACACTTTCCCTGTTAAGGTCCTCAATCATTTGTTGTAACTCGTCTGCATTGTTGCTGAATAGAAGAATGTCATCGGCAAACCGAAGGTTGTTGAGGTATTCACCGTTGATATTTACTCCTAAGCCTTCCCAGTTTAACCCTTTCGCTGTCGGACCTTTCTGGCCGTGACACACCCCCAGTGTCGGCTTGGTTTCAGGGAACGAGCATAACAAGGAATAAACAGCAATTTATTTTTGATTATGATTGGTATACAAATAACAGTCAATGCAATATGCACATTTCAGTGTTCTGCAGCTGTTGTTAGTAAACATTATCATCATCATCAGCCTGACTATAAAATCCGCTCAACATCCGAATCTGACGATGCGGAACCCTCTTCCTCGCATGCGACTCTGTCCGAGTCCGAGTCCGAATCCGAGCTCGGCTGGTATTCTGAATCGGAATTGAGCCACCGCTCCAGTGAGCAGACGAAGGTCCCGCGCGCTCAGCCATCCGAAAGTAACCGCGCGCAGGGAGGAGGATGCGCTTTCAGTCGCCTGCACAACGAAGAGAAATGGGACGTTACGTGATCAAAAAGACAGAGGGAGATGGAAAAAGGCTAAACAAAGTTCGAAGGGCTTTACATTTACTGCTGCAAGTCGGAAGCGAGGGTGCGGCAGAGAGTGAAAGCAGCAATCGAGTCACTCTTTTTGGAGAAGCAACGGCATGTGTGCCTGAACTTGATGCGCCGTAGCAGACACACCAACAGAATAAAAATAAAAGCCTTCAAACCAGCAAAGATGGCAGAACAACCCTTGAACCCATAACCACACGCGCGCGATGCGTGATCCAGCGAACGCAGAGCCACCGCGCCACTCAGCAGAGAGAAATTGGGGAGTGGCAGTCGCACCGTACTCTTCAATACGTGTACTAACACAGGTCAAAGCGAATATACGAACTTGTAGAAAGTCAACAGATGGCGTGGCCAATCCAGGAGCGCCAGCTTTGCGCTCAGGCGCAAAATTTTGAACGCACGATAGAGAATGTACCGGTACGTCAGTGACACAGTGGGGGGGAAGCGCGATGACATACCGGTACGTCCGTGACAGCGAAAGGGTTAATAGCTTGAATACTTCTTCTAAGACGCAGTTAATAGCATTGGAGAGATTGTGTCTCCTTGTCTGACTCATTTCTTTATAGGTATCTTCCTACTTTTCTTGCGTAGAATTAAGGTGGCTGTGGAATCTCTGTAGATATTTCCTAGGGTATTTACGTAAGTGGTCTGTACTCCTTGATTACACAGTGCCTTTATGACTGCTGGTATCTCTACAGAATCAAATGCTTTTTTGTAGTCTATGAAAGCCATATAGAGAGGTTTATTGTACTCTGCGGATTTCTCGACAACCTGGTTAATGACATGGATGTGGACCATTGTAGAGTAACCTTTCCTGAAGCCAGTCTGCTCCCTTGGTTGACTAAATTCCAGTGTTGTCCTTATTCAGTTGGAGATTGTTTTGGTAAATATTTGATATAATACTGGGAGCAAGCTAATGAGCCTATAATGGGCCTATAATTTTTTAGTTCTTTAGATTCCTCTGTCCCACTGATATGTCATCGTCATTTACTTCTTTCGTTGCAATGCTCCCCAGTTGATTGAACATTTTGTTCCAATTGTAAATGATCAAAACGCAGACACGATAAAAAAGTCACAAATGGTAAAAGATCAAAACACACGTGTGTGTGTGTGTGACTTATTTATTGTGTCTGCGTTTTCAAGAAAGTGGAAAATGTTCTGCAATCAATTTCGTATGTTTATTCGAGGTAAGACTGTTTGTCGGCTGAGTGCCATGTTTGTTCTCACTACCGCAATACTCAGCAGAGTATTTGATAAACGGGGACAGATATTACGTAACAATATTTGTGGTTTCGTAATAAAAACCTTGAACAGGTTGGCGTATTGTAGCCTATTTCTACAGAACAGACGGGCATGATATCGTGAACATGGAATGCGGAGCCCACAAAAAGCGAAAGCGGGTTCTCCTTTGTTTTCTTCGGCGACATTGTAACCATAATTATGAGAGGTCAACTACCTGGAAAGAAAGAGAAAAAAGAAAGCAGGCCACAAAATTTTTGTGTCAGCCCTCGTTTAAGAAAATTGTACAAACCGGCGGAGTTTGCATGGCTAGAATTGCGCTGAGCAATTTATGCTTAATTTATTACTAATTGTTACTTGGCTTGTTGGTCTATACTTCTTGCGGCGGAAAAGAAGCAAAAGCAAGTAAGGAATTAAGCAACCAATTATGGACAGGTTCTTCTTGTCGGCTTGTCGATTGTTGTCTTACTTGGTTTCGTGTGTAATTCACCGCAAGAAGTTATACTGACCAAACACAAATTACGTCGTCGTCCCCCCCCCCGTCACGCAGCGCGGCGGCCGCATCCATGCACGCAGAGCAGCGGCCGGCCGGCGCTTTTCTCCTCACTCCTGCTTTGCACGCCGCAAGCACTTTTCGTCTGCTACTATTTGGAGAGCAAAAGCGACACGTTGCACTTGATTCAGTGGAAACATACTTGCCGCTTTTGGCTTTACTTTAGTGCAGTGCAATACTAATACCGGTGTCACACAGCCACTTTCAATCGTGATCGTGCCAGATCCGGATCAAAACACTCGACCGCGATTGGCTCCCTACTACAGCTCGCGCAACAGAGCCAATCGCGACCGAGAAATTTGATCTCGATCAACCTCAATCGATTCTATCTCAATTCGAGCTCCATCGGGATCGAAAGTGCGCCGCGTGACACGCGCATAAGTGAACGAACATATTCAGTGTAGCGCAATTAGTAAATGGACGCAGAGGAATAATGGGACACACAGTAGCTTATTTCTAGCAACAATTTATTTCTGGGAAACAACGACAACGTCCCGCGCACTTTACGTCGCAGAACATGGGTGCATTCAACAAGTTCACAAATGCTAGCAGAATAAACAAGGCGAATAATAAAATAAGACGTCACTACCGTGTATGTTGTACTCAATCCTAACACATACGTAAGAAATGAATTTATTTATATTGACCGCGACAAAGACATTTAATTCACACGATCCATCACCTGTATTAATGTGAGCAATTTCAGCGATAAGGCACCACAATATTAGCCCCATTTAATTTCGCCACATTTTTTCCATTAGCGTTTATTTCTTAACATTTTAGATGAGTTCTGTGACGCAAAGTGAAGCATGTATAGACCGTTTTTTTCGTAGGCGCCGCCATATTGTGAATGCAGTGGCGCCGCCTATGAGCAGCGCCATACTGGCTTGGGTGAAAGCGGTCTTTTGCATGGCAGGTATACGCTCGGCGGTAGGTGAGACGTGCTGAAGTGTTTTAAGACGTCATGGCCGGAATTTCTGTTGGCGTTGAGGTGGACGGAACACGCAGCGCGATGTGTGCGTGCATATTTGAGCCTACAACCAGCCTCGGATATAAATTGTGTATTTCTGAATGTTCCAATCACTAATGTGACCTTATTGCAGTATTATCCTCTATTTCTAAGCTACGGTTTAGGAGCCATGAAACATGCGCGACAATCGTAACAGCGTGGCTACCGTTCTACAACCATGGGTACCGTGGGTACAAGTGTTCAAACTGTTCGCTGCAGGTTACATTGCGTGACTACTTGGTTCGATGGATGAGGTTTCTGCCCCTCAATAAAATATTTTTGGCAAGTAATAGCAGCATACCTTACAGTCTGAATTAAGCTTGTCCAGCAAAAGGACTGTTTACGAACTGCGCGAGCGTCCTAAGCAGTGGTAGGTGCTGGATTACAGATATCTTTGCTCTATATACCGCATGGTCCAAGCATACGGCTTCAGCGGTTATATAATTATAAATGTTGTGCGGCGTGACTATGCGAGGTCGTATTGCGACGTTAGCCCGTTCTCTCTTGCTTTTACGAGAAAGAGGCTGATAACCGAATTTTTTTTTCGGTTGTGTTCATTCCGTTCTCTACGACGCACTCACACGTATTACGGAAATTTTGTCCTCAAGGATAGGCATCGCATTCTTTTTATGCTATCCCTCTCATATTTTATGGCTGTATACAGGCCAAAAAGGCAATGCCGAAGCGCACAGCTCATATATGTATCGTGCTGGTTCACCAACCGCAGTGATCTCTGTGTTGAGCAACGCCATCGGCCTCATGCAGGAGGGCTAGCGTAGACATATGGTAATTTGAAGCCTACTAGACTTGAAATGCGCAAGAACGATGCCGGTGCATCACAAATATTTGACAGCGCCTGCCGCTTAGATGTTTCGTGGTTGCCTTAGGTTGGCCGTGCACGAGCATGCGCTCTTATGCTTTATGTTTTACTCCCTACGCCAAGCGATCAGATAGTGAGCAGATTTACCATTTCATGCTGCTAATACAGACACACCAGTTTTCTTTGTTGAATTAAAACCAATATAAGCAAAATAGTTCACAACACATAAACACACCGTGACTGATAATGTGCGTACGCCGCGGCTGATAAAGCACGTCACATTTTTGCTCCCCCAAGAGATATTTCCGCCTACTGTAGTTACCGATGCACCGAAAGGCTTCCCCGATGACCTTATATGAACGGACATGGCGTAAATTTCACAAAGTACCATCTAAAACATCTCGAAATCGTTCCGCAGCACGCGACAATACTTCCAAGCAGCGCCGCGCCGGATCGCCCAAGCCAGAGAGGAGGAAAGGCTCTCCGGGCGCCCCGTCCTCCTCGCCCGATGAAAAGGTCTATAAGTGTCGTTCTTTCGCAGAAACAATTTGTTTTTGGAAGCTAGCGCTACATGCGTGTCCTGTATTTCCCCTGCATCCATGTACTAGTTGCCCCACACTGAACGCCTTCATCATAACATATACAGCAAACACGATCAAGTGGCAGCCTTGATCGACCTAAGTGCATTTTGTGCGCACATGTCATTGTGCACTTTCAAAATGCGTCCTCAGGCTATATGGGTAATGAAAAACTTAATGTTTTTGTTACCTGAAGCCTAAAAGTACCAAAAGCCTTATTAAACGCAGGACGGCGCTTGTCCTGTGTTCCTCCTTTGTTCATGTTTATTTCGTGCTGTTTTTTCGCCGATAAATTGTGGAGTTTTACGTGCTGATACCATGATCTGATTATGAGGCACGCCATAGTGGGATTTTGACCAAATGGGTATCTTTAGTACACCCATATGCACAGCACACGGCTGTTCTTGCATTTCGCCCTCGTCGAAATGCAGCCGCAGTGGCCGGGATTTGATCCCGCGACCTCGTACTCAGCAGCGCAACGCCATAGCCGCTAAACAACCACGGCGAGTTTTTTTGGGTAACCACTCAAGGCATTCGAATTAAATTTGTTGGATTGAGAACAAAAAGAAGAAATTGTTATTTCTAACGTTTTTCTTAACACAAAATAAATAAATAACATTGTTTACAACTCAATATATATTGAAAGTGATCATAGCGTACACATAATTATGAAAAGGGACAGGCAGAGTGAAAGAACGTCAAGCTGCACCATTACCAACTGGCCCAATCTCCAACCCTTACAACTACATAAGTTCGCAACAGCGAGTATTTTGCAGTTCTGATATAGAGGATATGTCAGTTTACATCATAGGCGAAATATTTTCCTAATAGCTTTGCAATCAGTTCATTCGCAAACAAGTAATCCTAAGATGTTTGCAAATCGTGCAGTCTTCTTGTTTCGTGTGTGTGTGTGTGTGTGTGTGTGTGTGTGTGTGTGTGTGTGTGTGTGTGTGTGTGTGTGTGTGTGTGTGTGTGTGTGTGTGTGTGTGTGTCTATATAAAAAAAAGCGAATGTAGGCAATTATAAGAAACATAAAACTGGGACATTTTCAACAAGGAACTATTTGCATGCTTGCTTTTTTTTGGCTGATAAGGAAAGACCGCGAAGTGTTAAAAAAAGAAGCAAATAAAGACATGTATGCTTGCAAGTTTCGTAATTTATGATTGACGCTGCGTGAGCAAGGCTTCTCGCGCATTATGCTCCAAATGCGACGGAACTGTACCAGTGGCAACCCAAAAAAATTCACCGGTGGTTCAACACTCCCTAATGAGAAATTGGAGCCCAGTTCTGTACGTGCTTTCATTTCGCGATATACTGGCTGGCACGAACAATCTATCTTGTGTGGCACGTTGCAAATGGAGCGAAGTATGGCGCAACTGCCTCGCTAATCTGGAGATTGTGAGAGCCAGCGTGTAGCTGATGCGTGGACGCGATTCATAGCAGCCGCCGCAGACAGACCTCCACTCATGCAGTGCTTTGTTTCCATATGTGCCATTTTTGTCGTCGTCGGTGAACAGACGACGCGCGCTACTCTGGCGCCAACTTGTAGCCGTGGTATCAGCAGAGGCCGTTTTGCGTGGCACTACGCTCTCCTTCTCACGCTTTCACCATATCCTCCTCCTCCGCTTTTCGCCTCAGCCAGCATTTCAGTCATGTCAGCCTGTTTGCCGGTGCATTTGGGGCACATATATTCTTCATACTTATATCCACAAATAGATCCCCCGAGGTACCGGCGACTCGGCCGGAGACAGCAACGGCCACATACACCAAACATTGAAGGATAAGCAAGGAAAGCATGGCTTTAAATAGTGTTGTTTGAAACAAGCATACATGTTATTTATATACTAGAAGCTCCGTACTACAACATGATTTCATGGTGTAGTGTGCTTGCAATTTATACTCTCTACTTATGATAGAGATTTCATCATGACTGCAGCAAAGTGTCACCTTGGTTTAGTGCCCTTTCAGGAATAAAGGAAAAAACTTCATTTGAAGTTCTGAAATTTCACGATAATGTTTTCTAATGATGGATTGTCAAACTATGATAAATACATGTCAAAGCATGCAGAAATTTAGTCTGGTTTTGACAACATCAACTAGGGTAACTGATGTATTTCGGATCTTTTATTTCTTAAACAGTCTGCGACTCGATCAAACAGATCATCATAAAATATAATTTGTAGTACCTCAAATGGTACACTTGTTGATATCCATATGACTCACTTTATCAGTGCTTGCTTGTTTTTGTTTTCTATTGTATAATACTGTCTGAGTGGAATTACATGTTAGACAATTACATGTTGCATGTTACAAGTTACATGTTAAACTTTTTCAGTTTATTGCATGCTTGCATGCCAGTGTGCTTTCTTTACGAATTACATCTACTTCTTTATTCTTTGTAGATCATACTTTCACCCCCTTACTGTAATGCCCCATGCAGGCACTGTAAATACCCCCCTCTACCCAAAAGTAATACATTAATAAGTGCTGCTTCACGTCAGCAAAAGCCACCTTACCAGGCTGTAGCTACAACAGCATGACAGGAAGGTGGGTATGTTTAATCTCCAATATAAGCAGGGCATATTTCAGTTATCTGGCTCTTTAGGTAAGCTTTCGGTAAAAAAATCTTTTTAGTCAATTTTCGCAAAAGTGACACCGATGATCAAGTTGTGCGCAAGGCATGCTGCCTTTTAGTACTCACAATTTCTACATTGTGTTATTCATTCACTGCTCTGCCATTTTGTTGCTTTAATATAACAAAAAAGTGACACATAAGACAAATAATCAGTAAAAGAAATACTGAAGCTTAACAATAGCAAACTTCTTTTTTCCTTAAAGGTGAGTGACTGAATATAGTTTTTGTATTGGATAGCTCTGTTTTACTTGCACGCACAAATTTACACACTCCCTTTCAAATAATGCATGTGGCAATAAAGTGAACATGTAGTTGTTGTGCATTCAGCATCTGGGGTACTTGCAGTGTGACACCAACCGACCATGATCAAGGGCACCAACAAAAGCCATGAGGAGAAGGTGTGGCGGCAGTACCAGGTGCATAAGGAGCACGAGAAGGTGCGGCACTTCTGTGGTGACCACACCAGTGCACTATTTGAATACTGGAAAAGTTAGAACTTTCCTGTTCTTGGAAGCTCAGCAGGTGATGTGGTCACCGAAAAATGCAACGCCAGTGAGACCTGGGCAGCAGTTGTACAGAGGTTAGTTTCTGCCCCCATCCACCAGAGTGTAAGGAAACTGAAGTGGCACCAAGGGTGGCAGAATTGGACGCTGCAGTCTCATACTCTGCCCTCTCGACACGTGCAAGTGCATACATCAGACCCTCGGTGATTGCTGCAGCTCAGCGACCAGCAAACAGGCATTCTGTGTGTGTGTGTGTGTGCTATACAAGGTGCTAAAGGTTGTGCCCGCCAATGTGCCACACCCCTCACCTGCTGGTAAACAGGGCCAGATTAGCTGTAAGGTACTCAAGGCTCACAGCATGGTGCAGTTACCAGAGATGGCAGCTGCTGAGTATTGCTGCATAGCATGTGAAGTGATCCTCCAGTGAGAAGCTAAAAAACTTGGAGAGAGAGCAGTGAAATAGCACCAGCCAACCTTTTCAAACCTCGCACAGCAGATCAGGCTGAACAAAGCTGCGCAAGTTCGCAGGTTTGCCAAGATGCACTGAAGAATGAAAAAAAAAACGGGTGTCACTTCAGCACGACATGCCACCAAAAAGCAGCAAATAAAAAAAAAGCACTCCACGTGCTCCTGCACTTGTTGGTAGTGTCTGGGTGCACCAAAGTGTGCAAGACTCCAGTTGTTGCTGCTGCTTCTAAATGTGCCCTAGTAAATAGCTACAAGAGGCTTCAACAATGTAGTGTGGCACAGCTCTCAGAATCTCTGCCCTCAGAGCAGTTCCACTTGGCAAGTGAAAAAGTCCTCCTGAAATCGGAAGCTGAAGAGTACACAGAAAACTCTGATGCTGTAATAAAACAAGGTAACTTAGAGACACCTGAGAGACAGAAAAATAGCTTTGGTCTTAAAGGCCATGCTGCACTGTCAACGGATCACATGGCACAATGTTCTGAAGTTGGCACTGTTAAAAACCATAACCAGGTCTACATGAATGCCATAAGTACAGTTTTACAGTCCACAGAAGATTTTGTCTGTTGGATGCTTGAACATTCCAATGCTGAATCGCTGGCCAAAAGTACTGCAGAAAAACAAATAAGCATACAGTCAGCAGCTGAAACTTTAGTTCAAACCAGGGAAGTAGTAAGTATTACCAGCTACTCCATGCCTTATGGAAGCTTTGCGGAGACAACTGCCTAAGTGACCATACCAGATAGCCCTTCATTGGGCTGCAGCAAGAGAGCTTAAGGTCACCGTAGGAAAAAATGTAAGCTTGTGAGATCGACACAGGGCTGTACTCTCACATGGGGAGGAAGTCTTTCTATAGGTAGCAAGTTCAGCAACTACAAACAATTTACAGCTAGCTATGAGGAATGGAAAAATAACGGGTTCCATCCCATGTGTATCTCAAGGTCAGATAAGAATCCATTTTGCTTTGACAAATATATTAACGAAGCAGAATTTCCATACATTCGTGTTACTTTTGCCTGTTGCCATTAGGGTACCTAAGTTCAAGAGGGCAGAGTATTCGTCCAAACCAACACATCATTGGAACAGGTCGCAAAGTTGAACTGAAACTTGTACTATGTTCTACACCACAACCATACTATGAAATTGTGAATATGACAGAGGCTCATAACCATAAAAGAGGTCCCGAAGTTCTCATGTGGTACAGGATTAATCGTATGTATTAACTCCATCAGAGAAGGACCAACTAAGAGAAATGCTTTCTTATAATGCAAATCCCGAAGATATAAAGGAAGTTGTTCTAAAGAAAACGAGAAAGCACATTACTTCACAGGACGTGAGAAACCTAAAGCATGCACCAGTTCAAAAGACTCCTTCTGCAGGAAATAGACAGATTATTTTCTGAAACTGCAGAATGGAAACTCCATGTTGAAAAAAAAATTCACAGAATGATCTTATGTACATTATGTTACAGTCGCAGCATATGGCTAAATTAGCCTAAAAGTATCCAGAGGTATTGTTCTTTGATGGAACCTATAACCTTAACAGAGAAGGGTGTGTGTTGCATTGTGTTCTGTGTGAAGATGGAAGTAGTCATGGCAGACCTATATGTTAGGCCTTTGTCCAGCGAGAAACATCTGAAATTCTAAAATCCTTCCTTGAAACATTTCTGAACTTAAACCCTGCTATAAAGGCTAAGTGTGCAGTTGCTGTGATGGACAAGGACTTAAAGGAAATGAACATAGTTACGCAACTCTTGCCTGGCTGTAGGATTCTATTATGTTCATGGCATGTGCTAAAGTATCTCCACTACAAAGTTCACAACATAGTTAAATAGCCTAGACAAGAATAATGTAAAAGATGCAATTACCAAACTAGTAGTATTTGCACAGAATGTTGACATATATGAACAACACTTACTAAATTTGAAAGAAGCCCTAAAGAATGACAGCGCTCTACTGGTTTATTTTTATAAAAACTGGCACAGCTGCAAAAATATGTGGGCTTATGCTTATCGTTCAGATGTGTACAGTTTAGGAAATAATACTAATCATAGGATGGAAAGCCACAACCAAAAGCTAAAAAAATATTTAACATGAGAAATGCACTTAGTTGAAGCTGTGAAAGCTCTCGTAGACTATGCAACTCGCAATGCCTTTGCAGTCAGTCATGCGCAATATAAAGAAACCAAGTTTTGCGTCAACACAAGTAAGGTGAGCAAATTTTATATGGAAGTGTCTACAATATGTACACAGTATGCTAGGGGATTGGTTTGTAAAGAATATAAAACATCCTTATAAAATCCTGGAACATGTTCAGTTTCTGGTGATCAGCATGTTGTTTCTGTGAACAATAAATGTTATGTAGTGACAAAGAGAATGGCAATGTGCACATGTACATTTAACATGCAGTATGGGCTGCCTTGCAGGCATATTCTTGCAGCCAGGTCAAAGCAAAACGACAATCTTTTTGATAATGTATTCCACAATGCTGGCTGAAATCTGACTTTGTGGAGACTAAAATGGATGAGCCACAAGATGAAGTGAACATTTTAACTTTGAGTACAGTGAAAAAAGCAGAGCCAAAGCTTGATACATTAGAATTCAAATATAAGTATGCATATGCACATCTCGTAGAAATATCAAAAGGGGCTGCAACTGTAATGCCGCAGTGTAGAAAAAGTGAGCTGGAGGAAAAACTAGCTGAGTGCGAAAACTTTTTTCACAATCTGACAACCTATGGCACAAATAAGAACTTTCTAGTTTCACTGAAACAGTGCAGAGCAGTGAACAAGAAGTGACAAACTTGCAAGGCTATAAAGGGGTAACCATTTTGCAGAGTGAGGCAGAAAGAGATGATAGCATTCCAGTGTCATCTGCAGAAGAACACATAACAGCGAGTGATTACTGTGCTGATGAAATACAAAGCCAACAAAATGTAGATTTGCTAACAGCTTCAAATTATCACGCAATATGTCAGGCTACCACAGCAGCAACTAATACTGCACAGCAGGTAACAGTGCTCACCATTCCTCTTGTAAAATCGGCTGACAGCAAGCCTCACTGCCACATGTCAAATGTAAAACAGTGTTCTCATGCAACGATGCAATTACCCAGGTTATCTGTGGTTCTCCTACTTGCAACCCTTACAAGGTCACTCCCTCTGAACTAAATGCTTTGCAAGCACAGGTTGGTTGTCAGATGCAATCATGAATGCAGCACGATTCATTATTTCTCAGCAATTTCCTGACAGATGCAAATTTTAGGATGTTCTGCTTGGGCAAAAACTGAAGTTCATGAAGCAAAGTACCTTTGTCCAAATTCTACACATTCCAAATCATGGGTGCTGGGTCACAGTGACAAATTACGGAGCCCCAAAAGACACCATCTTCCTGCATGATTCACTTGATCAGAACATTTTACTTAGCGTAGTGCACGAGGTAATGAATGTAATGAATCTCTCTTCAATCTAGATGTGGATGTAAAAGCAGCACAATGCCAAGGGAATGGCTATGACTGTGGCATTTTTGCTATTGCAAATGCATACGACACCATTGCATCTGGTGCTTACCTGTGCTCAGTTAGTTTCGACGAGTGCCTAATGCGTGGGCACATTATAACAAGTCTAGCAGATGGTCAAATTTCACCGTTCCTTTTGACTACATTGCTAGTTCCAAGAGTGACTCCAAAGCGGAGTCGCTTAGTTAAGAAATAAAAATCGGCCTCGTATGAGAAACATCTAGAGTAACAGGATTGATAGTTGGGCGAGTTGGTACGGTAACATAATTTTGTTGCAGCACAAATGGATGAAGACACAGACAACATACACAAGACGATTGAGCACCGGCTTTCAATTGGAAGGTTTTATTGAAAAAGATTGTATATGAGTGATTGCAATTCAGACACGCAGAATCCAAAGGAACACGTGATGAAACAAGAATATGAAGGTTAACAGCATCAAAGTTAAAAGAAAGCCAAATTCAAGCATTCAAATCTTCCGGAAAAACAAAACAAAACTAGAGAGGCAAAAAAAATTAATGTATGTATGTATGTATGTATTAATGTATGTAATTAATGTAATGTATTAAAATTATGTATTGTGAGCGCATGTACTAAGCAGATATGCACATTCATTGTCTGACAACAAAACTAAAGCCTGGCTCACGCATGCATCTCCTATTCTTTTAATATGAAAAGCTCCGATTATTTTACGAGTTGTTTGGTATCTATGTATAGAAAGGACCTCTGTACCTACGAACATAGGTGTACAGCTGCATGTGTGACAGTGTGGCAATTTATGTGATGCACTAGACTTCTTTAAATATTTATTGTGGTTGAATATTGAGGCATCTGCCACTCTGTCCGAGATACGATTTTCTGCATGTGAGTGAAATCTGATGAACAATCCCAGTCTCGCAAAGTACAAACATTGACAAGTGCTTTATGTCGCAACCACATTGTCTATTATTACACCACTCGAGTTTCCTTCTAGTGAGTGGGCAAATCCTTGACAGCTTCTCTTAAGCTGAGAACACCGTGTTTACGCCATATCTATTGGCAGCATTTCTCAAGCAATAAATGTGACAACTTGTGAATGTATGGCACCACAGCAAACCTTTTTCTTTTTTGTTTATTTTCCTGTTTACTTGTACTAACCTGATTTTTTAGCCCTTTTGAAAACTTCTCACAAGTTCTGGACAGCGCTTGACTGGGACAACCAGCTTGCTTTAGCCTCTCGATCTTCTGCAAGAAACTTGGCTGCATGAATTACATGTACATGACTTTGTTTCAGCTCATCTGAGAGCTGAATGTGCTATCCCTTGTTTTACGACTGTTGAATAAAATAAAAATCAAGCAGTGGTTTCTTATAGACCTAGGGAAGTAACACCAACAAACATGATCGGATGCCGCATGTGCCTGATGTTAGAACCCCATCGTCTTCAAACATGAATATTTAGCGCAGATCTAATTCTAACATTTTCTTTAAATCAGTTACACGTCTATTTAACGACCCTTTCTGCTTTTCACTGGTAATTAAACAGGGACATTAGGATTAGATGAGTGCTAGATGTTCATGTTTGAAAACGATCGTGTTCAAA
The DNA here is from genome assembly GCF_038994185.2 of Dermacentor albipictus. Classification (NCBI taxonomy): domain Eukaryota; kingdom Metazoa; phylum Arthropoda; class Arachnida; order Ixodida; family Ixodidae; genus Dermacentor; species Dermacentor albipictus. The sequence continues at coordinate 113,035,360 of NC_091823.1, forward strand.
TATGAACATCTAGCAAACATCCAATTCTAATGATTCTGTTTAATTACAAGTGAAAAGCAGGAAGGATCCTTAAACAGGCATTAAACTGATTTAAAGAAAATGCATTACATTTAACGATTGCAAAAACTTAGTAGTTGCCAATGTGAGTCAAAATTTGATTGTGGCTTAATTTAAAGTGTAGAAAATAATAGGAATTAAAAGTTAACACAAAAAGTGACAAAGCTAATTTCGTAACAAAGATTTATATTGAAATTCGACAAGTTGTACTTGATAAAACCATCAAAGTGATGAAATGTGACTTATTCACATGAATTGGTAAACATTTGGCAAATACTACTTTTATTCTAAAAGCTCATGCAACAAAACAACAGGTCATTGTAAGCTATAATTCAACACATTTATTTCCTAGCTGATATTCATTTTATTACACAGAAATTTTCAGCTTGCCAATGAAATTTTAATCATTTAAGACAGATTTGGAGACCTACTAATCGGATGTTTTTGCTTATATTAACTAAATTTCACTGAATTCATCTCGGCAGTATCCTATGAGAGTACTTCCAAGTTTAAATGTCTGTAAACACAGACAATATGGGTCTGGCTTGATGTGAGGGTGAACTTTGGCTGTCAAATGCCTTGATTAAACAACTACTGCACCAAATTGGGGGAAACTTGATCAAAAATAAAAGTTTCATTGTAAAAGCGGAATTTTTATATAGACCTTCATTTTGCTTGAATAATTCTAAAGAAATTTCAGGTTATGTAAGCCAGCTAATAGCAGAAATAACATTCAATTTATGCTTATGTTAATAATTATAGGCAATTACCAGATCAGATGTAAGACTACTATTTTTGGATAATTACTCTTTCTTATGCATTCGTGCTGCACAACAATAGCATGTGAGAACTACCCAGAAAGTATGCTCTAATAAATTTTTCAATGAAAAGAAATGAATCTCTGTATTAGAGTGATGCATAGGCTACTTCTTCAGATGTGACAATGTATACTTTATTAGGAATTCGCCATAGCACAGTATAAAGTTTTGTATGTCAGTGGTCAGTGTCATGCTATCGGCCAAGAGTCGCAAAAACCAGAATGTCACATCCTGACTGAACTGCAACAAACTGTTGATTGACTGGAACCTTCATTAACTAAGAATGTCTTTTGGCCTAAACTCTTCTTACCAGCTATATTTCTGGAAGACCGAAATGATGGCACTAGTTGCCCGATCAGGGAGAGCTTGTATTGGCATGAATTTCATTTGAGCACAGAAGCAGTTTCTGTTAAATGCTGCAGAATAACAGATGGCTGCTCTGGTAGAGTCCCACTGGCTGCAAAGGTTGTGGCATAATTAGGTTATTGCATACAAAGAAGCTGACAGCTTCACGTATCCTACAACGATTATATGACGTCGTCAAACCAGACGTCAGAAGTGAAGGTATGGTTGGGCAATGGCACAGGCAGTTAACAGCAGGCTGATAGAAGGTGAACGGTTAAGACTGCACTGGCTGCAGCCATCACTTGTTATGGTGGAACCAACGGAAAGTGTGTTCTTACATCTCAACACGGCAAATGGCATTCCTTAAGTGTTTCCCACAAGGCACCCATCCAGACACTGACGCAGAACCCTGACGCTGGCTGTTGACAGGTCCACAAAGAAGCTTCCCTCAAGGTGACGACTACCGGATTCTGTAGACGTGGTAACAACCGCGAAGGGTCACTGCAAGCTGACCGTCACTGAGAGCTCACTAATTGATGAAAGGGGCCAACATCAAGGGGCCAACATCAACACTGTGGGAACTGTGTCAACTTAAGTTTCCCAGATTGCCACGTGGTTGCCTCATATGTGGGGGCGATTGTGCAACATTGTAGGCAGAGTCCGGTGGAACGGTGCGACATCAGGGCAAGGATATTGTGAACAATTTGACGATTATGATTGGCCGAGAAACAGTCATCGAATTCCCCAGTCTAGTCTTCTAGAGTAGACGGCTGTTTTAAAAAGCAGACACCTTTGGTGCAGGGAGGCTGATGTCTCCTGATGTGAGCTAAGACATAGAATGTGCTCCTACATGGAGTGGGCTTCCATATATGGAGCCAGTGCAAAATATGTGAAATAAACTTTTTTTCCTTTGCTCCTATTCCCGGATGTACTCGTCAATGTAGGTGGAGGATTCTTGGCTTAAACACTACCCTGAACCGCAACAGTGTGGCAAGCCCCTAAATAAATCAATGCTTCACAATTTTTCTAACTTTCCTCTCAGTTTTTATATATCAGCCACTCACTGCTACATAAACTCGTCACGATTTCTGGCAGGGCAACATTTTGTCAGTGATGCTGCAGTTCAGTTAGAGGTGACATGCTATAGCATCAGTCACTGGTAGCAGAATACTATTACTAAGAAAAAGATGGTTCACATCCAGCAAAACAGCCTCTGCTATAAATTGACAATGTAAATGTATTTTTCTGATGTTCAAGCCTCATTTAAAAATTATTCAGAACTTTATGAATGTGCTAGAACAAACTGTGCCTCCTCTACACGAGGCACTGAAAAAACATACGGTTGAATTTTCTTTGTTTTACATGTATTTTAATTAAATCGTGCTCATTATTCCAATAAGCTAACATGCTTCAAAACTATTATGAACCTGGTGATGTATTAAGTATATCTGGAAGGTGTTGCTAAATGTATAGCATATTGTGATAAGTTGTGCACAACAATTAAGCTGAACACTGAATCTACATATTCAAAAATGATTTTATAAAAAATTCTAGAACAGTAGTCTTTCAGGATGGAACGTTTATCTCGGCTGAGATTTTGTTGTTTATCTCGAAGATATTGGCTTGCTCATCTTCTAGCTATGATCACTGCCTCTTACAGTTTTCTGCCAATGTCTTCAAAGTATCATAAGCAGTTTTGTTCTTTATGCACATGCTGACTCCACTCCCTTAGCAAGTACAAAGCAGTACTTGCTGCTCTCAGTACTTTGAAAGCTAATGCAGGCAAAAGGTCAGCATGCCAACTGCTGTTACCAATGGAGATAAATTAAAACAAAAATTATGTTTGCTAATTTTTTATTAAGACAAATATCCATTCTTACTGGGACATAGATTGAACTAATTCAATAATACTAGACTGGCGTAAATTGTAATCAACTATTTAACACAGCCTGCATTACTTTCACAGTACTGAAAGTTTCTCGGTGGAGCCTGACCACTAGAGAGCGCATCCTCAGGTGGCGAATAGAGAAATGTTCCAAGATATGAAGTTGCACAAAGCTTCTTCATTTTATGGGATGGGCATTTATGCCCATGGACCAACAGGCACTTGTAGTAGTTCGCCACAATGTTCATGTTTGGTGTTGCTGCATCTGTGGCCTTTGCTTTTAAAAATTTTTGAATGAAGCCACTGCTGATACCTCCTGCAATGACGCCTTGATTGTAGCACTCTGCTGCTGAGCACATGGTCACATATTTCATTCTTAGCTATGGTTTGGAGCAGACAGGAGGAGGGTGACTCCGTGGTGAAAATCCCGAGTCTACAACTATGGCGTTTCTCACAGTCCTAGGGCAGCTTTCATGAAGCTTGAAAGCATTCATGGTTATAAAGCTTTGTGCAAGTGACTATAAATGTGGTGATGAGGGTAAATGAGTTCACATCTTTTCTTTTTCTCTGCCACGATGAAAATAAACGGAGTTGTCACCATATGATAGCACCAGCTACAATATTCAGTTGATTAGATGTGCGGAATAATTTTTGCAAGATGCGAGATTCTTGCATTAGGTAATACTTTTATAGATCAGAAGAACACCATCAACACTAAGACTCGAAGTATCTCTCAAAAAGTATTTCCTCATTTAATGAGTTTACTTGCAACTTGTCTTTTCTGTGGGCATGTTTTTTACAGGTTAATGCCACAATATTGCCGTCTCTTAAACTAAAACAAAGCCTCATTTCAAGTTGATCTTTTGACCCAGGCGGTCGTCCTCTGACACTGCGTGGAGTGCTCAGCAGTGTACAGCAAGCACATGCTTCGTGCAAAGAGTGGGCCAGCATCATTTCTACACCAGCAAGAACATAAATGCTAAAAATAAGCATTTCCTTCCAAAATGTGCAGTTGTCTTTATAGTGTAAGGTTGAGTTAAGCTTTATTTGCTTCCTCATTTACGTTTGTAGGGATACAAACAGAGTGGTTATTGAATGCCTAGGAAAAGCCTTGAAGAGTGCAGTAGTGAAGTGCATGTGTACTGTACCTGAACCTCATAACAGAAACATATCATACACCAGTGCTCAAGGAAGCACTAGATGGACACACAACCAATTATTGTGTCGCCCAGTATTACTTGGTTCTACCAAGATGCATAGATTAACATAACGAATGCTTTCATAATGCATTACTCAGGTTAGCCAGATAAAGTTACACATAAATGTATATACATGTCAGTGCTAAGAATCTTAGCATAAATGCTATAATGTCGTACTTGCACCCTTCAGCCACACTACAAGTTTGACAAAGTTTGCATGTCCTAGTTAGTCTCAATGTACTTGATTTTCTAAGAAGGTGTGCAATAGCGATGCAGAAAGTTGATGGAGTCATAAAGATTATAAACATGCAGAACAAGAAGTGGTAAATGGACTGGTTGTGGTGGCCCTGACTATGCATGAGTGTAAAATGCACAGACCAAATGCGATACCCATACAATTTGCAAAATAACATCCAAGTGTGGGAACTGCCTATATGAAGTGAGAGAAAGTGTAATACTTGCAATCTACCAGTACAAAGATTACTTCTGGGCAGTGGAAGCAGACAATTAAGCCCGAGTACATTTGGAGCAATACCTTTGACTTATGGAGCAAGTCCTCTTTACCTGTTCTCAGTGAGAGCCAACATGCATGTTGGCCAAGGTTAAGTCAGATAGAGCAACCTGCATCCTTAGCAACCATTACTATTTGACCCATAAAAGAGGACAGTTAAGCCTAAAATTAAACTTGACTTGGGGATAGTTCTTACAATTAGTCGAAGATTGTTGGGGCCTTTCATACATACATCACATAGTGGACCTGAAAGTCTGTCAGAAAAGATCACGTGTTCTCTCATGACATACCTTACTTATGCATTGAGCATTTTGCTAAAAATACGATTTTAGAAAATGTTAGTGGAGAAATTTACCTTTTAAGTTCATTCAAAATAATGTCTGCATCGGCTTAGCCAGAGGGTGGGAACGTTTGAGGGGTTGAATTCCTCCCCTGTGTCCCCTCTCCCATGGAATTGAAAGTTTCAGGAGACAGGCTCAGAAAGTGCAACATCGATGAAAGGGAAATGTTGAATGTGAAAGCAAGTTGAGGGCTAGTGTCGGTCCGAAGTGTGTGTGGGAGGGGGAGGATGTCTGGGGGCGATCTCCTCTCCCATGTCCCGCTGAGAACAAACAGGCTAAATGTTTAGCTTACTAAGCATCCGTATCAGCTCACATCTGATAGTGAAAAAGCTTTTGTGCTTGTTGGAAGAATGAAAGACAATTTTGCTGGCCGTATTGGCGATGGCGGACACCTGAACATTGGCCAGAAAGGGGGATGGTGCAATGATGAGTGAACAGAATTGGAAAAAGCATGCAGTTGGGAGCAAAAAGCACAGAGAACGTATTTACAATAATTACAGTACTTACAATTGTGAATCTTAGGGCAATTTACTCAGATATTTAGCCTGCCATGCAGGGGATGCATTGGCTAGTGGGCAATTAAGAGAGCCCATTTCAAGAGGTGTAACCCTGCGGGCTATTGCGTATTGTACATAGTAAGATTCCAGTAATTTCTGGGGGCCTTAGTTTCGTATACGGCCAGTATCAAGGCATTTTTGAAGTGAACACACAAGTTCATCCACATCGCTGCTCCCGCCAGGTATGCATGCCTATGACGGGCACATAGGGATAGGCACACGGGAGCAGAGAAATGCTTTATTGAAGTTAAAATCGACAAGCATGCAAAACAGTCTCAAGCAACTTCACATTTTTCTTTGTTGAAACAATCATAACATTATTCTCTAAGCCCTTGCTTTGTGCCAATCACTGCTTGTGCACACAAAGTACACCACTGATGAGATACTCACTGGATAAGAGATATGCAGCCTGACCTTGCAAGAATATTTGAAGCGCAAACACAGAGGCGATGAAAAAAAAAATTCAGCTGTAGAACCCCTCTCCCCTGAATCCAATGTTTAGGACTGCTATGTCTAGGACCACACTCTTTGTGCCAAATGGGCACAAGGAGTGCACCGCTTTTGGAGAGAAAAGTAGGAGAAAGAGGTTGCCCAGTGCCTGTAGCAGGCAGAACATTGTGGCCCCACCCATGGTGCCTCTCAACCTCATTCCAGATTGTGTTATCCATAACTACTGAGGGGGATGAGCATTAAAATTCTACACAGACAAAAATGTGACAAGCACATGCTTAAAACTTGGATCAGGCCTTCGTGTCGTCGAAGAGCTTCTAATTTCTGGTGCTCCCCCGAATCATCGACCACACTGTGCAGAAGAAAAGCACACCGAAAATATTGCAACTTGCTTGTTTAGAAAACTCATAAAAAGCACTCCCCCACCTTTTTTTCTTTTACTTTCCATTTACTCTTACTTTCATTATGTTAATAAACTTCAGAAGAGCTTGTTCTCAGGCTAGTTTGTACACACTGCTAAGAATGAAAACATGGAAGGAAAGCGGGACAAGAAAGAAAGGCCTACAGAACATTGATTTGCGCATGGCAATTTATATCAAAGACGGGAGTGCTGGGCCAGGGAAGTTAAGAAGCCGCCACAACAAACAGGTGGGAGGGGAGCTAGGTGAATGGCTTCGATCTCCACACAGAAACAGAAATATAGGAATGTTAGAGGACGCTGCGTTGACAACCCCGTGAATGTTGAAGAGTGTGACAGTGATTGGCTGAAAAGAGTTTCAGTGAGCTCCAGGGAGTGGGGAGGTGGATACAATAAGGGGGCCGGGGTGGTGACGCGCATTAGGGGCGGCAAAAATGAAGTTAAGTGAAAAATACGGGGATTGTCTCATTACTGCTCGATCGCTCAACACCAGATGGCCGTGGCCAGTTGCCTTAGCTGAGGTTCACCTACCCTGTCAGCACGTGCTGTGCTTGCTGCTCTGCAGTCTTTAGAATAGCCAGTCGTAAAGGCAGCATGCCCATAATGCCTGCAATTAAGTAATAGGCGACTTGCAAAATAGTGCCTGCTCTCTTCCATACATAGCCATGGCTGAACCACTCGCTAGCAAATCTGGTAAGAAAATAACGCTGACCTCCACTGTTACTCGGGCTGCAAACAAGAAGACACAAGACAGAGCGCTGTCATGTTTTTAGCACAGTTCGCTTTCCTAAGTAATGTACCAACTAGGTCATAATACACATTATATAAGTACATCAATTTGTAAACAAAATGTTATTTTTAATATAATCATTTTTAAAAACAGCACAAGGATGATAGCATAATTTTAAGCGTTGTGGCTGCATGCCTTAGTCATGAAAAACTGTTGTCAGAAGTGAAGCAAAGTTGTTTTGGCAACATAAAAATGTGCATTCTCGTTGCTAAAGCATTCCTGTCCAAGGAGTGGTAGGAGTTTCTCTTGGCGTGATGTACAACCCTCCAGATATTTATATAGTGCGAGAGAGAGAGGTGATGGGGAAGGGGGAGTGGTAGTGGCCAGTGGAGAATTCCCCCCTGAAATAAATTTGGCCACGTCACTGAATGTCTAATTCCTTGTGATAGCAGTAGGTCTTGGCTAGGTCTTGGAAATGATACCCGTGAACCTATTGAGCCTATTTGTGTTTAGTGCGGTGATGGATGTTTTCCCAAAGAAATATATAAACTGTGCAATGGAATGTTTTGTACCACCTGTAATAACTATGCTGTAAGAAAACAGAAAGGCTGAGCTTAAATGTTGTAGGAAATCTCTTAAGAGGGTCGAGAATAGGTAAAGATGACTAACTCTCGTATTCTCTACTCAACACTCCACCTGTACACAAGTGCACAGCAGCACCGCTCCTTGACAGAAGCGATTGCTTAGCTTTAATCAAACTTCATGTCAATTATTGTGAAACACAGCGTCGTCTTCAGTCGAGGGGTGGTGCTGTGCTCAGCTCAGTGGAATGAAGCTTCCAGTCATAGATGGTTCCAGAATACAGGGTAAGTGACCTCACATTTTACTCTCTTCATCGTGAAGTCTAGACATCAACGTTTCGGTTTGAACAAGTAATGTTTGAAGTGCTCTCTCATGCATATGTTTGCTTTAAGGCAGAGTCAACTTACTATTTCCTGCTTCTGCCACGTGAAAATGATACAAAAATATTTCAATAAAATGATTTTGATCTAGGTGGTACACACTCTCCGCAAGGTGATTAAATGTTTGTGTAATAAAAGAAGCACTACTCGTGCTGGTCAGCATCCGCAGCAATATGTCCACCAAGATATCTTTTTTGTCTCAATATATTCAATAGCGGTGCAAATTTAAGAGGTTATGCAGCTAACATGTAGCTGTTTACTTGTGTCTCGAGAACATGCAGCTTTAGGTGAGAGGAGCGCTATATTGCAAGATACAAACGAACATTTTTAGACTGCTTGTTTTATTTTTGTATGAAAAACAATTGTGAAGGTTCTAATTGCAATGTAATACAGTAGGTGTTGGCAACGCAAACAAGCCATGCAATGTGTATGCATTAGAAATGAACTATCCAGATGAGGACCGCCCCCGATATATTGTCAATGCTATAATATCAAATGCTGTGACATTTAACACATATGGTGACTAACAAAAATGGATAACTAAAGCAAGAGCAGCATTAATAAAACAACAATATCAAGCTTAGAACGACAGAAAGCTGAGCTAGTTGGTAAGGATTCATTATGCAAAAAAGAAGTGAAGTGAGAAGTGAGCGTTCGTGTTGTGTACTTCTCTACTCTTGTGTCCTGCCTGCACGCCTCACTTCTTTTTTGAACAATATCAACTGCAAAATTTATATAATTTTTCTCAAAACTTTTATCTTCGCATAAACTGGCCTCACACAATTTGGGCGGCTTTGCCAACAACCTTAACATTTCACTAGTGCCGATTCTAGCTTCCCTTATGCTCAACTGCAATGTTTTGAACGTCAGGGCATGTGCAAGTGAAAATTAGTTTGTGATGGCCATGTGGGTCTTAGTTTCTCTGCCTGAATAATAAGGAGAGGAGGGCAATATAATTGCCTTCGGAACTTTTAAGCAGAAAAAGCATGGTGGATGAGGAGCAGTGGCCAGGATAAAACATTTCAGGAGTTCAATGTAGTAAGGATACAGGAGTAATATGATTAACTTTGCAAGAATATGAGGCCATTATAACACTAGGGGAAACAGACTGGCCAATCACATAATGAATTTTCAAATATTGTAACTGATCTAGAACACCTTGCACGGCTGCTGCAATTAGAAAAAAAATGGAGCATTGTCTTAAAAAGACAGCTTTTTTGTTTGTTTACTCTGCTATACCACTGTGCACATTATTATTACTTTTTTTTGTTTTGGAACAGAAAGTCACCATATGTCTGGAGGTTTTATATCACCTTCTTGGTGTGCTCACGTTATATTAATTGTTCGAAAACATTAACATTGTTGCTTGGTTTATTGCCCAAGTAGACCGGCATGTAACAACTAAGGAAGCAGGAGTGTGAATATGCACACCCTGTATCCAGTCAACCCCTATATCAATCAACTTTGTACAATTATACCTCCATATATTGAACTTTAAGGTAACAAACCATTTTACTTTGCAGAACTTATTTGGTGTGCATATAGAATGAAATCTTCAATTTATTAAATTCTGTTTATCTGCAACTTCAATTTAATGAAACCATAAATTCTTCTAAAATTTAAATGAGGATATGTGTTGCATTTGAACTGTAAATTCTATGGACATACAACCGCATTTCGGGAGTAAGGCTTCACGATTTCCTTCCCAAGTTTATTCGACTTAAAGGCAAAATTCTGCATCAAAGTTATAAAACGACCACAGGCGATAAGCAACTGAATGCAAGGTATCTGGTACAGACAGACGTGGGAAAACTTACAAATCACAATAGCACACATTCAGGCGAGTATGTAAACAGGCGAACTAAGCAGGGAACAAAAACAACACAGCACTGCTTTAATAGGTTCCGCCGAATGATCAGAGTTTCCTCAGAGTTGGTGCAAGCACGCATCCGCAGATAACACGGGCTCCCACTGTGCGTTGCCCAATACTTCGAGAGCTGACGCCTACACGACCACCCGGGGAGGTTATAGCACTGATAGCACTTGTTTCTGCTCTGATCGTTCAGTGTTCGAATGATGTCGCGACAACGCAAGTACTTGCAATGGGGAACCAGCGCTGGAGTTTTCACGATGCCTGCAGCGCTACTCTGGCGGTCAGAACGTGCACAATGCAGCCGCTCCCACAGATGAAAATTGCTACTGGTAGCGGCGTTGCGTGCGCTGAAAGTCGGAGGAAAACAAAAGGACACCGACGGTACTGTTGCGTATACAAGTGTCACTACATCAGAATGAGGGAGGATGTATCCTTCTGCGTCTTTCCATCTAAACCCTACGAACAAGAATGGCGGCGGCGTTGGATCCAAGCAGTCAGGCGAGCGGAGTAAGTTCCCTTCTTGTCGCCCTGTCAAGCAGTGTCGGACTGGTTTCTAAATCGAATTTCACATGTGTGCTTGGTTTATTCGATAGTGAAGACGGTCAGCCGTGGCAGCCAGTACCAAACAGCAGAATCTGCAGTCGGCATTTCGTCTGAAACGAAATGAGCAATAGAATGCACCATCCGGCATATGTACCAACCATTTTTCCTTTGCAATGCCACCGCCAAGCTCCTTCCGATGCCACCACACTAAGTGAACAATACGAAAGGTAAATAGTTTTCATTCATTGCCAAGAATTATGTGGCATAGAAGCTGCCTTGTAATACGAGTTGTGTGCGTATACTTCCGGCGCACGCGCGACTAAGCCACCTATGTGTTTTTAAAAATGTGCATGCCGATGAGGACTCGGCGCTGAGATGCATCCAAAATTTATGTAATTAGTGCTAAATGTAAGCAGGATTCTTACGGATCAAGCAGTGGAGCACTCTAACCTTTGCTTGCCCGAGTCAGCTGATGCTATAAAGCTTTCTTCTCCATTGACTGCTGTGGCGAAGTAACATCAGAATTTCTTATGTCTATAGCCAGAGAAGTATGGATATGTCTTCAGGCCAACTACCGAAACCATAGCGCAGCAAGACCGGCGCCGTAGCTGCTAGATTGGCGAGGCAGGCTGCCACACAAGCACGGGAACGGCACACGGCGCAACCGTTAAGTATATGCACGTGCTCGCCGCGACACTGAAAAATATATAAAGCTCAAAAAGCTTCTTCTTCACTTGATTTCGCTAGCTTCTTTACGAAAACTGTCCACTTGGAGCGGCGTGAAAACGGAAACATGCGAACTATGAAACGGCCGCGGACGTGTCGTCTGGTCGAGCGGCTGGAATATGCCGCGTTTCGTCGCCAGGGCGGCGTGCAACGCACTCTTTTCGACGCGCCGCCTATCCAGCGCTGGTTCCCGACAACCATAGAGTTTCATATCAGTATACCTAGAGGGAAATCGCGCTGCGATCGTTCGATCATCATGGGAATGATGGGAAGTACAGGCTTCGGATTGGCGTTCTGTTGACTAGCGAATTAGTCTACAAGTATTTTTTTGGCAGTTTTGGTTTCGCCCCAAGCGCAATTGCTATAACCTGCAGTGGTACAGTGCAATGCAAAGATCTTTGTTCTGTTGCTCGAAGTGGCGATAGCGCGCTGGGCCGATATGTGTGTCGAGGTGTGGTGTGGAAGCCCTGACGAGAAAGCCACGGCATCGTAAGCGTTGAAAGAACATGTTTTGAGCGTTTGGACCTTGGTTAAGTGTGTTAGGTTGGTGCTGTAGCGTTACGTGCTTTATGAAACTTGAGTATAGGAAAAAGAACGCACTACTGATACAAGACAATTGTACTAGCTTCTAGTGACTTCACAATCAAATTTAATTGAGGGCTTCATTATGCATTGCTCGTTTATGTGCTCATTGAAATGCGTGTTTTAGGACTTTGAGAACACAAACTTACTTGTGACAGGAAAGGTTGCTGCTTCCTGGCTGTAGTATAGTGTGGAAAAATGGATAAGTGCAAAGACACGGCATAACGCTTCGGAAGCGGTACGTCAATATAAAATATAATGAAGCATACCCGTAGGAGGCCACAAGCATCATGGGCAAATACCGTTTGCACATGAACTAACCAGTCAAACAAATAAACAAACTAACCATGGCAGCGAAGACCACTTAAATTGAATATACAACGCAGAAACACCTCGAAAAGGTTTCACCATAAATACAGGTTACATCCTGTTTCACAGTCGCTCATAAGAAATGTGCAAAATGCACTACCGCCGCCTTTTAAATATCCAATGGGAGCCAAACCAAATCAGCATTAATTGGCTATTCGGGTGAACGCAGCGAGGGTGTTACGTTACAGCAACCTCTTGTGAACGCAACGCACCCGTTCAAACGACTGGGTACGCGCAACGCCGGCCGAACGCAGGGAACGCAGACACTTGTTTTGTGTAGCCATATCCACGTTTTGGACGAAGCCTCTTACAACACCAGCCAACACAAGCCTCGTCATGCCGTCATGAAAACGAGACTCTCATAGACGGTGGCGCCAGATTTAGTAACTCGATGTTTTTTGATACCGGATTTGGCTGCTGGTGGTTTCTCCCATATTCAAGACCAGTGCTCTCTACCTCGTGTGCAACATGACAAGCGTGAGTACCCCTAGAAGCTGTAGTACTAAACGCCTTCACTAAATGCAACACCCATTCGCCTGTGAGCCAGGTCAGTTAGCATCGTGCAAGCGATCTCGATCGGCGTGGTAAAAGGACTTCGCCGCTCATTTCGGTATACCACACAAAGGTCGCTCTCCATAATTGAAGTTATTTCAAATCAGAACATTTCAGTCATATCAAATGTATGGCCAAGGACATCGGGGAGTTAACTATGAAACGGAAGATAATCATCCTAGGGGACATGAATGCACATTTGGAATACTTTGACGGGGCGACAGATGCAACAGGGCAGATGTTACTACATTTTTGTGAGGCCCGTGATTTTGTAAAGCTTAATACTGAATTAAATGCGACGAGAAGATAACATGGGAAAGAAATAACTCCCACTCGACAATCGGCTACTGCCTAATGTCCACAAACTGTATGAACGGCTGGGAGGTATGGAAATTGATGAGGAAGGTACAAAAAGCCTGGGGAGTGATCGCAAACGAATCAAAATCAGTTTTGGAAAGACAGTATCACTGATAGAAACTAAAGAAAGGAAAGGTATGAGCAAACTGAATGATGGGCAGCTACAAGAAGTGGCGAAAAACATTGAAAACATAGTATCCAAGCAACCGCAAAGGGCATGGACATACGACGAGTTAATAGGTATTTTTAAACGAGAGCTAGAGAAGGGACAGATTAGGAAACTAGGAAGTAAGCAGGGAAAACATACACCAAAAAGCTGGTGGGACCGACAGGTTACGGAGGCCATAGAGCAACGCAAAGATGCATGCAGAAAGCACAGAGCAGCAAAGAAAAGCGAAGCCCCACCAGAAGAGGTGGAGACAAAATGGCAGAAATACCTTGCAATGAAAAGAGAAGCATTGGCATTAATTCAAGCCAAGATAGCAAAAGTTGGGGTACAGTGGTTGTTGCAGATACGAAAGAAAGACAGAAATGCCTCTAAGAAGTTTTGGGAACACATAAAGCAACAGAGTAAGAAGACAGAGTTGGTTCAGCACTCACTGACCACACCAGAAGGAACAAAGGTAGAGGGACAGGAAGCTCAGGAATATATTAGGTTAACAATAGAGGGAGCATTTGCAGAGCCAAAGGGTAGGGAAATGGAGAACAATGACAACAGCAGGACAGAATTAGAGGAGGAGAACAGAGGGATGACAAGTAAGGAACGGGACAGAATTGAACACAAGGTCCACATGGGAACAGCAACAGGACCTGATGACATATGTATGAAATCAATGAGCATGTTAGGCCAGAAAAGTAAATTAAAATTATGACAACTTATTGAACAAATAGTTGTAGGGGCAGATGTTCCACAGGACTGGAAATCAAGCAGAGTGATATTAGTTTACAAAGGTAAGGAAGCAAGGACAACATTAAATCCTGCAGGCCAATAACTGTCACATCAGTTATATACAGAGTAGCATTGCAGATGGTGAAAATGAGAACGGAAGAATGGGCAGAAGGGGAAGAGATCTTTGGAGAGCTGCAGAATGGATTTCGAAAGTAAAGAAGGCTAGATAATAATTTATTTGTTATAACACAATGCATAGGGATAGCGGCAGCCAGGCAGAAACCGCTATGGATAGCTTTGTTAGACATTAGAGGAGCCTATGATAATGTAAACAGAGAAAAGTTATGGAACCAGATGAAGGAATGTGGTCTAGATAGAAAATCGGTTGGATTCCTACAACAAGTTTATACAGATAATGAGGTAGAGATAACATAGCAGGGGGAAACTACAAAGCCAGCTAAAATAAGAAGTGGTCTCAGGCAGGGCTGTGCAATGTAGCTCCTGCTTTTTATGATTTACATGATCTAAGTGGAAAAAAGGCTAGAAAAGAGCACAATAGGAACCGACATAAGCTATATGCTGGAAGGGCAGAAGGTAGCTTAAGTACTAGCCGGGCTGATGTATGCAGATGATATTGTACTGCTTTCTGACACCCGAGTAGGGCTACAGGAACTAATGAGGATATGTAGTGAGGAGGGAGAAAAATTTGGACTGCTATTCAGTTGAGAGAAGTCTGCGATAATAGTATACAATGGAGAAAGGGGTGAACCATTGAAATACAAGGCACTAAGATTGATCATGTTGAAAAATACAAGTATTTCGGCATATGGGTAAACGAGGGCAAGAAGTATTTGGAAGAACATGAAAAAATTATGATTGAAAAAGTGAAAAGGAACTTAGCTGTAATGAAACACAAGGCACTATGGAACTATAACAGGTACGAGGTGCTTAGAGGGGTATGGAAATGGGTTATGGTACCTGGCCTCGCATTCGGAAATTCAGTACTGTGCATGAAATCGGAAGTTCAGGCATGCATGGAAAAAAGACAGAAGTGTAGGCAGGTTGGCCTTAGGAGCGCACGGGAACACCGCTAATGAAGGAGTGCAGGGGGACACGGGATGATGGAACAGATGTCATTCAGATTCAGATTTATTGGTTCCAAAAACAGAAGTAATTACATGACAAATATACAGATGAGGGTCCCAAAGTGAAAGAACTGCAGTGGGACGCTCGGTTAATAATAACAACATTGATGGTGATATCAATAGTCAGCAAATTAGTGTATTATAAACAACATCTACAGATCAAATACATCATTAGACATGTCATTTACAATCAAACACAAAAAAGCACGTTATAAAAGAAAGTCGGAAAAAAGCATGGGTGAAATACAAGAAATGACATGTGAGATAAAACTCAAAGGTACACCGCCAGATCGTAGTTAAGTTATCGCAGGAAATGATGCTTAAGGTGATTTTTAAAAATTGCAAGAGAAGTACAGGATTTTATGGTTGATAGTAATTCATTCCAAAGAGAAATTGCAGCGAAGGAAGATGTTTTTTTGCCGTAATTGGTATGAACCATGGGTAATAAGAAATTGTTGTTAGCCGCAAATCTGGTCATATTTTTATTCTGCAAAAGGTCAGTTGCAATGAACGGAAACGTAAGGTTATTATGAAGCAACTTGTGGAGTAAGACGAGTATGTTAAACTGGAACAAATTATTAATAGGCAAGATATTATACGCGCGAAGTAACAAAGAGGCATAGGATTGCATGGAGCTAGAAGTGATAATGCGTAGTGACTGATTTTGGATATGTTGAATTCATAAGTGACAAGCGTACGTGTTGCCCTATGAAACAATGCCGTAATTAATGTGACTATGAATGGACGCATAATACAACGCTAGCAGAGCCTCATGAGAAAAAAAAGGGCGAGCTTTGATTAATGCACGTATACCAAACGCAGTCTTGTGCTTGAGATGTTGGAAGTGAGAGCGAAATGTAAGGTTAGGGTCAAGATGTATGCCAAGAAAAGTGACATCGGTGCTAACGGGAATTGAATGAATTCCAAGCTTTACTTCAGGAATAGAAGTTAAGGCCCTTTGAGCACTTTTGAATAACATAAATTTAGTTTTTAAAAAATTAAGAACTAAGTAATTGTTGCTACACCATTTTATAATGTTACTCAATGCAATATTTAATTTAGAAGTAAGAGTAGTAACAGATTTGTCAGATGAAGATATGGTTGTGTCATCTGCATATAAAATGCAATGAACGCAGTTGGTGGAGTTAAGAGAATCCGGAAGATCATTAATATATAAAAGGAAAAGCAAAGGGCCCAGAACTGATCCCTGTGGTACACCTTGGTTAATACATTTTGTTACTGAGAAAGTATTTGCTGCATGTACTGTGTACGGCCGGTCAAGTAAATAATTTTTTAAGAATGTTAGCGCAGGACCGGTTATACCATAAGAGTCAAGTTTATTAAACAGGACTTGATGGTTAATCAAGTCATAAGCTTTACTGAAGTGTAAAAATACAGATCCGACTAAGTTTCCCGAATCAATACATTCAATACATCAAAGGTAGAGAGGCAATAAGTAAGCTAAAATATGAACAGACACTCGCAGCACTGGGGGAATAAAGGTAGGCGGGAAAAGTGTACAAATATCTATACATGAAAAATTTGCACACAAAGTGGACACTCAGAATTAGGAAGCTGAGGATTCTCATGGTTCTACTGTGGGAAAGGAGGTGAAGGAGACCAAAAGAAAAAGGAGAAAAAAAATGCTCGGAAAGCCAGTGCTAGGTATTGTATAGGACACAAAAACAGGAGACAAAAAGAGAGCTCTTATTTGATAACTCGCAGGGCAGCTCACTATTATTCAAAGCTAAGACGGGGGTTCGAGAATGAAAACGTACAGGGTTAAATTTGAAGCCGTCGACCTTTTATGCACAGCTTGCAAAGCCGAAATTGAGACCACAGAGCATATAGCGCTGAGGTGCACAGACCTTCGTCCAACTCCGGCTGAGGGAACAGTGACAGATATGAAAGGGGCATCAGGTTTTCCCATGGAACGAGGGCAAATAGGCGAGAAAAGAGGCAGTAACAAAAGGGAGGCTAGAAGATTGGTGGAGAAAATCAAGGGAGAGGTACTGTATTTACTCAATTCTAAGCACCCCCTTTTTTTCACGATCGCGATGCCCAAAGTGAGGGGGGGGGTGCTTAAATTCGAAAAATCTAGGATGACCCCCCCCCTCCCTCTTTTAGCTGCGACATCACAATGAGGCGGGTGCGAGAAATAAAATTTTATTTTGCAAACATCCAAAAGAAAAATCGGTGCAGACAGGGAACCCACCATCGTGTCGGATGCTCAGTTACTATCACTGCCACTCGAGTTCGTCGCAATGCTTGAACCCCCGCTCTCGGTATCCCACAGCAGGCCGTCTTCCATTCCGTCGAAGTGGTTTGTGATCGAGCACTTCTTACATGATTTGACCACAACGTCCACTTGGACCCGCTTCCAAGCATCCGAAATCCACTTTGCGATTGTTGATTGGGACGCCTTCTGCAGCTTTCGTCGTACAGTCCGGCTGTACGGCGTACTCGCGCCGCAGATGCCGTGTTACCTCGGGACTCGGACTATCTGACAGCTCCAGCTCGATGACACAGTGAGCAAGCACACTTGGCAGCCATGGCTACGTGCTCCTCCTAACAAGGGGGGGTGCTTACATACGCATGCAAACTTTTTTCCATGTTCTGGTAGTTGTTGACCCTCTACGTACAACAGCGTGATGTGGAATGTAATGAATACAAGACATAGCGCACCACTACTTTCCAGTCTACATTCAGGAAGGCGTGTTCTCATATACATTTTAATAGCCGAGTCATATTCCGCAGCAAAATCCTTATTAAATTTTATTTTCTTCCCCACAGATGCACTCGCTTTAAAGTTTCTCTTTGATTGCTGTCTAGCTACTTGCAATCTTTCCATGAGAAGGCTACCTCATAGCGACCGCCGTCAAATCCAACTTTGCTTTGAAACAGTTCAACGACTGGTAAAAGGATTGAGCTTTTCTAAACTGTCCTCTTCTGTCAAAATTCCGGTGCTCACAAACTCCCAGAACTTTTGCCGTGCTTGGCATAAGCACCCAGCGCACCTGGGCCACCAGCATCCATGACACCACAACTGCCAGTCGTCTTGTCCCATCTGCGCGACCTCGGGCACCTTCTTTGGCAACGGCACCAACAAAGTCAACATCGAAGAATGGCTTGGCACATACGAATGCATCGCTGCACACAAGCGATAGGACCCGACATTGATGCTCACAAGGCCTGGTCGTTTGTCAGCATGGTAGGACAGCAGAGTACAAGCCCGCTGCAGAGTTCCGTCTTTTACAATACCCAGCACCTCCACCAAAAATGAAATGGGCAGAGATATAAGGTTAAATGGGACTATGGTTCTGCAGAAGATATCGCCGGTAAAACCAGTATGGCCAAATGTTAGGCTAGCCCCACTACGTCATCTCTTTCATCTAATTGGTAATCAACGTCTTTGTCCTACCCGTGGCACCGTGACATAATGTTCCATCTTTACAATCAGCTGGTAGTTTCAGACATAATGTTCCAATATCAGCTGGTAGTTTTCAGACATGTTTTTCTTGACATCTTTTAAGATTGGTATGACTGGCGGTTTCCATTCTTGTGGAATCTGACCAGTCATTAAAGATTGATGAAAAATATGAAATAAAAACCTGCTGAGAGACAGTATTCTTTAGTAATTTACAGTTAATATTGTCAGTACCTACTGACGATGAAACTTTTCAATTATTAAGTGATGAATAATATCATCAATAAACACCCTTATACTGTGATGTATGCAAAGGTTGACCATTATTTTAAAACCTGGGTTCTATTTATCCCGAATGCCTTATTCATGTGCATAACTGGTGTCAGCTATCTTAATTGCCTATTTCAGTTAAAGTTGCACTATATGGGTTTGTGCCAAATTTGCCTTGAATAATCTAAATGAAAGAAAGATTGACGTAGGTTCAACACTGTGCCAGAAGTGCTAGCTGCTGTGCGAAATCAGCTTCTTGCTGGTGCTCAAATCTGTGCCGGGTCAAATGGCTGTTCCATCACTGCACAAGGTACTTTACATTTTCTAGTCAATGCAGCATAAACTGTGCTCCACTGCCTCAAGTATACTCTAGCACTCCAACTGGTACACTAAAAGACTGCTTCATGTTTTCAATTCAAAGTTGTTGGGAACGGATGGGATTTGCAAGCATTATGTGACTCATCATAAGAACAGTTAGTGCCATTGGGAGAGATGTGTGTCGTATCATCGAATGAATGCTGCTGCAGGCCACAGTGGAACATTTATTGGCTTGGCTCTTGGTCTTGCACAAGAACATATCCTCTGCGAAACGGCCGGTCAAGTATTTGCAAAGTATATACTATTGGGGCTGTACAGCATATTGTGTGTCCACCCATTCATTGTTCAGTGCACATGCTTCCAACACTGCGGGTGCATCCCCTAAACGTGCAAAATCATTTCATTGTCTTGTCTCACTGACCCAACTTTGCAGCAATAGGTTAGAGCATGTGATCTCTTGGCACCCTAAACAATATTTAGATGAAGACAACATGCTGTTTGGAGTCCAGTATGGTTTTATGGAAGGCTTTTACTGTCACTCAGCTTATTGCCTCTTATCACGACTTGGAAGTTAATAACAGGGAACAAATAGAGGTGGTATATTTTTAGATTTTGCCAACACATTTGATTAAGTGCCTGAACATAAAGCTCCATGTAAGCTTTACGCAGTCGAATAGACACTAAATCTATGCATTTTATCAGAGCCTATATTGAAAATTGGTGTTCAGCACGTCGAAGTCGGAAATCGTATTTGAGGCATTTCCTTTCACGTCAGGTGTAGCATAATATAGGAGTCATTCTTGCGACCTTTTCTTTTCCTAATAGTCACTGACAAAGCAAAAATGGTTGGATATATTGTACACAGTAGTTAAATCGCAAGCTGATGAAACTAAGCTCAGCAATAACCTTGATAAGATTTGCCACTGGTGTGAAGGGTAGAGAATGAGCTTAAACATTAATTAGTACTGTGTTTATGGAGATAAGCAGCAAGGAGACACCTTTACACTTTCCCTATTTTATTGGCAACACCTAACAATGTTTCTATCTATTAGTACCTCGAGGTAATTCTAACAACACATCAGGTGAGACAAGCATATTGAAAACATTTGCATGAGCGCTCTCAGAAGTTCATGGACCTTTGTTGCAAGTCGAAAGGAGCCCCTATACAGGTAAATGTATATGGGCGTTTGCTATGCTGTCAGACCTACCTTTTAATTTGCATAAGCTTTGCGGGATCCATTTGCCAATAAACTTTTGGTAAAATAAAATTATTACAGCAAATAGCAGTTAGCTTCATCTGTAATTTCTGCAGAAAAACTGATAGTATGTCGCAGATGCTGAGTAACTCTCAATCTTCAATAGTTACAGGGAAGACACGCTAGACAAACTACAACTCTTGCATTTAGTGACAACAGAGTCCAGCATTATAAAATAATCTTACCTGTATGCTTCCTTTTGTGCCAGCATTTGTCATTACCAAAGTAGAATGATACAGGACCTATGTGCTGTGAATAATGTTTATAGATAGTAATTTTTTTCTGAGACAAAGAAAGGAATGAATAGCCTAAGAGCGTTGCTGAAATTAGGTATCTTGTCATACTTGTGATTTGTATTGTTTTGCTATAATATTGTTTTCCAATGTTTGTGTTTTTTGTCCCTTGATAACATTTTCTGTATATTCATTCCTCGGACTCAAGGGAGGCGGCAGCATTTATAAATAAAATTTCAGAGGTAACTATCTACCGCAACAGGCAATACCATGAAACCTAGGTCGAGATGAACTGCTGCTGTTCTTTATTTGATCTTCAGGCCCATGATGGTATTACTGAATATTTTGGCTCTTCCACTTGACTATACAATGGCAGCTTGCACTAATACCAAGCTCCTATTCTTCTCACTATATCTTACCGTTAAAAAATCTTTTAAGCAAAAATTTGTGAAAATTTCATAAACTTGGCCGTGAGCAATCATAAAAAATATATATTTTCCAAATCAATATGGTTAACCTGCTGTGCTCTGATTTGTTCTAAAATCACCGCAAGGACATTGAATGAAGAAGAGGCTCGTCTTTACCACTACCATCTATGTAATTTCACTTCTTCGGCATTGTATATCTACATGTTTATTTTTCAATGAAAAGCACGATTTGGTTAACCTGTCTTGTTTTCTTGGTGCAGCATTGAAGCATTCCAGCTGTCCAGCAAATCCAGATGGTGCAGTTACATGAAGGATACCGCCCCGCTGCAACTCCTGTGTCTATGAGATGGATAAATTGTGACCAGGAGTTCTCACCAGGATCCATGCAGGCCGGCGTGTGTTTGAATTCCATTTGTGCCCTTGGAACTTCTCACGAACATTCAAGCTGAAGCAACACCTGCACACTCGCAAAGCCAAAAGGCTATTTCAGTGCCCTCAGAGCTTTTCACAAAAAGTTAACCTAAAGCAGCACCTGTGCATCCACAGAAGAGAAATGTCATTTCATTGCTATTTATGCCCTCAGAGCTTCTCACGAACGAATGCTCTCAAGGACCACCTGTGCACCCACACAGGTGAAAGGCCATTTCAGTGCCCTTCGTGTCCTCGAAGCTTCTCACGAAATAGTGCTCTGAACCGGCACTTGCACACCCACACGGGCGAGAGGCCATTTCAGTGCCCGTCATGCCTTCAAAGCTTCTCACAAAAGATTCATCTGAACCAGCACCTCCGCACCCACACAGGCGAGAGGCCATTTCAGTGCCCTTTGTGTCCTATAAGCTTCTCACGAAAGTATGCTCTGAACTCGCATCTGTGCACCCACACAGGCGAGAAGCCATTTCAGTGCCCTTCATGCCCTCAGAGCTTCTCACAAAAGAGAACACTGAACCACCACCTGCGCACCCACACAGGCGAGAAGCCATTTCAATGCCCTTCATGCCTTCGGAGCTTCTCACAAAAGATTCATCTCAACCAGCACCTGCGCACCCACACAGGCGAGAGGCCATTTCAGTGCCCTTTGTGTCCTATAAGCTTCTCACGAAAGGATGCTCTGAACTCGCATCTGCGCACGCACACAGGCGAGAAGCCATTTCAATGCCCTTCGTGCCCTCAGAGCTTCTCACATAAGTGTACCCTAAACCAACACCTACGCACCCACACAGGCGAGAAGCCATTTCAGTGCCCTTCATGCCCTCAGAGATTCTCGGATAAGAATGTTCTGATCCGACACCTACGCACCCACACAGGAGAGAAGCCATTTAAGTGCCCTTTATGCCCTCAGAAATTTTCACAGAAGAATCATCTGAACCGGCATCTGCGCACCCACACAGGGGAGAAGCCATTTCAATGCCCTTCATGCCCTCAGAGATTCTCGTATAAGCATGTTCTGAACCGACACCTGCACACCCACACAGGAGAAGCCATTTCAGTGCCCTTTATGCCTCCAAAGCTCACAAAAGTCGATATGGAAGGTTCACCTGGACTTCCACTAATGTGAGAGGCTGTTTCAGAGCCGTTCATGCCCTGAGAACTTCTTGTGGAAGTCTATTAAACCAACAGCCTCGCATCCATACAGGCGGGCAGCCATTTCAGTACCCTGCATGCACTCAGCAATCCTCAAAAGTCCTTACTGAAGAATGACGTGTGTATCCACTCAGCAAGAAGCCATGTTAGTGCTCATCATGTACTCGGAGGTGCTCATGGAAGTTCGCACTGAACTTCACTTCCACTAATGTGAGAGGCTCATTCAGGGCCCTTAATGTTCTGAAAACTGTTGGAAGTCTGCACTGGACCGACACCTGCTCGTCCACACAAAGTGCGTGGTGAAGGACCACCTGTGTATCCACTCAGGGAGACTCCATGTCTGGGCTCTTCATGTCTGAGAGTTACTTGCTGAAGTTCGCACTGAACTGACACATGCACAACCCACATAAACGAGAAGTCGTTTCAGTGCCACTTATGCTGTCAAACCGTCGGACACAAAAGCTGCCTCAATAGGCATCTTGCCACCACAAGTGCACCTGACACATGCAATGCAGCAGCGCTGAGTTGTGTGCACTCCTCATTGTTCCTTCTTGTTTTTCATGTTTTTCTTAGTTTTCTCATGGAATCTCAGCTTATGTGTATGCCTGTAGATCTATACTAGCATGAATCATTGTAAGTCTTCACTTTTCATTAATATGATGTTTAAGCTCTTTGTCTTGCAAACAAGCACTTCTTGCTGCATTCAAGCATTTAACTGCTCTTTACTAAAGAGTTGTGCTAGTTCGTTTCAGTGCACTAAATAAAATTTGGGATTGGGTTTTGCTAATTATTGATATTTCAGTACTTGCACTAATATCATGTAATGCTTCAAATCATTCACATTTACTGTGCTGAGAATTTGAGTGGCTATTGCTATGTAATGCAGTTAAAACATCCTTTTCTCAGGAATTGAAATTATGCAATTTTTCTGCTTTTTTGATTCCTACTACGATTCAAATAGTTTCAGTGATGCTAAATGTACTGGTAGGAAAATCTTTTGCTCATAAGGGTCCATGCAGACCTTTTTGCTTCATAATAAAACATTGTTCTCATAGATTGCAGGCCCTTTAATGTTTATGCCATCCTTAATCCTTTCAGTGTCGCTTCTTCCCCCCAGATAATATAGAAAAACAATGACCTATTTTCGGTTATTTGGAAGGGAAGAAATGACATGGGTGATGGCACGTGCATTCTTCGTATGGACCTTATACTCAAGTTTTCGTTTTCTGTAACCTACTCAAAAGAGATTTGTTAAATGAGAAAGACAGTCATTCTAGATGCACTGCTTAACCAAGTGTTCGCTGCGGTTGTGTGCATAATAAAAAAGGTAAGTTACGGAGATAAACACAACAATCTAGTCCTCACTTAACTGAATGTGTTTGCATGACAGAATCCGCTACTTTCCTCAGCTGTCCAATCAGGCCATTCATTCTGAACTCAAGCAGATGTTTCAAAAGGCAGCTGTATAGGCATAGCTCACATTCCTGTCATGGGAAACTCAATGTGCAAAGTGCTGATAACATCAATATGAATTGAACTCTGCGAATGCATTCACAAAGTGCCATAACTGCAGCAGTCTGCATGCAGCCTACTCTGGATCATATGTAATATTAAAAAAGGGACAAGGTAATCTAGGTAGAACTTTAAAAAAATTGTCTTGCAGTGCATAGAGGACGTGCATAGTTTTCAGGTGTAAACTAGGGCGAGTCAATTCACTGGTGCTGGTATGCGTTGTCTCTAGTTGATGGGAGACATGACCCCACCCTGTTCACCTCCTGGAGCACTGCTGCTTGGTACAAGGAATATTTCACAGAAACTGTTCTGGAAAGACAACCACCTTCTCCTCCAGCTCCCGACTCTTCCATAGCTCCACCTGAGCCCGTGGAGGTAGGCTTTCTTGACACTGCGGAGCAGTGACCACTGAATCCCAAGGCCTTTCTGACTGGTATGGTCAAGATCAGCTAGCATAGGTTGAAAATTGCCTTCATGCAATCATCCTCTTCTGAACCAATCTGCCAGCCCCTCCAGCTCTGCTTAACATTATGGAGGTAGCGGCTAGCCTATCAGCCTTAGTGCCGAGAGGGCAGCATGCCGCTGAGCATGCCAAAAAAGTATCTCTGTGTAACTGCCCCACACAATCCTGCAGCTTACTTTGAGTACCATCTAGACTTAACAGTTGCTCTTAGTTTTCTTCCATTTCTCCAGGGCAACCTAAACAGCAAAATGTGCTGCTTGAGGCCACTTGCAAAATATGACATTTGATTCCATTTTAAGCACATAGCACTGTGTATTCAAAAGGCTAACCTCACTCCGAAACACAAATTTCTTTAAGAAATTTGCAATGATTGCATACGTTCTGCCTATCCCTCAAGTGGAATGGCAACTGTAGAAAGGTGTGTGTGTGTGTGTGCGCACGCGCGCGTTACGGGGATGTTGGGAGTATAGAACATTGTATTTATAATACATATACAAAATGAGTCAGATTAGAAAAAATGGCTGACCAACAACCACACGCAGCAGCCAGCGTCCCGCGATCTTCCTCTGTCTTCTTTCATCCTTCCGTAACAGGACCCCCAGGTGGTGAAGCGCCGTCTCGGTGCATGGTATGCGATGAACTGCACGCTAAGTATGCCTTCAGCCACGAAACGTGCACGACGTGAACAGGTGGGTTTTACGTACCAAAACCACTTTCTGATTATGAGGCACACCGTAGTGGAGGACTCCGAAAATTTCGATCACCTGGGGTTCTTTAATGTGCACTTCCATCTAAGTACACGGGTGTTTTCGCATTTCGCCCTTATCGAAATGCGGCCGCCATGGCCGGGATTCGATCCCGCGACCTCGTGCTCAGCAGCCCAACACCATACATAGCCACTGAGCAACCACGGCGGGTGGTTGAGACGTTCCGTAAGACCGTTCGTTTGTGGGTGGTAGGCGGCAGACAGCTTGTGTCAGTGGCACAAGAGCGCAGGAGGTCGTCCACAACTCGAGACAAGAACGAGCAGCCGCGGTCTTTAAGTAACTGTCGAGGTGCAGACCGCTCTGGAGAATGACATCGTGAAGGAGAAAATCGGCGACGTCAGTTGCGCAACTAATTGGCAACGCCTTTGTTATCGCGTAGCTTGTCGAGTAATCAGAAGCGATAGCGATCCACTTATTCCCTCTAGTCGTCGTCGGTAAAGGGCCAAGCAGGTCACCGCCTACGCGAAAGAATGGTTCAGAGGGAACTTCAATTGGATGGAGACGCCTGACAGGTGCCAGGGGAGGTTTCTTCCGGCTTGACACCATTCGCAAGTTGCGACATAACGACACACAGAGCAGTAAAGTCTACCCGGCCAGAAGAACTGGCGTTGTACGTGGTTGTATGTACGAAAAACTCCAATGTGTCCCACCGTCGGTGCAACGTGAAGTTCGAGAACGACGGATCACAGATGACGAGGAAGGACAAGGAGCAACTCAGGGCCATCGTGGTTGATATTGTGGCGATAAAAGATGCCGTCACAAAGCACGAACATTCGGCTCGTGCCGTCGGTGCGGCCCGATTGCACTTCGAAGTTCCCGTGACGGCATGGGGGAAACTACAAAACCAGCTAAAATAAGAAGACATCTCAGGCAGGGCTGTCCATTCTCGCCTCTGCTTTTTATGATCTACGTGAGCCAAATGGAAAAAAAGACTAGAACAGAGCACAATAGGAACTGACATAAGCTATATGCTGGAAGGGCAGAAGGTAGCTCAAGTACTAGCGGACTGATGTATGCAGATGATATTGTACTGCTTGCTGACACCCGAGTAGGGCTACAGGAATTAATGAGCATATGTGGAGAGGAGGGAGAAAAATTGGGACTGCAATTCAGTAGAGAGAAGTCTGGGATAATAGTATACAATGAAGAAAGGGGGGAACCATTGGAAATACAAAGCACTAAGATTGATCATGTTGAAAAATACAAGTATTTGGGCATATGGCTAAACGAGGGCAAAAAGTACTTGGAAGAACAGGAAAAAATTATGATTGAAAAAGTGAAGAGGAACTCGGCTGTAATGAAACACAAGGCGCTTTGGAACTATAATAGGTACGAGGTGGTTAGGGGCGTATGGAAAGGGGTTTCGGTACCTGGCCTCACATTCGGAAATTCAGTACTGTGCATGAAATCGGAAGTTCAGGCATGCATAGAAACGAGACAGAGAAGTGTAGGCAGGTTGGCCTTAGGAGCACACGGGAACACCCCTAATGAGGGAGTGCAGGGGGACATGGGATGGACGTGATTCGAAGGTAGAGAGGCAATAAGTAAACTAAAATTTGAACAGAGACTTCCAGCACTGGAGGAAATAAGGTGGGCAGGAAAAGTGTACAAATATCTATACATGAAAAGTGAAAAGGAAGTGGACACTCAGAACGAGGAAGCTGAGGAATAGATACCTACAGCCGAGAGAGGAGGTCCAACGTGGTTCTAGTGTGGGAAAGGAGGTGAAGGAGACGAAAAGAAAAATGTGGGAAGAAAGAATGCTCGGAAAGCCAGCGCTATCAATGTATAGGTCACAAAAACAGGAGATTAAGAGAGAGCTCTTATTTGATAACTTGCGGGGCAGCTCACTATTATTCGAAGCTAGGACGGGGGTTTTGAGAACGAAAACATGCAGAGCTAAATTTGAAGACGTGGACCTTCGGTGCACAGCTTGCGGAGCCGAAATGGAGACCACTGAGCATATAGTGCTGAGCTGCACAGACCTTCGCCCGATCCTGGCAGAGGGAACAGTGGCAGATATGGAAGGGGCATTAGGTTTTCCCGGGGAACGAGGGCAAATAGACGAGAAAAGAGTGGTAGTAACGAAGGGGAGGCTACAGGATTGGTGGAGGAAGTCAAGGATAATGTTTCCTCTACTGTTTTAGATAGTTATTTTGGGGGGAGGAGGGGAGTGAAAACTAGGTTAAGGAAAAGAGGATATAAAGAAAGGAAAAAAAACATAATAAAATAGGAGGGGGAGCACAAGGCTAGGTGGCGCCAGCCGCTGCCCGTTACAAAGGGTATAGCCGCCATCCATCCATCCATTCGGCGCCCCTGAAGAAACTCTCGTCCATTGACGGTGGCGCCAGATTTCCTGTGCTGCTGATTGTTTCTGCCATTTCCAAGACCACTGCTCCCTACCTCGTGTGCAACATGACAACCGTGAGTACCGGTAGAGGCGGTGGTACTAAACGCCTTGACTAAATGCAACACCCTCTCACCTGTAAGCCAGGCTAGCATCGTGAAAGCGATCTCGATCGGCGTGGTATAATGGACTTCGCCGCTCATTTCGGGAAATCACACGGAGGTCGCTCTCCATGATTGAAGTTATTTCAAATCAGAACATTTCAACTGTATGGCCAAGGACATCAGGGAGTTAACTATGAAACGAGAGCTAATCATCCTAGGGGACATGAATGCACATTTGGAATACTTTGATGGGGCGACAGATGCAATAGGACAGATGTTAGTACATTTTTGTGAGGCCAATGATTTTCTAATGGTTAATACTGAAATTAAATGCGACGAGAAGATAACATGGGAAAGAAATAACTCCCACTCGACCATTGGCTACTGCCTAATGTCCCACAAACTGTGTGATCGGTTGGGAGGTATGGAAATTGATGAGGAAGGTACAAAAAGCCTGGGGAGTGATCACAAACGAATCAAAATCAGTTTTGGAAAGACAGTGCCACTGACAGAAACTAAAAAAGGAAAGGGTATGAGTAAACTGAAGTACGGGCAGCTACAAGAAGTGGCGAAAAACATTGAAAACATAGTATCCAAGCAACCGCAAAGGGCATGGACATACGACGAGTTAATAGGTATTTTTAAACGAGAGCTAGAGAAGGGACAGATTAGGAAACTAGGAAGTAAGCAGGGAAAACATTAACCGAAAAGCTGGTGGGACCGATAGGTTAAGGAGGCCATAGAGCAACGCAAAGATGCGTGCAGAAAACACAGAGCAGCAAAGAAAAGGGAAGCCCCACCAGAAGAGGTGGAGGCAAAATGGGAGAATTACCTTGCAATGAAAAGAGAAGCATTGGCATTAATTCAAGCCAAGATAGCAAAAGTTGGGGTACAGTGGTGGTTAGAGATATGAAAGAAAGACAAAAATGCCTCTAAGAAGTTTTGGGAACACATAAGGCAAAAGAGTAAGAAGACAGAGGTGGTTCAGCACTCACTGACCACACCAGAAGGAACAAAGGTAGAGGGAGAGGAAGCTCAGGAATATATTAGGTTAACAATAGAGGCAGCATTTGCAGAGCCAGAAAGTAGTGAAATGGAGAACAATGACAACAGCAGGACAGAATTAGAATAGAACAGAGGGTTGACAAGTAAAGAACGAGACAGAATTTGAACACAAGGTCCTCATGGGAACAGCGACAGGACCTGATGACATGCCTATGAAATTGATAAGCATAGTAGGCCAGAAAAGGGAATTAAAATTATGACAACTTATTGAACAAATAGTTGTAAGGGGAGATGTTCCACAGGAGTGGAAATCAAGCAGAATGATATTACTTCACAAAGGTAAGGGAAGCAAGGACAACATTAAATCCTACTAGCCAATAACTGTCACATCAGTCATATACAGAATGGCAATGCAGATGGTGAAAATGAGTGGAGGAATGGGCAGAATGGGAAGAGATCTCTGGAGAGCTGCAGAATGGATTTTGAAGGAACAGAAGGCTAGATGATAATTTGTTATAAGACAGTGCATAGAGATAGCGGCAGTCAGGCAGAAACTGCTATGGATAGCTTTTTTAGACATTAGAGGAGCCTATGATAATGTAAACCGAGAAAAGTTATGGGGCCAGTTGAAGGAATATGGTCTAGATAGAAAGTTGGTTGAATTCCTACAAGTTATATGGATAATGAGGTAGAGATAACATGGGAGGGGGAAACTACAAAGCCAGCTAAAATAAGAAGTGGTCTCAGGCAGAGCTGTCCATTGTCGCCCCTGCTTTTTATGATTAACATGAGCCAAGTGGAAAAGAGGCTAGAAAAGAGCACAATAGGAGCCGACATAAGCTATATGCTGGAAGGGCAGAAGGTAGCTCAAGTACTAGCCCTACTGATGTATGCAGATGATATTGTACTGCTTTCTGACACCCGAGTATGTCTACAGGAACTAATGAGGATATGTGGAGAGGAGGAAGAAAAATTGGGACTGCAATTCAGTAGAGAGAAGTATAATAGTACACAATGAAGAAAAGGGGGGAACCATTCGAAATACAAGGCACTAAGATTGATCATGTTGAAAAATACAAGTATTTGGTCAAATGGGTAAACGAGGGCAAAAAGCACTTGGAAGAACATGAAAATGTTATGATTGAAAAAGTGAAAAGGAACTTATAGCTGTAATGAAACACAAGGCACTATGGAACTATAGTATTTACGAGGTGGTTAGACGGGTTGGAAAGGGGTTACGGTACATTCAGAAATTCAGTACTCTGCAGGAAATCGGAAGTTCAGGCATGCATGGAAACAAGACAGAGGTAGGTTGGCCTTAGGAGTGCACAGGAACACCCCTAATGAGGGAGTGCAGGGCATCACGGGATGGATGTCATTCGAAGGTAGAGAGACAATAAGCAAGCTAAAATATGAACAGAGACTCGCAGCACTGGGGGAAGAAGTGTGGGCGGGAAAAGTGTACAAATATCTATACATGAAAAGTTTGAACAGAAAGTGGACACTCAGAACTAGGAAGCTGAGGATACCTACAACCGAGGGAGGGGGCCTAACGTGGTTCTAGTATGGGAAAGTAGGTGAAGCAGACCAAAAGAAAAAGGTGGGAAGAAAGAATGCTCGAAAAGTCAGTGCTAGCTATATATAGGACACAAAAACAGGAGACAAAGAGAGAGCTCTTATTTTATAATTCGTAGGGCAGCTCACTATTATTCGAAGCTAGGACGGGGGTTTTGAGAACCAAAACATACAGGGCTAAATTTGAAGACGTGGACCTTTTATGCACAGCTTGCAAATTGACACCACAGAGCATATAGTGCTGAGATGCACAGACCTTCGTCCAACTCTGGCTGAGGGAACAGTGACAGATATGGAAGGGGCTTTAGGTTTTCCCTGTGAATGAGGGCAAATAGGGGAGAAAAAAGGCAGTAGCGAAGGGGAGGCTAGAGCATTGGTGGAGGAAATCAAGGGAGAGGTAATACCATAAATCGGCGAGGTAATGTTTTCTATACTATTTTAGATATTTATTTTGGGGGGAGGAGGGGGGTGAAAACTAGTTTAAGGAGAAGGGGATATAAAGAATAAAATAGGAGGGGGAGCAAAAGGCTCGGTGGTGCCAGCCGCCGCCCGTTACAAAGGGTGTAGCTGCCATCCATCCATCGTTCATGGTGAGGATGGAGAGGGCACTAGAAGGAAGTAATATCGGGTTTAATCTCTCATACGAACAGGCGGGTACAGTAGTAGAGCAGCAGATCCCAGGTTTATTTTATGCGGACGACATTGTGTTGCTAGCTAACAAGCAAAGTGATTTGCAACGTCTGGCTAATATCTGGACAGGAAGGCAACAATTTAGGTTTGAAATGTAGTGTTAGAAAATCAGGAGTAATGGTATTCAATGAAAACAGTGAACAGACAGTTGAGATACAGGGCCAGGAAATACCTCAGGTAACAGAATATAAATACCTTGGTATATGGATAAACGAAGGCAATAGATATATGGAAACACAGGAAAGAATAACAGTTAAGGGGAAGAGAAATGGCAGCCATATATAATGAAGCACACAGCGCCATGGGGATACAATAAGTACGAGGTCCTCCGAGGTATGTGGAAAGGTGTAATGGTTCCAGGACTAACTTTTGGAAATGTGGTTGTTTGCTTTAAATCAGGGGTGCAATCAGGACTCGATGGGAACCAAAGGTCAGTGGGTCGCCTCACATTGGGCGGTCATGGGAAGACTACAAATAAAGCTGTGCAGGGTGATATGGGCTGGACTAGTTTTGAAGTGAGGGTAGCTCACAGTAAAATTGAGTATGAAGAACGCCTGAGGAATATGGAAGAAAGTAAATGGGCTAGGAGAGTGTTCAGGTATCTGTACAGAAAAAACATTGATTCACAGTGGAGGAAAAGAACTAGAAAGCTTACCAGCAAGTATGTGGCCTGTAGAGTGTGCAACACAGCAACAAAGAACGTCAAGCGGAAAGTAGGAGAGGCTGAAATAATCTCATGGGTGGCGGCAATGGAAAAGAAACAGAATCAGGAAAGAAACAATTTATGATAACTCAAAGGGAAGCTCATTACTTTTCGAAGCGAGATCGAGATGCCTTAGAACACGCACCTGTAATGCGAGATATAAGAAGGAAGAAGAAGCATGTGCTTGCTGCGGTAAAGCTGGCGAAACTATGGAGCATGTTTTATTCGAAAGTGAAGAAGGATACCCAGCGGTCGATTTAGGAACCACTGGCCTCCTTGAAGCCCTTGGGTTCAGCGGGAGTAGTGGAAAACTAAACATGTCCACAATAGGCATTAGTAAAAGGCCATTGGAGGATTGATGGAAGAAAAGTAGGGAAACAACAAAAAACTGAGACTTACAAAAGCACAGTTGGCAATAGGGGATCAGAAAATTTGGGTGTGTTAGTTCATAGTGCTTTTTTTTTTCTTGTTTTATTATTTAACCTAAGTAGGACATTAGGCAGTATAATAGCAAGAGCTTGGTGGCGCAACCCACCGCCCCGTTCCAAACGGGACGCTCATAACAGCCATCCATCCGTTCAGAGAAGCTGCCCTCCACACGCTGAAGAAGATGACAAATTGCCAGAGAAATAATGCGAAACTTATCACACGATTTTACTGCAAATATAATGTAATGAGAAAAAAAGTACTTTATTAGGCAAGTTGATGGCACACTGGTGTATGTTAGGGAAAAGGGGGAATGGGGAAACGGAGTCAAGTTGAATCGTTATGCCCCTTCCTAGTAAACAAGGATCGCTGGCGAAAGTACTTCACGAAAAGGTTGAATTTCAATTTAGCACAATTTTTATCTAACGAAGTAAAGTGCCGATCTTACCGACCTCTCTTTATCAAGGTTTTAATGTAATGTCATCCAATGGCCCCTGTTGCAACAGATATTCATAAGCTATTTATGTTTTGAAGCAAGTGCTAACAATTATTTTCTGATTTCGTGCATTCATTGCTGCAACTACAGTGCCAGCAGTTCTGCATATTGCTGTGGAATTTATTTCTCTAGTCTGTGGAGTTTATTTCTCTAGTGACGCATGTGAAAATTCATCTTAAGCAGGCTGCCCTGTACCAAATGTTAACATGCAAGGACATATATAACTGCCCTGCTTGTTTTCATCTCTAGTGATGCCTACGCCTGCCAATCACTATTGTCCCAAAATCTTCTGCAAGGAAGCTACAAAGAAAGAAATGTTCTCATTCTACTGGAAGGACATTAACTCACAGTCAACAAATTGGCACTCCAGGATTTTGCCTCTCAGCCACTCCGCTCATAAATCAGTGGAGAATACTTATCTTGGAGAGCAGGATGGTGCCAGCAGTTGCCATGGCTGTCCAATGCACGCTTAACATTTGTCTATTGGATTGAGCTGGCGTCTGTACCTTCATACAAAAGCATGTAGCTTTCCCAGTTGTGGAAATGGTACTAAATGAAGTTTTTTTGATCGGCATGTAATGACAATGATTGTAGATCTCTCGTTGTCCTCATTGTGACTGTATGGTGCTGATATCCTTTTGATTCAATGTTAGCGTAAGGCCTGTAATGGGGCAGCCAAAATATACGTTTTCAAAAAACTGGACAAAGAAGCTCAAGTTTTGTTTTAGTAGAAAGCAGTGGCTCATTCCATCTGCATGTTCTCTACACTGATTGCGGGTACACTTTTAGGCAGGCTTTTTGTAGCTTGATTAGCATACATGACACCTTTTGTGCAATTAGTTCTGCAGTCTTGCTGTTCTTATGTGTGGTAATGCTTTAATTCAATCAGATATTCTGTCATTCTTGAAGGGGAGAGAGTACAACATATAATCATGGCCGTTGCGAGAACAAATTTTCAAGTAAATCAACCATAGTACTGTGAGAGAGTTCATGGCAGGCGCTGTCCTTGTTCTTAGTTCTCTTAGAGCTCAGTATCTTTTTTCTTCTTTCTTGATATTCATCTCTAGCAAGGCGTTTAAAGTGATAGCTTTGTTTGTCTCTTCCCCCCACTTTGCGGTTTGTCAGTTTCTGGCCATGTATGGTCAACTTGGCTCACTGGGTCAAAAAAACAAACGTTTGTTGGTTAGTTTAAAACTGTGGCCCCCAACAACAGAAGCTCGATGCTCTAGCTATTAATCCATGGATGCCTGCTTGAAAAGGGGGAAGGAAACTCATGTAATCCGCATTTTCGTGTCGCACAGCGACACTTTATAAAACATCAGTGTGCATATCTTCCTGATGATGGTGGAGGAAGAAGTTACTCGATGCACTCGTGCATGAAATCACACTCTGATGTAGTACTTTTTTTTAACAGTCCTAATACGAACACTTGTAAAGCTGCGTACTTCCTGACCAATATCCCATAGTAGTTATGAGCCATTCTCGGGGCAACTAGAAATACACTGCATGTCTCCTAGTATGCTGTTATGCTTTGGCAGGTTTCTGCAAAGTCAAGGTTAAGCACTTTGTGTCGTATAGTTGAGGAAGTCTTTATGCTGTATAAGTGTACCGCTTTCTGTGTAAGGTCTATTATGGTGGTCGGGGAGCACGCTAGTCACTCAAGTTTGCAGTGGTCTTTTGTAATGCGCAAGCTATTACTTTCAAAGATATCAGTCTACGGTTCGATCTGCCAAGATCTTCTTTTTTAATATCAGCCGTCAAAGCAGTTTGATTAATCCTGAAATGAATGAGAGGAGTAACAAAGTCAGTCGGAAGATTAGCTTTGTGGGATCCATGTGCCAATAAACTATTGTTAAATTAAAATTATTACAGCAAATAGCAGTTAGGCTCATCTGCAATTTCTGCAGAAAAACTGATAGTATGTCGCAGATGCTGAGTACCCTCCATCTTGAATAGCTACAGGGAAGACATGCTACACAAACAACTCTTGCATTTAGTGACAACAGAGTCCAGCATTATAAAATAATCTTACCTGTATGCTTCCTTTTGTGCCAGCATTTGTCATTACCAAAGTAGAATGATACAGGACCTATGTGCTGTGAATAATGCTTCTAAATGGTAATTTTTTCTCAAAGAAAAAATGGAATGAGTTGTCTAAGAGCGTTGTTGAAATTAGGTATGTTGTCATATTTGTGATTTGTATTGTTTGGCTATAATATTGTTTTCCAATGTTTGTGTTTTTTGTCCCTTGATAACATTTTCTGTATATTCATTCCTCCTTGGACTCAAGTGAGGCGGCAGAATTTATAAATAAAATTTCAGGAAGGTAACTATTTACCGCAACAGACAGTACCATGAAACCTTGGTGGAGATGAACTGCTGCTGTTCTTTATTTGATCTTCAGGCCCATGATGGTATTACTGAATGTTTTGGCTCTTGCACTTGACTATACAATGGCAGCTTGCACTAATACCAAGCTCCTGGTCTTCTCACTATATCTTACAGTTAAAAAATCTTTTAAGCAAAAATTTGTGAAAATTTCATAAACTTGGCCATGAGGAATCATAAATATATATATTTTCCAAATCAGTATGGTTAACCTGCTGTGCTCTGATTTGTTCTAATATCACCGCAAGGACATTGAATGAAGAAAAGGCTCGTCTTTACCACTACCATCTATGTAATTTCATTTCTTCGGCATTGTATAATTACATTTTTATTTTTAAATGAAAAGCATTACTTGGGTATCCTGTCTTGTTTTCTTGGTGCAGCATTGAAGCACTCCAGCTGTCCAGCAAATGCAGATGGTGCAGCTACATGAAGGATACTGCCCCGCTGTAACTCCTGTCTCTATGAGATGGATAAACTATGACCTCAAGTGCTCACCAGGATCCATGCCGGCCAGCGTGTGTTTGAATTCCATTTGTGCCTTCGGAACTTTTCACGAACGTTCAAGCTGAAGCAACACCTGCACACTCACACAACTAAAAGGCCATTTCAGTGCCCTCAGAGATTTTTACAAAAAGTTAACCTAAAGCAACATCTGTGCATCCACAGAAGAGAAATGCCATTTCAATGCTATTTATCCCCTCAGAGCTCACGAACGAGTGCTCTCAAGGACCACCTGTGCACCCACACAGGTGAGAGGCGATTTCAGTGCCCTTCGTGTCCTCAAAGTTTCTCACAAAAGCGCGCTCTGAACAAACACCTGCGCACCCACACTGGCGAAAGGCCATTTCAGTGCCCTTCGTGTCCTCAAAGTTTCTCACAAAAGCGCGCTCTGAACAAGCACCTGCGCACCCACACAGGCGAGAGGCCATTTCAGTGCCCTGCGTGTCCTCTAAGCTTCTCACGAAAGTATACTCTGAACTCGCATCTGCGCACCCACACAGGCGAGAGGCCATTTCAGTGCCCTTTGTGTCCTCTAAGCTTCTCACGAAAGTATACTCTGAACTCGCATCTGCGCAGCCACACAGGCGAGAAGCCATTTCAATGCCCTTCATGCCTTCAGAGCTTCTCACGGAAAAGTTATCTGAACCGACACCTGCACACCCACACAAACGAGAATCCATTTCAATGCCCTTCATGCCTTCAGAGCTTCTCACAGAAGAGGTATCTGAACCGACACCTGCACACCCACACAAGTGAAAAGCCATTTCAGTGCCCTTTGTGCCGTCGGAACTTATCACAGAAGAGTGAGGTGAACCGGCACCTGCGCACGCACACAGGCGAGAAGCCATTTCAATGCCCTTCGTGCCCTCAGAGCTTCTTACATAAGAGTACTCTGAACGAACACCTACGCCGCCACACGGGCGAGAAGCCATTTCAGTGCCCTTCCTGCCCTCAGAGCTTCTCACTTAAGTGTACTCTGAACCGACACCTACGTACCCACACAGGAGAGAAACCATTTAAGTGCCCTTTATGCCCTCAGAGATTTTCACAGAATTATCTGACCCGGCACCTGCGCACCCACACAGGCGAGAAGCCATTTCAATGCCCTTCGTGCCCTCGGAGATTTTTACAAAAAAGTGGCCTGAAACAACACCTACGCACCCACACAGGCGAGAAGCCATTTCATTGCACTTCATGCCCTCAGAGCTTCTCACAAAAGAGTAGTCTGAACCAACATCTGCGCATCCACACAGGCGAGAAGCCATTTCAATGCCCTTCATGCCCTCGGAGATTCTCATGTAAGCCTGTTCTGAACCGACACCTTCACGCCCACACAGGAGAAGCCATTTCAGTGCCCTTTATGCCCTCAAAGCTTCTCACACAAGTCGATATGGAAGGGTCACCTGCAGTTCCACTATTCTGAGAGGCTGTTTCAGAGCCGTTTCTTTCCTGAGAACTTCTTGTGGAAGTCTATTAAACCAACAGCCATGCATCCATACAGGCGGGCGGCCATTAGTGCCCTGCATGCCCCCAGCAATCCTCAAAAGTCCTTACTGAAGGATCACGTTTGCATCCACTCGATGAGAGGCCATGTCAGTGTTCTTCATATACTCGGATGTACTCATAGAAGTTTGCACTGAACTTCACTTCCACTATTGTGAGAGGCTGATTCAGTGCCGTTCATGTCCTGAGAACTTGTCATGGAAGTCTACACTGGACCGACACCTGCTCGTCCACACAGTCCGTGGTGAAGGATCACCTCTGCAAGTAGCACCGACTTCCCTACTTCCTACGGCCACAGGGATGCTCCCACTACTCACAACGAGATTATTAAGTTCTTCTACATGTCTAGAAGGGTCTTTCCACCCCCCTCACCCCAAGATGAATAGGTCGCAAGCCGTTTTACTTAGGCTTCTGCAGACCAGCACGTACCCGTGTCTGTCCGTTCTCCACGAGGCTTACCAGGACGTATATCGCAACGATGCCTGCCGCTCCTGCCGCTCCTCAAGGTTCACCTGCGTATCCACTCAGGGAGACGCCACGTCAGGGCTCTTCATGTCCTTGGAGTTACTTGCAGAAGTTCGCACTGAACTGACACATGCACAACCCACATAACCGAGAGGTCGTTTCAGTGCCACTTACACTGTCAAACCGTTGGACACAAAAGCCGCCTCAATAGGCATCTTGCCACCACAAGTGCACCTGACACATGCAATGCAGCAGCGCTGAGTTGTGTGCACTCCTCATTGTTCCTTCTTGCTTTTCATGTTTTCCTTAGCTTTTTTCATGGAATCACAGCGTATGTGTACGCCTGTAGTGCTATACTAGCATGAATCATTGCAAGTCTTCACTTTTCATTATTAAGATGTTAAAGCTCTTTGTCTTGCAGACAAGCACTTCTTTCTGCATTCAAACCTTTAACTGCTCTTTACTAAATGAGTTGTGCAAGTTCGTTTCAGTCCACTAAATAAAATTTGGGATTGGGTTTTGCTAATTATTGATATTTCAATGCTTGCACTAATATCATGTAATGTTTCAATTCATTCGCATTTATTGTGCTGAACAGTTCACAAGAATTTGAGTGGCTATTTGCTATTGCTATGTGATGCAGTTAAGACATCCTTTTCTCAGGAATTGAAATTATGAAATTATTATGTGGTTTTTTGATGCCTACTATGATCCAAATGGTTTCCAAATGGCTAAATGGACTGGTATGAAATTCTTTTGCTCATAAAGATCCGTGCAGTCCTTTAAGAACTTTGAATATTTCTTCATAATAAAACATTGTTCTCATGGATTGAAGGCCCTTTAATTTTTATGCCATCCTTAATCCTTTCAGTGTCGCTTCTTCCCCCAGATAATATAGAAAGATGATAACTTATTTTCGGTTATTTGGAAGGGAAGAAATGACATGGATAATGGCACGTGCATTCTTCGTATGGTCCTCATACTCTTGTTTTCGTTTTCTATAACCTACTCAAAAGAGAATTGTTAAAGGGATCCTGAAACGATTTTGGCGATTTTCTACAAACGTACTGAGTCGTTAGAGTAGGTTCTTCTGATCATTAATTGATGCATCTAAGTGCTCTGCGTAAAGCGTGTAATTTATTATAAGGTTTTAAAAATACACATCGCTGCCGATCGCAGCGCACTGCTCGGCGGAATTTTAAGCCGCCCCTACCCATATGATGCAAATAACCCATATTACGTCACATGGGCGAGCTATCTGATTGGATGACCAGGGCGCGTGGTCGATAATTTTTCCAACTTTATGGGGAACAAATGATGCTCGTAATAGTTGGAATGTTAGTTACTTTGTTTTTGTAAAAAGAAAATAACTTAAAGAGAGTACACAAGAATAGTTTTTTAGTACACTTCAGCACTTCCGGCACACAGCAAGTGTCGTCTGCTTGTGTTACAACGTACTCCATTTTGACGAGAGCTCCGCGGTCAGAGTCGGTCTCAGTCTTTTCGCGAGCACTATGATTCGACTTTGTTGCCTTGTGGACTGCAAACCTAGCGACCTGCAAACCGTGAGTCCAGTATTAGGGCAAACGCAAGCGCAAGGGGACAGGGTCTGGCCGCTTGACTGTGCCGGGATGAGCCACGAGATGAAGGGCAAATGTGAACGGTCTGCACGGTGCAGCCGCCTGGTGGCACAGAGCTCAACCATACACAGTAGCAGCAACGAAGTGTATTCTTTGCTGCTGGTGTGTATTTTTCGCAGGAGTGTAATCATCAACACGTTGATTTATAAATGTTGAAAATGCTTTACACTTGGTTAGAGCAATATTAGCGCTTTGTTTGACTGGTTAAGCGCTGCGCCAGCAAGTGTCTGGACCGTGCAGACCGATCAGGCTGCTCACGTACGTCTACGCTAAAGTTCCTTCATCAGCTTGAGTTTATGCCTCCAGTCATTTGCCGAAATGACCAGCTTGCCTGTTTTTAGCGGAGTACCGGACACGTTCGGCGCTACGACAGAACGCTCGCTACGCACGCTGCTTCGATAGCTCTCGGTCGACGGCCAAGCGGCTAGCGGAGAGGTCTCGCGCGGGAGGGGGCGTGCTCCTAAACAACCGGAAGTGAACGATGTGACGTTGCATCGTGACGCTGAACCAGTGAAGGCGGAGCTTAGCGCCGCTCGCTCGGCGAGCGAGTTGAGGAGGAAAAGCATAGCTAGGGAGGAGGGTAACTTCTAATCGCTTGCAGCTCCATTAATACGTAACGCTTCACTTAAATTGTGGTGCGAATGTTCTACTTAAGCTGTACCCTACGCGCCTACAAAATTTGTCCGAACCGTTTCAGGGGCCCTTTAAATGAGAAAGACCGTCATTCTAGATGCATTTCTTGACCAAGTGTTTGCTGCGGTTGTGGGCATAACAATAAAAAATCACCGACGATTACGTTACTTCCTAATGCGAAATTTGAGCGCAGCAAATAAGCTGTTTCACCTTTTCGATAGATTGAGGCAAAGAAATCGAGCAACACATGTATGCGCTATCACAGAATTTTTTTTTTATTTTTCACACGTATTCCTTTAACAAAGACTCCACTAACAGTTCTTGACAGTCATGAAGGAAGCTTTGTGGTCGGAGAAATAGACTGATATATGTTCGACTTCGACTGATATATGTGCGACGGCGCTGGGCCTCTGCTCTGGCAGCTCGTTTAGCAGCAGCAGACGGAGCTAGGACTTCCATCGGTCGTCTCGCTCATGGCTCAGAAAGAACTGGCAGATAATTTCGCAGTGGTGAACGGCAGCGGCAATTTCGGCTCGGGCGGTGCACATATACAGATCCGCCGCCACCGATCTGGCTCTCTGATTGCCACCGCACAGGCGAACGGCAGCGGCAATTTCGGCTCGGGCGGTGCACATATACAGATCCGCCGCCACCGATCTGGCTCTCTGATTGCCACCGCACAGGGGTTGCATTGGAGGAGGAGCGAAGAAAGGAATTAAGTTCGAGCCGGCGCTTTGACAACCGGAGATTCGCAGGAAGAGGGGGGAGGGGGGCGGCGTGTACACCCAGCGGCAAACGATGGGGGCAGAAGCGCGCGCAGCAAGAGGACAACACGATAAAGGGAGGAGGGAAGAGATAGCAGTGACTGACTGATGCCGCTGACGCCGATAGTGAGTCAACCCCAGCTGCGCAGTTGGTTTCAGGGACAACGCCGCCGATGCCGACACAAACAATATGATACCCTCGCTTCCGCAGCGCTAAGAACCAGGTCTAGCCGTGGGAAGGTGGTCACGTATTCGTCGACGTGCCGGGGCCTACGTGAAATAACCGGCGCGTCGGCAACTGAAGAGCACCCTATCCGCCACACAAGAACAGGGGGGGGGGGACCCTTTCCTCCTCTTTCTGCATGGCGGCGACGGTGTTCTATGCAGTCACGTTATCTTGACTCTCTAGCGGCGTCAGCGGCATCCAGCGGTATCAGTCGGTCGCTGCTAGCGCTGGGGGGATGAAAGGGGGGCGGAGCTGGTTACGAGGCCGACGACAACGCCGACGACGACGCGAAACCCAGGAACGGACGCCAAAGAGCTGCGCTCTAAAAAGGCAAGCAACGGAGATGAACACAGCGATCTAGTCCTCACCTTAACTGAATGTGTTTGCATGAGAGAGTCAGCTTAGCTTTCCTCAGCTGTCCAGTCAGGCCATTCATTCTGAACTCAAGTAGATGTTTCAAAAGGCAGCGATATGGGCTTAGCTCACATTACTGTCATGGGAAACTCGATGTGCAAAGTGCTGATAACATCAATATAAATTGAATAGTGCGAATGCATTCACAAAGTGCCACAACTACAGCAGTCTGCATGCAGCCTACTCTGGATCACGTGTAATATTTAAAAAAGGACAAGATAATCTAGGTAGAACTTTAAAAAAAATTGTCTTGCAGTGCATAGAGGACGTGCATAGTTTTCGGGTGTAAACTAGGACTATTCAATTCCCTGATGCTGGTATGCGTTATCTCTGGTTGATGGAAGACATTAGTATGGCCTTGCTGACCCCACCCTGTCCACCTCCTGGAGCCCTGCTGCTTGGTACAAGGAATTTTTCACAAAAACTGTTCTCGAAAGACAACCACCTTCTCCTCCAGCTACTCTTCCAGTGCTCCACCTGAGCCCACGGAGGTAGGCTTTCTTGACACTGCGGAGCAGGGCCCGCTGAATCCCAAGGCGTTTCTGACCGGTATGGTGAAGATCAGCTAGCATAAGTTGAAAATTGTCGTGATGCAATCGTCCTCTTCTGAACCAATCTGCCAGCCCCTCCAGCTCTGCTTGCCCTTATGGAGGTAGCGGCTAGCCTATCAGTATTAGTGCCAAAAGGGCAGCATGCAGCTGGGCATGCCAAAAAAGTATCTGTGTAACTGCCCCACACAATCCTGCAGCTTACTTTGAGTACCACCTAGACTGACAGTTGCTCTTAGTTTTCTGCCGTTTCTCCAGGGCAACCTAAACAGCAAAATGTGCTGCTTGAGGTCACTTGCAAAATTTTGACATTTGATTCCTTTTTAAGCAAATAGCACTCTGTATTCAAAAGGCTAACCTCACTCCGAAATACAAATTTCCTTAAGAAATTTGCAATGATTGCACACGTTCTGCCTATCCCTCAAGTGGAATGGCAACTGTAGAAAGTTGTGTGTGTGTGTGCGCGCGCGCGCGCGTTACGGGGATGTTGGGCGTACAGAACATTGTATTTATAATACATATACAAAATGATTCAGATTAGAAAAAATGGCTGACCAACAACCACACGCAGCAGCCAGCGTCCCGCGATCTTCCTCTGTCTACTTTCATCCTTCCGTAACAGGACCCCAAGGTGGTGAAGCGCCGTCTCGGTGCATGGTATGCGATGAACTGCACTCTAAGTATGCCTTCAGCCACGAAACGTGCACGACGTGAACAAGTGGGTTTTACGTGCCAAAACCACTTTCTGATTATAAGGCACACCGTAGTGGAGGACTCCGAAAATTTCGATCACCTGTGGTTCTTTAATGTGCACTTACATCTAAGTACACGGGTGCTTTCGCATTTCGCCCCCATCGAAATGCGGCCGCCATGGCCGAGATTCGATCCCGCGACCTCGGGCTCAGCAGCCCAACACCATACATAGCAACTGAGCAACCACGGCGGGTAGTTGAGACGTTCTGTAAGACCGTTCGTTTGTGGGTGGTAGGCGGTGGACAGCTTGTGTCAGTGGCACAGGAGCGCAGGAGGACGTCCACAACTCGAGACAAGAACGAGCAGCCGCGTTCTTTAAGTAACTGTCGAGGTGCAGACCGCTCTGGAGAATGACATCGTGAAGGAGAAAATCGGCGACGTCAGTTGCGCAACTAATTGGCAACGCCTTTGTTATATCGCGTAGCTTGTCGCGTAATCAGAAGCGATAACGATCCACTTATTCCCTCTTGTCGTCGTCGGTAAAGGGCCAAGCAGGTCAAGGCCTTCGCGAAAGAATGGTTCAGAGGGAACTTCAATTGGATGGAGTCGCCTGACAGGTGCCAGGGGACGTTTCTTCCGGCTTGACACCATTCGCAAGTTGCGACATAACGACGCACAGAGCAGTAAAGTCTACCCGGCCAGAAGAACTGGCGTTGTACGTGGTTGTATGTACGAAAAACTCCAATGTGTCCCACCGTCGGTGCAACGTGATGTTCGAGAACGACGGATCACAGATGACGAAGAAGGACAAGGAGCAACTCAGCGCCATCTTGGTTGATATTGTGGCGATAAAAGATGCCGTCACGCAGCACGAACATTCGGCTCGTGCCGTCGGTGCGGCCCGATTGCACTTCGAAGTTCCCATGACGGCATGGGGGAAACTATACAATACCAGCTAAAATAAGAAGACCTCTCAGGCAGGGCTGTCCATTGTCGTCTCTGCTTTTTATGATCTACATGAGCCAAATGGAAAAAAGACTAGAACAGAGCACAATAGGAACTGACATAAGCTATATGCTGGAAGGGCAGAAGGTAGCTCAAGTACTAGCGGACTGATGTATGCAGATGATATTGTACTGCTTGCTGACACCCGAGTAGGGCTACAGGAACTAATGAGCATATGTGGAGAGGAGGGAGAAAAATTGGGACTGCAATTCAGTAGAGAGAAGTCTGGGATAATAGTATACAATGAAGAAAGGGGGGAA
Source organism: Dermacentor albipictus (assembly GCF_038994185.2). NCBI lineage: Eukaryota > Metazoa > Arthropoda > Arachnida > Ixodida > Ixodidae > Dermacentor > Dermacentor albipictus. Next base: position 113,079,313 of record NC_091823.1, read on the forward strand.
CCATTGGAAATACAAAGCACTAAGATTGATCATGTTGAAAAATACAAGTATTTGGGCATATGGCTAAATGATGGGCAAAAAGTACTAGGACGAACAGGAAAAAATTATGATTGAAAAAGTGAAGAGGAACTCGGCTGTAACGAAACACAAGGCGCTTTGGAACTATAATAGGTACGAGGTGGTTAGGGGCGTATGGAAAGGGGTTATGGTACCTGGCCTTACATTCGGAAATTCAGTACTGTGCATGAAATCGGAAGTTCAGGCATGCATAGAAACGAGACAGAGAAGTGTAGACAGGTTGGCCTTAGGAGCACACGGGAACATCCCTAATGAGGGAGTGCAGGGGGACATGGGATGGACGTCATACGAAGGTAGAGAGGCAATAAGTAAACTAAAATTTGAACAGAGACTCCCAGCACTGGAGGAAAAAAGGTGGGCAGGAAAAGTGTAAAAATATCTATACATGAAAAGTTTGAACACAAAGTGGACACTCAGAACGAGGAAGCTGAGGAATAGATACCTACAGCCGAGGGTGGAGGTCCAACGTGGTTCTAGTGTGGGAAAGGAGGTGAAGGAGACGGAAAGAAAAATGTGGGAAGAAAGAATGCTCAGAAAGCCAGCGCTAGCTATTTATGGGACACAAAAACAGGAGATTAAGAGAGAGCTCTTATTTGATAACTCGCGGGGCAGCTCAATAATATTCGAAGCTAGCTAGGACGGGGGTTTTGAGAACGAAAACATACAGAGCTAAATTTGAAGACGTGGACCTTCGGTGCACAGCTTGCGGAGCCGAAATGGAGACCACTGAGCATATAGTGCTGAGCTGCACAGACCTTCGCCCGACCCTGGCAGAGGGAACAGTGGCAGATATGGAAGGGGCATTAGGTTTTCCCGGGGAACGAAGGCAAATAGACGAGAAAGGAGTGGCAGTAACGAAGGGGAGGCTACAGGATTGGTGGAGGAAATCACGGATAATGTTTCCTCTACTGTTTTAGATAGTTATTTTAGGGGGAGGAGGGGAGTGAAAACTAGGTTAAGGAAAAGAGGATATAAAGAAAGGAAAAAAAAGAATCATAATAAAATAGGAGGGGGAGCAAAAGGCTAGGTGGCGCCAGCCGCTGCCCGTTACAAAGGGTATAGCCGCCATCCACCCATCCATTCGGCGCCCTTGAAGAAACTCTCGTCCATTGGCGGTGGCGCCAGATTTCCTGTGCTGCTGATTGTTTCTGCCATTTCCAAGACCACTGCTCCCTACCTCGTGTGCAACATGACCACCGTGAGTACCGGTAGAGACGGTGGTACTAAACGCCTTGACTAAATGCAACACCCTCTCGCCTGTGAGCCAGGCTAGCATCGTGAAAGCGATCTCGTTCGGCGTGGTATAATGGACTTCGCCGCTCATTTCGGGAAATCACACGGAGGTCGTTCTCCATGATTGAAGGTATTTCAAATCAGAACATTTCAACTGTATGGCCAAGGACATCAGGGAGTTAACTATGAAACGAGAGCTAATCATCCTAGGGGACATGAATGTACATTTGGAATACTTTGATGGGGCGACAGATGCAATAGGGCAGATGTTAGTACATTTCTGTGAGGCCAATGATTTTCTAATGGTTAATACTGAAATTAAATGCGACGGGAAGATAACATGGGAAAGAAATAACTCCCACTCGACAATTGGCTACTGCCTAATGTCCCACAATCTGTGTGATCGGTTGGGAGGTATGGAAATCGATGAGGAAGGTACAAAAAGCCTGGGGAGTGATCACAAACGAATCAAAATCAGTTTTGGAAAGACAGTGCCACTGACAGAAACTAAAAAAGGAAAGGTATGAGTAAACTGAAGTACGGGCAGCTACAAGAAGTGGCGAAAAACATTGAAAACATAGTATCCAAGCAACCGCAAAGGGCATGGACATACGACGAGTTAATAGGTATTTTTAAACGAGAGCTAGAGAAGGGACATATTAGGAAACTAGGAAGTAAGCAGGGAAAACATAAACCGAAAAGCTGGTGGGACCGATAGGTTAAGGAGGCCATAGAGCAACGCAAAGATGCGTGCAAAAAACACAGAGCAGCAAAGAAAAGGGAAGCCCCACCAGAAGAGGTGGAGGCAAAATGGGAGAATTACCTTGCAATGAAAAGAGAAGCATTGGCATTAATTCAAGCCAAGATAGCAAAAGTTGGGGTACAGTGGTGGTTAAAGATATGAAAGAAAGACAAAAATGCCTCTAAGAAGTTTTGGGAACACATAAGGCAAAAGAGTAAGGGAGACAGAGGTGGTTCAGCACTCACTGACCACACCAGAAGGAACAAAGGTAGAGGGAGAGGAAGCTCAGGAATATATTAGGTTAACAATAGAGGCAGCATTTGCAGAGCCAGAAAGTAGTGAAATGGAGAACAATGACAACAGCAGGACAGAATTAGAATAGAACAGAGGGTTGACAAGTAAAGAACGAGACAGAATTTGAACACAAGGTCCTCATGGGAACAGCGACAGGACCTGATGACATGCCTATGAAATTGATAAGCATAGTAGGCCAGAAAAGGGAATTAAAATTATGACAACTTATTGAACAAATAGTTGTAAGGGGAGATGTTCCACAGGAGTGGAAATCAAGCAGAATGATATTACTTCACAAAGGTAAGGGAAGCAAGGACAACATTAAATCCTACTAGCCAATAACTGTCGCATCAGTCATATACAGAATGGCAATGCAGATGGTGAAAATGAGTGGAGGAATGGGCAGAATGGGAAGAGATCTTTGGAGAGCTGCAGAATGGATTTTGAAGGAACAGAAGGCTAGATGATAATTTGTTATAAGACAGTGCATAGAGATAGCGGCAGTCAGGCAGAAACATCTATGGATAGCTTTTTTAGACATTAGAGGAGCCTATGATAATGTAAACCGAGAAAAGTTATGGGGCCAGTTGAAGGAATATGGTCTAGATAGAAAGTTGGTTGAATTCCTGCAAGTTATATGGATAATGAGGTAGAGATAACATGGGAGGGGGAAACTACAAAGCCAGCTAAAATAAGAAGTGGTCTCAGGCAGAGCTGTCCATTGTCGCCCCTGCTTTTTATGATTAACATGAGCCAAGTGGAAAAGAGGCTAGAAAAGAGCACAATAGGAGCCAACATAAGCTATATGCTGGAAGGGCAGAAGGTAGCTCAAGTACTAGCCCTACTGATGTATGCAGATGATATTGTACTGCTTTCTGACACCCGAGTATGTCTACAGGAGCTAATGAGGATATGTGGAGAGGAGGAAGAAAAATTGGGACTGCAATTCAGTAGAGAGAAGTATAATAGTACACAATGAAGAAAAGGGGGGAACCATTCGAAATACAAGGCACTAAGATTGATCATGTTGAAAAATACAAGTATTTGGTCATATGGATAAACGAGGGCAAAAAGCACTTGGAAGAACATGAAAATGTTATGATTGAAAAAGTGAAAAGGAACTTATAGCTGTAATGAAACACAAGGCACTATGGAACTATAGTATTTACAAGGTGGTTAGAGGGGTTGGAAAGGGGTTACGGTACATTCAGAAATTCAGTACTGTGCAGGAAATCGGAAGTTCAGGCATGCATAGAAACGAGACAGAGAAGTGTAGGCAGGTTGGCCTTAGGAGTGCACGGGAACACCCCTAATGAGGGAGTGCAGGGCAACACGGGATGGATGTCATTCGAAGGTAGAGAGACAATAAGCAAGCTAAAATATGAACAGAGACTCGCAGCACTGGGGGAAGAAGTGTGGGCGGGAAAAGTGTACAAATATCTATACATGAAAAGTTTGAACAGAAAGTGGACACTCAGAACTAGGAAGCTGAGGATACCTACAACCGAGGGAGGGGGCCTAACGTGGTTCTAGTATGGGAAAGTAGGTGAAGCAGACCAAAAGAAAAAGGTGGGAAGAAAGAATGCTCAAAAAGTCAGTGCTAGCTATATATAGGACACAAAAACAGGAGACAAAGAGAGAGCTCTTATTTTATAATTCGTAGGGCAGCTCACTATTATTCGAAGCTAGGAAGGGGGTTTTGAGAACCAAAACATACAGGGCTAAATTTGAAGACGTGGACCTTTTATGCACAGCTTGCAAATTGACACCACAGAGCATATAGTGCTGAGATGCACAGACCTTCGTCCAACTCTGGCTGAGGGAACAGTGACAGATATGGAAGGGGCTTTAGGTTTTCCCTGTGAATGAGGGCAAATAGGGGAGAAAAAAGGCAGTAGCGAAGGGGAGGCTAGAGCATTGGTGGAGGAAATCAAGGGAGAGGTAATACCATAAATCGGGGAGGTAATGTTTTCTATACTATTTTAGATATTTATTTTGGGGGGAGGAGGGGAGTGAAAACTAGTTTAAGGAGAAGGGGATATAAAGAATAAAATAGGAGGGGGAGCAAAAGGCTCGGTGGTGCCAGCCGCCGCCCGTTACAAAGGGTGTAGCTGCCATCCATCCATCGTTCATGGTGAGGATGGAGAGGGCACTAGAAGGAACTAATATCGGGTTTAATCTCTCATACGAACAGGCGGGTACAGTAGTAGAGCAGCAGATCCCAGGTTTATTTTATGCGGACGACATTGTGTTGCTAGCTAACAAGCAAAGTGATTTGCAACGTCTGGCTAATATCTGGACAGGAAGGCAACAATTTAGGTTTGAAATGTATTGTTAGAAAATCGGGAGTAATGGTATTCAATGAAAACAGTGAACAGACAGTGGAGATACAGGGCCAGGAAATACCTCAGGTAACAGAATACAAATACCTTGGTATATGGATAAACGAAGGCAATAGATATATGGAAACACAGGAAAGAATAACAGTTAAAGGGAAGAGAAATGGCAGCCATATATAATGAAGCACACAGTGCCATGGGGATACAATAAGTACGAGGTCCTCCGAGGTATGGGGAAAGGTGTAATGGTTCCAGGACTAACTTTTGGAAATCTGGTTGTTTGCTTTAAATCAGCGGTGCAATCAGGACTCGATGGGAACCAAAGGTCAGTGGGTCGCCTCACATTGGGTGCTCATGGGAAGACTACAAATAAAGCTGTGCAGGGTGATATGGGCTGGACTAGTTTTGAAGTGAGGGTAGCTCACAGTAAAATTGAGTATGAAGAACGCCTGAGGAATACGGAAGAAAGTAAATGGGCTGGGAGAGTGTTCAGGTATCTGTACAGAAAAAACATTGATTCGCAGTGGAGGAAAAGAACTAGAAAGCTTACCAGCAAGTATGCGGCCTGTAGAGTGGGCAACACAGCAACAAAGAACATCAAGCGGAAAGTAGGAGAGGCTGAAATAATCTCATGGGTGGCGGCAATGGAAAAGAAACAAAATCAGGAAAGAAACAATTTATGATAACTCAAAGGGAAGCTCATTACTTTTCGAAGCGAGATCGAGATGCCTTAGAACACACGCCTGTAATGCGAGATATAAGAAGGAAGAAGAAGCATGTGCTTGCTGCGGTAAAGCTGGCGAAACTATGGAGCATGTTTTATTCGAAAGTGACGAAGGATACCCAGCGGTCGATTTAGGAACCACTGGCCTCCTTGAAGCCCTTGGGTTCAGCGGGAGTAGTGGAAAACTAAACATGTCCGCAATAGGCATTAGTAAAAGGCCATTGGAGGATTGATGGAAGAAAAGTAGGGAAACAACAAAAAACTGAGACTTACAAAAGCACAGTTGGCAATAGGGGATCAGAAAATTTGGGTGTGTTAGTTCATAGTGCTTTTTTTTTCTTGTTTTATTATTTAACTTAAGTAGGACATTAGGCAGTATAATAGCAAGAGCTTGGTGGCGCAACCCACCGCCCCGTTCCAAACGGGACGCTCATAACAGCCATCCATCCGTTCAGAGAAGCTGCCCTCCACACGTTGAAGAAGATGACAAATTCCCAGAGAAATTATTGCGAAACTTATCACACGATTTTACTGCAAATATAATGTAATTAGAAAAAAAGTACTTTATTAGGCAAGTTGATGGCACACTGGTGTATGTTAGGGAAAAGGGGGAATGGGGAAATGGAGTCAAGTTGAATCGTTATGCCGCTTCCTAGTAAACAAGGATCGCTGGCGAAAGTACTTCACGAAAAGGTTGAATTTCAATTTAGCACAATTTTTTATCTAACGAAGTAAAGTGCCGATCTTACCGACCTCTCTTTATCAATGTTTAAATGTAATGTCATCCAATGGCCCCTGTTGCAACACTTATTCATAAGCTATTTAAGTTTTGAAGCAAGTGCTAACAATTATTTTCTGATTTCGTGCATTCGTTGCTGCAACTACAGTGCCAGCAGTTCTGCATATTGCTGTGGAATTTATTTCTCTAGTGACGCATGTGAAAATTCATCTTAAGCAGGTTGCCCTGCACCAAATGTTAACATGCAAGGACATATAGAACTCCCCTGCTTGTTTTCATCTCTAGTGATGCCTACGCCTGCCAATCACTATTGTCCCAAAATCTTCTGCAAGGAAGCTACAAAGAAAGAAATGTTCTCATTCTACTGGAAGGACATTAACTCACAGTCAACAAATTGGCACTCCAGGATTTTGCCTCTCAGCCACTCCGCTCATAAATCAGTGGAGAATACTTATCTTGGAGAGCAGGATGGTGCCAGCAGTTGCCATGGCTGTCCAATGCACGCTTAACATTTGTCTATTGGATTGAGCTGGCGTCTGTACCTTCATACAAAAGCATGTAGCTTTCCCAGTTGTGGAAATGGTACTAAATGAAGTTTTTTTGATCGGCATGTAATGACAATGATTGTAGATCTCTCGTTGTCCTCATTGTGACTGTATGGTGCTGATATCCTTTTGATTCAATGTTAGCGTAAGGCCTGTAATGGGGCAGCCAAAATATACGTTTTCAAAAAACTGGACGAAGAAGCTCAAGTTTTGTTTTAGTAGAAAGCAGTGGCTCATTCCATCTGCATGTTCTCTACACTAATTGCGGGTACACTTTTAGGCAGGCTTTTTGTAGCTTGATTAGCATCCATGACACCTTTTGTGCAATTAGTTCTGCAGTCTTGCTGTTCTTAAGTGTGGTAATGCTTTAATTCAATCAGATATTCTGTCATTCTTGAAGGGGAGAGAGTACAACATATAATCATGGCCGTTGCGAGAACAAATTTTCAAGTAAATCAACCATAGTACTGTGAGAGAGTTCATGGCGGGCGCTGTCCTTGTTCTTAGTTTTCTTAGAGCTCAGTATCTTTTTTCTTCTTTCTTGATATTCATCTCTAGCAAGGCTTTTAAAGTGATAGCTTTGTTTGTCTCTTCCCCCCACTTTGCGGTTTGTCAGTTTCTGGCCATGTATGGTCAACTTGGCTCACTGGGTCAAAAAAACAAACGTTTGTTGGTTAGTTTAAAACTGTGGCCCCCAACAACAGAAGCTCGATGCTCTAGCTATTAATCCATGGATGCCTGCTTGAAAAGGGGGAAGGAAACTCATGTAATCCGCATTTTCGTGTCGCACAGCGACACTTTATAAAACATCAGTGTGCATATCTTCCTGATGATGGTGGAGGAAGAAGTTACTCGATGCACTCATGCATGAAATTACGCACTGATGTAGTACTTTTTTTTAGCAGTCCTAATACGAACACTCATAAAGCTGCGTACTTCCTGACCAGAAGAGAGAGAGAGAAAGAAGTTTAATGACACGAAATGCCGAGAGGTCGGCCTGAGGTATATTCCTCTAGCCAGCTACTCGGCATTGGGGGAAGGGGAAGTGGGAAAGAAAGAGGGAAGAAAGAGGTGCATGATGGGTGACGATGACGATAGAAGGAAGATGTAGAAAATATGGCAAGCAATTGGGCATGCTCAAAGTCTGCAGTCCAGGCCTGTAATTTTTAAAAAGTTCAGTAATGCCTTGATGGCCTTAAAACTCGACTGAGCATCTGGCCAAGAGCCTAAAATAATATCCTCCGACAACGGTGCACTGTCGAGACGCGTAAGGTCCTTGACCAACCTATCACGCTCTTCCACGAACTTAGGGCAGTCACAAAGCACATCACCTATAGTTTCAGTCACATTGCACACCTCACAGTGTGGAGACTCGGTGCGTCGCATGAGGTGCACGTATCCGCGCGTAAACGCTACCCCCAGCCTTAGTCTGTGCAGAAGACTGGCATCGCTTCGTTGAATTTTCGGTGGTAGCCTAAAATTCATGGTGGGGTCCAATCTCTGGAGTCGTCTGTGGCGATTATCTGGATTGTCCCAGTGCTTTGCTGTCAATTTGCGGATGACACTGGAGAGGAGACAGTTGGCGTCCGCTCTTGAAAAGGGAATTGAAAGCAGGGACTCTCGTTCTTCGAGTGCTTTCTTCGCTTCGGCGTCGGCCAGTTCGTTGCCCTGTATACCACAGTGACTAGGGATCCACTGAAATGTGATGTGGTGGCCGTTTTCTTGTGCTAAAGTGTAGAGCTCGGCAGTTTGAAGAGCCAACACTCTATAAGCGCTTTCTTTCAACGCCACTCTAAGTAGTTGAAGAGCCGATTTTGCGTCACTGAAAACTGTCCATATTTGAGGAGGCTGTCGCACAATATATTTAACGGCCTCTCTTATTGCCACTAATTCCGTAGATGTTGAAGTCGTCTTGTTATGCAGACGAAACCGTCGAATGACTTGATGCGCAGGCACGACGAAAGCCGCACCAGACGCATACGACGAGACCGAGCCGTCTGTATACACGCTCACCGCGGAGTCATATTCTTTCGACATATATTCAAGTGAGAAATGTCTGAGGCCGACGGTAGGTATTCGCGATTTTTTAGAGATTCCGGGAATAGATAGACGTACCGGTATTTTGGACATTACCCATGGGGGCATATGTGGAAGGTCAGCCGGGGCAAAGTATGCTGGTATGGCAGATGCTCGGCATTTAACGGCTCTTGAAAAAGTGGAGTCCGGCCGTGTATCGGGTAGTTTCGATAAGGGATGACGTCCGTGACGGCAAAGCAGTCGCAGGAATACTTGAAGAGGTTCGCATCGTAGATAGACAGGTAAAGGGGTGACGCGAGCCTCCTCAATTGTTCCATAGGTTGAGGTGCAACGTGGAACACCGAGACATGTTTTCAGCATCTGCGCCTGGGCACTTTCCAGCGTACGCAAACATGACGGGCTCATACTTGATAAAACTGGCAGGCTATACCGAATGTATCCGACGTAGAGAGCCTGGTACAGCCGGAGTAGTGAATGCTCAGATGGACCCCATTTCATACCGGCCAGAAAGCGAAAAACTTGAGCAAGCCCAGTTAATTTTTTCTTCAACATTGCCACATGTTTCGACCATGAAACACCGCGGTCAATGACAACGCCGAGGTATTTGTGGTGGGTGACATATGGGATGGCATTTCCATTGATCATAATTGGATACGAACACATAAGCTTCCGTGTGAACGCTATCGCAGCGCACTTGTCTGGGGCCAGTTGCAGTCCTTGGCACTGCAGGTACTGAGACGTCTCAGTTAAAGAAACAGCTCGCTGCAATCTGGCACGAATTTGTGGTCGCGTGACTGCGGATGCCCATATGCATATGTCGTCTGCGTAGGTACTGATGCGTACTGTATCAGGAATTATTTCCGCAAGGCCAATAAGGGCAACATTGAAAAGGGTCGGGCTGAGAACTCCTCCTTGAGGCACTCCACAGACCACAGCGTGTCTTGTCGTTTCGCCAGCATTCGTGGTCATGAAGACTGTACGACCATCTAGGTAATTTGCAATCCACATGTAGAGACGGCCGCCGATGCCTAGATTACTGAGGGCATCAAGAATGGCTTCGTGCAGTACATTGTCATAAGCTCCTTTTATGTCTAAGAAAACTGCTCCTACAAGTCGGTGGCGCTTTTTTTCCTGTTCGATCGTGGACACGAGATCAATGACCCCATCTATTGCAGACCGGCCACGTCTAAATCCGGTCATCATTTCAGGATAAAGCTCATTCTTTTCCATGAACCATTCTAGTCTAGTGAGTACCATCCGTTCCATCACCTTACCGACACAGCTAGCTAAAGCTACTGGCCGGTAAGATGACATTTCGTAAGGCGATTTTCCTGGCTTTAGGAGGGCCACCAAACGGCTGGTTTTCCACTGCTTCGGGACTGTACTGGTTGACCACGTGGCGTTATAGTATGACAGCAGGACTTTCCGACCTTCCATCCCAAGGTGGCACAGAGCAGTATACGAAATACCGTCAGGTCCAGGGGCAGAAGATCGTCTAGACGCAGCTAGTGCAGCTTCCAATTCCGGCATCGTGAAAGGAAGGTCAAGACGGTCATCTTTAGGAGGTAGCACGGGTCGATCCAATGTTGGACATGCTGTAACATCAGTACGGGTGACTCTCTTACAGAAGTCTTCGGCAACCTGCACTTCCGTCAGACATTGGTGAAGTGCTAGAGCACGGAAAGGATGTTTTTGCTGAGGAGGGGCACGAAGGCTTCGTACTACCTGCCAGATCCTAGAAAGTGGCTTTCGAGGATCCAGAGACGAACAGAAGGTCCTCCACCGTTGTTTTCCCATTTTTTGAAGGTGACGCCGTATTTTTCGTTGAGCTCGTCGACATAAGACAAGGTCTAATGACGATTGAGTTCGCCTAACCTTCCTTTCCGCTCTACGACGGATCGCTCGGAGTCGTTCATATTCAATATCAATCGCCGTTCTGGATGTAGGTGCACAGATGAGCTTAGTTGTCTTCTGCATTGATGATACAATAATGTCTTCTATATCAGATGGTGAAGTGATGTCTCCGCAGTACTCTTCGACAGATGTAGAGAATGTGGACCAATCAGTGCAGCGTACAGCAGGTGGAGTTGATTGCACAAACCACTTCATCTGTACATATGTTGGTATATGATCGCTCCCATGCGTTTCTATGTCCAAGCACCAGTTGACTAAGGGCAGGAGGCTCCGAGATACAATAGTGAGGTCTAAGCAACTTCCGTAGGTAGTGCCGCGGATGTAAGTTGGAGATCCATCGTTGATGACAGCCAGACCTTCACTGTCTATGAAGTCCATCAAGTTCCTACCCCGACAGTTCATTGCGGCACTTCCCCAGTAAGGATGATGAGCATTGAAGTCTCCAATAACAACATGAGGGCCTGGGGAGCTTTGTAATACAGTGGATAGATAAGATAGTTCAAGTCCTTGTCTAGGAGGTATGTAGGCGCCGATGATCGAAAACACATGTAGTTTATGTTTTAGTGTCACACACACATATTCATTGCTGTCATGTGGAGTGATCGCGTTCCGCACAAACGTCATGTCACTGCGTATACACATTAGCACTTTGCTCTTGGGTCCATCTTCGCGTGACCAGAGCTTAACGTATCCGGAAAGGCGAAATTCCGACGTGAGATTTGGCTCGCATATCACGATCACTGGGAAGCGGTATTTGAATACTCGTTGCCTAAAGTCAGACATGCGGCCGCATAGACCTCGAGCATTCCATTGCATTATAACAGAATGATGCATCTTCTGTTCCAATGTCCAGTGTTTTATCGTGAGAGCCATGATTAATACCCTTATTTTAGAGCCGCTAATAGCGGCTCCATAGCATCTAACGCCTTCACGACCGACAGTGCAGTTGGCGTTGCCAATCCGGAGAGTAATATACGCATAGTGTTTACTAGCTGTTTAAGCATGTCTATCACCTTTTCATTTCCAAGCCTTTCAGTACTCTCCCGGCGCACTTGGGGAGCGCCGAAGGAGTATCTCCTCCGGAAGCCCTCAGTGGTAGCGAAGGCCACTCAATAGCCGAAGAGGTTGGACGCACGTTGGATGACGCCTCATTCCTTGACGGGCGCGGAGATACTGGGGGAGGCGCATCTTGTGTGTGCCGGCCTTGCTCTCTCTGTGGCACGGTTTGCATCCAAGTACTCAAAGGAAGTGCCTCTTTACCCCGAGGCTTGCTCTGGGAGCGGCGACGCCTTTGCCGCAACCGGCGCCTTTTCTTGCGGACGGAATCGGCAGCCTCCTTGTGCGTGGAGTTCTCTCTCACCATTTTTCTCAGAATTTGCCTCTCCTCTACCATTTTGGGGCAGTCCTTGGATGTCGCTTCATGGTCTCCGGAGCAATTTGCACATTTCATGGCGTCAGTCTCACAGGAGTCTACCTGATGAGCACCACCACATCTTCGGCACGACGTAGCACTCACGCACACACAGCACTCACGTGGCCCAGTTTGAAACACTTGTGACACTGTAACGGTCGTGGTACATATGGACGCACTGAGTGCCTCACATAACCTACTTTGACCGATGCTGGCAAAGAGTCTGACTCGAACACCAACTTGATGCACCGGGAGCGGCCGAATCGGTGGATGTCGAGGATTCGCACTGTCGACGATAATAGAGATCGCAGGTCGTCATCCTTTATGTCAATGTCCACATCCGATATCACACCAGTGCAGGTATCTTTCCCGTACGCTAGGAATGAGCGAACTGGGATGTTGCCAACCACTTGAATGCCTTTCAAAGCCTCCAATACTGCCTGAGAATTCACGTCCACCGTCAGAATGTTCTTCCGAGCATTAATGCGGATCTCTCTCACATGTCCTGAGGCTATTCGATCGAAGTATTTGGTCAGTGATTGTCTATTCAACGAATTCATATTCGTACCTTCCGTAGTTGGGGTGCAGCCCACGGAGAAGACCCGTTCGTCACATCTGCTGTTATGAGTAGAATCACTGCCTGCTGACGTCCGGCGAAGCTTGCGCTTCAAGTGGCGCGATTGGACTAGCGTGTAATCACTGTCCGAGTCCATCTCTGCCGCTGTTGAGCTGTCAGATGAATCGGGAAGCCTACAGTCGGTGATGTCGCGGTTTCCCACGGACAGGGCTACCGTCGCGGGACTCGCCTTGCCATGAGGGCGCGGAGGTCCTCCGTCCTCCATTCTGGAGGACGACGTCTTCGGGGAAGCTCCTGATATGTAGAAGGCGCACAACTTTGAAGAACCACAGAACAAGATCTCGAAGTTATTTAAAGTATCCCCTTAAGGCATGTATTCCACGAGAATGCTATAAGGGTTTTGTGTGGGTGCATTGAAAAACATAGTAGTTATGAGCCATTCTCGGGGCAACTAGAAATACACTGCATGTCTCCTAGTATGCTGTTATGCTTTGGCAGGTTTCTGCAAAGTCAAGGTTAAGCACTTTGTGTCGTATAATTGAGGAAGTCTTTATGCTGTATAAGTGTACCGCTTTCTGGGTAAGGTCTATTATGGTGGTCGGGGAGCACGCTAGTCACTCAAGTTTGGAGTGGTCTCTTGTAATGCGCAAGCTATTACTTTCAAAGATATCAGTCTATGGTTCGATCTGCCAAGATCTTCTTTTTTAATATCAGCCGTCAAAGCAGTTTGATTAATCCTAAAATGAAAGAGAGGAGTAACAAAGTCAGTCGGAAGATTAGGTCCTTTTTCTAAGCATTTCTTCAGTCACACAAATGAGGTCCATATGCTGACTCTTCAAAGATCATCCATATTCTTGTAATTGTTGACTTACTACAAACAACAGCGTGATGTGGAATATAATGAATACAAGACATGGCGCACCACTTCTTTCTGGTCTACATTCAGCAAGGCGTGCTCTCATATAAATTTTAATGGCTCAGTCATATTCCGCAGCAAAATCCCTATTAAGCTTTATTATCTTCCCCACAGAGATGCACTCGCTTTAATGTTTCTCTTTGATTGCTGTCTAGCTACTCGCAATCTTCTTTCCATGAGAAGGCTACCTCATAGTGACCACCGTCAAATCCAGCTTTGCTTTGAAACAGTTCAAGGACTGATAAAAGCATTGAGCTTTTCTGAACTGTCCCCTTCTATCAAAACTCCGATGCTCTCAAATTCCCAGAACTTTTGCCGTGCTTGGCATAAGCACCCAGTGCACCTGGGCCACCAGCATACATGACACCACAACCGTGAGTCGTCTTCTCCCATCCGCGCGACCTCGGACACCTTCTCTAGTAATGGCACCGACAAAGTCTACATCAACGAATGGCTTAGCACATAGGACTGCGTCGCTGCACACAAGCGATGGGACCCGACATTGATGCTCTCAAGGCCTAGTCGTCTGTCAGCATGGTAGGACGGCAGAGTACAAGCCCGCTGCAGAGTTCTGTCTTTTGCAATACCCAGCACCTCCACCAAGAATGAAATGGGCTTAGATATAAGATTAAATGAGGATGTGATTCTGCAGAAGATATGGCTGGTCTTTGAAGATTGGTATGACTGCCGGTTTCCAATCTTGTGGAATCTGACCAGTCATTAAAGATTGATGAAAAATATGGAATAAAAACCTGCTGAGAGACAGTATTCTTTAGTAATTTACAGTTAATATTGTCAGTACCTACTGACAATGAAACTTTCCAATTATTAAGTGATAAACAATACCATCAATAAACACCCTTATACTGTGATGTATGCAAAGGGTTGACCATTATTTTAAACGCTGGTTTCTTTTTATCCCGAATGCGTTATTCATGTGCATAACTGGCGTCAACTTTCTTAATTGCCTATTTCAGTTAAAGTTACACTATATGGTTTTGTGCCGAATTTGCCTTGAATAATCTAAATGAAAGAAAGAAAGACTGACGTAGGTTCAACACTGTGCCAGAAGTGCTAGCTGCTGTGCAAAATCAGCTTGCTGGTGCTCAAATCTGCGCCAGAAGGTCAAATGGCTGTTCCGTCACTGCACAAGGTACTTTACGTTTTCTAGTCAATGCAGCATAAACTGTGCTCCACTGCCTAAAGTATACTCTAGCACTCCAACTGGTACTCTAAAGGACTGCTTCATGGTTTCAATTCAAAGTTGTAGAGAACGGATGGGTTATGCAAGCAATAAGTTACTCTTCGTAAGAACAGTAAGTGCCACTGGGAGAGATGCGTGCCGTATCATCGAATGAATGCTGCTGCAGGCCACAGTGGAACATTTATTGGCTTGTCTCTTGGTCTTGAACAAGAACATATTCTCTGCGAAACTGCCGGTCAAGTATTTGCAAAGTATATACTATTGGGGCGGCACAGCATATTGTGTGTCCACCCATTCATTATTAAATACACATGCTTCCAACACTGCGGGTGCATCCCCTAAACGTGCAAAATCATTGTCTTGTCTCACTGACCCAACTTTGCAGCAATAGTTTAGAGCATGTGATCTGTTGGCACCCTAAACAATAATTAGATGAAGACAACATGCTGTTTGGATTCCAGCTGGGTTTTATGGAAGGCTTTTACTGTCACTCAGCTTATTGCCTCTTATCATGACTTGGAAGTTAATAACAGGGAACGAATAGAGGTGGTATATTTTTAGATTTTGCCAACACATTTGATTAAGTGCCTGAACATAAAGCTCCATGTAAGCTTTACGCAGTCGAATAGACACTAAATCTATGCATTTTATCAGAGCCTATATTGAAAATTGGTGTTCAGTACAATCGTATTTGAGGCATTTCCTTTCACGTCAGGAGAAGCATAAGATAGGGGTCATTCTTGTGACCTTTTCTTTTCCTAATAGTCACTGACAAAGCAAAGATGGTTGGATATATTGTACACAGTAGTTAAATCGCAAGCTGATGAAAGTAAGCTCAGCAATAACCTTGATAAGATTTGCCACTGATGTGAACGGTAGAAAATGAGCTTAAACATAATTAGTACTGTGTTTATGAAGATAGGCAGCAAAGAGACACCTTTACACTTTTCCTATTTTATTGGCAACAACACCTAACAATGTTTCTACCTATTAGTACCTCGAGGTAATTCTAACAACATATCAGATGGGACAGGCATATTGAAAACATTTGCATGAGCACTCTCAGAAGTTCATAAACCTTTGTTGCTATTTGAAAGGAGTCCCTATACAGATAAATGTGTAGAGGCGTTTGCTGTGCTATCTGACCTAGCTTTCAATTTGCATAAGCTTTGTGGGATCCATTTGCCAATAAACTATTGTTAAAATAAAATTATTACAGCAAATAGCAGTTAGGCTCATCTGCAATTTCTGCAGAAAAACTGATAGTATGTCGCAGATGCTGAGTACCCTCCATTTTGAATAGCTACAGGGAAGACATGCTAGACAGGCTACAACTCTTGCATTTAGTGTACAACAGAGTCCAGCATTATGAAATAATTTTACCTGTGTCCTTCTCGTGCAAGCATGCGTCAGTACCACAGTAGAATGATGCACAACCTATGTGCTGTGAATAATGCTTCTAAATGGTAATTTTTTCTCAAACAAAAAATGGAATGAGTTGTCTAAGAGCGTTGTTGAAATTAGGCATGTTGTCATACTTGTGATTTGTATTGTTTGCTATAATGCTAGACAGCTGTATGTCTCAAACAACAACAAAACAACAAATATTGTTTTCCAATGTTTGTGTTTTTTGTCCCTTGATAACATTTTCTGTATATTCATTCCTCCTCGGACTCAAGTGAGGTGGCAGAATTTATAAATAAAATTTCCAAAAGGTAACTATTTACCGCAACAGACAGTACCATGAAACCTTGGTCGAGATGAACTGCTGCTGTTCTTTATTTGATCTTCAGGCCCATGATGGTATTACTGAATATTTTGGCTCTTGCACTTGACTATACAATGGCAGCTTGCACTAATACCAAGCTCCTGGTCTTCTCACTATATCTTACAGTTAAAAAATCTTTTAAGCAAAAATTTGTGAAAATTTCATAAACTTGGCCATGAGCAATCATAAAAATATATATTTTCCAAACCAATATGGTTAACCTGCTGTGCTCTGATTTGTTCTAATATCACCGCAAGGACATTGAATGAAGAAAAGGCTCGTCTTTATCACTACCATCTATGTAATTTTATTTCTTCGGCATTGTATAATTACATTATTATTTTTAAATGAAAAGCATTACTTGGGTAACTTGTCTTGTTTTCTTGGTGCAGCATTGAAGCACTCCAGCTGTCCAGCAAATGCAGATGGTGCAGCTACATGAAGGATACTGCCCCGCTGTAACTCCTGTGTCTATGAGATGGCTAAACTGTGACCTCAAGTGCTCACCAGGATCCATGCAGGACGGCGTGTGTTTGAATTCTATTTGTGCCCTTGGAACTTCTCACGAACATTCAAGCTGAAGCAACACCTGCACTCTCGCAAACCAAAAGGCCATTTCAGTGCCCTCAGAGCTTTTCACAAAAAGTTAACCTAAAGCAGCACCTGTGCATCCACAGAAGAGAAATGTCATTTCATTGCTATTTATGCCCTCAAGGCTTCTCACGAAAGAGTGCTTTGAACCAGCACCTGCGCTCCCACACAGGCGAGAGGCCATTTCACTGCCCTTCATGCCTTCGGAGCTTCTCACAAAAGATTCATCTGAACCAGCACCTGCGCCTCCACACAGGCGAGAGGCCATTTCAGTGCCCTTTGTGTCCTCTAAGCTTCTCACGAAAGTATACTCTGAACTTGCATCTGCGCACCCACACAGGCGAGAAGCCATTTCAGTGCCCTTCATGCCCTCGGAGCTTCTCACAAAAGCGTACTCTGATTCACCACCTGCGCACCCACACAGGCGAGAAGCCATTTCAATGCCCTTCATGCCTTCAGAGCTTCTCACAGAAAGGTGATCTGAACCGACACCTGCACACCCACACAAACGAGAATCCATTTCAATGCCCTTCATGCCTTCAGAGCTTATAACAGAAGATTCATCTGAACCAGCACCTGCACACCCACACAAGTGAAAAGCCATTTCAGTGCCCTTTGTGCCGTCAGAGCTTATCACAGAAAAGTGAGCTGAGCCAGCACCTGCGCACGCACACAGGCGAGAAGCCATTTCAATGCCCTTCGTGCCCTCAGAGCTTCTCACATAAGAGTATTCTGAACCAACACCTACGCCGCCACACAGGCGAGAAGCCATTTCAGTGCCCTTCCTGCCCTCAGAGCTTCTCACTTAAGTGTACGCTGAACCGACACCTACGTACCCACACAGGAGAGAAACCATTTAAGTGCCCTTTATGCCCTCAGAGATTTTCACAGAAATATCTGACCCGGCACCTGCGCACCCACACAGGCGAGAAGCCATTTCAATGCCCTTCGTGCCCTCAGAGTTTCTCACAAAAGATTCATCTGAACCAGCACCTGCGCCTCCACACAGGCGAGAGGCCATTTCAGTGCCCTTTGTGTCCTCTAAGCTTCTCACGAAAGTATACTCTGAACTCGCATCTGCACACCCACACAGGCGAGAAGCCATTTCAGTGCCCTTCATGCCCTCGGAGCTTCTCACAAAAGCGTACTCTGATTCACCACCTGCGCACCCACACAGGCGAGAAGCCATTTCAATGCCCTTCATGCCTTCAGAGCTTCTCACAGAAGATTAATCTGAACCAGCACCTGCGCACCCACACAGGCGAGAAGCCATTTCAATGCCCTTCGTGCCCTCAGAGATTTTTACAAAAAAGTGGTCTGAAACAACACCTACGCACCCACACAGGCGAGAAGCCATTTCAATGCACTTCATGCCCTCAGAGATTCTCATGTAAAGCTGTTCTGAACCGACACCTTCACGCCCACACAGGAGAAGCCATTTCAGTGCCCGTTATGCCCTCAAAGCTTCTCACACAAGTCGATATGGAAGGTTGACCTCCAGTTCCACTAATGTGAGAGGCTGTTTCAGAGCCGTTTCTTTCCTGAGAACTTCTTGTAGAAGTCTATTAAACCAACAGCCATGCATCCATACAGGCGGGCGGCCATTAGTGCCCTGCATGCCCCCAGCAATCCTCAAAAGTCCTTACTGAAGGATCACGTGTGCATCCACTCGGTGAGAGGCCATGTCAGTGTTCTTCATATACTCGGACGTACTCATAGAAGTTTGCACTGAACTTCACTTCCACTATAGTGAGAAGCTGATTCAGAGCCCTTCATGTCCTGAGAACTTGTCATGGAAGTCTGCACTGGACCGACACTTGCTCGTCCACACAGTCCGTGGTGAAGGATCACCTCTGCAAGAAGCACCGACTCCCCTCCTTCCTACGGCCACAGGGATGCTCCTACTACTCACAACGAGATTAAGTTCTTCTACATGTCTAGAAGGATCTTTCCACCCCCTTCACCCCAAGATGAATAGGGCGCAAGCCGTTTCATTTAGGCTTCTGCAGACCAGCACGTACCCGTGTCTGTCCGTTCTCCACGAGGCTTACCCGGACGTATATCGCAACGATGCCTGCCGCTCCTGCCGCTCCTCAAGGTTCACCTGCGTATCCACTCAGGGAGACGCCACGTCGGGGCTCTTCATGTCCTTGGAGTTACTTGCAGAAGTTCACACTGAACTGACACATGCACAACCCACATAACCGAGAGGTCGTTTCAGTGCCACTTACACTGTCAAACCGTTGGACACAAAAGCCGCCTCAATAGGCATCTTGCCACCACAAGTGCACCTGACACATGCAATGCAGCAGCGCTGAATTGTGTGCACTTCTCATTGTTCCTTCTTGCTTTTCATGTTTTCCTTAGCTTTTTTTCATGGAATCACAGCGTATGTGTACGCCTGTAGTTCTATACTAGCATGAATCATTGCAAGTCTTCACTTTTCATTATTATGATGTTTAAGCTCTTTGTTTTGCAGACAAGCACTTCTTTCTGCATTCAAGCATTTAACTGCTCTTTACTAAATGAGTTGTGCGAGTTCGTTTCAGTCCACTAAATAAAATTTGGGATTGGGTTTTGCTAATTATTGATATTTCAATACTTGCACTATTATTGATATTTCAATACTTGCACTAATATCATGTAATGTTTCAATTCATATGCATTTATTGTGCTGAACAGTTCACGAGAATTTGAGTGGCTATTTGCTATTGCTATGTAATGCAGTTAAAACATCCTTTTCTCAGGAATTGAAATTATGAAATTATTATGTGGTTTTTTGATTCCTACTATGATTAAAATGGTTTCAGTGATGCTAAATGCACTGGTATGAAATTCTTTTGCTCATAAGGATCCGTGCAGACCTTTAAGAACTTTGAATATTTCTTCATAATAAAACGTTGTTCTCATGGATTGAAGGCCCTTTAATTTTTAAGCCATCCTTAATCCTTTCAGTGTCGCTTCTTCCCCTCAGATAAAATAGAAAGACAATGACTTATTTTCGGTTATTTGGAAGGGAAGAAATGACATGGATAATGGCACGTGCTTTCTTCGTATGGTCCTCATACTCTTGTTTTCGTTTTCTATAACTTACTCAAAAGAGAATTGTTAAATGAGAAAGACAGTCATTCTAGATGAATTTCTTGACCAAGTGTTTGCTGCGGTTGTGTGCATAACAATAAAAAAGGCAAGCAACGGAGATAAACACAGCGATCTAGTCCTCACCTTAACTGAATGTGTTTGCATGAGAGAGTCAGCTTAGCTTTCCTCAGCTGTCCAGTCAGGCCATTCATTCTGAACTCAAGTATATATTTCAAAAGGCAGCGATATGGGCATAGCTCACATTCCTGTCATGGGAAACTCAATGTGCAAAGTGCTGATAACATCAATATAAATTGAACAGTGCGAATGCATTCACAAAGTGCCACAACTAAAGCAGTCTGCATGCAGCCTACTGTGGATCATGTGTAATATTAAAAAAGGGACAAGGTAATCTAGGTAGAACTTTAAAAAAAATTGTCTTGCAGTGCATAGAGGACGTGCATAGTTTTCAGGTGTAAACTAGGACTATTCAATTGACTGGTGCTGGTATGCGTTATCTCTGGTTGATGGGAGACATTAGTATGGCCTTGCTGACCCCACCCTGTCCACCTCCTGGAGCCCTGCTGCTTGGTACAAGGAATATTTCACAAAAACTGTTCTGGAAAGACAACCACCTTCTCCTCCAGCTCCTAACTCTTCCAGTGCTCCACCTGAGCCCATGGAGGTAGTCTCTCTTGACACTGTGGAGCAGGGCCTGCTGAATCCCAAGAAGGCCTTTCTGACCGGTATGTTCAAGATCAGCTAGCATTAGCTGAATATTGTCGTGATGCAATCGTCCTCTTCTGAACCAATCTGCCAGCCCCTCCAGCTCTGCTTGCCCTTATGGAGGTAGCGGCTAGCCTAACAGCATTAGTGCCGAGAGGGCAGCATGCCGCTAGGCATGCGAAAAAGTATCTGTGTAACTGCCCCACACAATCCTGCAGCTTACTTTGAGTACCACTTAGACTAACTGTTGCTCTTAGGTTTCTGCTGTTTCTCCAGGGCAACCTAAAAAGCAAAATGTACTGCTTGAGCTCACTTGCAAAATACTGACATTTGATTCCATTTTAAGCAAATAGCACTGTGTATTCAAAAGGCTAACCTCACTCCGTAACACAAATTTCTTTAAGAAATTTGCAATGATTGCATATGTTCTGCCTATCCCTCAAGTGGAATGACAACTGTAGAAAGGTTTATTGTAAGTTCACGTGTGAACCTTCATATGCCACTTCAAGCTGGTACTATTAGTCAACAAGATAACTACTTTATGCATACAAACAGATTAGTAACTCGAAGGGTTTTAATTAAAAAATATAGTCCATCAGCTCCTTTTCAGGTAACTTTTATCGGTGACCTAACCTCTATTACACGTGGGGTGGTTCGAAATGCAATACTGAAGACAAACTTGCTGAGAATCTTCTGTCTTATGGAGCATGTCTGCCCAATATAAGGGAGCGTACTTAATACAGTTACACTACAGCTGTTCCTATATACATAGTCCTTGCCACAGGCTCTACGTCCTTCTGCACCTGCAATGTCATGTGATCAAGGAGTGAAATGGTGGCAATCATTTCTTACATAAAGCTAAATGGTGTACGTGCTTCATATTCAATGTGAGGGCGACTACATGTTGGAAAGTGGAATAAATTGAAGGGGCATTACACCGTGACACCTGTATCAATACATCTCTACATAGAGGAATTGACATATATATCTAACTGTTACATATTTTATACTGGGACATTTGAGCTGAGCAGGAGCGCAATCGTGCTGGTGGTGTGGTGCCATTTTATAAGGACGCCATATTATAGGGGTGCTGATAAACTTGCACAGCACTCCTGCTTGCTTAATGAATGCAGCTTCTGTATATTTCACTGGTTTTCGGATAGTTAGAGTGGGACATTGTGCAATTTGCACTGTTCCTTCAGTCTCCTCTGTGGACATGCCACTGGGCGCATGGTCACAGCTTGCTCTGACTGCAGGGCGTTCTTCCACTTGGTTTGGAGCCTGTGTCTATCGTTGCTTCATTCGGTCATAGTGGCAGTGTATGTGTCCTTGTTACCATAGTCGACCCACTGGTGTTGCCAATGTCGTCAAGCCAGCATTTTGGTCTTTTCTCAAAGAGGCGTACTATGACCGTACCACCCTTCTTGTAGTATAGTCTGCGTTCCTTGAAATAGGGTCACTTCTCGGAGTGTGTAACAGCTGCCTTTTCATCCTTCTTGGGAATAAGGTTGAGCCTTGAGAGCATCTGGTCTTCTGACGTTGGTCCATTCGGGTGTGGCGCTCTGTGGTACATGAGCAGCCATTGAGCAAGCTGGAGCTTGAGGTTTTCTTTTTTCATCTTTTTGAGGCCACCCTTCAGTGTGTGGGCTGCTCATTCTACCAAGCTACCTGATGCTGAATGGAAAGGAGCAGTTTGGATTCCAGTTCCTGTCAGAATACGCTTTTGTGATTTCTATTTCTTGTTGCATATATCATTGCTTCAGGACACATATATATATTTGTGTGTGTGTGTTACGGGGATGTTGGGAGTATAGAAGATTGTATTTATAATATATATACAAAATGTGCCAGATTAGAAAAGATGGCTGACCAACAACTACACGCAGCAGCCAGCGGCCCGCGATCTTCCTCTCTGTCTTTCATCCTTCCGTAACAGGCCCCCCGGGTGATGAAGCGCCGTCTCGGCGCATGGTATGCAATGAACTGCAAGTGAAGTATGGCTTCAGCTGCAAAACGTGCACGACGTCAACAGGCAGCGGACTTGAGAATGGATGAAACTGTAACGGCACGATCTCGTAACTGACGTCGTTAATTGGACGTAGGACTTCATAAGGCCCTGTGTAGCGAGAGAGAAGCCTCTGGGAGAGGCCGACCCGACGACATGGTGACCAAAACAGCACCTAAGCACCTTGGGCGAACTGAACATCGCAATGGCACCGGTCGTAACGCTCCATTTCATATTTCGCAAGGCTAATAAGCGAGATCGGGCGACTTGATGCGCCATGTGAGCACGATCGATGACCTCACGAGCGTACTCACTGGCAAGGCGGGGCACCGAAAGTAGGATGGTGTCAAAGGGCAAAGTGGAGTCGCGACCATACAAAAGATAAAAGGGTGAATATCCTGCGATGTCATGTCGGGACGAGAATGTCACGTAGGCCAGCGTGGCGTCCCAGTCGTGGTGATCGTCGGAAACGTACATCGACAGCATCTCTGTGAGTGTTCGGTTGAGACGTTCCGTAAGACCGTTCGTTTGTGGGTGGTAGGCGGTGGACAGCTTGTGCTCAGTGGCACAAGAGCGCAGGAAGTAGTCCACAACTCGAGACAAGAACAAGCAGCCGCGGTCTTTAATTAACTGTCGAGGTGCATACCACTCTGGAGAATGACGTCGTGAAAGAGAAAAGCGGCGACGTCAGTTGCACAACTAGTCGGCACCGCCTTTGTTATCGCGTAGCTTGTCACGTAATCAGAAACGATAGCGATCCACTTATTCCCTCTAGTCATCGTCAGTAAAGGGCAAAGCAGGTCAAGGCCTACGCGAAGGAATGGTTCAGAGGGAACTTCAATTGGATGGATTCGCCTGGCAGGTGCCAGGGGAGGTTTCTTCCGGCTTGACACAATTCGCAAGTAGCGACATAACGACGCACAGAGCGGTAGAGTCTACCCGGCCAGAAAAACCGGCGTCGTACCCGGTCGTATGTACGAAAAACTCCAAGGTGTCCCACCGTCGGTGCATCGTGTAGTTCGAGAACGATGGATCGCAGATGACGAGAAAGGACAACGAGCAACTCAGGGCCATCATGGTTGATATTGCGGCGATAAAGGATGCCATCACGCAGCACGAACATTCGGCACGTGCCATCGGTGCAGCCCGATTGCACTTCGGCGATGATGGACTGTAAGGATGTGTTAAGGTAAATATTGGCCTCGAGCTCCACCACTAGAAAAGCTGGTGCCACCGTCGGCGTGACGTGCTATTAGGGATCACGTGGACATAGCGGCCGCGTCGGCTGCTTTGGGAGCGCCGAAGCGAGCTGAAAACGAGAGGTTAAATTTCCTCGTACGCTGTGGTCCTCATTTAGTGGCGAGATTTTCCCGCTTCGAGTGTCTCCTTTACAACGCTTCAAAGCACTACAATAGGTAGTGGCTGCCGTTGAAGGTGCGCAACATGGAAGGCTACTGCTTTGAAGGACTCGAAGGACTGCTCAGAACTCGAAGGACTGCTCAGCGACGTTCAATTGGGCATTAATGCTTTTGCAATTACAACTCAGATAAGACGTGCTTAGCTGTCCCCAGATGTTTTTCTTTAGTTGCCAAGCGGACGCATCATTGTTCACTGTTTACAGTCTTCAATCTGTCATCATCATTGCATTGTCATTTCAAGTTAGTTGTAATATCACGCCATCGGATGCTGCCGCCTTCACGCTGTGTAGTAGATACGGAGTCATTGCCATGCATGCACTCATCATCCCACAGTTGTTATGCCTCAATCAGGATGACTTCAGAATTGTCATCCCATCATCGATCACGCCATCGTTGTCACCGCATCAGCATCATACTGTTGTCGGCATTCGACAGCTGCATTTCACAGATTAGCATTCCCTTTTAAGCTTCTAGAACAGAATGCACATGGTGATCTACCGCAGTAGACACTTAGGTGGAACGATTGCCGGCCTCAATCGCCAAGCCTCCCTGCCCCATCATTTATTTCAATCTCCACAATAATCCTAAATTGTGTCACAAAACTTCTACAGCAAATGTCAACATGGCTGCCATAAGACCTTGTCTCTCATGAAAAACACAACTATTATCATGTTCACTAACTTGATCGCCTCTATTGAACTTGGTTCTTGCATTGAATGGATGCTTTTAGCGTTCTAAATTCTGCTACTTTGTGCCACTGCCTCCTTCTCCTGAATAAGTGAACTTAATATTGATCCACATGCAGTTACTAAAATTCACTGAATGCTTTCTTCATGACCAAGCACAATTTGTATGTTAACAACTCCAATTCACAAATCTGTTTTTATCACTTCTGGCATACCACAATGCTGAGTGTTTAGGCCCTTGATTTTTCTTATTTTAGATCTCGCAAAGAACTTAACAATCAAATTAAACTTTCTGTTGATGACTGTGTGTTTTGTAGTGAAACAACCAAACTCTGGCAGGTCCGTTTCAGTTCGAACAGACTAAACAAATGGCCCACTGAGCAAAAAAGCCGGTGTCTGTCGTCTCAGCGAAATGGCACCTCAAATCCCATTGGTTGTGACCATGTTGGGAGCGCGCCTCGACGAAGCAGAGCTGGTGAAAAGGTACAGCTGCCGTCGCTCTAGCGCACCAGGTGTTGCATGAGGGGAGAGGGCGTCGCCGCAACGCCATGTCATCCTTGTTCTCGCAAGCCGACGCCCGGTCTCTCTCTCCCCCCACTGGGCTTAGCTGCTGCACGTGCCCAGTGGGGCAATGTCTCTACTAATTTCTCTTCGGAGTGCCATAAATAGTTAAACACCTAACATCAGTACCCTAGCAAAAAAACTGATAGAAATTTCTACAAGTCTCTTATGAATACGTAGAGGTTGCACAGGTCCTTCTAAGAGTGATATATATTCTGACCTGACCCATATAACTCTTTACCAGACTGGTAGGCAGCAGATAGATCATACTGTGCTGCCTACAAGGCCAAATAGCATGATGTATCAGTCTTTTAAACCCAGACAGATATCATCATATGACATACAGAAATCTAATTGAGGCACTGATAAAGCATGTTAGAAATAACACACACACCAGTGGCCACACGGCTGAAGAGATGTATCTAAACTGAACTGAATATACAACCCCGAATGCATTGCCTGCCACGTGCACAGACTAACAAACACAGTTGGGAAATTAGAGTATAAAATATAAATGAATTGTGTAAGCTGTGCCATTATCAAAACCTTTTACAACTTGTATAAGATATATTATCCTGAACATGTTTCAACATAAATTAAAGCACACGTTTTCAAAGCACAGTAGCGTTAGTTAGTCTGCGAAACTACATTGGGAAAGTTGCATGAGGAAAGTATCAGTTCATTTTTGTAGCCGGTGTCCTCCAGTTCTTTTAAGACAAAATTACATTTACAAATTTTGCGAGATGGATGTGCAACATTTAATGCATATCCTAAACAGGATTACTGTTGTCGTCATCATCATCAGCAGCAGCAGCCTATTTATGTCCACTGCAGGACGAAGGCCTTTCCCTGCGATCTCCAATTACCCCTGTCCTGCGACAACTGATTCCAACTAGCACCCGCAAATTTCCTAATTTCGGCGCACCACCTAGTCTTCTGCCATCCTCTACTGCACTTCCCTTTTCTTCGTACCCATTCTGTCACCCTAATTATCCAACAGTTATCTAATCTGCGCATTACATGACCTGCCCAGCGCCATTTTTTTCTCTTAATGTCTATTAGAATATCATCTATACCCTTTGCTCTCTTATCCAAACCGCTCTCTTTCTGTCTCTGAAAGTTATACTTAGCATTCTTCATTCCATCACTCTTTGCGTGGTCCTTAACTTGTTCTCAAGCTTCTTTGTCAGTCTCCAAGTCTCTGTGCCATATGTCAACACCGGTAAAATGCACTGATTGTACACTTTCCTTTTCAATGATAATGGTAAGCTCCCAGTCAGGAGCTCACGATGTCTGCCATATGTGATCCAAACCATTTTTATTCTTCTGTGAATTTCCTTCTCATTGTCAGGGTTCCCTGTGATTAGTTGACCTAGGTAAACGTACTCCTTCACAGAATTTAGAGGCTGACTAGCGATCTTGAACTCTTGTTCCTTTGCCCGGTTATTTATTATTATCTTTGTCTTCTGCATCTTAATCTTCAGCCCCACTCTTACACTCTCCCTGTTAAGGTCCTCAATCATTAGTTGTAACTTGTCTTTGGTGTTGCTGAATAGAGCGATGTCATCGGAAAACCGAACGTTGCTGAGGTATTTGCCGTTGATCCTTACTCCTAAACCTTCCCAGTTTAATAGCTTGAATACTTCTTCCAAGCACGCAGTGATTAGCATTGGAGAGATTGTGTCTCCTTGTCTGACCCCTTTCTTCATAGGTATCTTCCTACTTTTCTTTTCTTTTTTTCTTTATTTGTTTCCATTGCTAAAATACAATGCCGGGGGCTAAGATAAAAGCTGCAGTGAGGCAGCTTGAGGTGCCCTAAACCCCCGCTTGAGGTGCCCTTAGCCCCCCGCTTTTCATAGGTATCTTCCTACTGTTGTTAAGGTTTATTTACAAAAGCAAAACAAAGCACTTTCAAGAGTGGATATTAACTGCAGCTCTAACATGTCAGGCTGAGTTTGTGATCGCCATAAATTAGACACTGCCAACGTGATTTCATTAAAGCTGCTCTCTGGGCTAGTTTGTGCGTACTTGATTTGAAAATTATTACAACGCTAATGCATCCATCCACAAAGGAACAAGGACAAGACGCAAGCGACATGACTACCAACATGACTAGGATTTATTTTAAACTACATTATCAAAAGAATAAGCAAGCAACCTTAGCTACATTTAAACAAACACATAAGAGGAAGAACACGGACTGAAGTACCAACTTCACCATGCCCATTTGTGCTCACAGATGCTGGATAGAACGCCAAGTCTAATGCACATGTTTTATTCATATTCCAACTTCATATGAAACTATTTTCTCCAGACTATGCACTTTTGCATTTGTCCCAAAATTGTTGTGATATGTGACAGAACACAAGTGAGCCTGTGGAAAAAGAACAAACTGGCATGGCACACTGATAAGAAGCAAGGAAACAGGACAAGCATCACTGTTGGTACAAGATCTACAGCAATATATCAGAACATGACAATACAGCAATATTATTTAAGCAAAAGTGAGTACAGATCTGAGAACTTATTCAAGTAAGAACATGGATTTACCATTTTTAAAACCACATAATCATGAACAAAAACAGCTAAACATCAGTGCACATATTGCAAAATCAGAAGACACAATTCTTCACAGGGTGCTAGTTCAACCACCGCACCTCGATATGTGTAAAAGTAGTTTAACCTGTGTAGCCTTCAGCATGCAAAAGCAAAGAAGACTATCAGAACAGGCTTCATATATAGTGTTTGGAGTCTTTGATTCAAACCGTAATACACTGTTAAAATAAAATTTCAGAGTTGGCTTCTTTCATTCAGAAAAAAGACAGTGCCTTAGTCATGCTGCCACGGTTAACGGATAAACCTGCACCAGCTCATCATCACCGTCAGCCTGGTTACACCCACTGCAGGGCAAAGGCCTCTGCCATACTTCTCCAACTACCTTGGCCATGTACTAATTGTGGCGATGCTGTCCCTGCAAACTTCTTAATCTCATCCGCCCACCTAACTTTCTGCCACCCCCTGCTAAACTTCCCTTCCCTTGGAATCCAGTTTGTAACACTTAATGACCATTGGTTATCTTCCCTCCTCATTACATCTCCTGCCCATGCCCATTTCTTTTTCTTGATTTCAACTAAGATGTCATTAACCTGCGTTTGTTCCCTCACCAAATCTGCTCTTTTCTTATCCCTTAACGTTACACCCATCATTCTTTTTTCCATAGCTTGTTGTGTCGTCCTCAATTTAAGCAGAATCCTTTCGTAAGCCTCCAGGTTTCTGCCCCATACGTGAGTACTGGTAAGACACAGCTGTTATATACTTTTCTCTTGAGGGATAGTGGCAACCTGCTGTTTATGATTTGAGAATGCCTGCCAAACGCGCCCCAGCCCATTCTTATTCTTCTTATTATTTGTCTCATGATCCGGATCCGTGGTCACTACCTGCCCTAAGTAGATGTATTCCCTTACCACTTTCAGTGCCTCTCTACCTATCATAAACTGCTGTTCTCTCCCGAGACTGTTAAGCATTACTTTAGTTTTCTGCAGATTAATATTTACACCCATCCTTCTGCTTTGCCACTCCAGGTCAGCGAGCATGCATTGCAATCGGTCCCCTGAGTTACTAAGCAAGGCAATATGATCGGCGAATCGCAAGATATTATCCATTAACCCTTATCCCCAATTCTTCCCAATCCAGGTCTCTGAATACCTCCAGTAATCAAGCTGTGAATAGCATTGGAGATATCGTATCTCCCTGCCTGCATACATAACCATGCATAAGTCTTGTAAAATATTGCCATGTTTTGGATACTGCAACTGTTCATCAGCAGCTGCACCACTACTGCCAACATGCAGACCATGCAATTCCTCAAGCACTTGGTCAACAAGAGTACAATAATGAAGAGTGGCAAATTGGGCAGCTGGTTCATTAGGAAAACAAGAAGTTAGCACAAGAAAAAATAAATGCTCTAGAATTTTGATGGCTCTGGCTTGTTTAATATATTCAAACATCAGAAAGCTGATTCTTACAGAATGCTATAAAGCATGGTGCACTGTTACCAACCGCTATTTTTTAAAGCTATAACCTGTTATTACCAGACATTCATGTACCACGGTTGAAGACATACTGTTCATCGTTACCATGTCTTGAGCACGAGAATTAGTCTCTTTCATAAAGGTTTGGTATTGTCTATACAAAAATATTGTGGTCTATTTCCATAAACACACAAAGGTGCATAACTTCACTGAGTGTTACATAATCTAGTGGCTCTTCTCTTCTGACGCAGACTAAAAGGGGCTTTGGATGGAGAATTTCAACAGGAAATAGTTTCTGGCATTGCAGAATTATACAAGAATTCGCTTCAGTAAGAATTCTACAAATGAGAAAAAATGCACCTGAGAAGCTCACAAATGCACTGTTTTTAGTCTTTATAGTCCAAGTGTACTGGAGAGAGTGGAATGTTCGTTGGTTGATGACCATTCGGTAATATTCAGTGACTCTTCTTGAGTCATGGTTGTGGACTACAGCCTGTTTTTCACTTTCATCCAAGTTCAGGTACAGCTTTCCAGTGCCTAACAAGACTGTCTGCTGACCAGCTTTCCTCTCCTTTACACCAAGAAAACCGACTACTTCTGGTGAAAGATTTAAACTAGCTTTAGCTGCTTGTAACTTTTGAGCAAGTACATGACATTCCAATATTTGTAAAGGAACACCATTAGCTCTGCTGACCAATTTCACAAGAAGTCCATTTCCGCCCTCAAATACAAATGACGAATGCGACCAGAAGGTCCTAGTTTAACCAGACTTTTAAGAAGATGCAGAATTTCACGTACATTGTATGTCGTTAGACCCAATCCGTACAAAGACTGTGTTCTCACAACAAACTCGGAGAGGATCAGACGATCTCATTATGGTCATCTGAAGTGACGGTGTCCAGTAGAAATATATAGGCACCTTCCACAATTAAACTGGAATGTCTGACATACTTATCCGGCAAAAAGCCATGAAGGCATGGTAATGAATAATGAAGAACCCACCACTTCCATTCACTAGCTTTCCAGATTGCAAAGTCTGATAATCTTCGTAGTGTACATGTGAATGAATTCGGTGGCTTGATTGCCAATAACCTTCTGTTTAAAGAGGCTAAACTTTTTCGTGAACCAATGTAAACATCTTTTCTCTTTTAAAAGTGATCACATCTTCATTCTTTTTAGGCTGTTGTATGGTGTATATTTGTTCCAACAATCTTTCCTTTGCAAATCCTGGGCTTCATATTTGATTTATATGTATTGTCTTTTGCGATAATATAAATACATTATTTCTGACTCATTTTTTTAGTAAACGATGAAGCTTGCTCTTCCTTAAAGCATATTACACCTATACAACACGCATAGATACTGATAGACAACAGATCTGGCAAACTAATATGAATACACTATTACACTAATAAAAAGAATACACTAGTGGTCTTGTACAAGCAGATAGCACAGATACGTCCAGAATAGAACTAAAAGGAATTTTATCAGTGTATCAATTGTATCGTTTCATAATGCAATAGAAAGAACTGGTAGAATTTGTATTAGTTTATCCTATCGGATATTTTGCTAGGGATCTTTCAATGCAAATGCATATCAACTTTTTGACTAATGCTAATAACTGAACACATGGCTTTTTGTGCTGCAAGTTTTCTTGGACTCCTGCTTCCCTTAAACTTATACTGTATAATATTTTTGCAAGATCAAAACTGCGGTATAGTTCATTAATCAGGGATATACCTATAAAAAACATAACTCTCATATTTAGTTGAAGCCATACAAAACCAACTTGTACATTTTATTGTAGCTGCTTATTCCCGTACCGCAAGCATATAAACAATTAAAACTTGCCTTGATTGGCCAGGCTTGTCAATAAAAAAACTTACCTGTTTATATCACAAATTCTCAATTGAAACTTTCTTTATTACCTCCTTGTATCTCATTGAGAATGAACCACAACCGCAAGGTACAGGTGTCAGCTTGCCAAACCAATCTTTACTATTCCTGTCAAAGGCAGCCTCAGAACACACACACACACACACATCAACGAGCTACAAGGAGGTAATAAAAACATTTTTCAATTGAGAATCTGTAAATAAACGGGTAAGTTTTTGTGTTGACAAGCCTGGCCAATCAAGGCAAGATTAAGTTGTTGATATGTTTGCGGTACGGGAATAAGCAGCTAAAATAAAATGTACAGGTTGGTTTTGTATGGCCTCAACTAAATATGAGAGTTGTGTTTTTTCTTGGTATATCCCGGATTGATGAAGCATACTCCAGTTTTGATATTGTAAACATACTATACAGTATTAGTTTAAGGGAAGCAGGAGTCCAAGAAAACTTGCAGCACAAAAAGCCATGTGTAGTTATTAGCATTAGTCAAAAAGTTGATATGCATTTGCATTGAAAGATTATTCGTAATATCAGAGTCCTTCCATGGAAGGACTCTGGTAATATGAATACTTATTTACAAGGTGTTTAATAAGAACGGTGTTTAATTTTGTAGGCAAATATGTTAAAAGGGCTAGTTATGATGTGAAAATCTCTTCATTGTACCTTTACATTTTACCTTTATGTCTGTATGTATATATATATATATATATATATATATATATATATATATATATATATATATATCCCATGGCACCCATTCTGTGACTCTGATGCTCCATTGGTTATCTGCCCTAAGCTCAATAAGCTGGAAAGTTGGGCAAGTTGATGAAGCTTCATGGTAGCTACTGCACGACAGACGTCGACAAAAATAGCAGAACGGGACAGTATACACCACTGACAAATGAAGTTTATTGGAAGAAAACAACCAATATATAACACACATCACGTGACCAACACCCGGCCCCCAAGCACATGCAGATACATATCAAAACAACCTTCATATCACAGAATGCGCATGTGGCACACATGTCATGGCTGATTAATCAACATAAAAAAAAAACAATTACCAAGGCACAACGCAACCCAGTGGCTTTAGTGAAGATCTAACAAGACAACCTCGCTAACTTGCAGCGAGATGGATGGCTGGCTAACACATAGTGAGCCTTTCTTCCTAATGTGATAAGCCTCCATTAATTCATGTGAGAGCTTTTCACAGTGACTGAACAACACAATAGTACTTTCAAAAACTGGATGACACCCACATTTGCAACAGTACACAGAAAGGTGTGAATGTGCAAAAACCCTTCCAAGAACTATGGCAGTCTGTTAGTCGAATGTTCAAGCATCTTCCAATCTGACCGATATATTTTGTAGGCTGCAAGAAAAAGGAATCGAATAAACAACATTTTGTGTGCAAGAGACAAACTGCATGTTATGTTTCCCTTTGCAGTCCCCCCTGTTCAGACCCCCCTTGTGAAGAATGTGCTTGTTTATTGTTTCGAACATTCACTGCAGCTTATTTTTGCATGAAAACCCAATCCTGACCTGGAACTTAAAAGCCACCTTTTTCAGCCTGTGCGCCAATGAATAGACGGGATAATGCCAACTTTGTTCCGGTCTTACTCCTTAAGCTTCTTCCACCCTGGTTGCACTTTAAATTCCTTAATTAACGTGTTGCAACATAAAGAAACCACTGAAACTAGATAACCTGCCTCATCAAGCCTTGTCACCATATTCCTTACACTTTCAAGGATAAGGTGAGGATTGCTCTTGGTTGGGGCATCTCTAATTGCATGAGTGGCAATACTGTACTTAATAAGTTTTGAATGGCTAGACCTATAATCAAGAGGGGACTTGGAAGTTCTCGACTGATATCCCTAGCATACATGATACCACATAAAAGTAAGCCTGATAAAAGAAGTTGCAGCACATTTTTTTCCGGAACTTCTAAAGTGAAGTTGAAACCTTGCTCTTGTTCTCTAAATAGCTTCAGTACTTCGATGACAGTTCTGCAAAAGTTATCATTTGGTCATGAAAAACAAATAATCATCCACGTATCTGAAAATTTTAAGAGCAAGCCCACTCAGGCTTTGATTATTTGCTGGTCAACGTAACTTAAGATATTACTGAGCACTGATGCAACACCAGAACCTATGCAGATGCCAGCATTCTCTACACAATCAAGAAGCTCCAGAAAGCTTGCAACCAGAATTTTACACCTTTCAGCAAATTCTGGCTAATCTGTTTGATTGTGTATGCAATCCTTAACAAACTGCAGGATACGCACCTGTGGCAAAGAATTGTATAGATCTTCTGCATCTATACTAAAGCCTGTCCATTTCCCCAGATTATGCTCCTGCAGGAGGTGTACAACACTCCGAGAGCTGGGGGCAAGGAATTAATTGGTTGTTGATTCTCAGCCTGTCAAGGCGTGTCTGCAGAAATTCTGAAACAACATAAAGCCATGATTTATATTCCGACACAATGGTTCTGAAATGGATTCCCTAAGCTTGTGTGTTTTGCACTGAAGAAGGCGCATAAAAGGGAGATCTTTTTCCACCTTATCATTTGAGACCGATGTCAAACCAAACTGATTCAACTTCATGCCAGCTCAACATTTTATGTTAGCTAGATTGGCATAAATTTCATTGAAATTTCTGTCAGTGGCTGACACACCCTCCTCCAGAAAAGTGCCTTCCAACATGACAACACAATGCCCTTCTTTGTGTCCAAGAAACCTCCAAGTTTCTGCCCCATATGTTAGCACAGGTAGAATGCAATGATTGTATGCTTGATTGCACACTATATATATATATATATATATATATATATATATATATATATATATATATATATATATATATATATATATATATATATATATATATATATACTTTGTATTCACCATCCAGGGCCAGGGAACAAGAGAAGCCAGACACTATTGACCAATTTCTGACTAAAAGGGCTAATTTTTGACTTTATACATCTTGTTATTACTGTACATGTCCCTCACCTCCATCCAGGTTCCCAACATTTATATCTAAAGTTTGCCTATTACCACATACAGGGTCTGTCCTGAAAGCAATGTCAGTAAATTTATTATGACGTGACTGTATGTCAGAGCGCAGTCTAACCGGCTGAAACTGGTAGTGGCAGAATCCAGCTAAACAGTGCTCCGTCGCTCAGTGTGCTCTGAACATTGGAGAGTGTTGGACGGGCCTGTCCGCGAGAGTGGTTTTTTATTCTTCTGCAAGTGAAAATGCAGCGCTCATTAGAACAAAGATTTGCGATCAAGTTTGGTGTGAAACTTGGCAATACCGCTGTGGAAACTGTTACTATGCTCAAGACTGCTTGTAAAGAACATGCCCTGTCAGATCGGCAAGTGTTTCGGTGGCACAAGGCCTTTTTGGAAGGCCAGGAAGAGGTCAACAACGAGAACCTCGCTGGACGGCCATCCACGACCACTACGACTGACAATGTGACGTGCGTGAGGGAACTGTTGAACTCAAAGCGCCGATTAAGTGCTTGTTTAATGGCCGACATGTTAAACATTCCGAAAACTCAAGTTCATGAAATCATTAGAAACGATATCGGCATGCGGAAGGTGTGTGCAAACATGGTTCCAAAAGTGCTCACTGACAACCAAAAGTTATACCACATTGAAACGTGCCAAGAAAATTTCAACATGTGCAAACGTGATCGAAAATATTTGGACAACGTCATTACAGGTGACGAGACTTGGGTATTTGAATATGACCCAGAGACCAAAAGGCAATCATTGGAGTGGCACACACACTCGTCCCCTCCTCAGAAGAAAGCCAGGATGAGCAAATCAAAGATCAAAATCATGCGCATCGTTTTTCTTTTTTTGACATCCACAGACTGGTTCATCATGAGCTTAAAGAACCTGGAACGACTGTGAACTCCAAATTTTATGTGGATGTCCTCGAAAGACTGAATTGCAGGGTTCAATGCATCTGGCCGGACATCGCAGACAACTGGAAGTTGCACCACGATAATGTGCTGGCCCATAGTGCCTTCATCGTCACCGACTACCTGGTTAAAGCAGAGGTGCCAACGATCCTCCAGCCCCCGTACAGCCTGGACTTGGCTCCCCCCGACGTTTTTGTTTACACGCCTCAAAACACCCCTGAAAGGCTATTATTTTGGGACAGCGGACGTGGTCAAAGCAGCTAGCACCACAGCATTAAAGGCCATTCCGGAGGAGGAATACCGCAACGCATTCGAGAGCTGGAAGTCTCACTGGAGCTGATGTATTGACTCAAAAGGAGAGTATTTGGAAGATTTTTGAACACTTTTTGTAACAATAAATGATTTTTAATGGCCTTACTGACATTACTTTCTGGACAGACTCTGTACATGTAGCTTGAAGGTATGTATGTGGAAGGCATTTCAACCTCTGCTAGCTTTCCTGACATGGAATAAAATGGCCTTTTGTCTCTAAACCACTTACTTTTAAACTATTCCATCTGGGTCATTTTTCTCACTTCTGCAGAGTTGAATTCACATCTTCCATAGTTAACGGGCTCGGTTTCATTCTTGCGTCCTAAAATATGCCCTCCTGTCATGCTAATTTGGAAGGCCTTCTGTTGGCAATGGGTATTGTATTTCAAGGCTATCAGGGCAATGTTGCACGAAGAAAACCATTCTTGGAGTAAATTATTGTTCAGATTGATATCATGATACTGCCGCATGGTTGTTATTTAACTCTGCAAGAGACTGGTCCTGCCGTCCTACCAAGAGTGCATTTCATGGGCATTATTCTCTTTTGACATTAGTTTATGAGGCTCATGGATATGTATCTGTGTCAACAATAACACCTGACATGGTCTCCTAATTTTGTGCAACATACACTACATTTAATCAGACAAAAGTTGCATGTTTTGTCTCTTGGGCCAGTCTGCTCAGTGGTAGGAGGTCAAGACCACAATTGGGAATGGCTAGTCAAGATTTGTGGTGTCTCTCCTGAGTTATGCATCTGACAAGATTTCGTGGTGGCAAGAAGACATGTCAGACATCATGTGGTGTGTCTAATTATTGTGCACAGAGTTATCAGCATGATATATATCCTTAATGCTATAAAGAGTGCCTCCAGCAAGCAGTCGGTGTGTCTTTTTGTTGCTTATGGCAACCAAACCTAACATCCTTTGAAGCATGCTCACTTGCTGTCTGACACACAAAATTAAGAACGTTGCCTTCTCTAAATTTATTAGCAACAAAAAAGCCACTCTGGAAGCAATTATATATATACACAGCAACACACACGAAAACCTACAAAGAGGGAAAAAACACAAACTACGCTAATAATAAAAAAAAACCAGACACTCGACAAGTGTTGCATCTTACTCAAGTATGCAGATTCAACCTGAGTTAGAGAGATAGATGCATGGTCGACTACCGCACTCCTGTGCATGCATCTGGATATGTTAAGCCTCAGCTACTCTTTCATATAACTATCCGCATGTTTGTGAAATCTGGTGTACAACTGCAAGAACAACAATGGCTTGATAGGTGGTTCACCTTTCAATGAGTTATATAAGGAGGATGCATCAACTCTTCCAGCCAATGTACACATTACAGGGTGTCTACCAACCGGGAAAACCGGGAATTCTCAGGGATTTTGAGTAGTCTGGAAAAACTCAGGGAAAACTCAGGGAATTTGTGCTTCTATCAGGGAAAATTAGCTGTAATTTTTTTAGAGGGTCAAAAGTCACGGTAATGCTGGCTCGAGAAACAGACAGGACTCGTAACGAATCGTCGTCGGCTGGAGGAGTTGCCAGTGTACAGTCAACGACCGACTTTCCGGATTCCCGATAACTCGGACGGCTTCGCGGCACCACCACGTACCGCAAAGAGTCAATGTATCATAACGTCTGAAAATTCAGACGCAAGAACTCTTCGCCGTCCGATTTTCTAAACGTTTTGCGTGATCGCAGGTCCGAGACGGCATTAATGAAAACCACCACCGCTGCTATTTTGATTACCTCGCCGCCTTGAACCGGTGCTCTCGCACGCAGATGCGCTGGCAGCCGTGGCCACCACTGCGGCAACGGTAGGCCTAGCTGCTTCGACGTTCGCTGTTAAGCTTCTTGTCGTTCGGTGCCGTGTTTCTTCATTTCTCCGCTGACAGCAATAATTTTGTCTTCGAAGCTCGGAAAGCACGGCGCATTGCATAATGCTTTTTCCCGAAAGTCTGCTTCGCCTCATTACAGTCGTGTAACGCGGTGAAGCGTACAAGCGTAGGAAGGGGCAATTGTCGCGGGACACTGTATGCATTTCTTAATTTTACACGTGTGCACTCGCCCTCACCTGTCACAGTAGGAGCACCGATATACCTAATAAGTGCACTGACAGGCATTCAGAGCTTTTTCAGACGTACATGTGTCGATTTTAGCCCTCAAGAGCAGTAAAAGACATGAATCTATTTCTTCGGACTGCCTGATTTTTCGGAAGTTTCCGCGGCCCCTAGGGGGTCTGAAAAATTGGACGTTGACTGAAAATTGGTTGAAACCAGTGGCGTAGCCAGAAATTTTGTTCGGGGGGGGCTACGCCACTGGCCCCATGTGTGTGTGTGTGTATATATATATATATATATATATATATATATATATATATATATATATATATATATATATATATATATATATATATATATATGTGGGGCCAGTGGCGTAGCCAGAAATTTTGTTGTTGCATTTAAAAGAAAAAGTTCAATTCTAGTGACTACTGGTTTCACGTTTTTTATTTAGGTGGTAAATTATTTATTAAAAATTGGCCAAATCGAAAGGTTTCAGAAAACGAAACTATCAAGTTTAAAACTCTGTGACTCAACAATGAAAAATGATATCACAATTCTGTGAATTGCATCTAATAGTACATCTACAGAGGACAAAATGGATATGTTACACATGAATCTAAAAAAAATTTAGTATTGTGGAAATACGGCTTGTGCAGAACCCTTGTACACAACGGAACCAATTCACGTAAGATACAAATTGACATAGCAAACTTGTCCGCCTTGACTGTTATAATAGATGCCGTTTACAGAACCACAATGTCTGTTATTCATGCATAGCTATTAGTTTGTAAACGTCGTGCTTCTATATTTTCAAACTTTCGAATTTTTCAAAATATTTTAAACAACATTCAGGCCCTAAATCGAAGTTTTGTTTCCAAGAGAACTAGGATTTAACTTTCTCTCTCAAATGCAACGAATTTCAATAAAAGCGATTAGCAGGATTATCTAAGAAAAGGGTTTCTGCGTTTTACAAGTATTTGAATAGGCCGCGTCGGATAGGGCCTGAGCTAAAGCTTCCTCTTAAACAATTTGTCAAGGGATCAAATCCATGAATAATAACTGCATTGTCATTGCCAAAGATGCTGCAAACGAATTCTTGAACGCTACGCACAGTCAAAACAATAAAATATGTATTTTTTCATAAAAGAATATACTCGTATGTGCCAAAAATATTGCCAAAAATAACTGATATCAATGCTTCCATATTTTTGTCTATTTAAGTAAAGAAAATATCACACGAACTTGAGAACTATATCAGTTCGAAACCAGGAAAGCAGTGCATGCCACTGATATGAAAAATTAAAAGGCAATGAACTGAACAAGTTGAGGACAAATATGTTAATGAAACTTTGTCATTCAAGAACCGTGCTTACATTCTTGTATATATGCAATGGCCAGTGAAAAATCTCAATGACGCTGTAATTTGTTTTAATG
Source organism: Dermacentor albipictus (assembly GCF_038994185.2). Taxonomy (NCBI): domain Eukaryota; kingdom Metazoa; phylum Arthropoda; class Arachnida; order Ixodida; family Ixodidae; genus Dermacentor; species Dermacentor albipictus. The sequence goes on from NC_091823.1 coordinate 113,118,579, forward strand.
TATTACGCAGAAGCAGCTGTCACTGGTCGTGTATCGTGAGTAATTGCACCGAAATCAGTCGCAACAGAGGGCACGTATAAAAAGCAGGAATTCTGCAAGGTATACGAGGGCAAGTCAAATGAATGTGAGTCAACAACGGGGTACTTCTTTTAAAAGTAGTCTTCATGAGAATTTATACATTTGTCCCATTGACTAACGAGTCTCGTCATTCCCGTCTTATAAAACTCCTTGGGTTGCTGCTTGAAAAAGTCTGTATCTGGTTCCCTTGAGCTGTTTTTTCGGTTGCCCCAAAATGCAGAAGTTGCAAGGTGACAGGTCTGAGCTGTATGGCGGATGCTGCAGCGTTTCCCACTTGAACTTTGCCAGTTTTGTATTAACCACATAAGCGACGTGGGGACAGGCATTGTCGTGGAACAAGATGACCCCATTCGTCAATTTTCCACGTTGTTCGTTCTTGATTGCGACACTGCCATTCTGGCATTTCAAAATATCGGAAACAATTGATAGCCTCTCAAGATTTAGCAAATTCTATCAGTAATGGACCCTGACGACCGAAAGAAAAGTCAACAACACCTTTCCAGGGGAAATGATGGCCTTTGCGTTCTTTGGGCGTGGTAAATTCGGATGTTTCCACTGTAAGCTTTGCCGTCGTGTTTCAGGCTCGTAGTAGTGGCACCAAGGTTCGTCCCCGATCACAATTGCAAACATGAAGTCGTCATCCTCATTGTGATACGCGATCACATGAGTCAAGGCAGCGCGAAACTTCTCCGTCTTCTCGCTATGGATCAAAATCTTGGGGATCCATTGCGCACCAAAGAGCCGATAACCGAGAAGCTCATGAATTAAGGCGTGAACCGAACCGTGACTGATGTTCAGATGGTCTGCCAGTTCATCGATGCTTATCCTCCGTTCTTGTTTCATCAGCTCATGAACCTTTGAAATTGTGTGGGGGGTGATTGCACGATGGTTTTGGCCCGGTCTTGGAATGTCTTTACAACGTCCTTTAAACCTTTTGCTCCAACGCTTCACAGTGGTCAATGAAATGCCGTGTTCAACGTAAACGGCAGCCATATGGCGATTAATTTCTGTTTCGGAAACACCTTTAGCTGTCAAAAACTTCGCGACACCAAGCTGTTCAACTTTTGAAGTGTCCATTATGTGACGCAACCATATTCAACCCAGTGTATGAGAGCATTAAACAACATTTATCTTCACACCTGCGTGTCACTTTTGTAAATGAGACATGCCGTTCTCCTACGCGCATGCCTCGCAGATAATGAACCGAACCATTATTGCGCGGTTAGGGTAGGCGCACTTTCATTTGACTCGCCCTCGTACATTAGAAATGCAAAGATACAATGGGATATACAAATGTGAAAATACGGCTTGATAAAGCACAAAGAAGTGTCACTGGAAACGTAGTTCACTGCATGTATACACAAAACATCGCAACAAGATATTTAAGTATACGTATAAGTCTCCAATGAGTCTATGTATGTAAGAAAAAGTAACTGTATGTAATGCGTCAAACAAGGCAAATAAACATGTTGCACAATCATAGATTCACAGAATCCTAGATTCCGCCCCCATTCCATCCACTCCCCCCGATGTATTGCGCGCAATGGAAGGCGGCGCGCTTGCTCCCCGCTTTTCTCCTTTGCGCACACAAGACTGAGCCACCATCGTAGGCTCACCCATTCCACCTCCCCCCCTACGCTTTCACTCGCACATACAGCATGCAGCGCGTGGTCACGATTTTATCACCCTTGGACTTTATACGAAACATGACGGCGACGGCAGGAATGCGCCTGGAGTGTCCATATAATTGCTTTCACAATAATATAATAAGCGTATCCGGCAACTGAAACGTCCCGTCGCCCATTACTTTCCGCAAAAGAAGTATCAAAATCGAACTTTCACCATGCGACAATTCGCTGCGCCGCAACAATGTGTTTTTTTTTTTTCTGTGGGGCGGAGGCACCGAAATGAAAAAAAAAAAAATACGGATAGGGAAGTATGTTGGCCAGAATCGAATGCCTACATCGGGCACCTAAAGGGGCTACAGAATGAATACCGAAGAAAATATGAGACGATTGGCCCACTGAGAACCATACGCATATTGCTCAGTATCCTACACCGGCGAAACAAGACTTTCCGGAAAGGTTCCGCTCAAGGAACGCGGTGCAATCCTTCGAGTCCCCACAGTGATGGCGGCGAGCGACCATTCTTTTTTTTTTTTTCTCGTCTGCTAGCCAGAAAGCTTCCAAAACTCTGTGAGGTGAAAATCCCCTCGGCCAGAGCAAACCGAACGCCCACCGAAGTGCACTGCGCGGTAGTCGGGGCCATACGAGAAAAAACATATGCGCTCTGGCTCGCTCTGGCAGTCCGCGGGTAGGGTAGCGAGAACAAAAAGAATTGAAGAGGCTCAATGTGTTCTCGGCGAATAAAAGTCAAAGTAGAAAAAATAAATAAGAACATAGTTACTTTGGCTGGCTTTAGTGTCTTGACATGGTTGTTCTGGCGTAGGTTAAAAAATTGTTTATATTTTTTTATGTGACATGACGGCACAAATGAACCACCCCAACACATCGTCTTATTGGACCTCGCTGCGTGCTTTGTCAACTCATCTGCTAGTGTGTTGATTTGGCTTGTCTCGTTGTATGTTCCGATGTAAGACTTTAGAAAAGTCAATGGACCTTTGCTGTCAAATGTTTATAACAACATTAAACCCACAAAGTACCGCAATTGAAAATTTAAAGCACAACTTTGGAAATGTCAATGCACGTTTCACATCAAGAGCTTATGAGATTTATACCCATAAAGTTTCGCAATTGATATCCATGCGCTCCATAGATTCCGTGGCCTCAGTGAGATGCCGCGGCGAGCCCGCTCACCATCAAAGCGCCCTTGAAACATTGCGCTCGGATGGGACTGCTTGGCGTTATGTGACTGCCGGTGTATGGGCGTTGCCACGAAATCCAGCCCGAGTTCGCAATCTTCGCGGTTAAATGTCTTTTCGAGTGTCAAAAAGACATTCTAGACAAAATCCAGAGTGATTTCCGGCGCCGGGGGTCGCTTTGGTCGGCGGTGCATGGACAGCACGAAAAAATTTCGGGGGGGGGGGGGGGGGGCTGAAGCCCCATAAGCCCCCCCCTGGCTACGCCGCTGGTTGAAACCGTTGAAAATCAGGTGTTATTGTATTCAACGAAAACAGTGAACAGACAGTGGAGATACAGGGCCAAGAAATACCTCGGGTAACAGAATATAAATACCTTGGTATATGGATAAACGAAGGCAACGGATATATGGAAACACAGGAAAAAAACATAACAGTCAAGGGGAAGAGAAATGCAGCCATAATGAAGCACAGAGCGCTATGGGGATACAATAGGTACGAGGTCCTCCGAGGTATGTGGAAAGGGGTAATGGTTCCAGGACTTACTTTTGGAAATGCGGTTGTTTGCTTTAAATCAGGGGTACAATCAGGACTCGATGGGAACCAAAGGTCAGTGGGTCGCCTCGCATTGGGCGCTCACGGGAAGACTACAAATGAAGCTGTGCAAGGGGATATGGGCTGGACTAGTTTTGAAGTGAGGGAAGCTCGCAGTAAAATTGAGTATGAAGAACGGCTGAGGAATATGGAGGAAAGTAAATGGGCTGGGAGAGTGTTCAGGTATCTGTACAGGCAAAACATTGATTCACAGTGGAGGAAAAGAACTAGGAAGCTTACCAGCAAGTATGCGGCCTGTGGGGTGGGCAACACAGCAACAAAGAAAGTCAAGCGGAAAGTCAGAGAGGCTGAATTAATCTCATGGGTGGCGGCAATGGAAAAGAAACCTGCCATGAGTAACTACTTAAGGGGAAAAAATGAAATTAGGAAAGAAACCATTTATGATAACTCAAAGGGAAGCTCATTACTTTTCGAAGCGAGATCGGGATGCCCTAGAACACGCACCTATAAAGCGAGATATAAGAAGGAAGAAGAAGCATGTGCTTGCTGCGGTAAAGCTAGGGAAACGACGGAGCATATTTTATTAGAATGTGAAGACATCTATCCAGCGGTCGATTTAGGCACCACTGGCCTCCTTGAAGCCCTTGGGTTCAGCGGGAGCAGTGGTAAAGCAAACAGGTCCGCAATAGACATCAGTAAGAGGCGATTGGAGGATTGGTGGAGGAAAAGTAGGGAAACGACAAAGGACGGAGACGTGCAAGGGCACAGTTCGCAATAGGGTATCAGAAAATTTGGACGTGGTAGTTCATAGTGTTTTTTTTTTCATTGGTTAACCTAGGTAGGATATTAGACGGCATAGTAGCAAGAGCTTGGTGGCGCAAGCCACCGCCCCGTTCCAAAGGGGACGCTCATAACATCCATCCATCCATCCATCCATGACTGTTAATTGACCAAGAGTATTCTTCAAATGGTCCGTGGGGCGAACGCGCAGCGAAAGGAGGACGAGAACAGAAAGGATCGACGCACTGAGGAATGAACGACCACTTCTTTGAAGGAGCCTGCGCTCAAAAAACAAATTGTTGGCTGATGCTGAGATGCAGGTGTCCCTCATCCAAACCAATATAAACTCTTTAAAGCAGTGAAACACAACACTGAAGCATCTTGTGCGAGCTGAGAGTATGTCAGGAGAGTTGCATGACACTGAGCATGCTATCAGTTCATAGAAATAGCTCATATTCGAAAATGTTTGCTTCTGTATGCATCTCCTTTTTATTTGTGCTAGAGAATGTCCAACTCGATTTGAAAATTTTTTCGAAGACATCTTATTTGCTGTGCATTTTAATAACCCCTCCCTTATATTTTTTTGAATAACATAAACACTACTCCTTAGTATTCAAATTGGATTAAGTCGTTTTTTTTTTTCAAATTTTTTTCATATGCTTACTAGAGAGTGACAGCATAGGGCGATATGGTTTCAGCGCGTCTTGACATAAAACATAGTTCTGCATCACACAGGGAATTTTGCAAAAGCACTCGGGGAAAACCTGGAAAACTCAGGGAATTTGGAAATGTCAACTTGGTAGACACCCTGCATTACCACATGAAAGCAGCAGCTTATAAACAGCACAACACCATACAACACAAGATATATATTTGCCACATGTTATTAAACTCGCATTATTGAAGTACATTAGAATTGGTGCTAAGGCTGGTGCACAATGTATGCATATACTTTAAACAATCATAAATAAGACAAGAGCTTGGAATATGATTGAATATTCTTGGAACTGCTTGATGATACAAAAGTCAAGGCTTTGGTTTGGCATCACCCACTCCAAATCGTTTCCTTTTTTTTTTTTTCCAATTGAAGCATTGGCAAGGTTAGTGCCATGCGCTGCGACCGTGATTCTTGCTTATTCGCGCCTTTTAAAAGCGCACGGGCGTGACCTTAAAACAAGAAAATCGCCACAGTAACGCAGTGGTCCCTGCCTACTTTTTCATATGGCAGTGTCTGCCTTTTCATATACTTTACCTCAATACATTACGTATGCTTCACCGCATAACATGACTGTATTGCGGCAAAGCTGATTTCATGGAACTGACATTATGTAACGGACCTTTCGTAAGATCTTGATGAGGGCTAGTTGGTTCATACTTAGAACTGGGATTAAACAGCGCGAAAAAGACGAGTGCGCTTGTCTGTGGTATTTGTTCTCTTGTGTCCTCGTTTTTTCGCGCTGTTTACCCCAGACCTTTTGTCATTCTGCTGCTCGCACGAGCATAAGCTAGCAAAACCACAGACTTGGCTTGCTGCTGGTTAATTTTCTAGCTAACATTTCGAGACGTCCACGTTGTTTACACAAAAATCGGTCAAGTTTCTCGCGATCGTACGCCCTTCAAAAGGCATCGTGACCACCTATAATTAAGGCAGTCATAAACGGCGGCGAAATCCACACAAGGTACATCAACTTCCACAAAGCTACTGGGCAACGCCATCATTAAGTGGCACAGGCGCCCACCAGGAGCTGGCAAACACTGCGATGACATCCACACAAACCACGTCACTTTCCACAAAGCTATTGAACAACACGATCAATCACAGGCACAGGTGAAGCCCGCAAAAGACCACATCGGCAGAACTACATGGCCACACTCAATCACTTCGCCACAAGCTCTCACATTTAACGACGTCAAACAGCCACAATCACTTCTTCACAGTCACGGGCACAGGCGAAGTCCACACGGGCAGAACAGAAGCACCGATTCAGAGCTCTCGTCGCGTTCATTGCTTTAGAACCACTTACATAAAAATAATATACGGAGCCAAGCCAAATGATTATTTAGTGTCTATTTGGGTGAACCTAATGCTTTCGGGCCATAACGCCTTTACCCCCCCCATTTCCACTCCGTCGACCATGTTTGCGATGTGCTCGTATGTCGCAGAAACGGCGGCCTAAACAGTTTGTCGTCTGTTCTTGATTTTCTTCGCTTGGTCATGCGTTGTAGGTTAGTAAAGATGTAATATTTATGAATGGGAACTATGTGTGAAGATTTTACTTTAAGAACGCGTTATTTGTGTAGCCATATCCACGTTTTACAACACCAGCCAACACAGGCCCATAGACGGTGGCGCCAGATTTCCCTCTAGGTGTTATAGTGAGAAACTCTATGTATTTTTTTACCGAATTTGGTGTGTGCTGCTGGTTGTTTCTGCCATTTCCAAGACCAGTGTCCCCTACCTCGTGTGCAAAATGACAAGCGTGAGTACCGGCAAAAGGTACTCAATCCCTTGACTAAATGCAACACCCTCTCGCATGTGAGCAAGGCCAGTTAGGTCCGTGCAAGCGATCTCGATCGGCGGCGCGATACAGAGGACGTGGACATAGCGGCCGCGTCGGCTGCTTCAGGAGCGCCGAAGCGAGCTGAAAACGAGTTTAAATTCCCTCGTACGCTGCGGTCCTCATTTAGTGGCGAAATTTTCCCGCGTCGAGTGTCTCCTTTACAACGCTTGAAAGCACTACAATAGGTAGTGGCTGCCTTTGAAGGCGCGCAACATGGTAGGCTACTGCTCGGTGACGCAGGGCCGAACGCACGTAACGGAGGCCGGTGTCAGCCTTATTCACACGTAGCCGCAGGACAAGAAGCTGCGTGAAGCTTGGCTCGCGAAACATCAAACCGGCAAACAGTCATCGGCTACAACTTGGGTATGCAGCAAGCACAGACGCGAGGAAGATTTCTGCTACGGCGCCCGGTCTGCGATGTTCTGAAAACGCGCACTGAGACGCTCGCCCGAGTCCGCTGCCCGATGTCATGACAGTTTGGTCTATGAACGTGTCGATGCTATAGATACTGGCAAGTTTAGTGGAGTGGAAAGGCAACGGTAAGAAGCACATTTAAAGAAAGCATGGCACGGTCATGTTTGTGTTATGAATGAATGCACTGGATTACAAAAAAAAAGGAGCAGCGGGAAATGGCATGCTGAGAGCACCGATAAACATACAGTGCGACACAACTCGAGAAATAATATTGAAAGGTCAAAGAATTTAGAAGAAGAAAAAAAGATTGAATCGTCGCGACGGCATATCACAGTCCCCGTAGGCGTGGAAGTCTCTACAGTGAAGTTATTTTTGAACAGCTCTGATAGCATTTACGCAACAATGATTGCTTGCATACTGTCAAATGCTCATATGATGCGGCGTAAAGCTCGTGGCACGGTGCGAAAACGCGCGCGCGGAGAAAGCGAAACAGTGCGCGGACAAGCATGCTGACGCGCAGTCGGTCCTTGCGAATCTACGCGATCGCTGCATTGAGGCTTGGTTCTATTACGCTCCATTTAGTTATACAAACACTATAAGAACATATGTCACATAGCTTGCTCTCAGCGTTTACCTTTCACGCAAGAAGCCGGTTCGGGAGACTCCATCGCGGTGACCGCGCGCAGTGGCGTTCACTGTACGTATTCGGTAAAGAGATAGCGTCTGTTTGCCCAAGATTATTATTTAGACAGTAAAAAATCTTCTCTCGTTTCGAAAGTACTTACAGAAATGTCCGGGAGAGCTCGTGCGTGGTGTTTTCAGTGAGCGCGAACAGCAAAACCTATGAGGAGCGCGCCGCGTGATCCCTCATACTACGCTAGTGAGGCGCTTCCGCTAGATGGCGACTCCGTAACTCCTCGCCGCCAAAAGCAACTATAGGCGGCGCGACGGTAGGTCAAAATGGCTGCCGAGACAGTGATAAGGCGATCTCGGAAGCGTGTGCATCTCGAGTAGCAAAGCACGTCAGGTGCCGTAGTTTCGCCGCAAAGCATACTTTCGTTCTCGCTAAAGAGACGCAGAGGTGTGTAAATAAAGGCAAACCTACGTTCAACGCCGGTCACATCATATGCTGCGGCATCAAGTCCATTAGAGCCGATATTTGCATAGGGGAGTGCAGAAGCGTTGTGGGAAAAGGAGACGTGGGCAGGAAAGATGCTCACTTGCGACTAAGTATATGTTCAGAGACAAACCACCAGGAACGTTATTGCGCATGAGCTGTCATCGAGAATTGTAAAAAAAATATGTTTATATATATATATATATATATATATATATATATATATATATATATATATATATATATATATATATATATATATATATATATATAATTTGACTAACAACGGGACATGCATCAAAACATCAATAATGACAGCTATAGTGTAGGTGATAGCAACAGCGGTATGTGCAACTGGCCTGACAAAAGTCGTTCCAAGACAACATTCGGGGGGAGAGTGACACAGGAGGTCGCCTAGAAACTTCAGCCAAGGGCGAGGGATGTAAATTCCATACCTATAAGATGGGCCGACGGAGCATTAATACAAAGGTTAACACGAGCGTGAATCTGGCCTGCCTCGAGCATTTCCCTTTTGAGTCTGCCTTTGGATCTGCTTGTAATCTTGGTTTTATTGAAAATGGGCTTACAGCCATAATCCGTGCCGTGCACAGGAAGGTGCGCGGAGTTGCTCAGGGCCTTTAAAAATGAAGAATGTTCTCTTAGCCTGTCATTTAGACAGCGCCCCGTCTACCCATTGTAAAATATCCCACAGTCGACTGGTATCTCATATACCACTTCGGTAGCACAGGAGGCGAGCAGTTTCGTGTGTTTCTTTCCACATGTCTTGTTCTTGTTGTGGCCGTGTTGCAAAGGCGCACAACCGAGAAAGCTTGAGAAGAGCTGTGAAGACAAGGTCAATGCCGGTTTCTTCCAGATTCTTTTTTAGCTTGTGTGAGATCGTTCTGTCTCTGAAAATATACTTAGTTGCAAGTGAGCGTCTTTCCTGTCCTGTTTACTTTTTCCGCAACGTTTCTGCGCTCGATCCCCTTTGCAAAAATCATGTCGAACCAACTAGCCCAACAGCTTACTATTCAATGTAGAGAAACCGAGGTTAGCGTCGAATTGCTGTGCCTGCAGACGAGTGCAATCAAGGGCCCGCGGCACTGCATTAACACCACAATTCATGAAAGTAGAGGCTCTGTAAAAGATCAGTATGTCGTTACTATAGCCTTGCTCACAGGCATGAAGCCATATATTTGTGTTTTTGCAAGCACTTAGTAAACCTATACGCATACCGGTAACAGATGTTAGTTGTTTTTTGAGCGCTCCTGTATTCAACAAATTAATCCTGTGCAGTAAGAAACAAACTTTAGTGCATTTCGGAATGCAAACTAAAAAAACCGGCTGTATAATACAATTTACGAAACTCATAGCGTTCAGTGGTGATCTTGCTCGTCTAGAGCCTCGAGCAGCGTACGGCGGAGCAAATGAACTGAACTTCAGTGAAGCTGTTTGACTAATGACAAAGTACTTGTGCCTGAATGGGTTTCACGTTTTTCCACTTGTGTTTCAAGTTGTTCCTTCGTAACTCGGTAGCTCCCTTAAAATTTGTTTCTTCCTTGCGCAGAGCTCGGCTCGATCACTGTAGACAAGTGGGATCCCCTCTGTACACGATTCAGTGTTATGCAAATGTAGTACGAGCTTCGTAACTGGTTGCAGTACCTCAGGTCGTTACGCCTGTCTTGAAGTACATTTTAAAGGTACCTTAGCAGTGCACATTCGCTACGGCGAGGTTTGAGCGCTGCGGCATGCTGCATATGCGATTACTGTTCCCTTTTTTCCTCATTGCCGCGTTCATGCACCCCACCAGACCGAACCGCCGACGTGCGTCGCAGATTTCTATCACCAAGTGACTGCTTCGGAGGAGGGTTGTGCGGGCAGCCTGCGTCGCGGGAATGACCGAATACTACACAGAGGTCGTTCTCCATGATTGAAGTTTTGAGAAGCTGCCCTCGATACGCTGAACAAAATTACAAATTCCCAGAGAAATAATGTGAAACTTAGATGATTTTACTCCAAATATAATGTAATGGGAAAAACTTTATTAGGCAAGTTGATGGCGCGCGGTGTATGTTAGAGAAAAGGGCGAATGGGGAAACGGAGAAAAGTTGAATCGTTACGCCCCTTTTAAGTAAAAAAAAAAAAAAATTGCTTGGTGACAGTACTTTCCCGAAAAGGTTGAATTTCAGTTTAGCAAAATTTTTTGTCTGATGAAATGCCGCTCTTACCAACCTCTCTTTATCGAAATTTAACTGTATTGTCATCCAATGGCACCTATTGTGACACTTATTCATCAGCTGTATAAGTTTTGAAGGAAGTGCAAAAATTATTTTCTGATTTCGTGCTTTCATTGCTGTAACTACGGTGCCAGCAGTTCTGCAGCTTGCTGTGGAGTTTATTTCTCTAGTGATGTATGTGAAAATTCATCCTAAGCAGGTTGCCCTGTACAAAATGTTAACATGCAAGGAGATATAAAACTACCCTGCTTGTTTTGATCTCTAGTGATGCCTCCGCCTGCCCATCACTATTATCGCAAAATCCTTTGCAAGGAAGCTACAAAGAACAAAATGTTCTCATTCTGCTGGAAGGACATTAACTCAAAGTCAACAGATTGGCAGTCCAGGATTGTGCCTCTCAGCCACTCAGCTCATACATCAGTGGAAAATACTTATTTTGGAGAGCAGAATGGTGCCAGCAGCTGCCATGTCTGTCCAATGCGCACTCATCTGTGTATTGGATAGAGCTGGCATCTGTACCTTCATACACAAGCATGTAGCTTTCCCATTTATGGAAGTGGTACTAAATAAAGTTCTTTTCATCGGCATGTAATGGCAATGACTGTAGATCTCTGCTTGTCCTCATTGTGACTGAATGGTGCTGATATCCTCCTGATTCTAGGTTAGCGTGAGGCCTATAATGAGGCAGCCAAAATATAAGTTTTAGAAAAGCTGGACAAAGAAGCTAAAGCCTTGTTTTAGTAGAAAGCAGTGGCTCATTCCATCGGCATGTTCTCTACACTGATTTCAGGTACACTTTTAGGCAGGCTTTTTGTAGCTTGAGCAGCATCCATGACACCTTCTGTGCAATTAGTTCTGCAGACTTGCTGTTCTTAAGTATGGTAATTCTTTAATTCAATCAGATATTCTGTCACTCTTGAAGAGGAGAGAGTACAAAATCTGATCATGGCCGTTGCAAGAGCTAATTTTTAAGTAAATCAGCCATAGTACTTTGAGAGAGTTCATGGCAGACGCTGTCCCTGTTCTTAGTTTTCTTAGAGCTCAGTATCTTTTTTTCTTCTTTCTTGATATTCATCTGTAGCAAGGTTTTTAAAGTGATAGCTTTCTTTGCCTCTTCCCCACACTTTGCGGTTTGTCAGTTTCTGGCCATTTATGGTCAGCTTGGCTCACTGGCTCAAATAAACAAAAAACGTTTGTTAGTTAGTTTAAAACTGTGGCCCCCAGCAGCAGATGCCCGATGCTCTAGCTATTAATCCATGGATGCCTGCTTGAAAAGGGGGAAAGAAACTCATGTAATCGGCATTTTCATGTCGCACAGCAACACTTTATAAAACATCAGTGTGCATATCTTTCTGATGGCGATGGAGGAAGAAGTTACGGGATGCAGTCGTGCATGAAATTACGCTCTGATGTACTTTTCTTAACAGTCATAATACGAACACTTGTGAAGCTGCGTACTTGCTGACCAATATCCCGTAGTAGTTATGAGTCATTCTTGGGGCAACTAGAAATACACTGCACATCTCTCAGTATACTGTTATGATTTGGCAAGTTTCTGCAAAGTCAAGGTTAGTGATAGGTTAGGTTAGGTTAGACTGTGTCGTATAATTGAAGTCCTTATGCTGTAAAAGTGTACCGCTTTCTGTGTAAGATCTATTATGGTGGTTGAGGAGCACGTTAGTCACTCAAGTTTGCAGTGGTCTCTTGTAATGCACAAGGTATTACTTTCAAAGATATCAAGCTGTGGTGCGATCTGCCAAGATCTTTTTTTTAAATATCAGCAGTCAAAGCAGTTCGATTAATCCAAAAATGTTTAAGAGGAGTAACAAAGTCAGCAGGAAGCTTAGGTCCTTTTTCTAAGCATTTGTTCGGTGAGACAAGTGAAGTTCATATGCTGACTATTCGAAGATCATCCATATTCTTGTAGTTGTTGACTCACTACGTACGACAGCATGATGTGGAATGTAATGAATACAAGGCGTGGCGCACCACTTCTTTCCGGTCTACATTCAACAAGGTGTGTTCTCATAAATTTTAATGGCTCTGTCATATTCCGCAGCAAAATCCCTATTAAAGTTTATTTTCTTCCCCACAGCGATGAACTCACTTTGAAGCTCCTCTTTGATTGCTGTCTAGCTACTCACAATCTCCTTTCCATGAGAAGGCTACCTCATGGCGACCACCGTCAAATCCAACTTTGCTCTGAAACAGTTCAAGGACTGCTAAAAGCATTGGGCTTTTCTAAACTGACCTCTTCTGTCAAACTTTCCTAGCTCTCAGATTCCCAGAACTTTTGCCGTGCTTGTCGTAAGCACCCAGCGTACCTGGGCCATCAGCATCCGCGACACCGCAACCGTCAGTCGTCTTGACCCATCCGCGTGACCCTGCACCTTCTCTGGTAAAGGCACTGACAAAGTCAACATCGAACAATGGCTTGGCATAAACGAATGCGTTGCTGCACACAACCGATGGGACCCGACAGTAATGCTCGCAAGGCCTTGTCGTCTGTCAGCACAATAGGACGGCCGAGGACAAGCCTGCTGTGGAGTTCCATCTTTTGCAATACCCAGCACCTCCACCAAAGATGAAATGGGCAGAGATATAAGGTTAAATGGGACTGTGATTCTGCAGAAGATAAGGCCAGTAAAACCAGTATGGCCGAACGTTAGGCTAGCCCCATTACGTCGTCTCTTTTGTCTTGTTGGTGCTCGTCGTCTTTGTCCCTCCCGTGGCACCGTGACATAATGTTGCATTATTTTATAGCATATACACGTCAGCAATAACGGTTGGTAGTTTTCAGACATGTTTTTGTTGATGTGTCTGAAGATTGTATGACTGGCGGTTTCCAATCTTGTGGAATCTAATCAGTCATTAAAGATTGATGAAAAATATGGAATAAAAAACCTGCTCAGAGACAGTATTGTTAAGTAATTTACAGTTGATATTGCTACGGAACAGTATTTGCAATCACGAAGAGGCGAGCGGTGTAAGACGACGACGACGACGATTGGAGGATAGTGCGGGCTGTTGCCTCTTGGCCAAGTGCGGTGTATTTCATTGTAAATATACTTGTATATAGCTTTTCGTCTGCGTCTTCCTACGTAACATATCTGGTGGAGGTGGACGTTCCCTGTACCTCTTCATGGAGCTTCGCAGTGGACGGTACGTCGAGCCTTCCTTCATGGCTCTCGGCGAAGACAACTCGACTCCACCGGCTCTGACACCTGCTGCCACTTCGACGACCTACATCACTCTCCCCGCTCCCCGTGATCCTGGCACATTCTCAGGCAAAGATGGGGAAAACGTCAAGGACTGGATCAGCCTGTACGAACACGTCAGCCGCAATAACCAGTAGGACCCTACTATCATGCTCGCCAACGCAGTCTTTCACTTCAGTGGCACACCTCGAGTTTGGTTTCGGACGCACAAAGATGAGCTCGCAGTTGGGATTCGCATAAGCAAAAGCTCTGAGACCTCAACCCATACGGTCACCAACTTGCCGCGCAGAAGGCACTTTCCGGATGTGTGCAGACATCAACAAAGCCCTATATCACGTACATTCAGGACATCTTGGCTCCGTGCCACAAAGTTGACGCACGCATGACTGAGTCAGACAAGGTTTCCCACATCCTCAAAGGCATTGCCGATGACGCCTTCAACTTGCTCGTTTTCAACGTGGCGACGGTAAATGCAGTTATAGAAGAGTGCCGCCGCCTGGAACTCGCTAAAAGCTGACTTCGAGAAGCTGAGTTCGAGCTTCGAAAAGCGGAGTTCGAGAACCGCGAAGGTAGTCTCACGAGCTGGCATGACTTTTGGCAGAATATCACGGATACTTTTGCCAGTGCCGACCGACGCGACCGCGCCCAGCAAATGATGGAGCTACGCGTGCAACAACCTAATAAGTCGGTCACAATGTTCGCCGAGGACATGGCCCGCCTCTTTCGTAGAGCCGACCCGAACATGACCGAAGATAGGAAGTTGCGCTACCTCATGCGAGGTGTAAAAGAGCAGTTGTTCGTGGGGCTTGTGCGCAATCCGCCAGTCACTGTCACTGTTTATCATGAGGCTATGGCTATTGAGCGGGCGCTTCATCAAAGATGCAGGCAATACGGTCGACTGTCCACCAGCACTACAATCAATGCCGCCGCAGTGACTTCCTAGTATCAGAACTCCTTGCGTGAGTTGGTCAGAGAGCTCATCAGAGAGGAAATTCAAAAGATCGTGACACGGACACTAGATAGACCCGTCGCGTCAATCGTCGAAGTGGTGCGTGACAAAATCCTGCAGGCGTTCCCGGTAACCGATCTTCAAGACCACCAGCGACCACTGAGTTACGCCGCCGCTGTCCGATGACCACCACCGGTTGCAACCACATCGCCGTACCAACAGCCTCCGACAGCCGCTCCTTGGTCGCCGCCGCAAGAGGAAGCTTCGAAGCGCGCAGCCGTTCATACCGCCAGCCGTCGTTCGCCGCGTCTCGGTCACCGCCGCAAAACGACGCTACGGGACAGCCACAACTTCGGAGAACCGACGTGTTAGGCCGCTCATCTCTCGAACATGCAGAATGGGCGGTGTAGGGCTGCATGATATACTTTCACAGTGCCGCGAGTTGCCCATGTGTTTTGTGAATAGGGAAGCGTCCACTCCACAGCGCGTCCGGGCAGCAACAGTTTCTGTTTTTGAGCAGTCGGACGGCCCGCGTGGTGTCGGGTGACGAGCCGCGGCGCGCGCCGGGCGGGGGGAGGGGGCAACGGTGCGGATGCGGAAAACGGATTCGGAGAACGTGCTTACGCGCGCTGTGTTGGCATTCCGCCGATGGTCATAATAGGTCCCCGCAGACAAACCTCGAGTGGGACGGCGTTATACGCGACGTTGTGGCGCCGGCTCCTGAGTTCCCTGCTGGTTAGAGACGCAGCCGAGGTTTAGGGGCACCTAGCAATGTTGACCACGTGTTGCGCGTACGGAGTGGGGGTCCACGCCCCTACGCATCCGGGCGGCAACCACGTGCATCTTGTTTTGAGCGCTGAGGAGAGCCCGCTTGGTGTCGAGTTACAACTTGCAGTGCGCGCCGTAGAGAGAGGCGCGGTGCGCATGCACAGGCTGCGTTCGGAGAACGTCGTTTTAAGAACACCAAGTCCGGATGCCGCCAGCGGTCATTATTTTTCCACGAGGAAAAACCTTGAGGGGGACTGCGGTACGCGGTGTTGGGACACCAGCGCCTGAGCTCCCCGCTGGCTAGAAACGCCGCTGAGGTGCGAGGTGGCCTCAATAAATCGTGCGTGCCTGGCGTGTTTGCGGAGGCCGTCACTGACCACGTGGAAATAAGAGAGGGAAACGAGGTTGTGGGAAGAAGGAAAACAGGGTTGTTTTCCAATGCATTTACGTTTGAGAGTAAGGCCGACCCTTTGGGTTGTGGCTTAAGCAGACTTTCAACTCTCATTGGCAACTGCTTCCGTGGGATGGGCTAACTGCCCTACCGCCCTTTTTCTTTGTCTCTTTCATCTATAACAATCGAGACGAGGTGCTTGTTCCTCAGTCTAGGCTGTAATCACTAAACCTGATAGACCAGTAAGACTCCGTACGATGCAATGCTAGTCTGGGCCGTAACCACTTAGTGGTAGAACAGTGACACTCGGTTGGTCGTATGTAGTGACAGTTGTCCTAGACTCTAACTTAAGAAAAAGTAGAAGCATAGGGCGCTGTTTACTTGTGTGTTTTGTATCAGTGTTCTTTTGCTAACTCTGTATTTGACTGTGTAAATATTTTCGTTGCAATATATCTTCATGTTTTGTTACCTCCAACCTGCCTCCTGCTTCATCAACGCCTATAATCACCTTGAAGAGACTTAATTTGGTTGACTTCAAGGAGAAAAGAACAAAACTTAACTCGACGTATGGCGCACTGTCGATAGGCGCCCACTCTGTTTTCATTGCGGAGGCGCCGGCCATATTTCGCGTCATTGCTGGCATCGTGACACATCATTTCGACCTCTTCGTCCGTGGTACTATGGTCGACGTGCAAATGACGACGCCATGCTACACCGCGATGACGCTGCTTTTCAGGGACCCCCAATAGCGCACCCGGGTGATGAATCCATGCCCAATAATCGGTCCGATTTCGGCCGTCGATCGCGCACTCCAACCCCTCCACGTCAGATGGCTTCATCTACTGGACGTACTTTTGCGGAGCTCCGAGGATGAAGGACGCCCAGCCCCCGTCGGGGAAGCTGAAGGCGTTGACCTCTGGGGGCAAGCTTGCAGGCCCGCCGCAAGACACTAAAAAGCCCCCAACATTCTCGCTGCAGAACGACGTGAAGCCGATAAACACTGAAGAAATTGTGAGCGCCGACATTGATGTTTTCGTGGATGGGCAACCGGTGACAGCGTTAGTCGACACTGGTGCCGACTTCTCTATAATGAGTCAGGAACTCGTCCTCCGCCTGAAGAAAGTAAAGACCCCATGGACGGGACCTCACATAAGGACGGCAGGCGGCCAATTACTGATGCCTACTGGAAGATGTACTTCTAGAGTTAACATCGGAGATTCTTCTTTCGTGGCCGCTTTCATCGTCCTTCCTGTATGCTGCAAAGATTTGATTATTGGAATGGACTTCCTAAAAGAATATGGCGCCGTAATTAACATCCCTGACCGCATGGTGACGTTTTATAAGAGCTCTGGTTTAGTCCATTGCTTATCGCCGCAACACAACTGCTTTCGTCTAACAGAAGACGACGTCGTCATCCCCCCTCGATCGTGTGCTCTTGTTTCAGTAGCATGTGACATACTGTTTCGTTGCGGAGTTGCCGACCAAATAACTACGTTGTTGTTTACTCACGGTATCTCGGTCGCACGAGGAACCGTGAATGTCACCGACAGGCACACAAACCTGTTGCTGACAAATTTTAGCACAGAGCGACGGCACCTTCCCAAAGGCACGGCTGTGGCTTATTTTGACGGCATTGCGGATGTTCGTGGCTGCTGTTCACTACTCGAAGAAGCGCCTGCGTGAGACCCAGCTCCTGTACTTGACGTTAGCACTGCTTTGTCGTAGCACAAACGAGAGCGGCTTCTTACGCTATTGGCCAAGTTCAACGAATGTTTTGCGTCGACGTACAGCGTCGGTCGGACGCCTCTAACAAAGCACCGAATAATTACAGAGGATACGGCAAGACCAATTCACCAAAATCCATATCGTGTGGCACCTAGAGAACGTGAAGCCATACAAGTGACACAAATGCTTGAAGATGACGTGATCCAACCATCAACGAGTTCGAGAAAAAAGACGGCAGCTTGCGTTTCTGTGTGGACTACCGAAAGCTAAATAAGGTGACAAAGAAAGACGTATACCCGCTTCCCCGTATAGATGATTCACTCGACAGGCTTCGACAGGCACGTTACTTCTCTTCAATGGACTTATAAAGCGGATATTGGCAAATCGCAGTAGACCCGAGAGACCGTGAAAAAAACTGCTTTCGTGATGCCAGATGGCCTATACGAATTTAAAGTCTTGCCTTTCAGCTTGTGTTCTGCCCCTGCTACGTTCCAACGCCTCATGCATACTGTACTTTCGGGTCTGAAGTGGAAAACCTGCTATAGTGTATCTCGACGACGTCATCGTTTTCTCTGCAACGTTTGAAGAACATTTCGAACGGCTTGAAGCGGTTCTGCAGTCCATACGGTCCGCCAGCCTTACCCTGAAGCCGCAGAAGTGCCAATTTGGCTTCGCAGAACTGCAGTTTCTCGGTCACGTCGTCAGCCACACAGGTGTCCGGCCGGATCCTGAAAAAAATGCAGCCGCCGCACAGTTTCCCGTGCCATCCGATAAAAAGGCGCTGTCAGGTACTTCCTCAGCCTCTGTGCCTATTACCCGCGGTTTATTGCAGACATTGCGCGCATTGCGTTGCCGTTAACTCGCCTGACGAGAGACGGCGTTGCTTTTGTATGGGGCGACGAAGAGCAAGGGGCATTCAACGACCTGCGGCAACGTCTCCAGACACCACCAGTGCTTGCTCACTTTGATGAGACCGCCCCTACATTGCTTCACACTGATGCCAGCAATGTTGGCTTGGGAGCTGTTCTTGTGCAGTGGCAAGAGTACACAGAAAGAGTGCTTGCCTATGCAAGTAGAACACTCACGTATAGAGGCTAATTACTCCACAACTGAGAAAGAATGCCTCGCCGTGGTATGGGTGGTTATGAAATATCGTCCATATTTGTATGGCCGCCACTACACCGTTATCAGCGACCACCATTCACTATGTTGGTTGACAAACCTTAAAGATCCTTCTGGACGACTGGCGCGTTGGAGCCTAAGGCTGCAAAAGTTTGACATGACTGTCGCGTACAAGTCGGGGAAACGACATACGGATGCTGACTGCTTGTCTCGATCGCCGATAGAGTCGCCTGCTCCGCTCGAAGAAGACTCAGCATTTCTTTGTGTTATGGACACATCCGCCATCGCGCAACAACAACAGGACGACGCTGAGTTGCTTGAACTGATCAATTACTTGGAGGGAACATCTGCGAAACCACCTAGAGTTTTCGCAAGAAGACTGTTGTTTTGTTTACAGGCCAAGGCCCTTTACAAAAAAAACTTTTCTTCGACCGGGTCCCCCTATCTGCTTGTCATTCCTGCAGCTATTCGTACGGAAGTACTTCAAGCTTGCCACAACGAGGTGACTTCTGGTCACTTAGGCTACACGCGAGCATTAGCCAGAGTGCAGCAAAGTACTACTGGCCGAGACTTACCACCGCCGTGAAACATCACGTTCGCACTTGTCTCGACTGCCAGAGGCACAAGTCGCCTCCGACGAAACCCGCCGGCCTCCTACAACCCGTCCAGGACCCTCGAAGACCATTTGATCAAATCGGAATGGATATTTTGGGCCCACATCCTACTTCTGCAGGCAATCGCTTTTTTATCGTCGCAATTAACTGACTATCTCACTCGTTACGCTGAAACAAAGGCAATCCATAGCAGCACAGCAGCCGAGGTAGCGCGCTTTTTCATTGAGCATGTGGTGTTGCGACACGGCGCGCCAACCGTCGTAAGAACAGACCAAGGAACCGCATTTATGGCTGCACTTTTAGATCACATCTTGCTACTAAGTGGAGCGGCCCATCGAAAGTCAACCGCCTACCATCCACAAACCAATGGGTTAACAGAGCGCCTAAACAAAACCATTGAAGACATGCTATCAATGTACGTGGATGTCGAACATAAAAATTGGGACGACATCGTGCCTTATATCACCTTTGCATATAATACGGCGAAACAAGAGACGACGCGCGTGACTCCGTTCAGCCTTGTTCACGGACGAGATGTACGAACGATGCTGGATGCGATGCTTCCACACGACTTTGACGACACTAATATGGACGCCGATGTGTTTACGCAACGCGCAAAAGAAGCTCGGCGGCTCGCGTGCTTGCGGATCTGCCAGCAGCAAGACTACGACGCAGACCGCTACGATCTTCACCGTAGAATGGTTACCTGTGAAGTCGGCGACAGGTTGTGGATTTGGACACCCGTACGGAAACGAGGCCCTTCCGAGAAACTGTTAAGATGATACTTCGGACCATATCGGGTGTTGCGGCGACTCAGTGATGTCACCTACGAGGTCGTTCCCGATAATCGCAACTGTACGCGGCGCCGCACACACCGTCCTGAACTTGTGCACATTGTCCGCAAGAAGTCGTATGTGAGTGAATGACTATGCTAGCGGCCTTTACTTCCGCAAGTGACAATTCTTGTCTAGCATCGGAACGATGCTCTCGTAGGGAGGGACAAATGACGCGTGTATTCTATGCAGACGACGACGATGGGAGCACTAACGGACCCCGCCTAGTGGGTCAGAGTGAGATTGGGTGATGACGAAGAAGACGTGTCTCTGCTCTGTTTATTTTTGAACAGATTGTCCTGTTGTTCGTGAAGAACGTCTCCCTGTGTTCTGTCCACGTTGTACCGCGACAGTATCGACCAGCAGTTTGCCTGTCTGCCCAACACCCCACCGATATCTTCCTGTGCCGACGTTCCCGTCCCAACAACACTGGCAATGTTACCAGGATCGTCCGGCGTGAGATCGAGGCCGCCTCTCCGGCTGCTTTCAACTCCAGCCCCACCAACGTACCTGCAGTCATGGTTTCCCTGATCCGCCAGGAGTTCGAAAACATGGGTCTTCAC
Organism: Dermacentor albipictus; assembly: GCF_038994185.2. Taxonomy (NCBI): domain Eukaryota; kingdom Metazoa; phylum Arthropoda; class Arachnida; order Ixodida; family Ixodidae; genus Dermacentor; species Dermacentor albipictus. The sequence continues at coordinate 113,139,322 of NC_091823.1, forward strand.
ACCATCTGCTCAGTCCATCGCCCTGATACCCACCCGGCTTCTTCCATTCCGCCCCGTCCCGCATCTTCTTACCCACCACGTTTCCGCAACCAATCTGAATTGTGCACTGCTGACGACAAGCCTATTTGTTTTCACTGCCGTCGAATCGGGCACATTTCTCGGCACTGTCGCAGTCGCTGGAGTTCCCCCACCCGGTCTACTTTGCCTACTCTCGCCCCCCAAGGGTTCCTTCTCGTCCATATGCCGCACGCTCCAATAATGCCGCCACTGATTCTCCTGCGCTGAACCGCCCCTATTCTCGTTCGCCTTCGCCCCAACGACAACAATCTCGCTCTCCCTAGCCCCGTCGCTCCTATTCGCCGACTACCTTCGGACATCCTCCCAGCCAGAAAACTAGATGATGCAGCGCCTCGAGGTGACGCTGCATTGCTCCCTATGCCGCCAAATTCTCCACTGACGTTGCCCACTCATCTGAACCTTCTTCACGTGCAAGTCAATGGCGTTTGTGTCTGTTCTTATAGACACTGGGGCGCATTTGTCGGTAATGAGCGCTGACCTTCGTAACCAGCTGAAGAAAACAATCACACCCGCCACGATGCCTGTTGTCCGTGTCGCCGATGGCGGAACAGCCCCCGTAATTGGTATGTGTGCCGCCCGCGTCTCTTTCGCCGATTGCTCCACTATCGTGTTATTCACAGTCATGGCCCACTGTCCCCACGACATCATCCTTGGCTTAGATTCCCTCTCCGCACATTCTGCCCTCATCTATTGTTCCGCCAGTACTCCGCCTTGACCTGCCTGTTCTGGATCCCGCTGAACCACACCCCAGTAGCCTCAGTTCTGTCTACTTGGTTCGCTTACCACCTTCGGCACTGACTTACGTTGACTTAGTGTCATCCCCACCAGTCCCCGACGGTCACTACATCGCGGCTCCTATGCAAGACGTCCTCCTTGAACACGGGATCACAGTACCTCATCCAGTTTTATCTATTACGGTGAATTGCGTCTGCCTGCCAGTGGTCAATTTTGGCTTGACGACACAACTGCTGCCATGCGGGATGTCTCTGGCCCAGCTTTGCTCGTTCAAGGATCACTGAGTAGCATCTATTGCAGTAGACGACACGTCAGCCGATCCTCCTCTACCATCGCAGTCGGCAACTTGTATCATCACCGACTTACAGAAAATGATTGCGCCCGACATGCCGTCTGAGCACGCTCGTGAGCTCTACCGCCTTCTGTTTTCCTACCGCGATATTTTTTACTTTAACGATCGTCCTTTGGGCCAGACTACAGCTGTTAAACATGGCATTAATATCGGCGATGCCCCTCCTATTCATCGCCGCCCGTATCGAGTGTCACCGGCTGAACGTCAAGCTATTCACGCCGAAGTTCGCAGAATGCTTGCCAAGAACATTATTGAACCGTCATGTAGTCCATCGGCGTCACTTGTATTGGTAAAAAAAGAAGGATGGCTCATGATGCTTTTGCATGGATTATCGGCACCTTAACAGGGTTACCAATAAGGACGTGTATCCCCTACCTTGGATTGATGACGCCCTTGACTGCCTCGACGGTGCTTGCTATTTCTCCTCTATTGACCTTCGCTCCGGCTACTGGCAGATTGCTGTGGACGATCTTGACTGCGAGAAGACTGCTTTAGCAACACCCGACGGTATGTATCAATTCAAAGTGATGCCGTTCAGTCTATGTAACGCTCCTGCCACTTTTGAACGCATGATGGACTCCCTTCTTCACGGTTTCAAATGGTCCACGTGACTGTGCTGCTTGGACATTATAGTTTTCTCCCCAACGTTCGCTACGCACCTCGAGCGCCTCTCAGCAGTCATGGACGTTTTTCGTCAAGCCAGTCTGCAACTCAACGCATCGAAGTGTCAATTCGGCCGTCGTCAGATTATCGTCCTTGGACATCTCGTTGACGCGAACGGAGTGCAACCGGACCCAGGCAAGATCTATGCTCTTACGCACTTCCCTGTTCCGAAGTGTGTCAAGGATGTGCGCAGCTTCATCGGCCTTTGTTCGCACTTCCGCCGTTTCGTGAAAAATTTCGCCGCCATAGCACGACCACTAACCGAGCTTTTGAAAAAAGACGCCCCTTTCCAGTGCGGCGATAATGAGGCCTCTGCATTCGTGAATCTAATCGACCTTCTCATAACGCCTCCCGTTCTGGCCCATTTCGTTCCTTCTGCGCCTACCGAAGTCCGTACGGAATCGCTCACGGAATTGGCGCAGTACTGGCACAAGGCCAGCGCGGCCATGACCATGTTATCGCTTACGCCAGCAGGCTCCTCTCACCCGTGGACGCAACTATTCTATCGCTGAGCATGAGTGTCTGGCTCTAATTTGGGCGGTTGCGAAATTCCGCCCATACTTATATGGCCGACCCTTTTCCGTTGTCACAGACCATCACGCGCTGCTCCTTGAAAGATCCTACAGGGAGACTTGGTCGCTGGGCCTTACGCCTCCAAGAATATTCGTATTCTGTCATCTACAAATCTGGCCGACTACACAAGGACTCTGACTGCCTGTCTCGCTACCCGGTTGACGAGCCTGACGACGCCGACAGTAGTACCACCAACGGCATTTTCTCTGTGTGTGCCTTCGCTAACATCGCCGATGGCCAGTACCGAGACCTATCGCTGTGCGCACTCATAGAGAGTCTGCGCTCTACACTGTCAGATTCGTCGGGCTGTCAAGCAGATGTAGAACTCGTCGGACAACCTCGCCGCTGCCACCATTTGAAGGAGTCGAAGGTCGTAGAGAGGAACTCGGTGAACAGGATTTATTTACAGGATTTTACATTTTAAGACAGATACATTGGCAGTCCAGCGCGACTCCCATATGAGCATGATTTCGAGCATGACAACGAGCACTCAGCTCCCGACGACGAGCACGACACGAGCACACTCTAGCAGCCGGCAAACGCTGCTTATAAGCTCTCCGCTTGACGTCATAGTTCGACGTCATCGTTCGGCGTGGACGGAGTCCGAGTGGTCGGAAACGTTCGTCCAGTCATTGTAAACTTGCCGCCGCCCCGCAGTACGGCCCACACACACCAAGGCACTCAAGTTCGAGCGCACACACACAAAGGCTCCGGAGCCGACGTCAGAGGGCTTTGTAGAACTCTCGGTGCCGCATAGCTCTCGGTGTCGACGACCGAGGGCTTCGTTGAACTGTGCTCCGTCCCGGGTGGCGCGGCGGAGTACCACATTCCTGAGCTGACCGCGCGCCACGTGGCTGCCGGTCATCCGCAGTTCTCGGAAGGGCGCCTCGTCTGGTGGGCTTGGAACACGTGCAGCGGGCTGAAAGCTGGCACGTTGCCACCCCCGTACGGCCATTCCTAACAGCTCGTCCGTGGCCCGGAAAATCTCGCCTGGCCAGTGCTGGCAACCACTGGGCAGGAAGAGAATGGCTGGCGAGCAAGATGACGGCTTTGCTCTCTGCAACCCCTGCGTACTTGGAATGCCTTCAACCATCTTACAACTGGCACAGAAGAGTCGACCCGGCAACACAATACCGCTCAGCGTTCAAACGCCCGGAATTAGCTGCTAACCCACCAGGCCTCCTATCACAATTTCCATGCAAGTCACTCAACTGGAAAACCCAAATTTTTCCCCAAAATTTTGTGCCGCCAAAGCGAGCGTTCACGTTCCCCCTGAGTTCGACCAAACCCGACCGTCGCGCTGCACAAGAGTAAAGGTTTACACAGAATTAAACCGAAGGCTTTCAAACACCAATACCCAAACATAACTTAAGCAGCTTAACTTCACGAACAGCCTGTTCTTACCCTATCGCAGTGGCGTACTTATTTCATGTACTGCTGCCACTGAACCGGCTGGCCAACTCCACAGGTACGTCATCACAAACGCGCTAAGTTTGAGGTCCCTATTCCGAACACGTGCTTGCATCATACAGTTTTCATCACGCTGACTCACATTTGTTCCTTTAATCCACACAGGACACGTTCCTTAAACAAACAACCACACTTGCGTTACTTACGCAACACAGAGGAACCTTTGAACAAATGTATCTTTTACTAACTAGCTCTTCGCACGCGTACTAGAGAAGTCAGAATACGGCTGCCCTCGACACACACGAGCAACCCAGTCATCAACGTTCTGCTTCCTTCCGTCCGCACAGGACACGCGCTAATAGACCTAAGAGCTCTTCTCAGTGCAAATCACGCACTTACTGAATACCTACGCGCTTAACCTTAGAAAATTCAAAAACACTTAAAAAGAAAGAAGGTTAAATAACACACGCGCGTTACGATAGGCCTCTCAACGATAACCTTGACCTACAGGTTACTCACACACACAAAAAAAGAAAGCCTCTGTACTCAGTAATGAACATCTCGCGAGACTACAGGTTTACATAAAACGCATCTTTCAAATCTCGGAGCTTCTCTAACAAAACAAACAAAGCTCATACTTTTACATATTGAAAGAAACTTAAATCGCGAAAATTATCCGAGTGCTCAAAAATATTACAAAACAACATGCTTTACTTCCACGGAAGCTCTTGGCCTCCCGTTCCAAATGCTTACGTCTGACTCACACTTTGAGGCGTACCCGAGGTGGTCGCGGTTTGAAAGCTACTCTGGCTACCCAGGAACAACAAAAGGGCTGACTCACTATCAGCTCCCCCAAGACGTTACGGTCTCCTGCCAATTTGCGTCCTGGCGCCTCGCTTTCCTCACAAACTCGATTGACCGCGTCGCTACTCCCCACCTGGTCTCGTCTTGTCACCTTGCGCTTTTTTGTACTGCACGATGAGCTTCGAAGAGAACGACGGAACGACGAGGAATTTAACTGCCCCGTGTCCTTTGTCCGCGTCCGTGCAGAACATGCTTCTCGGTCCCCCTTTGACCGGTGGCTCGAACGTGTTTGATGCGTCAACATCGTCCGTGACGACCGCACCTGTCTTCTCCGCGCCCTGCCCCTCTGGGTCTCTCGCCGTCTTTGGCGGCGCTACATTAGTCACCGCATTACGATCTTTTCGGCGCTTCTTTCTGCGGCGCTTTCTCTTTGATTTCTCTTTCATGCCGTCATCTCGCGCCTCGTGCTGGCCGTTACACATCTCGTCGGCCTGGATCGGTCTCTTTCCCCCACAGTCTGATTGATTCTCATTTAAATCAACTCTCTCTCTGCCTCGACTGGCGGACAGCCCAACCGACTCTGGCACAATGCAGCAGGCTTTACTCGAGTTATGCAACTCGCACTCTTGCGAACTGCCTCTACTGCATTGCCCAGCTCACGCTGTGCATCGACACACAGTCCCTCGGTCTCGATCGCTGTCTCACGCGCACGGTCCGAATGATTCCTAATTAAATCATCCCTCGCACCGATCTCTGGACAATGCAGTTGTTCTCTCGTGAACTACGGAGCTCGCCATCCCGAGGACTACTCTCAACTGCATCGTCCACCTGGCACATTACTTCTGCACGCAGATCTGACTCGACATGGGTGCTCGCGTCTGTCAAGTCAACAGTACCCTGTACCTCGCTAACGACCTTGATACCATGAGATGCGACGCACACACGCGGTAACTGTGCCATATTGTTCGCAGCTGGCCTAGCTGTCTCTACAATCATCTGTTGGCACAGCACCTCGTCGCTCTCACTCTGGCCTTTAACGGCCTCTGCTGCCACTAAGGCATCGTTAGCTGCTAGCACTTCGAGTTCACTTATGAACGTGTTGTTATTCTCACAGGTACTACTACTCTCGGCTTTCGACTGAAATCTGCTGTCGACATCCTGCCACTTTCGCTGCGTCCAACCTAGAGATTTTTCAAGCCGCTGTTGACTTTGTTCGATTAACTGCTCGAAACCTTCAATCTTTTTGTTCAATGCCTCAATGTACTGCCTTGTTACTTCATTTAGGCCTTCTTCCTGGGAAATGCTTTTCAGTTCCTGCCTAGCTTTTTCCTGTTCTTGCTTAAATTCTTCCTGCTCTTGCCTAATTGCTTCCTGTTCCCGTTTTTTTGTTTAGAATTCAGTTACCCATTTGTTCTATGAATATTGAATCATTGTTACTTTCTAGAATTTCCTTACGAATTTCTGTTTCCGTCAAGTCCTCCTCTACGTTTACCTCGATCTCTTCACACAACCACAACAGGTCAGCCCTCGTCAAACACATTAGGACCATGGTCGCTACTTTAAGCTTTGGCTCTGCTGTCACACAATACTTGCTGCGATACCCACGCAAATCAAAATACAAGTAAAAGATCCCAGCGAATCAAATCCAAAAACACAGTGAAATTGAGGCCTGGTAAATCTTACAGCCAAAACCAAACGCTTACCCACTGAAGCAGCACCATATCACCAGTCCTTCCCCGCCGTATCCAGTCGGTTGCAAGAGGTCGTCAATCTCAAGTCGCCTCCAACTTGATCAGGATGCCGGTCGGTCACCATGTGCCAAAGTCCGTCAGCTGCCGTTGCTGTCTCCCGAGTCGTAGGACGATCTACGAGCCGTAGGCCGATCTCACCGCTGCCAACCAGATGTCAGATTTGGAGCGGTCGTACTTGTAGGACGATCGGAGGAACTTGGGGCGACAGGACTAGGCGTGCAGGGATTTATTTGCAGGATTTGCATTTAAAACATGAGGTACATTGGCAGTCCAGCGCGACTCCCATATTGAGCCTGCAAAACTAACATACAGCAAACAGTTTACGAGCACACAGCTCGCTACTACATTTCGAGCATGACAACAAGCACTCAGCTCCCAACGACGAGCACGACACGAGCACACTCTAGCAGCCGGCAAACGCTGCTTATAAGCTCTCCGCTTGACGTCATAGTTCGACGTCATCGTTCGACGTCATCGTTCGGCGTGGACGGAGTCCGAGTAGTCGGAAACGTTCGTCCAATCATTGTAAACTTGCCGCCGCCCCGCAGTACGGCCCACACACACCAATGCACTCAAGTTCGAGCGCACACACACAAAGGCTCCGGAGCCGACGTCAGAGGGCTTTGTAGAACTCTCGGTGCCGCATAGCTCGCGGTGCCGCATAGCTCTCGGTGTCGACGACCGAGGGCTTCGTAGAACTATGCTCCGTCCCGGGTGGCGCGGCAGAGTACCACATTCCTGAGCTGACCGTGCGCCACGTGGCTGCCGGTCATCCGCAGTTCTCGGAAGGGCGCCTCGTCTGGTGGGTTTGGAACACGTGCAGCGGGCTGAAAGCTGGCACGTTGCCACCGCGTACGGCCATTCCTAACAACACCTACCGACGCATCCGTTCGCCGATATGTCCTCCAGGGTGGCATCCTGTACCGAAGGAACTTCCTCCCTGGCGGCTCTGATCTTCTTATCGTGCCAAAACATCTACGACAGACTGTGCTCTTTGAGATGCATGACGTACCCACTGCAGGGGATCTTGGGGTAACCCGCACTTACGACCGTGGCCGCCGCTGCTTCTATTGGCCTGATCTCGCTCGCTCTGTCCGACGCTATGTTGCTGCCCGTGATCCCTGCCAGCGTCGGAAAACACCCCACGTGCTACCTGCCGGTCATCTCCAGCCGATCACCATCCCTGTGGAACCGTTCTTTCATGTTGGATTAGACCTCCTCGGTCCTGTTCCCACGTCATCCTTTGGGAACAAATGGGTGGCCGTCACAACTGATTACGTCACCCGATACGCTATCACGCGGGCTCTCCCTACCAGTGTTGCCACTGACGTTGCGGACTTTCCCTTGCGTGACATTATCTTGCTTCATGGCACCCCGCAACAGCTGCTTACTGACCGTGGTCGTAACTTTCTCTCGAAAGTTGTTGCCGACATTGTGCATTCCTGCTCCATTCAACACACGCTGACTACCTCATACCATCCTCAAACCAATGGCCTGACAGAGCGGTTAAACCGTACTCTTCCCGATATGCTGTCCAACTACGTTTCCAAGGACCACCACGACTGGGACATTGCCCTTCCTTACATCACATTTGCGTGTAATTCTTCCCGGCACGACACAGCCAGATTTTCTCCATTTTATCTACTGTACGGTCGCGAACCGACCTTGCCCCTAGACACGGCACTTCCTCCTGCTGGGATCTCAACAAACGAGTATGCGCGCGACGCCATTGCCCTCGCTGACCATGCACGCCTGCTTACCCGTAGTCGACTGACGGGCTCGCAAACCACTCAGCTGTGTCAGTACACCGCCCTTAACCGTGACGTACATTTTTCGCCTGGTGCGCTCGTGCTCCTGCGGTCGCCCTCTCGTCACATCGGACTTTCATAGTATCTTCTTTCGCGATACACAGGGCCCTACCGTGTGCTGCGCCAAGTGACGCCTGTGACGTACGAAATTGCTCCTGTGAGTTCAACCTCGTCCTCTACTCTGGCATCTAGTGATGTCGCGCACGTCAGTAGGCTCAAAGGCCTACTACACTGCTTCCGAGTGCGGCCTTTAGTCGCTCCAGGACGGTGCTTTTGCCGCCGGGAGTAGTGCTACGGAACAGTATTTGCGATCACGAAGAGGCGAGCAGTGTGAAGATGACGACGATGATTAGAGGCTAGCGCGTGCTGTTGCCTCTTGGCCACGTGCGGCTTATTTCATTGTAAATATACTTGTATATAGCTTTTCGTCTGCGTCTTCCTACGTAACAATATTGTCAGTACCTCCTGACGATGAAACTTTCCAATTAATAAGTGCTGAGCAATACCATCAATAAACAGCCTTATAGCGTGATGTATGCAAATGGTTGACCAATTATTTTAAAAGCTGGGTTCTTATATCCCGAATGCCTTATTTTGCGCATAACTGGCGTCAGCTATCTTAATTGCCCATTTCAGTCAAAATTGCACTATATGGTCTTGTGCCGAATTCACCTTGAATAATCTAAATGAAAGAAAGAAAGATTGATATAGGTTCTACACTGTGCCAGAAGCTAGTTGCTGTGAAAAATCGGCTTCTTGCTGGTGCTAAGATCTGCGCCAGAATGTCAAATGGCTGTTTCATCACTGCACAAGGTACTTTACGTTTTCTCGTCAACGCAGCATAAACTGTGCTCCACTGCCTCGAGTATACTCCAGCTCTCCAACTGGTGTCCTAAAGGACTGCTTCTTGGTTTCAATCCAAAGTTGTAGTGAACGGATGGGTTCCATAAGCAATAAGTGACTCATCGTAAGAACAGTCGGTGCATTGGGAGAAATGTGTGCCGTATCATCGAATCATCGAATGCTGCTACAGGCCACTGTGGAACATTTATTGGCTTGGGTCTTGGTCTTGAACAAGAACATATCCTCCACGAAACTGCCGGTCAAGTATTCGCAAAGTATATACTATTGTTGGGGCCCTACAGCATATTGTGTCCACCCATTCATTACCAAATACACATGCTTCCAACACTGCGGGTGCACCCCTAAACGTGTAAAATCATCGTCCCGTCTTACTGACCCAACTTTGCAGCAATACGTTCGAGCATGTGATCTGTTGGCACCCTAAACAATACCTAGATGAAGACAACATGCTATTTGGAGTCCAGCGTGGTTTTATGGAAGGCTTTTACTGTCACTCAGCTTATTGCCTCTTATCACGACTTAGAAGTTAATAACAGGGAACAAATAGAGGCGGAATATTTTTAGATTTTGCCAACACATTTGATTAATTTGCCTGAACATAAAGTTCCATGTAAACTTTACACAGTCGAATAGACACTAAATCTGTGCATTTTTTCAGAGCCTATATTGAAAACCGTGTTCAGTAAGTCAAAGTCGGCAATCGTATTTGAGGCGCTTCCTTTCACGTCAGGTGTAGCATAGGATAGGGGTCATTCTTGGGACCTTTCCTGTTCCTAATAGTCACTGACAGCAAATATTGTTGGATGTATTGTACAAAGTAGGTAAATTACAAGCTGATGAAACTCAGCTCAGCAATAACCTTGATAAGATTTGCCACTGGTGTAAAGGTTAGAAAATGAGCTTGAACATTAATTAGTGCTGTCTTATGAAGATAAGCAGCAAGGAGACTCCTTTACACTTTCCCTATTTTATTGGCAACAACACCTAGCAATGTTCCTACCTATTAGTACCTTGAGGTAATTCTAACAACACATGAGGCGGGACGAGCATATTGAAAACATTTGCATTAGCACTCCCAGAAGTTCATGGACCTTTTTCGCAATTTCAAAGGAGCCCCTATTCAGGTATAGGGGCAATCGCTATGCTGTCAGACCTAGCTATCAATATGCATAAGCTTTGCGGGATCCGTATGCCAATAAACTATTGTTAAATTGTAATTATTACAGCGAATAGCAGTTAGATTCATCTGCAATTTCTGCAGAAAAACTGATAGTGTGATGCAGATGCTGAGTAACTCTCAATCTTGAATAGCTACAGGGAAGACACGCTTGACAAACTTCAATTCTTGCATTTAGTGACAACAGAGCCCAGCATTATAAAATAATCTTACCTGTGTCCTTTTTGTGCCAGCATTTGTCAGTACCAAAGTAGAATGATACAAGACCTATGTGTTGTGAATAATGCTTATAGATAGTAATTTTTTTCTGAGACAAAGAATGGAATGAATAGCCTAAGAGCGTTGTTTAAAGTAGAAATGTCATATTTGTGATTTTTATTGTTTGGCTATAATATTGTTTTCCAATGTTTGTGTTTTTTGTCCCTTGATAACATTTTTTGTATATTCATTCCTCCTTGGACTCAAGTGAGGCGGCAGCATTTATAAATGAATTTCAGAAATGTAACTATCTACCACGACAGACAATACCATGAAACCTAGGTTGAGTTGAACTGCTTCTGTTCTTAATTTGGTCATCAGGCCCATGATGGCACTACTGAATGTGTTGGCTGTTGCACTTGACTGCAATGGCAACTTGTAATAATACCATGCTCCCAGTCTTCTCACTTTATCTTACAGATAAAAAATGATTTAAGCAAAAATTTGTGCAAATTTCATTAAATTTGCCCATTGAACAATCACAAAAATATATTTTCTAAATCAACATAGTTGACCTGCTGTGCTCTGATTTGATCTGAAATCACTGCCAACACATTGAATGAAGAAAAGGCTGATCTTTACCACTAACACATATGTAATTTCATTTCATTGACATTATTAATTACATTTTTATGTTTAAGTGAAAAGCATTACTTGGGTAACCTGTCTTGTTTTCTTGGTGCAGCATTGAAGAATTCCAGCTGTCCAGCAAATGCAGATGGTGCAGTTACAGGAAGGATGCCGCCCCATTGTAGCTCCTGTGTCTGTGAGATGGATAAACTGTGACCTGAAGTGCTCACCAGGATCCATGCCGGCCAGCGTGTGTTTGAATTCCATTTGTGCCTTCGGAACATTTCACGAACGTTCAAGCTGAAGCAACACCTGCACACTCACAACCAAAAGGCCATTTCAGTGCCCTCAGAGATTTTTACAAAAAGTTAACCTAAAGCAACGTCTGTGCATCCACAGAAGAGAAATGCCATTTCATTGCTATTTATCACCTCAGAACTCACAAACGAGTGCTCTCAAGGACCACCTGTGCACCCACACAGGTGAGAGGCAATTTCAGTGCCCTTCGTGTCCTCAAAGTTTCTCACGAAAGAGCACTCTGAACATGCACCTGCGCACCCACACTGGCGAAAGGCCATTTCAGTGCCCTTCGTGTCCTATAAGCTTCTCACGAAAGGATACTCTGAACCAGCACCTGCGCACCCACACAGGCGAGAGGCCATTTCAGTGCCCTGCGTGCCCTCAAAGGTTTTCACAAAAGATTCGAGTGACCAAACATCTGCGCACCCACACAGGCGAGAGGCCATTTCAGTGCCCTTCGTGTCCTATAAGCTTCTCACGAAAGGATACTCTGAACCTGCACCTGCGCACCCACACAGGCGAGAGGCCATTTCAGTGCCCTGCGTGCCCTCAAAGCTTCTCACAAAAGAGTAATCTGCGCTCGCATCTGCGCACCCACACAGGCGAGAGGCCATTTCAGTGCCCTGTATGCCATCAGAGCTTCTCACAGGCGAATTGTATGAAACAACACCTCCGCATCCACACAGGAGAGAAGCCATTTCATTGCACTTCATGCCCTCAGAGCTTCTCACAAAAGAGTAGTATGAACCAACATCTGCGCACCCACACAGGCGAGAAGCCATTTCAATGCCCTTCATGCCCTCAGAGATTCTCGCATAAGCATGGTCTGAAGCGACACCTGCACACCCATAGAGGAGAAGCCATTTCAGTGCCCTTAATGCCCCCAAAGCTTCTCACAAAAGTCGATATGGAAGGTTCACCTGGACTTCCACTAATGTGAGAGGCTGTTTAAGGGCCATTCATGTCCTGATAACTTCTTGTGGAAGTCTGTATTAAACCAAAAGCCTCGCATCTATACAGGCGGGCAGCCATTTCATTGCCCTGCATGCCTTCAGCAATCCTCAAAAGCCCTTACTGAAGGATCACGTGTGCATCCACTCAGCGACAGGCCATGTCAGTGCTATTCACGTACTCGGAGGTACTCGTAGAAGTTTGCACTGAACTTCACTTCCACTAAAGTCAGAGGCTGATTCAGGGTCCTTTATGTCCTGAGAACTTGTCATGGAAGTCTGCACTGAACCGACACCTGCTCGTCCACACAAAATCCGTGGTGAAGGATCACCTGCGTATCCACTCACGGAGATGCCATGTCAGGGCTCTTCATGTCCTCAGAGTTACTTGCAGAAGTTCGCACTAAACTGACACACGCACAACCCACATAAACGAGAGGTCGTTTCAGTGCCACTTATTCTGTCAAACTGTCGGACACCAAAGCCACCTCAATAGGCACCTTGCCACCACAAGTGCACCTGACACATGTGGTGCAGCAGTACTGAGTTGTGTGCACGCCTCATTGTTCCTTCTTGCTTTTCATGTTTTCCTTAGTTTTTTCATGGAATCTCAGCGTACGTGACGCCTGTAGTTCTATACTAGCATGAATCATTGTAAGCTTTCACTTTTCATTATTAGGATGTTTGAGGTCTTTGTCTTCCAGACAAGCACTTCTTTCTGCATTGAAGCGTTTAACTGCTCTTTACTGAGTTGTGTGAGTTTGTTTCAGTGCACTAAATAAAATTTGGGATAGGGTTCTGCGAATTATCGATATTTCAATACTTGCACTAATAGCATGTAATGTTTCGATTCATTCGCATTTATTGTGCTGAACAGTTCAAGAGAATTTGAGTGGCTATTTTCTATTGCTATGTAATGCAGTTAAAACAACCTTTTCTCAGGAATTGAAATTATGCAATTATTATGTGTTTTTTTAATTGCTACTATGATTCAAATCGTTTCAGTAGTTCTAAATGTACTGGTAATAAATTTGTTTGCTCGTAAAGAACTGTGCAGACCTTTGAGATCCTTGAAAGTTGCTTCATAATAAAACATTGTTCTCATGGATTGAAGGCCCTTTAATTTTTATGTATCCTTTACCCTTTCAGTGTCGTTTCTTCCCCCCAGGTAATATAGAAAGCCAATGACTTATTTTTAGTTGGGAAAAAAATTACATTGATAATGGCACGTGCATTCTTAGCATGGTCCGCACATTCTTGTTTTCGTTTTGTATAACCTACTCAACAGAGGTTTGTTAAATGAGAAAGACAGTCATTCTAGATGCACTGCTTGACCAAGTAGTCGCTGCATTTGTGTGCATAACAAAAGAGCAAGCAACGGAGATAAACACAACGATCTAGTCCTCACCATAACTGAAAGTGTTTGCATGAGAGAGTCAGCTTGGCTTTCCTCAGCTGTCCAGTCAGGCCATTCATTCTGAACTCAAGTAGATATTTCAAAAGCCGGTGATATGGGCATAGCTCACATTCCTGTCATGGGAAACTCAATGTGCAAACATCAATATAAATTGTACAACTATGCGAATGCATTCGCAAAGTGCCATAACTGCAGCAATCTGCATGCAGCCTATTCTGGATCATGTGTAATGTTAAAAAAGGGACAAGGTAATCTACGTAGAACTTTAAAAAAATTGGAGAACGCTTAAGCTTCACCTTCAAGAGTGGAACGCGATAGCGTTATCGCACCCCGTTCTCACCGCCCACTCATTCGCTCGACATGCTCTTGACGAGACGAAGAGGAGAAGCGGGCGAGTGGCGCGCCACCTGTCAGGGCAGCACCGTAAATTGCGAGCAGGGGGTCTTCTGTGTTTGCCACAATATGGCTTGCGTGTGCACCAAGTGCAGAAGAAATGTAGCGGAAACGTACTTCTCTATTTGTTCATCTGCGACTTCTGCAATTTACATGCTCACAATTACCGATTTACACCGCAGCATAACTTTCTACGGCACGTTTCTAAGGCAACACAGCATTCACTAGACGCTCTTTTGTCGCGCTTTGAACCATCGAACTCATGGCTGAGTGTTAACTGTTTCGAGTTTCCGGCATAGTAAACAGTTGACGGTCCAAGGCACGGAAAATCCCTTTTCCTCTAGCCACGGTTTCACAGGTAATGTATTGGTGTGGAGCTGGAAGAAAACAGTTGGAACACACTTTTCTTGACTGCTGGGATGCTGTGTTCCATTGGGACATTTTACAGTGAACGCTACAGAAGGACTTGCCGATTACACCATATGGGGTTCGTTTCTTGTCTACTCTAAATGAAGACAAAGTACCGTATGACATGTTCATGCTGGTGTCCTTACATATTTTATGGAAAACTATAATGGCCGTGAGACATGCCGAAATAAACCCCCGGCCTGTTGGAGAGTACTTCATTGAAAGCATTTGTTATATTAAGGAAATGTCTAATCTGCAAAAAGAAAAACCCACATGGCTCAGTGTGATGACTGATCTTGCGAATTTCAAGCGTTTTTAGCCCTGTGCCGCCAAGCAATGGCAGAGATTTTTATCGTGACTTGTGTATTGTTAAAATGTCTCGTTTTGTATGTTGCCAGAAAAACTTATGGCTGAGTGGTAGCTTGTCCATCCCGCACTCCGGAGACCCTGGTTCGATTCCCACCCAGCCCATCTTGCAAGTTGTTTTTATTTATAAATTTCCTTCCGGGATTTTCCGCTGACGGCCAACGCTGGCGACACGGCTTTTCTGCGACACGCGCTCCTTACCGCTGTCGCGTTAAAATTGTCTCGCAGTGCATAGTTTTCAGGTGTAAACTAGGGCGATGCAATTCACTGGTGTTGGTATGCGCAATCTCTGGTTGATGGGAGATGTTAGTATGGCCTTGCTGACCAGACCCTGTCCTCCACCTCCTAGAGCCATGATGCTTAGTACAAGGAATATTTCACAAAAATTGTTCTGGAAAGACAACCACCTTCTCTG
This sequence comes from Dermacentor albipictus, assembly GCF_038994185.2. Taxonomy (NCBI): domain Eukaryota; kingdom Metazoa; phylum Arthropoda; class Arachnida; order Ixodida; family Ixodidae; genus Dermacentor; species Dermacentor albipictus. The sequence goes on from NC_091823.1 coordinate 113,154,614, forward strand.
GCTCCTCACTCTTCCAGTAGTCCACCTGAGCCCATGGAGGTAGGCTTTCTTGACGCTGGGGAGAGCAGTGCCCGCTGAATCCCGGCCAAGGCCTTCCTGCCCGGTATGGTCAAGATCAGCTAGCATAAGTTGAAAATTGTCGTGATGCAATCATCCTCTTCTGAACCAATCTGCCAGCCCCTCCAGCTCTGCTTGGCCTTATGGAGCTAGCGGCTAGCCTTATCAGCCTTAGCGCCGAGAGGGCAGCATGCCGCTGAGCATGCCAAAAAAGTATCTCTGTGTAACTGCCCCACACAATCCTGCAGCTTACCTTGAGTACCACCTAGACTAGACAGTTGCTCTTAAGTTTTCTTCCATTTCTCCAGGGCAACCTAAACAGCTAAATGTACTGCTTGAGGTCACTTGCAAAATACTGACGACATCTGATTCCATTTTAAGCAAATAGCACTCTCTATTCAAAAGGCTAACCTCACTCCGAAACGCAATTTCTTTAGGAAATTAGCAATGATTGCATCTGTTCTGCTTATCCCTCACGTGGAATGGCAACTGTAGAAAGGTCCACTGTAAGTTCACATGTGAACCTTCATATGCCACTTCATGCTGGCACTATTAGTCAACAAGATAACAGTACTTTATGCATACAAACATATTAGTAACTCGAAGGGTTTTAATTCAAAAATATAGTCCATCAGCTCTTTTTCAGGTAACTTTTATCGGTGACCTAACCTCTCAATATGCGTGGGGTGGTTCGAAATGCAATACTGGAGACAAACTTACGGAGAATGAATCTTCTGTCTTATGGAGTGTGTCTGCCCAATAGAAAGGAGTGTACTTAATACAGCTACACAAACTACGGCTATATCTAAATACATAGACCTTACCACAGGCCCTACATCCTTACTTCCGCACTTGCAATGTCATGTGAATATATAAGGAGTGAAATGGAAGCAATCATTTCTTACATACAGCTGAATGGTATATGTGCCCCATGTTCGATGTGAGGGTGACTACATGTTAGAAAGTGGATAAACTGAAGGGACATTACACCGTGACACCTGCGTCAATACATCTCTACATAGATGAATTGACATATATATACCTAACTGTTACAAATTTTATACTGGGATAGAAAACTATTTAGGAATGGGTACAGAAATCATGATCGGCCAGGTGCTGGCTTCCATGGTTGGAATGCGTCTTGCGTGGCACGCGGACACCCGAGCAGCGCAGACATTTGAGCTGAGCAGGAGCGCAATCGTGCTGGTGGTGTGGTGCCATTTTATAGGGACGCTATCTTATAGGGGCGCTGGTAAACTTGCACAGCACTCCTGCTTTCTTAGTGAATGCAGCTTCTGTATATTTCAAAAGTTTTCGGATAGTTGGAGTAGTACATTTTACAATTTGCGCTGTTCGCCCAATCTTCTCCGTGGGCATGCCACTGGGCGCATAAATCACAGCTTGCTGCGACTGCAGGGCATTCTTCCACTTGGTTTGGAGCCTGTGTCTATCGTTGCTTGATTCGGTCATAGTGGCAGTGTATATGCCCCTGTTACCATAGTCGACCCACTGGTGTCGTCAATGTCATCAAGCCAGCATTTTGGTCATTTCTCAAAGAGGCGTACTATGACCGTACCACCCTTTCTGTAGCGTAGTCTAGCTGGGTTTCTTGGAATAGGGTCACTGCTCGGAGTGTGTATAACAGCCTCCTTTTCATCTTTCTTGGGAATAACAAGGTTGAGTCTTGCCTTGACAGCATCTGGTCTTCTGAGGTTCTTCCATTCGGGTGTGGCGCTCTGTGGTACATGAGCAGCGATTGAGCGAGCTGGAGCTTGAGGTTCTCTCCTTTCATCTTATTGAGGCCTCCCTTCAGTGTTGTAAGGACTGGAGTCGGGCATGAATTAGATGGTAGCTGGCAGATGCCGTCGTACAACTCATCCACGCTGAGGACGTTGTTGAAGTGAGAGATTTGTTCTCATCGAGAACGAGGAATATGGATTTATTTACAGTATCTACATACGGACATTGCATTTATTTATTTATTTATTTATTTATTTATTTATTTATTTATTTATTTTCAATACTGTGAGCCCTGCCGGGCTGTTACAGGGTGGGAATACAGAGCACAAAGTTCACGTAAGAACGCAGTCAAGTTTTCTTCAAAAGAGTCAACCCTGTTATTGCTCGGAAACACACAAGAATTCAAGTTATTCCACTCAACAATTGTCTTGACAATGAAAGAGTGCTGAAAGACATCAACTCTTGGCACATAAGGCATTATAGCGTAATTGTGGTTAGTTCGTGGTGAAACCCTTCCAGGAGGCTTCAAATACACACTGTAATTCAGGTTCAGCTTATTGTGATAGAGTTGATATAAAAACTTAAGGCGCGCGATTTTCCTGCGCACAGCCAACGTAGTGAGATCAGCCCTGGCGAGCATGGAGGTTACCGAGTGCGTTTTGTCGTAATCAGAAAAAATAAACCTAACCGCCATTCGCTGAATGCGCTCTAATTTATCTGTTATGTATTGTTGATGAGGGTCCCAAATAATACGAGCATACTCTAAATTCGGTTTAACAATGGTAGTGTATGCCTTAAGTTTAATATCTGGTGCAGCATCTCTCAATTTACGCCGTAACAAACCAAGCTTGCGCTGGGCTGATCCACGTATGTTTTCGACGTGTTCATTCCAGTTGAGGTTACTAGTGATTGTTACGCCAAAATATTTCAGCTTTGTGGAACGCTTAATTACATTATTATTTACAGCGTACGAAAACATCAACGGAGTTTTCTTATTCGTAACTGTCATGCAAACAGATTTATCAAAATTGATTTACATATGCCATTTTTCACACCAGTTATAAATTCGACATAAAGCATCATTTAGTCGTTCTTGATCAGAAACGCTTTTAACGCGGCAAAACAAGAGGCAGTCATCGGCAAACAACTGCACTTCAATCATAGGATGTACATCGGTTGCGATTTCATTAATATACAGTAGGAACAAAATTGGACCCAAGAACGAGCCCTGAGGTACACCTGATGATACAGGAAGGAAAGAGGAGCACTCGCCATCTATTCCAACAAACTGTTGTCTGTTGTGTGTGTAAGCCTGAATCCACTTAATAATTTTTGAATTTACAATATACCCATAAAGCTTTTCAATTAGCTTGCTATGGCTAACCCTATCAAATGCCTTTGATAAATCCAGAGCGATGACATCAACTTGTTCGCGACAATTAATGGCGTCTGCAAAACTGTGTATTGTTTCAAATAATTGCGCGACAGTTGACAGACGTCTTCGAAAACCATGTTGTTTGTTGTAAAAATGTTATTGTTTTCAATATATTCTACTAACTGTTTACTAATTATATGCTCAAAGATTTTGCAAGCCGTACAAGCTATGGAAATCGGACGGTAGTTCCTAAGCTCTAGCCTGTCTCCAGCCTTATAAACAGGCACAATCCTCGCTAATTACCATTGACTTGGTAATACACCATTTATTAATGACAGAGAAAATATTTTGACCAAGAAGCATGCAATCCATTCACAGTATCGCTTTAAATACTCATTCGGTATTTTGTCAGGACCGGGAGACTTTTTTACGTCCAATTTTAGCAACATGTCGACTATATACCTTCTTTAGAGATAAAAATGCTATCATTAGTATGGTCCTCGCATTCTAAATCTATTGCAGCACTCTCATCTCTTCGGCTGAACACAGAACCGAAAAAAGTGTTGAATTCTTGGGCAATCATTTGCGGATTGTTGCATACGGTATCATTTACAACTATTCCATTGATTGAAGGCTTTGATCGGGCAACGTATCGCCAAAATTTTTGCGGTGATGTTTTAAGGTAATTAGTCAGTGTTGTAGCAAAAAAAGACGTTTTAGACGCTCTTAATTTCTGACGAACTTGAGTGCTAAGGGCCGATATTCTCTCTGGATTTTTTTGGTTTTCGTTGCCGCGCACGACGTAGCTGACGTTTTAAATGTATTAATTCATGAGAAACTCATGGATTGCTTTTATGTAAACGCTTAGCTCTTTTAGGGACAAAGAGAGATAATGAACAGGTCACCACTTCTGTAAAATACCTCCATGACTTATCTACATCATTTCCTTCCGGCATACGGTCTAAAGCCAATTCTAAATAATCTAAGACGGCCGTATCATCGGCTCGGTTAAACTTATAGACATGAGCTATCCGGTTTTTATTTAAACATCTTATATTTTTTAGAGTGGCTACAACCATCTTATGGTCCGAGGTTCCTTCCACCACTTCAACATTATATTCAAATATACTCTCCGATAAGAATAAGAGGTCTAAAAGGGCGCTGGAATTTCCTTGAATTCGCGTAGGTTTCTCGACCACTTGAACCAAGCCATGTTTCACCATGATTTCCAGCATAAGTTCCGCATGTGGCCTCTCAAGTGTCCCAGGGATTCTTGCTTCCCAATTTACTCCCGGTAAGTTGAAATCACCCATCAAAATAACTTTACTTCTATCTGTAGTTATTGTTGTTAAATGCTGATCAATCTTCTCAAAGAACTCAATAAGGCTTCCCGGGGGTCTATAAATTACACCGATCACCAACGCAAAATGGTGAAAAAACAACTTAGACCATAGGCTTTTATGCGCACAAACTGACGGCAGAAATTCATATCTAAGTGATTTTTTAACTAACAGTGCAACGCCTCCGCCTCTCGACGCCCTATCTGTACGCAGCAAAAACTTCATCGTCCGCGATACCCTCATGCAGCCACGTTTCAGTTGTTGCTAATATATGTGGATCATGTAATAGCGACACGCATTCAAGTTCGTCAACCTTTTTCACAGTGCTGCGAGCATTTACGTTTATCAGCCTGAGTTCATGCTCCTTTCTTTGTCAGTGTTGGCCACGGGGGCCGGCTTCGGCGTCAGTTAGACTGGGCGTCGTTAATGAAAAGCTTGTCATAAACAAGCCTTACCTTAGATCCTTCATTTTTATCAGTTTTAGCCGATTGCCAGAGCAACTTTCTTTTTTGAAGCGTTTCGTACGAGTAGTCGTCAGGTCGTCAGCGCAGGCACGTACCCAGGGGGGGGCCCGGGGGGGCCCGGGCCCCCCCCCCCGAAATCAAGTGGCATACCCCCCCCCCCCCCCTCCCCAACCACGCCACCACTCCTCACACATTCCTAAAGCGCCGCCAGATCAATGTTGAGACTTGGCAGCTATTAATCGGTCAGCATTATGCTGCCTTTTTCACTCTTTTTAGATGGCTGTAGTTATCGGCATCTCTTGTAATGTGAAGGGAAGTTTTCTCATAGATTCCGCACCCGTGCGATTACGTCGAGATGCGTTCAGTTGTCACCATCTATTCAACCGTCACGTGCATAGCTGTTGCTTTTGTTAGTTAAACCTTCTTTGTTTAGGCTGATCCTGGGACCAGGAAAGGGATGCGGCTGTTACTGAGCTGGTCTGTACTCTCGTGGAACGAGTTGCGGCCGGAGAAAACGCCAATTGCGTTTAACTTTTTCCTTTGCTTCATTATATCCTTGAGTTATGGCTCGCCGCGAGGCTGTCAGATGCCCGCAACTATATACACGTGATATGGGTTAGATAAGGTGTGAAATAAAATACGTGAAAGTGCGTCCATCATGATACCCTGCAATAACCCTTAAAACCATAAGCAAGATGAATGTCGCCCGTCACCTCGTCTGTTTTTCCCTAATTGTATAACACTTTTCGTGCAAAATTGGCAACTGGAAACAAAAATCGCAAGGAGTTGAGAAATGAATCGATCTACTAAGGGAGAGAGCCAAGGCAACAACCAAACTGCAAGGAAAAGCGAATAAAAAAAAACGTTAACCGTTGTTTATGAGAATATTTATGGATAAACATCTATTTATTTAAAAAGGAAGTAGAGAAAACGCTGCCGGAAGTGGAGAACGATTACTTGCTTTGAATGACGCTTCTACAGTTATCGGTCGAACCGCCTCACGTAGCCACTTCTCTGCTGTGCTTATGTGGGTGTTTTTCTAACCTTTCGCGGTGAGCGCAGTACATCTAGAAGCGCAGAGTCGTGCGCTCTACGCGGTTGTATGGGACTGGCGGCCGAACAGCGTTACACAATTCGCGGAACTGTCAAAACTGATCAACAAGGCCAAAATAACTGATATTCGAAACTCTAACATGAGAAACACTGAAGAAGCCGTAAAAAATGAACGCAGCCTGAAATCAGTAAAAAAGAAACCTGGCTTGGGACAAACCATGATGTATACACTAAAAGATATCATCAGCAATCTCGAAGATATAGTAAAAGCAGCGGAAAAATTCCAAGCTGACCTGTATACAGTACTAAGAGGAGTTACGATACCTCACTTAGAAACAGTAATGAACGGGATACAGAACCTGTCCTATAACTAGCGATGAGGTCACAAGGGCCCTGCAAGAAATGAAACGATGAAGAGCGGGAGGAGAAGGTGGAATAACAGTCGATGTAATCAAAGATGGAGGAGACATAATGCTTGGAAAACTGGCGGCTTTTATACGAAGTGTCTATCGACTGCAAGGGTCCCAGAAAACTGGAAGAATGCAGACATTATACTAATCCAAAAAAGGAGACGTTAAAGAAGTGAAAAATTATAGGACAGCTTGCTCCCAGTATCATATAAAATATTTGCCAAAATAAACTCCAATAGAACAAGGGCTGGATTTGTCAACCAAGGGAACAGGCTGGCTTCAGGAAGAGATACCTTACAATGGATCACATCCATATCATCACTCAGGTTATCGCGAAATCCGCAGAGTACAATAAGCCTCTCTAGGTGGCTTATATAGATTACGAAGATGCATCTGATTCAGTAGAGATACCAGCAGTCATAGAGGCACTACGTAGTGAAGGAGTACATAAGCCTCTCTAGGTGGCTTATATAGATTACGAAGATGCATCTGATTCAGTAGAGATACCAGCAGTCATAGAGGCACTACGTAGTGAAGGAGTACAGAACGCTCACGTAAAAAGCTTGCAAAATATTGCTACGCGTGTGGTGTTTGTTTGTTTTAACGAGGCGCGTGGGCACCATCACTCCAGAAAAGAGGAGGAACGAACTGGGCTCGCGCTGTGAATCTAACCGGTCAGCGCGCTGCAACCGTTGTTGTAAATATAATCTGCAAATAGTTTCTTGTCTTACTGACTTTTCCTTCGCGTAAGAATATCTACAGAGGTTCTACAGCTACCTTAATCCTACATAAGAAAAGCAGGGAGATACCTATAGAGAAAGGGGTCATACAGGGAGACGCAATTTCTCCAAAGCTGTTCACTGCGTGCTTAGAAGAATTCAAGCTATTAAACTGGAAAGACTTAGGAGTAAAGATCGACGGCAAATATCTCAGCAACTTTCGGTTTGCCGATGACATTGTTCTATTCAACAACAGTGCAGACGAGTTACAACAAATGATTGGAGACCTTAACTGAGAGAGTGTCAGAGTGGGGTTGAATATTAATATGCAGAAGGTGAAGATAATGATAAATAGTCGGGCAAAGGAACAAGACATTAGGATCGCCAATCGGCCACTAGAGACTGTGAAAGAGTTCGTTTACCTAGGTCAATTAATCACAGGGAACCCTGATCATGCGAAGGAAATTCACAGAAGAATAAAAATAGGTTGGATCGCATACGGCAGACATTGCCAGCTCCTGACTGGAAGCTTACCATTACTATTGGAAAGTAAGGTGTGCACTCAGTGCATTTTGCCAGTGCTGACATATGGGGCAGAGACTTGAGATCAAGTTAAGAACCGCGAAAAGAACGATCGAACAAAGATTGCTAGGCATAACGTTAGGAGAGAGAAAGAGAGCGGTTTGGATCAGAGAGCGAACAGGTATAGACGATATTCTAATTGACATCAAGAGGAAAAAATGTAGCTGGGCAGGTCATGTAATGCGCTGGTTAGATAACCGTTGGACCATAAGGGTTACAGAATGGGTACCAAGAGAAGGGAAGCGCAGTAGAAGACGGCAGAAAACTATAGATGGTGCGATGAAATTAGGAAATTCGCGGGTGCTAGTTGGAATCGGTTGGCGGCAGCACAGGGGTAATTGGAGATCGCAGGGCGAGGCCTTCGTCCTGCAGGGGACATAAAACATGATGATGATGATGATGATGGAGGGCCCCCCCCGAAAAAAAATCCTGGGTACGTGCCTGCGTCAGCGATACTTAACCTCGTGCCTTTCAGTTTCTTACAGTTTTTGAAGATAGCTGTTTTTTCATTGTAGTCGTACAAGCGTAAAATAACGGGTCGATCACGGTCATCCTTTCTTTTACCAAGTCTGTGAATTCTTTCGACAGACGTCGGTTTGACACCAAGCCGTGTGAAAATTATGTCCCTAAATGACCTTATATCTTGTAAGTCTTCTCGCGTCTCGTTAACACTTTCCTTTACACCAAACACAATCAGATTATTACGCCGGGCTCTGTCTTCAATATCTCGTATTTTTTGTTGTTGACGCTGAACAGTGCTTTCCAGATTTTTAGCAGTAGCCTCGATATTTGCCAACTTCACACCTTGCTCCAAACGTGTCTAAACGACATTGTCGTTGTGGTGCCGCCATTCCCATCATCAGTCTAGCATGACTGTGAGAGAAAAGCACACTGAGGAGCCGCGCAACCGCCCCTTATGGCGTTTTTCACTGGTCGATCTGGAGCAGCCGCCGAAATCCTCGAGCGAGCGCGCGGGTTTCGCGAATCCGAATCGGCCAGCGGAGCGCAAAAATGCTCCGTGGGGGATCACACAGGAAGTCTGCGTGCACGTCTCACAAACCGGTTCCGGAAACCATGCCCGACTTCTGCTCTGTACGTTTCCACGGCAACCAAACTCACCGTCCCCCGTGCGTAATTTGACCGCGGCAATCGCAGAGTCCGTCATTTCCATGTCGCGCCCGCAAGGATTATGCATGGACAACGTGCATAGAAGGCTTCGTACAGCACCTGCGTCACCTAGTAATGGCTGTCGTCCGAGCTTTCATCGCTAAACGCGAGCTCTTCTGCAGCAACGAACGCAGCCATTTTGCGAAGCAACACAATGTTGTGCGTACCAACCGGTACTGATTTCGCTCGAAGACGGAAGTGACGCGAGCTATTTCCGCCCGAATCCGCGCCTCGGCGGCGGAGCAAGTGAGAGCGATCCGGCGCGGAGCGAGTTGATCCGAAACGACCAGTGGAACGCGCGAACCCGCTCCAGATCGACCAGTGAAATTCGGATTCGTTGCCACGGAGCAAGAAATCCTGCTCCGAATCGACCAGTGAAAAACGCCATTATCCCTAGATCCCTAGGTGAGGGAAAAACGTTCGACCAGAGTCATCGTAGCCGAGCCGCCTTTGAGCGGGAGGGCTTACACACACACTTCTGCACAGGTTTCACTGCCCCTACCGAGGTGCGACGGTCTTCGCAGAACTGGGTCTTGCGTCTTGAAAGGTGCATGGGATGGTGCCACCAAATATATTCCCCCAGGAACTTTCCCGCTCCCGACAGACCAGGTCGGTGGTGGCGAGTTCACTAACAAAGCCTGGTTCGTCGACCTCGGCTCGGCATTCCGGCGACGAAGAGCTGCTGACTCGGCGTATTGTCCTCCTCACACAGTCAATCGCCTTAGCAGACATCGTGACGCCAAGAGGCATGCGGAACGATGCCTTGTCGTCCTTTCAAAGCAAGTCTCCACAGTAGACCTAGTGGCGCCGTTCGGCTGGAGACTGACGGACGGTTCCTAGAAAACGCAAATCCCACTGCTACAGCTGGCTGAGAAAACTGCACGTCGGCACCACTGCAGGCCATTCCTAACAGTGTGTGGACTGCTCATTCTACCAAGCCATCTGAGGCTGAATGGAAAGGAGCAGTATGGATTCCATTTCCTTCAACAAACCTTCGGAAGGGCTGATCAGTTAATGGTGTTTCATTGTCTGCCAGAATACGCTTTTGTAATTGAACCCTCATAAAAATTTTACAGGCATAGGCGTATCTAACGGGGGGGGGGCAAGGGAGGCACCTGCCCCACCTCCACTTTTGACAGAGGTGGAGGGACAAAGTGTCATTTGCACCCCCCCCCCCCTTTTGAAAGCGGCCACTTTCAGCTGGGCGCCGGAAAGTCCAACTATAGCTGAAGCTAAAGTTTCTTAATATTAAAGTGACTACTGTTAAGAACGGCCAGCTGCAGTGCAAGTTTGCCACCCAGTTACAACTATGGCGGCAACATTCCGGCGCTGTTAAGAACGGCCAGCTGCAGTAGTTTCAACTATGGCGGCAACATTCCGGAAGCGTCGCCGCCAACTTCTAGCCACAGCGTGACTAAATCGACTTTGTGTCGGGGAACAATACGGGCATCCCCCACTCTCCGTCGCTTCAGCTAGGATGCGTTCGATGAAGCAGGCTTTGTGCTGAAACCGCCACCAACCTCTAGCCTCATCGCCGTTGTGACGGAATGAGTTCGGCGGCCCAACTATTGTTCCCAAACTCCCCAACGCGCTACCCGGAACGGCTCCGAGTTCTACGGGGCCCCTCTGACGTCGGCTCCGGACATTCGAACGTGTGTGCATTTGTGTGTGTAGACCGTCCTGCGGGGAGGCGGCTAGTTTGCGATGACGAAACGAACGTTCGCATCACCGTGTATTGGGAGAGGACCGAGTGTTTAAAAACCGCTGTTGTGCGGCTGCTCAGGTCACTCTCACTCAAGCAGTCATGTTAGACTGATGTACTTTCTCAGTCATGTTAGACTGATATAAATACTGTAAATAAACCCATATTCCTCGTTCTCGATGAGAAGCAGTCCTTCCCTTCATCAACGTCCTCAGTGTGGATAAGTTGGACGACGGCACGGGCCAGCTACCTTTTAATTCATGCACAACTCCAATCTTAACAACGGATCACGAGCGATGGGATTGAGCCCCCAATCCTGACACTACGTAACTAACGCTTTTATTTACTACGCATACCCTGCTTGGACAGTGAGGATTGTCTTTAGTGCCTTCTCGAGACGTGCTGTAGCGGACGACCCGCGGGATTCACCATATATGCCCATGTTGTGGAGAATGCGTGACGCTTGGCAGTTCCCGCTCTAACAAACTGTCAGCTCAGGCAACTTGCATCATGGCCACTTTTTTGGCCACCATATCCATGGCCACCATATCCATATTCGAAAACAATCAGCTTGCCACATTTAACCTACGAGCAAGGGGGAAGCCTGGCAAAAGTATTATAATCAGCCGCGTCCAACGAATGCTGTGCCTTACGACATGAAATAGTTGGTTTATCAAATGCTGAAACTATTTAATCTCTGTCCAGAGATAGCCTACATAGCGTTGCAGCCTCAGTATCTTATCACCATCAAAAATATAATCAAACCTCTTACAGATAGTATAACTTACCGTAGATATGCTTGAAAAAATTACTTCGGTTGAGCGTGCAGAGCCACTTCAATAGCAATAAAACACCGACTTGATTTTTTTTCTAAACGAATGCGTCACTTCTGAGTTTGAAGATTGCATTTAGAGGCTGTTTCTAAATAAGAGCTACACTATCACTTGTTTTCCGGCAGCAGCAAGAATAGCAGATATTTCATATTTTGAAAAAAATGATGGCTGCTTTTTTGGTGGCATGTACCGAAAATTTGCTCTGTGCAAGTTCCTTATGTGCTCTGCGAACAGTTAATAGTCGCTCTCTCCCAATTTTATGCATTAGACACGGCATTTTGTTGTTTTTCCCCTGTATCCTCGGTAAAATATGCGGGACACGGTGTTTATATGTATTCGAAGTAGAAAAGAATACGGATGCCCCATTTGGTGATCACTGTCTGGTGATTCCTCAAATGAACGTCACGTAAAACGTGTGAGTTGTACTTCGTCGTTGTGCTTCACGACTTGCGCGTACGGAGAGCGAATTACAAGGGACTTTGTAGAAACATCGCCGTGGAACTTTGCGTTTCAAAAATGTGAAGGAAATACAAGAGCAATTGGATGTGCTCTGTGCCACAATGCTCACTCTGCACCGTAAAAGTCGTTGTAAGTTGACTTAATTTTCCTACAGACAAACGACGAAAAAGAGCAATGGGCTGTGAAACAGTGCATCGGAAAGCGTGTACCTATTGTATCCCCATAGTGCTTTGCAACAAAACACTCTCGCCATCTGTCAGCACTACAGGAAAACCATGCTTTACAGTAGCAACGACAGGTGATGCTACCGTTAAGTTGGTTTTAAGGTCCACCTGTGTGTTGTCTAATAGGTGGTGTCCACATTCACAACTCACAGGGTGTCACATTCTGAATTTAAAATACGGGTCTTAAAGGCTATGCTTTTGCTGGCTGAATGTGCCGGACACGATCGGGGGTGCCGGAAGCATGACACAGACGTCAGGTTTTGGACACCACCCATTTCTACATTAGTATCACAACACAAGAAAATCACAATTTGCACTGGCATGCCACCTTCAGCCCAGTACGAGCCGGGGAAGAAAGATGCTGAAGAACCTCGGCATCATTTATCCATAGATTTACTATAATTAATAGTCTGAAATGCGCCCTGGCCTGCTTGTATGCAAAATGCAGGCTGTTGTAATTCATGCAACCACTCCTCCTAGGACCCCTGTTGTGATCCCTGAAGCATCACTGTGGGATGATAGTCCCTGGAAGAAACTTCCAAGTTGTTGAAACTGATATTTGCGAAGTGACTCCCATAGAACCTTAAGCTGTGTATCGAGTAAAGTTCTCTCACTCTTTCTGTTAAGTGCTTTGGCAAGGCTTTCGAACTCATACAGCCAGTTATAGAAATAATCACTTCCTGGTGGTTGCATTTGGACTCCATGACTCTGCCTTGCAACTCCTACACATGAGCCGAGACTACAAACACATGTACATCAGCAGTACGAGTAGAACAGGCCTGCAGAAAGGCCTGTCACCTGCCGTTGGCCAACCCCATCATGCTAACTGGCACAGCCACATCGGATTTTTCGGAGATTCCCAAGATACTGCAACAAGAGTGAAGCAATATTTGATGTGCACCAGTTTCTCTCTGCAGTGTACAACGAATCTCTCATGGACCACCTGCTACAATGGCTCAATTAGAGCCCGAGCTTCCTCCCAAACAAATATACTACATGCAAGAAGGGATTGTTTCTTGGGAGCATTGCCTCATCACAATTGCTAATACTAATGGCATACTTTCGGCAGTTCACCCAGTTTGAGGTGTCTCTATGCATAACTGTAGGTACATGCCTAGCCTCTTTCCCCTCAACATGGGTCGTTAGGTCATCCACGGTAAAATGTGCCGGGGGGTACAAGTTAAAAACCAACCGCCACACCAACTTGGGTCACAGTATATATGTAACTCTGAATATGTGGTGCTTTTTCACTGAACCTCATTCACATCAACTTGGATCTAGGTGGGTATGTGCTGCTATTCCATAAACCTCTTTCCCACCAACTTTGGTCACTGGTTATGTGCCACTATGTATGCGACACCTTTCACATTAATCATATAAACTTTATCAACAATTACCCACCAACCATAAGATTGATTACTAATAGCATTAACATCACCAATTGTCTCTAAATGATGGATTCAGTGAGCAAATACTGCCATGGGCAAGAACACTAAGCCTATTAGAGGAAAGACAAAAAGAGTGGCGATAAATTCTGGCCAGCCAACTTTCTGCTTATTTCATTAGCTGACGAGAGCTGCAGTTGAAAAACAAACTACATTCAGCAAGAAATACCTGTTATATCCAATATTTGGTATAGGCATACATATTGATATTGGCAAACATATTTTAGATTTACTTCGTCATATCCGATAAATTGTTATATCAGTGTTTGCTATATCGAAGTCCGACTATATTTTAAATTTACATCTTTCTTAACCGCCAACCGCTTGTATTTGAGTGGCAAGCAAGGAATGTGCCAAGAACGAACACAACAGGGCTAATTATTTTACTCGCCAAATATCTACCAGTGCAAAAATACAAGCATGGCCTCCTACCAGCAAGGCTGTGCCTGTGAAAATAAACGCAAACACGTCAGCTGTTGCAATCAGTTTTATAAAAACCAAATGATAATTCCATTTTCCAGAAAACTCTTCACAAAGGCGTTTCCTGTAGCATGAAAGGTTATTGACATGTACCCTAGTGGGGAAATGGGAAGAAACAGGCATCCATAATATAAAATGTCCTTGTTCGTGTGAAACCCTAGAGGTACAGCTACTCACAACTACAGCTGCATACTCTCTCCAGGAGGAAGAAGATGAGTTTGGGATGGCATAGAAACACTATGTGCACTGCACACTACTACGTAGTCCACCGGACTGCAAGTAGAGAGCTACAGTTTCGAGGCCTTGTTGCAACAGACTACTATAGTACATTGTGTGCCATGACCATTCACAACAATGTCCATAAAGAAATGAGGGCAACGGAAAGCTAAATAAATCTATTTCAAACAACTCTGTTCTTGCACGTGTGATAAAACATGCACAAGCTTTTGCACAAAAACACTGGGCGGGCGACACGAAATGCAAGCGTGTTGACAAAAGCTGAGACGGCTGGCTCCCTGCTGGGCGTGCAAATCGGACTCTGCAAGACACACGTCCATGTGTCTGTAGGCAACAAAAGACGAGTATCCGAACATACTCGAAACATGTACTGAACACTGTCACTGGCCATGCTGTCACCAGCTGTTTCTAGCAGTATGTCGGGCTGTCTGCTAGAAATGGCATTATCGAGATGGTGAAAATAATACAGCGGCTAACGCTCCTCCCAACAGCAACAGGACAGAATATAGTGACAGCAGCATATGAAATAATGTGTACATCTGAAAACAAAGCACAAGAAAAATTGTTCGGAAACTTTCTTGCAGAGACAGTATCAAGTACCGTCCAAAAGTTTATAAGCCAGCAATTTTGTTCGAATATTAACTGTTTTGCACTGACAAAAAAAGAAACAAGTCATAGTGTAGCACTGCTAGCACCAACCATATGTCACAGGAAACACAAAAGTGGGGTTCAGCCTCAGCCAAAATCAGAGGAAAAAAAGAAGTATCTAATAACACAAACATGCATCATCATTACAACGGCTTAAATTTGCACTTATTTTCGTCCCCACTACAGAATAAAACAAAAATTACAGAGAAGCAAACCAACATGCTCGCGCAGCCAATCACTACTGCTGTCTACAAGCCTCAAGACCAGTGTTGCTGTACAAGACACATTTAGAACAAATGGGATCATAAGCAAATGCAACAAAAACTACGGCTGTCGGCACAAAACTGTGAACACGCCAGCCTTGCCCATTGAGGTGAGAACTGCCGGTGCAAATGTGGCAGTCGTTTTTTTCAATTCATCGAGGCTGTGAAATTACTTGCCAAAGACCAGAAAACAGAAGTCAAAACTGCAAACAACGTCTGGCTGCATTGACAGAAGAGATGAAGTGATACACCCACTTTTGAATTGGGTGAACACAAAAAGTGGCTGAGCGCTTCCATGCAGACTCTGGGGTACCAGCAGCATACCGTCTCACACAGTAGAAAATAAACAACAGCTGCAGAAGATGGATTCAGAAGAAATTCTCATTCTTATATAGTACTCGTAGCACCTTTAAAGATGCTCTTATTTTGAGTACAAGATGTTCTATATGCGCTAGCCTAGCCTCTCAAGCTAACTGCAACCGTTGTGTATCAACAGCCGTTTATCAAGAGGGACACAGTGCAAAGAGCTCAAGGACATCCTATTTATTAGCCCACATCAGCCCTTTTTGCTGACCTTGGTCTGATGCAGTGTACTAGGAGACTTCCATCAATCTTCAAGGCTGGAGCCATCACAGCTTAGTATCGGCAGTCTAACATCACACTTCATATCCACAGTAAAAGATAGTGCAACAATACATTGTAGCCATTCACATCAAAGTCAATAGAACCACTCAGCAGTTAGCCCAAAGCACTGAATACCACTGTCACTAGAATGGGAAAAACGTTTTTTAAAAGGGCAGCCACGCAGTCAGTCACCTACCTGCGCCTTCAAAGTGTATACACACACACACACATGCAGCCAAACAAGAACACACACGCACAAACCCGGGGGCTTCACACAACATATGCACACTCGTGACAGCACACGTCTGGTGCCCCTCGGTGGCCAAGAAAAGGAACGTTAGGGGCACGGACGCACAGGAGCATGACAACAACCGTGGAGGCATTCTCTCAGGACATCATCTCATCCTGGCCGTGCTCATAAGTGGGTGGTGGGCACTGGATCACTGTCTCACCTGGGACCTGCACATCACGGCACCATACTAGAATAAACACAGGACCGATAACATGCCACAGGGCCCTCGCTCATTCACAATACACTTTATTAGTAAAGTTGTACATGGCTTGGCCAGCCCTAAAATAGCTGCAAGCTGTAGACCAATTCTTAAAAGCCTGTAGCAACAAATCTTAACAATAAAACGAAGTTTTAATAGTGTAAAAAAATGCAATTAGCGCATCAGTCACGGCAGCTCTACACTTTAGGTTCATGCTACATCCACGCCCTTCCTCCATCTACAGTCTCCACAAGCTATTGCTTCACATGTGTGACAGTGCAAACAACTGGATTCGTTACACCAACAAAAACTGTCTATAATAACCGGGTGGTTCTACTCCTACAAGGCAGCCAATATGCAGCATCAATGCATTAAAAAAAAGTACCCGCTATGCAGCAAACTAAAACCTTCAGTTCTTCGTTGTCGTGTACCCCGTGGTAAACACCAATGAGTATGTGGGTTCCCCCATGCATGTACTTTTATCCTTCACTGCAACAAGATGCTTCATGTACAGGCCCTGCTTATGAACAACTGTACTGCGGTAAAAGGTTGCGCTGTCGGCCCAGTGCTGCATGTAATTTACAAATCAATTACTTCAGTATGGTGACTGCAAATGAAATTATTCTGCAGTAAAGCTGACTTGCAGTGTTGCAAACGGCCTAATGACTTTGCGAAGATCCAACCTACATGAATTTGCAACCTGGGCAGTTTAATCCTTCATTTTTCACGACTTTATTTGCTAAAATAAAAAGTTCCCTGACAATTGCATGATTTTTCCAGGTCACTAGACCACTGAAGGGCGTACAGTAAACCCTCGCTGTAACAAAGTCTGTGGGGATGCGCGACTCTCACGCATCCCCTGATATGTTTTCCCGCATGACTCCCGTCTCCTGTGATCCCCGCGTGGCCTAGCGCCCACAGCGGTCGGTGTGGTTGAAGCGCAGTACGAGAGATGACGCGAGTGTTGCGCTCGGGAGCGGAAAGGAGAAGCAATACTTGGGAGCGGAAAGGAGAAGGCTCTTCCTCTTTGGCTCGAAGTCGGCAAGCAGCGCGGACGTGCCATCCTTGCTTCTGCGAGACCATTTCGCGAGGGCTCGTTCGAAAGCGCCACCGTTCGCCTGACCGTATGCGCAAATGACCAGGTGTTGGGATCCAGCATGGGGCAAACATATTCGTTCGCTATCCGGTCGCGGTGAGTCCGACTTCCGCGATTTGTCGTGCGCCCATCGGCATGTTTTCGGGATAGCAACTCGGCTAGCAGGCTTTGATCTATGAAAGGTGCAATAAATGCCCTTGTGATTGTTTGCACTACTGTGTTGTCGTTCCTTTGTCCCAAGAGCACGCGTGACAACCCCACATCTGGCTGCCCAACGTGGGGCTCTTGGGGCATCGGATGATAGTTTTAACAGTTTTGCTTTGTTCGAGACCTTTGTTTGAAAGGAATCGTCTATAGGGCTAGCATGGTTTTTGATCGCTAGCGTCGGCAGCGGGCTTTCTTGAGCGAGGTGACGGTGGCTGTAGTGTGTTTGAGCTTTTCAACATGCTAAGCCTTTTCGCAAATGATTTTTTGAATAACATTCGTCAGTACGAGAGCCACATGATCTGCATCCTGGGAGAGCGAGGCTTAGCGCCCGCGGAGTATTGGCAAGCCTGAAGTGAGTGAGTACGGAAGCATCGTGGGCGGTCCGAATTTCTTATGTAAATAGCTTCTTCTATATCTTTAACTCTGATGAAGTCGCGGCTCTGGGAGCCGGGTGGCTGCAGGACACGAGTGCCACTATGGGCTGGCTGGTATTGCGACCTGGCACCGGACGCTCCGACACCGTCTGGGACGGTGGGCGCCGTCAACTCGCATGCTGTGTGCACCGAGCGGGGTAGGACCACCTAACAGAGGTGATGTCTTCTCGCGGCTGCCTGCCTTACGCCCATTTTGGTTGTTCTTTTTTGGATGCCGCCTGTTGTCAGGGTAGCAACCCTTTAGGCTTAAGGCTTTACGAAGCTGCCTGTGGCACGTGGAGGGACACAACCTGGTGGACCGTAGCACTGAGGTGTTGCACTTTGCTCCCCTCATTCAAGTTAGCATCGCACGAATTGAAATTACTCATTCGACTCAAGGAGGCCAGCTTCGTTCACATGACGTTAGCATCTGGGTAGCCGCCCAATCTTTTGCTAGCCGAGTCGAACATCGTACCACGTGGGCGATGCGTATGCATCCTCTCCCTTGCACTACATTAGTGTTTGCCGAGTGTGTTGAGTGTACGCAGCATGAATGGAGTCGCCCCTGGTTTGCTGTCACCTGCACATCGTCTGCGCTGCTGCCCCGGACTACGATCGAGCCACTCCGGACAATGGTGATGCTGTGGCCAGTTCGACGCAGTGACTTCGGCGGCTGCCTGTATCCAGCTCGCAACCATCGGCGGCGGAGAAAAGAGCCGGCGGTCACCGACAGCTACAGCGGCTCTCGCCAGCAGGGCGCGTCAACGCGAGTGACGCTTGCTCGTGCCGACTACTGTGTCGCTGTTTCCGGAGTCCTGGCCTGGAATCTTGCCATCGAGTCTGCAAAGCTGCCGCTGTGACCGGCGGACGCCAGCGGTGTACCCAAGGACAATGTCGACTCGCATGTTATGGACAGTGGGTGGACATTTCCTCAGAGCGGCCAATGTTGCGTGTACTACCTTGTTCGCGAAGCACGCGTTGATGTTAGACCATGTGACATGTTTCGCCAGAATATGTAGTGATTTAAGGTTGGGGAGATGTGGGGATGCGAGACTCTCACGCGTCCCCTGATATGTTGTTTTCCCGCATGACTCCCTTCTCCTGTGATCCCCGCGTGGCCTGGCGCCCGCGGCAGTCGGTGTGGCTGAATGGCGCGAGTGTTGCGCTGCTAGACATAAAAACGTTGCTAGACATAAAAACGTTGCTAGACATAAAAACTTGCGCTGCTAACGCCGCCTAAAGGCGGGGTTACTTGGGTGCGGAAAGGAGAAGGCTCTTCCTCTTTGGCTCGAAGTCGGCAAGCAGCGAAGACGTGCCGCGCATGAGCTGATCCATGCTTCTGCGAGACCGTCTCGCGAGGGCTCGTTCGAACGCGCCACCGTTCGCGTGACCATACACGCGAACGACCAGGCGTTGGGATCCAGCATGGGGCGAACATATTCGCTCGCTATCCGGTCGCAATGAGTCTGACTTCCGCGATTTGTCGTGCGCCCATCAGCATGTTTTGGAGATAGCAACTCGGCTAGCAGGCATTGATCTATGAAAGGCGCAATAAATGCCCTTTTGATTGTTTGCACTACTGTGTTGTCGTTCCTTTGTCCCAAGAGCACGGGTGGGAACCCCACATCTGGCTGCCCAACGTGGGGCTCTTGGGGTATTGGACGATAGTGTTAACAGTTTTGCTTCGTTCGAGACCTTTGTTTGAAAGGAAGCGTATATAGGGCTAGCGTGGATTTTGATCGCTAGGGTCGGCAGCGGGCTTTCTTGAGTGAGGCAACGGTGGGTGTAGTGTATTTCGTCAAGACAGGAAATTGACTTCATTATAAGTGGTGTTTCCTTAAAAAAGAGTCACAGTAATGTAGGAACACAAGAAACTTTGAAAATAATGCAATATTTCGGTTAAAGTCATTTTGTTAAAATGAGAGTTTACTGTAGCCTAAAATAGGACACAGTATGTCATACACACATAAAAATAATTCAAGCTGATGCCATGCACTCACTGTGGGAATCAACATCACACAAAGCATCATTTTAAAGTGTGCAAAGTGTTAACCAGATACACGGGCATGTGTTACACACGTTCATGTGATGCGACAATCTTGTGTGACAGTTGTATGTGCAATGCAACATCAATGGCATGGCGAGGGCACAAAGACGATGGCATGTTGACAAGGAGGACAGCTTGATGGCAATGATAGTGGGACTGTAATAGTGACAACGATGGCTTGACGACTGATCTATTATGCTCTGGCAGAGAAACACCGCAGGCTGTTGCGTTATAACACGGGCCGATCCTGATGGTGGTGCAATCTCGCAAGGGAAGGAAAGTGGCAAGGTTGCTAATCACTTGTGCCATGGGTCTGTGTGTGGCCTAGTGGCTAGAGCATCAGGCTATTATGCTGGGAGACCCTGGTTCAAACCATACCATTGAACAAGTAAATATTTTATTGAGTTACAGCTTGTGTGAGACACCCCGCTGCATCTACTCATTAAGACAGCCAGCAATTGCACAGTGAGAAGAAGAAAGCTATGCTTTAAAAGCTGTAGAAGGGGGTAGCGGAGGGCTTCAAACACCTCCTCTGTGTCGAAGCTGAGGTCACCAGCGTTCACCAGCAGCAAAGTTTAAGCACAGGGGATACCAAACTCTCAGTGCAGAAAAGAACAAAACATTTTTATGTGCACACTAAATGCAAAAGTGTTCAGTTTGAAACACGGGAGAAAGATTCTCACAGGATCATGAATGCCAGACTGCATGGGAGGATGAGGTTCACTGTTCTGGCAATGACGGATGGCAGGGCAGTCAATGCGGGTGACAGGAAAGCCAGAATATGGAGAATGTGACTGTTCACATGCTGTGGCCAATTCTGCAGCTGCAAAAAATTCAACATGTAGTTTAATACATATGTAACTACATTACATGGTAGACTGGGCATGCACTTCCACTGGAAATGCAACTCTTTCCTGGCCACATGAACACCTAGGCCACCAGTGACAGGGGACTTCAGGTTCATATTTCACTACATCACAAGCAGTAGTTCATTGCTGATGCCAAGCTGTAGACAGCTGAAGCACTGCAGATTTACTGTCCTTTATTTTCGCAGCACTCTTACAAAACCAGACCGATAAACATTTACTAGTAGTCATTGTTTATGCACCACATCTTTGTTCCATTGCACTGCCTCCCAGAAAGGTCATTTACAGAGAAGTTATGACACGTCCACACATAGCTTTCTGAACACACAGCAGTACTAGCCTTCAATAATGCCCTATAAGTGTGATAAACATGGCTCGAAACAATAATGAATGCCTGTGAGTAAGCATAGTTATCAACTACAAGCCCATTTAATTCCATCAACAAATCTTACACGTGATCTTGTCTATTCATACAGTCAACTTAGTTAATGCGATCCTCACGAGACCGACAGAACTGGCTAAATTATCTGACAGGTCGAATTAAATAAGCAGAAAGAATGCTGAAACACACAGTTGCTACCTTTAAAAATAGCCTCGCCGTTATACAGTCGTGTTAAGCAATGAAGTATACCAAGCGAACAAAAGTGTCACTGTTAAGGGACATAGCACTTGTTCCTTAATTTACACTAGCACATTCACCGTCTCAGGTCCCAGTACAAGCGCTGGATCGCCTAAGTTTACTGGCAGGCCTTCAGAGTTATTTTTTTAGACACCCCGCTTTTATGTTGGCTGTAAACGTCCCCTCAACTGAGTATATTTTCTTTTTTGTTTTACCCAGCAGCCTTTCTTTTCGTTACATTTCTAATAACACAGATTATTTTCTACGCTTCCCTGTGCACAGCGTGAACAATTATGTAAAGCGTACTAGGCCCCGTTAATGGTCTCATATACAAGACACACATGGCTCAAATCACCACGTCATAAACAGCTCTGAATGGCTGCCAGGATGCCTATTAGGCATCTGGGTGCTTGTAATGCGGCCGGAGGTGGCGGGTGCATGCCTGTATAATTAAGGAACGCCTGCTGTGTCCCGTGACAGTGTCCCATTTACATTCTTGGTATGCTACACCACAATAAACTGCGTGCGCTTCACCATATATATAACACAGCTGTATTGCGGCAAAGCTGGCCATTCAAGTTCGAATTATCTGGCCATTCAAGTTCGAATTACCTAATTTTGAGATCCAAATAACAGAAGTTTGGGCCCATAGAAAGGTATGGGCGCCGGCCGGGACTGTTGGTCGGGATCAAATTAACCAGAGACGAATTAAACGAAAGTATACTGCACCACTGCACTAGAATTTTTTAATGTGCAATTCCACACAATAAATGCACAGTTCTGCTTTCACCATACCAAAGCACTTCCGATCCAATGTGTGTGCATAAATCCAAGCTGATCCACAACATGCCCACACTGGCAGCTCTGCCAAAGCTACAACTTGCGTGAGAGGTACACATTTCTCCGTAAATATACTCGGTCCTGTTCTGCATGTCAACAAGGAAATGGATACAACATAAGTAGACATTACATCACGCTCCAGAAATTTGAAAAAAAACTTGCTGTGTTGAAGGATCTCACTTTCTTGCTGTTCATTGCCGCAAAAGAAATAAACGCTATAAATATTTAATGACACTAGCCATCAGTATGCCTAGACGCATATTGTTACGGAAGGAAGAAAGAGAGGAAGAAGAATGCGAGACGCTGGCTACTGCGTGTTGTTGGTGGTCAGCCATTTTAACTACTCTGACTCATCTTGTATATATATTGTAAATACAGTCTTTCTATACTCCCAACATCCCCATAACTTATTGATTGAAGGTGCGGGGTACCACGGCTGGAAACAGAGCTCCATAGTGGACGTCGCATCACCATCCGCACCTTCGGTAGTGGTTGTGCAACCCAAGGATCCTGGAACTTTCTGCGGGACCAATGGCGCCGACATTGAGAAGTGAGTGGTTATGTACGAATGCATGAGAGGAATCAACAGATGGGACCCTACGCTTATGCTAGCTAACCTGTTGTTCTGTCTAAGAGGCACGGCAAAGGTGTGGTATGAAAACCACGAAGAGGAGCAAATCAGCTGAGACCTATGCAAAGAGAAGTTGACATAGTTGTTTGGCAAACCAGCCAGCCGTAAAATTGGCATAAAGCAGGAACTGGCCTTCCGTGTCCAATGCCCCACGGAGTCCAATGTCTCGTGCATCTAGGGCGTGCTGGCACTTTGTCGTAAAGCCGATCACGACATGACGGAAGCTGAGAAGGTCGGGCACGTACATGCGCTTAAAGGCATTGCTGACGTCTTTAATCTGCTCATGAGCAAAAGCTGCTCTACAGTTGATGCTATCATTAGAGAGTGTCGACAATTCAAGCAGGCCAAAAGCCGACGTGTCTTGCAACCATTCGCCAGACTTCCCAATACTGTCGCAATGTTGACGTGTGAAGATCAACCTGCACAGCAGCATGTGTCGCCGTAAGAGGACGTGGTGCGAATCGTTCAACGTGAACTGAATGCAATGGTGCCCGCATCTTTCTGTTCGCATACCCCTGATGCTACCACATTTTCAGTTCCCCTCGTACGAGCCATCGTTCGCCAGGAACTTGAAAAGATTGGTTTACATTCTGTCTGTGCTGTCGCCAATCCCAGACCTAACGAACACCCTTCTACTAATTTCGTTCCACGCCGACGCTTCTCCCCGCATTATCGCAACCCAATTGAGTGGAGAACTGCAGATGACTAGCCGATATCTTTTACCTGTCGCCGCATTGGTCATGTCGCCTGATACTGTCGTAACTCGTGGCCCTCAACACCTAGTACGCCGACCAACCTGAGCCGTTTTGATGGAAGTGCCCGCAATGTGTTGCCCACCGCCAAGTCCAACAGCGCCAACTACTCTGCTAGGAACACGTGGTACAGTCGCTCACCATCGCCGCGCAGACACCAGTCTCATTCACCGCAGCCACGCCGCCTTTCGTTTCCTGCGACTTTTGGCCACACCCTTTCAGAAAACTAAGAAATGCAGCCCTCAAAGGTGGTGCTGCATTGCCTACTAATGCAGCAAATCCTCTGTCTGTGCCCACAAGGAGAAGAGTAATTGACTTTAAAATAGACGGCGTACCTGTCCAAGCACTTGTTGACACTGGAGCCCACGTTTCTGTGATGAGTGCTAGCCTACGCAGACATTTAAAGAAGGTCCTCACCCCAGCAGCTGCCCAAGTGCTTCGTGTGGCCGGCGGCAGTGTGCTGGTTGTTCTTGGACTGTGTACTGCGCATTTAAGTATAGCCTACCGCCCTATTTCTGTTCACTTTGCAGTGATCGACAACTGCCCTCACAGCGTTATCCTTGGATTGGGCTTTTATCCACTCATTCTGCTCTCATCGACTGCATGACTGGCGTTCTTCAGTTAGAACTGCCTCAACTCGCCGATGCTCTGAGCACCGCACTGGTGCTCGCTTCACAGTGTGCGTCCATCACCCGAGGAAGTTACTTACGTCACTTTGACCGCCCAGCCACAGGTTTCCGACGGTGAACATGTGCTTCACCCCATCTTCGACATGCTTTTGAACCGGAACGTTGCTGTTCCACATACGCTGGTCACGGTTACTAGTAAGGTCATTCTGAATTTTCGCCTGTGCCCTAAAGTGATTCCAGCCAGCATGTTCTTGGCCAGTGTTTCTAGTGGTTACGAATTGATATTGAGAGTCTGAATGCCAAGAGTGGTTTATTAACGCCAATGGCAGCTCACAGCTCTGGTTCCTCAACGGATGACTTCACGAAAATGATTGCACCTGACCTCACCTCTGCACAGGTCATGGACATATGTCTCCTGCTTGAACCGTATAGTGACATCTTTGATTTTGGCGACAGGCCTTTAGGCCAAACATCTGTTGTTCACCACCATATGAACACTGGAGACACAAATCCTATTTGTCGGCATCCCTATCAGGCATGGCATGCTGAACGTCGAGTCATCCAATCAGGAGTGGACAAAATGCTCCACAAAGCGGTCATATTGTAAATACAGTATTTCTATACTCCCAACATCCCTGTAACATATTTTAGAAGCAATAACAAAATGAAAGGAACACACTTTTGAAAAAGACATCTCTACAGTACATGATGTTGGTCACAATTCTCAGGAACAGAATTGTACTACATATTTAATGACAGCGGCCAGTATGCGTTCATGCTTATTTAAGAAAAATTAACGATATAAAAGGAACACACCATGGAAAAATCTGGCACCAAAGTACATAAGTTTGTCAGAACTCTTAAAGACCCCAGACTTGTACAGCACTTACAATTGCACCTTTTTTGGTGTACACCCTGAAACTTGGCCACAACATGGTGCTGCGGTACCATGATTTTTTCGATGCCATTTTACCATGTATGTGATGGCACAGTTCATCCTCAACAGCTGTTTGTGCTACTTCTGAGTAATGTTTTCATTGGGTACTTCTGGAGAAGACTTACTAAGCATCCCTGTGGTGAAGTGATGTAAGGACTATGCAAAGGACAGTTAGTACACCAGAAAAATAACGAAATACACTGAAGAGGACACACTGGCACTTTGGTGCTAAGGCCAGATGAAAAGTGGTGATCACCTGAAGCCTCACTCCACCAGCAGTCTCTCAGTCACTGAGGTAGAGCTCTCGGCAATGGAAGCGTAGCCATAAGAAAATAAATGACATTGGAATGTGACAAGCATCTGCTGCTGCCGTAAGCTTCTTCCTCAAGTCGACGAAAGTGAGCAATGGGGCAAAGTGAGTGCAATAAGTGATGCTCCAGCTAGATATCCTTTCCAGTCTTTATCACCCAGTTGCCAACAAAATCACTGAAATGCAGTTCAGGCCTCTACTGTTGAGCCTTGTCATAAGGAAGCCACATCCAACACAAGAATATCTTCATCATATACAATATTCATTATAAACATGTACCGTATTAACTCACATAATGATCGCATCCCCGAATTTTGTTGTCAAAATTTGATTTTTTTTTCTTTCCCACGTGATGATTGCACCCTGAACTTGTCGCAGCGATATGTCATGTGCCAAGTCTAGCTAATGATGATCGTGCGTACCATCCACCGAATGCTACGCGAACGGCTCTTGAAGACATAGTACCAAGCCGTGTGCACGCACCCAACATTAATAAGCAGATGCCCCATTTCATCACTTTCCGCACTTCCAAGAAAAAAAAAAAAAAAAAAACTTGAACCAAACTTGCCTCGGCATTATTATTTGTAGGCTTCACAATGGTTTTGGTCAATAACAACAACATAAAGGGCGCCTTTCGATTCTTCTCGTCTGCACTCGTGGACACGCAACAAATCGTTAGCGACAACAATAATGGCCTCGTTTACACAGATACGTTAGACGTGTACCCTATTCATACGCCGACGTTGGTAACGCAGCTAAGATATCTGCCCACCCCTAGCAGAAACGTGCCGTATTAGGATAGCAGTGAAGACAAATGCCGCAGTTTCCGCAGCATGCCCGCCATGTGTTTCTATGTCACTGGCAGCTAAGCGTCCTCATCTCTGTTTCTCTCCCATAAAGGTGGACATGGCTGCGTTATTGTCGCAAACTTGCTGATATTAACGACATTATTCATTACTGATAGGGAAGAAACTGTTTCAATGTACTCACGAGAAGAAAAATAATCGCATTCGGCGTGTTCGGCTTGCTCTGCCAGCCGCCATTTTTGTTTTGGTGTCCTGCACTGACAGCGGCAGCCGCCTGCTTGTCATCCCGCAGCAAATGCGAGATGAAAAAAGAAAATGTTTACTTTCATGGAAAATTTAACCTGCGTCATGATCACACCCCTGAATTTGCATCAATTTTTTTGACAAAAAAGCGCGATCATTATGCGAGTAAATACGGTATTCCTTACCTGCGGATATTGCCTGATAACTGTTTTAGATTAGAACGAAAGCTGAGCTAGTTGGTAAGGATTCATTATGAGAAAAAAGGGGTAAGGCATGCAGACATGGACACAAGAGAAGAGAAGTGGACAACAGGAACGCTTCTCTTATGTTGTGTCTGTGTCTGCACGCCTTACCCCCTTTTAAAGCGAAGCTTTCTTTGCCTTTTCCTTCAACTTTCCCGCTGCTGCTGCTGCTGCTGTGGTTGCTGCTGCTGGGGTTGCTGCTGTCATGCACACCGCGTCGAAGGCTTCAGAGCGTGTATATAGATGACAGGCGCGAGTAAGAGAGGAAAGGCAACAGGAGAAATTCGTTTTCACCCCACCGCGTCGAATGTGCACAATGCCCTCTGGTGCTCCCTGGCCATCGCCACATTACCTGCTTGACAACTGTAATTCTCCGCGATTCCCCTCAGAAGCATTGCAGAAACTGCAGCGCTTCCCTTTCTACTAACGCGCCAGGCCAGAGGGGACACAGATAGAACTGTAGAGATGAGAAGAAGGACAGGGAGGAGAAGAGGCAGTTCCCATACAAGAGGGGGGGGGGGGGGGAGAGGTGATGTGAGAAGGCAAGGAAACCCCACTACTATACGACAGCGGTTGCGGAGAAAGAGGATAAGCTTAAGTTCAAGGTACGGTACAATACGTTGCTGCTATTTCTGAAAAATAAACGGCACGCAAATATGTCAAACGGGAAACTTATGCAGGGCATACAGAAGCAGAGCCGCATTAATTAGAGTGCACGGCACGGTCCAGGAGACACTGCCGGTCGACCGTCAAATCAACACTTCTGTGCCCGCCGATTATCTTTGCGGCTACGGCATTGCTAGAGGTCGTGGATTTGATCCCAATCATGGCAGTCACATTTTGACGGGGGCGAAATAGAAAACGCACATGCACTTAGATTTGGGACACATTAAAGAATATCACGGTGTCAAAATTAATCTGGAGTCCGCCACTACAGTGTGCCTCATAATCCAAGTGTGATTTTGGCATGTACAGCCCCATAATCCAATTTAAGTTTAATGCTTTTGTCACAACGCAATGTGCCATGTGAGGAAATGACAACACTCAAAACTCTCAGAAGTTATAGAATATGGTGCGCAACAACGCCTCAAGCAAACACCTCTCCCTGTGTGTTGTGTACTACGCAGACAAACAGCAGTGGTGCACACAAGGTAACGTTTAAGATCAACTCACCACTCTCGCGTTGACCTAAACGTTGAAGAAATTAAGCTTTAGCCATCAACATCACCGTTAATTATCGCCGATCAAAGCATCCAGCATGGAAAGCTTCGCTTACATAGATTCCTACAGTGCGTGGGATCTGCATAATTTTTTGCATTATAAATCCTGTTTTAGATTTGCTTTGTTATATCGATGTTCGTTAGAATGAGATTCAGCTATACAAATGCCTGAAAGCTAGCCTGTGGAATGCTACATGGTAAGCCAAACTCCAGCTGATTCTTTTGCAAAAGGGGTCCACCTCCTAAGGCATTTAGAAAAAAGTCATAGCTGTTCCTCAAACCCAACACACCGAGATGACAATACATACAAAGCCAACATCAGAGATGCTTGTTCACAAATTGTATCACACTATCGTTCACCTAGAAAGCCGTTCTTTGAGTGTTCCCACTGGTGGCTTCGTTTCTTGATATGCTAAAACAACCATGTGCCAAACAACTATGCCCAAAGTCATTAGATTAGTTTTAGTTTGAAAGCTATGGTTCGCTGAGTGTCGCCTTTCGGCTTCCTGTGGCATGGCGGCGCTTGCCGTGCTGCTTGCCCTACCGGCTCAGCTCGTCACATTCGTCCTCACCACCTGGTAGAAGCAGTGAGAGTGGTTTTGTATGTGTGCTTATAGAGAAGTTTCAAGCAAAGATGCCGAAAGCATCCTACCAAAAAGACGTTAGATTTTACAAACACTATCGTAAACAAAGCTGTTTCAGTTTCTTTGAAAGGCAGTCCCATGTTTGGGGATATTTTTGGGAAGCGTGCGACGAGTTGGAATTGAAAACATTGCTTGGCTTGGGTGCGCAGAGCATGTGGCCACTTAGCATGCCAAGTGCTTATTTTTATAAGTATACAGGTGCACTTCTATGCAAGAAATGTGGATCAACAGCTTGATAAGCGAGAAAAAGTTGTCACAGCAAATAAGAAAGCTCACCTTCTGTAGACTGCATTCAATTTTTGTTTTCGTGCCTGAACATAAATATTCTCAAAGTGAACCTGAACAATGCTCTGGTCTGTGCTGCGTTCCATGCATCGGAAATTGCGCACGGAATTTGGTGACTGTGGTCTCATAACAGAATAGCACATCACTCTTTGTAACTTTTCTTTAATGTGTGATGCATTCTTCACAAGCAATATTGATAACCCGATGCCAGCAAGCACTACAATATCAAGGATAAACTTTGCAAATGCAACACGTTATATGAAGTGCGATCCAAGTAAAACATTCCAGTTCATTGCGACCTTGCTTCAACTTGCTCTTTGTCTCACCCTTCCTGCTGATGACAAAGCACTCTGTGAGAGTGGAGTTTTCACCTGGAATCTCAGAAAAGGTCAGCAAATTTCAACTCTGCATGTTCACTCTCAGTGTGATAGCGGATGAAATCCAGTGGCGATGGCTGCCTAGTGCACGCTCTCCGGGCTCACAGCAGCACAAGCACAACGTCGTGATTGGAAACGGAGAGGGGCCATTTTCTGATCCTACCATATTAAAGGAGCTGAATCCCATGATGCACCTGGAGACAAGGAACTGTTGCTTAACAGCAGTGTCAAGAGGACATTGTTGACTACTTTAGAGCAACCAGAAACGTGATGGTTGGCGCTGATATTGATTGCAGCACCCCAGTGGAACACTGCAGGCAACTTCTAGTGCATACATCTGATTGGAACCAGGAAGACCTCTATAACTAGCTTGGCCAACAGCATTGTTGAGAAGATTCTTCAAGAATGTTTTTGCATTTCCAAGTGTTACTACCTTGAGAAGACCAACATAAAATTCAATCGTAAGTAGCACAAGATCTGTGAGTGGGCAGATTAAAACTAAGATGCGGGAAAAAAATTTCAAGAAGAAAACAATCATTTCTTGCAAGACTGCCAGGCACATGCAACAGTCTCTGCATGCTAAGTGGCACTCTCGAATGCAACTAACTTTTCATTTTTTTTAATAAGCAGGCTTTTCTACCCAAATATCCCCCATTTTGCAGGAACCCTTACTAATAGTACTGTTGTCTACATATTGTGAATGTTTCTCAATACTTCGCTGCTGTTTGGTTCGTAGCTGTGCGCACTTCTTTATAAATCCAGAAATGTTCTGAATGTCAGCTACCTGGGGCCCTATAACGTAAAACTATTCCAATATGTTTCTATTCCAATTTCCTGACGTCAAATTTGCGTAACCACCGACGCAAGCACCTGGTGGTCACCCATAGGGTTGTCTGAACAGACCAATCAAACGCTCTCCTCGTTCATAGGAGGTCCCTTTTGTTTGCTTGAAAAACGAATAACATTGCCTACACTGAGCGGCTTGTTGTATCTAATTGGCTGACAAGAGGTGAGGAGAACGCTCAAGTGGAGAAGAATTCACTAGGGCAGAGCCAGTGCACTGAAAACCGATAACCGGATGAAGAGGGTGGTGCCGGCATCTGCGATTGGTCGGCTTTCCCTTACTTAGCTTGTGGTGGCTGGTCGAAAATCGCGGCGGCATGCAACGGAAGCTTAAGAATGACGCTAAAATTGACCCTCAGCAAAGAAGAGTTGGCAGAATGAGGTAGTAAACGTGTCGAAAGTGCTTAAAAACGTTGCACGGTCACGCAAGAAGTTTTATCATACGCAAATACACCCATGCTCTCCGGCAGGTGCGAGTAGCCAGCGTCTCAGCGATCGGCAGCAGCTATCTTTTATTCCTTTAGGAACGGGGCAGCCTGCGGCTATTCCGAAAAAAATTCAGTTTTGTTCGGCATATTAATGCGTCTTTATGGCGTACACGTCACTTTGACGCGGTGAGTTCGTGCGGTTTTGTGACGTCGCGTGACAGGCAGGTGCAGTGGATGCAGCCCGAAAACATTTTACCAATAGCCGAGGGCTAATGGCGAAAAGGGGTCGAATCAGAAATAACTGTTTTTCTTTTTTCTGTCAAACCATGCATAATCAGTGTGCACACATCATATCAGATGGGGTGGTATTGCGGTTTTTGTAACGTCGCGTGACAGACAGGTGAAATGGGGGGTGGTCGAAAAAAGTTTTTGACCAATCGTGGAGGGCTGATAGCAGAATTGGAATAGAAAAGTTTGGAATAGTTTTACGTTATAGCGCCCCTGGTTGCATCTTTTAACAGGTATAGACACCATAATAAAGAGAACTTCTTTAGCTACATTTTTTATGCTGCAAACAGTGTAACTCTTTTTTTTTTTTTCCTCGGTGGATTACTTATGGATACCCAAAAATTCCTATTCTTTTAGAGTCAGGAATTATTACTCCCCCATGTGCACACAGAGAATAAATTAGCTATTATTTCTCCCTGTAGAATAAATGCAAGAATGTGTGAAGTAATACAGAAGTACAAATGCTCAGGCAACATCCCAGGTAAGAGCAGCTGAGTTGCACCCCTTCCACTTTACATGAGTGGTACATGAGTAGATTCCCATCTGACAAAAAATGTGTATGTAAAGGGTGGATTCACTACTATCGTTGATGCCATAGGATTGAAATGTTCCAGCAACCAGATGAAACGAGACACTACACTCAACGGCTTGGCATTTGCTACGAAGTGCTTCATATCGGTTTATACCGTATTTACTCGCATAATGATTGCACTTTTTTGCCAAGAAAAGTGACCCAAATTCAGGGGCACCATCATTGCACGGGTTAAATTTTCAGCAAAAAAAAAGAATTTCTTTTTTTCATCCCACATTTGCTGCGGAATCACAACGGATCAACAAACAGGTGGCTGCCGCTGTAACAGTGCGGGACACCAAAACAAAAATGGCGGCCGGCGGAGCAAGCCGAACACACCAGACGCGATTTTTCTTCTTCTCGTAAGTATATTACGTGCATAGAAACAGTTTATTCCGTATCAGTAATGAATAATATCGTTAATATCGGCAAGTTTGCGGCAATAACGTAGCCATGTCCACTTTGAGAGGACAGAAACAGAGACGGGCACGCTTAGCTGCCAGTGACATAGAAACACGGAGCGGGCATGCTGCGAAAACTGAGGCATTTGTCTTCACTACTATTCTAATACGGCACGTTTCCACTAAGGGTGGGCGAATATCTTAGCTGTGTTACAAGCGTTACAAGCGTCGGCATGTGACTAGGGTACACTTCTAACGTATCAGTGTAAACGTGGCTACTATCGTTGCCGCTCGCGATTTGTTGCGTGCCCACAAGTGCAAACAAGAGGAATCAAAAAGCGCCTTTTTGATGTTGTTGTTGACCACAACCATTATAAAGCCTACAAATAATAAAGCCAAGGCAAGTTTATAGTAGCTTCTTTTTTTCATGGAAGTGCGGAAAGTGATGAAAGGAATGAAATGGGGCATCTGCTTATTAATGTTGGGTGCATGCAGACCGCTTGGTATGTCTTCAAGAGTCGTTCGCGCAGCATTTACTGGATGGTAAGCACAATCATCATTAGCTAGACTTGGCACACGAGATATCGCTGCGGCAAGTTCGGGGTGCAATCATTACACAGGAAAGAAAAACTAATTGAATTTTGACGACAAAATTCAGGGGTGTGATCATTACGCGAGTATGGTGATTACGCAAGTAAATATGGTATGCAAATTTCTGCGCTAACTGAGGAGCAGTAGGCTACACCAACTACCTTTAGGCGATGCGAAGGGGTTGGCAGCTGTGGGGCAGGGCACACTGTTGTGGGTGGGTGAGCCCAGCTGGTGGAAGGCTTCCATCTGTTGGGTGACCGCCAGCAGACCCCCTTCGGCCACTGTCAAGATGGCCCAGATGACCTCGCCAAACACCTGGCCTCCCATCGTGGCCATCCGCCACTGGCCCTGGGGGAAGGGAACCAAAAAAATATGGTGACTCAAAGGTGGACATAACAATACACCACAGCTGATCCAGAAACAGCATTAAGCTTACCATTCATATAACCAGGTCGCCTTGTTATGGTTCATGCCTCTGAGGGGTTGATTCATTGATTCATTCATATGAATTTAATGCACCTAAGCAACACTGGGGCTATAAGAGATGCCATACTAGAGAGCTCAAGATTAATTTTGACCACCAAGGGTTCATTATTGTGCAATCTAAGCACACAAGCGTTCTTGCATGTCAACCCCATTGAAATACAGTTGCCATGGCTATGAATCAAACCCGTGACCTTGTGCTCATCAGCAGAACACCACGATCACTACCACCCGTCAGACAGGCCGAGGCAGGGAAACATTCAATATTCAAATCTAGCTTGAAAAAGAAAGAAAAAAATAAAGCACCGTGATATCACTTATTGAGAAACTGGGTTCATATTTGTAACCTTCTTTATTCAAATGAAACAGAGGAACTGCATAGCACCCCTTCCTTTACCTCCTAAAATTTTTTTTATATTTCTTTTTTAGAAGCGGCACAGTTTACATGCAGAAAGAATGGGTATGTTACTTACAATCACCTGACATTTCCAGCACTGTCATCACTACATTTTTAATGCTTACACTGTAGTAAAACTGTTGAGAATCAGTGCGCACCCAGTTTAGTTCACATGACATGTTTTTTTTAATGGCGCCCTGAACCACTTTTTATCGAAGTGGAGCAAGGCATTTGAAGTGAAAATAGGCTATTTCAGAAATACTTTGCCGCAAAAGGTACTTGAATGCGTCCAGCAGAAGCAGAGTTATTGGCAATCAAAAACGGCCTCCGCGGTGCTCCCGTCCCTTCTTCAATGCTTAGCATTTCGAAGCCTATGGTGCAGTGGGACGTGCCCACAACGCTCTGCCTTCTAAATGTCACCATGGCGCGAAGTTCAAATTCTATTTTGGAGATGCCACGACTTCTGTCTTTGGTGCCTACGATGCACTAAACATAAGCCAAATGTGGTTGTCCTCAGCAAGCTGCGGTATGCTTAGCCAGTGGACGCGTGGCAGTGCCCTATGGCTACCGCGGTATCTACGCCATGTAGCCGACCGCAGCTTGATGTCAGCTATCGGCCAATAGCAGCAGTCTAAGGGAATGATGAAATAAAATGTCCGATGATGAAATAAAGCGTCCAGAAGAGAGTGAGGACAGGGCCTTCTGCTGAAAAGAGATAATTTGAGAGAAAGGTTATTTCACTACAGGCTTGCGAGCTCCAGCACGGCACACGACAGTAAAACTTGATGAGGTGTTCACAGCAGCGAATGCTACCCACGGACTATGTTATTTCACCAAGCCCGAGGGGTGGCTTGGGACCCCTTTAAGGACGCTGACTGTTTGTTCAAGAATACAGCTCACTTCAACTGCCTTTCACTTTCGTTTTTACAGCAGGTGGAACATTTTTTAAAAAATTTTTCTGAAGCCTAAATTTCCTGTACTCATTCATCTTGACCCAACTTCAAAGAGGCAGTAGTTGAACTTATGTCCTACTTGATACTCAGTCTCAGAACAAAGATTGTAGTCACATGCAAGGTCCAGTATCACAGAAGAGCCCGTGAAATCTTTGGCAGGTACAACTAGTGGCCCCCTGCTTAGTGAAACTGTATGGCCTGTGCAATCTGATACAGAGCAGCAGCAATTCACTGGCATGCTACTTTGAGGAAGAGGTCACCATAATGTTTGCTTGCGGAAAAGAAAACTGTGTGCTCATCTCTGCACAAGTTCCACGAAAACAAGCATAAACGGGAGTTCCCGAAAGGTGCACTGCACAGATGCATGCAAGGTCTGCTACGCACGAGACCTCGCTCAGACCTTTTACTCATTCATCACAGGCTTGAAAACCTTATGAAGCCAACACACAGTGAAGCTAAGAAGTGTATAAGGAAAATTAACACATTTAATTTAAATCTAGAAGTAACAAACAGGAGGGAAATGAATGGAAGACAGCTGGATGCCAGTGGAAGTCGCACCTGCAACCTCCACAGGACGGGTGCAATGCTCTACCGATTGAGGCGCGTCGGCAGTTGCCCCGTGTCTACTTTTTTTCTTGGGTATCTAATTGTGAATACTAAACCTAAACCTGGGATTGAAAACAGAGTTCGCAAGTGGACAGGACATGAAGAAACACAAATGACATAGACCTTTATGTCCTGTACATATGCAACCCACAAACTCGATTTTCAAGAAAAGTGTAACCACTAGTCCGTGAACAAGTTAGTTTGGAGTTAAACCTGGAAGTGTTAGCCAATACTCCTCATGGCCATGGCACACACATGTGACAACATACAATAGTGTCATGCACACATGCACTACATTATGTTTGTATGTGCTTGTGTGCGTGGCCCACATACTGATTGTTTGATGTCGAGAAACAAGGGTTATTTCATTTACTTTTGTTACTTAGCATAGCAATACACTTCTGATGCTGTTACAACAATGCTGCTTGAGCAGAAATGTCGCTTGCCACTGTAGCTTGGCCTCCAGGTTGAATTTTAATTGAAAGTGCAATTACACACTAATGCAAGCTCAGCCTAATATCTGATTTTGCTGTCATTTTTAACACTTTAATGAAGGCAAATGGCACTAGCCAGTTTCAAGGCATGGCAAAAAGAAAAGGAAAGGTGCAGTGTAATATCCTGTGTTGGCTTCCAGTTTTGGTTTCGAATCGGTTACGTCAGGGCGCCACTCAGCGCCAAAAGCTGTAAGTACACCTGTTGTGTTTCCCCTCATTGGAATAAAGTCATTCTTTGTCTGGTCCCGGACTTGTCCCCAGCAGTCCAGCTCTTCTCTGTGGCGCTCCGTGCCTTGGTTGTTTAGGCCTCATGCGTCCCGCGTCTAGACGCACTGTCGAAGCTACTACAGACTGGCGATGAGGTAAACTGTTTACTCGACCTCCTACGTATCCTTGCCATTCTAATTCTGCTCCTATCTTGCTTCCGGCATCAAGACGCTGCGTCTACTTCGACTTCATCCACCTCAACTCCCCCGCCTTTGTTATTGGTTCCCAGGCATGGTGTTTACACCCCCCGTGCCGCGTTTCCTTGCATTACCCAGTACTCCTTCAGTACCGTGGCTCATGTGGAAACATTCTTTTTGCACGTTTCTCCAGGCGACCAGATGCGAGGCACTACAAGACGAGAGGAAGAAGGCCATTTTACTCAGTAACTTGGGCTTTGAGGGGCAGCGGCTCTACTATGACCTGGCATCACAAACAGACCTGACAACTGCAACTTTTGAAGACATTCTTCACCTCTTCAACCGACATTATGAAGAAAGCACTAATCCCCTGGTGCACCACATTATCTTCAGGGACGGAAAGCAACTACCCGGGGAAACCTTTCAGGACTTCGTCACCACGTTACAAAGGCTAGCGCCTGCTTGTGCATTCGGCGCTTGGCACGACGAGTCCCTTCGCGTCAAAATTTTGCAAGGCGTCGCATCAGCAAGAGTACGAGAAAGGTTACTCTACGAAGGATCATCCCTCACGCTCAAGAAAGCCTGGGAAATCGGACGAAGCGTACAGCAAGTTGACAAGGAACTTCAAGTCTTCAACAGCTCGTCTGTTCAGCGCATCTCGACGCAACATCAAGTTGGCGTCGACAGCCTTCACCTTCCTCGCCCGGGCGCGCAAGGTGGCGTTTCTCACCACCCTTCTCCCTCAACTCGACGGCTTCAAGATAGCACTCGACGGCATGGCGGAAAATAGCCTACCTGGGCCTACATGGCGCCTGGCCCAAACTCAGCGAAGCCAGTCAAGACATCGCAGTCCATTGCTATCGATGTGGTTTACCTCACCACATCACATCCGATCCAGGCTGTTCGGCCAAACTCATTTCCTGCCGTGCATGCGGAAAAGTGGGTCATTACGCTTCAGTTTGCCGTTCGAGGAACCGAACACATCGACAGTCCCCTGCTCGAACGCAGCTTGTTGCCGCTACCGCTGATACAGAATCAGCCACTACAGACCCGTCTGTGCTTACAATCCATGCTTGGGGCATTGACATTCAAGGGTCTTCGCTCTCATGTAAACAAGTGTCAGGAGTTCCAGCTGACCCAAGCGTTCAGCTTCAGTCTCTTCCACACAACGCTCCAACAGAGTTCGCCCATCTGTTCTCAGGACAACTGGGACTAGTAAAGGGCTTCGTCCACGACGTTCGTCTCCGAGCTTCAGTGCAATCAGCCTCAGCGAAACTGCGTCTTCTACCTCTGGTTCTCCGTGAGCAAGTCTCCACCGAGCTGCAACAGCTGGAATCAGCTGATATCATCGCATGAGTCACAGCGTCCGAGTGGATCTCTCCGCTCGTCATGGTTTGGAAGAAAGCCAATTCCATTTGACTTTGCATCGATATTAGAGAACTCAACAAGGCTATTGTCCTCGAAAAGAAATAAATAACATACACACCTGGTAAACACCTGGCTTTCCAGGACTTGACATTTCCACAGAAACGTCTGTCGTGTGGCCTGGCCTCAGACTCTCCACGCTGACTCTGTTCATGTGTCCTAGGTGGTCACCGCCAACAAATTTGAGCGAGCATGCGGGCGGCCAGTCAGTGTCCCCTGGGGGTAACGAATTGACAAAGAGGAAGCAGACCACGTGCAAATCACCAACAAAACAAGAAATAATTAAAAAAAGAACAATGCTGTAAAGATGTGCAAACATGAGAACAGATGTTCCAGTTATTCCTTGAGTACCTAAACTCATTTACTGCAAGCACCCCCAGTTATTATGGAAATGAGATTTTATAAGAGCATTAATTTTGCTAATTTTGAATTTTTTAAAGCATGGCAGGGCAATCTGATGATGCAGTTATTATTTATTTGCTTGCAAGAAGTAACTGCAGTTAAAATGTCAGACATGAACCATCTGATCGCTAATTTAATACCAAGCACACCTGCTCGGTTATGAATATATACATTTTTTTACATTTAATCATGCTGTCTCTCTAATAAAGCATGATGAATGAGCAAACATGATTACATCATTTTCTAACTCATAAAAGCTTTCTTGCAGTAAAAAAGTACAACCATGACATATCTTCATCAATGCATACATTATGCTCAATGCATCTTCTAAAAAATCGGTCATTATCATCACAGATGCATATAGTATGTCAGTACTGTGTTTAAAATATGTGTACAATTAAGCTATGAACCTGAGGATGCGCATAACTTTGCAAACCAGCCAAGTAAGACGTACCAATAGCAGCCGAGTTCTGCTTACATATCTGATAACCAGTAAACAAGCATATAATATGGTGTGCATCTGTCCATTACACAAGAATCAGCAAAACGAAATCAAGATCAAAATAATAAGTATGAAAGAGCTAATGAACACAACCTCTTCACTGTTCACATTTCCGCTCCCAACGAGCGATCCAAACGATGTGAAATAATACTAGGTCAGCAAGAAACTCGTCGCAACAGCCTTTACGGCAGCTGAAACGTTCAATTTTTCTAGTGCCAAAACGACTACGAAACAACGCCGATATTCAGATATACGTGAACAAGGGGGAAGAGAGAAGTTACGCTTCCTATGCAAGCGCAGCGGGCCGAATGCGTGCTGTAGAATATGAATGGTCGTGACGCAATCGAAGGCAGCGCAAGGTTACCTCACCTGTGTTCTGTATCCTCCACGTCTTGATGAACCTCGTATTCGGAGGTACAGCTTCCCCATCGCCAATGGTGACATCCTTTATGAGGGTCATAGAGGGTCCATTCTCCTTGGGGGTGTCGATATCAAAATAGGAGCAGACTGCAGCTTGTAGGTTCCTGTACACAACGCGAAACCAATGCGTAAAGAATAGGAAGTACGGCTAGTTTCACGCATGCCCGATATCATGCGACGACACCGCCTCATGACAGGTCTGCGACTTGCTTATCGGGGAAGAGAAACATGTTCTGGTCTCTACGCAAGGGGCAATGCAATGGAATTGCAGCTGTTTAGAAGTGACGCTACGTTCTGTCGAGTGGTTTCGCTTCGCGACCTGTACGCTGGGACCGCAATAAAAGTTAATAAAACCACTGCCAATGACTTCTAGGAAATAAAAATGCACTGTGGTTATGCGCTGAAAGCCCAATCACCTTACGTTATGTGCAATGCAAGCTCCTGCAATCGTTTAGCATCACGAGATGAGTAATGCAGTAGAGCCTAACCCTAACGCTGGTGCGTGAACTACCAACTGTCAACGCTTGCGCGTGCCATGTGCTTCATAAGACTCACCAATTGTTCATGTCCAGAAAGAACGCACATTCTGTAGTGTTGAGCTGGTAGCCAAGTACCTTCTGAAGTTGGCAAATTAAAACATCACGGTCGGTCGTTCCTAGGCAGCTAAACTGTTGCAGCAAATTAAGGTCTAAATCACTGTCAATATCCATCGCTGCAAGCGAATTGAGAACTACCCATCAAGAACAGTTCGTCGTTTTCCCACGCCGTTGCGATCGACTCGAAAGTACTTTCGTCAACCGCATATCATCCGCTCATAAACACAGACAGACGCCATGACGGTGCAAGCAAATGATGACGTAGTGACCAATGCATTATGGGTAATATTACAATTAGCCACGTGTTGTTGTGACGATTGATGACGATTACATCAGCTGGGCCCCCGGTGTGTTAAAGCCTGTCTAATCTTCCAAAACCACTTGAGGGCGCCACTTTCCCAGCGTCAAACTTTGCCGTCATGGGGTGCTGTAGCTGTCACACGAAATGTTTTTGTTTGAAGACAATTATTGTGCTATAAAATGTAGTGCGTGAGTAGTGAGAAATAAAGAAGAAAAATCAAACGTCAAACTATAGATGTTTTTTGTGATTACCTTCATGTTCGAGAATGGCGGAAACAAAAGTCTCCTCTGGTTGCAGAGACCTTTTTTGCTACACACGGCGAGCGTGGAATGGTGGAGGTTCTAAAAAGTCGAAGAATATATGCTGCCTGCTTTCAACATATGTAGCTCACACAAGAGCAAATTGGTTCTTTATTCTATACAAGAGCCAACACGTCAAATAAGAAAGGCGGTAACTGGTGACACGCGCGTGGTAGAAGCGAAACCCCACGGCCGTAAAGTCGGATTGTGGCGCCATCTACGCAGTTAGCTTAGTGAGGGTTGGAATGTTCTAGATGGGTTTCGTACGCAACCGCAACAACTGCTCGCAACCTTTCGGTGTTCGTTGGGCTGTGTGTCGTGGTGGCGCACGTCCCTTCCAGCAGGCGTAATTTTGAACGAAAAGCGCCTGGGTACACCGTGGCATTGAAGCCTGCTGAATTTCAGATGTTTTGCATTTGCTATTGTACGTGATTTCGTGTATTGTGAACGCGAAGGCGATAATTCCTCGCAGAAGGCTACGTTCTCCGCTCAGCTATGGCATCTGGATCTCGCGGTCCCAACTCCAGGGTGTTTTGCCCCGACCACCCGGATGCTGCATTGGTGGAGGATTACAGGGCAGGCGACATGATCTGCCCTCAGTGCGGACTCGTCGTTGGTGACAGGATAGTGGACGTCGGCACGGAGTGGCGAGTGTTCTCCAACGAGAAAAGCAACAGCGACCCAGCCCGAGTCGGAGCGTCCGAAAATCCTCTCTTGAATGGCAGCGACCTGGCCACGATGATTGGCAAAGGTACGGGTGACGCCAGCTTTGACGAGTCTGGCACGGCCAAGTATCAGAACCGCAAAACGATGAGCAGCGGGGACAGAGCCCTCATGAACGCATTCAGAGAAATCAGCAATATGGCAGACAGGATCAATTTGACGAAGACCATAGTGGACCGAGCCAACCTTCTCTTCAAGCAAGTTCACGATGGCAAGACACTGAAAGGGCGCAGCAACGATGCAATCGCATCCGCATGCCTGTACATAGCTTGCCGCCAGGAAGGAGTGCCGCGTACGTTTAAGGAGATATGCGCCGTGTCGAAAGTCTCCAAGAAGGAGATTGGCCGTTGCTTTAAGCTCATTCTCAAGGCCTTGGAGACTAGCGTGGACCTGATCACGACGGGAGACTTCATGTCCCGCTTCTGTTCCAACTTGGGTCTGCCATCGTCTGTTCAGAAGGCCGCCACGCACATTGCTCGCAAAGCTGTTGAGCTGGACATTGTTCCTGGCAGGAGTCCCATTTCAGTTGCAGCGGCTGCCATTTACATGGCTTCACAAGCATCCGAGGACAAGAAGTCTCAAAAGGAAATCGGGGACATCGCAGGTGTGGCAGATGTGACCATTCGACAGTCTTACAAGCTCATGTACCCCCGTGCTGCCGAGCTATTCCCCAAGGACTTCAAGTTCTTCACCCCTATTGAGCAGTTGCCTCAGTCGTGAGATGCACTGCTTCATTGCGTCTTCCTTTTTCACTCTTCTCTACTATATTTACGCTCTTATGTGTGTGCGTTTGCACTTGTTCCACCGTGGATAAACATGACACCTACTTGTCTGCATGAATTATGTGCTTCCTATCACAGGGACACTTTTGCATCGGCCCACAATTCTGGCATGAACACCGTATTCACTTGGATACAAATTATGAGCACCTTTCAAATAAAGCAAGTGAAGAATAAGCAGCTGTCCCGTGTTTGTGCTGCATTGGCTGCTGTGACCCTGCAGTGACAATGTGAAAATTGTGAGCCTTCTTTGCACTGATGTGAAGAGAAATTGCAGTGTTGACAGTGGCTGAATAAATTGTAATTATGACCCATTGTGCAATAGCCAACCATTTCTTGTACTATAACCACAGCACTGCATGTTTTTACCC
The DNA here is from genome assembly GCF_038994185.2 of Dermacentor albipictus. NCBI lineage: Eukaryota > Metazoa > Arthropoda > Arachnida > Ixodida > Ixodidae > Dermacentor > Dermacentor albipictus. Next base: position 113,196,368 of record NC_091823.1, read on the forward strand.
TGGTGACCCATCGTTCATTTATGGTGGTAATGAATTGCACCAATGCATAACTCGCTAAAAATAATCGCTGTCACTGGAATGTTATCTTGGATTAGCTTTGCAAAACCACAAGCACTAATGCATATTGAATGCATATCCTCCCTGAACCTGACCTACCCACTGTGGTGGCTTAGTGGCTTTGGTGTTGTGCTGCTAAGCCTGAGGTTGCAGGATCAAACCCCAGCTGTAGCGGCTGCATTTTGATGGGGGCGAAATACAAGAACACCGTGCATTGGGTGCATGTTAAAAGACCCTAGGCGGACAAAATTAACCCAGGATCCCCCACTACGGCCTGCCTCGTAATCATATCTCCCCAAACCTGAACACAGCTCAGGGACATGGTTGCTTTTTATGTCCATTCTTATTGGTAACTCGTATGTTAAAGAAGCATAAAAAATGCATTTTTAAGTTGTGTTGGTTAGATTCTGGAAGTAACGTCTCCATGTACATCAGGAAAGCAATTGTCCCTTCGTTTTTGTTGTCTTAAACAATTGTTTTTCTTTGCCGAAACATGGAGGCGAATATATAGAACATTGCTTGATACATCGGTGTTTCGAGGCTTTGAGCTGAATTTTCGGGTTAACACAAAACTTGGTGCGCACTTAACGGGTGCTTTTTGTCATCTTCGATGACACGACTGTCTATATCTAATTAGTGTAAATTTTCATAAAAACTGACGGCAAGAATATTATTAAACCACTTCCATGTATTTTATTTTATATTGGGGTTGAATATTTTATGTTATCGCTTCCAAGTTAATTTTGAAAATGAATGAAGGCAACATGCATAATAATGTACAAGGGGTCTCATGAGGACCTGCGGGGCCATTCTGCTGAAACTGCTACGCAGAACATTTTGTGGTGGCAAAAAAAAAAACCTTAATGCAGAAACATACAGTGGATGTCAAGAAGCACTGGCTCAGCTGGCGTCCCTGTTGCTTAGAATTTTCTGCTGACGACAGACATGTATTCATTGTTCAATTTCACACTTTATGCAAAAGGTGCAAACATTCCTTTTTTTTTTTCCTGTTGTGCATACAAACGGCCTTCATAGATATGCCAGTTATTGTGTCACAGAGTTTATTTCCTGGTTCCTGGTTAGAATAAAGCAGCCATAAATTAACTGCATGATTTAAACCCGTTCAATCACAACATTGCAAAGTGTTGTTCAGGAGCTTATTCAACACATGTTCTGCCTCTTTGAGGAGCGAAATGCAACTGACAGTGTTCTGGAGCAGACGACCATCATTAGCACTACATACACATATATGTGTATACACAGGGTGTGCCAACTATCCTGCAGCAAGATTTAAAAATGTGCAAATGGCACCTAGGTGGACAGAACCAAGGTAATGTTGTTTGCCGTTGCTTGATGACACTCGGATAATCTTTTGCATTATGCCTAATTACATAATTAGTCTTAATTAGAGAACTCGAATGTTATAATCAGATTAAAAGTGTGAATGAGAAAATTGCAGAGCAACATGAAAAACATCCGATGCATCTTCCTGTTGCTCAATACGTGCTACATAAACACATTTTTCCGGGCGTGAAAGAAGCCCACGAACACGCACAACACTGCTGCATGATGGGCCGCTCGAGGCACTTTGCGTGTATTTACAGGCTGTTTTCACCCTTGGAAAAACACTTTTATGTAGCACGTATTGAACAACAGAGGCTGTATAGGGAGTTTTTCATGTTGCTCTACAATTTCCTCATTGACACTTCATTGAAATACAACATTTGAGAAGTTGGCTAATTAAGACTAATTATGTAATTATGCAGAAAGCAATAAATAATCTGAGTATCTCTAAGCAACGGCAAACAACATTACCTTGGTTTTGTCTAGCTATGTGGCATTTGCATATTTTTAAATCTTGGTGCATGATAGTTTGGGACACCCCAATATAAAACCTACAGGCTTTATATAGTCATGATTAACAAAAATTCAGCGCCAGACAAAAGGCAGGGGGGTCAACTAGATGAGCATATTGTTTGTCACCCTACACCGGCATAAGGGGAAGAGGTAATAGAAAAGGGAGAGGCTTGGCCTTTGAGGCTTCCGATTAAGCACCTCATGTGATGCTAGGCAGCCTTGAAAGATGATGTGGTACAAAGGATGCTCAATAAACACTATGAGTGTGAGCAAAATATGCACATGCTGTTTTTATACTGTGCTACTGTGTACACAGGCTGCTTCTGATCATTTTACTGGCAGCCATGAGAAGCTAGAAGCGGGCAAGGAGACCAGGTATAGTGCCCTTCTTGATGAAAATCGCCTAGGTGGGTTAGTGGAACATAGACGTCCTGTTTTTTCTTTCAAGAAAACTACTTCCTGTCAGCTTTTAGATGTGACTTTCCACGAACAATACCTGTTCAGGAGCTCACCCGTATTGCTGGAACATAATCAAAGGTCAAGATGCAGTGACAAATAAGCTAGAAGTAGAGAGTTACTTTGATTATTGACAGTTGTGACAGCTGCATTGAAGAGGAACTGAAGAGGAACTGAAGAGGAACTCACTAGCTGTTCGATTTTCCCTTGACTGCCTCAAAGTGCAACACACATGGAGTAGCGTGCAAACAAAAGAAAGAGGATCGGAGGAGTGTACTTGCAATGCACACATTAACGAACGAGGCTATGCTGCCGTATCCCGGCACTAAATTTCTGTATCTCCTTTGTGTATACAATGCGGTTAGCCCAAAGCAATTAAGCACTTTCTGCTACCTTGTTGGCAATTTTTCTCAGTGAAGGTTGCTCAAGGTCCCTGAAGCTAACTTGGCCTCAGCATGAATCTCCCCATCACGCCTTTTTTGGGGGGGTTTCCACATTGGAGCACAGCCACTGGAATTTTTGCAATGCAATTAGACTTTGTTTTTTGCACACATCGGCTGTCTTCCTAAAAAGGTAAATTACCGATTATTATTTATCCATTTTTCAATTCACTCAAGTAGTATGATGAGTGTTGAACTATGAAAACAATGCAGTATTACACCTTTCCCCACTAAAACAGTTTTTCCTCCTCTTATTCTAATAATTTCGCGCAAAACACCCAATTGTTTGCCGATCCCCCATGGTGACTATGTGCTACTAGCGCAGATGAAAAACAACACCCCACAAGACATAGAAAAAGGTTAAAACGAGGTGACGGACTGTCTTTCTTGTTCAAAGACCTTGTCCACCACCTGCAACAAAGCCTGCTCTTTCTTTCGAAAAGGTTTTTGTCTTTACGTGACCCACAGCTGCAAATAGTCAGAACAGTGAAACTCAACCTGTCGCACGCTTTCTTGTTGTTGAGCGAGTGAAGCAGGAATATATGTAGGCGCTGACACTTGCCCAATTTTTCTCATGTGACCTCGATTAATTGTGATCAAGAAAAGTCATTGCAAGTAAGCCATTAATTGATTAACCAGAAGGGTAATCAATGAATGTTTACTTTTGCTCCAAAATATTACACACACCAATACACACATCTATGTATGTAGCCATAAAAAAACATTTTAATTCGCTTTTCAGATATTCGCTTGAGCAGTTAAAACACCCACCCATAATTTCACACCATTCCTCCACAAAGGTGAAAGTTAGTGGACCTCTTCCAAATACTAAAACTGGGTGCCAAGTGCTAAAACATGCTTTTACATATCGCCTCCTCTCACTATATGCCTTCTTACTTGTAAAGCACGAAGACCCAAGTCTTATACGAAAGCTTTTAAATGCGTTGGCATATACAAGGTGGACCTTTGCAGCAGAGCAAATTCAATGCTTTGTCTGCTATAGCCTTAGGTAGTGAATACCTTTTAAGGCTAAAGGCTTAAGTGGCTGATGTCCCCGATGACCTTAAAAAGAAAGCATTTCCCGGTCCAATGGTACAGAAACTATCATCAGCAGCAATGGCTCATACCCCCTTAGGCAAGCAAAAAGTGGAATGGCTCATCCCTAGCTCGCGTATTGCAGAGGCTACAAGCAGTCAGCAAAGTGAAATGTACAGTGCATACATTCATTGGAATCAAGCATACGATGTAAACGTGGCACCTAATCGCGTGGTCAAAAAGAAAGAACGAAAACGTGACAATATCTACCTCCGTAAGCAAGCAAAAAATGCAATGGCTCATGCCCCCGTAATCCTGAGGCTACAATTGCGCTCACCTAAGTGAAGCGAACAGTGCATGCATTCATTGGAATCACCCATACAACACACAGAGCAGCATACGTTCCAATCCCCTGCAGAGAGGGTGTAACGTAAAGTTGAAACGTCGTTTGCGCGAGTCTGACCCCGCTATAGGAGCGCGCGAAGCCGCAGCTAAGCTTCGAAAACGAGCCGAAGCCGAACTGCTAAAACAGCAACGCGACGATGCGACACGCCGCATTACCAAGTTTGCCCAGCAGGCTTTCGCCTTCACGTACGTGTTACAAGACGAACGTTTTCTTTCTTTTTGTTTAAAAGAAAGCAAACATACCAAAAAGTATAAGAGAATGCAAAATAGTACGAAATAGTAAACAGTCGACTTCCGTTGATTCGAGCCTTACGGGATCGACGAAACTGGTCGAATTATCCGGGAGGTTGAATTAAACAAAAAGAAAACGCGCCGTTAATTCACGTGACAGCATTACCAAAGTTAGCTTTGCCGGCAATACAGTCATGTTATGCGGTGAAGCATACGAAACGGGGGGGTGTCTGTGACAGAACATAGCACGTCTTCCTTAATTTTCACACTCACATGCGCCGTCCCCAGTCACAGTACGAACCTCGAGACGCTTAATAAGTTTACTGGCAGGCCTTCAGAGTTTTAGTTGGACCCCCGCTCTTTTGTTCGAATTTAACGTCCTCGCTACGTTTTCTTCTTTTTTTTCATTTTACCGCCTTCCTTTTCGCTAGCTTTCCCAATACACAGATTCTTTTTCTACACTTCTCGATGCATGACGCGCGCGCGCGTATAGTTTAGTAACGCGTACTCGGCCCCGTTACCGGTTTCATATACAAGACACGCATGACGGGCGCGGCGATCGAGGGCTGCAATCACCACGGCAACGTCAGAAACAGCTCCGAATGGCTGCTAGTATGCTCATTATGCGTCTGTACCGTGACCTTCGGCGGTGCGTGCGCGCCTGTATAATTAAGACATGCGCACTACGTCCCATACCAGTGGCTCCTTTTCATTTTTTGTATACTTCACTGCATAACACCTTTGTATTGAGGCGAAGGTGACCAATTAAGCTCGTATTCTTCGGCGAAGGCCAATTTTGAGAGCAAAATAACAGAAGTTGAGGCACACAGAAATGCATAGGCACCGGCCGGAATCAAATTAACTCGAGAATAAACCGGATCCGCATTAACGGACGTATACAGTATATATATATATATATATATATATATATATATATATATATATATATATATATATATACTATATATATGTATATAACCCCCCCGCAATTCACAGCAGATCACAGAAAAAAACACTTCACATATTTCAATGAAGTTTGATAACTGAAGAGGTTAAGAAACTGTGCAATGCCAACAAAGCACAGAGCTAAACATGCAAAATGCATGTACTGGACAGGTGACCAGTCCATCATGGACACAATGCAATGATCCTAAATAAATAAAACGCTAACAAACATTACAGAGAACTTGCACTGGACATTCACCAGCTGTTGTGGCACGGCCAAGGAACAAGAGCATCTTGAGAATTCTAGAGCTGCCAAACCTTGACTGGATCATCAGACAGACATTTATACACATGCTATACACATCAGCTTATGGTTGATCAGAAAGGAGGAGGAGGAGGAAAAACTTTATTTGCTCTAATGGTGTAGAAATTAGCGGTGGCAGATGTGGTCGGCCATCTTCACAGGGCGAGCTTCTACAATCACAGAGTTTCTTAAAATAAATTTCTGTCTGCAATAGCAAAGTCTTATCCTGTAGGAGGCTTGGCAAGCTAGAAAGGATGCAAACAAGCAAGACAGGGCAAGACACCTCCCTGGAATTCTTGTACAGTAGCAGCTGGCCGTATTGCCATTGATTTTGACGGAATCTACTCGGGCCTAGGCAATTTTGCATTGGTAAAGGACTACAATGCGTTATAAAGGAATCAAGGACTCGACCTGTCAAGGTTGAAGAACTTTTGCCATGCCAAAAGGATCAAAATCCAAGAAAATATCTTCGAGTACGTGAAATCCCACAGAGGCACAGATGCAGAAGATCCGACATAAAATGCAAAAGAGAAGTTTGGCCTTCCTCCTTTTTTTTTCAGTAAACATTCACCATTATGGAACCGGCACCACGTAAATGAGGATAGAATTTTGAAAGAATATTTTAGCAGATGAAACTGATTTAGTGTTGGTTTCCAAATGAAGTTTAGGTTATGAGGTCCAACGTCCCAAAGCAACTTGCGAATGCTATAGTCATGGGTTTCGGTTTAATAGACCGATTTCATCATGCTCAAAGTGCACTGCAGCGGCCCTGACGGTGCAATGATGACAGTATAGTCTTTGTCACTTTCCCACTGTGCTTGGGTTCAAGACTTGACTTTAGGCACGTAGCAAACAAAATACAAGAACAAGAGAGAGATGAAGACACACATAGCTTTCTTTTTTTATCTTAATTTTCATGCAATCTGTACATGCAGTAAAGATGTACCAAATCACTCAAACCACCACACATTGAGGCAACATTGAGGGGGAGTGTGAAGAAAAATGCCATTGTTCATTTTTCCAGTAAGTTTTAGGGAAAGGTTGTTTGGTGGCGTCTCGTCGACCCTAATCCTGTTGTGGAATCTTTTTATTCCGGCCTCACTGCTTTTGTCCTTGAGAGCCAAGTGGGTCATGGTATACAAATGCAACATGCTTCCTACCATAGTTTCCCTTCAGCCCGCTAAGAACTATTACTGCATACTTTGTGGCAGCAGTGGCATAATGAAACTCAATGTGAAAGTTGTCTATTTTGACCAGACGTGCATGTGTATTTTTGCATTCTGCCCTCACTGGAATGCAGCCTATTTTGTATGCGGTGCTTGCTTTCTGTTCACGCTTCCTTCAGATACGGTTGCCACACTTGCCGGGACTCGTGTTTCCTTTTATTTTTGCTTATCTGTGATTGGCCGAGAACCGCACAAAATGTGCATTCCACAAGTATAAAGCGAGATTGTCTTCCGGGCCTAGGTGCTGGCTGACCAGTTCTTAACAGTCAGCAGTCGATCTGCCACCAAATACATAACGGGCCTTTGAAGCTGGGAGTTCAAGCGGCAACCTTGTGCACAGCTGCAGATCACCATGGCCACAGAGCCAATTTGGCAAGCATCCCTTTATGTGCATTTAAATGAAACAGGAAATTTCGGCACACAGACTCACTGCTTTTTCAACTTCATACGTCATTGTAATGTGTTCTTTCATACTGCAAGGTCACAGCACCTGTGTGGTATGGGCTTGCAAGGCAATCTGTCTTTAACCATATCATCTTATACGTCACAGTCCCGAAAAAAAAAAGGGAGTAGGCAGGGGAGTGGGGGTGGCTACAATCAGAAAGCATGCAGAAACTTTACGTGCAGCTCCACCAACATTTTTGACAGTGTGTTGAGGTGCATCAACATGAAAGGAAACATAAGGAATATCACATCAGTCAACCGCAGATACTTCTGCTGGTATTGACTGACTGAATGATGGAGTTTTAGCATCACAAAGCAATAATTTGGTTGTTGCGGAGAGCTCCAAGTTAACTTATACCACCAAAATGCACTTGATGCACACTTACATCGAGGTACAGTAGCATCCTTGCATTTCACCTCCTTCAGAACAAGGCCAGAACGGTATGAAACCAAACTTGCATCATGTTCAGCATCAGAAAGCTAAATCCGCTGAGCCACCATAGCAGTCGACTTGTGTTCCGCCAAGTTGCTGGTAAATTTAGAGGCCCCAGTTATTAGAAATAACAGACATGTTCCATTGGCAACAATTTTGTGGCAGATTTAGAAGACAGTGTCTCTCATGGAAAATGACAATCCATGAAAAATGATGGGCGGAAGCAGGTGGCTTTAATGCTTTGTGAATGTGGCCAGCTGCTGTGTGTGGTTTTACCGCATCATATCGAAGTTTTCATATGCTCCTCACCTTCTTGAAAGCTCTCGAACTGGCACACACTGTTTTCATGTGGCGGAAATATAAAGTAAGCTTCACAGGTGTTAGAAACACCTGCCTCATCCACACCAGTTTTATTTGTTCTGCCTGTTCAACCTTGTCTTTCCCCTGTATAGTACATATGCCTCAATGCAATGGACAGCCATGTGTGCCTTATGCTACCCTGTGGTCCACCAGAGATACAAACTACCACAAAGGGAATGAGTTGCGCTCTACAACAGGGCCAGTATTCTCCCCAACGAATTTCTTTGTTGGAGTAAGATTGCTTAAAGCACGATTTGTACGATGAACAATTTGTTCCTGGCTTGACTCTCAAGTACGATCTGAACTTTACTTTTGTTGATGTGACACTTGCCTGCTGCTGCCGTTTGATTCATGCTGCAAAGCAACTTTATGAACCACTACTGAAAGTTGCGTGAATCACTGCCTCATTCGGCAGGCAAGGAATAAGCACACAGCTACAAACTATAGTCACATAATCATAATAAGTTTATTTTCTCACCTCAAGGAAAACAAGCTCAGCAGGGAATGAGTCTGAAATTAACAGTTGGGTGATTGATGAAATGTGACATGTGAGGCCAGTATGGGAAGCCAATGGCAAAGAACTCTGCAAATAGGCTAAACACTGATGACACTCTTATCAGCACAGATGGTCATGGAGAGGCATGGGCATGAGCAACATGACGCACTGAACTGCCAACAGGCGTTAACGTATGCTTTTTTCAAAACTGACTCACACACCTTTTATTTTGAACATGCATGGCTGCTGTATGCCCAGAAATATAATTTTTAAAGAGTTTTCTTTTTTCCAGTGCATGAAACCATTCGAATTAAACAGTACAGTACAATGACATATGTGACACACTTTGGAAAGTTTGTGTGAAAATGACAACGAACTATGGTTTGGCTTTCAACTTGACATTAATGCTATTCCTGTAGGCAAAATTGGCGGCAGCTCACACACAGCCTAGATTTGTGCGAGCACAACTGCCCCACTAAAAGGTACTGAAAGCCAATTACTGCCACCTGAATAAACATGGAAACACAGTTTGACCTTCGTACTGGACATGTGCATGAGGGCCAATAACAATGCTAAAATGTGCGACCTGTACAACGGAAGTGCCAAAAGAGACAGAAACAGAAGTATATCAGTCACTCCACAGAATTGTCATGAAGCTTTCATATGCATATGCATGGCAAAACTAATTTCCAGCTTGTGCAGAAATCTGGACTTTTGTTCAACACCCTTGTGTGCACAAGGTAGCTATGCACAAATTTCCAAGGTTACAACTTAAACTAATTAAGCACAAAATACTTTTTTTTCTTAAAATTGAAATCAAGACATAATGCAGAAAAAATTTTGGTACTTAGGACATTAACTTGATAGCAAGCACTTCAAGCATACACTTGAACAAGCTGTTAATATTTCCCATAAAGTTCTACAAACAAAAAATACCAAAGGCTGCTTTTCAAAGTTACCACCATGAATACCATCAGAAAAAAATGTGCAATGGAACAAGGGGCTTCTGGCAGACATCATCTGTGCTGCATAGCACAGGATTTGAAGAACGTCTGCAGCTAAACATAAATTCCTGGCATGCTAAGCTAAAATTAAAGAAAGGAAAGGAAATAATTACTAAACAAGAATTTTCAGAAATGCTGTGAAAGTTTCATGGAATTCTTCAATTAAGTGAACAATGTGGTTCATTTTAATGCTTAACCAAAACTAATCAAACAGCAGGCACTGTACACATTCAGTGGTGAGCACCTCAAAGACATGCAACCACATTCAAGTTCTTGACAAGCCTGACACAGCCAGAGACACTGCAAGGACCTTCCAGAATACAGCTGTCAGCTCCGTACATAGTGAAACGAATTTGATGACCTATGCGAAGCCAGAGGTAGAAAAAATACACACCTGCAAATATGTCTTAGCATAGGCTACTATTATCCCTCTTCGATGTCTCATTATAGTTCCACCACCATTGCTGATGCTGTCCCTAGCAAATGCCAACTGTGCATGTATGCATCAAGGTAAAGGGAGCTCGCATAAAACATAGCAGCTGCAACCAATTTGATGATCCAATGAGCCTGCCATTAGGGCCTTAATCTGATTAACCTGTTTCAAACTTATTCCTGGCAGTGCTGAAGAAGCTGTGAATGAGACTCCATAGCAGCCACAACATTTCATGCAAGTTCCCTACAGCAAGCACATGTGAAGCTGGCAACCAGGTAGGGCAGTAACAGCTGTGGAAGCAAATTGCACACTAACACATCACTGGCACCCATGCCTTGTCTTCATTACTTCGTGCTAGGCACAGTGCTTCTACTGCATTTTAAGCAGACTGCTGTACTGCAAGACTCTCTTTTCAGCATCTCTGGACATGGTCTCCTCCAAGCATGTCTGAATGTTTCACCTGCTGCTCCCAGACACTATTCAGCCAAAACTGTACACTTTCACCGTCCGGCGCAGGATGTCAGTCGGCCTTCGACTCATCGCCGACTGCCTCAGGTGCACCCCCAGCCTCGCCAGAAGGCGCCTCAGCCTCTTCGACAGGTGGGCGCTCCTTCTTGGATCGCTTGTGCTTATGCTTGGACGAGCGCCGCTCTTCCTCCTCTTCATCGTCCCCACCCCGGTGGTGGCGGCGGCGCCTCTCTGACCGATGCCTCTCTCGCTCCTCCTTGTCACCGCGGTGCTCGCGGTGCCGCCGCTCGTAGCGTGACGACGACGATGGCTCCTCGTACTCGTCCTCAGCGCCTCCTCCTCGTTCTCTCCGGTCCCGCTCCCGGTCCCTGTCGCGTTCTCGCTCCCGCTCGCGGTAGTACTCGCGGTAGCGCCGTGACTCACGCCGCTCCTCATCGTCGTATTCCCGGCGCGACGAGGGCCGCTCGCGGTCCCGTTCGCGCTCCCGCTCGCTACGGTCCCCGCGCTCGCTGCCATGGCCGCGCTCACTGCGTTCGCGGCCCGACCAAGAGCCGCCGCCACCACTGCCTCCACCGTCGTCCCCGTACGACTGGCCATACCCGCTGGCACCGTTGTAGTAGGACGATCGGCCGTCTTCTCCGTACGATGAGCTGCGATCTCCACCGGGGCCGCCACCGCCGGCGCTTCCCGGCAGCGGCGGCGGCGGGTGCGTGAACCGCGGAGGTGGGAAGGCACCCGTCTCGTAGCCTGGTGGCGGGACGCCTGGGATCATGCCAGGGATGGGCGGGGGCACGCTGAGCCCGTCTAGGCCCATGCCCATGTAGCCCGGTGGCGGCATGTGCGTCGGCGGCAGGGTGATCCCGCCCATCGGCTGCTCCCCGGCGCCGATCACCTGCGAGCCGGTCAGGGCCTGTCAATGTTGGTGACAGGCCAATGCATGCTGCACCTCGCGCACAATACCTGGGGGCAAAAGCGAACCAATCACAGGTGACAAGAATAGGCCTAACTTCTCAGCAGTCCAGCCTGCATTTAGGTATGCAGCCACTGCATTGCAGCTCTCGATTATCATGCTTGTGCCTAGGCACAACTAACGTTCAGCCGTTTTTTTTTAATATATATATATATCTCAGGACACCCCTGGCCTATAGCTTTTGCCCCCAAGGTACGGCAGCTTCCTGCTTGATCCACAATCCAGAGAATGCTGGTAGGTTTAATAGAGGAAAAATGAGACGACCACCAGAAGGTGTAATCACACAGACAACAGAAAAGAACAAGGCACTACTGTGCAGGTATGGTGCTGAGGGAGACTGGGTGGTACATGGGTGGGCACAAAGATAGAATGGTGAATGTGGGAACAGAACAATACAGACAGGCAACAAAAAGAAATTGTAAGCCAAGTACCTGAAAACTACAATGACCGTAAAGAAGGCTAGCAGAACGTAATATACTATGCTCAATGAAAAAGGAGGCCTCAGTCATTACGCATACAAGTTCCAAAGCATGAATAATTTACATCAGTCATGATAGAGTAATTAAATGATATGAAGAGCTCAAATAATTTTTACAGACACAGGTGATGGGTCAGTCATACAACGGAAACCGCTGAAGAGAGTTAACCTGTTCAAAGAAAAGTAAACTTGGATTATAGCACTTGCTTAATACCACATGGTTAAAGCAAAAGATACATAACCGTCATGATTGAGTAAGCAGCAACTATACTGTAATGAATAAAATAATTACACCTTATGTTTCCTGCTGGCAGCTTCCAAGCAAGAAGTTAAATATGCTCTCTGCAAGCTTAAAGCCTTTGAGATGAATGAGCCATAGCCACCTACACTCTTTCCTGCCCACCCATCATTGCAAAGAGCGCAGGCTGTCATGTCAGAAGTGCCAGCCCAGAATATAGCAGATGGTGCTATAGTGCAGCACCGGCTAGAGCTGGCCTTCTTCTTATTTGTGCAGCTTCTATTGCTTTACTGAATCCAAGTGCAAAGTAACACCTACACTGGCACGGACAAACATTATGCCACAAATTCCATGTGCCGCAAAAAAATACTATGCACACGAGAAACAAACAAGCATAAGAGATTGTTCTCATTTATCCTCAGATGCTTCCTTGCACTTTTACATATTGAAGCTATGTTACACACTAGCCTAGCAATAAAGCAATACAATGCTTGAAAAATGCAGCACAAACCCAAATATTTCTATCTTTTGCAGCTAAAGCATCTGTGAAAACATTTTGGCAATGTCTTTCTTACCCGTTACCTTCAGGGCAAATTTAGTTAGCAGAGGGTGGAAAAACTTAGGATCATCTCAAACAAATTCTTGTGATGATTGGGGCCTGAATACTTCGACTTCAAGCTGTCGAAGCACTTGAGCCTTGTTTTTGCTCAAGTGCTGATCAAGTTCATGATCAAATGACACTGATCGAATGCCAAGAATAACTAGCAGTCTGAACTTTCAAGATGCGAAACATAGTTCATGATGTTACCACTATGTGTTGAACTGTGGTGAAAATGCACAGAATGAGAAAGGCGACCGATTTAATTTCTTTTAGCATGTGGAGCATGACGAATTTGCTATCACAGACTCATCCATTCTTTTTCTGGGAATAATATGCCAATAGTTGATTTCACAGATGAAAGCACCTTTTCGCTTTATGTACAGCAGTGACTGCTTTAAACTCGCATTACCCTTTATCCTCAGTGGCTGCTTTGTTCAGACAAACATGTTTAGTACACTTACAGACGTACACATGCTACCACTGCGCCTTTTCTGCATGCCGGCCCCGGCTTGCAGACACTTTCATAATGCCTCTAGAGAGGGTGCTGTCAGGTCAGAATGAGTAAAATGCGAGGAGGCCAGGTGAGGAGGCTGAATGGCACAGAAAGTATACAGGAGGCTATGAATGAGCATAGTGGATGTTGAGATAAAAGTTATTGTTGCTGCCATTGCATGTCTCTTCAGTTGCTTAAAATCTCTGCATATTCAGTTATTTGTCTTTATATGCAATTGACACAGGCCCAAAACCAACAGGGGTCAGAAAAGAAAAATGATGTGCAAGGAAATATAGTGAAGAAAAACCGAACTTAAAAGGTTTTCACAAATCAGTGAACTTTATTCTTGAAAGCATACAAGTCATTACGTTACAAACCAAGTATAGACAAGTCAGCACAATAAAAGGCAGGCATTGTCCTCATACCTTTCCAGTGCTATTTTAAGCTTGCAGTTGTCAATTGCATGAAGGCGCAATAAAGTGCACAAAGTGCTACAAATACACATGGAACAATATAGACTTGTGTAGTGATAAATGTTAGCAAATATAAATTAATGTCCTACCATGCTTTTGACTATTAATGTCAAGGGGAATAAGCCTACACTCTATCTACAACAAGGAACGGAAAATGGCTAAATGCCCAAGTACACAGCGATTAAATGAGGAAGTGAAGGTAAAAGAAGTGTCATAGCAAAAAATCAACACAAAGCAGACATGACAAGCAGAAAAATAAAAGTTAAAAATACTAAATACAAGCCGCACATAAATAGTGAAAATTAAATTTTTTTTAATGTCCCCCTCGCCGCCAGCACAGGAGTCATCAAAGTTCTTTAGGTTTATAAGACGGAATGTGCCCTGGACAACAAACTACCTTTACTGCCACCCTTCAAAGAGCAATAGTCAAGCACATCGTGCAATAACTGGACAGTGCTTTAAGAAGAAACTGACTCCAACTCATGCATGTGCTCATCTTCAATAGAAAACTATTTCTTTAATATACACATCCTATGATGCATGTGTTCTTCCGCACTGCTAAGCGAGACACCGTCATCTGCAAACTGCAGTTTGCCGAGATATCCCACATAGTCTTTACACCGAATTCTTCCAAAAATATCTAGCATCTTCAACGATTCTTGCAGGCATGCAGTGAACACCCCTGAAGAAATTGCATCTTTTTGCCTGGCACCTTCCATAAACATCATTTTTCTGCTCTCCAGCAATGCTGTAGCTAGGAAAACATATTGTCGTGTGCTCGTGTCATGTGAAAGGCAGGAAAGCGATAGAACTTCAAATATGGGAACTGCTTGGCAGGTGAACTACTTGCCATAAAAGATTGATTGCTTGGTCTTGTTTAATGTTGAAGCACTACAGTGGCAATGGCAGACAATGTAGCATAGGGTTATTGATTAATTTTGACCACCTGAAGTTCTTTAACGTGTGCCTAAGGCATGGCAAGTCGCACTTGTTGAAACAACGAGATTTGCAGATGATTTTTCAGCTCTAAAAAACATACTATCTTTTAATTTGAAAGTTCACTGTCCTGCTGCCATTTTGGAATACTCATTGTGGCAAAGATTGCTGAGCAATTCTGAAGAGTGTCTGCCAGCCAAGAGCACAGTGCGCAACGTATGGGGATAGCTAAATGAGCATGTTAACGTTCCTACATAGTACCCTCAAAACTGTGCCATTTTTTGATGCTACCTCCATATTCTTTACTCTCTCCACTTTCTCTGAACTTCACACAATATGAATGCAAACAAAAGCCAGAAGAAGTGATTACACATGGTCCGAACTCTTGTTGCCAAGGCTACGGTGAGCATAACTTCTGATTTCAATTCAGGGCTCTATGTGCTTGGGCCATTAGGAGTGTTCCAGTATCACCCACTAGTCGGTGATATAGTAGCTAATTTACATGCAGCAACACTTGTGTGCACATCGTTCACATTGCGCAAATGTGTATATTTGTAAAGCTGTGCTCAAAGAGATGGAAACTTGGTTCTGCACAAGTCCAGCATTTTCAATGAGGTGGTACACATCTACTGTGACAAATGAGGCCAACAGAGAGCGGGAGAAATGGACAGAAGTAGAGAAGTGTGGAGAGGACAGGATGGGACACAAAGTTTCTGTAAGGGAAGAGACATGAGGAAGGGGCAAGAGGAGAGCAGCGCACCTGAATGACCCCTTCCTTGGCGGCGCCCGGTCGCCGGCTTGGCAAGGACGGGGCGCCGCCGCCAATGACGTCGATGCTGCCGGACATCTTGCGCCCCGGTGGGGGCCCTGCCTTCTTGGAGCCCAGCAGGGGTGGGGGGACGCCTATGCCCACGCCTGTGTACTTGCTGTTCTCGTTTACCGGTGGGATGGGCACCTGCGGCAGCAGAGGTTCAGGAGGAAGGGGCCCTTGCTGCTGCTGCCTCTGCTGCTGCCAGGCCAGTGGGGCATCGCCCAAAAACACATGTGCTTGGGGCACTTCGTTCCTCCCTGTCCGCCATTCCTAGGGGCCACATTCTCCGTCAAACACTTCCGGGGGATGCTGGCATATTTCACAAATGCCCCTCGACTTGGAAACTTTTCTCCACTGCCCTGTCTAACAGAGGGCAGTACGGCCTCTCAACTAAAGCCGTCACTAACCTATAACCATAGCTCCTCGATTCCTGCTTGAGAAATGGCCCTTCACTTTAGCACCGCCACGTAGACAGCAGAACTGCCTAGCCGCAAACTGACAACTCAAGAATTGATAAGAAGTGCTGCTGAACCTGTGCGAAGTGCGATACTGCCCTCCATTCAGCATAGCTGAGGAGTTTCAAGTCAAGGGGCATTTGTGAATATGATGGCACGTCACTTTTGGGGCAGGCCAATTGGATGAATCAGCACAAGCAGACATGCAAGAAAAACTTGCAGGTCCACATGTTTCCTGCGAAGGTTGCTTCCACATCGCTTAGCCGTCAATGTTATCAAGAGGGGGTGGGCTGATGGGTGGTACATCATGACATCAATGCTCAGTGCTATTCACTACAGTTGTGTAGTGCTCCGGGTTTGAAATTGCATGAAACTAATTACCAGAACTGGTCAAATGAGAATGCAGCCCCTATCTAATGCCTGATCAGAGTAGCAATGCCTACAGTGGAATTCATTCTATCTACTGCAGGGAAAAAAGTGCAGTAGCACTATTTAATTGCTGGCAGGAAGGGCTGTTAAGAGAAGTGACTAGGTATGCAGACACCCAAACAAAGAAGGTGCGCATGAGTTTCAAATGTATAATGAATTAATTCAGTACAACCGGCCCACTATCACAGAGCTGCAGTGTGTTTTTAAGGTGGATGCCAGCTTAACTATCCACTTTCCTGCATAGGCAGCACAATAATCCAATGATGTACAGTACTCTGTTACAAATTATAACAAAAAAGTAAACAAGTCAGCAGGCATTTGTGCTGTTTCAATGACAGAATTTTGAAAACACTTAAATTTTTCAGTTGTTGGTACAGTTTTTTACAAATGTCTATCCTGGCAACACTATGCAGCGCTAGACACATAAGGCCCACACAGCAATGACAGGGAAATGTATATTAATTCGCTAAATAGGATATGCCTAAAGCAGTGTCTAATAAAATAATTCAACACATGCCAATCAATGTTGCTTCAGCATTGCCAAAGAATGACATGATTCATGCATGCAATGAAGTACATGTACTATTTGACATAGACATATGATGCATGCACTCTTTGTGAGTAACAGAAATGGCATTCTTTTATAATAGTCACTTTCTGGCCATGCTTAATTATTTGCTAGTAAAGACAAAAACCTCACAAACTCTATTAGCATTACATAAAAGTGAGCAGCAACTGCTTACACACAAGAAATGTGACTGTCACGCACAATCAGCACTAGCAGAACAGTTACAGTCAAACTTAAAAAGCCAGAGTGTGCTTCGCATCCTGAATGTGGACACATGTGGCTATGTCATGCTTACAAGCAACCACTTCACATTACTGCCATTAACCTTATGCTGCCAGTATTTCCCATATTCAATTAAAAAAAAAAACAATTGTGCCTACACATAGCACATACAGGTTAATGAGTGTTAATCCTACCAGTTGATCCTACCAGACTATTGACTGCAATGTTGGTTTCAGTAAGTGCACATTGACACCAGATGTCACTTTAGTGGCAGGCAATATGTGGAAAAGCAAAGTATCCTTCAGAAGTGATGGCCATAGAGAATGGTACGACAATGGCTACTTATGGGCACACCATATATCGAATAACAGGTGAGAAGCTCCCAAGAAAACAGATATTCCATAAATAAAAAGAAGAAAGCAGGTTAGAAGGTCTCCAGGAATAAATAAGAGGACCTAATGTAGCTTCAACGATGCCATCAGTGTCGACAGCAACAGAAAGCAGATCTAAAGTGCACTGCAGGTCAGGCTTCGATTTTTGCAGGCATGAAATCATTAGGCATGTAATAATATTAGAAAGTAATAAAGATAGCACTTGATTCCACTATGACATAGCCGAAGAAAGCGTGCTAATGTCATTGAATGATACTGTCCAACTATCTACAAGTAGCACTAATGCCAAGTGACATCATTATGTGACATGGATACGAACCATTTTGTGCATACATTCACCGCAGGAACAATCTTCACAGCACAGTGTTAGCAATGTCATATGACTATGTGTCATGCACAGCAAACAAAGTGACATAGGCAAGCACAGTCAAGGCCACAACTACTCCATCATCAGAACATGCTACCGGAGACAACGTGCATCAAGCGCCTCCCCAAGCACAAAGGCACTGCGGCAAAGCCATAAGGCTTCAAAAAACAGGAGCAGCAAACCGTTAACACTTATTACTAATAGCGTACACTGCCAGGTTCAGTACAGCTGAGTTGATAGCGCCACTGTATTCAAAATTTATAAACCCAAGAAATAAATGGGCCTTAAAACAATGTAGGAAAACTTAGCGGCTAGCTTTCAGCTAAGTATCAGAATATAGTATTGCCTTAGCAACCTTACCAAATACAGAAAAATGCCTGAAAATTTGAATGAAAATGTGGCCTGAAAATGCAGCCACAGCTCTAGATGGAACAAGAACTACAAGTGGCAGTTGAAAATTACACAAGGTAGAGTGGTCAAAACATTTCTCTTGCTTTTGCTGCGAAAAAAGTGAAGCTATAGTTTTGCTCTACCAGCAATGGGAAGCCAGCAGCAAAGACATTGACGAAAAAAGAGGAAATCTATCTGTGAATGCACACCGTAGTAGCAGAACTGGCATCAGAAAAGAACGAGGGAGGAAGGCAACTATAAACAAACATTTCAATCTTGAAGGTTATTTGGTCACAAGAAAAAAAATATATATAAAGAAATGTCCCACACAGCACATGGCTCTAAAACAAGTAAGGAGGGGAAATGTGCAACAGAAATGACACAGAAAGGCTTTCACAGCCCTGGACAGCACGCACACACATATAGACACATGCAGGTGCAGGAAGGGCAAAGAGGGTTAGCTAGTGAAAGAACATGGAAACTGAAGAAACTGAGCATTAAGCAGATCAAACGACAGCATAAAATCAATAATACGGGCGCAAGCAGTTACTATGTACCACAACAAACATGTACAGGCAATATTATTTGCAAATAGACAACTGATCCTGAGCCTGTAAAATATACCTTTACCATAAGGCAACAGCCAGACATTGTTCTAGACTACATGGCAAAGTTCTCAGCAGGTGTTACGCTTACCAAGTGATTAAAGGGAGTTTAAATTGAACTTAACTGTGGGATTCAGCGCCCTGAAGTTACACAGCGTACTATTAGGGACGCTATGGTCGGGGGGACGCTCTAGATTATTTTGACCACCTGGAGTATACCTCATACACAAGCATTTTGGCATTCCGAACACCTCGGCAGAAATCGAGCCTGGGACGGTGCGTTCGGCAGCAGAATGCGACAACCACCGAAGCACCAAGACAAGTTAAAGGGACTTCAAGGCAAACGTTCAATCACTCTAGATTGTTATATCGCTCGTATAGAACCCTTAAAAAGTTTTCCTTATTTCTTTCTGTGCCAACAGATTGCTTAGTTACAGTTTGGATCGCAACTGAAGAGGCTGCACAACCCTTCCCCAACTCCAGTTGGCCAAAAGAAACATGGCGTCTCACAAGCAGCTGCACCGGTGATCTCTACAGTTATGATCTGCTGGGCTCTACTGCCTGCTTTCGGTCAAGGGCCCGCAGAAAGAGGACACCACAATCCCGAAAGAAGTGCCTATAGAGCCATATCAAGATCAGTGAATTTATCAATGTCTGAGTGGAGGAAAATCGCCCAAACTGCGCCTTCCATCATGATGAAATGCAATTAAGTTTGCTTTATATTACCGACTACTGGCTTCATTTGACAAGTTATTGCAGGGATCAATTATCTAACACGTTTTACTTTTCTAAAGTGTAGGCACCTGCCCCTTTCAAGTTAACATCATCTTCCCGCTTAAGCACCTTCGGCCCTTGCAACAGCAGTGCATTTGCTGTTCCATCACATGAACCTGCCAATTTAGTTCGACCTATTGTTTCCCATTAATGTCCCTTTTATTCAAATAAATGTGCATGCTCCTATGGCTTCATATTATATTATGTATTTTCGTCTTCTGTTATGCCCCCCCCCCCATTCTCCTCTACAAACCAAAACTTCCAGGTCTTTTAGATCTAAACTACAGTGGCTCTAAGCAGAAGCGAGCTTACTTTCATTCCTGCTATAGACAAGAGTGTGCTTTGACTCTGAGCGACAGCAAATTTGTAGATACAGCCTTTGCCAAAAGTATACAGGTCACTGTGCGCCTTGACGACATATGCTGTTCGGCTTTGTGGTGTGGTTCCTGTGGCGCTTCTGAAAGTCAAGACCTGTGGACCGTGAGCACGAGAGTTCTTTTCACTCAACCAGAATGTTGGAACTGGCGGCATGACACAGGAAATTAACTCTTAACCCTCTCTGTGCCAACTTCTTTTTCCAAAACCCACCCAAATTTCCTGATTTTCTTTATGACCGATTCATTGCTAAAAGCTTTTATTACTGCAATATCAGCAGCTCATATCCTTCTCCGTTCTTTTTTACTGTCTATTATTTACTTGTGTTCTGGCTTGCAGATAGGCAAGACCACAGAAACAGTCCATATGTGGTTCGATATTACTTGGAACGCAAGTCAAGCCTGCTTGTGTATCCTCCATGCAACACATTATTGCTGGCATGACATGGAAAGAAAATAGCGTAGGCACTGGCAGAAAAGTGTTTTTGTCGAGCAGCGTCCACACGAGAAGGGTCGCCAAAGGCTCTCAATCTTCCTCACAATTGTTATTACTAAGTTGAAGCTCCAAACATGAGTCATTAGTTTTCTAGGTCTAATAGTTTACTTGCGATAAAGAAACATTAAAAAACATCATGGTTACGACAATAAAATAAGCAACCATAATCGCTGCAACCAGCTCATTCCGACACAACATTTTTAAAACTCAGAGGAGCCAGATTTCCACAGTTGTTTCCACCGACTGGGCCCTAAAGTAGTTCGTTTTCAGGAAAGCTGGAGTGTGTAGCATTCACATCGAAATGATAAAGTGACTGCTGCTCATCCGTGGCATCCAGTAGACGAAAGGAAATCTCCGAACGAGTGGGACTTGCCACTGGCATAGATTTAAGAAAACGCCTGAATGCTGTGGGGACGCTCGACTCTCACACGTCCTTTGATGTTGTTTACCCCGCATTGCTCTCACATCTCCTGTAACCTGGCTCTGCCGCATAGATAAGTGCTGCTGGCAGTTGGTGTAGTTGCAGAATAGTACAGGAGATGGCATAAGTGTTATGCTGCTAACGCCACTTAATGGTGGGGTTACTCGAGCGCAAAAGAGAGTAGCCTGTCTCTCTTTGGTTTGGGTTCTGCAGAGCAAGCAGACCTTTCGCATGCCAGCTGGCATTCACCGCAGGACCGCCCCGCGGAAGGCTTCGTAGCAGGACGCTGGGATGGACAAATACGATCTTTCGAACACTCCAATGTTCATGTGACTGAACATGCGAATGATTAGGTGTCGGTGTCCAGCATGGGGGCAAACATATTCTCTCTGTCACAGCGAGTCGGACTTCACTGTTTTGTCGCACACCCATCGGCATATTCCATTGGTAGTAATTTGGCTAGCTGGCATTGGTGTAAAAAAGGTGCAATAAATTCCCTTGTGATCGTTTGCACTACTGTTGTTGTAGTTCTCTTGTACCAAGATCATGTTAGAGACCCCACAACAAGTAAGACTTGTCCTTGGCACAGAAAGGGTTAAACAGCCTGTGGTCAGCCTGGTGGTCTAAGGCCGTGTACTTTTGACACAGAGTGTGCATTACTGCCTATCGTATAAGGCTGTTTATTGAACAACTTAAGATCTTAAGATCTTTTTCCTCACAACACTACTACTGTCCCAAGTGCCGCAGTAAGAGGTCACCTGATGCCAAATGTTTATTTACACCCTTGACTACAGTAAATTCCTACCTGACACTGATCTCATGAGTTTAAATTAACACAGATGGTTAAGACATGCTACAAGTGCACAACACCAGAACGTTATGCAAAATGTTAAAATGTTAGCAAAAGCAGAACAAAAGCAGACAGTGTAACAAGCAAATCGATCAGGCTCATGCAGGAAGCATTTAGTGGTAGCGTAGGCTTACTTGTTTTAATATACGATAGTAATAATGCAGTTAAATACAGATACACACCTTATTTTTACAAGAAATTACAGTACAAAAGGACATCAGAAATGATGATCTGCTTGATTTTCTAGAGCAAACAAAATTAAGAAAAAATTCATCAGAGTAGCACGCAAAATATGCAGAGATAAGCCCAGAATGCACATGATGAGTGCTAACTTTTTCGTAAAAAAAAGATGACACTTAATTTGTTGATGATGCCCTTGTATTAATGGCTTTCTTTTTTCCTACTTTTGCATAAAGAATCATTAGTAGTTAGTGTAGTGCTCATCCTGCGCACTTATGTGCCTGGTCCTCAGCTTTTTTGCACTTCGCTTCTCGTTCTTAACTATGAACCAACTAGCTTGAGAAAATGTTTCGCTTGGCCAAGTTATAGTTTATCTAGCGTCCTGGAACAATCACTTGCAGTTCCAAGCTGAGCCCCACATGCTCAGAGCCTTAATAGTTCTTAAAGAGAAAGAAAACATACTTTGGATTCAGCTAACTCTTGCCAGCCTATGCCGAACTATGAGTAAATAGCATGAAAATGGGACACAGCGTGCCAGCCACTGCTCTACAAACTGCCACGGAGACAGCAGAGGTACACCAATGCAAACCTACCTTGATAGGCACATTGTTGTCTGATCGAAGCTTACGCTGCCGGTCGCAATAGATCTTCCATGTATCTTCATTGAAGCCGTAGTTGAAATAGTCAGTGATATCAGCACCTGGCTTGCGCCATGGTTTGTCCTCTAGGGACTCTATGTTGAACTCATAAATGGATGTCCCATTGATAAGCGCCACTTCATCTACGTCAAGGCCCTTGGTCTTGCCTACACCTGGAACCCCCGAGCCAGGACCCAGGTTGCTGGTGAATGGGGGGCCCCGCTTGATGTTCAGGTTCACCGTCTGGGTTGGTCCCGGGTAGGTGCTGTAAGGGGGGGCCTTGATGTCCCTTATCGTCACCTGCAGGGGCAAGAATGTGCTCAACAGATGCTGGGCTTCAACTGCAAACACGGCCAATATGTAGGTCTCAAAAGGCAGGGGACAGCTCACATCACAGATAGCCCTCTCCTTCTGACAATGCAATGAATTTTACAAGAATACTGGATGCGTTCATACAACCTGTACTACCACATCTACCCATGCAATGCCTGCTCTTTAGCAGGCACTGCACTCTCCGTATGATAAAAAAAAAGTTGCACCAAAAGCCATTCGAGTACACATGCTGTGGAGCAGACTGTGTTCACCAGTCGCAACAGTAGAAATAAGAAAAACTAAAGCACGAACATTTTTGCTAATCGGGCATTCATTACAGGTTGCGCATTACATGTGGTAGTCGAAGTGTCATGTCTAGTGTCATTAAACAGGAACCTAAACTCGTCAAAATTTTGAAAAATGACTAAATAAGTAATAATTTGTATTGATAAAGGAAATGAATGAATAAAGCAAGAAATTCACCTGGTACAAATCTAAATACAGCCGGTCTCCCTGTGCACATTGCAGTACTTGTATAGTCTTTGCAGTATGGGTGTTCAAATAAATTAAAATTTTTAATCAAGCAAAAATACGACTAGTATTGCTAAATATTATACTAAAATGCCAAATCAAATTTTTAATATTTTTTCACCTTGAGAAATAATATTTCTCACTGATAACTTCCCCACACGTGATTAAAAGTTAGAAATACTGGATGGCATACCAGATCAAAACATCGTTTACTGTGTAGTGCCGATAAATGACAGTATAACACCCACTCGTGCAGAAGAAACATTTCCAGATTTTAGTAAAGCTGATGATGTCACAATTCTTGACTTGCAGTTCTATGAATTCCCATCGTTTCAAGAAATAGCCTCCGACTCCACTGTTAACATTAAAATGTTGTGGCATAAGTTTAAAGAAATTGCTTTATTGCTTGAAAAAACACATTCCGTCCAAAAAAGACCAGAAAGACGAATCTATGGATCACACATGACATTATATGCGCCAAAAAGAATGGTGAAGCGTTTGAGGAAATTCTTAAAAAACAAACCAAATATTTGTAGCAGACAGAGCCTGAGCACAGGCATAACTGACATAAAATTTAAAATAAAGGCAACCGAGTCTATTATTTAATGAGAACCCTACCAAAATTCATAAAAAGCTCCCCCCCCCAAAATTTTGGCAATATATGAATTGTACAGTCTGAAAAACAGTCCAAGAAAAGCATGACGAAAGTGTTCATTCTGCAAACACATTAAATAGCTACTTTCAATCTATTTTCACCATTGATGAAGGAAAGCAACCTAACAGAGAAATTAGGGAGGAAAACTAGATCAAACTATTAGTTGTTGCAGAAGTGCCAGTCCTTAATCTACTTTTGAACTTGAATTAAAAAAAGAAAACATCCGGACCAGATAACACACCTTATGTGTTTTTAAAGAGATATGCCTAGTAAATATCAAAATACTTGTGCTTGCCTCTAACCGATCGCAGTCGTTGCAAACCATCCCAAAAGATTGGAAAATAGCAAAAATAATTCCTATATATATAAGTCCAGAAATAAAAACGAACCTTCCAATTATAGACCAATCTTATTAATTTGTACAGTTGGTAAACTGCTTGAACACATAATTCTAAAATATATAATGAATCTCCTTGAAAAAGGAGGAGTAATAAACTTTATTTTAGTGCAGCAGATTTACGAGACCTAAGCCTCTCTACCTAGAACGCAGCCTCGAACGCTTGGGCCCTGGAGGCATCTTTGGCCTGCTGGATTGCCTTAAATTAGTCTTCTGGTGCACAGCTCAGCAACTATGTCTCCCACTGCTCTCTGGTCTTATGTGTTTTATTTTGTGTGGGTGTCTGAGGGCAAGCACAAACCATATGTTCTAGGTCCTCCCTTCCTTGACAGAATCCCCATCTATCTGTGTGAAGGTTCGGGTAGCAGCGGTGGTAGGCCACGGGATTCAGATATGTATCTGTTTGTAAGAGGCGCCATGCCATCGTTGTCGTCTACTTAGCGAGGAGCGTACCAGAGGGAAATGGGCCCTTCCCAATTTATAGTGTTTGGTGATCTCACTAAAGAATACAAAATCTTATCTCCTTTTCAACAAGGTTTCCATCAGGGCATGCCTACAGTAACCCAACTTATCGAATGGTTCCATGACGTCTCCTCAAGGATCGATCATCAAAAACAGTCTCATTCTGCTGGATTTTTCTAAAGCTTTTGATAGTGTGTAACATAACAAACTTATCCTGAAGCTTCAATTCACCCTGAGCAAGGAACAAATTCCTGAGGGGATTACTAACTTCCTTACAGACAGATTGCAATTTATAGAATTCAATCAAGTGAAATTCTTAGCCGCACCGGTGACTTCTGGTGTACCGCTGGGTAGTGTGTTGGTACTGGTATTATTCTTACTTTTCATGAATGATCTGCCTTCATCTGTTAATGTCAGATGCAGATCCTTTGCAGACGACTGCATTCTGTACAAAGAAATCTATTCACATGATGACCACACCCCCTTAAATACCACCGTAAAGGAAGTTTCAGTGTGGTGCAGTGATTGGCAAACACACATCAACGAAAAAAAAAATGTGCACTCTGTTATCCATAACTAGAAAAGAGCTATTCATTCAACTTTAGTTATACCATTAATTCAACTACCCTGTCTAAAGTTAAGGAGCATAAATACCTAGGTGTCATATTGTCACAAGACCTACGATACGATTCTCATATTCAATACATCACATCATCTGCACTAAAAAGAGCGCTTTTTTTTTTAAAATGACGATTACAGCTAGCATAACCAGACATTCTGGATGTAACTGGCCTATAATACACTTATCAGATCGATCCTGGAATAAGCAAACGCAGCTTGGTTTCCGTACACAAAAAAACTAACGAACATGCTCGAAGGAGTTCAAAGAAAAGCGCATAGGGTCATTTTTAACAAATTTAGCCAAACAGATTCGCCCACAGAACTGCTTAAGAAGGCTGGATTACTAACCGCAAAAAAACGGGTGAAACTGGCATGCCTAAAAGTAATGTACCAACTATTACACAACCATGTAGATATAGACAAATCTGTGTTGTGTGAAGTGTACGAAACAGTGCAGAGGTGAAAGAATAGAAAGAACAGGACAACAGATTGCTTGTGCGGTGGCAAATTCAGTGCTGAATGGAAGACAATGATGTCGAGGAGTGTCAAGCACGCACGGCGCAACAAGGCAAAACAAAAAAGGAAAATGACCCAATCGAGAAAGTGCACGGAGCTCCCGGAAGCCAATCAGGAGAAGACAAGTCGGTCAAAGTGGCAGAAAAACGAGGCAAGCTGGCGGAAGAGGGGGAGAGTTTGAGGAGGCCACGCAAGGGTGAAGATAGACCACCAGTTTGGGAGTTGAAGACGGGTTGTCGGGTTCCGAACCCCAGCCTCCAGGGCTTCACCCGACCGGGGCCTCCTACTATCCTCTTCCCAAGTGTCGCTACCCTTCCTGAGCAAGGCTGCCAAACTACTGTACTCTACTCAAGAGCGGCGAACTTCTGCGCCCACAGGCAGAGTGCAAGCAGTCGGGCTATGGACCCGAGTGTGCACACAACTGCCTGGTCGAGACAACACCTCCATCTGCCAGTGAAACCAAGCCACTTGCATTTCCTTCTTCAAGCCGGAGCTGCCAAGCTCTGGAGTGTTCGATAACGTGACTCACGAGGCTATTTTATACGAAGTCCGTTGGAGTTGGTGGTCATATGTACCGCCAGATCTCAGAATACGTCACTGATCGGTCAGTCTACATGTCCACAAAGGAAAGTGACACAGCTCTGCACACAGGGCACCGACGAGTAGCCCAGGGTGGTATTTTAAGTCCTACCTTATTCTACATCTCTCCTATTGCACTGGAGAAGTGCATTCCCATGTTGGTTGAAATCTCTCTATAAGCAGATGACATCCATATATGGAGCTGTGCTTGCAACAGACGTGTCCTACGAGCAAGACTGCAAGAGCTATCAATTCTATTGAAAATTTTCTATTTGCAGGAGGTCTAATGATGTCACCAGAAAAGTCTGCCGCCACTGCTTTCACTAGGCGTGATGTCTCGCGCTACACGTTAAAGGTTGCACACTCTCCCATTCAGTATGTGTCAAGTCAGAAGTTTCTGGGTGTGACAATCAACAGACTAATGACGTGAACACCCCATATATGAATACTAAATAAGAAAATTGTGTCATACGCGAACACCTTCTGTATGCTATCAAGCAACATTGGAAGCTGCTCCATATACTTTCTGCTACGCATGTATACAGCTCTCTGTGAAGGTCTCAACGGTACAGCCTTCCTGCACAACAGAGCATTTCCCAAACCAACATAGAAACACTCACATGTGCACAAGCAAAAGTCCTGAGGGTGTGCCTCGGCCTATCGAAAAACACATGAAGTGTAGGAACCTTTGCAGAAAGCAGGCACATATCAGTTCCAGTGCTTCTGCAGCAGGAGTTTTATCGAGTACATATGTGCTTTGCCGCCAGGGTGCCGGGTCATCCGCTTCAGGCAGTGGTTTTGTGGTGCAGAGCTTGCTCTTACCGAATTATCAAAGCCCTTCTATGCCGACGGAACCACCACGGAAAATTTCTTCGTGGTTCATTGTCATTTTCGTGCCCAGGTTAAAGAGCAAAATAAATACTCCTGGTCCAGCACTGACATATTGACACGTGTTTATCTTCATCGAGTGACTATGTTTCACCACCTAACCAATGTTATCGCACAGCGCAGGTCACGCCTGCATGTATTGGAAGTTTCTCGAATGTTATCGGTGGTTCTATCCGTTGTCTGTGTTCACCGAACCTAGTATAATCTGATTTCATGTACGCGCGACGCGAATGGTGTAGAACATTCTGGAAGACACGCGGGCACCAGCGTGTCTTCCAGAATGTTCTACACATGTTCTCTGGAACCTTTGATGACTGATGTATAAAAGCCGACGCGCTTGACCTGCTGATCAAATTTTTGCCGATCGCTGACTGTGTTCGCCGCTGTCATCGTTGTTTGAGTGTAGCTTGTATATGAGGGCACAAGTTCGCCCAATAAAATGCTAGCTTCGTTATTCCCAGTTTTGCCGCTTTCTTCGCCGTCACGCTGACACGCTGGTGCCTTCACACCAGCGTGTCTTCCAGAATGTTCTACACATGTTCTCTGGAACCTTTGATGACTGATGTATAAAAGCCGACGCGCTTGACCTGCTGATCAAATTTTTGCCGATCGCTGACTGTGTTCGCCGCTGTCATCGTTGTTTGAGTGTAGCTTGTATATGAGGGCACAAGTTCGCCCAATAAAATGCTAGCTTCGTTATTCCCAGTTTTGCCGCTTTCTTCGCCGTCACTACTATGGGACAATATTTTGCTCTAGAGCATGTTAACACCAGCTGCAGGGCTCCCATCATATTAACATTGGTGACTCCGTTACACCCAGATCGTGTGGCAACGGTGTGTAAATTCCGTCTGCGAGTGTTACCATCTCTGCCACTCTCAGTCACCGCACTTCATCTACAATCACTGAACTAGCCACATTGCGGGCAGCTTTCATTTACATCATAGAGCAGACAGCCGAGTCTTGGGTCATCTTCACCGACTCAAGAGCGGCCTGGAAGTCCCTGAAGTTGCCACGCATGCAGGAAGAACTCATGATGGACATCAGACGCCCATGCAATGAAGCTTGCGAACTGCATCCCAGCATTGTGCTGCAGTGGTTACCAGCCCACTGTGGAATACAAGACAACGTACAGGCTGACCTTGCTGCCAAAGCTGGACATGACACTTCAAGAGAAATGGTCCAGATACCTTTGTTGAGAAAAGACGCGGGGACACTGGTATCTGCACTCGCTTGGCATCACCAGCGATTCCTCTGGACAGATTCCAGCTACCAGTACGGACCCCTATATGAAATAGATTCATTGTGCAACTTTTACATGCCGTGAGGCCTGAACAGACAAGACTAAGCATGCCTTCACCACATAAGACCCAATGTAGCCTACACAAAGTACCTCAGGTGTAAGATTAAACTCACAGACACACCAATGTGCTCTGAATGTAACGTCCCTGAAAACCTGCGACATGTTCTATACGACTGTTACCGCTATGCGTAAGAGAGAGAGTCACTGAAGGCATCACTGCACCTTCAACAGGACTCAAACTTGGCACTACAGCACATTCTCAGCCCATGGCAAAGTACCACTTGTGCGTTATGTGCCACGAAGGCACTGCTGATGTTCTTGGGGGGGCCATGGACCTTAACGAAACTTTGTAACTCTATAGTGTATCTCTCTCTCTCTGTCTGTGTGTGCCTGTATGTGTGTGAGATTGTACATGCTGTAAAGTGTTTATCACTGTATATATCATAATCATCACCCAGCACCTGGAGTAGCATGTCAGGTGAAAAGCCAGGCTAGCATCTCCAGCATACCATTAAAGCTTGTTTCTCTCTCTCACTCTCATGCTCTGGTCGTTGGCTCATTGGTCAACTACACCGACACTGTGGTGAGACCGATGCCACTTCCTTCGCCACCTCGTCTCTGCCCCTCTGCATCAAACTGTTGCGTGCACGCTCACACTCATAATCTGCCCCTAACTCGAGTGCTGTGGCTACTGTTATAGCTCTTACTGTATTTTGTTTCTGGTTATGTTTTCATTAAATGATTATTCTATGTGCTTCTACCTTCGTATGTTACATTAAATGTTTTGTGTGTGTTTCAGAAAAAAGATGGCTTTGTTCTCAATTCAGTTCTCGGAGGCTCCGTCTCAAGGAACCATCTGCAACAATTAAAGAAAAAGAACCTGCATCACAAAGTCCAGTTATATCGAGCGATCCATGGCAAGAACTACCCACCAGAAACACTGCCATACCCTTGCTTCTTACAAATTCCACACAGAGGCTCCCAAATTCTCGTTCTATTTTTCCACTGGCGATCAGAGAATGGAATAACCTGACCCCAACCATTACCAGTAGCATATCTTTAGCCAATATCTCTAAACTAATTGAAAGTAATTCGCTAGCCTTACAATTTTAAAACAGCAATATGTCTTTGCCTTTGTTCTCATATAGGTCAAGTGCCAACGTCATTCTCTCTGTGCAATTTACTTTTGTAGAGTTTGTTGTATGCCTTACAGCCGTAAATTGGGAACTTTTGGCTGTATTATGTTTTGCTTTTTGCCTTGTACTAAATCCCTGTCTCTTTTTGCCCTCCAGTTATAATCCATATTAGAACTGACAGTATATATAAACAAATAAAATAAATAAATAAATAAATAAAAGACACAATAAGCAGAGTAGGAACACAAGCCAATAATTTGCTTCTCCCACCTTGCCACTGTGTTCCTAGGTGGAGATAAATCAGTGTGCACTCCACTGCAGAGTGACTGCTCTGTATGGAACGAGTAACACATACCATACGAAGTGACAGTTAATGAAGGTAGAGAAAGCACAGAGGAAGTTAATTATGTTGACTTGAAATATAGAAATAATAAGGTAAAGGAAAACGAAAGAAGACAAAAAAGATAATTTGCCACAGGTGGGGACTGAACCCATATCTGCGCATTACATGTGCTGTGCTCTACCTCTTAAGCTACCACAGCACCATCCCTCAGGCCACTTTCTTTGGCGTTTGTGCACAAGATTAGCTCACAGAGTGTTAGTGTTGCTCACAGTAAAGGTTGTGACTGCAGGTGTGATGTAGCATGTGATCACAGAAGCCTGCAGCTGGCCAATAAACCTTCATATACTACCTCATGGCATGACAACTGCCAATTTCGAGGCTCTCGCTATACAATGAGCAGGAAGAATACAGGTAACCAGGGAGTTCGGTTCTTATTAGTGACAATCATGACTTTGTATAATTGTCACTGACATAAATAAAGCCCCTTGGTTTGTTCCTTCAATTCTTCTTGTACAAGGATTTAACTGACAGTACCGCGGTAACCTTAGATGCGTTGCCTGCACAAGGCAAGCACTCATGCATGTCAGCAGCCTTGCACTGTACTACACCCGGAAGTGGGCCTAGTCGTGTGCTCGAAAACATTCAATGTCGTGGCAATCAATATTTCCTTGGCCAATCAGCAGGCCAATGAATTAGTAGAACCTACCAAAATGACTCGGGTTGACCACTCATTCACGAAGGTGCTATCTATTGCTTTAACAAGCAAGGAAATGCATTTTCTCAGCTCTATGTGTGCAGATGACAACTGATGTTCTGTGCACAAACTCCAACACAGAATTAGTTATTATTAGTTTCATTCTTCCTTTCACTTTCTGGTGCTGTATCTTGCATATAAATAGCGTGCATTTCGATATAAAAGTTATTTGGAAGTTGGCACGTTTGTTTTTCCCATGCCTTCCACGTCCGTGCTTACAAAGAAGCTGACTAATCCTCTGATGTAACTTAATGGTTACAAAAAATGTGATCGGTTTCAAGACTTGTTTTCTTCGTTATTGCAATGCCATCACCCTAACTGCTTTGCATCGCTCAGTTCATCTACAGAAAAACGTGGTGAAACATCTGCTGCTTATGCTGACCAGCATGAGATGGCTGTTAGCAAAAATTGGAGGACGCTTAAGCTTCGCCTTCAAGAGT
The DNA here is from genome assembly GCF_038994185.2 of Dermacentor albipictus. Classification (NCBI taxonomy): domain Eukaryota; kingdom Metazoa; phylum Arthropoda; class Arachnida; order Ixodida; family Ixodidae; genus Dermacentor; species Dermacentor albipictus. The sequence goes on from NC_091823.1 coordinate 113,228,057, forward strand.
GGAACGCGACAGCGTTCCCGTCGACCCGCCAAGGGGTGTAAGACAATGGGCTACGGCGCAGCGACTACGCGCCCCGCATCGGACGTGGTGAGCGTCGAGCAACGCAGCGTTTGGCGCGGCAACGAAATGTGCGCCTGAGCAAGCGACGCACGCCTGAGCCTTAGAAACAGCTCCTTTCTGAGCAACACTGCATTCACTAGAGGCGCTTTTGTACCGCTTTGAAGCATCGAACTCGTGGCTCAGTGGTGGTGTCTCCGTCTCACACTCCGGAGACCCTGGTTCGATTCCCACCCAGCCCATCTTGCAAGTTGTTTTTTATTCGTGAAGTGCCTGCTGGGATTTATCGCTCACGGCCAACGCCGACGACATTGGCTTTTCTGCGACACGAGCTCCTTAACGCTGTCGCATTAATATATAGCTTCCTGGCCTTGTATAAGAGTGTCTTCAATGCCAGGTGTGAGACCGAGCTAGTTGGTATTACATGATGATGTAACCAGCGCAAAGGTGGACAAAGAACAAAAGAAAAAGTGGCAATGACAAGCGCTGACTTCCAACTCGCATTTATTAAAGAAAAGCACGACTATATAACCTCGCGCACGTGATCACAACCACATATAATTGTGCAAGTTAACATGAACGCCACAAATCTACAAGAGCACGCCAAGACCTAAGGCGGCCTCCCATGTGCAGACCCTAATAAGCAAATTCTTTATTAGCCAACGCTATGGAAGGTTTACTGATACAGTTGCCTCCTGCAATAGCCGTTGCCACAATGCTAAGTCTTGCATTTTCATGCGGCATTTCTTGCTAGTATTAGTGCCTTCTCAAAAAGTGAACGACATTTGCATTGAGAGCAATGTATTTTGAGGAAAGCCTCTCTCCCTTTTTGCACTTTGCGATTATGCTCCTGCAACCTCACATTTAGGCACCTTTCTGTGCCACTTAAGGCTGCCCTCAGGAATGAGGTATGCTATACACCACTCTTCTTGAGCAGTCGACGAAATAATTTCTGTGCGTGATGTTGCATGAGTTCGACTGTCTGCTGACACGGCTGGTTCTAGCACATAACTGAGATAACTTGTGGGGTGCAGAAAAGATTACTGAAACTCCCGCCCTTTGGCCTATCATCTTGAGTTTGTGTGAAATAGCGTGTATGTATGGAATGACCGATATATTCCTGCAAACGGTTGCTTGTGTATCAGGACGGATATCACAATATTGCAACTTCTTGTGCAGCGCCTCTGAAAGGGAAACAAAAGTTTGGAGGACGCTTAAGCTTCGCCTTTAAGAGTGGAACGCGGTAGCGTTCCAAGACCCCTTCCTGCTTTTGATGGTTCCCGGCAACTGCAGCTTATGTAACCGTAACATTTACTGGTAGACACTGGCTGCAAACGCTATGCACAAAGGCGACCTTTCTGGTAGAAATGTGGCCTTTTGCAAGGGTCAATCTCCTGCTATTGTTTTGCACTTTTAATATTTCAGTCTGAGAAGTGATAACATAAAGGATGCACTGGTGGTGTTTTTTTCCATTACTGTACATTTGTTTGTGGGCTGCCGTTCTCAATATTCAGAGGAATAACTTTGTAAAGAATGAAAGACAAGGTATGAGCAGCTTTAGTGATAGAGAAGTGGTTGGGTATGCGTGGTTCGGAATTTGGTTTGAAATTACTTCTGCCGAGGCGACGTCCGACACTGGACACCGACGTGGGACGCCAACACCCGATATTATGCAACACAGACTCCTTAACGCTCTCGCGTTAATAGACAGTTTTAGTATAGCGTACGCTATACCATTACGTACGCTATAAAATAGCGGGTCTTCACTGTGCATGCGCAGAATGCTAAAGGACCCATAGCGTACGCAAGCTATTTCTCAGATTTATTGTTAGCGTCCTTGAGTAGTTTGCGGAGCTTGCGTGAAACATTGCGGTGGTCCCGGCTGCCCGCTTCGAATTGAATTTGATGTTGCTTTTGTAAAATGCACTTAATTCGTAGCAAATGACTGTGTAAACACTTTCGCTTAGTCTCAGGCCGCTTCGACAACAGAGTATTATGGATAACCTTGTGGTGTTTTTGAGATTCCTTCTCGTTTCGAACGAGTCGAAGCCTAACGTAAGAAACATTCGAGATGTCAGTGCCACCTATCGCTACAGTCGGGAGATAGCCGCAACGACGGCATATGGCCTCTGAGATCCGAAGATCTTGCCGGCCAACTAAAGCTATAAAAAATGCACGCTGCTTAGCATACAGCGTACGCTATAAGTTGCGTACCCTAAACTAAAGCAGTCTAATAAGGCAACAGAGATAGCTAGCAGCCTTCAGTCAAGCAACCTGCGAGCTGAAGCTCTCTTGTATTGAGTGGTGACAGGATTTCAACAAAGCGTTTTTAAAACAAGCCTGAATGTGCTTGGCTAATTTACTGTGGGCTGACACAAAAGGCAACAGAGGCATTTTAGCGCGAGGCTCATACTTCCAGCAGACATGTTCACCTAAAAAGGACAACCTCAAATCAAGAAACTTGATGGCACAGTTCTCAGGACGTTTGTGTGTCGGAGTGAGCAGTTCCAGGCATTCTCTAAACAGTGCCAATGCCTGCTGGAGGGAGGATTCAAAGCCAGCTGGAAGTATGAGCCTCACGCTAAAAAACTTCTGTTGCCTTTCATGTCAGCCCACAATAAATTAGTCAAGCGCGGCATTGTTCAGGCTAGTTTTAAGAACGCTTTGCTGAAATCCTGTCACCACTCAATACGAGAGAGCGTCAACTCACAGGTTGCTTAACTGAAGGCTGCTAGCTATCCCCGTTGCATTATTGTTTCTGTTTTAGAGACATTGTGTAAGAAGTCGCAACCTTGTGATAGCCATCCTGATACATGAGCAACTGTTCACAGGAATATAGCGGTCATCCCATACATACACACTATCTCGCACAAGCTCAAGAAGGTAGGCCAAAGGGCGAAAGTTTCACTCATCTTTTCTGCACCCCACAAATTATCTCAGTTATGTGCTAGAACCAGCCGGGTCAGCAGACGATTGAACTTATGCAGCATCATGCACAGAAAGGATTTCGTAGAGTGCTCAAGAGGAGTAGTGTATAGCACACTTCTTTCCTGCAGGCAGCCTTACATGGGACAGACGGGAAGGTGCCTCTAAATGTGAGATTGCAGGAGCATAATCAGGAAGTGAAAAAAGGAAGAGAGGGTTTTCTCGAAATACATCGCTCTCAATGCAAATGTCATTCACTTTTTGACAAGACAGTAATACTAGCAAGAAATGCGCATGAAAACACAAGACTTATCCTTGAGGCAGCGGCTATTGCAGGAGGCAACTGCATCAGTAAACTTCCACAGCGTTGACTGATAAAGAATTCACTTACTTAGGGCCGGCATGCGGGGGGCTGCCTTAGGCCTTGGCGCAATCTTGTTCGTTTGTGGTGTTCATGTTAACTTGCACAATTATATGTGGTTGTGATCCCGTGTGCAAGGTCATGTATTCATGTTTTTTTTTGCAATATATGCTGGCGAAAGTCAGCACTTGTCCCTGTCGCTTTTTCTTTTGTGCTGCGTCTACCTACGCGCTGGTTACATCATCTTCAATGCCATATGTCCAGAACAACTTCACACAGGTGCATGTACAGTTAGCATGAAAAGTATATAAACAGCAGGACCTGAGAGAAAGCTGAATATTTCCATAGCCCAGACACACAGCCTGGTATACTCAGATTTCCAGCCTGTTCTAAAATATGTGAATAACAGTTTTCTTTAACACGCTGTTCATTAATGTTCATGAATTTGTTAACAACATACTGAATAACAGACATTTTTATTGGTTGCAATCACAAACTGCTTGGAAATTCAATGTCATCAAGATTCTGCGGTTTGTAAGCTTCTGACACTGGCTGTAGAAGCATCCAAATATGTATGACACTGCTCTTAAATCTCATCAATATTCTTGCAACTGTTGGAGCTTGTTAACTGCATAACCTCTGTCAATGTGACGAGAAGCGATCCATACTGGCAGCAGAGGCAAGAAAGCAAATATATTGGTCGCTTTGTAAGCTCCACAAGAAGCTTAATCAATGCTCTTGTGTGGTGTATCCCCACACACTAGTTCAAGAAAGCTAAAAATCAAAGAGTGTGGTCTGGTGTTGCCACTGCTACACATAGCATATATATATTATTGTTTTTTAACAAATAAAAGTCCCAGGCTATCTCCTGCCTCTTTCGCAATATATGTCAGCTAAATTTAGCAGCTGAGACACAAGACCTGTGACTGTATGAGTGCATTTTTTCTTGGTGTTCAAACACACGAAGGAACGTGTTTCTCATAGTTTACATCTCGCAATAACTGTGCTGCTTTCTCAGCGAAATCATAAGCCTGAGAGCAGGATCAGAACTTTTCATGGGAGTGCGGGCTCATGCCACCAGGCAGGATAAAAAAGATCCACAAGCACAGTAGCGCTATGGGTACTAGTGCACTTTGTGATACAATTCCTGAAATAATGTGGATGGTCAATTAAGATACACTACAAAACTATTTCATCTATTTTAAACCCCTGCAAACTCCTGAGCCCTGAAATTTGTCTTCACATTTATTTCTAAGAACAGAACAAAGAAAAGTGTGGCTGTTATGGAAGTCGACAAGGCACATTTTATACACAAATTTTATTCAAGCTTTGCGTTTCCACAGTGGAGACTGAAACTTTCATGCTCATCAGTGAAAAATGCATTACCATTTACTGCTGGTGCTGTACATAAGATGTAGAGCAATGACTAAGCTATATATTGAAATTTCCACAAATTGTCAATAAATAATGAAGAACAAGTGTTCAAAATTGAGAAGTGATATTGTTTAAACACAGAGCACGGGAAAAATGTCTCCAAGTTGAGAGAACAAAGCTAGAAATGAGGCCACTGGCTTACCTCTGCACACAACATGCACTCTGTTTGATGTAGCAGACACTCACGGTGTCTCTTGTGCATTACCTCAAATGCGGAGAGTGACTACCCTGAGCAAATAGTATGAGCAGGTGGTTCATGCTCTCATAGTGTGCACAACACTGATCTTGAATAAGCCAGAAAGCCTGCCTACTGTGTTTGTATACTGTTGTATACAGGCTGACCTTACAGGGCTCAACTTATCATGTGGTAAACAAAGCCCATTGTTATGATGTACTTTTATGAGTGGATTGCACTGGTTTCTTGTCTTTCACATATGACATGAAATTCAAAGCAAAGGATCCCTCCTCATTCTATGAGCTATGAGCTAGGTAAGCAGATGCAAATTTAGGTCATATGGCTAGTCCTGTAGAGTTTAACAAATGGCTTCAGTTCCGAAACTTCTGGTGTGCCATGCAGCCTATGTGCCAAGCAGCCTTGAATGATGCTGCATTTAACCACATCTGAAAAAAGCCCGTTTATTACTTTTAAAGCGTCAAACCTGAACATCGTCGTCGTCATCATCGTCGTCATCCTCGTCCTCATCTCCTCCATCTCCAGCATCGCCGTTCTTGTCAGCCTCAGAACTTGGGCCTTTTGCTTCCCCGTCGACCTCCACGGGGTCTGTGGCTGGACCCTCAGACTGCTGGCCCTGCTCGTCCTCGCAGCTAAGCTCTCCGGCTTCTCTGTCATCCTTAAAGGCAATAAGTAAGGGCACATTATGGCTCTAAAGCTTTCTTTTTCCAGCAAATGATACTGCCCCTGGAGCCTAAACAATCTCACAGAAACACAGAGATTTAAAAGGCCTCTCTGCTGAGGCTGCACTAGGTACGCCAGTCAACAAATCCATTGTTGTGCCCATAACACATTGCATGATGTAGAGCATCGACGTAAAGATTCAACGATGTGACTAAAGCACAGAGATTTCAGCAATCTTCAGCTCAGGGAACCCCGACAGCTCTCAACATACACTGAGGCACTGCCAAATCATGTTACTGCCTTCTCATGCAATAGCAGTCATGGCTGCACTCAAACTCTCATACTAAACACTCCTAATCTTTTCTGCGGTTAAAAAAAAGTATGTTGCAAAGGAAAAAAAACATGTATATCATGAATTTGCTTTTTAAACAGGCAGTCATGTGTGTGCACCTGTGACATAATCAGGGCCGATTGCGGTACAACTACCAGCCAGTTGCAATACTCAACTCTGTTAATTTTTTTTGAAGAGTCATGGCTGCAAATGCCAGTTATTAAAGGCATATGTTCTGGTGAAAGTAAACACGCTGTCTTCTTTACTTCTCAATCAGATTCGTAACATACATAAAGGAAAGATGAAGTGTAAAAACTTTATTTGGGTGCTTATGGAACTCATGCTACATCTTGCAGAAGGCTTTGATTCTCCAGAACTTAGTTTGGGAGCACCTACTAAACTATTATCCAGGCGATTGCTGATGCTCTTTTCTTCTTGCCCATATGACTCTTTACTGATATTGGAACAAAGATTGATCGATGGACTATAGAAGGATGTCTAATGAAATGCAATGTGGTAATACTGGTATTATTGTGCTACGTACTACTGCCATTACTAGGTGCTAAAGCCCTACCCTGATCACAGTAGTTCAGAAATTGGCATACACCACCAACATTCTACAACAGCAAACTGAAGTTGCGGCAAATTGTAGCATGACCAAACAATTCTGGTGTTTACTATGTGCTAACTGCTATTTCATCTATTTATCTACATACGTAAGATATACTGCAGTTCGAGGACCAAGCAGGTGGTCGTAAAAATATGAAAGAACACAGTGCAAACAACAATGTAAAGACATGAAAAAGAGGAAAGAAAAATCTGTGATGACCTAAGAAACAAGGACATCTTGGCACGAAGTTACATACATCAATATAGAGAAAAAGAGTTCCATAAAACCCTTTCACATCATCATTCATTACAACACTTTCAGGCAAGGCATTTCATTGCAGGATAGTATGGGGGAAAAACAAGTGCAGTGCGAGAAAAATGTGTTGCTATTTGAACATTACGAGCGTGCCTTGCTGGTTGTGATAAATGGGGGTGTAAGTATGAGTACAGACTATTGTTAAACCGATTAGAACAAATAAAAAGAAAAATTTCAGTGTAGCAATGGCACTCCTCTTATGCAGCTACAAAATGTGTTGTTAGTCACGAGCTGGGTCGGTGAATCACTGCAACAATAGGAGTTACAGATGAAACAAACTTTGGCTTCCTTTGCATCATTTCAAATTTGTAAATTGTTCTTAAGTACAGATCACAAGCTATGCTTGCATATTCTAACTGGGGCCTCACAAGTATATTGACCCTTTCAGATGCTGTACAACAACATAGTGCATCAACAGAAAAAAAAAAAAAAAACGAAAGTAATGATATGTAAAATGTGTCGCATACATCTTGAAACACTTATGATTAGAACTGTGCTGCAATTTTGAATAGTACATAGAAAATGTTTTAGCAATATGAGTGGGAAGGTAGATGGTTGGGTCCTTTTACTCCAGGTCAGTGTCTTGTATGTAGTGGGCTCACTTCTTTCAATGTTATTCACAATGTCATGCACCAGGCATAATTTTCAATTGGTTGTGTAAGTGCTTTTAAAAACACTAAATAGGTTATTTTTTTGTATTTGGTATTGCTGTAGCGAGTTTTCGCATAGAGTCTACATTCTGTAAACATTACAATACTCACTAAACAGATGAAAATTGTTAAACTTTTCTGCAGCTGTACATTTTTTATGATTCTGAAGATGCAATAAATGGGGTGAAAGCAAGTTATTCAATCAAGGGGTAAAGTGGTGTTTGAAACGTTTAAGCAAACTGCATGTAACTATGCAAACTGTATTACATATTAAGTTGAGGAATCGAGTAGGTGAACGTCTGAACCCCCGTCGCAGTGGCTATGGCTATCTCCTGTTGTGCATGAGGTCGCATGTTCAATTTCCGGCATCATCATTCCCATGGGTGGGGGGAATGTAAAAAAAGCAAAGCCTTTGTACTTAGATTTAGGTGAACATTAAGGAATGCAAGGTAGCCTAAATTAATAAGCGGCCCCTCATTAAGGAGTCTGGAATAGTCTGTGTGCTGCCTTGAGACGTTAAAAAACTCAATATGATTTTGTATTGCTTAAAGTGAAACACAGCTCCAATAACAAGAAGAACGGTGAATTATCGATGGCATTCCAAAGAAAAACAGGGGTTATGAGAGGCACAACAGTATGGGGCTTCGAATCGATTTTGACCAGCTGAGGATCTTTGCCATGCGCCCCCCCCCCCCCCCCCAAAAAAAAAAGAAAGAATCGATACACGAGATGTTTCGCATTCCATCCCTGTCAGAATGCGGATGCCACGGTCAGGGATCGAGCCCGAGACCTTGCGCCCAGCAGCAGAACGCAAACAGCGAACCACAGATTACGGTGCCACACTGAAAGACACGTAATACAAGTAAGGTTCACACTAGTCCCGACCACAAAGTTGCTCCTGTAGCGAGCTGGAAGCTTAGTCTGTTCGATGCGCATTTGGTAACTGGAAGTATGAAGCGTCATCGCTGACATCTTTTCGTGATGCGAGCTGCTCAGAGCTCCTATTTGTTTTCGGAAATGGACGACAGAAATCAGGGTAGTTTCGGCCGTGTTCAACACATTGCGAGTCACACAAGAGCATACCTCCTGCACATTGCTTTGCATTTCCATGCAAAGAAAAACGCTGCGCAGTGGCGCAGCACGCTACTACTTCGTAAATGCTTATTCTGGCGTACAACGTGGCAGCCACGCATACTTAGCGAGCCGCTTAACTTACAGCTAGCCAATCTTTTTTTGAAGCACTTAAGCTTTCCTTACTTCCAACTCAAACCAGTTGCGTTCATTTGCAGCTTCAAGAGATGTCTCATATAAGCATACTGCGACCACCGTACTGGCATCTTTCAGCACGTGCCATCTGATTCAGATCATAGTTCGAAAAAACTGCCAGCCGAAATCGTTTTTTTGTGCTGCGCTTTTGCTAAACGCGCAGCCTAGTGCTAGCCGGCCCATGCGCGGTCGTGGCACACAAGTTGGATGACGGAAGCTAAAGGTTTTCCGTACCTGTTGCGATTCATCTTTATTTTGCAAAAGTGTTGACTCATCCACCTGTAACTTCGAATCACTGCTTCTTTCATTCGATGCACCAGCGTCCGTTTTGTCGTTATCACCGTACAACCAAGCATCATCGTCTTCTGCGGCAGACGCCATTTTGCTCAAACAAGGAGTGTCGGATTGGATGTGGATCGCGATGGATTGGTCAAACCGGTTGGCTTGCGCACGTGCCGCCAGCCGACGCCGCTAGCCAACGCACAACGCATATGGCACACCCAGTTGGTTTGCAACGCGCAAAGTTGGCGTTATAACGTCTGTCATACTGAAAACTATGTATTACTTCTTCGTATTGTATTCTAGTTTTGCTTTAGTTGCTGCCGACCAACGGTGTCTGTTGCAGTTTTATCTTTGATGACGATTGAATCCACAGCAGTTCTGAATGAATGCGTGAGCTTGTTTGTTTACGCTCAGCATGAGTTTGAAAATTATCACACAGTTATATGATCAATACGCTCCAAAACGTTTCAGGAATAGACTTCCGTAACGCACTTCCTCTTATGCAGTTGTTAAGTGATATCGTTCTCATTTGATTAGTTTCGCCGCGTGCGCTTCACGATGAAACTCGTAAGTATGGCTTATTTTTACTGGTTCATGCGTAAACACTTGACATCTGCATCCTTTCCCCCGCCCACCGACAGTCTTACTGATTTCTTCATTATTGTTATTATTATTATTTTCAGTTCTGTTTGAGCAGCAACCCAAACAAGCCATGCAGCGTACTGAAGTTCAAGAACACTCTCATCATGTTCGACTGTGGTCTGGATGCAACGTCCGTCCTTGGATTCTTGCCTCTACCACTTGTCCTCAGGTGTTAAATTCGCTGCCTGATTTCTGTCCCCGCGTTCTTCATCCTATCAAATACTCCTACAGGAAAAGTTTCACAACCGTTTGTGAAGTCTACACAATTTGTGAAGACCGCATACAGTGACTCATTATCCAACCTGTCATCGCATGCTTTGCTTGAAACCAGCAATACCATGGTTTCAGATGAGATTCAGGCACGTCCTTGCCGTTCACATTTCGTTCATATCGCCTGGTTTTGCAATCAGTGACTTTCTACATCAATGTTGTACTTGAACTGGTCCAACATAGTTTGCACGTCCTTGCCGTTCACATTTCGTTCATATCGCCTGCTTTTGCAATCAGTGACTTTCTACATCAATTTTGTACTTGAACTGGTCCAACATAGTTTGTCTGCTTATGAGCAAGCCAAATGTGGGCTCACATAGCTTTGTCAAAAGGATACGGGCCACACCATGTGTGACTGAAGCCGATGCCAGAATGTGTAGTCGGGTTCTTGTACGCCATGCGCACAGAAATTGTGACCGTCCAGAAATCTTGAAGCATGAAGAGTACCATATGAGAGCCTTGCTCCACAGCTCAGTAACATAGTTTTGGTTGTACGTGATGTAGAATCTGTACTGTTGACAAACCATCATTTTTGGCAGTACCACAGAGGCGAAGACTGACCAAAGGGTCACTGGACATGCTTTCTTCCCTTTGTTCAGCCTTCGTTTGTTGCCAGCTTACGCCCAAATGTTGAGTGCAAGTGCGACACCAAGTGTGTTACAAAACATTGCCTATATTTGAGAGCATGAGGTTTGCTTTAGGTGCTTAGTTAGTGGTGGTAGCAGGTGATTCTCAGGCTTTTGGCTTACGTAAAATGACAATATATAAAGCAGCAGCAGAGAGGACAAAAATAAGTAAACAGGGATTGCTTTGTCTTGCCAGAAAATGAAACTAGTAGAAATGAGTTTTCAACAACTGAAAAAAAAAGGAGGGGGGCAGGGGAAAAAGGACAACAAAGTTTGGAGAGCTATCAAGAGGTGTCAAGTTTAGATTAAGAAGTACTTATGTGAAAAGACAGCAGTAAACACAAAGATGTCGTAAGCAAACTAGAAAAAGAATGTACCAAATCTAAGGTAACTACCAAATGAAGACATGAACTCAAAGATTCACTAAAGGACAGCTAATGAATTTAATTAGAGGGAAAACAAACAACCTGTAAAGAGGAGGAAAAACAACAGATATGGTTAGCTCTGTTTTGACCAGATGTGAGACTGCAAAAGTTACACACTGCTGTTTATGTTAATGCCTATAGTATAACAAAAGGATTCCAGAGCTGCCTTTGTAACATTATAATGCCTGGTGGTTAAAAGGAATCTGAACGTGTCAATGAAATATGGCTTCACGTATTTTTTGTCTCTGGAAGCATGAAAGTTCTTTGTTAATGGTATGTTAATTCAAGGCCAGAGTGGCATGATGGTGCATGAAGCAGTCTCAAGGTGTCTTGAGGGGCTGACAGTTCTGAGATTCAGTGGACTTCAGTGACTGTTACAATCACATGAAGAAAGCAGACAAAGAATCCAGGAAAAGTGTAGGGGATATTCTTATGTTTAATTAAAATATGGAAACAATAACAAAGCTAACCAAAAGATAGAGTCCCACAGATCCCCTTACTCTTCTAGCCACTTGCTAGTAATGATGTGTTGTGTTCTAATGAACTGGTCCACACGGCATTCCTAATTACTTTTGACAAATGCAATACCAAACCAACCACACTTACTATGGAGCATTTAAATGGTGTACTTAGGGTTATAATCACTAAGCTAAAAGGAGCAGTAATAGCCTTATTACAGGCTATATGCTTGCATAATCCCTGCGAACATCATGATACACATAGCCTTCAATCCTTTTTTACATTTACTACTAAGCGATTACATAAAATGCTCATCCAAACACACACATGTATGCCTGCTATTGATAGTGCTTAAAAAATTCACAATTTAGATTTGCCATCCCAGCCATGGTGGACTTCTTCGATGCAAAAACACCTGTGCACTTAGATTTAGGTGCATGTTAATGAACCCCAGGAGGTCCAAATTTTCAGTCCTCCACTAAGGCATGCCTCATTATCAGATTGTGGTTTTTGCACATGTCAGACGCATGTGGAATGGCATGGAAATAGTGTAAAGGCCAACTACAACAAAATTTCATTTGGCTAAATTTATTATAAATGAGTAATATATACCACTGAACCATTCTTTGAAAAGCTGCTGGGCTAGTAATTGTATAGTTTTCTTGTTAGCAGCCTGTAAACAGCACCTAAGCCAATGGCACGTGCACGTGGTGGTTGTTGACATGACACAAGTCCCAGCACGACGCCTCAGGTTTTCCAGTTTGCCGTGGGCACTCGCACTAGCTCTTGTCATCACATGCCTGGAGCTACGTCTCCCACAGAGACCAATCAGAGCACACAGTTGTCTGAGCATCTCAACAGCTAGATATGGTGAGAGGGCTTATCAAAGCCACCCCGCGGCGGTTGTGGTATCTATACTACACAACAGACGCAGTTATAATGTTTCCTGTTTGCATGGCCAAGCTGGAGCTCACACTTGAGTGCTCTTATCCGGTCATGTTACGGGGTGCAGACTAGCTTTGTTCTGCGCGAGCTTGGTCAACAAACAGTAGCCAAATTCCAAAAAAAAGGGGGGGGGGGGGGGGTTTATGTGCAAAAACCACAATCTGATAATGAGGCATGCCTTAGTGGAGGACTGAAAATTTGGACCTCCTGGGGTTCATTAACATGCACCTAAATCTAAGTGCACAGGTGTTTTTGCATCGAAGAAGTCCACCATGGCTGGGATGGCAAATCTAAATTGTGAATTTTTTAAGCACTATCAATAGCAGGCATACATGTGTGTGGTCTGAGCTTATATTAGAGGTCATGCCAGGAAGCCGCATGTCCTAGGTCACATGTCACTTCGGCGAGCAGTAATGGCGGCACCAATATTTTGTGTTTTGGCATGAACAGCACATATTTTTGCTAGCTTTTCTTGGTGCTTCCACTCGTATTTCAAACATCAAATTATGCGCCAGGGCTAATCTATATATGCACTATCTTAAACTAGGCTTCTTACATGGCCCAAACATTCGTTGCAGTGGGCCATTAAGGATATTCTTGCTGTCATCTTTCATAAAAATTGGCACTACATTGATATAAACTGTTCTGTCATCACATATGATGAAAGGCACCTGTGAAGTGTTATATCTTGCATACCGCAAGTTGCCATGAATATTCAGGACGCAGCATCAATTGCCAACCGACCACACAATGTTACACTTCCATCTCTGTACCTAAGCAAAGAAGAGAGAGAATTTATTTGAAGGAAGCCAGAGAGGTCAGCCTGAGCTTGTGTGCTCTGGCCTGCTACTCTGCACAAGAGGAGGGGGAAACGGAGACGTAAAGGCTGGATATGAGAGGTGATGATGACATAGAAGGAGGATACACAATGATGAAGGCAAGTTAAGCATCCTCATAGTTATCAACAAAGTCCAAAAAAGTCAACCAGAAGTCATCCTTCTAGAGCATGGCTGGAGTCACAAATCGAATGAAACCTTCACAAAAATGTGCAGTGAAGAAGCTTGTATGTGGGCTTCTCCTGCATGAGCAGCAAAGATGCCAAGAAATGTAAAGAGCAGCAATAAGTGGCTCCAATACGTTGAGGACATGTACAGCATTTTCTATAGCAACATTAGGAGACTTACTCTCTTCACGTACAGGGAGCTACTACTTTCAGCATCCGACCATAATATTTAAAGGGACAGTTGAAAAAGACAAAGTCAGTTTAGACTGATAAAGTACACATGAAAAACCTTACCTTTGTTAATTTCGAGGTGAGAATTTGATTATTCGGAGAGAATGGTAGTCAAAGTTTCATTTTTTCTTTTAATTTCACGCCAAGACCTAGCACCAGCACGTCAGTATGACGTCATGGATTTCAAACTATTCATTTAATATTTGGGTCACCATCGCTCAGTGGAAGTTCTTGAAATTTTCGGAATTCTATCTTTGGCTCTTATAAAATACAGTGCAATCAGTCTTTGCCAACAAAGGATTAAGTAGGCACGAGCAGGTGCCATCAAGATCTATGACATCACCACGAATCGGTGCGGGAACTGCAAGGCGGTCACCTGTCTTTCGTTCTTTCCTCCTCTTTGGCTTACCAAGCCTCTTCTCACAGTGGGAGTGGTCTTCTCAGCATTGAGCAAGGGTAATTTACTAATGCACACCTAATTATCCTTTAGTGTCATTTTAAACATAGGTTTTTTATGTTTGTAACATACCAGTCGTTAATAAGAACCATCTATAAAAGCCATTATGTCTCAAGCTGTCTTTGGGTTTGAAGTGCAAATCGCAGGGCACGCTTTACCACATAGGCATTTTCTTTCTTTTTTTTTCTTTTTTATGCGAAGCATATTACGAGAGCTCAACCCAGCTCCTCAGGCGCGGCGGTGTCGCCATGAAACCACGTGACACCGTGACGTCACGACAGAGGAGAAGTGGCTTTGGCTCAACTCTTGCAAGACGGGCTGGGTGGGAATCGAACCAGGGTCTCCGGAGTGTGGGACGGAGACGCTACCACTGAGCCACGAGTACGATGCTTCAAAGCGGTACAAAAGCGCCTCTAGTGAATGCGGTGTTGCCTTAGAAACGAGCTGTTTCTAAGGCGTGCGTCTCTTGCTCAGGCGCACATTTCGTTGCCGCGCCGAACGCTGCTTTGCTCGACGCTCACCGCGTCCAATGCGGGGCGCGTAGTCGCTGCCCTGTAGCCCATTGTCTTACACCCCTTGGCGGGTCGACGGGAACGCTGTCGCGTTCCACTCTTGAAGGCGAAGCAGTAATGCATGAGTTGTTCCTTCGTCTAGCCGAACCAAATATAGCCAAGCAACAGCAGTTCACCAGGCTAAACAGTGGTTCAACAACTAAAATAAAGGCTAGTATGCTTCGCATCCTGGGCTTAACCTTACCTAAGCCACAGCCATTTTTTTTTCTTTTTTTCTTACCTTTTTTTCCCCCTCAACTTTATCTAGGCCCCATAAATGTAGCTGCTACACATGCCGAAATTTCCCTTGTGTGCTCCAGGCAAGTATAAGTGGTGCCATACATGCTTGTAAGAATTGTGTAATATCCTTGGTCAGTTAGTGTCGCAAGTGAAACCCCATCACATGGACCACACATATAAAGCATAAACTGGCATTTTGTACTGCAATGGGCCACTTATTCTTTGTTACAAAATTTTCATTCTGCTGCTGGACAGAGGGAGTCGCTAAGAATCAGTAAAATGTCCTTAGTATTCAGTGAAAGAGCACATGGGGGGGGGGGGGACTTGCATCGCCATACTATTTTTTCCCCTTACAAGTGCAACATATCTCTAATAGGGCAAAATGAATGATAATGTTTTTCTTACACATCGGAAAATTTAAAAGCCACTTTTCTGCTGCAACAAATTCAGCGTGTATACCGGCCAATTTCTATGATTTTATTGTTACATTTCACATTTTTGAAACTTGTGTACGATTGTAGGAGCGACACCAATAATCTTACTATTTTCTTTTATTTCCGTCTCCTTTATGGCAAAATTGATTTCAAGAGAAATACAGATATATAGTCTCCAACTGATTTTTAACCTTTCGGTCGAACTTGCAAAGCTTTTCACTTGTAAGTACACCTCGCCATTGGCCAGCTTAATCCATTAATATCTGTTTACTACGATTGAGTGGCATTTGCTTTTACAGGAAGTTCTAATGTAACTTTTTTTGTGAATTCGGTACTCTTGATTTTCTGGACCCACTCGATTATTCGGATCTACCTGCTGCATTGCCATCCACTATAGAGAACTATTGCATAACAGAAACTAAAATTTAGGTCACTGATGCATGAATAATTCCTAAATAAACTTCATGAATATATTTATTTGTCATTGGCACGGATTATCCTGACTGCAGCTAAGCAGAGTGCCAGCTCACAACATTCAGATGGAAGAAAGAAAGCCATTTTTCTTAATTAGCGGTCACCATCTTCAGTAATGAAACCATTTTTTAGAATTTTTTCAGCAAGGTGTAGTGTTTTCTGGCTTTGACTACGTTAATTTTCAAATTAAAAAGTTGGCAGGGTCTGAGTATGTCCTTCAACAGACGAGTTCCTTCGGTCAATTTCAGCACACGGCTCTCAAACTTGCCCCTGTGGATTCCAAGAGATGCTGGTGATGCACAGTTAGAAGGGGTAAGGTTGAACGTTTTCATCAGCTTAATGTCTTCGGTCTGCTGTGTGTGAAACTCTCAAGTAACGAGTGTCATTTGTGCAGGAGTTCAAGGAGGCAAATGGACGTGTGTTTGTTGACAGTGCCCCGGAATTCTGCCTTCCGGAGGTGAGAATACAACATATTAGATGTAGGTTGTGAAGAGGCTCTAAATTTCAGTCTGCAAACTCTGCCAATCTAAGGGCCCACCATTCTAGATTTTGATATACATCTATTCATTTGTCTCATTTGCAGGAATCTTCTTTAAACTTATATTTGAGCTTTGTTTTCGTGCAATGTATTTCTTTCTCGCAAGTTGAAGGCATGTCAGTTTTATTATCTGCTACGACTGCTGCAATCCCTATATTGAAATTTAAAAAAAAAAACATTGCAAAAGCCTACATCTGAATTTCAGCTTTGATTATTATATCAATATGAAAAACAGATACTATGAACAGCTCAAGCCTAAAAGAAAAGAGGTAGTAGGTCTAATGGTCACGACAGATCAAGTATGCATTTTTGTTTTAGTGTCATTGTCAAAATTATTTTTCTTCACTTTTATTGCAGACTGGTCTCGTTGACTTTGCCGATATCGATGTCATCCTCATTTCCAACTACCAGTCCATGTTGGCATTACCTTATGTCACGGAAAGGACAGGCTTCAAGGGAACCGTCTACATGACTGAGCCAACCCTCCTTATCGGAAGGTAGGAGAAGGGATCTCATGGCACACAATTCGATGTTTAGCTACAAACTCGATGGTCAATTTTCAGGATGCATTGTTTGTAAGGAGTAACAAAAGGTCACGCAGCAGTTTTTCTACTCACAGACCACCCAGCACACCAAGTGCTTTAGTGTCTTGATTATAGGAAACATCAGATGCCCTAACCCTAAAGAACATTGAGTTTACTGTTTGATTCCGTTAATCATTTAATGTTGTGTCATAAAAATAATGAGAGGAAATGTTATTTTTCATCTAAATATGCGAAGCACACCATAATAGCATCCAGGCCACTAATGACTTCGTGTGCAACTTGTGCAGACAGTTCACATCGGATGTGAAACAGAGGTGCACATTGCATTCATTATCTGTGTGATACTGCTGCAGCCAGGAGTCTTGCATCACTCTTTCTCCTCTGTTCCTGCTCTAATCCAACAAGTGACACTTGCTGCCTCTCATTCAATGTTAGTTGAAGACATTTAGCCAGAAACTCCCGATTCAAAGCTGAAACTCGGCAAAAAAAAAAACCATTCTGGTGTGTGGCCTGTAGTCAAGGGTTTTCATCCCGTCAAGGGTTTTCTGTTCTATTTTTTTCTTTATTATTATTATTATTATTATTATTATTATTATTATTATTATTATTATTATTATTATTATTATTATTATTATTATTACCACCACCACAAAAGGCCCTCGTGAGAGGTTAAGGAATGGTTTACAAATAAAACAAAAGTGAGAAAAGGTAGCAACGGGGTATAAATGCTATAGTAAAAATTTTATTGTTAATAATGATCTGGAAGACACTCCTACTGCTTTAATTTCTGTAGTGGAGAACTTGTTACAAGGTTCACAGGTTTGCTGTTGACAGTTCCAACACTAAGTGATAGCGCAAGCAGAGTTGTCACCACATGGTGCTGCCTTTCCTGAGCAGGGCAATGTGCCGTATGTGTAAACTGCCTCACCTTCAGTGAGGCAGTTTGAGTTTGCTCAAAAGCGCTAGGGCTCTGTGTATTAATTGTTCGTGACCACTAAGTCTATATTTATATAAACTAAAGCTGCCACCAGTCTCTTCTGTCACGTTTATTGTTTATGCTTCCAGGCAGTTCATGGAAGAGCTTGTCACCTACATAGAAAGAACTCCCAAGCCAAGAACTGCAACCAAATGGAAGCACCAGGCTCTAAAGTAAGTTTGTGGGTTTTCCCTTCCTCTTCTTTTTGCAGGATAGATAAACTGTAAGCAAACTAGACTGAGCAGGTGAGGCTTTATTATTTCTTTAATATAAGTTTTGATGACAGCATTCTTCTTTCTTTATGGTCAGGTTCCTGCAGCTCCCATCACTTGACTTGGGAAAACCGAGGTCTTGGCGACAGTTGTACAGCATGCAAGATGTGAACAGCAGCCTTTCCAAGGTCAAGGTGGTTGGATTTGCCGAGAAAGTGGTGAGAACCTTTTCTTTTCCCCACATTCGATGAAAGTCTATTCTATCAGCTTTAAAGTCGCAATTGTTTGATAAGCTGTTTCTGGTGTTACCATCATTCTTCATCCCTTGGCATCGACATTTACTCATCACTTCCTCAGCTTCTTTGCTTTGCAGTCATTCTCAGGTGCGTCTTGCCACTTTACCCCGGACCACCCCTGTTTTCTTTTCTACCAATCTTCAGTCTTCACTGGCTTCCTATGCACGCTGTTCCTGAGCACATATATACACATACTCACATCTTCACATTACTCAACCAAATTACCATTTTTTATTCAAAATTGTTCTGTGCTTCGATGTGTTGTCATGGGGTGAGAAATCTCACAAGTGTCATTTTTCTGAAAGCTGTTGTCCTAAGTGTGTGATCAGTGTGCATACTGTTTGTTTTGCCTTCAGGATGTGTTTGGAATGGTTCAAGTGTCTGCAGTCAGCTCCGGTTATTGCTTGGGTAGCTGCAACTGGATTGTCACAGCTGATCATGAAAAGGTAGGAACCTTTTTGAACAGCTTTTTTTTTTTGCTATTAAAAGGTGCTCTTCCTTCTGAGGCATGGTGGTTAGCACTGATAGAATTAGAATGATAGTTTAATCAGAGCTCACTCAGATTCACCAAAATTAGACTCAGCCAGGCTCACTCACGCTCAAACCCACCATAAATCAGAACCTACCATAGTACCTCAGCCTCGCGTCCGCTTCAATTTAAATTGATTCAGACTCACACTTTCAGTCTTACCGTACAGTCCTACCTATACCTCAACAATTCAATCTTACATCTGCCGACTGAAACTCGCCTGCTTGGATTCGCTAGGGCTCACACACTTGCGAACATAGGTTGGCCCACTAAGCGAACACTCATGGGCACTTGCACTCCTCGGCACACACTTGCGTTCCTACTCACGCCTTTCCTGTTAAATGTATATATTGACACGTGTATTTATATTTATCGGGCGACCAGGTTTCGCCGCCTAACAAATCTTATCGCACAGCGCGGGACGCGCTTGCATGTATCCGAAGTTTCTGGAAAGGTATCGATGCTTCTATCTGCTGGCTGTTGTCGCCGAACGTTATGTTATCTGATTTAATCGTCTGACGCGAATGGTGTAGAACTTTGTGGAAGGCACGCGGGTGCGAACGATTAGTCTGGAACATTCGACGACTGCTCTATAAAAGCCGACGCGCTTGACCCGCTGATCAGATTTTCGACGATCGCCGACTGTGTTCGCCGCTTTCGTTGTGCTATAAGTGTAGCCTGTTTTGTGGGCACAGGTTCGCCCAATAAAAGCTAGTTTTGTATTCCACCGTACTGCTTCTTTCTTCGCCGTCACTACCACGTGACATCTGGTGGAGGTGCTTTACGTCCATGTACCGGACGCCCCCGACAAGCCGTAATACAAGCCCGGACCGCAAAGACAACACCAGCGCCGTCCCGGAACATCGAGCAAGCCGCCGTCTTCAACAGCTGCCCCCGGAGCACGGACTTCTACCTGAGAAGACCAAGAAGATTGTGGACAAGGCAACCCCAATGGCAGCCCCAGCATCCCCCATCGTGCTGCAGCAGCCCAGGGAACCTCCGACGTTCCGCGGATCAACATTCGAGGACCCGGAAACCTGGCTCGAAACGTATGAGAGGGTCGCTAAGTTTAACAGTTGGGACAGCGACGACAAGCTGCGGCATGTCTATTTCGCATTGGAAGACGCCGCCAGGACGTGGTTCGAGAATCGGGAAGCCACCTTAACGACGTGGGACCTTTTCCGAAGCGGCTTCTTGCACACGTTTACAAGCGTCGTGCGAAAAGAGCGAGCCCAAGCTCTACTAGAAACCAGAGTGCAGCTGCCAAACGAGACGATCGCAATCTTCACGGAGGAGATGGCCCGTTTTTTCCGGCACGCCGACCCGGAAATGTCGGAAGAGAAAAAAGTTCGCTTCCTGATGCGCGGCGTCAAGCAAGACCTTTTCGCCGGACTTATTCGTAACCCACCGAAGACTGTGGCTGAGTTTTCTGCAGAGGCATCGACGATCGAGAAAACTCTGGAGATGCGCACCCGGCAATATAACCGCCAGGGGCACACGCCGCAGTATGCCATCCAAGGACTACGTTCGGACGACCTTCAAGAGACCATCAGGGCCATTGTGCGAGAAGAACTGCGCAAGGTCCTGCCTTCGTCGCAGCCTCAAGTGGCATCTATCGCCGACATCGTGAAGGAAGAGGTGCACCGATCCCTTGGAGCTCCTGAGGTGCAACCAGAACCACCGCAGCCGGAAGCAATGACCTACGCCACCGCCGTCGCCCGCCGTCAAGGCCCCCCTGCGCGACCGCGCCAAGGTCCTGCAACACCGCAATTCCGTCGTCCACCGCCGCCGCCGCCAGCGCGCCCACCCGTCGCCCAGCGCACCTATACGAGGAAGACGGACATTTGGCGAGCCCCCGACCACCGCCCGCTCTGCTATCACTGCGGAGAAGCCGGCCATGTGTACCGCCGATGCCCATACCGCGACATGGGACTGAGAGGGTTCGCCGTCAACGCGCCGCGTCCACAGCTTGGGGAGCGCCCACGTGACATTGCCGATTACCTAGCCGCCACTCAGTGGAACTCTCGACGACCGTCCCGTTCGCCGTCACCAGGCCGCTACCTGTCACCGCAGCGCCGTCCATACACTGGCCCAGCCCGGGGCCGCTCTGCGAGCCCATACCCGGAAAACTAAAAGCAGCAACCGATGGAGGTGCGGTTGCTGTTCGTCGAACTGACGAAGATCCTCCGCCGCCGACGAAGACGATGAAGACACCATCTCGACGACATAACGACACGCCGCCGTCCCGACGAAGTCTGGAAGCCAAAACTACACCGACGAAAGACGACTTGACGACGCGACGTTCCAACCTCAGTTCAACACGACGCAGCCGTGATCCAACGCCAAGACCTAACTGCAATGCCAGACAAAGAACAACCGACCTCGACGTGCTTCTCGACGGCCACGCAGTCACTGCCTTAGTCGACACAGGGGCCGATTACTCCGTAATGAGTGTACACATCGCCGCCCAGTTGAAGAAAGTTAAGACCGCATGGGAAGGCCCTCAGATTCGCACCGCTGGAGGACACCTCATCACACCGACTGGGATCTGCACGGCAAGAATAACCATTCATGACCGCACTTACCCTGCCACCTTCGTTATCCTCCAACAGTGTTCACGAGACGTCATTCTCGGTATGGACTTCCTGGACCTACACGGCGCAATCATCAACCTGAAGTCGAAGTCAATAACGCTGTCGGAAGATAAAGCAATGCCGCCGGAGAGCCCTCGTAGTCACCACGCCTTGAGTGTGCTCGAAGATCAAGTGAGCGTCCCGCCTCGCTGCAGCATCGTTATTTCGGTCAGCACCGAAACACCCGCTGACGTAGAAGGCGTCATTGAAGGCGACCAACGTCTACTGCTAGACCATGAAATTTGCGTCGCAAGAGGGATCGCTCGACTGCATGGAGGGAAAACTGAAGTGTTGCTGACAAACATCAGCCAGGAGTTCAAGCACATCAACAAGGGCACGACGATCGCGCACATCGAGGAAATTCTTGAAACAAGTAACGCGTTTGTCCTCTCGGATTCCGCCACATTTACCCCGACGACCATGGCTCCCGAACCAGACTTCGACATAAATCCAAGTCTCCCCGTGATTAAGAAGCAACAGCTCAGAAGCCTCCTTCGACGATACAAAGACTGCTTTTCGACGTCATCAAGGATTCGACAAACCCCAGTCGCAAAGCATCGCATCATAACCGAAGAGTGCGCCCGACCACTCTGCCAAAGCCCTTACCGAGTTTCGCCGCGAGAACGCGAAGCTATAAGAGAACAAGTCGACGAAATGCTGCGCGACGACATCATCCAGCCGTCGAAAAGCCCGTGGGCATCCCCTGTTGTTCTGGTAAAGAAAAAGGACGGAACCCTACGTTTCTGCGTCGATTATCGTCGTCTGAACAAGATCACGAAGAAGGACGTATACCCCCTCCCACGGATAGACGACGCATTAGATCGGCTCTGCAACGCTAAATACTTCTCGTCCATGGACCTAAAGTCTGGCTATTGGCAAATAGAAGTCGACGAAAGAGATCGCGAAAAGACCGCCTTCATCACCCCAGACGGCCTCTACGAGTTCAAGGTTATGCCATTCGGACTGTGCTCGGCGCCTGCAACGTTCCAGCGCGTGATGGACACTGTTTTAGCAGAATTGAAGTGGCAGACCTGTCTCGTATACTTGGATGACGTCGTCGTCTTCGCCGGAAATTTCGACGTTCACCTTAGGCGGCTGGCAACAGTACTAGAGGCCATCAGGTCATCAGGACTTACTCTGAAGCCGGAAAAGTGCCGCTTCGCTTACGAGGAGCTTCTATTTTTAGGCCACGTCATCAGCAAATCTGGAGTCCGCCCCGACCCGCAGAAGACAGCTGCCATAGCAAAGTTCCCACAGCCCATCGACAAGAAGGCAGTGCGTAGATTTCTTGGCATGTGTGCCTACTACAGGCGATTTGTCAAGAACTTTTCACGCATCGCTGAGCCGCTGACGCAGCTAACTAAATGCGACGTCGAGTTCAAGTGGGAAACGCCGCAGGCCGAGGCATTTCAAGAACTCAAACGACGCATGCAGTCGCCGCCCGTACTTGCGCACTTCGACGATCACGCCGATACCGAAATCCACACTGACGCCAGTAGCCTAGGCCTCGGCGCCGTCCTGGTCCAGAGAAAAGATGGACATGAACACGTGATAGCTTACGCTAGCCGGTCGTTGTCAAAAGCGGAAGGCAATTATTCTACAACCGAAAAGGAATGCCTCGCCATCGTATGGGCTACAGCGAAATTTCGCCCTTACCTATATGGCAGGCCATTCAAAGTCGTCAGCGACCATCACGCCTTGTGTTGGCTAGCGAATTTAAAGGATCCCTCAGGACGGCTGGCACGGTGGAGCCTCAGACTACAAGAATACGACATCACCGTAACATACAAGTCCGGACGAAAACACTCAGACGCCGATTGCCTATCCCGCGCCCCCATTGACCCGCCGCCGCAAGATGCCGAGGATGACGACGCCTTCCTTGGAATAATAAGCGCGGAAGACTTCGCCGAACAACAACGAGCGGACCCGGAACCTAAAGGCCTCGTCGATTGTTTGGAAGGGCACACCGACGTTGTCCCCAGGGCATTTAAGCGCGGATTATCTTCCTTCACGCTTCAAGACAGTCTACTCGTGAAGAAGAACTTCTCGCCAGTCCGCGCCAATTACCTTCTTGTTGTCCCGTCAGGACTTCGTCCAGAAGTATTGCATGCCCTACATGACGATCCGACCGCTGGACACCTCGGATTTTCCCGGACACTATCGAGGATACAAGAAAAGTATTATTGGCCGCGCCTGACCGCCGACGTCGCCCGTTATGTCAGAACATGCCGAGACTGTCAGCGACGCAAGACACCGCCGACAAGGCCAGCCGGATTACTACAGCCAATCGAGCCTCCTTGCCGACCATTCCAGCAAATCGGGATGGACTTGCTGGGACCCTTTCCGACGTCAATAACCGGAAATAAGTGGATCGTCGTGGCGACGGACTACCTCACCCGCTTCGCTGAAACAAAAGCACTGCCGAAAGGTAGCGCAGCCGAAGTGGCGAAATTCTTTGTCGAAAACATCCTGCTGCGACATGGCGCCCCAGAAGTCCTCATCACCGACCGAGGAACGGCCTTTACAGCGGAGCTCACCCAAGCCATTCTGAAATACAGTCAGACAAGGCACAGGAGGACAACGGCTTACCACCCGCAGACGAATGGTCTTACGGAGCGGCTGAATAAGACCCTCGCCGACATGCTAGCGATGTACGTCGACGTCGAACACAAGACCTGGGATGCCGTCCTGCCGTACGTAACATTCGCTTATAACACGGCGGTGCAAGAAACCACACAGATCACGCCGTTCAAGCTGGTTTACGGCAGGAATCCGACGACGACGCTCGACGCCATGCTGCCGCACGTCACTGACGAGGAAAATGTTGACGTCGCTAGCTATCTCCAGCGCGCCGAAGAAGCCCGACAGCTCGCCCGCCTGCGGATCAAGAACCAGCAGAGGACCGACAGCCGACACTACAACCTCCGACGACGCTTTGTCGAGTACCAGCCCGGTGACCGTGTTTGGGTTTGGACCCCTATACGCCGACGAGGACTGAGCGAGAAGCTTTTGCGTCGCTATTTCGGACCGTACAAGATCATCCGACGTATTGGTGCACTGGACTACGAGGTCGTGCCAGACGGCATTTCGCTGTCACAGCGGCGCCGCTCACGACCTGAAATTGTCCACGTTGTGCGGTTAAAGCCATACCACCAGCGTTGACGAACTTTGGGACTTCGCGTAACTGACCTTTGGACTTTGTTTCTTTTCGTTGTGTTGTTACTTGTGTTTAATAAGTGTCCTTTTGCGTTTCGCTCTCTTTGTAGCATCGGGACGATGCTTTTTAAGAGGGGGGTATTGACACGTGTATTTATATTTATCGGGCGACCAGGTTTCGCCGCCTAACAAATCTTATCGCACAGCGCGGGACGCGCTTGCATGTATCCGAAGTTTCTGGAAAGGTATCGATGCTTCTATCCGCTGGCTGTTGTCGCCGAACGTTATGTTATCTGATTTAATCGTCTGACTGACTGGTGTAGAACTTTGTGGAAGGCACGCGGGTGCGAACGATTAGTCTGGAACATTCGACGACTGCTCTATAAAAGCCGACGCGCTTGACCCGCTGATCAGATTTTCGACGATCGCCGACTGTGTTCGCCGCTTTCGTTGTGCTATAAGTGTAGCCTGTTTTGTGGGCACAGGTTCGCCCAATAAAAGCTAGTTTTGTATTCCACCGTACTGCTTCTTTCTTCGCCGTCACTACCACGTGACAATATGTGATCAAAACAAATAATGCTCACCAACACTTACTTGCATTCGTAGTCACTTCCATTCAAACTTACCAGCAACCACTCACACTCGCATCTACTCCCACTCACATATGCACTCATGTCACTGACTTTAGTTAGTACTCACATTAATTGGCACTCACTCACTCTTCAGAGTTGCATCCATTCAACCTCACCGGTGCTCACTCCTGTTCATACTCATGCCCACTCACTAACACCCCATCTCACGCCTTTGAGGTAAGTGTAAAGCAAGCACGAGTCATTATACTTGTGAGTGGGTATGTCAACCTATGCTCACGAATGGCTCTTAGTGGCTCTGAGTTAGTTGATGGATGAGTAAGTTTGCCAACATATGCCAAATAACCAACATTAACTTCTTCTTTGCCTTTAATCTTCACTATTTTTCACCTTCTCCTTATTCCAAGCAGCAGTTACGTAATGTGTAGATCTGCTCTTGTACCTGCAGTCTCTCTGCACTAAGCATAGGAGTACTGGCCACTGCAGTTCTGAGATTAGCAATCAGCAAGTACCATGTCAGTTGTCAGTGCATCTAAGCTGGTACATGGCGCATGTGTGTTCAACCTTAGTATAGAAGCAAGTTTTGCACTGCAAGAGACAGTTGTATTGCAGATAGAGGAGAGATTTATTCACAAACAGCCAGCTTCTGGCAACAACTGTCGCTATACACGCACATGTTCTTGGGTGGCAAGAGGAGCAAAGGCTCCTGCTTTAAAAACAAATTCACATAATAGTACATCATGGAGGAAGGAAGGCTTTTTGCGGCTATTCTGCATACTCTCGTGGTGGTCAATGGCCCAGGTCACGAGAGATATGGCATTCTGCGTTTATTTTTGTGGTTTCCCTTCTGTTCTGGCCTGCGAAATTAAAAGAATAGTTGGCCTTACAAGTCCGTCTTATCTTGATGCAGATTGTGTACATGTCGGGTTCATCAACATTGACTACGCATCCAAAGCCAATTGAGCACGGACCCCTAAGGAATGCTGATGCACTCATCCTGACCAGCTTGACGCAGACACCATTGGCCAACCCAGACACCATGCTTGGAGAGTTCTGCATCACAGTAGGTAAGAGTATAGTCGGATGAAGGCAATCAAACTTTCATCTTCCTTGAATTGTGAGCAAAAATGCGATTGTTGTACGGCTACAAAAGCTGCTTAATAGGAAGGCCATCCCTCTATAGACAGCAGCGAGCTAGCATGGGGAGTACTGCTCAGATGTAGCATCAGGCATGTTACCGTTTTACCGTTAGTGGTAAACAGACATTGTATAGATCCTCTATGAATTTAAAGTACACACATTCAGGTGACAAGTGTCATGTAATGTTGTAGATCATAGTTGTCTAAAAATGTGTTTGACATGCAACATATTTGTTTTATGTATGGCAAAATGCTTTAAAAAAACTGCGTTAGACTAGCATTAGACTGCAACAATAGACATAAAAATAATTCACTCTTGTGATCCTGAAACATTCTCATTCTATACCGGTTAAAAAAAATTGCAAGAAATGTTAGCTATTATCCTTAACACTTGATTTTGTAACAACAGCAGTCTGTTTGTTTGCAACTTTTATTGTGTTTCATGTTCTGCAAGTTTGTAAGCTGGCTTGTACTGTTAATGAGTACTTTTCAGCTGAATTTATGGTCTGCCACGTGATGCTATATGCAAATGTATCCTGACCACAATCCTTGCGGGCTTTTGCAGCTATGACTGTAAAGATGGGAGGCAATGTACTCATCCCTTGCTACCCATCAGGTGTGACGTACGATCTCTTTGAGTGCCTCTCTGGTCACCTGGAGACCACTGGGCAGGTCAATGTCCCCATGTACTTCTTGTCACCTGTGGCCGAGAATTCGCTTGCGTACTCATCCATACTTGCCGAATGGTAGGTAAACAAGAATGTCTGAGAGGGCTCGCCAAAATACAGTGCAGAGGCTTATTATTGTAACTGTGTTCTCTGCCATTTGCTCACATAAATGTTTCCATCCCCTGTGGCATAGAAGTGTGTCAGTGTTCTATTGGAAGGGCAGCAAGACAATTCCTTAATCCTATGTTATGCTGGGGTTCCCAGACTTTCAGACCTTGAGGAACACCACCTGCCTTCCCAGAGTGCTGCAAATTCCCTCTCCGCCTCCTCCCCCCTCCCTTCTTTTCCCACCGTGTTTATCCACAGCCTCACAATTGGCGTTGCGATCAAAGAGTCTTTCTCACGTGGATTACCAAAGCGCGAAAGTGGTGCTTTTGATTGTTAAATTCAAATGCTAATGTCAAAATCCAGCAGCAGAGGAATGGGGGGGGGGGGGAGTAGCAGTGCCGTGCCCTTACAATTTTACCATACCCTCCACATCTATTGTGCGTGTGGTTTTCATGGCCAGGAAAACTGTGCAGCATACCGTGTTGTAACTTTCACCCATTAAATTGCTTGCCAAGATTCAATCTTTTCGGTTGCCCCATTGGTCCACAGCTGTCTTTTGAGCAATAAAGGCGCACAATGTATTTCAGTTTTCCACTCATTTGGGCTTAAATAAGTGGGAATCTCTCTGAATTTAAGCAGCATGATTGTTAACATGGCGTCTCTGTGCTGCTACTATTTTTGCTCACTGTTCTCAGGTTGTAACCTTCCTAGGCCCACTAAACTAGGCCCTCTGAACTAGACCTGGCAAAGCGAGACATGCTAAAAATGAGACCCTGTGTAACTAGGTCTGCCAAAATGCATGAGTTGTAGTTTGTGATGCACGCTAAGCTTGTCAGTCTTCATGCCATGAGTGTAAGCAGTGCTGAAATGGTGCTCAAATGCAATAGGTTTCATTTTGTTATGCTAGTGGCAGTGGGGCGCTTGCTACTGCAGGTTTAGTTTCATACTTTGTATTTCTCTGTCTAGTCCTTTTTTCCCTCTTTCTTCTTTAAAGAGAAGTGCATGTTATGATGATGCAAATTTACGTTTAGCACCTGTTGTTCCTGACAGAGCATTTTTTTTTTAATCTACCTAGGCTTTCCTCGGCCAAGCAGGCAAAAGTATATATACCTGAAGAGCCTTTCCCCCATGCTCAGTTGGTGCGTGGGGGCAGGTTAAAACCTTTTTCCAGCATCAAAGGTATGTAGTTTTTTTGTAGTCTCTGAAGTTTTTCTATTCTCTCTTTTTCAATTTTCTCTTCTTTATATCATCACTACTGTGAAGTATACATAGCTGAAGTATCTGCTCCCCTTCTGTAATTCCAATTTGGTTTTTCTTTCCCAGCTGAAGGATTCACTGCTGATTTTCACACCCCGTGTATTGTGTTTGCTGGCCACCCTTCCCTTCGGTTTGGTGATGTGGTTCACTTCATGGAGCTTTGGGGGCCGTCACCCAATAATGTCGTCATATTCACAGGTGTGTCTGCTAACTTCTAAATTCTAAAAAGTAAATCACTAACACTTTCTTTTGACATGTCCTCATTGTAGAACCCGACTTCAACTTGGCAGAAGCAATTGCACCATTTCAACCTATGGCAATGAAGGTTGGTTAAGCTTGTTTTGAATTGTTTTTGTGTGCTTGTTGCTTCAATTAGCATATTATGCGTGTTGGCTTCTGCTAATCGGACCCTGAAGGACCGACGAAATTGATCTAGTTATCTGGCTGGCCAAAATAGCAAGATGGAGAAAAGAAAAAGTCAGAACACACCTCTTTTTCATTTGGCATTATTTGCCATGTTCTAACAGGCCCCCGAACCAAACTTGCACCCACTTTCTGTGTCCAAAGTAGAAAACTAACATAGAAATGTCATTAAAGCTCCTAACAAAGTAGAAATGTAATGCGCATCTAACTTTTGGGGGGTAAGCAATACGTGCTGCACAATGGCGGTCGGTTTTCTAAGGTTATCTTCACTACAATACATCTTTGTTATGTGGTAAAGCATACAAACGCCATGGAGGAGGTTTTGGTTTCGTGTTTGATTGGACTATGCAGGTAATTTTCGAAAAAAAAGAAAAGTCACGCGTTAGAATTGAATAAATACCGTAAACAGACATTGTAAGCTATGGTTATTGCTTAAGAATCGATGGAAGATGACATGTGTTCAGCAATTTGCTGTCCCCTAAGCTTTGCTGAGACAGATGCTGTCACTAAAGGGGTCACTATAGTGATCAGGTGCATCCGTACTGACTGGTCAAGTTCGAATTATCCAATGGAGGCCCATTTTTGGATGAAAATAATGAAATTTTGGGTTAAAAGGAATGCAACCAGCCAGGACCTTAGGTTGGGACTGAATTAACCAGTGTCAAATTAATGGAAGTTGACTGCACATACAACAAGCCCTTATTATTTAATAAAATCGTCTTATTTCCGTTATCCGCTCTATTAGAAGTTTCTTGTGGTTTCGAATACAGCGAATGCCTTGTGTGTGCATCATTCAAAATGGAGTGATGGTGGAATTCACTTAGTATGGAATCTCTGCACAGTGCTGCAGTCTACTGAACGGGACTACACATGTCAGGTTGACATTATTTGCAGACTACTAGAAAACTATTCGATTCAATTCAACTTGCTTGTGACACTACTTGATTCCTGTTTGATTCACTTCTGAGAGAGAGATTCTGGCACTATATTTGATTAATATTCAATTAATGCATTCTTTATAACTGCTATTCGCACAGCTCTAATACAGCAAGTAATTTCTCTTATGCTTTCTCTCACTTCATTGTCTATTTCTTTGTATCTTTGTAACTTTGTATCCAAGTGCCTGTGGTAGTCATTTTATATATATATATATATATATATATATATATATATATATATATATATATCCTGGAACTTCAGGGGGTTTTTGAAATGGGACACAGCTATTGCATGACTACTAAATGTACTACATGTGGTGCCCGCTACAGCAAGCGTATTTCAGATCTGCGGGTCTCATAGTACAGGGTTCGATGACAACTTGTTGGTTATTTTCGCCTCCACAGAAGGAATTTTTGCTTTCAGCATGTCTTTACTGCGTGTTCTCTATGTGTGCAGGCACTGTGCTTCCCCATCGACACGAGTCTCAGCTTTGTACAGGCCAACAAGCTCATCCGTGACTTGAAGCCTACCAACATTGTTCTGCCCCTGCAGTACACGTTGCCACCGCTCTTGCAGCCGCACCGCAGTGACCTTGTCATCGAAGCGGTGCGTACACATGTAGGCATAGGCATGTGGGGAGGGCCATGGCCCTCCATTAATTTGTCAATTTGTAGGTTCTGAATGGCAATGTGCCTCCCCTTGTGCTTTTGCTGAATCGTAAGGCTGCGCAATAGACAGCTGATGGCATCAGCTATGTCAGTTTTGAACTTACTGGTCGGTTTCCTTTAATACAGGACCACCATCAGCCTGTTCTTACTTAAGATTGTTTCTTGGCTCATTTTTGTAGTTGCTGTGCCTACTTTCTCTCTCTTTGTCATCAATGACAACGATGCCATGCCTTAATCTTCTGATAATCAGCCTGAAATAGAGAAGGCATCACAAAGCAAGGTCACTACAGTACCAGTCAGTGTGAATGTTGTAAATGTTGCATTTTCTGAGGGCCAGTGTACTTGTGCATTTGGCTTTTTGCCTAGCGAGTGCATTTCATAGCATTTGTGACAGATTGCTGCAAAATTTAATCTCTTGTCAATTTCATATAACCTTATTTTCTTTCTCTGTATTCGTTTTATGCAGGAATGTGAGGTACAAACCTACACGCGCGGCAGCATTGTTCACATTCCAGTTCAGCGGAGGTACCAGCGAATTGAAATGACTTCCGAGGTAATATGAATTTATTTTGGTTGATTTAAATTTATTGTTTTATGCTCATATTTTTAGCTGTGTGCTATTCAATGTGTGTGCATTTCAATTATTCGACAAGATTAAGGCTATCAAATTTGTGTTTCTGTTGCATTGTAATACAAATGAATGAATGAATGAATGAATGAATGAATGAAGAGGTTACTTTGCAGTGAATTCTATAAACTAGTGGCGTAGTTGTGCCTTCTTTGACTTGATGCATGAGTATTTAGTTAATTTTTCTGTTATTGGCTTGCTTGCAAAGTACTAAAGCCCATAAAAGAGACCTTGTGACATTACTCCTCCAGCTGGCTGAGTCCGTAGTGCCCGTGGAAGTGAAGTGTGGGCTGGGCATTGCAACTATTACTGGTGCACTTCACGTCAATAACAATCGCTGCATGCTCAAGGTAAGCTGTCCTTGCTCATTTAGAGGTTGTAGGATAATGCGATTTTACCAGCTGATCTGCTTTTGTATGTCTCTTGTTTTCATCATTGTAATCCATTTATTTACCCTAAAGAGGCTCTGAACCACCCCCTGGGCTTGGTGAGAAAACACATTCCACAGATAGCATATGCCGCTGGGAACATCTCAGCCAAATTTTGCAGTCATACGCAGTGCATGGAGTTCACAAATGGAGCACAGTCACCTTTTTGTCATACACCCTCTTTTCAAACAAAAACCTTCTCCTCACCTGTTTCGAAGTAGGCACTGTCATGTGTCGTCATATGTCGGATTCCCACAGACTGCTGCTATTGGCAGATAGCCAACATCAGTCAGGAAGGGTGTTTGGATCAGTTCACTTCTTCTTACTGTTACTTTGTATAATGGTTGTAGCGAACTAAACAGACTGAAGTAAGCAAAAACTTTGTTTTGAATTTCACTGTGAATGACTTACATCCTGGTAATTTGATGCCTTGCTCAATCTCCCGCGGATGTTTCTTCAGCTCTCCCCTCTCTCATTGGCGTCCAGGGCAGGCTCTTATTACTCACACGTCCAGTGAAGGTGCTCTTCTCATGGAGTGGCAGTGTCTGGCTAACACCTTCCCCGTCGATAGAAAAAGTTGTTGAAGCTACAGATCTCCTGTTTCCGCTTCTCTGCCATTCTCATGCAGAAGCAGTTGCCAAATTTCAGTGAAAGGCACCAAATGTGACCTCTGTTTCCTGGGGTCAATGGCAGGGCACCCTCCGCAAGGTTGGGGAAGTTATCTCCCCTCACTAATTAACCTTGAAGTAAAGATGCTGCTGGCAGCTTGAGCACCTTCGGTGTAAAATGCACAACCTGATGAGGCGGAATCCATCGGTGAGCTCCTATGCACGCTATCAATGTGGACAGGCAATTGAAAAAAAGCCACCACACGGACAGTGTTACAAACCACTGATCGGAGGACCCAAACAATGAACAGAAATCACACCTTGGTCTTGCACTTGCACAGCTGTGCTAAATTCTAGTACACTTAAGCCATGTGCAGTGAGACGTAGGTGACCGGAAGTATGGGTAGCCAACAGCGCCTGTCAATTTGCGTGGAAAGAAGAAGCACAATATTGAAGCCAGGTTGTGTAACCGCCCCACTCTGCCGTAATGAAGGGTGCTGAAGGGGAGTGAGGAAGGTAAATATTGCACTCGTAGTATCTATGCTCGTACTAGGTCTTTTTGAAAAATTATTTCACAATATATTCCCAGGAGGCACGACAGTGGTTACAAGGCATTCTTGAGGCGTTAAAGAAAGGCTGTTCAGGGCCACTTTAAGGGGGAAGATGGGTCTTTGAAAAAACAAGATCACAAAAAAAATCTATTTTCGTTTTTTGTTATTTTTTTAATCCACATATCATGATGCAACTTCTGGCGGAAAACTGGCTCGAAATGACATGTCATTGAAGAAAAATAACACTGTACTTATACATTGAAATGCTCAGCGCCGCCTATGAAAGCACTGAAAATTGCCCGTTTTGTGCCGTTTGCAATTCCAAAACCACTTATCTTAGCCCGGTCAACTTGGTCTCATTTGAAAAAAAGCATTTCTTCCGGCTTGCTTTCCTGTCTGAAACGATCCTTCAATGCTGCTTTAGAAGAAAGCCACCAGATTTTTTAGCTTAAAATGTATATTTTTGCACTCTTTTCAGTTTATCACATTTTTATTTTTTTTAAATTATTTTTGTAAGTCACAAATTTTGGGTGTGCTACAGATTCTCTGCTGCTCATTCAATTTGCCTTTTTTTTTTTTGTCTGAATGTTGTAGAGTGTAGAACCACTATTATTTAGTGTTTTAGGACATGGCAACAGTTTAAAATATTCTTCTAAAATATAGATAAAAACATTAAAATGCGAAGTTGCACTTTTTGGATATCCAGAAAGATACCTCCTTAATTTTAGCTATCTTGCTGCAGTACTGCTTCTGCGACTTGATCTGCAAACTTATAATTAAGGTATTTTTTAACTACTTATAGAATTCGCATAGAAAAAAGCTAATTTCATATTTGCAATCAGCGCACAAGATTGAATATTTTTTTAAATTTTTAGGTAGCTAGAGTAAATATCAAGAATGTTCTTCCTGGAACCCATGTCCCCTCTTAAAGGCCTTTGGTGGTATAGTGTCACATGAGGGGGCAAAGAAAATCGTCATGAAAAAAATAACAATGGTCATAGGTGTGAAAATTTTTGCAGAGTATAAATATCTATGATAAATATCAGAATAAATCCACAAAAGGTAGCCATTACGTGACACCAAGAGTATAATCAAGAAAATTATACAGAAGCATTATACAAGACAATATACTGTCTATGTGTGTGTACGTGCGTGCGTGTGTGGTACACAATAATGTGATCAGTTGTGTAGTTGATTGCAAAGGTAGTTCAACAATGCCTCCTACATTGACTACAACAATGAGGTAGTTAGCCAACCACAGCTTATCAGCGTCACCACGAATGCAGTTGAGCGACATATGTTCATGCACTAGCAATAATAATTTGCGCTTAAAGAGCAGCCAGCCTTTGTTCACTGTCCTGCACAAGGTAGAAAGGCTAAAGTGGGGGAAGGGGGGGGGGATTCTAGTTCAGCGTCAATTTTGTGGATGCTGGCTCTGTTATAGTAACCAATGTGTTTGGTTGATGTCTTTAGCTGGTGTATTTAGTCATTACTGTACAATGACAGCCTAGTAGCAGCCATGTGACTTAGCCATGTGCAAAGGTTATGGCAGAAGTAACCTCTTGCAGCCACTACAGAAAGAACCGAGTGGAAGCAAGAAGTGGAACGGCCAGACACCCCCAAAGATCTACACGTGGGGAAGCCTGGATGTCACAGAATTTGCGCGGAAATTAGAGAAGGTAAGATGTTTGTTCAGCACAGTGATGCAGTTTGGGGGCACTGCACTACGGGTGGAAGCTTTCTCAAAAACATACTTCCCAGTGGGCATGAATGAAACTCGACTCTCAAACCTGTAGTGGGCCCCTTGTTTGTGTTCGCAGCGCTCCGAGGCCAAAGAAAGCGAGAAATTGGCTGCGGTCTCACACAGAGTGGTCTGTATTCTAGTGGCAAAAGTTCATCAGGAGCAGTAAAATGAAATGCAAGCAGGATATAAATTTAAACCCACGTTATGCAAGTATGTTAGAGTGCATTGTGCGGCCACTGCATGTGTGGTTTGTGACTGTGCTCTAGTTCCAGGACGACCTGTGTTGTGGCCTGAATTACACACATCAATTCCATGCACATCAATGAGAAATGGAAGTGTGAAGACCCACCCTGGCCGATTCTGGCCTGTTACGTTTCACTTCATGCTTATTAAGCGTGAAAGCTACACCCTCTGGGACATTGGGTTTACGGGAGCAGAATTTATCATACTGGCTGTTCAAAAATTTCACCAGGCATAAATTTCTCGTAGTATCTTGGCATGCAAGAAATACACAATGCACAATAAGTGTATGTTTGTACTGGCCTAGTGGAAAGGATTGTGAAACAGTATTTGTGTGAAAAGTGAACTTTGTACAGATAGATTCCCTTCCCACCATAGCTGCAACTTCAAATCAACATGGCTGCACTTTCTCTGATTGCTTTGCAAGAAACCAACGATTCCGTTTCATCCTACACACAGACCCAGTTGCCGCCTCAGGGCTCTCATATTGTGCATGTTTGCGTGGCCATCTAGTAGCAGTGTGGATCTTTGTACCGAACTTTTATATATATCTTATTCATGTACATATATATAGATGTTGTTTCTAACTGCCCAGGCCGGATTTACTGATGTTAAGGTGGAGAACACTGCATCCGGGATGATTGTTCATTTGGTAAGTAGAGTGTTTTGCAATTATGATGTAATTGCACTTAATCGGCTGAACTGATATACCGTTTTTTTTTTTTTCTCCCTTGTTCAGCCAAACGAAGACACAATCATCCAAGTGGACGAGCATTCTACACATGTATTTTGCGAAGGTGATTATGCTATTCGAACCCAGCTCAGGGACCTCTTGCTGCAATGTCTCAACAAGTTTTAAAAATGTGTGAAAGGAACAATAAAAGTTAGCGATTGCTTTATTCTGCGAGTCTGTTTTAGCCCAATTATTGCAGATATTCGGGCGTCATGTTTTTGATTGAGGCTAGGAAGGATATTGCTTATTAGGCTACATCTTCGATGGTATTCCCTCCGACCTTTCAATGGTATTAGCCACCACTGTGGGGCTTTTTGGTAAAGGAGCTTAATCCAGAACCACATAAAATCTCTTGTTAAATGCAGGCAGATGTTGAATCTAGTAGCTCGCACATTAGCACAAGCATTTTTGTATGATCATGCAAGGAGCCTAGTCATCTGCTGCAGCCACAGCAGTTTGTTTCATAAATTTAACCATGGCAAAACAAAGTATGAAATGCAGATGGTTACATGCTGTTTTTATGGTATTTGATTTTTGCCCATTCTGTTGAAAGAATGCTGTAACGCCTACTTCAGCAAGATTGAAATGAAAATGCAACATTCTTTTCGGCATGCTTTGTCTGCGGAAGTTTTCAGGCAGCTAAATGTAAATCTTTATTGAAGTGCACCAAGATTTGATGCTAGCCTGGTAGCTTGCGCTGGTAAGTAATTGGTTTGCAACTTGTAAGTAGGCGATTACCAAGCAAAATAGCTTGGTAATAAGCCCAAAATTTTTAACAAAAGATTTGTTGATGTTTTGAAGAGTTCTATTTGAAGAGTTCCATTTCTATCGCATGTCAAATGAGTAGGGCAATTTTATGGTACGCTGGTATCAAAAGTTGTCAATACTTTGTTTCCTTTATTGTTGTTAGCCAGCTTCATACTGCGAGTTTTGAAAAGGTAGGGAACCCGTATAAACTATAGTTCTGTTGATGCAACTGTGTTGTGTTCAATTTGGCTCAGCTGCTCTAAAATCCCGAGACGATACATGCACTAGAGTTGAACACATGGAAGAGGTACAGTTTTTGTCAAAGCAGTTAAATCCACTAGGAGCATGAGTACAGCTGATTCGTGGGAGCATTGTGTCATGCTCATTGAACTTGTCACTAGGAGACTGAATTAATGATGAAAACAAGTGTTAACTTCTCTCCACAGAATACTGTATCAAGCAATGAAAGTGCAACAAGAGGCCACCTCAGATGCTGTTGCACTTTCGTCCTCATTTCTTTTGAATAAAGCTGTAATTGCTGAAGTGGCACTTGCAGACAAAGCGACAGCCATTCCAGCATCATCATAATTGTATGTCAGCTGTTTGCAAATAGCAAACTGCAGCCATTGACACAATTTAGCATCTTCTTTGAACTGTGATGGTTTACTAAATGTAATGTAGGAACATCCCTATCCACAGATCACTAGCTTTCAAGAGTGGGTAACTCCAGGAATGGCCATGTGCACACATACTTTCCTAGGATGATGATTATGATGATCCCAAACATTTTCATGTAACCACAACAGTGGTTTGGCCTATAAGTAGATGGTAGTAAGAGAAAAAATATGGGAAAGGGCAGATAGTACTAGTAATAATAATGTAAAGATAAGCTAGAACTTAACATTTATTTAATATGTATTGTTGAGCAGTTGGCCAACTACTATAGGTTGCTATCAACTACCATGTGCTGGCTTGACTTTTACTACTTTAATGCAAATAAGCGTTCTTGGCAATGTAAGCCAGTTTTCTTTCTGGCTGCGTAGCTATGCCACCGAAAACGTCGACCAATCCTGAAAATAGTGCAGTCTATGTCTAAGAGACCACAGCGAGGTTCTTCGTGTGAGCTAAGAGGATAGCTCAAATAGCAAGATGATTGAATACCGTATAGACTCGTGTAAAGGTGGCACTTTCTTTTTTTCCAATTTTGACAAGGTGTGGCCCTTGCATGGGACCTAACCTGTTGGTCAAAATAGTGCCAGTGTAGCCTTGACTTGTGCTCACCCCTGATCCCAGAATGTACATACCATTGCATCAGATGTCAATGCGCAGTTCTCGCCATGTCGTAGCGGCACGCAAATGTACACAGCGCAAAAAAATTCGGCGATGCGCGTGCGCGGCATTGGGGCACCAAACGCAATTGCTTTTGCATTGGAAACAGAGTTTCAGAATAGGAGCCCCAAAGAAATAGCATCGAAGACACTGTGCATGCAGGAGACGCAAACTGCGTTTGGATTTTGCGTCGGGGACGCTATTTCACTCATTCAGCGGGAGCCCAGAAAGCTTTGTGTCATCAAACATGGCGGCACCCACCGAGGCCGGCAGCACCTCGCAGATTTCCGCAGACGCTTTATGTCGAGGCTCTAACCTAGCACCAAACTGGGCTCGATTCGTGGCAACGTGTGAAGTTCGTAAGCTAGGAGGAGTGACTGTGGGTGCCACTTTCTCTCAACCAACATGTGTAATGAAGATTGATTCATTAGACGCCGCTGTTTCTGAATTCGATTATCGATTTCATGGCTCGTAGCCTAACATGGCATAACTTAAAAGCACTTCTTGTTGGGCTAGTTGGTAGCTGTTCATTATAAAATATGAAGACACCAAATATGAAGGTGCCCTGTCCCATTCTCTTCTCTTGTGTGTGTCGGTTTATTTGGCGTCTTCATATTTTATAATGGCTTAACTTGGCTGTTGAAGGCACGTAAAGTTGGTTACTCAAAACTAAGCGCAACAAATTGCTTGCTGCTAATAGAATAACCTCCAAATGTAATTAAACACGAAAATCAAAATTACTTTTATAAAATGGTACACTTTATTTAATTGTTTATTATAGCTTTTCTTGACGCCGTAGCTATGGCCGTAGTGACGCTGCAAGCGTAAAGTCCTATCAGACAATTAATGTTGCAATAATGGGAATAGACGAAGAGGGGAAGTACAGCCTCGGAAGTGATTATAATCGTATTAGTCTACAGTTGGGAGCCCTGCTCAAAGGAGAAATGCAGAGAAGTCAAAAAGAGTACGCAAAACTAAATGACGAACAAATAGCACAAATAGCGGCTGGCATAGAGGAAGCAATAGAGAAACATCCCATATGGAAAGGTGAGATTATAATCAGAACTCATTAGTACAAAAATAAGATAAGGAGTAAACCGCTGGAGAGGAAAGAGGAAGCCATGAAGTTGGTGGAATAAGGAAATTAGAGAGGTCATCGAACGACGACGGTTGGCATCACGGGAACACGGAGAAGCAAAGAGGGCGCAGTTATCTGAAGATGAAATAGGCCAAAAATGGGAATCTTATCGACAAATTAAACAAGTGCAGGTCCTCGTCCAGGCTAAAATAAAGCAGTCCTCTGATCGCTGGCTGGCTGAAGTTCGCGATGCAACTAAAGGGGGGTCAAGAAAATTCTGGAACCATATAAGCTGGCTGTGTAAAGCGAATCACAGAAAGCAGGAACAGATCGATTCACGATGCCGAAGGAAATTGTTTAGAGGGAGATGATGCTGTGAACTACATTGGTTCAGTTATAGCAGAGTCATTTAGGAAAGACGATAAGGTAATCGCCGCAAATGAGGGAGCAACACAGGATAGCATAATAGAAAACAGCTTAGAACTGACCAATCTTAACTGGAAAAAGGCGGAAGCAAATGTTCCAAAATGCACGTCCGCGGGGATAGACGAAATTCCAATCAAGTTAATTAATGAACTTGGCCCAAGAAGCAAGGGAACGCTGATAAAAGCATTGGAGGCAGTCATAACAAATAAGCAAATTCCGCACAGCTGGAAACAGAGTAAAATGAATTTGATGTATAAAGGGAAAGGGGATAAGAAGAACATAATATCCTTCAGACCAATTACGATAGTATCAGTTGTATATAGGCTGGCGATGCAGGTGGTGATATTAAAAATGCAGTCATGGGTAGAAAGTAATAGAATACTTGGAGAACTTCAGAACGAGTTCAGAAGTGGTAGGCGCTTAGATGATAGCCTGAATTTGTGCTTACCCAGTGCATAGAAATAGCTAAGGCGGAAAATAGACCTCTATATTTAGCCTTCCTGGACATAAGTGGTGCATACGACGTGAACAGGGAACTCCTGTGGAACATATTAAAAGATGACGGTATCAGTCATGAGGTAACTGATTTTCTACAGGAAATATATCAAGAAAATAATGTTGAAATAACATGGGAAGGAATTAAGAGTACGACAACTGTGGAGATACACAAAGGATTAAGGCAAGGTTGTCCTCTATCACCGCTGCTGCTCATGCTTTATATGCTAAGTATGGAAAGAAGGTTACAACGAAGCAATCTAGGGTATAATTTGTTGTACAGATAAGGCAGAAAGGTTGTTGAGCAACGACTATCGGGTTTAGTGTATGCGGACCAGGGGCGTAGCAATAGGGGGGCCGGGGGCTCGTGGGCCCCGGGTGCAAGGGGCCAGTGGGGGTGTCATATGCCTGAAGACGCCCTTTTTCCGCCGGCTTGACTGGGCGCAAATGGCAAAGAATGCTCCGGTATCCAGTAGCCCGAGCTCGTGTACCCGATGCGTTGAGCCACAGAATTGTCGGCTGCAGCTCTATCAACACCCCACGAATGTGCGGGCGAATAAATTTAGTTTGCAAAATGGTCGCTAAACTATTCGCCTTAGCGGAATGTTTCACGTGGGGTGCGCTCGTGGATGGATGGATGGAAGTGAGGAGCGTCCCCTTTGAAATGGGGTGATATTGACAGTTGCCACCATGCTCAGCTTTTTATTTTGCCTTTTATCTTTATTTACCTGTGCTGTGTGTTATTAAAATTCTCGATTTTCTTCAAATACGTCTTCCTACCCCTTTAACCTTATGTCACCTCTCTGCTTTTGAGCCTCCAATCCTCCAACTGCATTTTGCTAATTTCCACCGCATGTTTATTTACATGATTATCGTGCTCTTCCGGGTGCGCTCCCTCTTCCGTTCAGAACGCGCAACGAAAATGAACAAGGACAGCAGCAAGAGGGCGTTGAAGGAGCGCGCCCGGTTCCAGTGACTCTAGCGCCCGGCGCTCTCGTTTATGGGGAAGCGTTCGTTGAGAGCGACGTCGCAAGTGCGGCCGTCAAAAGTCGCGAATGGGATTCTCTGGATCGTCTTCAGACTCGGTGCGACCGAATAGTTTGGCGGCGGTTTGGTGTGGCGAGTTTGGTAGCGGTTTGACTCGACAGGTTGTATATTGGCCTCGAGCTCCACCACTGGAAAAGCTGGCGCCACCGTCGGCGTGACGTGCTAGTATTAGGGAACACGTGGACATGGCGGCCGCGTCGGCTGCTTCGGGAGCGCCGAAGCGAGCTGAAAACGAGAGTTTAAATTCCCTTGTACGCTGCGGTCCTCATTTAGTGGCGAGATTTTCCCGCTTCGAGTGTCTTCTTTACAACGCTGGAAAGCACTACAATAGGTAGTGGCTGCCTTTGAAGGCGCGCAACATGGTAGGCTACTGCTCGGTGCCGCAGTGCCGGACGTACGCAGCGGAGCCCGGTGTCAGCCTTTTATTCACACGTAGCCGCAGGACAAGAAGCTGCGTGAAGCTTGACTCGCGAAACATAAAATCGACAAACAGCCATCGGCTACAACTCGGGTATGCAGCGAGCACAGACGCGAGGAAGATTTCTGCTTCGGCGCCGGGTCTGTGATCGGAAAACGCGCACTGAGAAGCTCGCCCGAGTCCACTGCCTGACTAATGTCATGACGGATTGGTCTATAGATTGGTCTGCTATAGATACTGGCAAGTTGAGTGGAGTGGAAAGGCAACGGTAAGAAGCACATTTAAAGAAAGTATGGTCATGTTTGTGTTATGAATAATGCACTGGATTACAAAAAAGAAGCAGCGGGAAATCGCACGCTGAGAACACCGATAAACATACAGTGCGATGCAACTCGAGAAATAATATTGAAACGTCCAAGAGTTTAGAAGAGGAAAAAAAACATTGAATCGTAGCGACGGCACATCACAGTCCCCGTCGAAGTCTCTACAATGAAATAATTTTTCGACAACTCTGATAGCGCCCACGCAACAATGGTTGCTTGTATACTGTCAAACGCTCATATTCTGCAGCTTAAAGCTCATGGCACAGTGCGAAAACGCGTACGCGGCGAAAGCGAAACAGTGCACGGACAAGCATGCAGACGCGCAGTCGGTCGCTGCGAAGCTGCACGTGCGATCGCTGCATTGAGGCTTCATTCTATTACGCTCCATTCAGTCATACAAACACTGTAAGAACATATTTCACATAGTTTGCTCTCAGCGTTTACCTACCTTTCACGCAAGAAGCCGGTTCGGGAGACTCCATCGCGGCGACCGCGCGCAGTGGCGTTCACTGTACTTATTCGGTAAAGAGACAGCGTCTGTAAACGATTCTGTGCTTTCAGTTTGCCCATGATTATTATTTAGTCAGTAACAAACTTCTCTCGTTTCGAAAGTACTTGCAGAAATGTCCGGGAGAGCTCGTGCGTGGTGTATTCAGTGAGCGCTTACTGCAAAACCTATGGGGAGCGTGCCACGTGATCCCTCATACTACGCCAGCCAGGCGCTTCCGATAGATGGCGACTCCGTAACTCCTCGCCGCCAATAGTCATATATTCAAGGAGCAAAAGCCCCCAGATTTTCTCTCTCGCGCCCGCTCTTACTCGCGCTTGCGCACAAGCGACTGGCGATCCCTCAAATTAACGTTTCGTCGCCTAAAGTTGAGTTAGCATGTATTCTGTACCGCGTCCTGCTGCGTCGCACGAAATACAAAGTCCATATGCCATCATGGCAGACTACAGTAATGTAATCGGTGTCTTGCCTCGTGATACTGGGGCGCAGCAGTTCCAGCAACATGCCGAATGTACGCGGTAGCATTCGCAGGAAACTAAACAACAGTAAAAAAAAGCACAAACAATTATGCACCGATTTCCACCCAACGTGAACTAGAAATTACAACTTCTCTCAATATCACTCCTCGTCACGCGCGCGGAGTTCGAGCAGGAGGCGGCTCCGAACGGTGGCTCAGGCGTACGCACTAGCGTCGCTTTTTCTTCGAAGGCATCCGCACTGCCACAGTTGACACCACGCACGGCACAGCACATCAGCACCGCGACGTCTTCGTCTTCGCTCGAATCAAAATCCGTGGCTGTTGCTTGCACGCGTATACAGATCCCTAGAATTCTCGCTGAGAACGATACCTTCCGAGATTGCGAATTGCAGGTCGCGCTCGCCCGGGCTTGCCGGTGCGAGCATCGGTCGCGTTCAGACGCTTTTCATTCGCTAGTCGCAAATGGTCGCCCGACCTCCTCAAGTCGTCGATGTGATTCCTTTACGTGGGTCTTGTCAGGATTGGGGGCTCAATCCCATCGCTCGTGATCCGTTGTCAAGATTGGAGTCCGGCATGAATTCGAAGGTAGCTGGCCCATGCCGTCGTCCAACTTATCCACGCTGAGTACGTTGATGAAGGGAAGGACTGCTTCCCATCGAGAACGAGGAATATGGGTTTATTTACAGTATTTACATGCAGTTCATCAGTCTAGCATGACTGCGAGAGAAAGTACGTCAGTCTAACACGACTGCTTGAGAGAGTGTCTCAGTCCAACATGACTGCTTAAGAAAAGTGTCGAGCATCCGCACAACAGCGGCTTATAAGCACTCGCCCCCCCCCCCCCCTTGATTGTGAACAATCATTGTGAACAGGCCGCCTCTCCCCGGGACGGGTTACACACACAGGTGCAATGGTCCGGAGCTGACGTCAGAGGGGCTTCGTAGAAATTGGAGCCGTCACGGGTAGCGCGGCCGGGTAGCACATTGTCTTGCGTCTTGGTCGGCGCGTGGGAAGGAGCCTTCGTCGGTGTTCCCGCGGCAACTCCCCCACTCATAGCAGAACAGGGCGGCGTTGTCGTGTTGCGCACAAAGCCTGCTTCGTCGAACTCCTTCAGTCACAACGGCGACAAGGCTAGAGCGTAACGGTGGCGGTTTCAGCACAAAGCCTGCTTCGTCGAACGTACCCTAGCTGAAGCGACGGAGAGTGGAGGATGCGCGTATTGTTCCCGACACAAAGTCGATTTAGTCACGCCGTGGCTAGAGGTTGGCGGCGGAATTCCAAGAGGAGGTTGCCACCACTGGCGTAAATGGCTGGCAAACTTGCACTGCAGTTGGCCGTTCTTAACAGTCTATACGGCATGTGCTGAAACTGCATATGCCAAAGTCCAAGAGACGTCGCCATGAGACAAATCAGGTTGACGCACATAAAACTTAAGATAGGTCTTGATACTCGCATGACAGCACTTCCTATCCACCTGCTTGGGGAGAAGATGAAAATCCACTGCGAGATTACGGCCGCAAAATCGAAGGCAGACGCCTCAACACTAGCTCGTGACGTCACGACCACTGCCTGCCTTTGGGATTAAAGCAAGCGTGTCCTTGGGCCGTATATTTTGTAACCATCTACAATTAATTTGCCATTCGCTACGCATCCACAAACGTCATTTCCGTAACTGAGCATAAAATCCAAGCAATTTTGTAGGATTTTGAGCGCAAGTTCGACATCTAATTCAGAAAGCAAAAAGTCGCAGTTTTGCCCTAAAGACGAAGCATCGATTGCGATAGCAAATTGCTGGACAACTATACCAAGTAAGGATATGTTTTATCGGCCGTATAAGCTTGTAAACATAGGCATACTAACTGAATTAATAAGTAAGGTGTCGAGCGCACAAGCAAAGGCGAACACAGCTCACTCGATGACCGCGGAAACTCGCTGTCAACACGCTGGAGTGAGGAAGCGCGGCAGCAGCAGCGAGCGAATTGACCTTCGTGCTGCGTATCGCATCAACGCGAACTAAGCCGCGAAAGCACAGCGTGCGTCGCAGATGGCTTTCAAGACACAGCGGCGCGGAGTATAGAATGCCCTGCCCTCCCCCCGGGGCCTTGCTGGCTGCGGAACACGGTACGCTTCCTCCCCGCTTGCGTCACTATGCGTGCGCGAGATCGAGCCGCTATCGCCTTGCACGCTTTCACTCCCACACACAGCATAATCCGCACGGCGACGATTTCGTCGCCCTTTGACCTTATGCGGAACCTCACGGCGGCGGCAGAAATGCGCCCGGAGTGCTCTCGGAATAAAGAAACGGATGGTGAACCCCCCTTGAAGTTCCCGCACCAGCTCGCCAAGTATCCTGTATTGTGGAAACACGCGAGGGAAGCCCACGATCGCGGTTCAATCTGGCACGCGCGGAGGAAAGCGGAGACCAAACCGACCAAGTTTCGCACCGTCT
The DNA here is from genome assembly GCF_038994185.2 of Dermacentor albipictus. Taxonomy (NCBI): domain Eukaryota; kingdom Metazoa; phylum Arthropoda; class Arachnida; order Ixodida; family Ixodidae; genus Dermacentor; species Dermacentor albipictus. The sequence continues at coordinate 113,272,808 of NC_091823.1, forward strand.
TCCGTCGCGCCAAAGGCCGTGCGGGGATGGGAGGGAGGGGTGGGGGGTGTTTGTGCTCCGGCAGCAACTGCGTATTCCGCGACTAGGCGCAAGGGGAACTGATGAACGCGGCTCAATCTCGTGCGCAATAGGGAGGAAAGTGGGAAGGCAGGGCGGGAGGGGGGAGCCAGCTTCGACTCCGCCAACAAGTGCGTACTTTGCATGGCCGCGCGCGCCACATCTTGAAGGGGATCTGCTGACGGCTCATGCCTTTGTGCGCGCTGTGTTCTCGCCGCTCTTGCGTTGAATAGACAGCACGAAGGTCACTTCGCTCACTGCTGCTGCTGCGCTTGACCAGCGTTTTACAGCGCGTGTCCGCGCTCATCGAGTGTAATATATTCATGCTTGCTTGTGCGCGCTTACACCATGCTTGTTAATTCAATTAGTAAGCGAATGTTTCCAAGTTTATGCGGCCAATAAAACTACTATCATTACTTCGTATAGCTGTCTACTAATTTGCCATCACCATCGATGCTTCACCTTTCTGGCAAAACTGCTACATTTTTTATGTTTAATTACGAACTCCATATTGCACATAAATGAGCCAGAGAGCTTAAATTATCGAGTTTTGAGTTGTGGCGCGATTAGCGGCGAGAACTTGGAGTGGCGCCCTCTCGCGAGTAATTGGGAACAGTGGTTGCGCTACTAGACAATCACATTAAAGAAGACAGGACAGGCGCAAACCGCTGATACTTGGCATGATGGAGGGAGAACACAAAAGGAAGAGCCCGATGTAGAAGAAATGAAGTTGAGCAGGATGCGTTGTTGGGCAAGTTGGTTCATTGTAATTGGGAACAGTGGTTGCGCTACTAGACAATCACATGAAAGAAGACAGGACAGGCGCAAACCGCTGATACGCAAACCACTGTTCCCAATTACAATGAACCAACTTGCCCAACAACGCATCCTGCTCAACTTCATTTCTTCTACATCGGGCTCTTCCTTTTGTGTTCTCCCTCCATCATGCCAAGTATCAGCGGTTTGCGCCTCTCCTGTCTTCTTTCATGTGATTGTCTAGTAAGCGCAACCACTGTTCTGTGAACCAACTTGCCCAACAACGCATCCTGCTCAACTCTCGCGAGTGACGTCACGGCCAGGAAGCCGAAGCGGCGGTGGCGCGTGGATGCAGGGGCTTTAGCTGCGGCTCGCTCTGCTTCCGCGCGCGCTCGTTCCCTTCGTGTACGCCTGGGGTATGGGTGGCTCGAGCCGCACTTATTGAAGGGTATGTCGGCTTCTTTCTGCTGCCATGCCTGAACCACAGTTCCTTCTTCAAGACCCCATGAGTCAAGAAAATTTGGGGCTTGGATATCGCAAGCTATGTAGCGTTGAAGGGGTCTACTGGTTTTACAATGCATATATACGCCGTGTCTGTCCATAGATTTTGCGTAAAAATAATTTCTGCAAATTCAACACGCGAAGTTGTGTATGATGCTTCGCTAAACACTTACGTTAGTATTTAGCTATGAGAGACATTGCATTTCACATGGAAGAAAAATCTTGGTAATTGGCGTCAGCATATCCGTGTTAGAAAGACACTGCCCAGCGAAACTGTCATCATGATTCTTATTACTCTGGTGAGTTCTAGTCAAATATGGCCAGTCATAATTGCGTAAAAAAATAGGCGCGCATTTCTTATCAAAAGTTTGCAGCTATTTTCACCCCTCTCTGAAACAGGCCTCCAAAAAAAGAATTGCTCATGGCACTATACGGCGCGTCATGTAGAGTATTTACATAGTTGATTCACAAATACCACTGTAGCAATCACCTGAGAGAAAAATTTCGTGGTTAAGATCGAGAGCCAATCAATTGCAAGTGATGAAATTTTTCGTGGTGGCCCTCAGTAGCCTTTATCGACAATATGGCACACCCCTCACGCAACAGTAAGAACCGACTGTCGGTATGGCGAGGCACGCGTTCTTCGCGAAACCCATCAGTTCACTACAACTTCGGATTGAAACCATAAAAATTCTTTTACAGTGACAATTGGAATGCCTAAAGTATTCTCGAGGTACTACAGCGCAGCTTTGGGTGCCTAGAAAAGTAAAATTCAAGCACCTTCTGCCTCACCATGTCTCGATGCAGCGTTGTTTAGTTATGCAAACGAAGAACTATTCGCTTCGTCATACATAAAAGAGAACCTCGCAAACATTCATAAGGAAAACACCACCAGCCTTACATATATTTCACTTGATTTTTACTTGATTATGATACCTTCAATATGTCCCATACTACTAATGATTGACGCTTCGACTTCTTTCTGGCTGTAGCCATTGTTAGGGTTGGCGTCTGGCACCACCTGCAGAAAGGAATTTCAACCGACCATCTCACCCTGCCTCGTCGAAATGAGGCGTGACTTCGCCTGCTGTTGGCGTCCCGCACCTCGTGCACAAAGAACTTTCTGCCACCCGACCTTCCACCAGGCCTCGTCGAAATAAAGCGGGACTTCTTAATTCGCCATGACCATTTCGAGTTTCTGCCGGAAGCCCCGCAGTATACAGGCCTCTTTTGTGTGTGTGTGTTTGTGTGTGTGCGAGTTTAGAGAGGCCCTTTCCTCGAATTGGACATAGAAAAGAACTTCCACGAACCCGCAACGCGCAGAAGAGACGGACAGGCGTCTACAGTTCCAGGAGGCGGGGCGACCTCCTCCTTGCAGTAGGCTCGGTGCGACCGGAAGAGGAGGGGCCCTCTTTCTGTGCCGGCCACGTGACATCGACAGAAGCAAGATCCATCCTACGATTGTAGAGAGCCTATTTAAGGGGCTCCGAAATGTACTTTTAATCACTTCATGCTCTTCTCATTTTCTTTCATCTACCTTTGAATAAACCGTGCAAGTTTCGCACTAGAATTCGTCTCGCCCTTGCTTGGTCGCCATGGTCTACCGGATGCCTACAGCCCGCCGACAACGCCACGCTACCCAATATCTAACGTCGGTCGAGCTTTGATAGGCAGGCGTCGCTACTTCTCGGCAGCAGTACGATACGCTACCCTGGAGTACGCAACACACGGTCGAAAAGGCATATTTCACTAAAAAATTTGGGCCGAGCAGCCTGTCAGTACGCCAAACATGTATATTCGCCGTCATGTATAATCCTCAAGCAACAAGCACCAGTAAATTTCTCAAGTGAGTTGAAGGTGTAGCACGGAAAAGGGAATATATATTGGTACATTCCTTTTAGTATTCTGCAAATAGCCGTAAGCCTTCATTAGCCTTACTTCAAATTACCGCCACTTAACATAAACACGTGAAGAACCGCCTAATCTTGAGAAGCAGGTAAAGAAGCAAGTGGTGCTTGTAGAATCTATAAACTGCAGTGTTAATGAAGTCCTCGTGTTACCGCCGAGCGTTTCTGTGAAGAAATGCACAAATTCGATATACCCCAAACCACTCGTCACGAGCAAACCTATTTTAGCAGATTAAAATCAAGGTAACTGTTGTAAAGGTCATATATAGCCAGCGTTTGTGACATACTTGTTGCATCGCGGCATGTATGGTATCATAACTCGATTATTATTAAATGCTATGTCATTGCGGTTGTCGATCCGCTCATGAAAAACCCGCAATGGGCTGGTCTGCGCTCTTTCGGCTGGCACCGTAGCATTGCCTTTGAGAGCTGCATTGTCGTCTAAGAAATAAGCTCTTTAAATAAATTTTCGCGAATGAAGACGTCGTAAAAATATTTTTTTTTATTCCCGCCATAAGTATACAAGCAGAGAAAACGAGGTCGAACAAACGAACACACCGCAGAAAGCGCCCGGACTGTAGCAGACGACAGGCGCGAGTTTGTGCCCTGACGTCACGCGAGTGACGCTCGCAGTGCCCGCAACGCCCCTGCAGTTCGTTCTTGGGGCTAATAGAACTTAAAAAGGTGTACCTTGCAAACCATGACGTCACACCGACGTACCGGCGCTCAAGTTGTGGCGTGAAAGTAAGAAAATGAAAGTTTGTCGATCGTCTCATCAGCACTCAGTCTTTTACCGCGAAATTAATGAAGTTTTGAGTATCAAGAATACTTCATTAGTCTGATATAGTGTATCTCCTTTATGCACCAGGATGGCATTCTTGACAGGAAAGTAGAGAGCACAGCGTTTTCAAGAAAGGAAATACAAGAAAGGCAGAGGATTATCGTTGTGGGACAAGATAGTGAAACCCTAAATTTAAAGGTTGCAAACAAATTTAAGAATGCCAGTTTTAGCAACGCAGATACACTTGTGGAGTAAAATCGGTTCATGTTGTGAAAGCTCAACCGTGTTACGCAAACCTAGCTGTTTCCTGTATGGCCCACCCTTCGAGCGAACCTGCAGACACATCACTACAGTACGCTATAATATTTCGGACTCTAGTGTGCTGGTCTGTATGCAGGCGCCTAGCTTTACAGCAGACTACGTGCAGCAGGCATCGATGTGAAATCTATTTTAGAGCGCTTCCTGCTTCGAGCGTCGGCGTTCCCGAAGTAACCGAGCGAACGAGTGCAGCGGATGAAACCGAACGCGGAGCGCAGCAGGGGAGGAAAAAAGCGGCGAGAGCGAATAGAGCGTGAGGAGGAAAGCGGAGAAAGAGGGCGCAGCGGAAGCATGAGGCAGAAAGCAGAGGAGGAGGGTATGGCGAAAGCGTGAGAAGAAAAGCGTAATGCAGCGCAAGACGCGCACTGCGGCGAAGATGGCTACGATATGGCGCCAGTGTAGTGCGCATTGTCTGGGAGGTCCGTCCAGGTTCTGTGACAATCAAACAGCCACTCGTACCACATGATATGGGAATGTCAACACATTCCATCGAGAGAGAACACATGACACAACCCAACAAAGAAGGGTGGGCTATATAGGCAGCTCTGTCCAGTGGGATCCCACTCGCCGATCGTCTCATTTGAAAGATTCAATAAATGTTTTAGTATATCTCTGTGAGGTATGTCTGCGGCGGCTGCTGTGAACCGCAGTGGTGAACCGCGCCCACGCTTCACCCATGCGCTAAATCTCGCGATCTCCCGATCAGCGAGGCAGTCTCGCCACACTTCCTCTGTTTACAACTTGCCGCACGAGATATACACTCTTAAAATTGTTGCACCCGTTGGGGTGTAAATTTGTCCCACAACAATAATCGTCATCTGCCTTGCTTGCGTTCCCTTTCCTGAAAACTCGGTGCTCGCTACTTTCCTGTCGAGAATGCTGAGTCGCACTGATAACGCGCATGCCGTTCGTGACTGGGAAGTACCGGGCTCGCCGCGTTAGAGGAAGGAAACGCGAGCAAGACGGATGACGATTATTGTTGTGGGACAAGATAAGCCCCAATTAGAGTGTAAATTTTTCTAAGAGTGTACACTCTTAAAACGGTTGCACCCTTTGGGATGTATATTTGTCCCACAGCAATTCGTCATCTGCCTTGCTTGCGTTTCCTTTCCTGAAAACTCGGCGCTCGCTACTTTCCTGTCGAGAATGCTGCGTCACACTGATACCGCGCATGTCGTTCGTGACTGGAAAGTACCGGGCTCGCAGTGTTAAAGAAAGGAAACGCGGGCAGCACGGATGACGATTATTGTTGTGGGACAAGATACGCCCCAAAGGGTTAAATTTTTCTAAGAGTGTAGGCAAAGTTACAGCCTTTGGCTTGCCCCTTCTGCCACACAACAATAATCGTTATCTGCCTTGATGCGTTTATTTCTTTAACGCTGCGAGCCCGGAACTTTCCAGTAACGAGGCACGCGCGTTATCAGAAGGGGCACTCCAAAGGGTGTAAACTGTTCTATTCTGATAACGCGCATGCCGTTCGTTACTGGAAAGTACCGGACTCGCAGCATTAAAGAAAGAAACGCATCAAGGCAGATAACGATTATTGTTGTGTGGCAGAACGGTAATTCCAAAGGGTGTAACTTTGCCTGCACACTTTTAAAACGGTTGCACCCTTTGGGGTGTGTATTTGTCGCACAACGATAATCGTCATCTGCCTTGCTGGCGTTTCCTTTCTTGAAAACTTGGTGCTCGCTACTTTCCTGTCGAGAATGCTGCGTCACAGTGATAACGCGCATGCCGTTCGTGACTGGGAAGTACCGGGCTCGCAGCGTTAAAGAAAGGAAACGCGGGCAAGACAGATGGCGATTATCGTTGTGGGACAAATATACATCCCAAAGGGTGCAACTGTTTTTAGAGTGCACACAACGATAATCGTCATATCTGCCTTGGTGTGTTTCCTTTCTTTAACGCTGCGAGCCCGGTACTTTCCAGTAACGAACGGCAGGCGCGTTATCAGCATGATAGCATTTCCTGTCGTTCGTTACTGGAAAGTACCGGGCTCGCAGCGTTAGATTATCGTTGTGTGGCAGAAGGGGCACTCCAAAGGTTGTAAACTGTTCTTTGTAGAGTGTACAGTATAGCTGGGCTTGTTCTGCACAAAATGGCTGACGTGAAGCGAATTAACGTGATTCGTCACCCTCTCGCTCATCTGCTGGAGAATCGGATGACTTTTACGCTGCAAATGGTTGCAATAACTCAAGGGCTAAAGCCTCGCCGTCCACGCGCCACCGCCGGTCGGCGAAAACGTGCATGCATGGAAGGGCACTATATTTGCAGCCCAAGATACCGAAACGAAAACCGTTCTACTTTGGCCTCCCTTTTAGTTGCCGTCTTTGGCCATCGCCAGGCTTCTTCAACTTCATGAACGTCATGTGCGATTTCCACGTACAAAAACAAGGACATTTAATAGTGCTTGAACACACCTCGCCCGAAGTACACCCAGCCGTTTTTTTTTTTTTTCAGCACATGCCGTACGTGTGGATATACTGCACGATCGAGTCGTTCATTAATAAATTATAATTAGTTGCAACGTATCGCCGGCGCACGGAGAAACGAGCTTTCGCATCTCGAAAGCGTTAACTTGATTACGTATCTCTGTGCCTGCTAAACAACATAGCAGCGACGCACAATCAAATACAGCTGGTGGACATGCATTCCATGATAGTTCTCGAAAATTCTGGAAGTTCTCAATTGGTAGTTCTAGAGGGATCGAAAGCGTTTTACATTGAAAAAATAAGACATTTGCTTGCGCGAAAAGAAAGAGATCAAGCAACAGACAAGTGCTAAGCAAATTATTAGGTTTCCTTGTTATATACAACGGTAGGCAGTTTGTAAACGGAGCCTAATATGCGTTCAAATAATCGAACGGAAGCTGTTCCTCATGTTATCAAAGGGCGCTAAAAGCTACATCGTACGAAAGGTCTTGTTTTATTGTTGCTATCGCCCTAGCCTTTTACAGTATGTGCCATTTCTTGAGCTTACAAAAGCGAACAGTCTAGAAACGAAATGTGGCACGGATGCTAAAGGCATCATCGCTGAGAGCATCACGCAGTGACGTTCGTATTCACGTGACTATCTCAGGCGGGAGTCGGGCACATGAGGAGCCGCCATTGTTCCTGTGTTTCATATGTGGTGGTTTTAAGAGAATTGTAGCCTCTCCGCGGACTGCATACGCAGATCAGTGCGGGAAAAAATCATCGGAAAGATACGACACGTCAAATAGAAGCTGACCACACCGCTAACGAGTCTTCTAAAGGGAAGCAAAACGGCCAACGGTGGATTGTGTGATGTCTCGCTGTGTTCAAACGACATCCAAGATGGCCTCCCTACGTTCGTGTTTTTTCTGAAGTGCTCTGTGGGGGTTCGGGACGCGAAGACTTTGGGACAGCAGTTGTGCTGACAGTTGAACGATCGGTTTTTTTTTCTTTCCGTGGTTTCGTTCACGTTTTGCCGATTCCTGGAGATGCAACGCATGAAAAGCCAAGGAAATCCAGGTGAGGATCCGTGCTGGGCGGCCTGTTGCCGAGTCGCCTAGTTGTGTGGTGGGCAGTTCGCGCTACCCACGCAGCAACAAGAGGTGCTTCCTGAAAACAAGCGGGTGTGAGCCGTGTACGGGTACGTACGGTGCCCAAAGCTCGTCCAACCTCGACAAATCCTGCGGCGGTTCTCGACTCTCACGTGTGCGAGTGTGGAAAGCAGTGTTGTGCTACGTTCTAAGCCTAAAACGCGGCTTGCTTTTTTTCTAGTGTGATTTTGTTCACTGCTGTTGATCCCCGCGACCTTTTCGCGTTTGTATGCTCGCAACAGTTGCGCCTCGAGCAGAGGACGGCGACCGCCGTTGGCACGCTGGCGCAGTTGGGTCGCAGGGTTCGCTAGGGCCGCCCGAAGCGACTGACGCGTTTGACGCCTGCGCCTGCAGTTGCACATAGCGCGCCAGGGCGCCGCCTTGGCCACCAGCTGTTCGCTGCGAGGCGACCCAGTCCGCTAATGCGTCCCGGAGACGTCGATAGCTTGGCTTTATGTCATTGAGAGTGAATCGCGTGGGAAGTCGTGGCTATAGTTGTCGACGTCGCAGCCGCGCGAGAGAGTCTCGGATCCGCCCGCGCAAGGCACACCCGCATCCGTTTGCCGCGTTCTGAGCGGGCGGAGCAGCGATGGCGTCGACATGTGATGCACCACGGCGCCGAGGAGTGCCGGTCGTCCGGAGCGTTATGACAACAGCCTGGCAACGGGTACCGCGGACGTTGCCCCAAAGCCTAGGTGCGCTTCGTTTTGGGCGCCGACGAGGCGCGATAACGCCGCACGTCGGGTTGCCGTGCACCTAGCGCGGCTTCATGAGCCCGGGCCGCTTGCGAAGTAAAGATAACGTAGGCATCCCCGGTGGGTCGGCAGAACGCGCTTCTGGTGATAGAAAGCACGAAAGCGAAATGCACAGTGACGCAGCATGTTGCACCGTGCGGGCCGCCCCTGCTTCTCTTTCTCGTGGCGATGTGTATCCCGGAACTGGTTGATTAGTCGTTTCGTGTTTGATTTACGCGCTAAGTGTGCCACAATTTTAATGCCTGATAACTCGCGCTTTCGTATAATTCGTTTTCTGCAAGCACCTCTTTGTTCTATGTGGGGTAGATGTCTGCCATTAGTACTATCCTTACCGTGGTAAACTCTGACAATCGCAATATTTGTTGTTTAGACGAAAATGCCCGTTCAGCCATGATCGCCACTGCCAGTGTGAACTGCTGGTTGCAACAGGTAAAACAGTTGGACATGTATCCGGGGGACTAAAAGTGCTGCCTCTCATAAAGGTGGAACTCTTCACAGTAGCCTAGTAAGGTGCATTTGAAGCCTGGTAGTTTACGTGCAGTACTATGGAATGAAGAATGACAGGATTACTATGCACTGCTGGTAGTTTCGAATATGTATTCCTTAAATGAACACTAAAGTGCAAAGCTACAGCAGATTGGACTGTTAAGGCAATGTTTTAGAATTCTAGACCCATTAATTTGGCAGAACACTGTTCAACAGAATGGAAGTGAAGACTAAAACTACCTCTATTGAATGTAGTGCGCAAGCTAGTGTTGTCTATCTGATGTGTTAAAGGTTTCAATGTATTTTCACAGATCTGCACTGTGCGAGTTCTCTGAACTTCCTACTTTTGAGTGTTTGGTTCTTGCTGAATGTAATTAAATCATTTCTTGCTTTTTTAATGAAACATTTAGCTTGTCTTGAGCAAATACTGTCATAAGCTGCGTCTTCCTCGTGTAGCTGGTGCGGGAAGTTAAAAAGTAGTGTTGCTGAACACCTTTCATTTTGTCATATTTTCTGCTTTAAGCCTCTGTACTCAGTAAAATGGATATTTTTTGGTATTTGAGAAGCGTAGTGTACCAATAAAACAATTTAATATTTATTTTTCGTTTGGAGCATTACTCCATTAGATTAGGTATTTTATTGCCAATATTAAGGTAGATTTTTTCTCCAATTAAAGGGACACTAAACGCAAATAATAATTCAAGCTAAAGTGAGGGATTAGTGCTTGAGAATTTCAGACATCAATATTATCACGAACAAGGCCTTAATGATGGAGAAAGTGAGGTTAATTCAAAACACGATTCGAGACTCCCCCGGGACATTCAAGCAATAAGACGAAATAAAATGCTACTTATTCAGTTTATTTCATTTTTAGAAAAAAGAACCCATTTAACTTGCTTTTAACAATGATGCGGGCGGTTGAAAGGTTTCATTTTCGCTCGACTCTGCGCCACCCACGCTTTCGCGTTTCAGCAGTTCGGTTATCACATAGTACTGCCCTGGTTTTGCTGACTTTAAACTCACACAAACTGCAAGTAGCAGTGAATTCAACTTCCATATTATGTCGCGGGATGCCCGAAGGGTCTACGCCTCTTGACCAAAGAGCAGCTGCAGCGGTAAATCCACCACTTTGTCTTGGCTGGGTGCCGCCGTCTGTCGGGCACCATTTTACTCACTGAAGGCAGCAAAGGGTGGTGATGGCATATGCAACGTCACCACACCCCCAGTTTGGTGGTGGGAGATTTGAATTTGGACCCTTCAGATGCTATTTTCTCGTAAACCAAATCCTTTCTTGGCGCAAAACAGGCGTTGCGAGGTTTCTGAAATGATATTTAAAGAGTCGACGTCAACTTATTATTTGACTTTAGTGTCCCTTTAAGCGGTATTTCTACGATGCTCGTCAAGCATTACAGCAATAATAGAGAGTTTTAGTATAGGGGAAGCAAGCGGCTTGTGTACACAAGAACTAGGGGCGACGGTACTGTGCATGCGCAGACCGCTACGTCTTCTTGCATCCTTGGGTTGTTTGGCCGGCCGAAAACATCGCTGCCCCTAAGTGGTCACGTTACCCGCGTGACTGTTGCGGTGTAGGAGAACTTACGAGCAGCGGGTAGATAATCTAATAAATCTTTCGCCAAGTGTCGACAGACGTCGTTTTTATATGTTTTCGAGAGGTTTAGCGTGTCTGGTATTCGGATAAACGCAGTTGGGGTGTTGGGGCGGAGCTATAAACGGGAGCGTCCTGCATGGTGCATCCACCTGGCGGCGCAAAGCTCAAACTGACAAAAGCAGCTAATATTGCTGTAACCAAGTCTATTCTACTTCGCTGCTGGTGTAAATTTTCGGCACTGGCGTAATTATGTTGCTGCCAAAAATTTATACCCGCAGCAAAGTAAAATACACTTGGTTACTGCAATATGAGCTGTTTTTGTCTGTTTGAGCTTTGCCTCACCAGGTGGCAGCACCATGCAGGACGCTCTAGTTCATGGCTCTGCCCCAACGCCCCAGCCTGCGTTTACCCGATTACCGGACACTGTAAACATCTCTATTAACTGCTTTTAATAAGAATAGTTTCATGTGCTTTACTTCATATGCTTGATTTCATTTTTTAAAGAATGATAACGCAGCAAAGATCAGACGTTCATGGCGCTGCGAGCGCATGCGACCTCACTGCGGCTTGCGTTTGGGGCCGCTAACCTATAACGTGTTTCTGCTTGCGTACGCAAACGCACCCAAGCGCTAGGGGCCCCAACGCCTTGCGTCCCCTACACTAAAACTCTCTAATGAATACACTGCCTTTCAACATTTCTTAAGGCATGTAGCCTTCTGTTAATGGTTGTTGCTGCAGTATTTGCTACATGACAAATCTAACTTACTGTTTTTTACTGCTTTCGTCGTCGCAGCAGTGAGCAACGGCCCAAAGGACATGGTCAAGGATGAAGAGTTTGACTCATGGCGCAACCAGAACCAGCAGCCCCAGCCAGCTGCGCAGCAGCAGACAACTTACCAGCCCCACCTGTCGACATCGAACCTGGGCGAGCCGTACATCCCCAGCTACTATGCGTCCATGTCATTTCCTTACTTGAACCAGGGCCTTGGTGATGGCGCTTGGAGCAATGGTGGTGACCCTGTTGGTTTCTTCGGCTCCTATGGGGGTCAGATGGGCGCGGGTGGCGAACAACCACCGCAGCATTATGTTGACGGTGGTGCTGGAATGTTCAGTCAGAACAGCTTTGCGGGATACGGCCAGGGCTTTGGCTTCTTCCCAGGCAGTGGTGGCGACTACTCGACATGGGGAACAGCAGCGAGTTCTGGGCAGCCGGCGGCAGCGGCGGCGGCCGCAAGCAAGGGTTACCCCGAGGAGTACTATCGTGGCGACTACGACCAGACGGGAATGGACCGAGGGCTTAAGCACCTTGAGCAGGGCTTGAGGTCTTTGGCATTGGGTGGTGACAAGGACTTTGCTGGATCCAAGGAGCCGTATGGCAAGGACCCGAAAAAACTGGGGGGTAGTGACAAGAAGTTGTCGTGGGCCTCCGTAGCAAGTCAGCCGGCCAAACCAAAGGCAGTGAAAAGTAAGAGCCCCCTGCTGCCTGCAGCTGCGCCCAGCAAGCACCCAATGGACATTGGCACTTGGGAGGGGAAGAATGGTGCCAAGCCACGGGGCAGTGCTGTGCCGTGGGCGAGCCAGGCGCCGCCGCCTCCAGAGAACAGCTACACGCACCCTGTGCTGGAAAAGCTGCGACATGAGAACAACTACAACCCCAAGGACTTTGATCTGGAGCCGAAAGGGGCGCGCTTCTTCATCATCAAGAGCTACTCGGAGGATGATATCCACCGATCCATCAAGTACTCCATCTGGTGCTCAACAGAGCATGGTAACAAGCGGCTGGATGCTGCTTACCGCGACGCGCAAGGCCCTGTGCTGCTCTTCTTTAGCGTCAATGGGTCAGGCCACTTTTGTGGCATGGCCGAGATGGTGTCGCCTGTGGACTACACGGCCTCTTCGTCAGTATGGGCGCAGGACAAGTGGAAGGGGCAGTTTCGTGTGCGCTGGGTGTACGTCAAGGACGTGCCCAACTCTCAGCTTCGGCACATACGGCTTGAAAACAACGAGAACAAGCCTGTGACCAACTCGCGGGACACCCAGGAGGTGCCTCCAGAAAAGGGCCGCCAGGTGCTCAAAATACTGCACGGCTTTCGGCACACCACGTCCATCTTTGATGATTTCCTCCATTACGAAAAGCGTCAGGAAGAGGACGAACAGCGAGAGTTTCCCTCGGTTCCTGCAGGTGGACCAGGTCTGACCCCACCTTTTGCCACCGTACTTGATGTGCAGTTTTTTCCTGCTCAGGGCAGTGCGCAGTGTGCTTGCAGATAGGAAGGCTTTATGCTTATTGTCGCTCTAAACAATTCTTGCCCCCTCCTTGCTTATGAAAAAAATGTTTTGTCCCTTTGTCCTCACACTTAAAAAAGTATGTTCTTCCTCTTTTTGTTCTATTCATTATGTTTCGCCCTGTTTGAGCTAAAGTAAATGTCAACATAATCTTCCTGGAGCGTTAGTTTAGATCATTGCTGCTGGGTAGGCCTGTTATGTGAATTCATTTTGCAGTGCTGTCCAAGACTGGATGAAAGGATTGGTTGTTAAAAAACTAGTTATATTCTGCTACTTGCTATCAAATGTCTAAAACATCTTGTTCCACTATCCCCTTATTTGGGTTGAATCTGAAAACAGCTAGCAGAGGCACATGGAATGTTACAACCTTTCAAGCTGCCTACGCAATCCAAGCCTTGTGTAGAATCTCCAAGTTTAATGCTGTTCCTTCTCCTGGCTTCACTTTTGTGGCAGGGCTGCTTGCAGATGCAAGTGCAATGATGCAGTTGACATAATGGCTTTTGGGTAATATATTCTCAAAGGGCAACAAGCTGCCTTAAAACTATTTGCTTTTCTTTTTTTTCTTTCGGTGAATTGTGCTTCTATTAGGTTTTTAGCTTCCAGAAGGAAATTTATGTATTCAAGTAATTGCTTTCTTCGATGCAGAATGGATGGTTTGATTCCTTGACTGGGCCTTGTGTGCTAGGATGTCAAATGGAAAATATTATTGACTTCCTGTTTTGGTAGTTGTGGTAGGTTGGCACTTACAATGTCAACACTAATTGGGCTGAAGCTGTTTGTTACTAATGGAAAGCTTGCTTGATATTAAGCTGTTATTTAAGAACATGAATTTCTTGTCACTGGCAATTAGTGTGTGGTGGATAATTGATGTGTCTGTTCTTGTTGGAATATCATTTGTTTGCTGATCCTGGACTATCATCACCTCAATGCTTACTGCCTCTTGATAACTGGTATAACGCTTAATGCCTGTTATAACGTGTATTACTAATGCTTAAAGGGACCTGAAATGATTTTGACAATTTTATACACACTGGGTTGTTAGGCTTAGTCCTCCTGAACATTAAGTGACACATATAAGTGCTTCGTGTAAGGCATGTAATTTATTATAAGGTTTTAAAAATGTGCATCACTACGGATCGCAGCTGAGCTGCTTTCCCGAGTTCTCAGCTGCCCCATCACTTGCTATGTAGCTGGCGCGCGTAATGTCAGTTGGGTGAGCTATCCGATTGGCTACCCACGTTGCATCATTATGAATGCTTAAAGCATGCTGCTGCATTAAGCTTATTTTTCACACTGTACGTATGCATAGTAATTTGTGTACCCTTAAAGATAATTACACAAATGTAATAAATCTAGGCATTTCTTCAAACCAATAGCCCACTTCCGCCTGGGAATGCATATCTGCTGCTGCAGCTCCTGGCGATAGGGCTGCCAATGAGACGAGTAGTTGCATAAAAATAGGTGCAGCGATCTCTCTTTTTGGCAGCAGGAACATGAATGGTACCAGTGCTGTATTACACTCGTCTTGCGCTGCAGGTGTGCAGGGAATAAACTGCAGCGACTACACGCTGTAGAAGAAGCGAGTGCTGCATGTCATTGTGAACACGAACCTCCTTGGCACACTGGTCACGCGCAGTGTTAAAAAGGCGCTTTCAGCCATAACCGCAGGTTCAACATCTGCCAGAGAGCCAAGTTTTGTATGTAATTTGCCCAGAATGATAACAGAAAAATAACTTGGTAAGTTGAGGTCTGGGAAAAGAAAAAGCATTGCAAAGGAAATTGAATGTGCTTCACAGTGTGTCATAGCATCAATCAAAAAGCTGCCATCTTAGTCAGACTGGTGTAGTAGTACTGTCTCCCTTGCAGGAAGTGTAGGTTGGTTTCCCAGTGGATGGACATTTTTGGGTTTATTTGTTCCTCTGTTAAGCTTCTAGAGTAGAGAAAACATAAATAGCCCATTTTACCACATTCAAGAGTCAGCGGGAGTGTTCTTTTGCCGCTGACTGCTACAAGGAAATTGTACGAGTGTCGTAGAGAGACAGTCGTAAATGTATGTATTAGATATTTTCAACAGAAGTAATACCAGAAACAGATACTTTATAGTTTCTCATCGCACATAAAGCCCGCTGCAGCATCTCTCTTTTTGCTTCATGTAGCATAAAAAAAAGAAAGCCAGCAAACTGTGTGTGTGTAGTGCTGTTGCGTCTCCATCCACTGTGCACATTTCGTCTTTAAATTTTGTTTCGTGTTGTTTAGGCTTAGCAAGAAGAGCTGCATAGAAGAGAGATGTGGGAACACACTTGGTTCAAATCAACCGGAAGTAAACAACACTTGCATCACCACTTGAAGGAGGCGGGACATAGCGATGGCAGCAAGGTGTAAAAGTTTAGGGGAAGTGCCACAGCTTCAGGGGAGGGCAATGCTTAATCACTCGTACCTACGTTATAGCGTGCTGACACAAAATTCTTGTAAGAAATCATTCCTTGAGAGAGACCCTGTGTGTTTAGGTGTGTGACCAAAAATGTTTCAGGGACCCTTTAATACCTGGTAAGTATGGGCTATGTATAGCGTTAAAAGTTAGCCTCATTTTATTACACTTGGGATCGATTGCAAATGCCAAGCTGCAAGCATTGTTTGGTGTGCACTTCTTGCTTTGCATGTGTAAATAGAAGCAGTTGTGAGGCTCTGTTGTATGCAGTGGATTGTATACAGGACAGATGAAGCAAGTTCTTACACGTACACTTTGTGGTAAGCCTAAAGCGGTGAAGCACTGAGCACAAGCATATTGTGCCAGTTGGGGTGCATATAGCAGCCTCTTGAAACTCCGTAGGGCTCGTTGCTGCCCGCTCAGTTAATTGAAGTCCTAGTTAGTGGCAAGCCCATAATCTTGTGCGGTATCATTGCGCAAGTGCTTTTGAGGGTTTAGCTCTACGGCTAGTGCATAAATTGCTTCTTTCAAGTTGCTGAAAGTGTTAATGACTGACTTACCCTTGCAGCAGAGCCAGGATTGCTACCCAATCTTGACCACTTAAAAGCTGCAGAAGTAATGAAGGAAAACAAGGTAGGACGGCACTACTTGCCTTCTGAGCATGCTGCATGTGCATTACATTGTGTTCACGGTTGTTTAATGTGTTCCCTGTGTGTTACAGCAGATGCCCATGCCAACAAGCAACCACCACATGCAGTCGAGGTACCACCACCAGCAGGCGTGGTGAGTGACTTAACCTCCTCTTCCCACTTCGTTTTTTTTTTTTCCTTTGTGTCTGTTGTGGTGTGGGTAGGCACATGCAAAAGATGCATCAGCAGAAGACAAGTAGGCAGATTGTTGAATGGCTGAAGCAAAATAAGACAAAAACAAATGGTATCTGCACTAGCTGTATTGTTCTACCCATTCTGCAATGATTTTCCAGCAATGACATAGCAGTCAACTACACCAATGAGGGAAGAAAGTTGACATGTCCCCCTCAAGCCGTTCAGAGTAAAATGCCTTGAGCCTTGGCTGGTGCACAACTTCTCTTTGACTTAGCCCACTTCCAGATAGTGACAGTACTAAGAAATGAGATAGTTCTGGATAAATGTTCCATAAAGCTGGGGGGCTATTCTGTAAGTGTCCACCTAGTGGTGATGTCAATTTCGACTGATTGGCTAGGGATGCCTGTCTCCTTGTGATGCATACCCCAGACCAGCCAATCAGAATTCCAGCAGGAGACGAAGTGAAACATATCTACTAGGTGGACACTTGCAGAATACTCCCCTGAGCTATGAGCTGGCCAGCATGCTATGCAGACAGACTTACGCAGCCTTGTCACTATGAAGCAATTTAGGCCTAATGATATTGCGGCAGGCTAGGTCAAGTCACCCGGAGAAATTTTGAAATGTGAGCAGTAAAGAGTTCTTCGAGTGTTCGTGTTGCGTTTATTTTCCCTCTAATGTCTAACAAACGCTACCAGGTGTGATCTCATGTTAAGGTTAGTGTTGACTTGACCATGCCACGAATTTTCTTTTCATGCCAGAGGCTCTGCTTCTTGGAAACAGCATGGCCTGAGTGCTGTTGTGTAAGGGCTGAGTAGGTCGTGAAATGTATGACCTCCCCGTCGCCACTTTGCTTCTATAGATTCTAAACATCTGGCATCTTTAGCATG
Source organism: Dermacentor albipictus (assembly GCF_038994185.2). Classification (NCBI taxonomy): domain Eukaryota; kingdom Metazoa; phylum Arthropoda; class Arachnida; order Ixodida; family Ixodidae; genus Dermacentor; species Dermacentor albipictus. The sequence continues at coordinate 113,289,971 of NC_091823.1, forward strand.
TTTCAAGAACAGTAGTATAATTAAATAAAGAGTTTGGCGAAAACTCATCAGGTCGGGATTAGACGGCGTCCGTTTTGCCTTTGACTAGTAGTAGTAGTGGCTACAGCATTGCACTGTTGAAACGTGCACTTTGCGTTGCCTCTCACAGGTGAAGTGGCGTGTGGTGCAAGGCCTTCGGCGGTGTTATTTCCCCCTCCCCGACTGCAAGACTCCCGTTGCCACAGAAACCCCCTTCGTCAACGACTGGAAAGCGCCACCGTGACACTCCCTGTGCGCCGAGGCTTTCGACGTCAGCGGTGACAGCGTGCCCCATTCTTTGTGGTTCTGCTGTGTGTGTGCGTGTGCAATTTGTGTGCGCGTGCACCTCGCGTGATGTGTGCCCTCCGCTGAGGCAAGGACCACGGGCCTCTCTAGTTTTCTCCTGTAAACCCCACAAAGTGCTTATCCTTCCCATTGCCCTCTTTTTCTCATTTCCGTGCTGCACAGCTGCTAACCGACAGTGGATAACTTTTTTTCGGGGTGGGGCGGGAAGTACTGCTGTCACGGTTTCCTGCCAAAGTTAAAAGAGGATAAGGGAGGTGCTTCTTGGCACATTCGGTAATGTTGGGCTGAGTTGCCGGAGATGGATGTGTAGCATACTGGAGCTTCTTACCACTGGTTTTCTAGGTTTATTTGCCACCACCAAGTTTTCGAAGGCTTGGCATGGTGGTTTCTCCTGCCTGTCCCCTGAGCTTTTAATCCCCTCTTGCCGCTTGCCAATGTATTCTTGCTCTCTTTCTATCTCTCATCTGGCTTGTGCGCATGGATTTTGGTCCCCCATCTGTTTCTCTCTCTTTCTCTACCTCACTGGTTCTCAAACTCTTCTCATGTGGTTGTTAATGCAGCGCAAAGCAAAAAAAAGAAAAAGAAAAAAAGTGGTAACAGTGGGCAAAGCGGTAACAAAAAAAAAAGGTGGTGGGACACACATGGACCTCTAGGTTATTTTTTTTTTTCCTTCCTGCTTTTCTTGTGTCATTTGTTTCCTTGTTCGTAGGATTGGAGGCCAGTGGACGAACTTTGCACAGCCTCCCGGACCTCCCCTTGTTGTTTTGTGGGAAAATGCTAGTGACCACAAATTGTTATCAGTCAGCGGGTTTACCGAAAGGAAGAGACTTAAAAAAAAAAAAAAAGAACCTGAACTGGCACCATTGGATGGACTTCTTTGTGTTTGTTTTGACTTGTCAGAATTCGGGACTCCTAGGACTTGTAAAAGAAAAAAATGCAGAAAACAATGGACTCAAAACACTGGACTTGATGACCAACGACAGACTGGACGCACCGCCGCGAGACAGCAAACGCGCAGTGTTTCGGAATGTATGTGGCCTGTGCGTGCTCGGACAGCGTGGACTTGCTTCAAGGACTTGTGCTGCTGCTTCGTGGGTCGGGGGGTTGAAAGATGGTTCGTCAAGTGACTAGTTGTATCTATTTCTGGACTGAACTTCTAATTTGTTTACTTTTTTTTTTCTTGGTCAGGTAAAACTGAACCCAATTGTTGGACTTGATTGACTTTGAGGGCAATGTGGATGCCACTAGAAATGCATACCTGCATGTATTTTTTTTTTCTCTTTCTCTCTTTCTAGGGAGGCTGATGGATTTTTGCATTGAAATGCTTAGCAGTATATACATATATTGTGGCCCACCTTTGGCAATTGTGAGTTACTAAAACAAAGAGAAAAGGCATTGACAGTGCAGATGATTGTGTGGACCTGCTTTTTTTTTTCTTGGAATACAATTATAGTGCATTCTGTAGCTGTTTGAAGGATGCCCGCTGGAGCACTCCATTGCAAGAATTAAAGAAAAATAATGTGAAATTGCATTTCAGACCGATTGGGAAATGGGAGGTGTGGTATACTTGCAGGAAGCTGCTGCGCTCGTTACTTGTGTGAGGTCTATGGCATCCTTTTGTTGTTGTTAACTTCGCCAATAAACACTGAGCACAATGAAATACACCGAAGAAAAGGAAGTATGCGTAACTCATGCTGGCAGTTTGGTGATGCTTTGCCTCCTCGCAAATGTGTGGTGAGCAGTCGCCAACGCATGCCTCTGCGACTGCTTTGTGATCAACCCTGCTGCATGCCCGTGGAGGTGCTTCTCCTCCAAGCTGCTGGGATACTATCCACATCAGTGAACGCATTTCAGTCGCTCCGCTGTGTGCGGTTGCTGTGATGTTGCCAACATAGGGCTGTCACGCACCTTTGCAAACATTGTTTGCACTTATTGGTGGTCTATCACTCAGGCTAATGGTTACTGTCATAACAGAGCAGCGAGGTCATCACCTGTACTTTGTAGACGTCATTTATAACCAACTACAAGAACAGGAAGGATAGGCTGCTGCACTATAATGTTGCAGACTCAGATTCCTTACATGTTGATTCAGTGCATCATTGCTAGCTGTATTTCTGAATGGCACTGTCGGTAGTGCTCGTCGCCCAGCAATGACGAGTCGAGCGAAAACTGCGCAGTGTTGTGAAAGGTAAGGCACGTTGCAGAAAAATAGAAGAATCGGGGCATTGGTTAACAGCGTGGCATATATGCAAGTCACTGACCGCATGCTTTTTTGTAATTGACTTCAGGACACGTGTGAGCGCAAAAGATGCTATTTATGTAAGAAACGTTATTGATGAGCGGGCATTGATGTGCAAGCGCTCCATGGGCAAACTTTCACAGCATTGTGCAGATTTAGTAACTTGCTTACTATGCTATGAAATAACTCTGGTATGCAGTGGTATTCAAAGTTAGGAACCACTTAACTCTGTGCAGGTTGTGCAGTTGCCGCCGAGTAGTTTGCCAATATTTCACATTAAAGGAACACTAAAGGAAACTCGATTATAATTGTGCAGTAACAGGTAGGTTAGTTGAAGAGAAAATAAAGGGCAAAGTTAAATTTTACGCCGAAACCTGCTCGACGGTATGTCAGTGTGTCGGCATGGATTTCAAAGAATTTAGTGTTTGAGTCGTTGCTCAGTACAAGTTATTAAAACTTGCTAAATTCTAAATTTTGCGCTTTTATATACAACATGGTTCTTTACCGATAATTTAACTAGGCCCAAGCAGATGCTGTGGTGCCAGAACCTCACGGTGGCAGTACCACCGACGTTTCGTTTTTACGTCTACATTACCAAGCCTCCCCTTTTAGGGAAGTGCCCTTTTTGTTATAGTAAAAGGGTAATTAACAACCCTCTAATTAGTTTTTTCTTGCGTCTTTCTCTGACAAAATTAACACAATGGTTTATTTTTACTTAAGCAGAAGGGAAAAATATGTGGTTAATGAAAAATGCACTCGTGGTATCCAAGGGGCATAAATTGTAAAGGGGCAGCTAAAGGCTGATGTTGCCGGCACGTCTGGTGGCAGCTGGCGAAGGGTGTGCCACTGGCATGGCAGGATAAGAATATGGAAATGTACCATCACATCACTAATGCTAAAAGGGTTAAAAGTGAGGTCGCGTGTCATTGCAGCAATTTCATATGCTCATTCTTGCAGTGTTAACCATGCTTCGAAGAACGCAAACTTGTAGCACATTGGCTGTTGCTGTAAGATCACTTGGCAATGTCGGTGGTTCAGTTTGCGAACTTCTCCCTAATTTGCACGGTTTGAACTCTTGCTTAATTGTGACAGCAACAGGTGCCCTAGTAAAATCTAGTTCAAGCAAGTAAAGCTGTCTGGCACACTCTGTTGACAGTGCAAAGTTATGCACATTGACGGTATGTTAGTGAGTGATGTGCCACTTTTATAACAAGAAGAAAGGTCAAAATGAACCGGCAAAGGCATGTCGTGACTGATGTAGGTGCCGATCCACGATGAAACAAGGTCAACGGAAGTTCACCAGTGATGATCTCTTAAAAGCTGAAAAAGTGAAGAAGTCGACTCGTGAAAATGTGTTTCGAAAAAGTTGCGCGAGAAGTCTCGCTGAAAAGTTTCCACGTATAAGTACTTCAAGTCACATGATTGCTTGCTAAGCTGTTGAACTTCAAATTATTTCATGATGATGTTCTTTAGCACTTGATTTTTCATTCCTTGCAATCATCCCCCAATAATCTGGTATTTTAGTTCGTACTAAATGCATTCTAATGACATCTCAATCGTGGCCAATCCGCCATAGTCTGAGCCATGAGCTGAGGGACAACAAAAAATTGCAGGTGTTCTCTGGGTAATACAAGCAAAGTCAGCGGTTTGTAGGGTGACATGTCCACCATTGATGTTCTCAAACAAACAAGAATTAATGGGCATAAGCATTCAACATTAGCTGTGAGTGCAGCAAAAAAAAAAAAAAAATGTGTATATTCATTATGATGCTGTAAGGATGGCAGGTAGATCAATCGTGTTTTAGTCAAATGTGATAATTGTAGAGGTAGGATGCAGATATGCCACCACATACCTCGTGTACCTTGCCTGAATTGCACCATTCGTACTGGAATGCTGTCATTGCTAATGTACCATACATTTGTACATAGCACCATGAATCCTAGGCAAAGGTGCCAAGTATACGGCTGCAGAAAGTCTCATCTTTTTGTATTTTGCTGTACATGTAACCTTGAAGATGCATCAACACACCAGCTGGACAGTTTAAAACGGAGTGTTTTGTCATTTTCCTTGAGTCTCTTGCTTACTTTTATTTGTGTGGTGCACTGATTTGCCTATATGTTGGTTTAGCATGGAAATATGCGCTTGTTTTTGGGCTAAGTTAAACCCCTTGTTGACAGGCTTTCTGCTGGCAGAAAATGCCATGAAAAGGTTGGGCTGGTTGGATAGTAAATATATATATATATATATATATGCTTGAATGGTGGTTCTGGGCCCCTTTAAAGTAGTTTTTATTTACAGACAACTGCTGCTGTGCCCCTGAAGCAGAGGTGGCGGGAAGCGCAAGAGGGGAGCCTGGTTACAGTACACACTTCACACACGTGTACCTTTTGGCAGTGGCAATGCCGTATGTCAATACACATTGCTTTAAGGCTAATCGCACTAACGTTGACTGTCGTCAGTTTATATATAGGGGTGTGCAAATAATGATTTTTGAGACCGAATTGATTACGACTCAAATAGTGCATAAGTGAATTGAATCAAATATCAAATACCTTTTGAATAATTTTCTAATAATGAACAGCCGCTATCAAAGTTAATGTAAAACAATGTTCACATGCCAGTATTCTTAAAGTTCGCAAGCATATCACGTTGTCAAGCTGTCATTAAAAGCACAGATAGAACATTCGAAGCAAATGAGTAGCGTCTTCACATGCACAAGGCTCTTAGTGTGAATGATCGCTGTACAGCTGTAAAGTATGGCTACCTAAATATGGCGTAGCCTGCTCCGCTGGATAAGTTCTCATGTTTTACGTCTATACTCGTGGGGGTGAAAATTTACCATGCATTTGCTCCAATTCTATGCTTATTTGGGCACAGTTGATGTTTCGAAATATTTGAAAAATATTCAAAAATATTTGAATTTATGAATAGAGACTATTCGATTTTAAGACCAAACTAATTAGAATACTATTCAATTCGTTAGTAAAATATTTGAATAGTTGCACACCTCTAGCTTTATATTGAAACATGTTTCAAACATTCTGGCACTTCCCATTTCACGATGAAGGTTGACGTTAATGTGATTACTATTGAAGCAATAAAGTGACACACTGAATTGCCACTGCTGAAGTGCGTCATATACGAGGTGTGTCGTGGCCAGACAGAGTCGAAATTTTATCTTCGAGCTCCTGCTGCTGCTCGCGGCCAGTTTAGCCAATCTACACTTAGTACAGCTAAGCAGAATTTCGTAGATTAGTTCTGGGGCGCAGCAGATTAATGTGATGATGTGTAATGCTAATTGCATTAATGGTGACACTCGTTTTCCTCTTCTAGCGCCCACTGCTGCCTGCAGGTCCAAGTTGTCATAGAGGTTTGTTACTTGTCTAGTGACGGGTTGATTGGTCCGACGATTGGTTTTGAACCTGGTTCCCCCAGCACAGCAGGTGGAAAATGATCAGCTCAAGACAAATATACATGCAGATAGACATACTGCAAACTGGGTGAAGTTTCCAAAGAATGCTAATCGCATAAAAAAAAAATTGGCAGTTCTGCCTGAATGGTGGTTCTGGGCCCCTTTAGAGTAGTTTTTTTTATACCACCTCAGTTGTAACACTACATGGAGGCGACACGATGCGACGCAGCACGTGACAGTCCCCTAAAGTAGAGGTGGAGGGAAGCACGAGAGAGGAGCCTAGCTGCAGTACACGCCTCATGCACGACGAGTACGTTTGCTTTCAGGCCAATCGCGTTAACATCGACTGTTATGCTAAGATGGTTTCTGCCTAAATGTTTTTATGCGTCCTTTTGGCTTCATCGTCAAGAACACTGCGCGTCTCTGGAGCATCTGGAGGCATTTTCCTCCACGCGCGGGCGGCGCATGCGCCATGATAGCAAGGCAGCACGACGGCGTGCCGTCTGTCAAGACACGGCCGAGTGAAAAACACAGATGCCCCGACTAGTTGTCGTCAAGGGCGAGTGTCCCACTTCGCGTTGGTAAGTGCGAAGCGGCGTTCTGGAGCATAGCACAGGCATCAGTGGTATGACAGTGGTCCGAACCGCCGGCGCTCCTCTTACGTTATCGCCAGGGTCCGCCGATATTGAACGGTGAATGACATGAAATGAATCGAGCGAACGGTGTCACGTGGAAATAAAGAATGACGCAATGACTAGCCAAAACGACATCCACTATTAGATGGCGCCTCATGCCGGTCTTGCCATAGGGGACCCTTTTTTCCCCCCTCCTTTCAGGTCACTTTACTTATCCATGTTTCTATTTTCTTTCTCACTCTCTCTTATTTTATTCATTAAAAATGGCTGCCGGCACCCTCGACTTACATCGCCTGAGCTGGGACGGTCTGTATTGGCGCTACCACTCTCTCAGTTTTGTTCACTAGCGTTTTCCACCGCATTTGAACTTGAAGGAGGCTGGCTAGAAAATACTGTGGTCATTTAATGCTTAATAGCTATTAAGTTCGGCAAAATTATGGGCTGCGCTCTGCCGCAAAGCCCGACGCATGTGCCGGAAAAACGTTCTCGCGTGTTTCCTTTTCCTGGTACCGCGCTGTTGCCTGGCGAATATAGTTACATAACATGGAAAATGTCGCTTGAAACGTCGCCTAAAAATTTTCACTGCGTCAGGGCTATAGCGCAACTGGCTTTTCCGGACGTTCGTGAATTAAGTAGAAGCTGCCGCAGGTTTCGGCTTGCTTGATTTGTATTTTGTGACCTAGCAGATCGAATCGCGTTAGCGCAAACTGTCCGATGTTAAAGCGCAAGTTAACGTCTTTCGCCCTTTTCGCAGATGAGGTGGATAGTAAGTACAAGACGACGCACGCAAGCGTTGCTTGCAATGCACACGTTTCTGACTGTAGGGCGTCATTCTTTACAGATGCACGGGAAACACTGCGGCAGTGGAGAGAAGAGAACGACAGGAGGTCGGAAGAGACGGTCGAGTTGTGGCACAGCGTGATCGCCAAGAATATTAAAAAGCTGGGTGACGAAAGTAAGTCGGAGCTGCGAAAGATCGAGTGGTTGTTGTAAGCACGCATATGGCCACTAATTGATGCTGCTTGCCTCACTGTCGGTCGTGTGTCCGTTCCAGAATGGGTTGTCTACGAACAAGTGTGCATAGCAGCGTTAGATTGCCACGAAATGGCCCTCGCAAAGGTGGGAAACGCATTCTCGACGGCCCAAGCCTTGTATGTTGCGCTCGGGATTGATAATAAACCTTGAATTTTTTGCAGGAGTGTTTGAACAAATTGGACGAAGAGTTTCCTGGGAGTTTACGAGTGAAGAAGCTGGAAGCGATGCAGTTGGAAGCACTTGAAAAGTAAGTGCCTCCGGGAATTTTAATGTCCTTGTGTTTTTCTGATTCTTGAGAAACAAACCAAACAGCCTTGCGGCTGCAACCATAAAGCATACGTCTTCTTCCAAGCATCTGGGAGACATGCGACTGTAGTATGCCCTCAGGACATTAGAAGAACCGATCAGTTCTTTCCGACACATTTAATAGAAATCGGCATTCCCACAAGTATGGCAGGTGGTCTATCATTGGTTTATGTCTGCAGCTCAACTCCAGGAAACCAAGAGCAAACGGAGCTGTTGCCTTGCTTTTTGCATATGAATGAGGCAGATGTTTTTCCAGTACTGAACCGTAAACTACAACTACAGGAGGCATGAGTAAACTATCTGTAAGCATTATACGTATGAAGAGGAATATTTGTCTACCAGCCGTCAGTAGCTGAAGTTACACAGGAAACCGATACAGGTAGCTTTGACTAGTATCAGGCTAGTGACAAATTTCCCCTTTCATGTTTCTTCCTCCACATTGCAAATTTCTGCAGAACTGACGAACCATTATTAACTAATGCAGCACACATATGTTGTAAGAAGGGCTGCCTATCTGGGTGCTGCAATTAGAAGTAGATAGAAGTAGAAGAAAGGGGGCACACATATATATTGTAATGGCAATTTCATTATTACTCCATTGTGTTGTTTACTTGCGGAACAAACTTAATTAGTACCATGCATCTACTGACCTTGCAGTGGCTGTTATGTTCATGGTGCTTCAATAATTGTGAGCAATCACTACAAGCTCCTATGAAACCACACTTTTGCAGGAATGTGTGTAGCTGTAGAAAATTTTTTGAAATTGGGCCTAATTTCCAGAAAATGCGTTCTGCACATGCAGCAGCAAGTACTGCTGCATATGAGAAATGGTTCATGTTGTCAACAGATAATTCCTGCATACCACTGACCCATCATTCTTTGCGGAACATATTGTAAAGGGCAATTTCTTTTGAGGCAAAGAAATTAAAAACAAAAAAAATGGAAAGGTGTGTTCTTGCATATAAGTTTTAGATTTAGTTATTTATGTATTTGCAGTCATTCAAACAGCAGTATATAAGGGGTTAAGGCATTTTACATGGGAGGAACAACATAAGGGCAAAAAAAAATCAATAAAAATAAATGACAACAAAGTATGCAAAAGATAGGGAACAGTTGCACAACAAAACTTAAACAATATATATACAAAAATACTACAATGACATAACTAAATATGAGCAGAAATATGAGAAGACACATGAGATTGCCTATCAGCATAATGTGCAGCTCAGGTGTCAGCATCTCATCAGCATGAAGTGCCTTTGTGCAGTCCACTGGACCTTAAACAAACAATCTTTGTATTAACGTTGTTGACTAGCCATAATAAAAGCCACAATATAGAAATGCTAGTAGTGAAAGACTGCAAGAGTTTCATTGGTTTAAATAACTTTCTTTACAGCACAGATTTTACCTTCATAATGCCAATGACTGGCAGCAGAAACAAGTCATTCAGATTGTGTAGTTTTTCTGCATATCTTATGTCTTGTGTCTGTGAATCAAAACAACCAATGAAACGGTCAGTATGTAGTGTAAAGCTTGTGGTCAGCCCAGCCAAGTGCCCTAATTGTGTTATACTTGCCAAATCTCCTGCATTTTCCATGACGTTCACAAATTTAAGCTTGTTCTACAGTTTTACTAATGTTGCGTCAGGCTTTGCAAGAAAGTCTGTTCACGAAAAAGGTTTAAAGGCGTCGGAATAATGGTGCAGCACAATGATGCAACAAAATGCATGCAAGAAACAGATATTGGGTGGTACTTGCGCTGCCTTCTTGTGGCACCGTCAGATGCTAGTATACCAGAGGGTTACATGTTTCGAGCAAGTTTATTCAGACAAGTTGCTGAAGCAGGTGAGATCGGCAGCAGCATTGTTGCCTGAAAATTAATCACTGTTATAGCACATATAAACAGTATGTTGCTTGTCAGTCTCAGGTAAGTTTTCTTCTGCTTGTCTATGTCTAAAGGTAAATCATCATTAATGTAGTGCTTATGTACCGCTAAAAAAAGTATGCTCTCGGTGGTAAAAAGAAAAAAAGTGTTTGCTATTACTGCCTCCCTTTGCTGTGTCTGCAGGATTCTCACGAATTTGAAAGTTCACAGGTTGGTAGGAATGTAACTGTCATGAAGCTCTAGCTCGTACTTTTTGGGCAAAGCTGCTGCAACCCTCTTGGTTCTTTTGGCTTGACGCAGGTACGACGAGGCATTTGAACAGTATGATGCACTGCTGGCTCAGGATGAGGCAAACTCTGCAGTGCACAAGCGACGCGTGGCAGTGCTGCTATCACAGCAGATGGTTGGGGAAGCGGTGCGTGAGCTGAGCGACTACTTGCGCCGCTTCATGGGTGACCAGGAGGCCTGGCTGCAGCTGTGTGGGCTGTATCTACGAGAGCAGGACCTTGCCCGTGCTGCCTTCTGCCTCGAGGAGCTTATCCTTTGCAATCCGCACAACCACCTCTACTACCAGCGCTATGCAGAGGTACACCTGCTTTGCTTACAGCTAAGGATTGTGAAGTTTCATGCAAATCGTGACTACCCAGCGTGGTGACTTGGTGGCTATGGTATTGTGCTGCTAACCATGGGATCGAATCCCGGCTACAGCGACTGCATTTTGATGGTGGTGAAATGCAAAAACGGCCGTGCACCGTGCATTGGGTGCATGTTAAAGAACCCCAGGTGGTCAAAATTAACCCGGAGTCCTCCACTGCGGTGTGCCTCATAATCAGATTGTGGTTTTGCACGTAAAATTCCACAATCTCATTTTTTTTAAATACAAATCTTGACTGTTTCAGTTTGTTGGTATGGCATTATTAGAGAATGGGTTGTTTGGCGGGAAAGACGGAAAGATGTGCAAAACTGAGCACGCTGTCTTGTGTATCCTTTCGTCTTTCTTGTGCCCTTGCTCTAAGCAAAAATTTTTCACACAAACTTACCAAAGGGAACTTCGGGATACAATCATGATTGGAATGTTGCAGATTGGAAGCAAATTGGCATTTTGTTGACTTAAGCATCATACAATAAGATAGATTCAGTTACCTGGCATTGTGAGCCAAGATTGCATTCCCTTCCATTCACCCCTTGTCTTTTCGTAGCTTGAAGGGCTTTTACATTGTTTCCACAAAGTTGCACCGTACTGCATGATTGTTTCAATCATGTAGATTGTTTGACATTACAATCTCGCGATAGTGGGATGGTGGCACTATCAGTGTTGACCACTGTTATTATGCAGAGGAGCAGAGTTTACATGCAAAAATTCATGGCTTTGTGATTCTGTGGTGATTTACAGATTGTGAAGTATTGGCAGCGACAAATTTTTCTCAGGGAGCGTAATATTGAATTTCCTAGCTGCAAATTATTTGTGGTTGTTTTGCCGGAAAGCACACAAGCCCAATTTTGTTACTGTACTTTTCCAGCACCATTATTTTTAGTTCTTGCCATCAGCCTGCACGTGCCATTGTGGGTTGTTTTTGATGGTATAGGTCACTTGATGCAATTATTGTTGCTGTGCATACCCGTCACACATCATTTTTGTCAGGATGGACCACTCGGCACAAGGGACAGAAAGAAAAAAGAAGACATTGCTACAAAACATAGCATTCTAATCTGATGAGAAATAACCTCTCATTGATTGGCCGCTAATGTTTCAGACACATTTGAAGTTATTGAAACTGCTGCATGATGATGGGGGTGAAGTCTGAGCTTCAAATCGGTCTGTTCCTTTTCCCCACAGATTCAGTACACAATAGGCAACATGGAAACAATGGAGCTGGCAAGGTCGTACTTTGCACAAGCAGTCAAGCTGAATCCAAACAACATTCGAGCACTCTACGGACTATTCTTGGTAACGTGTCATTTTTATATTTGCTTTAATTATGTGAATATTAATTGGCTATGCTACATTCTTGGAAGCATGAGTGGATACAGTTGCAGCTATGCGTTAAACACTGCAAAAAGGACATGTTTAATTCCAAAAATGCGGATCTAAGCAAGTCGAAGCTAGTGAGTCAGTCAGAAGCCCTAGCTCTGTATATTCTTACTTTAACAGCAAAACCATTGCTTTCATCTTACAATTCATTTTTATCTTGTAGGAAAAAATTTCTCACATAGACATCCTTATAATTAAATGAGGGTTAGTGTTTATCACAAAGTATGGACAGCTGGGCTAGTTGGTTGTGACTAGCATTATGAAACATCGTTCCAGCGTTCGTGTACCAGCGTTCGTGTTGTCTTTCTCTTCTCCTCCATGTTCAATTGTTCACTGGAACAATTTATCTATCAGATATCTTGCCAAATGTAAACTATAAGGTTTGGCTCCAAGTTGCATATTCACAAGTTCTGATAAAATATTTGCGTATTATTCATGTGCAGAAGTAAGACAGTGTTTAAAGGAGCGCTGAAACACTTTTTGAACATAGTGTTACGTTAAGAAAACATTGCCAATCCGTTGTAGAGGCTGCTGTGAACATGTGAACCAAATATTTCTGCACTGCATGCAGCAGGGAATTTACAATCTCGTGTCAAACACAGTGAAAAATCGCTTGCTCTCATTTCTGCAATGTTGTCATGCAGCACCATTACAAGCAGCTGGGGCCACCGATGCTATTGGCTAATTTCCTGATCGTGAGAATGTTCTCAGCCATATATAATTGCTAATTTTGAGTTAATTGAATGAAACTCTATATGTCTGTATCTCAAAAATAGAGAAAAATCATGTCATCTTTGCACTGCTGGTCTATGCACGATAATAATGCATAGCTGCGTGTTCTGCATGTGGCCTCCGAGATAGCAGCAGTGTGCTGCATAATGTAGTGCACCGCGGCCACCACGGGGTGCCGTGACGAGCCCTTTCAGCGCTGTGACACTCAACTTTGGGGCAGAGGTTTGCCCACTTGGCTTCCCCGCTGTGTAGCTTCAGTGTGCTAGTGGAGACTAAGAGAGAGAAAGAAGACTAGGTATCAGTGCGATAACTCAACCTATAGTTGAAGGATTGTTGATCAATACACTCTTCAGACAGAGCTTAACAACGTACTAAATTGGTGTAATAACTGGCTAATGTCCCTCAATTCTAGTAAATGTAAACTCATGTCCTTCACTCGTCGTCACAATCCATATCTCTTTCATTATTTAATTTCTAACACACAGATTGAGCAAGTACAATCATATAAATATCTAGGAATCACCCTCTCTTCTAATCTATCATGGCAGGTTCATGTCGGTAACATCATTTAAGCATCAAACAAAACACTCGGTTTTCTAAAACGTCACCTTCGTCTTGCCCCACCACATGTTAAATTGCTCGCGTATAAATCACTTATAAGACCCAAATTAGAATAGGCATCCCCCATCTGGAGCCCACATCAAGCATATCTAATCACCACATTGGAAGCTGTGCAGAATCGTGCTGCCCGATTCATTCATTCCTCATACTCATATGACGTCAGTGTTTCATCCTTGAAAGCTACATCCGGACTGCCACCCCTCTCTTTTCGTCGTCGCATTGCTAGCCTCACCCTTTATCACAAATTCTTTTATTCTCCTCTCAATCAAGCACCGTATATCGCTGCCGCATCACGCATATCTCACCGCACCAGTCATCCCCTTCAAGTTGCCCGCCCGCTATCACGTACCACTACGTTTTCAGCTTCGTTATTTCTTCGAGCAGCCACGGACTGGAACGGCCTACCCCATGACATCGTCGCCATCGCTTCAACACCTGCTTTTCAAGAACGCGTAACAGATCACCTTCAATGTTAAATCACAATCGCTGTTTGTTTTCCTCACTACAAATGTAATCCCACCCCTTATGTAACACCCCCTGAAATGAGGGCCTTTAAGGAATAAAACTGAACTGAACTGAACTGAAGGATTACAAAAATTTTTGCAGCATGAGATTCGTGAGATGACATCCGTCAGTAGTGATGCCATTCTATGATTAGTTAAAAAGGTGTTTCAGGGCCCCTTTAACTTTTTGACTGGAATTCCTGTTCACAATATCATTCTTTGTTGCTTGCACTGTAGTACTGGGGAGGTATTCTGTAAGAGTCAACCTAGTGGACATCTCCACTTCGTCTTCTGCTGGAGTGCTGATTGTCTGTGGTGCCTTGTGGCTGCGGACGTGCAGCCCAGCCCAGCCAATCAGAACTTCAACAGCAGACAAAATACACAAGCCCACTAGGTGGACTCTAGCAAAAAAACTCCCCTGCTCCAGAATAATGCACCTAAAGAAGTGGCAGCAATGTTAGAGAGGTAATAGGAGTTTGAAACGAGAACTAAGGTCTTTCTGTGCATGAATGTGTTGTAACATTAAGTTTGAATGTAGCTTTGCTTTGCATACATTAGTGAGGTTTTGAGTGACTTGGAGTGATTTTGGGTATAAATTTAGTGATGTCACATTGAGCTAAGTGGCAATGTGCTTGCGCTTCACAGGCTGCCAGTCACATTGGCTCTCACCCCAAGAGTTCTGTACAGAAGAAAAAGGACAACCAGCGATACGCAGCTTGGGCATCTCAACAAATCACAAAAAAGTACCAAGTAAGTAGAAAAAGCCGTGAAGCTTTTTTGCAGCTTTTCTTCTCATCTTGTTTGCACAGTGCCTTGTGTCTCTGGCGTGGATGTTAAATGCAGTATGTGGTTGTACTGGTTGCAACAAATTGCTGTAACAGACTGTGTGAAGTTGTACTTGTAGGTTGTGTAGCAACATCAACCTTGGTGCTTGTTACTCAGTTAAAGGCCTATGACAACAAAATATAACTTTGGCAAGATGGTTGTAAATGAGCAGTACATCATATCGAAGCAATTCTGGCAAAGCTGGAGGGTGGATAACTGTATAATTCATCAGCAGCCTTATCAGACTGTGACGACGCTATCAGCGCCATTAGCGGAGAGCGAATGCTTCATCTGCCTCTCGCTCCAACGGGTCACCGAACCTTGACATTACTCAACCTTGAATACTAAACGCGTGGGAAGACAGCTTACATGATGCCACGCTGTCTTGGCATGCGCACTCTTTGCACATGTGGCAGATTACCTCTAATGCAGGGTGAGCAGCTGCGTACATGCTCAGCCGCGCTTTCAGCCATGCGCAGCCACAGCCGAGACAAATGTGCACCAAAAATTGAGACGGTTGCCAACTTACACCCTCGACTCGGTCCCCTTGGACACGCTTGATCACATTGTCGCAAGCTTGCTCCCCTCCCCCTCTTTATCTTTGCTTGCGTGGGGAGGCGGCACTCGCGCATGACGCCAGTATCTTTCTTTCTCACCCTGGCGCACTTTCACTCGCACCTAAACCACTAAGTGCGAAGGACGCGATAGGATCATATCGCACTTGGACTTTATACAGAACATGATGCGGCTTCACTTCGGCGGTTATTCTTGTCGCGCCGTGTGCGATTTGAGGGGTGCATTTGCAAGTAGCCTCTTGTAATTAAATCATTTCACCATCTGCATCCACGGAAGTACCCATTTATTGTCTCGGCATTCCTTTGCTGCGGAAGCGAAATTTCGTTATATTGAAACCGTATACAAACGCATTATGTTGTGTTGAGGTATTAGTTACATGGTGTTTATCAACAAGATGTGAAAAGTTGAATACTTTGTTATATTGAGAATTTCGTTATATTGAAATTCGTTACATCGTTACAACTGTATAAGGAAAGTGTTCATATTTGTGCGCTATATTTTTCTGTGCTGTTTTGTAGCTTTGAGAAGCCACTTATAATTGAGAAAATGGCGCAAATTGTGCAATACCCTAATGAACTTGCAGGAAAATAGAACAGAACTTAAAGAAATGGCGCAGGAGATGAAATTAACGATTCAGCAGCAGCAACAAAAAATTATTGACTTGGAGGACTAACAACGCCGAAACAATTTAGTCGTATTTGCAATCACAGAAAACGCGAGCGAGACTTCAGATGAACTTAAACAAAAGTTCTGTGTGATGTTTTCGAAAAGCGACTCGATGTGAAGGTTAGCTCTGTAGAAAGAATCCACAGACTCGGCAAGAAAAACAGGAACAGAACACAAGCAGTGATAATAAAATTTTTTGACTATAACGAAAAGATGGCAGTACTAAAGAATTGCAAGAAGCTAAAGGGAAAAAAAAAATTTCTGTATCGAATGATTACTCACAAGCAATGTCGCAAAAACGCAGAAATTTGTGGGCGAGCACAAAAATTGAAAGGGAAAGAGGGGTAAAGGTACGGCTCGTGCGCGATAGGGCTTTTATTGATAACGAGGCGTTTGCATGGGACAATGAGAGAGGGTGCAGAGTGAAACTTGACCGGCAGCATGCATGTGAAGACGAGTCTGCTTTACGTTACAAAGCAGATAGAGATAATTTTATCCTGATCAATGTAAATGCGCAAACCCTAGCCAATAAAACAGTTGAGCTTGAGCACCTTCTGATGCAGCACAATCGTCATGTTGCCGTCATGGAGACTTGGTTGCGCGCCGAAATTGCTGATTCTGAAATAGTTCCCCCTGGTTATGGGATTATCCGGAAAGATCGTGACACGCAGGGCGGTGGTGTGGCTATCATCTTTAAAGAAGGAATTGATGTCGTACGATTGAAAGAGTGTCCTGAAAGCGAAAATGTTTGGTGCAAGCTTAAACTCAATGGAAATTTCTGCGTACTTGGAGCGATACATAGACCCCCAAATGCCCCTCTAACATTTTTCAAATCAATCCAAGACTACCTGTGCTGTAATGTACCTGCCAGCGCGCGCCTGATAATTGCGGGAGACTTTAATCTTCCGGGTATACAATGGCACAGTCTCGAAAGTGCTTCTTCCGAAGTTACAAACTGTGACACCATGTTGGACCTCGCATTTAATCAAAACTTAACACAAGTTGTGAAGGAGATAACTTGAAGTGGACCCACGAGAGAAACATTGCTAGACTTGGTGTTCGTAAATGAAAAAATACATGAATATGAGGTGAATATTGAAGGACTTTTAGACCACAAACTTGTTATACTTTGCGTAAAAAATGGTCTACCATGTAAAAATAAGAAGACGAAACAAATCCTCATTAGAGATTTCAACAAGGCTGACGACAACAGCATTTTGGACTACTTAGAAAAGCAGCTGTACTTATTCGATGGATCGGATGACGTTGATATGTTGTGGACGAAATTTAAAAGAATAATCAAGTATTGTGTAGAAAAATTTGTGCCTCAACGGAAAAAAACAGCCAGAAAGCGTAACCCATGGGCTAATTGGGAAATAATTCAGTTATAATGCAAATTGAAACGAATGAAAGGAAACAACCCAAGAAAACAACATGACATTTCACAAGAAATATTTTCTGAGATCTTACCTTCTTTTATGAAATGTTCACCACAACGTTTCTGGCATCATATCGCTCCGACGAAAGACAGCATTCAGTACCTAGATTTCGGAGGCCACATCATAACCGATCCCACAGAAATTGCTAAAAAATGTAACGAGTTCTTCCACTCTGTATTCATGCCTCCTGAAGTTCAAAGCGCAGACCTCTGCGCAGAAAGCATCCCCGAACAGGAAGGCATGCCGGATATCACTATATCTAAGCAAGGAATATTACCGCTTTTGCTAAACATTGACACAAAAAAGTCTGTTGGCCCTGGCAACGTCCTGAATGAGTTTTTAAAACGTTATGCAGAATGGGCGACTCTGACCTTGGCGTGCGTGTACTCCTCGTCGGACCTGTGCCCACAAATGGTGTCTGTAGCCGGGCAGTGTATCGCGTATTCGGTACACGCCTCGGCGGTCGCGATGTTAAAGGCGTCAGCATCTTTGTTTGTGTAGAAGAGGCGCACTCCGGATGGGCACTTGTTGGCGGCTTCTTCGGTGGTCACAAAGCGGCTTTCCAAGAGAGACACCTCGTCCACAGTTAGCCCTATCCCGTCCCCGATCTTGGTCAGTATGGTGGCAAACCTCTCGTCGCTCTGGCGCACGACATCTTTGAGTTGGAAGTAGGAGAGGTTATGCCACGGCATACTTTCCGTATCGAAGACATTCTGGTGCAATTTAGACCTCCTATACACCTCAGCTGCTCTGACCGGCGGAAGCTGCCTCAAGTCGCCGCATAGGATGACATCGAATCCGCCAAAGGGTTCCGTGTACTTAAGGGAGATTGTGCGAAGTCTGCGATCAATCAGCACAAGCGTGTCCGCCGACATCATACTTATTTCGTCGATTATGACACACTTGACGTCTTTGAAGATGCAGCGGAATGAATTAGCGTCACTCGAGCTGAGACCCCTGTCCGGATTCTTGCCAGATACGACGAGTTTGAAGGCGGCATGCACTGTAACTCCACCGATTGCCACGGCTGCTTTGCCGGTGGTCGCACAGGCGACGAAAGAGTTGATGCTCACATCCCGGTTTCCACTTCTGAAATAGCGGTTGTAAACGTCCATTATGGTGCGTAGCACGAACGTCTTGCCACAACCGGCTGCTCCGGTAAAGAAGACTTGCAAGGGCTCCGAGTCGGGCGTGGTCAGGCGATGAATGACTTCGCGCACGATCTCATATTGGCCCGCATTCATCATCCTCATTCGATGTAAGTAGACGTCGGTGGGCATGATGTCCGTGCGCATCTGGACGGCTGGACATCTCGCGGCAGCCGCTTGAGCACTCTCGCGCTGAGCCTGTTGCACGGCCGTTTCTTGGCCAACCTCGCCGAGGATGTCGGAGTCGTCATTTACGTCCACGAGTAGATCGGTCATCCTGCGCCCCACCTCTGCGTGTGTGTCGAAAGCGTCTCGCTGAGCAACTTCTTCGTTGATTATGTTCTTACAAAGCTCTTCCATTTCTGCAAGATCAATGTGAGGACTGCTGAAGCGAGCTTTGACAGCCAGGATTTCCGACACGCAGCTGTCGTAAATTTCGACGAACTTGTTATTGTCTAGGATATCCACCTCGCGCTGAAATGGGTGGAAGAGAAGCACGTGCTCGCGCTTAAAGTTGAGCACGTCGGACACTGAATAGGCGTGGTAGCGAAGAACCGCAGGGTGTGCTCTCGGTCGGCCGTTGTCGTTGAACGACGTCAGGTGTTCGGCGTACGTGAGCGCAGCTTGATCTTCCGGGCGGTCCTCATACTTCTGTATGGTCGTCTTGCACCACACGTCTGTGCTGCTCTCATCCAACCCATCACGATCCATCAGCTCCCGACTCTTGCGGATGCAAGAGCTAAACTGAACTCTTTCCTCCGGCCACGAGGTGTTGGCTGTGACCACGACGCGACTCGCGTGCGACATGCCGAGGCCGAGCAGATACCAGGCCGCCTCCTGCGCGGACATCTCTACTGCTTTCAGCATCTTCACGCTGAGTTGTCGGAGGGCTTGGGTGTAGGTTACACTCGAGTGTGGAGATTCGTCCACGACTGCACGGAGGTCCTTGTGCAGGTTCGACATGCCTCGGTTTGCCTTGTTCACATATTCGACCACGTATGCCGCACACGCGTACACATCTAGGACGATCTGTAGGTCCATATTAGAGTTCAGTACAGACGCTATCCACGGGTTGAAGAAATTGAAGTGAACCTGATGACAATTCCTTTTCAACATCAGAGTCGGGCGGGAAATGCCGGCACGTAGAATTGTAATGTACTCTTCGGCATCTGCGACGTTATTGTGGCGGCGCATATCCTCGATCGACTCGTAGACTGTTGTTTCAAGAGCGGTGTGAATGTTGTTGTATCTCTCCTTCAACTTTGTGCGAGACTTTTTTTCTTCTTCAGTATGGGCAGGCGGAAGTGGGATGATCACTCGACTTTCTTCCATCGGCCAGAAAGGCGCGTTAAACCGACATTTTGTTCTGCCGTTCTTGTAACACGTCTGTGTGTGCTGGTGCGTCTGACAGCGAGGTCTATGAAGGCTTTCGGCGTCCAGAGAGATTAAATGTTCGGCCATACGAACTGTTTCGGGCATTTGCGGGCCAAGCTCCTCGTGGGGCGCATTCTCGAGCCAGAGCAACAGATGAGCGTGAGCACTGCCCCGATGTTGGAATTCAATGCGTTTGAAGTACTCCTTGACCACATAGGGGGCGAACGGAAAAAGTGTCTTGTGTTGCAGAATCTGCATTATCACCCGCACTATGTGATCGAAGTACACTGAGCACACCACCGGGTCATCGCTCACGAGCATGGACTTTTCACAGAGGCGGAGCTGTTCGAATGGCACTTGCGGATGGTTTGGATCTATGTGAAGACGTTGTAGGAGCCTCATCAATCCGTCCCAGTGTATTTCAGAGGCAGACAGAGTAAGGAACGCAGTTGGCTTACCGAGCTGGCGGATCATGGCAAACACGTCTTGCTTGCGTCGGTGCCAGTACTGGACCGTGTTTGGCACCCCGTTCATGAACGCCATGTCATGATCCACCGCGTTCTCGACAAATTCTCGGTCGTTCAGCTGCGCCTTGGTTACAACGGCCATGCCAGATGTGTTCCTGAAGAAGACGTTTACCGACGATGCAACTCGCGTACGCATAACTTTGGCTGCCATATAGAGCACGTGGTAAGCTGTCGCACCCCTGCGGTCAGTTCTCCGACATTCGCTCGATGCCATGGTGTAGACACTAGGCTTGCTGTCTGGGCTGATATTTCGAGGCTCACCGAGGTAGATTTGTGGAAATGACAGCTCCTCCGCGTGTTGATCATAGACAATGCTGACGGGTGTTATTCCTTCCCCTGGCGCCACAACCAGAACGTTGCTGTCGTCGATGATGAGTGTCTGTTGACCGAGCGACATGGCCAATGCTGTCTCCATCGGATTATGGTGGTCTACAGGATCGTCTATACGCTCGGCATTCTCGTCGCTTGGCTCTACCAGCTTGTCGCACAATTTGTCTGCCTTCTCTCGACTGATTCGGATGCCATAGTAGCGATACAACGTAGACTTCTCCAGGAACACAAGCCAGGGAAGCAACTCAGTCTTCTTGACCATGCCACGAATGTACACACTCTTGTATATCATCCGGCGCTTAATGTGAACACACAACGCTTGATCTTCTTCGACATCTCGAGGCAGCATTTGGACCGTTGTGTCGACGTTGATAGGCACGTTCACAATCGGACCTCTGATGGCGAACTGGCCGCTGTTGCTGTACAGCAACCTCCGAATCTGCATAAAGGGGATCCGCGGTGACACAAGTCGCTCACTCACGAGATCAATGTTTGGTAAATGCGCCGGCTTAGGTGGGTACGCATAGCCATTCGTAGTGGAGTAGTTAGGAATGCGATTTCGCCGGATGGTCTGCATGCAAGTGCGACACACCTCGAACCCAGAAACATCCGTACGAAATGCGTCGGCAACCAATGTGGCATGCGCTTCTGGAAGAGGCTTTAGGTCGTTCTTGTGCCAAAGCCGATCGCACACAGAGCAAGAGTAGCCAAATGGATTCTGTGTGAAGCGTTTGTGAAACATGTTTGTCGCACTCGCGTGCAGGCTTAACCTTTCCCGCGCTCGTTGTTCTGCCTCGGCTCGTCGCCTTAGTCGCTTGGCCTCGGCTTCCCTGGCTCGAATTTCTGGACAGTCTTGCCGCTGTTGTCGTCTGGCTTGGGCCTCATTCGTCCGCAACTCCGAGTTTTCCTGCCGTTGTTGGCGCCGGGCGTCGGCCTCACGTGCTCTGAACTCGGGGTCTTCCTGCCGCTGCTGACGCTTGGCCTCAGCTTCACGTGCCCTCAGTCCAGCATCTTGTTGCCGCTGTTGGCGCCGGGCCTCGGCCTCACGTGCTCTGTACTCGGGGTCTTCCTGCCGCTGCTGACGCTTGGCCGCAGCTTCACGCGCCCTCAAATCAGGATTTCCTTGGCGCTGTTGTCGCCTGACCTCAGCTTCCCGCGCTCGTATTTGGGGATTCATGTCACCGCGCTGGCGTTTGATCTCAGCCTCCCTGGCTCTCAGCGCGGCGTTTGATTGCCGTTGCTGCCGTTTGGCTGCGGCTTCCCTTGCCGTTCGGCATGCATCTTCGGCACGTTTAAGCCGCATTGCCTCAGCCTCCCTTGCCCTTAATTCCGGGCTCACGGTCCGCCGTTGCCGTTTCGCCTGAACCTCTCGTTCCCGCAGCTCGGCGTTCCCACGCCGCTTTCGTCGCATGGCCTCAGCATGGCGAGCTTTGGTCTCCGCCTTCTGTGCCTCCGTCTTGCGTGGCCTTCCTCGTGGTCGAACACCAGTTGACGGAGATGGTCCATCAGTACTCGCCGGCGAGGAAGACACTGATGAGCAAGACACTGTAGCGCGCCCGGTACTGGTAGACGGCGCCGCTTCCATCACACGCGTCTCAAGAGCGAGCGCGCAAGGCCCTGCAATACAACACCCGTCGACCTGCCAAGGAGTGTAAGACAATGCGCTACGGCGCAGCAATCACTGATGAGGCGCCCCGCGTCGCACTTTGCACTCAGGAATCACGCGGTGAGCGCCGAGCAACGCAGCGTTCGGTGCGGCAACGAAACGTGCGCCTGAGCAAGCGGAACGAACCAAAGAACTCGGTGTCTCGGAGGGAGAAAGCCGGCCAGTAACGCGCCATGAAGGCGGACGCGATCATGGGGCTGACGCCTTGATGGGATCGTCCTCTATCTCGCTTGGGAGCACCACGCAGAAGCATAACTCCTCGGAAGCAGCTCGGCACACATCGCAGGGGACGCTTTCCCAGCAGAAGCGCTACGGCGCAGCGATCACGTCAGAGGCGTCCCGCATCAGACTCTGCACGTAGCAATCGCGCTGTGAGCGGAAAGAGGAGCCGCGTCGCCTAAACACCAGTGTTCGAGTGACGCACGCCGGATGTTGGAAGGGGAGAGAGCGAGAAAACTTATTAAACGCAAGGGTATTGGGGCATCCTCGCACCGGAACCCGCACGGCCCGAAGGGGAGAAGCGGGTGAGCGAAGATAGTGATCTAAAGAAAGGCGCTTGATTCTACAACCCGGGAGGGCGCACGGCGAAACGTCAGGGGCGAGTGGCGCGCCACGTGCCGGGCAGCGCCGCACATTGCGAGGAGGGGTTCTTCTGTGTTTGCCGCAAGATGGCTCTGCATGTGCGTAGAGCGCAGAAGAAATTTAGCGGAAACGTACTTCGCTACTCGTGTAACTGCGACTTCTGTAAGTAAGATGCTCATAATTACCGATATACACCGCAGTATAACTCTCTACGGCACGTTTCTAAGGCAACACCGCATTCACTAGAAGCGCTTTTGTACCGCTTTCAAACATCGAACTTGTGGCTGAGTGGTAGCGTCTCCGACTCACACTCCGCAGACCTGGGTTCGATTCCCACCCAGCCGATCTTGGAAGTTGCTTTTTATTTATGAAGTGCCTGCCGTTATTTATCGCTCACGGTCAACGCCGCGGACGCCGACGCCGACGACACCGGCTTTTCTGCGACACGAGCTCCTTAACGCTATCGCGTTAATACTTAAACATTATTTTCAGCTTGTCCCTGGATAAGCGAAAATAGCCCTCCGACTGGTCAAGAGCAAAAGTTATACCTGTCCACAAAACCGGAAACAAACATTGTGTTGAAAACTACAGGCCAATTTCAATCACGTTCACATGCTGCAAAATACTAGAACATATAACATCAGCAAGTTTATTTGATTACCTTGAGGGCCAAAATCTACTTAATTCTAATCAACACGGCTTTAGACGAAAATTGTCAACGATCAGCCAGCTCGTAGAAACAGTCCACGAGTTAGCAAAAGCAATCAACGATAAACATCAGGTAGATGCAATTTGTCTTGATATGTCAAAAGCATTCGATCGGGTCCCACACATAGAACTTATAAGGAAACTAAAGAATTTTGGAATGAATAGTACTATTGTCGCTTGGATTAAATCGTATCATAAAAATAGAACGCAGTACGTGGAAATCGACAACGCGAAATCCGGCATTCTGAGTGTTTCATCAGGTGTTCCCAGGGCTCCGTGCTCGCTCCCGTCTTATTTCTGTGTTATATCAACGATATTGCAGAGACAGTTTTCTCAGGTGT
Source organism: Dermacentor albipictus (assembly GCF_038994185.2). Taxonomy (NCBI): domain Eukaryota; kingdom Metazoa; phylum Arthropoda; class Arachnida; order Ixodida; family Ixodidae; genus Dermacentor; species Dermacentor albipictus. Next base: position 113,313,876 of record NC_091823.1, read on the forward strand.
TAAGGTTCGGTTATTTGCAGACGATTGCCTGCTTTGCTCACATATAACATCCAAAGAAGATCAAATTACCTTAAGCTCGGCATTAAGTAGTATCCATGACTGGTGCTTAAAATGGAAAATGAAAATAAATCATAGCAAAACATCATTTATAAGAATAACAAACAAAATAAAAGGTATTCTTCCGTTTGAATATGAAATTGAAGGACACAAATTACAGAAAGTAAGCTACTTCAAGTATCTAGGCATAACGATAAGTGAAAATTTAAATTGGAATAGGCACATTCATAGCTTATGTAGTGCAGCCGAGAGAAAAATGTGGACTTTACGCCGGAAACTAGGGCAGGCAACCACGACAGCGAAACTAACCGCCTATTTGACACTTGTAAGACCAACTTTGGAATATGGCTGTATCGTGTGGGATCCCTACACAAAAAACCAGATAGCAAGCAAGTGAAAAAGTATAAAGAAGGGCGGCTAGATTTATTCTGTCTAGATATAAGTCCACGGATTCAGTCTCGGAGATGTTGTCAGAACTTAAATTACCCCAACTGCTAGAGCGGTGAAGAGTTGCTAGACTTTAGTTCCGCTATCTTTTGCGGGGTAACTTCTTTAACATAAACACCGGACTGTACATAACGAAGCGCTCGGCCCGAACATTAAGAAACAGTCACAACGAACAACTTACAACCCTCCAAGCTCGGATCAACTCATTCAAATATTCATTCTTCCCACGAACAATTGAAGAATGGAACTTGTTGCCACAGCACATAATGCAAACAGACTCTGTCAGTTTGTTTGAAAAATCAATACATCTTTACCTTGACCTGCCAAATTAACCACGACAGCTTGTTTGTAGTGAATTTAACCTACTAGGAAATATGAATGTTGCTGTGTGTGCTTCTACTACCGCATTTGTAGTTTGTTGTGAACCGCAGGTTGTGCGCACTAATTTTATTTTGTATTTGCATGTCTGCAAGGCTGTGATTGCCAATGCATTTACTGCATTGCAACAAATATTTTCCACCCTGTAACGGCCCAAAAATGGGCTAACAGTATTAATAAATGAAATGAAATAACAACTCGGTTTCCACACAAAGATTGTTGTGATCTATGTGGAGTAGGATGCAGACAATGTGCAAAAGCCTTGATTGCATAAATGTGAATTAAAATTTGTGATAAATTCTGCTACAGTAGTATACTTTTGGTTAATGTTAACCTGACTGAAGGTTCCCTGCTGGTGCCCAGTAATACGGCACTTTCAGAAACTGATTTCAGAAATTACTTACATTTCAATTTATGGCGATTGTACATGTTTATCAGATGTGCAGTTACCTCCAGCTGCTTGCTTTTCTTGACTTTGTGTGCCTATGCAGACAGCTTACATCGTGCAACTAAGTAATTCTGCAACATTGCTGCTGCAAGTTGACATGATGAAATGACAATAGACATTCCCGAAAATAAGTTATGGGAAACTGACCTCAGCTGTTTTGTTATCTTTATCGTGATGACCGAATGCTGCTAAGTGTTTGTTTGCACATTTTGTGCACCTGACCCTTCTGCAGGCTACAGAGAATTGGAAATTTTTGCTTCTGTTTATGGGTGTGGAAATTAAGAAAAATGCTGCTTATACATAATTGTAACATGAGTGCCTGCTGTTGCATATGAATGAAGGTAGCCTGTGATATGCGAGCTCAGACGGTGGTTCTTCAAGCAATGGCAGTAAGCCGAGACATGAGTTATGAGTGTATCAATGTCGCCACAGTGTAGGCAGTTTCTCCCCCTGCCATACAATGCTCATAGACCTGTGCATAGTTATGACTCCGATTGCTCTGCTGTGCTCGAGTTAGTCGAATGTCAAAGCTAGGGTTGCACCTGCAATGTGTGCGCATGTTAAAATGTGTTTTGAGAGATGGACATTTAACATATTTTCACATGCACATGTGTAGCAAGGTGAAAATACTCTGGATTGTTTTCACTCAGCAATGCGAAATGCTTCTGCTCATAACTTCTGTTCAGTTCACTAAAAGCATGCACTGACTGGGTACGGTATTGTGGGGGTAAACTCGTGGCTTAACAAACCGAGTTCTACTCAAAAATACTGAAATACTATTCAAGGTGGCATATTACTTTATTGCAAATGTTTAGTGCATATATGACTAAACTGACAGGTTAATTAGTCATGAATACACAATCTAGGAAAGCTAAACAAGGCTTGTGCTTTGTTAGGCCTTTTGAGTGAACACCTCGTAGTGCAAGTAAGTGTCTGAAGCAGCAGTTTTATCAGTCGCTCTCAGTGTTGGCCTCTGGTTCTCATTTGCAGGAGAGACAATGTGAAGACTCCCAAGTGAAGCTGCTAGAAGGCATGCTGACTACCCTACAGATCAACTGAGGACTTTCTCTTGGCCCATGCTCCTGCTTGCTTCTTGTAAACCTTGTATTTATACGGAAGAAAAAAAAAATTATATGCAATATTTGCATCAACTCCTGCCAAGCCTTTTTATCGCTTCTTGTGCTGTTGCACATGTCTGGTGGTCCATAATTTCTTATAAATTTGTAAATATCAAAGGATACGGACAGGTACAAGAGAAATGTGGACATGATAATGCAATGCTAGCCTCCCTCATCTTTAAAATTTACCTGGGCACGCTACTTGTCAATGCTGTCAGTTTTGCAAATGTTACAAATGCTCAGGAAGACAGCATTGCTGTTTTGTTATCAACTTGATAACTGCAGTGTTTTGATACGACTGCCCTTACCAGAAATGATTCTGAAATGTCTACTTGAAAAAAAGTCAGTCTTGCAGATTGAATAGTCCCTCCAAGTCGGTAAGAAAAGTTCCATTCACTGTAGCGTTACTTTTGGTATGACCTTACTTGATTCATTCTGTTTGAATTATAAAGACTTCTTAGAGGACATGGCAGGGAAACCTTTTTCCTGAATCATCAATTTTTTATCACTGTGCCTTTCTGCAGTATGTGTGTGACTGCAATGCTTTTGCACAACACCTGTGAGAGTCAGATTAACTTTCTTTTTTAAGAACATAACAATTTATTATCAATTTCACTGAGCTCCAAAAAAGATGTCATCGCAAGGACTTGGAAGCAGCTGTATTCTCCAAACTTGAGAAGACAGAATGGCAGCTAGTGGGGAAAAGCAATGTACACAAGGCAATCAATGTACACAAGACGATAGAAAATCTTGCACCACATGCTGAAATGTATAGACTTGCTCTATGCAAAGTTTCAATGTTTATTACTGAAGCAACAGCAATACCTAGAATCCTTAGTGCATTTCAACAAAAACCACGGCACTAGCTGACAGTTCTCAGCGCCAGTAAACAAAATTACTATAAATGCAAGAAATACAATCGCATATATTATTTCGAATATTTATTGCAGTCTACAAGGCCGACAGACTGGGCAGGGGGCCCTGAACAAGCTTGGACACCGTAACTTGAGAAACAAGTGTCAAGGCAGGTGACAAACTTTTAGGGCGACATATCTGTCCTCTGTGCTCTTGCACAAGCCCAATCCTCAGTGGGGTTTATCTCGGTTCCATGTAGAGCCTAGTTACAGAAGCCTTTTTGTGGAGATGTGCGACCACGAAAGAGCCCTGTTCTTCATTTCTGCTACGTGGCATATCATCTATCTCATGAACATATAGTTTTACGCACAAAATTCTGCAACTTCTTGCAATAAATAGCAGGGGGAAGTGATTTGAAAAGACATGTTACACTTGTGCACCAATGTCGGTGTCACTGGCTGCAAAATTTAAGATGGCCTAGCTTGTTCAGTTCTTGGAAAACAAAAACTGTGGAAAGGGAGCCAGAGGCATGACATACCAATGTCAGCTTTTTGTGTTGTCAGCTTTGCCTTTTGTTCCAGCGAAATATCGTTCCCTAAACCTCTCTGCTGTAGACGACATGACTGCACATGATGTTTCCTGTGACATGGAAGAAAAATGCGCTAATTAGAGAAAAAATGGAGAGAGGAGTCATCAGAGACTGGAAGCTTGTAAAAAATGCAGGGAGTCCTTTGAAAGTGCTTCACACAGGAAGGCACAGTTTCACTATGCTTACGTCTGGTTCACTCGTTTTTTCCATGGTGATTAGTAGCCGCGATGAATGCTTAGACAATGACTGCTCACTGTAGGCAATGAGTTTCAGACAGGGGTGCTGTGGGAGGCTATCTTCACTAAAGCTGGGGAAGAAAAAAAGGAATAAGATAAGCTTCCTCTAGCAGTGCTGAACGAAACCAAGTAGAGCAGAGTACAAAACACTATTTTGTGCTGAGGGAGGAAAACTCTGTTAATATGGATATTATGAATCTTTACTACAGCTTTATTCGTGTCAATTGGTAAAAAGTATACTATATGCTGATTTGCCTTTGGGCAGCCTGCATGTTTTACTTGTCAGACAGTAGAGAAAGCTACACACTATAACAAATTCCAACAGAAAGGAACTCTCTTTGCTATCTGTCAGTTTTAAAGGCGATTACTGCAGCTTGCCATGGAAAAGATCCCATGCTTGTGCCTTAAATATGCCCTCAAGTATGCTATTGTAAACCAACCAGGCAGTGTGGTGATCTGCCACTTGCTCACTCGCAAGGTGTCCCGTCTCAATATACTACTGAATAGCACTGGCTGTATTAAAGGGTACCATTTTTTGTTTTACCACCTATTTCTCTCCATGTTTTCTTAGTTTCTTCTAGAATCGGAGAAAATATTTTGTTATCAATTCATCATTTGAAGCCTTATGCTTTGGGGGGATTGTGTAAACTTGTAAATTTCACTATTTGACAGGCCCGTAGCAAAAAGTATTGAACTCTCACTCCTCATTGTAGATGGGCATCCAGAACACAAGCCTTCCATTCAGGCACAAGTGGTGGGCACTGAAGTTCAGGAGGTCACACAAGACGTCCTTCAGGCAGTAGGCAACCTTGGATGGAACGTGCTGTGCCGCTCTAGTTCAAAGGCAAGACATGAACCTGAGACAACTGGAAACTACAGAACTGCACAACACTAAAGGCAGTGGGCGTAACATTTCCTGTTTTCAGTTGACGGTTGCCCATTACACAATGAAAATCAGCCGAATTATAGTGAAGCAATAAGAAGACACGTGCAGACTTACAAGTGGCCAGGAATGTCGTACGTCTTGTGTGTGCCTATCCTTTCCGTGGCCTCACGGATTCCGTAGGGTGCTAAATGAAAAGAAGCAATTCAACATTTTCGTCACAAATGCCGCAAGACACTGTCCACACTAGGAAAAAGAGAGAAGACGCACTCACGATCGGTGATGATTGCATCTAGCCGCATTTCTGCTCTCCACAGTGGTAATGACGCGTCTGCTACGACAACGTCCACAAAGCACTGCTCGCATCCGTACTGCTGCAAGTTTGCCTGCACACTCTCATCATCTGCCCTTTGCTTCTCGTTGCAGCGACTTGGCTTTGCTAATGTGCACAAAAGCAAAAGAAAACTGATGTCGGAAAGTTCGGTCACAAAGCTCGTGTTCAGGGGCACATGCTTCTGCTGGCTGCTGCTTTAATTTAGCTCACTAAAAACACTTTTGCTGTTCCACACTTCTACACGGAGCGGGAGATTACCATGTGAAAAAACATCATAGAGTCGCACATTCTATAGTTGTCATTGTAGATGGGCTAACTACGGCAAAAATACAGCAAAACATCACTCATACATCATGGAAAAAAAAAAAACGAGAAAGAACGTACTAACCGGAAAAATGTATGATCCGAAGTAACTAAAATATTTGGCAGGCTCGAACTATTGCTGACATCTATGCAATGCGAAGTGTTGTGCGGATCGTTGCGGCACGAGATGCTGACGTGCGTCGAGCTGGCGGTGCTCCCGCGGCCCGGTACGCGTTTTGTTGTTTTCTATTGCATAGTGTTTCAAGGAGGCAACGGGAAACCGAAACAAAATAGAGCTGGTCGGCGACGCCGGTTGCCACCGAAGCGAAACGTGATGCCCACATTGCGCCACCTGCAGCAGGGAACGGCGGCGCATTTAGATTATTGCCTACTAAGAGAGCATGCAGTACACTACTAATGGCACTATGCACCACGTGCTGTAAAACAGATAGGTGAACATTCTTATCGCGATAGGTTTGGCGGCAATAGCCGTGAATGCGGTGTGCGACAACGTGGGCGGAGATTTGCTGATACTGAAATAATAAACTGTGCGCGCCATCATTTACACATGGGACGGGCGGACGAGTATTGCGGTGAAGCTGCTGCGGCGGGCAGCTATGTGCTTACTGTTCTCAATCGTGCACGGTTCGCGCATTTTCTTGTTTACACGGGATCTAGCGGCCGGAAAACCTATCATACGATCGCAGCTTGGCGACGTACTGAACGTTATTGCAGAAAAATTGTGTTTCCCGGAAACGTATGAACTGGCAAAAAATGAATGTTACTCTATTGGGTCATTTTTTGTGTACTCGATTGCGAACGTTGGCGCCCGAAAAACACACGTAATGGGAACGCATCAACAAGGTTCCACCGTATATAATGAATTCGGCCAACATGAATGGCCCAGCAGATGTTATTGAGGTAAAATGCCATTCACGGGTCCTAAGTAAAGCCCAAACAAAGTAGTGCTCAATGCTATACCACTGGCAGTCAATGAATCACCGTACATGGCTGTATACAGCAGCACTAACCGCTTAAATGCTTACGCTAGCACTGCACTGGTGTTACCACATACCAAGCATATTGTTTTTATTTTGCAGGCTACAGAGATAAAAGCACATCGTCTTTGGGAGATAATGAAATCCTACGTTACCAGCAGACATTAAATGCATAAGTTACTACTAGTAGTAGAGTAAATGGCTAACTGACAAATTATACTGATAAATGTTAAAATTGCTTTAGGGCCATGTGCTGTAACCGCAGCAGTGATGATGGTTGACACATAAAGTGTGTCCATTTGATACAATTCCTTGGACCGGCATTATGTTTCGACATATCTGCACCAAATATATTGTTGTAGAATACACACAGGTGTGCCAGACAGTCTTGTAACACAATGCACAAGGATGACTTCCAGTGAAGGCAATGCTAAATTTAGTGACCACTAATGCACTTAAAATTAAGAATCAATTTCAATAATGCAGAAAAACAACAACTTACAAATGAGGCTATTGCTAATTATGCGCACAGGACACATTCTTAATCCTGGCATGGACGTGTAGCCAATTTACCTTTGCCATGGAGAAGCAGGTAGTCCAAATCTGTGCCCAATACGTATGCCCCAAAGAATGCTGCGGGGACTAGGAGACTACCTTTACCAAAAGAACAAAAGATAAAAGCAGTTCATACTTTTCAAGCACATTCTGCACACCAACATGCAAACATAGTTTAATGATGGCCATGTAGAAACTTCTACTGCTCAGTTAAAGGTTAAAATTGTGAAAAGTATGCACATAACTGAACTTCTTGTCAAACGAACACATGGAACAACATGCCTATTTAGTCTGGTGAAGTATATTTTACCAAGACCTGATATATATGAAAAGGTTGGTTATTAGTGGGGAAAATGAAGGGCCACGTTTTCATTATTGTATATTGCACCAGACCCTAAAGTACCGGAACATTACGTTGTATGACATAACAAATTATAAGGTATTGTCACGTTGTGATGACGGTAAATAACCATACTGTGGCACCCAATGGTGAGTCACCAAACTAACTCTTTATTGGGCAAACCTGTGCCCGCAAAAACAAGTTACACTTGGGCAAGTCGATAGCGACGAGCTCAAGCGTCTTCTCGTTCAAATCTTGGCTGTGGGTTGAGTGCGCCGGCTATTTATACACGAGTCGTCGAAGTTTTCAGCATAATTCCTGGTGCTTGCGTGTCTTCCAGAATTCACAACACTATTTGCATCGCGCATGTAATCTGATTACACAACGCTCAGCAACAACATAGAAGATCGAATCAGCGACAACAGTTGAGAATGTTCCGATACATGCAGGTGCATCTTGCACGAAGTGGTAATAACATTAACAATTGTTAGCACATAATAAACGGTCACCGCAAGAAAGACAAACAAGTATGTGCGCCAATATTTTTGCAGGTTTAAGCCGTTTCTGTTCACAAAGCTGACTAGGTTGAATCTTCGGTTCCTGTACATAATAAACGGTCACTGCAAGAAAGACAAAGAAGTATATATGCCAATATTTTTACAGGTTTGAGCCGTTTCTGTTCACAACATTCACTAGGTTGAGTCTTTGGTTCCTGTACGATGCTGTGTAATCTTTGTTTATTTGATGAATCATCAACTTCCAAAGCATACACTGTTTAAATCCCAGGACGTCGTGAGCATAGAGTTTAAAACAATAATTACTAGAGGGAACTTTGGCGCTAGTGTCTATGGGAGCTGCAATAAGAGCAGTTTAGGCAGTGTAGGAATTATGGGAAGTACTACATGGATTTGCCTAAACTTCGTGCTTCTGGCTTCAAATGGCTTCATGACTATGTAAACTCGTCATTTTCAACAAGATACTGTGTAATAAATAATTAAATAAAAATTATTAAAATTTTCAGACTGCAGGATTTGAACACAGGGCCTCTGGCACAAAAGCCAGATGTTGAAACCATCACGCCCTGGATGCATGCGTCGACGACCGATACAAAACGCCTTTATGAATTTATAGCGGGCAAGCCAGTGCATCGTGACACTTGGTGCATTTTGATCTGGCCTCTTCGACAAGCTGAATTATTGCAATTAGTAGTGATTTTGCATGTTTGCAGCATCTTCTACATTGCGAGAAGTATTGACTGCTTTGACATTTACCATAATGAAGGCATATAAAGCGTAATAATCAAAAGACATGGGAACGTCTGAACCCACAAGCACGAAGACCAGACAAATCCATGCGCTCTCCATCATTCCCATGGTGGTTGAACGACTGCAGTGCCAGAGTTCCCTCTGGTGATTATTGCAGGATATGGTGCGGTCATGAGGAACTAGCACAGGAACGTTGAACCCATCTTTCATTTTGTCATCTTTGCTGGCTTACTGAGGTTCTGCTTGTGGCAAGACTGACATTTCTGGTATTTCAAAATTACCAACACAGTTTACCATATCTTTTGGTCTATAAGTCACATCTATGTATAAGCCGCAGTGCGTGCAGAGGACGCCGCCACTGCACCCATTGCACGGAAAGCAGTGCTGACACGTGTGCAAGTGCCTTCCAAGATCTAGACAATGCTTTCAAGAAATATTTTATTCCGATTGCATGAACAATGCAATTGATAGCTTACATGATTGCATTTAGTCAAAGCCATTAAAGTCACCCTCCTCCAAGTCACTTACAAACAATGTAGTTGCTTCAGGTTGCAATTGTGCTGGCACATGGTTAGCGGTGTCATGGTTAGCAAGGCTGCGATAACACACGCAAAGTACGCAGCAAGAACGGCAACGAGTGCAATGAAGCGTAGCTGCTGTTCATGGCAGAAGGTGACGTGCAGTGGAGCGTCACTTGATGCCTGCTCGATACAAGGGGCATGGCCATAGCATCCAATCCAATTTTGACTGTATATATAAGTCGCACCCATCTATAAGACACACCGACCAAAAATTTCGCAAAAAAGTGACTTATACACCAGAAAATACAGTACTTTTCAGTGCCCTTCTAATGTCTTCAATGTTATTATGTACTTTAGTTGTTTGGGCAGAGTGCACATTTCTTAATGTTCCCAATCATAACACGCATAGACAACAGTATGCAATACACAACAAGGGAGTTCTCAACCATGGAATACGGGGCAAAAGGAGTCTCTATGACGCCTGTCTAGGCCTTTCAACCAACAGCACTGCAGACTGCCGCAACCAATCTAAAACATTTGGTGCGATGTATATGTATAGGTAGTACAACACTCAAGTAAAAACAGTGTACAATAAATAGCATAGTCTACAAGGAATACGTCCAAGCCATCGAATTGAGGCTCGCAGCAATATTGGCACAATATCAAATGGTATGAGGAAGAGTTCTTGTCATAATGACTCGGCATTCATTCCGATGACTTTTAAATGTCCTGTCAAATTTACCACATGATCAGTATATAGTGGCATACCAGATCCAACAAATGGGTCGAGGATAAGGTGGCTCTTCTTCACTTTTGCCATATTTGCCATTATCACAGACAAAGTGGGGTCCATCGATGTATTGGCAATAAACTTGCGTGTCCTGAGGGCCAGATGGCTCTTTAGAAACCTCTGGCCATCACAGATCTTAGTAAACATGTGGAAAGAGAAAGGGTTAAAGAGACTGAAACAGCCATCAATGCAGCCAAAGATGCCTTTGGCAGAAAATTAAATCAACAGGCATTGAAAACAGAAAAATAATTTTTAACTGACTTACCCAACGTCCAAAAAACACAGCATGTGGCTTCTCCGGAATGTAGTTGGGGACAATGCCATAGTATTCAATCAAGTGGTATGTATGGTCAGGGTTCTCCATTTTAATTGGCCCATTTAGAGGAAGAAAATCAAACTTCTGAAAGAAAAAAAAAATGTATTACATTACACACTGAAAAATTAGAAAGAAGGAACCAGACCAGTTATACTCAAGATCAGCAAACATACTTGTACTAGGCTATATCTATGAAATATCATCCAACTTTACCAGTCATAGTGCTTTCCACACCACCTTGTTTTCATAAGTCTAAGTTGTACATTGAGTTCAGCTCATTCCATGCCACAACAAATATTGTACGTAAGATTCAACATTATTGGCTTTTATTTCCACATGAAATATGTCTTACTTAAGTCAATATGTCTATATGTCTATATATATGTCAATATGTCAGTATGTCTTACTTAATAAGTCAATATACTTCTTCACAATGAACCCTCACTGGAATTTTTTAAGGGGTAACTTTTGATGTCGAGCTTACTATTTCTTTTCTCTTTTTTGTGAATATATGGTTCACTAACTTTGTTGACGATAAAACATGCTGCATGACTACAGATCCTACAATTTAAAGCTGTAGTTGCATCTTGCACCTAGAATGACAAGTCTTCGAGAAACAGCCCAGCAAGCACACAACACCATTTCGCAATACGCAGGAATTAATAATGAATGGATTTTATATATGAACACAAATAGAATGAGAATTTATTTGCAACATTATGCAGGGACAGAGCTTAAGTGAATAACACAGAAAAAAAAAGAACACAAAAAAGAATTGAAATAAAAAAATACTAGAAAGATATGACCCTGCACTACCATCAGTGAAGCTGCCCAGTTCAACCACTGCAGTGGCCACAGTGCGAAGACCCAGGTTGATTGCAGCCAGGACTCCCTTAACGCTTCCGTGTATCTACTCCTTTCTACTTTTCGTTCCTGTCTCAGCAGCAGGTGTAATGGATGCAACTTTAAAAAAAAATAAAGGCTGCTTCGGCTCTAGGGTTCACGTGCGACCTCGACCTCACTAGGCTCCTTGCATCTGAGCACATGTAGGATTGCAGCTGCGTGCCAATCGTCACCATGTAAGTTTGCTTTCACTGACCCTGTTCGGATAAAATAGAATTCAGGGAAAGAAGTTTGGCATGCGCTTTTTGGTTTAAACACAAAACAGTGAACCTTATTTACATAAACGATTATACAAAAAAATATGTCCTAAACAAATATTTGATTGATTTTATTTGTCAACTTATATGTAAAACTATTTTTGTGCAATTATTTATTTTACAAGCAAATTGTATCAGTATTGTCTCATATTCAAGAGCAATAACATGCTCACGAAAAGAAGAAAGTTCTGAACGAATGTGAGAGGGCAAAAAACACGTCACTCTGTTACACTGTCATGCTACACTCAGCCCTAAAGAGGCAGAAATATTCTCTGCACACTTGCGTTCACTGATGAACACTGCAGGAAAGCAGAAGCTTGCAGCACTTCACTGGCATCATTGTGACATTCTGATAAAGTGAGCGACGGTCAACAATATTAAACCAGTACGCAATGACGCAAAGCCCACACTGTAATTATGCATGTGCAACATTTCTTACAGACGGTGTTAAACAGTGCAGTAAGTACGGAAAGCTCCATGCTCTGCTGCTTGTGTTTTAATCTGCCGCGATAGTACAATTATGAGCAAAATATTGGAGGCCAGGGATGCTGCGAGAATTTTTTTATTCTTCTGCAGCCTGCAATTGAGTAGTACAATGCATACATGTGCGAGTGTTCAACCAATGCAGTGCAGGTTACAGTTCGATGCAGGGCCACGCGAGAAGCAAACTTGTATTTTTTGCAGATGCTCTGGTCTCCAAACTTTTGCTCACGATAGTACAGTTAAGGCAAAAATTTTTGATCATAACGTTTCCGTGGTACATTTTAATGAACCATGTTGAAGGTACAACAAAAAGCTGCTGCAGTCAACATTTGGTTCGAGCATCTTCTGAAGGATCCGGATAAACCAGTTATGGCCTATTTTCTTAAAAAGCATTCATCTTGCATTTCTTGTGCTGCTTAGCTAAAGGAGATAATGGTATATCGCCTTAGCACACAACTACATTTTTGCACCTACAGCACCGTGTTCTCCACTGTCAAGAGCTTCAAGAACAAGACTAAGGAAGAAAAGGTATCATAAAAAGCATTTTACAACGCATTATAGCACTTACTTCTATCTTTTCTACTTTGACTTCCCTAGGCACCTTTCTTTTGCCAAATATTTCGACACTGAACTTGAAAGACTGGTCTTCGCCACCGTAGGCATCCTGAAATGCAAAACGCAAACCATCAGAAAGGGATCTCCCTTGATGCGAATCCGAAAATACCCACCCAAAACTTTGCAGGAAACTTTTTCACCTGGTCACACACATCATCAATATCTCCAGCATGAGCCCACAGTTCAATAATTGACCTAGGAGAGAAACAGGTTAAGTTTATTCGAGTGAAAGGAAAGGAAGGGACTTGAAAACATTCATGTCATGTCATGAAAACAGCAGTAAAATGCGTTGGTTAGTTTTGACGGGGCAGAAACTGTCGCGAGTGACATTAAGAATACTGTGAATCCTTGCGTCATAAATACAGACTAACTTGATCCCACTTCTTTTGAAGATAAATAAATAAATAAATGAAAGACGTACCGTATCAACACGCTTCGCGAAGCAAGTTTCTTTGCGTCCTCTTCCGACGCCAGTTCAACTATAGCGTATGGCTGTGGAAGAGAACAAACGAATACTATTAAACTAGTTGGTCCACAGTTACATAAAAAAAATTTGGTCCACAAAACTGTACCTCTTTATGGGGCTGCTCTATGAACTTGATAGCGATACCAAACATCGATGCAATCGCATCGAGTTCCTAGAAAAAGGAAAACAAAGAAACAAGGGCAGTGTTGGACGTCAGACACGAAGGAAACATGCCATAATAAACTTACAGGCATCCTGAAAGGCACATGCTCGTGGGCGAACCATATTAAGTATTTCATTCCCTTGCCGATCATTTCAATACACAAACCACATGCGCGGCGAGCGCGGCACGAACGTAAACAAACTTGTGCAGTGGCTGGACTCGGCTTTGTGCGCGTACCAATGGCTCGAACACGCAGAACTGCGCAGGTTAAATAAGTTGTCCAATGCCGTCCAACGCAATCTTATGATGCATAACGAAGTATATTTTAAATTTGTGCGCACAAGAAAATGACAATAATGTACAACAAATGCAGAAGGCGAACGAGAGCGAGTCTCTGGTGTACAGTGTACCCAACATGGCAGCGCCCATCAGTACGCGCGTTTCGTGTTTGGTTAGTTGTTGCTTCCGTTAGAGATACGCGTTAGAATTTTATTGATCAGCAACAATCTGCTGTATCTCTTTTTATGTACGACATCCTGGATGAATGTCGTTGGTGAATTAGTGCTGCCGTGACAATGGATGATACAGGTAATGTTATGCGCCAGCGCTCCTCCGTGTTGAAAAGCTTTGGAACTTATTTGACGACGCCCCCACCCTTCCAGAAAGAAACCCGTCGCCTCCGCCGGAGATCGTAGAAGCCGATGAAACCTCGAGTGGAGACAGGATCGGAGAAACAGTGTTTAGCCGACACTGGCTGTTTCAGTGCCTCTTGAAAGCCATCAAAGTGAGTTTAGATCATATGCTCTGTGTTTATGTTGTGTGTGGCAACACCGCATCGGCACAGGGCAGAGTGGGTTTGCTACCTGAAGGACACGTTTTCTCTTTGTGTTGTTTTTAATTTCTTGTATGTAATTTGTAACCGAACTGACAGGTGTCGACAGGCGCAGATTATAATTTCGCTAAATGGAGAACTTCGTTAGACTGAAGATCACTCGCAAAATCACCGGGAAAAATGTTTATTGTGAAGCCAAAAAAGGTAGCTTTCGCACATGCGCAAATTGCCAGCACCTTAAGTATGCACTTGTAGTTTAGTGAGCGAGTCAGGGGCACCGGCAAATCGATCGCCAGTGGACATCAAGAAACACGAACGTCACTCCACAGAAACATGCCCAGACTCGGCTTGCAAATTGTTCTTAAAGCAAAGGAAGGCATTGAATTCTCAAGTGCATTCTTGAACAAAAGGCCAAGCTATGTGGCTACGCCACAGTGCATTTGTAAAGGTATAAAAGGTATATCTGCTTTCATTTTAAACTTTGGTTCTCTTGAGATTCACTTTTATGTGACAACGGAAAAGTGCATTGTGTATGCTGTAGCTTAGAGAGAGAGAGAGTCATGCCGATGAGTTACTGCAGTGATAGCACAAATTTCACTCACTCAAATGGGAGGTGACAATGGCTGCGGTCCTTTGGTGATGCTTGAAAGCTCCGTTGTCTTTTCTGCATACGTGATGGTGAAAGCAAGGATAAATTTTCATCTCAGTGTGTGTGCGTTTTCATGTGCATGATGAACTAAGATGCATGTCAGAAAATAGTATAGCAATCATGAATCATGTCACTGACTAACAAATTACGATATTGACGTTTCGGTGCCCATATGGAAACCTTGTCCGCAAAATACAAATGAAATGGTTGTCGTTGAAGCAGTTTATGTACTTTTGAATATGTGGCAAAGTAATTTTGCATAAATGGGGTGAAGATTGCTGTCTATTCTGTTGATGGTGTTGTCAGTAGTTTGAATGATGAGTGATTCTAGATGAAGCTATGATTACACATTTCGGTCTGTTGCCAACACGCTTGCACCATCGCAATAAATGGTGTGTCCAGATGCTTGCACGTGCTCCGCTAAGGTGTTTCTTGACATGTTTCCCTTCTTGACGTCGTTCTGGTGCTGCTTCAAACTTCTGTTTAAATTTCCAGTTTCACCTATATACACAAACTTGCAATCTGCGCATGTTATCTTGTACAGATCACCAGGAAACTTGCATATGGGCAGAGCGTGCTTCACATTGATGAGATCCTGTCTTAGCTTACTGCTCGGCATGTGTGCTATATGTGTGCCGTGTTTCTAAAAAACGTGCACGAGCGCTTCACTTATCTCTGCCATATAGCAGACCGCAGCATGCTTTTTCGGAAGCATCGCTGGGCTGGACAGCAGTCTTCACCCCGTTTATGTGAACTAACTTTGTCACATGTTCAAGAGTGTATACGCTGTTTCAGTAATGGTGATTTCATTTGTGTTTTGTGAGCAAGGTTCCCGTACAGGCACTGAAAAGTCAATTTTGTTGTTTGTTGGTAAGTGACAAGATTTATAATTGCTATACTATGACGTTACCTTGCCAGACGGTTCTCCTCAAACCCTTGACTAAATTGTAAACTATGTATTTGCAGTATTTCAGTTTTAACCAATGTATTTTCTAATATTGTTAAATTGGTACTGGGGAAGCTAAATTCCTTCCCTGACATCTGTTAATACTAACCGTCTGTTAAATAGAAAAATTTGTAAGCTCGTGCTAATTGGTTACATTTAAACTCCGTTTGCTCTGATCTTGATGTGCACATCCAGTTTTCCTTTGCATTTTTGACAAATGTTGTCATTTCCCTTTTTGGCTTCCTCACTAGGCTGCTGAAAATGAGAATGCCTGTGGGGAAGGTGAGAAAGTACTTTCAGAGGAAGAGGCTGTGGAGTTGGACAGAGAGGTTGAGGAGGAGCTCTGCACAGTTTGGGACATGGCGGCCAACTCTGTAAGCCTACAAATGCATTTTCTTGCAGCACCATTGCAACATTTTGGGCAGTCTGCTTTAACTTTGCTCTGTCCAACCTTTGCACTTTCGTATTTTGCAAAAATGAGCTTCTGTTGCACATCATTGTTGTGTGTCCGTCACTTGTATTTCACGTCCTCAATGCGCAGCGGTGCACCGCTTATGCAGCAAAGCAGCATGTCACTTGCGAAGCAGTCTAGATGCAAATAGACACTATTTTGCATCCTGTTTTCTTTTCTTTCTTTTTTTAACATTCAACACCTATGTCAGTTATCAGGCAGCAGCTTAAAGGGACACTAAAAGAAAGTATGTCAGGCTAGATTGAAAGATTAGGCCTCTGTAATGGCGAATTTGTCATGCATAGTGAGAATGGAGCTTCTGTAAGCAAGGAAATGCCGAAAATAGAAAATTGGAGTGGAACCACCTGTTTGGACTATGGTACCTCTCATGTGACGGTAGCACTGGCTGATTGACAGAGAGTGGCATAGAGGGAGTTCACATGGAGGTTACGTCAACTTGTCCGTTTCAGTGCAGGTGGTTCAGATTGAGCAGCAGCAGCGAACCCTTTGGCATCAATTTTCCACACAGCAAAGTGACACATTGACCCACAGAGAATGATGACAGACTTCTAGACGAATAACCTATCGGTATAGCTTGACTTCAGGATCCTTCACTGTCGTTCTAAGCTGTCAGCAGTATGATAATGGATCTTTTTGTGCACAGTGTAATGAATTCCAGGGCATGAGCACATAGTAATTTTACTTTCAGGCCACTAGGCCACTGTAACTTCGTGAAGGTGACTTAGTTGAATCATAAGTTTCTTCTAGCTCTGGCATCAGCATGTTAAGCATGCTACATGAACAGTGATTATCGACTATGTTGAGACAGCTGCGCCATGGGGGATGCTGTAGTGCAAGTATCCAGATCAAATTTTATTACTTGTGGTTGCTTAATGTACACCCAAATCTTAATACATTGGCACCTTAAACACATGGTGTGAGACTTGGTTAGTGCCGCTAAACCTCTTGAAGGCTAAATTTGTCTTTTGCTAATCAAATTTCTAAATTCAAACTTCCAATCTATCCCATGTCTTTAAACAATACTGACATTGAACTTACTTCGACCTATGAGTGCCTAGTGGCCACATTGACACCATCCTTGCATCTGCTAACCGCTGCCTCGCCTCCTCCCCCCTCCATTTAATAACCTCTGACAGAGGGCCTTTAGGGTATCATGAAATAATAATAATAAAAAAATTATGTGCTGCATTGCATTCGAAGTCTTCTTGGCTAAGTGATCTTGAATTAGGCCAACCAATGTGATGTCCTGTGGCTGGAAGTAGCAATGTATGTTCTTGGTAAAAATCATTAGTAAGATGAGGATACCATGACCGCGCACATACGCACGCACAAGTTTGAATTCATGAGCTGTTGTTTATTATGTGATGGTAAGGTGGGTAAATTTAAGCTAGCTAACCCAAAACCTCACATAAGCAAAGTTGCTTGTATATCATGTAATAACTTCAAGACGTGCTATCCATATGCGACACAAAAAGTGTTTAGATCACATGTTTTGAGTGCCACATGGGGTAAGTAAAAGTGACATGCTGTCATGTTGTGTACGGTATTCACATGTGGTGTGCGGTGTCCATGGGGCTGTTGCGGTGTGTCGATGAAATGACGTGAAGACGACGAAGAAGACAAAGAGGCAATGATGCTGACATTTGGCGAGCAGAAGAAAAAGAAGAAAACGGTAGACAATGAAAGAACAAATTCGGCCACTAGAGAACTAATGCCTGAAAAACGAGAAAAAGAACTGGGAGAAGCTCGTGGAGCAGCACCGAAGCGAGCAGTGCCAGGCCACAAGAGCTCATTGGGTACTGGTCCCAAAGCCCAGCTGCTGCCTGGCTACTCCGTCTGCGTGGCGATTCCTTAGCAGGCCACGGTCTGCTACACTTGGACCGTGAAGAGTTGCAGCTCTGGGCCTTCAGTTGATTTTCTGGGACTAGACTGTGCCAGGCCAACCCTGCCATTTTCTCCTCATTCGTCCATGACTTGTTCGCCCATGCCTAGCTCGTCCCTGCCGTCATTGTGAAGTGGGATCTACCGACTCGCCACCAGTACATCAACTGTCCACACGGTGAACACCCACAAACATTATTTACCGTGCTGTGGCACTCTGTAGTTCTATGGGACCTTAGTTTATTTGTTGGCTAGTATTAGGCAAGTGCCACAGTACTAACAAGTTTTTATAGTGCTCGTCTAATGCGATCTCACATCATTGTATTCAAATAAGGTCAGTCAAAAATGCAAATGGTTTCGTTTCTCTTGGCAACGAAGGTTTCACCTCTGTTAACGTTATTTCTCAAACCCTTCCTCACAATTGGCATTCGTGGCGACAGGACAAAGCCATTTCCACTGAGTCGTGATATTTATAGGCAAGATCAGTCAACAAGTGCTCATAACGCTCGTGGAACGCATGGTACTTCAGGGGGCGGAGTTAAGGACATGGGTAGACGTACAGTTAGACTGGACTCAAAAGGAATATGTTAAGGCGTGTGAGGAATGGCTCGCGAAAAGAGAGGTAACAAAAGGATGTCTGGAGATGGAAGAGAGGGCTCTTCAACTCTGACTTCAACTGGCTGAAGTTGAAGGCAGCAAAGAAAAACAGCGCATGGTCGAGAACCTGTAAGAAATCAAAGCCAGCCAAACTTGATAAATCCTCACAACCTGATACCGGTGTTCAACGAAAGTCATGATGACCTGGATGCGCATTTAAATAGGTTTGAGCATGTAGCTACTGGTCAAGAGTGGCCTGAGGCGAAATGGGCTACAGCTCTTAGTTTGTGCCTCAGTGGAGAAGCCTTGAAAGCCTTCAGTCGCCTGTCACCAGCAGAGTCCATGGATTACAAGAATACGAAAATGGCCTTGCTCCAGAAGTTTCATTTCACAGCCAAAGGCTGTCGTGAAAAGTTTCGGCAAAGCAAGCCGCAAGATGGGGAAACTGGCAAGTAGTATGCCACGAGACTGCACAGCTTCTTTTACCGCTGGTTGGAAATGTTGAAAACAGTAAAGGACTTCATGTCCGTGCACAACCTTATTGTAGCTGAGCAGTTCTTGAGTAACTGTCATGGTCATCTGGTGCTTTTACTTAGGGAGAAGAAATCCAAGACAGTTGAAGAAATGGCAGAAGCTGCTGATACCTTCTTAGAGACCTGACGGCAACCAAACTCATTATTTTTCCAGGACAAGGTGGAAAACAGCAGTTCCAAAGAGTGAGATGGATATACTTCTACCGTCTCAACTCAAATGTTTCATCTGTGATCGACTGGGACACAGAGTGTCTGATTGCTGCACGAAACGCAAGCAAAACTTCTGTGGGTATTTTCGCAGGCCAAGCCATGATGTGAGGGCATGTCTAAAGTCTAACGGAGGTTCAAACAAAACGGCCTCCTGTATCATGTCACCTGATGATAAATTGCACATGCCTGAATTAACTGATGACTTGCAACAAAATAAATGCATTCCCAGTGCGCCAAAAACACGCACTGCAGAATGATTACACATAACTTGCCCATGTTACACGGAGGGGTGTTTGGCCACACTGTCTTTGTCTTCAGGGATACTGGAAGCAAGACACTTGTTGTACGGCGTTTCCTGGTTCCCGACGCACCACTTAAGGGTACTAGTACCACTATTCTATTTCATTTCATTTCATTTTCATTTCATTTTATTACCTTAAAGGCTCCAATAAATGGAGCGTTACATAAGGGGTGGCAAGAATAAAAATACATAGTCACAATAACAGGAAGTTTTTTACATTTTCGGTGAACTTGGATGGGCACATAATGACAGCAACGTCGTTAGGAAGGCCGTTCCAGTCGGCAGCTGTGCGAAGAAAAAAAGAATTTGAAAACGTGACAGTGCGTGCGCGTGGACGGGCAACCTGTAGCTGATGGCTGGTGCGGTGAGATATGCGTGTAGGAGGAAGGATATAAGGTGGGATGTGCATATGGCTATGAAAGAATTTGTGAAATAAAGCTAGGCTGGCAATGCGACGACGGAGCGATAAGGGGGATAATGCGGATGCAGTTTTTAAGGAGGAAACGCTGATGTCAAAGGAATATGATGAGTGGATGAAACGAGCGGCGCGATTTTGTACAGATTCAAGATCATTAATTAGGTATGCCTGATGAGGATTCCAAATAGGCGATGCAAATTCTAGTTTTGACCTGACAAATAATTTGTAGGCTAACAATTTTACATGTTGAGGAGCGTGATGCAGATGGCGTTTTAAAAATCCTAAAGTCCTGTTCGCGGATGATATTAGGTTAGTAACATGAGGATTCCAGGAAAGATCGCTCGAAATTGTTACTCCTAAATACTTGTATGAATGAACTAGTTCTACCGGAACTTCAGATATTACATAAGGAAATAGGAGGGAATTACGGCGACGGTGAATGGACAAATATTTACACTTACGCGGGTTAAGTTCCATTAGCCACTCGTTACACCAGTCCTGGACTGCATCAAGATCACTTTGAAGAGAAGATTGGTCAGCGGTGGAATTAATAACACGATATATCACACAGTCATCCGCGAACATACGTATGCTAGATGTTACGTTTAATGGTAAATCATTTATGTATATTAGGAAAAGTAGCGGGCCCAGCACGGATCCTTGTGGGACGCCTGAAGTTACAGAGACTGAATTAGAATTCCTATTATTAATGGTGACGAATTGTGAACGATTAGTCAAGAATTCTTCAATCCACTTTAGTATATTAGGGTCAAAATTTAAGCGGGAAAGCTTTATAAGAAGGCGTTTATGGGGCACTTTGTCAAAGGCTTTAGCAAAATCTAAAAATATTACGTCAGACTGAAGATTACAATCAAGGTTAGAGTGCAGATCGTGTAAGAAAGCGGCAAGCTGAGTCTCGCAGGAGTAACCACGGCGACTATTGGCTCATAGTCGCTGTATCGGGGTATCGAAAGCAGAAGTACACATTTTTAACCCCTTTTTTTCTGGAAAAGTGATAGTCCAGTGTATGACGTCACTTCTTTACGATGTCATCATAGGAAATATTTCCGGTTCCCTTGACGCTAATGACACAGACACAATATGGAAAGAGTCGGCGAACCAGAAGAAACCGACGACTAACGAGGCACCCAACTGTGAAGTGAACACCTAGCTCAGTTTTTATTGGTCTCTCAAGCAAAAGACAATGCTGAAAGCTGACGACTGTTAAGTTTGGGAACTTGGAAGTGACGCAGAAATCATGTCACCTAGAACAAGATAAAGAGACGACATTGGAAGCCTTGTTGTGCAAAAGTGGGCACAGTGATCCCTGGCAAAGGGGCCACATACCAGTCATATATGATTGATAAAGGAATCCTGTACCGTTGTTACCTGGCTCTAGGCAAAATGTTTCAACAGGTGATGGTTCCAAAAGGTTCGTGAGGCCCAGTGTTAAATTTGACTCACAAAACTCCGATCTCAGGATGCCAAGGTATCAAGAAAACAAAGGATTGAGTTATGGAATCATTCTACTGTGCTGGTGTACAGGGGGAGGTCCGAACATACGTGGAGTCTTATCCTAAAGGCAGAATAGGCAAAGCACCTCTTGGACAAATGCCTCTTATCGATACAACACTTGAACAAGTTGCCGTGTATATTGTTTTACCTCTTACACCTGTTTCAACAAAAAATAATCGCTACATTCTCATCTTGGTGGATTTTGCCACATGGTATACTGATGCTGTGGCTCTGCCCACAATAGATTCAGCAACAGTAGCAGATGGGCTGTTGAAAATGTTTTACCAGATAGGATTTCTAGGGGAGAACTTTTGCAATCAATCCTCCTGCTTCACGTCAGAGACTGAGGTGAGTGGTTTGCTTGCTCTTAGGCACTTCAGTTCGACACCTTACCCAATGGTCTGCTAGAGAGATTCGATGGTACTTTGAAGCACATGCTGTGTAAGTTGTGCCTAGAGCAACCGAAGTCATGGGACTGCCTTCTTGCACCGCTTTTATTTGCATATCGAGAAGTGCCTCAGGACAGAATGGGCTTTCTTGCAAATAAAAAAGAAGGGGTGCCGAGCACGAGCAGCGGCCACAAGCGCTGTTCTCTGAGTTGCTGCCAGATGATAAACAAGTCAGGCGTCCGGGTGTGGGTCTAATCCCCGTAGTTGTTTTGCTACATTTCAAGTGGTTTCGAAACTCCCCTGTTGTCTGGCCCTACAATACGGCAATGGAGCAACTTCACACCAAGTGCAGCTTGTGCGGAGGGCCATGTCTACGAGCGATGCCCTGCTGACAGATGAGACTAGCCCTGTGTGGGTGCTGCACCAGCACCTCAGCTCGTCTTAGCGAAGCAGGCATAGCTCACAGAGTTCGACTGTGCAATATACAAGATACGTTCATGGATGCAGACCTGGAGGCAGACCTGACCACAGCTTTTGAGTACGAACAAAAGGTCAGCCTTACAAAGACAAGCTTGTGCCTCGCTACTGAGCCCTGTCAACCGATCCTTCTTGTCTCCGTCGACTCCACTGCGAGTCCTGCAATGCAACTTGCCTCGACAGTGTGCCCAGCTGCCCTTTCCGTCTCACCTGGAGTGTAGCCTGCAGCCTTGTTCTCCCACGTTGCCCTGCCAAAGCTGCACGTCTCGAGCTTTTCTGGCGAGCGGTGCAACTGATAAGACTTTTCGAACCACTGCCAAGCAAGTATTCGTGGCAGTGACTTGCTACCCAAGACAGACAAATTTAGATATCTGCTGACATGCCTGTCCGAGTCAGCTAAGACAGCAATTCAGGGTATCCGCCTCACTGAGGAAAACTACAGTGTCACCATCTGACTGGTTCGGCAGTCATGACATGCTGGTCGATGACCACCTGGACCTCACAATGGCAGCTAATCGCAGTTCAGCCGATCTAGACAAGTTTTGAAATCTTTATGATTAGTACTTTCCGCATGAGTGTACTAGAGGGCCTTGGTGTTTCACCAGATGAGTATGCTGCTGTTGTGCGTGTGCGACACATCATTATGAAAGCCTTACCACCTGACTTTGGTATCCTGTACCGGCAACGGCTGAAGGAGGCTTCTTCGTCGGACAACGCTGACATGGCGGCAGTTACAGCAGACAAGGCCCAGCAAGTGAAACATCTTATGACCTTCCTACAAATTTAAGTCAAGGCGAGGGAGGAAAGCAGTCTCGACCAAGCCAGCTCATCTGCAGTCCAGTGGCATCATCAACGTGAATCACGACCTCTTGAGCTAAATCCGCTTTCAGCAGCGGATCTGTCAATTGAAGTAAGATCACCGTACATGTGTCCCTGGCTCCTGTGCAATACGTCGAGCCATACAGTTTAGAAGTGTTCCACATCGCTCACTCCAGAAAAAAAATGCAGGAAGCTTCTGGCGTGGAGGCATTGCTTTCGCTGCGCCAAGTGTAACTATGTCGCCAGTGAGTGGCGAAGCACCAGAAATTTGCAATGTGCTCACTCTGCTGGACAACACTTGACATCGCTATGCAAGGTCTGTACTCCAAGTAAAAACCAGTCAAAGCGTCTGGAACACATCAGGGCCTTCCGTGTAGTGTGCCAACGGGCTGCAGTCCATCGACACACAACCTCAAGCAACCTCCTCGTCTCTGAGTGGCAGCGGACTCATGCTTGTATTCCTCCAGACGGGCAGAGCCTGAGTTTTCGCATCAGCGAGGTCAATTCTGCTTCTGTTGCTTCTAGACACAGGCAGTCAGCACACTTCCGTTCGGCAGGACATTGCTTGAGCATTTAATTGTACTGTTCAAGACGTTGAGCACCTCAGCCTATTCACCTTCAGGACAACGCATCACCCTGTGACCCTTACATGTGAATGAGTGTCCATCACACTCCAAGGCCAGTGCAGTGCCAACGAGACCACTATAGGTGCCCTCAAACTGCCAGAAATCTGCATTGGCCAGTCCACCAATGGATGGTGCAATCATCACCATGATGACAAACCTCAGTCTTGTTGGAGCTGATGCAAGCCCTGAAGCAGCTACTTTTCGAGAAGCTACTTCTGATATCTACTAGGACAACAGGCCATATATTTAGATTATCGCCTCAAGTTACCACAGTGGAAACCTGTTTTGGATTAATGGTCCAGGGAACCCTCCATGACTTCTCCCAAGGTTCAACTGTACAAATCACGTCTCTAGTCTTTGGTACTGGAGGGCCTCCCAGAGACGATGTGCCATTGGAAGTAGACAGTTTTTTGATGTTGCACCTGAATACAGTTAGCATACGAGACATCACTGAGGAAGGTAACGAATACAAGTACAAAGCTCCCCTTGTCATGGAAGGGAGTGGGACAGTGCTGCAGCTCTTTCATCATTTACTATGCTTCCATACAAGAGTGCTCCTGTCCAGAGAACAAGCCATCACCATGCCTGAGAATGTTGACTAAAAGGTGGCAAGGACAAGGAAAACAAGGTAAACGCAAAGAACAAAAGAGATGAGGTGCATTAGCTCAAGCTCTTGGGCCAGTTGGTGCATGATGAACTTGAAAAAGGGGGTACTCTCCGTGTCTAACGAAGGAGACTTCAAGAGACGCGAGAGTGGCACAATTGCCGATGGTGGAACGCTGCCTAAAGCTGTGCCCACGGAAATGCCTAAGGAACCAAAGTCCAATAGCAGCGTCGCGAAGTCTCCCAAAGGCAAGAAATATCCACCTCCTACAAGGCTGTCCAAGCATAACAGACGAGGCTCAAGGCCATTGCTAACAATGGTTTCATGCACTCCAAATGGTAATTCAACAATGAGTACAAGCATGACAATGTGCAACTATGTCAAGACGCAGGTGTACAGATGTTGCCCTTCGTAATGAATGCCAGCGCACAACGGTGCAGCAAAGCTTGGCACAAGCGGAGACATGTACTGCACAAATGCTATGTCAAGCCACAAGGGCGCCTGCGATGGAAGGCCACTGCTGATGCAGCATCAAGTCGAAATGCGAATGAGGACAAGCCAGCGTCAGATGTATTACGATGCCCACAACATACCCTGCAGCCAAAAGGACTTGTATTTGGAACTCGAGGAGCAAGTCCTACCACAGGCAATGTCGGGACCAGAGGCCGAACATTACCACTCAAGCCAACACAGGCATTGCTACTGTGATCATCACTTCGATCGATCACCTAGTTCACTATCCGTATTGCTGTTAAGGTAGTCACTTGAACTACTCCCGTCATCAATTGAACTGTCGCTCATTGTGCTAGCACAATATGTGCTGCTGGCGTCCAGTGTATTCACTGAGGCCATGCAGTAGTGTACTTGCTCAAAACTGGCCATTGCATATTTGTCGCATCAGGAGTGTGTTGCAAATAAAGAAGCAAAAGGGGTGACAAGTACGAGTGGCGGCCATGGGCGCGGCTTGCCGAGTTGCCGCCAGATGATGAAAAGTCAGACATATGTGTCCGGGTCTAAGCCCTGTCATTGTTTTGCTGCATTGTATTTTGATCTTCTTTTGAGCTAATATGTGGCCGATATGTCCGAGGACCCCTAAATGTTCTCAAGGAACTATGGACCGGATATATTCATATGCAGTTCACGGCATCCATGTGGTTATGCAGTGCATTGACGAAATGACACTAAAACGACGGAGAAGCAATGATGCTGGCATCTGGTGAGCAGAAGAAAAACAAGAAAATCGGAAATGATGAAAGGACAAATTCAACCCATTGTGAACTAACACGTGAAGAACGAGAAAAAGAACAAAGAAGTGCTGGGAGAAGCTCGTCGAGCATCACCGAAGCGAGCAGTGCCAGACCACAAGAGCTCGTTGGGTTCTGGTCCCAAAGCCCAGCTGCTGCCTGGCTACTCCGCCTGCCTGGCGATTCCTCAGCAGGCCACGGTCCGCTGCACTTGGACTGTGAAAAGTTGCAGCTCTGGGCCTTCGGTTGATAGTCCAGGACCAGACTGCGTCAGGCCTACCTTGCCATTCGCTCCTCATTCGTCCATGACCCGTCCGCCCATGCCTGGCTCGTCCCTGCCGTCATCGTGAAACGGGATCTACTGACTCGCCACCAGTTCATCAATGCCATATGGCGAACACTCACAAAATTGTTTAGTGCACTGTGGGACTCTGTAGTTCTGTGAGACTTTAGTTTATTTGTTGGCTGTTATTAGGCAAGGATACAGTACTACCATGTCTTTCTAGTGTTCATCTAACACAGTCTTTCATCATCGTATTCAAATAGAGTCTCACAAATGCAAACAGCCTTGTTCCTCTCGGCAGCAAAGGATTCGCCTCCGTTACCATGATTTCTCGAGCCCTTCCTCACACATGCCTGTCAGCTAATGGGTGTAGAGGACCTTTTGATTTGAGCAACAGAATATCGAGAGCATGGTGGTTGTTTGATGTTATATATGACTGATGCAAGTGACTGAAGATTCTTTTGCTTTCTTTCCCTACAGGATGTTGCACATTTCCTGCATGAGTTCAAGGCCTCCGAGATTTTTCAACAGATCATCTCCACTTCAAAGTCACCTCGTTTAGTGGTGAGCTATGATGCACTTTATCTTCTTTCCCTCTCACTTACTTCCAGAACTTCCCCTATTGCATCATTTTTTTTTAGCGTCATATTCACATTTGTTTATCCGAAACTATTTTTTGTTTTTGAAGTAGTTTCTAGGGCAGGGCTATTTCTCATTATAAAACATGCACCTTTCAGCCAAGTTGAACACTTCTAAGCACAATGATTGACCATCTGCCAAGTCAGCCATCTCATGAGGATGATAAAATTATGAGGCGTGCAATGCATAGAACAGATAGCCCTTGGTCTGCTAGAGGAGCAGATTGAGTGCCAAGGGAGGGAAGGTGCAGTTGGGGGCAGCAGAGGATTAGATAGTGGGATGAGAGTGACAAGTTAGCAACTATAGCATGGAGTTAGCTGCCACAAGACAAGGAGAGACGGCCATCGTTGGGACGTGTGGCGCTGCTGCTGCTACCGGGGATGATGATGACAGTGGTGGTGACGGTGATTATGACTGTACATGGAACTTTGCTTGCCTGGTATCAAATTATTTCTCTTTGCTGCCATAGGAAATTTTAATTGGAATTCTGGGAAACATGGCTGTATTCCCTGACCTCAGCTTGGCTCTCTCCAAGGAGGAAGGTATCCTGTGAGTATACCCTGCAGGCATGCATCTTGTTCTTAACGTGCGTTATTACAGCACGTTGTTGCTTGTCCAGGCAAATGGCTATGCAGCTGCTTGGAGGAACTGACACACCCACGTTGGTTCAAGTGTTGAGGTGAGATGGTGCCTGTGGCTGTTTCATCAAGCCTATTCTTGCTGTTTCTTTTGTATTTATAAGTGCAAATGCTTGAAACTAGAAAACAAGAATGTCTTAGCCTGTTTTGGACTGTTCCAAATGCCCATGTATGAGTAAGCCTTGCAACAATATCCAGTGCAGTTTGATTTCCCGTTTCTGGGAATTGTAGTTGGGCATTCATGGCAGCCAGCTACTGTTGCCCAGGGAAGAAAATTTCCATAATGCTCATTCTTGGTAAATTTATAAGCCCATCAACTTGAAAATTGTATTGTTCAAGGTCTTTGTATACATAATGTTGAGAATCTGCATGCATAAGATTTCATTATGTTTCGAGTGGAACACTTGAATATAAGAGAATGATTGCAGTAGTGGAGCTTTAATCAACACACAACAGGAAAGGTTAGTTGTAGATCACAATGTCACAGGGAGTTTTGACTCATTTGGAGAGATTTTTTATCAGAGGAACACAACTGTTGCAATAGGTGAATTTATCATAAGGGAAACAGTGCTTATCTTAGTTTGTAAGTACAGGAATTTGACTGTACTACCAGCTTACAATGTTCAGGACAACTTTTGTAATAGCAAAATATGGATGTACTTGGTGTTGTTCATGGGTAATTGCCAGCATCAGCCAAAAAATGCTTATATAAATGTGGTAGCAATGGGAAAGTGGGCTTTAGTAAATAAATAATAACACAGTGCCAACTAACAACAGCTTCAAAAATAATGTTGCTGATTTTGTGACTGGCTTTGTTCTCGACTAAAATCAGTTGTCAGTATCAGTTGCATGCGCCATTTATTTTCTCCTCCTATCCTGTGGTAGTATGTCAATCTCTTTTGAGGATACATTCAGTTTTGCATGACACAATGTTCAGCTAGGCGTTCCAGTGGAGTGATGCACCTGCTGTCTGCTGTTTTATCCGTTGAATGCACACTGAACGTGATATGCCCGAAAGTGATTGACCAAGAATATGGCCCCTGTTTTTCATGCTGTTTCCATAGCAGCACCCAGATGCAACTAGCCCAGCGCTTTACACATTTGTTTAAGCTCCAGCTTTTCCAAGTTGGCAGCTGTCGTGAAGTGAAACTGATATGGCTTATAGGAGTCAGTGGTTTACAGATAAGGGGGGCTGATAAGATTTGTGGGCTGGTATAACGTGAAAGGGCACACCTAACCAGCTTTGAAGTAAAAATTGCTACATGGTTGAAAGCTAAAACCTTGCTTGAGTAGTTCTGCTGTTGGGAGGACATTCTCAGTGCTTTCTTTTATAGATTTCAGATTTTTTTTTTCTGTTACTGACCTAGTACACTTTTGAAAACAACTTTTACCTTGCATGATTTCGCTGCACATGCATATTGCGGTGTGTGATGACGTTGCAAAAATGCCTTCTTATCTTTTTTTGCCACAAGCATGTACTGTTATGTTTTTTAACTTACCTGATTTATCTTTTATGTTGCACTTGCCTTTTATGCCATGGTGTGTACGTTATTCTGTTGACTTGTACTTGCTATTGTCTCTGCTTTATATATATATATATATATATATATATATATATATATATATATATATATATATATATATATATATATACACACACACACATAACTTAAAGCCAAAAAATATATAACCTAAAAACCTATATCTATATCTATCTAAAAACCTAAAAACCTATATATATAAATTAAAAATAAATTCTTGACCATTAATCATGTGTTCCCTTTCATACTGGTCCTTCCTGTACGATACCTGCAAAAGAGTCGTGCATGATCCTTTCTTTTTTTCTTTGCAGACTTTGCCACACATGCCTGTCGAATAAAGAGTCCCTGCCATTTTGGCTTCAGGCCATCCGTTCATCTGACAGCTGCCTCTCAGGCATAACATTCATATTGGAAAACTCCATCAATGGCAAGTCTCTCGTGCATGATTGCACGTCGCCTGTCTTTTCTCACTGTCCAGCATGCATTGCTCTGGCGTTCCTAATAAAGATCATTGTTGTTCTGTTGACAGCACAAAGGACTTGAAAACGTAATTCTACACGTAAGGTTCGTAACATGCCAGATTACCTGTGAACTCAGTTCAGTTTTTCAGTTTGTTATTGAGCTTACAGTTCTTGAAAATAGTAAATATATACAGATTATCGATGCTATGTACTTTCAACCTCTTTCCTTACTGTAACACATGCACGTGCACTAGTTTACCGGCTTGTGTACAGGCCAAGGAAAGGTCCCTTTAACTGCTCCCGTTTTTCCATCTGGTCAGCTGCATGTCACAGACAAAGACAAACATTACGGTAATGTTGAAATGTGTAATTTATTATTTGTTATCATTAAAATAGCATGCTCTAGTAAAGTTACACCTGTTTGTGGTTTTGACGAGCTGGGAGAACAAAACACACTTGTTCCTCAGCAGTATAAACCAAACATAATGTAGCCCTAAAAAAAATGTTTGTTGTTCTTTCTTGCATTGTCAGAGGAGGAACAGTTGGTGTCGAAAGTTAGCAGGGCACTATATCTGGCAAGAAGCTGAATATTCCCGCAGCCTGGAATTTCAATGTGAAATCTTGACTAGCACATGTTGCTAACACAATGATGCACTATTTTACTTGCTGCAGGCAAACTTGTTCTATACCTCCGAGTATGACCCTACTTGTTGTGGTACCACTCAGTTCTTGATTGTTTTACTTTGCCATTGGTCCTTTTATTGGCTTCATTTATTACGAGAGCAATTATATGGACACTCCAGGTGAATTTGGACATGTGGGATATGGACACTCCAGGCAAAGCCGTGATGTTCCATACAAAGTCCAAGTGCAAGAACATAGTGGCTGCATGCTGTATGTTGTAGGTGCGAGGGAAAGCTAGCGAAGGTGAGCTGAGAGGGATTGCAGCTTGATGCTGTGGCATCTTCTTCGCAAGGGAGGATGGCAGGGAAGATGTGTGCGATCTTTTCTTGCACGCATCGGTGAGGGGGGAGGAAGCTTAGTGCACATCTCCTCCTCTACTCTGGTTGGCTGAGTGCAGCCGCGCGACCCCTATCTTAGAGAAAATCTACGGTGGTTTCAAAGGCTAGCCGACCCGAAATAGCCGATGGCTTCGCGTGCCCTGTGTCTTTATGTGCCTAGTTTGCATTGAAGTGAAAAGCACAAAGGAGAGCTCGCTCGCCGCCGCTGCTGCCACTCTTCATTACACCAGCGTTCCCACAGCGAGTGTGCATACCAATTGTGTGAGATGTGTTCATGTTTGCCTGTGTGTGTGACACCGTGCTTGTTAATTTAGTAAAGAAATGCTTGCATGCCAAAACGCCATTATGATTCTGAGGCACACTGTAGTGGGAGACTCCAGATTAATTTTGACCACCTTCTTTGATGTGAACCCAATGCACAGTACACAGCTGTTCTTGCATTTCACCTCCATCGAAATGCGGTCGCCACATCTGGGATTTGATCCTGCGACCAGCGGCTTAGCAGTGCAACATCAAAACCACTACGCCACCATGGCGAGTTAAGCGAATATTTACGTCAATTTATGCAGCTGATAAACTACTAACCTTACTTTGTATAGCGGTATAATAAATTGCTATTGCAATCAATGCTTTTCGCACTTTTCGTGCAAAACTGCAACTTCTTTATTTTTATTTCATATTTTCATTTTTTGTTGAAATCAGTGGTTAAATTTGTATAGTATTATTGCTTTTAGCTATTGCTGTTGTGAGTGCCATATGCCTTGCTGTAATGCCTTTCTTTAATGCATCTTGTTGCAATGCATACTTAGCCGTACAAGAGTGTAGGAGGTCCCCACACAGTCATTCACTATGGGGCTTTCTTATGTGTAAAATGTCTGTCTAAAGAGAGATGCTCCTCGAAAAAAAAAAGTTCTTTAATATTTCTACTAGAGATATGAAAATACAACCACATATAGAGAATTTCAAGCACCTTTCAAATATGTCATTAGTTTCTGTGTAGCTGCTATTGTTCTTGAGTCAAGTCCTACACAATGGCAAAATAGAGTGATTCTGTCGGCACTTTATTGTGTAATAAATTTTTGCAAATCGCTTTGTGCTGTAGCTTGTTTAGCTTTTTGTAGAGTGCAAAGTGCCGATATCTATTCAAACAGCATGTACAATAATTAGAACTATAAAAAGAAATTAGGACACTTCAACTAATTTTTTTCACAATCACATGAAAATAACCTTGTACACTTACAAGTGTCTTGTATTAACAAAATTTGGCATACATACTATTGAAGATATGTACAGTGCTAATATCTACTTGAAATTGCAATATCTCCACACAGTAAGTTGCGAAAGTGCATGTACATGGTTATAATTAAGAGAATTGAGAAAAAAAAATTAGTTGAAATGTTCTAATTTTTTTGCATAGTTTCAGTAATTTTACAGACTGTTTGGCTAGATATCGGGACTTTGCGATCTACAAAGAGCTAAACAAGCTACTGCACAATGCTTACTGTGAAAAATTTATTACATAAGAAAGTGCCCATAAAGATGACTATATTTTTGCCATTGCGCTTCACACAACTCTAAAACTATAATAGTTCCCCAAATCTAATTCAATATTTGAAATCTACATAGAAAACTCTATACTTGACTGAATTTTGAAACCTCTAACACAATAAAAAAATGTTGTTTTGAGGGGCAACTTCCCTAAAATATGCGCACCTCTACTATAACAGAAAAATAAATCTGAATCTGAGAAACTGCACAGGAATACAGCTTTATTCATGAAACCCAAACTCGGTAAACTTTTGATGCCAACTGTACATACAAGTGCTGTTTCTCAGAAATATTTTAAATATAACACCAGCCTTGTTAACTGTGATTACTTGCAGTAGTTGCCTGATTAATGCTTCATTCAAAGTCTGCTTGTTGCTCCAAAAGATACCATGGTCATGATGTATTTACTTTGCTTTGTAGTTAAACACCTCCACATTTCGTTACACTTCTTCTGTTGGGAAATACTGCTGCATCCAGCATTTAACATAACCTCAGCATGTGCATGCGCGGAACAGCCAGTGCAAAGGTCTTCCCTTCCCGCATTCCCATTTCAGAAAGTAACACACTGTCGAGATGACCCCTATCCAGCTCTGTATTTGTCAATGACTTCGGCCACATCTCATATGCATTAGCACTGTCCCTGATTCCCTTCTATGTTCTCACCACTGCCTACGTCTGCTTGCTGCATTCGACAGAGGAGCTGCTCGGCGCTACTCTGCAAGTCTTGGACTGTGTCTTTGACGACGACTCGGAGATGTGTGCAATGTGTGCAAATGAAAACTTTATCGAGGCACTTTTCACAGCTGCCAGCCACCTGAGGTGAGTGTTAGGCAGTGACTTATTATTCTGGCTGGGGAAGAGCAGAAGTTCCACACTGCTTGCATTAAAGGCCAAGTAAGCTTGAATGCAGGATAGTTGAAAATATTTTGTCAATTTTTTTTTTTACGCTGCGCTGCAGAAATAGAAACAAGCAGACACAGAGCAAAAAAAGGCGAACTAAAGTGCCCATCAGGGTCAACCAAGTGAAGCCAAGGATTTAATAGCAGGAACTAACAGAGTTTTTAATTGAGGTGTAGAAATAAAAAGTTGACAGCTACTTTAGCATGTGCTAAAGTAAAGAGGATGAAGGAGAAAGCCTGCATGCTCGCAAGATATTAATTAAGTTACTTGTCATTATCATTCAAATGTGTTGTTACTCCTTACTACTTGTTTTCTCCTACCAAAGCTTGTGGATATGAGTACCTTAATTCTATCTTTATTAACTGTGCCCTAATTAACTTCACCTTAAATAACACCAAAGGCCATGAGTTCGATTCCCACCAATGGTCGTAGGTTCGACCATCAAAGGTGGCACCATTAAATTTGGTGCCATTGAATTGTGGTCCTGCCAAAGGTCGAGGGCTCGACTCCCACCAAAGCTCGTGGGTTTGCTTGCCTTAATTAACACCAAAGGTTGTGGATTTGACTCCCAGCAGTTTTGGTGCCATTGAATTTTGGTACCATAACGCCGGATGGTAAATTTTTTGATAATGCCGGACATTGCATTTTTCGCCCCATGAGCCACTTAATAATAAAGAGGGAAATGAAAGTGCAAGAAAAAGACAACATGCTGCTAATAAGAGCTGAACCCACAACATGACATTTACGATGCTCTCCAAAATGAATTACTACGGTGACTGTCCTTGTACAATTTCTTGGGCATCTAATGCATCTCCCACCAGCAGAATTTTGTCTTTACTTCTGCTTTCAGTTCTACATTTCAATTAAAAATGTTTAATTTCGTCTTTGCTTTACAAGGCTTGATAGTTTGTCGGTTTCATTTGGTTATTATTATCAATCAATCAATTTCCTTGGCTCCCCTGATTTTTCTAGCACATCAGTGCTCCCGATTCTTTTTGCCATATCAGTGTCAAGGCATTCAAAATTACTTTTAAAAATGATTAAAAGAAGAGTGCCAACAAAATTTTGACTACAGTTTCTTCCAGAAGTATAGTATAATTACGTCCACAAGGCTGGTGTATTTTGATTTGGCCCTTGTGAGAAGGGATCCTTAGTATAATGCCACTGATAGGCTGCAGAAGCAAACAGGGCCAGTTGTGTAGCAACAAGATGCACCGGTGTGCTGTCTCATACAGCAGTGGCACAGGGATGCATTCCATGTTCTGGATGCATTCTGTGGTGGATAAACTGTGGATCCCACACACGACATTTCTGCAACTTCTGCAGTCAAGCATGACACTGCACAGAGGATTCAATACAAATCATCCAAAACTATGGCCACTAAAAGAAAAAGACAACACAACTCAGATTGTGTGTAGGCCACAGCCACTTGCAGAAAAATCCTAACGAGAGCTTTCAAATAGAGTATTTTGAGGTATCAAATTTAGAAGCATTTTGTGTGTTCATTACAACAACACAAAAGCTTATGGAACCTAAAATAACATGATGAGCAGTAGTTGAATATGGAATGTTGCTCTCCAAAGTTTCGACATGGGGACATGTCTTTGTCAGGGCAGTGACTGCTTTTCTTAGCGTCGTTTTTATGTACACGAAGCTCAATCTCCCGCACCCTCAATGGGTGAGTGGGAGGAGAATAGGTCAGAGTGTGGTGTGGTGTAGGTGATGTCAGAGAAGAAAAAATAATAATAAAAAGAAATGTAGACAGATGGGAAATTTCAGGGGAAGAAACAAAGGGTTGTTTGGAGTTACGAGAGAGGAGGCGAACCATGGGGTACTGATTTTGGGTTCTTTCGAGAAGTGGAGATAACAACGGGAACCAGAAAGGAATTTACAGACATACGTAGGTGTGGCCAATCACAGTGTGTTGGTCTTCTAGGAAAGTAGGTACTGTTCAACTAATCTCTGGAATTTGAAGGAGGTGGGAAGAGGGGTATGAGTGGTGAACAAGAATACCCGGTAAGCCTGTGTTTGGTCAGAGTCCCCCAATAGCTTCTATAAAAGAATGTATTAGGGGACCCAGGTTTGGTTAAGAGTACAAATGAAAACTGAGAGGGCATGCATAGACATACGTCTGGGGGAAAAAAAAAAAGAAAAAAGGGGTAATAATAAAGGGCTACTGGGTATATTTGTGCGATTAGTACAGTGAATGGATTCAAGAGCTCCCTTTGAAACATTTTTAATTTTTGGTTGGAGTAAAACTTGTGAATGAGATACAAATCTCTGTATTATCTGTCTCTGGGAGACCGGAGGTTTGACTACGATATTGAAAGATGCATGCTGTTTCTGTGGATGCACTTTTAAAGTGAAGTTTTCTTAGCCTCTTCCTGCATTTTGGAGGTATTATCTAACCGCTGTCAAGCATTTGTTGTGCAAGCATACACACATCAGTGGGCTGGCTTTGTGCTGCAAAAGCACATCAGGTTCTTGCCAGACAGCATGCTCCACAAATATGCTTTGACGGGTGTAAAAGTGCAGTGACTGAAGGTAATGACAGGCGAACAGAAAGACATGGACTAGGAAAGGAGAACTGAGCAGTGGTGATTAGCTGAGATATGCACATAGATTTGCTTTGAGGTACACTTATTAGCGTATTGTGAGGTTGAAATTTACTTTCACATTTCTCACTGGGCAGCTCACGAGAAAAGTACGGCTCCTTGGATGCATTCTGGCACTTACTGCATGTCATGGACTGCGAGACTGATGCCAAAGAACTCCTCTGTAAGTCCTGTGCTGAAGCTCCTTTCTTTGCTCATTTAATGTATTTTCTGTTCATCATTGCTTTTGACAATCACTCTCTGATGTGGATTACTTTGGACTAGCGCGCATCACAGTAAGAACACTGCTATAGGCATGGTACTGATGCACTGTGTACTGAGCGGTTGTGGGTGTCCATACTGTTGAAGATGCCAGAGCACTTTTATGGTGCTGTCTTAAGTAAGTTGTTTAGTACTTAGTGTGTTTGTCAGAACTGATATAGAATGAAGCAATACTAAATTTCAGAACAAGGAAATGCACCTGTAATTTTACTAGTGCATTGCTGGCATTGAATGGCCGAAATGTTCAAAATGGGCAACATTCATTTGCAACTGATTCTTACATGTGTTACCATGGCGGACTTTCCTATGGACAGGTGTCTACAGATACTTTTTATTGGAGAGACAGACATTCTGGTCTGTCAGATTGGCTTAGCCAATCTGGGTTCACTGAAAGTGATACCTGTGAAACTGTGATAACTGTGATCTGGAACACCACCCCAACTCACGCAAAGGGTAGCTGAAGCAAAATAAATAAAACAATTAAGTGCACCATCTGTTGCTCATCCAGGAAGGAGTTCGATTATTATGTGAACAGCATGTGGTGAGATCAGCTTTTAGAGCCGATTGTTATTTGTTTTCTTCTTTTTTTTTGCCCCTGTAGAGAGTTTTGGAGGCGTGCACTATTTACAAATAAAATCAATATGTTTTAAAGTCAGTGCTCTATAGTCTGTGTGGTATTCACTTCAGCCATGCACTATCAGCTCACCAGCCGTATGCAACTTGTGCGCATATCAGCGGCTTGACTACAGTTGTAAATGTTTTGGAAATGTGTGACAAGCACTACTTTTCCTCACTACAAACAGGACCCTAGAAGGCACTTGTTGAGTGAAGCACCTATTAGTTCTACAGGCATGAAAACGTGAGCTCAAGGGGTGAACTGGCGGCACTAAGATCATTTTTCATCTTCTCAAGGACTCTATTAAAGAATCTTTTACACTGACAACCTGCTTATGTGTGTATTCTCATAGCCATCTCATGGCACACTGGCTGTACGATCATGCATTTCAGTTGCCTTGTACACCCGTAGAAACTCTTAAAATTTCAGCCAGGTGGCACCATTGTTACTCCCAGTTGGTCAGCCATAAAGTGCCAAATTACTGCAAAATAGCTGTGGAATAGAAACTGCACTGTTTTCTTTGTAGTGCCACGCTGTGAAAAGTTGGAGTCTCTGCTTGTGCGCTGGCTTCAAGGACAGGAGTCATTGCCAGTGCCACCCAGGCACTGTTGGCGAACCCTAGGTTCAGCAGTGACCCTAGTCAGCAGCGTTCGGCTAGCCACTGGCAGCAAGGCTGAAGGTAACTGGGTGGCTTTTGTCATTGCATTGGCTGTCGGGTTTTAACCTCATCATGTCTGCTGTCCAACACTCCTTGTGAGGTTCACAATCAGTGTCGGCCAGTGTAGGGTTGATATTGTAATGGGACAAAGTAGCCCCAGCCTTTGGTGGAATGCAGGGGCCTTATGAACAGGGAATAAGTGGTTTCAGCCAACTTGTGTGGGCGATGAAATTAGGTCTTCGAGAGCATCTCAGTGAAGATGCATGCAGAACCAAGGTGCACGTTTTACCTGCCGTTGTGGCTTAGATGTTAAGGCATTGCATTGCCAAGCATGCAGTCAAGAGATCAAATCATGGCCACCGCGGCCGCACAAATCTCTCGCAAGTTATACATTCCAGATATGTACACATGTGACATGTGTAGACCAGGGTTGCTTTAGATTTTCTTGATGCCTTGGCATGTAATCTTGAACTGAAGACAGCAGTTCAGGCTTGGCATTGCAATTATTGCAGTGAATTTGTCAATTTAAGGTAGTCAGTCTGCTGAGTTGCCAAGAAATTGAGCGTTTTAGCCAAAGCTGCGGTTCGCATACTTTTTCTTGAGCGAGCACATAAAGTGTATTTGGAATTTATAGCTGCGAGTAGGTGGTGTCCTCATTACAACCTCAGCGACGGCTTCCTCTGAATAATCGAAACCAGTGGGGCATAAAATCAAAAGGAAGGAAAGTTAATGTAGAAATGGCTCTGCATTGCACCATGGCTTATCCACAATAGTAACTCAGTCAGAAAGTCTTATGAAAGCGTTATACATTTATGAAACACTGTCAGTCTTTACTGTCCAGCAATGTGATGAACTCTTGCATGTGCATCAGTTTTGCATGCTGTTCAAGAGTGTAGCATTATGGTGTCGCAGTGAAGCAGCGCATCATAATCCTGAAGGGTGTGCTCCTGGTTTATCATGATGTCATTGCTCGTTCTCAGATGAGCAAAATGCACTGTGCAGAAGCTAAAATGCACTTTCGGCAGAGGAGGAATAGTTCAGAGTAGAAGTATCCTTTAAAAGGCATAGTATCTTTTCAAACGAACACAAAAAAGGCCAGGCCCATTTTATAATCAAGAGCTAACTTCATAACTTTCGTTGGTGTCACCAAGTCAGCCAGCACCAGAAGCAGTAGGCAATGCTATTTCTGGTGTTTTAGACATCACCAATGTATGCAACATGTATGTACAGGCGCAGTCACTGCTAGCGGGGGGAACATGAGAGCTCGTGGCATAGCTTCGTGGAGCGCTACCACCGGCATCTCGTGAAGTCTTGGTAGACAACTCGTTGGGCTTTTCACCAATCGCTTTCATTGTGCCTGCGCCGGCGGTGGGGCTCTCTGCGGAGCGATACCACGACTCCTGCGTTCCCGCTATCAGTGGCCGCACCTGTACCTACATGTTATGCAAAGCCTAATGTAAGCCACCACTGCTCAGGTACTTTAGATGCCACTTAAAAACGTCCTGCTAAACCACGTGCGCCTTGAAGGGCGGTGCAATTGAGAACTGTCTACTAACCATTGTAAAACCCTATGCCACTCGTGATAGGAACAGTGTTATATACCCACTGAGGTGACTTAAAATTCTGTAGCAGAGCTTGCAAATTTGAACTCCAGTCACTTTAGTCGCATGGCAGTGTGTGTGTGCCGTGCCTTATTGCAAGCTTATTGTGCACTCCAAAGAAAATACAAAACCATATTCCTCTTTATTGAAGAATAGAGCAGTTTCCCCTATACTGTCTTTGGTCTCAGAGACATGTCAGCTCATTTGGCAATAACGTCATGTAATGCTTAGATTGCTTGTCACTTAACATGTGGTAAAATTTTATTTCAGATGACGAGCTTTATGGAAGGTTGAGAGAAATGCACTCGACACTTCAAGCACGGCTGCACGAAGCGCAGTCACACAGAGACTCCAAGCTCCAGCGACCCGAAAGCGTAGACGACACATTCCACATGCTGCAGGGCGCTCTTGAGCAAGCAAGACTGTGTACAGGATGAATGAAAATAAATTTTTTTTTTAGTGCACAAAGCTTGGACTGTGTGTCAATATCGACAAACCTTTAATTACTGTGCATAATGAGAGGCGTGAATACACTACATGACCTTGTGTATTACATAGAGGCACAGTAAATTGAATTTTATTCGTACAATACAGCACTTTACATGCGGCATATTAGGCACATGACAACGCACACAAGAAAACCATAAGACTGTTTTACGGTCAATACAATAAAGTCGTTAAACCCGAGACGTGTTGCACTTTGTGTATGTCGCACTTCGCGCTGCTATGAAATTCACAAGCCATTTCAAATAGGGATCAACGAACTTGTGCTCTCACGAGTACGGAACGTTTTTCCGAGGTATAACATCGCTTCTTTTTCAACATTGGTAGTGACGAAGTAGGCTCTGGCACGGTAGGCGAAAAGCATGCGGCGTCTTGCCTCGGGCGCTGTTCTCACGCAGACACTTCACGTCCAGCGAAGAATAGATCAATTAAAAGAACTTGACGCCTTCGCTGCCATCGAAAGATATCAGCTCGGCTTTTCCTTGCTTTTCTAATGCTTGCAAGGATATCCGCAACAGGTCCACGTCGAGGCCAGCGAACTCGGTGTCGGCCGTATCGTCTCCCTGCACGAGCTCGTACAAGGTGCATACCGCGTTCAAATGTCCCGTGGCGTCCGCCCAGTCGTAGATCAGCTTTCCCCACTCCTCGGGCGATCGCCAGTACACGTAGCAACGCGTCTGCTGCTTATCGGTCCAGGCGACCTGGCCTCGCGAACTCATGTACTTGAGGACCTCCTGGAGAGAGTCCGCCGACAGCTTTCGAGAGATGTCCTTATTGTGGAACAGCGGCGACGCGAGGGCTTCGGCGACGTCGAGTACGTAGGCTTTGTGAGCCCTGTAGTAGTTCAGGATCAGATTGCTCCATGCCTCGAGCTGCTTCTCCCTCGTCGCCAGCGTCGGCTGGAGCGTGAAGAACGGCGGAAAGCTGTACTGCCACGGCCATTCGAAATCGGTCGTCATGACGGGCTGCCCTGCGTTGAAGACCCAAACAAACACCACGGAAATAAATGTCAGCACCAAGCAGCAGCAGAAACACCCGTCTCGAACGAGCGGGGCGTGTACGCGGATTGGCCTGGATTGGCTATGTTTTCTAAGCTTGGATGTTACCACAGTGTGAGCTTTTTTTGTAATGAGCTTTTATTTTTTTTTATATCAGTCGTAAATACGGTAAAACTGTGCAGGTAAAATTAGCGGCAGATTATTTATGTACTTGAAGCGGCCCTGCGATAGTTTCGCGCAGATGTCACCGGCAATACTTCATCGCCTGCTTGTTCCGCTTGGCCTCGGCCGGTGCATGCTAAACAGGTGTCGCTGAAGAAGGAACTCAAGAGGAGTGGCGTGGTTTCAGCGGTTTTGGACTGTGCGCGGAAAAGCAAGAGTTGGTCTGTCGTCGATAGAACTCTGGTCCGTGTCTCAGAAGTAATGACAGAGGCGTGATGGATTCAACGGTGAGATACAAAGCCGCCGCATCGATTGGCCGCTGCTACATCGTTGCTCCCTCGTGTGCTTATTGAGGCCGCGGACGTTGCCGCGAAATGAGCGTTTGTGCAAGAGCTTTCTGAAAAACCACCGTCGGCTTCTTATATCTTTGGTTAGAACTTGAGCAGCCTTTATTGCGGATCAGTAGGGACCAGTAGTAGGGCCTACGGTGTAAATTGCAAGGCGTCGGGTAGACGCTACCACATCGTGGCGGTATCGATCAGCTGTGTTGAACCGCTTGCGTCCGGGTTTCTTTCGCTCGGAGAAAAGAGTGCTTTGACTCTGGTTCTCTCCGATTGATTGTCCATATATCACCCGTGTACCTGTAACACTGCTAGCGCTTGTCCGGTGTGTATTTACGGATCGGGCGTCCGTTCGCGCGTGAAACTCCGTACGCGATGAGGAAGGCGGTCTGTCTGTCTTGGATGGCGGCGAGTCGCCGCCGATGCAGCCAACTGTGTCGCATGGTGCATTTCGTTCGCTACTTTCTCACTCTGTGTGTTGTTCCGTCTCTTTCTTTCCCTTTCAGAATCAGTTTAAAGAAGGCCGGCCTGTCAGCGCGTCCGGAGGTAAGGCTGATCTTTGAGCGCATATTCTCGCACGACGAATTCGCGCTCAGGAAAGCGGCAGCTACATTAGTAGCTTCCGATTGTGGGCTCACTTGCAGAACTCGCCGGCTCGCACTGCCCGAAATGCCTGCTCCGCGGTTCAGATGCTTCTACCTAGAGTTGATGAGCATCAGCTGTTCGTTCTCGAGATCTGCTGTCCTCACACCTCATCATTTCCCAATCCTTTAAAAAGTTGTGTTTTTTAATTGAGCATGCTTCAAAACATGTTCTACGGTGGGGACTAGTGGACACTACGTTGTGGGACGGCTTCCTCGTTCAATTTAATGTGGCTGTAGCTGTCACTAGGGGGCTATGAACTTCTCAGAACGTGCATGTGTATGAGGCTTCGCACCAGCTCTGAACTCGGCACAGAAGTTTGCTTGCACATAGTTCACTTTATATTGTCATGCAAATTCCGTCGTTTCTGTGTGGCGAATAATCAAAGAGCTACCCAGGTTGGTTTTTGTATTGTATAAAATTTACAGCTCACCGCAACAAGCGTCAAAGAAAGTTGGTGCAGGCACAGTGCTCTCTGTTGTGATGCATTGAACCAACGCCTCCTTTATTTAAGTATAATAAAGGAGGCGTTGATTGAACACTTGGAATCAACGGCTGAATTTACTTAGGATTTTGCTATGAACATATCCGTCGTTTGAGGATTGCTCATGCTTCTTTTATAAAAGTTGCGGCTACCGGACACAATTAGGACCAATAATTGTCTAGCTCATGAAAAACTGTTTGATACTGTATTTGTAGCAGTGACTGCCAGTGTGATTACTATGTGCAATGATGTTTTCAAACATTCTATCTTCCTAGTGCATGTGATTTTCATAAGGTGCGTTTAAACGCTTTATTTCTACGTCTTGATATCGTACACTTCTGCAAGTGCTGCTACCGCTGCTGAGTTTGGCGATACTATTTATTTTCTTTACAACTCTTACAACTATCTTTAAAGCACTGGCCCTGCAAACAATTTCCTCTGTTGACAGAAAATGGTTCCACTTTTCTTGCCCTACGTTTCTTGTATACATGTTAGTCTTCATGTCATAGCCACAGCCTTCATCGCAGTGTGACCAAACGGAACCTTCTGGAATTGCAGGGCCATTTTGTCAATCACTTTAGGTTAGGCTGTGCTTATGGGGCTCTTGCATTGCCCAGGGGGCGCTGCGGAAATGGGGCTAAAAAGCGTCCTCTGTCCTAAACTGGGTACTACCAAGCTAGGTCGTCTGCTTCGGAAAGCACATTTACAATATGGACCCGCCACTTTCGGTTTTGTTGTACCACGGCTTGCAGCTAATATCGGACGCCGAAGATTTTTTCAGGGGTGGTACGCTGCGTAAAGGTAATAAATTATACAACGCCGAATTCATGTACGCCGTTCAAGAAATAAGCGGCGAAGTTTTAGCGCGGTGTCAATCGCAAGAGAAGCGAGTCGCGTACGACGTTGAACTTCAGGTAAGGTTTGCACGCTGTCAAATTCAGGCGCACAAACGCGAGGAAATGCTTGCTATAAATGAGTTCACAGCAGCGATAAGCAGACATCATGTGTACGGAACTGCTCGAGCGCACGACGGTACGCGCCGCGAAACGGCGGGCCTCCAGCAATCTTTGTTGACTGCATGCCGCTAGACAAGTAGTTATGCCTGCACTGTAGTAGCGGCCATCTGTCCCTTTGGCAACTGATAAATAACTGATTCAATGCATATGAGCTCGCAGTAAACATTACATTACGTTATGGGGTTTTATGTGCCAAAACCACATGCTGATTATGAGGCACGCTGTAGTGGAGGACTCCGGAAGTTTCGACCTCCTGGGGTTCTTTAACGTGCACCTAAATCTAAGTACACGGGTGTTTTCGCATTTCGCCCCCATCGAAATGCGGCCGCCGTGGCCGGGATTCGATCCCGCGACCTCGTGCTCAGCAGCCCAACACCTTAGCCACTGGGCAACCACGGCGGGTAGCTCGCAGTAAAGTACGTGCGAATCGCGCTGCAGCGCGAGCTCGTGCGCTGCTCGCTTGATTTAGCTTTTAATGACAGCGCTCGAACATCGACGTGCTGCAATCAATATTACCTTGCTACGCTGCCTCAACGTGTTGTCTTGATGTCAAGAATGAGCGCATTTAACTCTCTTAACCTGTGCTGCTCGTAGTGGGATAGTGAATTGTCACCGAATCAGCCCGACCATTTGTGCTCATTTGCACACACCTGGTCACTTCACCACTTCGCATCGGTCGAATTGTTAATTGTCGCTGTGGCCGGGTCTCGAATCGTGAATTACCAGCCATGCCTGCTGCTATGTCGGTCTGCTGTCGGGACTGTAGGTGCAAAAGACCGAAATTTAGAACGCAGATAATCAAGCAAGCTTCAAGACAGGCGAAGCAGTCAGCATGGCGCGAAGTTTCGCTTACTCAGCGCGACGAACTGCAGCTATACAGCGCACCCGACGCTCCGCTTCGTGA
The DNA here is from genome assembly GCF_038994185.2 of Dermacentor albipictus. Lineage (NCBI taxonomy): Eukaryota > Metazoa > Arthropoda > Arachnida > Ixodida > Ixodidae > Dermacentor > Dermacentor albipictus. The sequence goes on from NC_091823.1 coordinate 113,357,543, forward strand.
TGCCTTGAAGGAAAACGGTAGAATCTGATGTTGGGATTCAGACCTTCTTGTTCATGGCAGCCCACGACGCAGAAGTAACGACGGTGACGCTTTTTCGAGGCGGAGCTAGGTCTCTCCGGATCGGCGTCGCCAATTCCTTCTGCTCCCAGAATTACGTCCCACGGCACACGGAGAGTCCGTTTTCTTTAAACTATAGGCTGCGGCGAGCTCGCAGCGTGGTCGGCGTGGTCTGTGAGAAGTGACGAGCTTTTTCGCACTCGCAACAAGGCAGTAAAAAGCGCGAATCGACAAAAAACTCGGGCTAGAAACGTGCTTATCGCCACAGCCAGGGCTCAATACTAGCCAAACCGGTACTACCCAGATAACGTTTCGCGCGCCGCCACCAGGCGCCGCTACTATACCTCCAACTCCAGCGCAAGACGCCCATACCCGCCATGTTCATTTAGTGGCGACTTGCATGATACCTGTCGTTATTAACATGGGTTATTTGGAGATCGATTCTGAGCCCGTACTGTTCCATGAGGGAATCTTCTAGGGAAAGCATCTTAAATATTTCAAGAATAAAGAGCTGTACAGTATGATTTCTAAAAAGTTCGTGGATTACATTCTCTCAATGAAGAAATGACCTGGCGTATTTTATAGCTACCTTATAACTTTGCAGCTGCTTCAAAGGTGGTACCGGCTATGAGGCATTCATCCATTCAGTTTGGAAAGCGTCAGACAGGCTACACCTTTATTATTTTTTGTTTGTGGCATGTACCTGCAAAGAAGGGCTCTATGACATTTTTTGGGGGGGCGGGGGGGGGGGGTAAGCAGTATCAATCAGACCAATTTTTCATCTCGGACCGTTGGGAAATCCCGCGACATCACATGAACGTGGCATTCTCCGCTACTTGCAGTTTCTTGGATTTTGGCGAGCCAGCAAAACCAGCGCAGCATTACGCGATAACGAAACGTGAAAGCGCGGGCGGCGTAGAGTTTAGAAAACGAAACATTTCGACCGCCCGCGTCGTTGTCAAGGGCAACGTCAATGAGTTACTTTCCTAAAAAATCAAAACTGGACAAGTGGAATTTTCTTTGGTCTTGTAAGGCAATACAATTATCTTTCTTTTATTACGAGTGGCTCCGTGCCAGTGACAAAATTATGAGTGCCTTCATCATCGGATTATAGTACTTGAATGTCCTGGGCGAGTCTCTGACCGTGTCCTGCGCTTACCTCATTTCGATTACTGAAGCTCTATTCGCGATAATATTGACGCCTTAGACGTTCTCGAGCACTACATTTAACTTGGCTTAATGTTTTCCTTTAGTGTCCCTTTAAGTGCAAGGGGCGAATAGGCGTAATGTTTGAGTACCTAAGTTCTCTTATGCTGTGCATTCAGATTCCTTACAGACTAGAATGCGTTTGCGGTTCCTGTCTCGGCGATTGCACTGCAGCCGAGGCTTCATTCCAAACACCTCATTTTATCATTTTGGATCGCCAATTTTACGTGATGCGCACATGTATACAGGCGATTATGTACTGTATAACTGCACGCAGTTCCTTTAGCTGACCCGATTCGCCGAATTCAATGCAAGAATTAACGCGGAGTTATAGCTTTTGTGTCCAGTGTACGGGAGGTATGTTTGACGGCAGAACATGTGCCTCTTACTGACGTAATAATTCTGCGGAAGCCCGCAAGGTGGAGAGAAGTAATTAATAAAGGGAAGATCAGACATGCACCAGTTCGTAGCAGTTGCTACAAAGGAAACCCATACGGATTCCTCGAAAGAAAAGCCTCACAGGTGAAAAAATCGTCCTGGTCCGGGACTCGAACCCGGGACCACCGCCTTTCCGGGGCAGCCGCTCTACCATCTGAGCTAACCAGGAGGCTAGCAGATGGCAGGGCGACGTCGAATTTGTCAACAACACGAGGCAAAGGAAACAGTTTGACGTAATAGTTCTGCGGAAGCCCGCAAGGTGGAGAGAAGAAGAAGTAGGAGTAGGAAACGTACCGGCTTTGTCTAGGTCTGGCGGCTCCCCCGTTAGGCCTAGGGGGTAGTTCTTTCAGCTAGCTCTTCGGATTCTTACATGGAGTAGGGAGTGATAATTCTTTGTTTTTGTTTGGGATAGCGGTCGAGGTCGGGTTTGCGTGAGTGATTTGGCGAACTTGCTCGTTGGGCCTAGGGACGTAGGCCTAGCGATGAAATCGAAAAACGTGAAGGCCGCGGGGGACGGGGAGCAAGTGCAGTGCGACGAGTGCCTGCGCTGGTGCTTCCTCGACGAGTCTGAATTCCAGAATTTAGCAGAAGCGGTGGGGTCTAGCTTCGCGTGCAGGTCGTGCGAGGGCGTCAGGGAAGCCGCCCGAAAACTGGAAGGGAATTGGGCGGCTAAGTTTGAAGAGCTTAAGGCAAACCTGAGGGAGGAGCAGGAGAAGCGGGTAGCACTGCAGGTGAAGGTTGAAAATTTCGTCAAGGTGGAGGCGGCCCAGGCCGCGCAGTTGGTGAGGACTGTGACCAAGCTTGGGCAGGCGAAAGAAAGGAGCGCCGAACTGCAAAGGCGGCTCGACGCTCTTGAGACTCGGGCAGCGGATAATGTCGGGTCAGGACACCAAAGCGAGGGCGAAGTGGGAGGCAGGGAGCCAAAGCAAGCGGTCGCCAGCTCGCCGCCGGTGAATAGGCGAAGCAGCGCAATACGCCCCGAGTGAGGCGACGCTGCAGCCACAGGAAGCCGGGAAGCAGGGAGAGGTAGGAGAGAGTGAAAGGGTGATTATCGCTGGCGACTCAAACATGGCTGGGTGCTCAAAAGCAATTGTGGAGAGGGTGAAAGGCGACAAAAGAGTGGCGGTAGGGACATTTCCAGGGCAGACACTGGGTTCTATCATGGAGCGAGCAAAAGAAAAGCTCACGGAAAATGCCCACGTGCGCAACCTTGTCGTAGTAGCAGGTGGGCTAAATGACGTCCGGAACAGGAAAGGGCCAGGACTAGCCCAGCGCTTGGCGAAGGGGGTGAGCGACTTGCGCGAGCTATCCCCTCAGGTGCAGATCGTGGTGTGCACGGTGCCGGAGGTGCCTGTGCGTGACAGTCACGTACAAAGAGCCGTAATGGCTGCCAATGAGGCAATATGGAAAATGAGCCGAGAGAAAGGCTTCGAGGTTGTCGAAGTAAACAGGGAAGTGAGAAGTTGTGGTGGTTTTAAACGAGATGGGATCCACTTCAATTACAGGCTAGCACGAGAAGTGGGCTGGCGACTTGGGGGTCGCGCTGTTGCTTTTTTAGGGGGCCCGCGGGCGCTCAGGAGGTCAGAGTAGGTAGTAATAAAGAAGGTTCCCTAGGGAACATCAGAAGAGCATCGCCGTCGATAAGAGAAAAAGGAGGAAAGCAAGAACAAGAGCTCGCCATGCAATAGGCTACATAAACTTGCAGGGCGGCAGAAGAAAGGAAAAGTGGGCAGATATTGAGGAGTAGTTACATAAAGAACAAATAGGGGTGTATGCGGTTACAGAAACGCACCTTAGAGACTCAGAAGAGCCGCCAGTTATTGAGAATTATGTATGGGAAGGGTGCAACAGAACTAAGTCGGAAAGAAAGGGAGGGGGAGTCGGAATGCTCATCCATCAGGGAGCCAAATGGAAAAGAGTAAATTCACAATGTCAAGAGCATCTTTGGTTATCAGGTACAATGAGTGGGAAAGAAACTTGGCTTGGAGTTACGTATTTGTGGACCGGAATAAATTGCACAGAGAAGAATAAAGAGTTAGTGGAATGCATAAGCGCTGATATTAGGGGTTTCGGGAATGGTGCTGAGATAGTCCTATTGGGTGACATGAATGCCCACATACAGGATTTAGATGGCTATACCGACAATAACGGGAAGTCAATGCTAGACCTTTGCGAGCAACATAACCTCGTGATCGTGAATACAGGGCCTAAGTGTGAAGGACAGATCACGTGGGAAGTGGGAAACCGGCAATCGACCCTTGATTACTGTCTGATGACAGAAGGAATTCATGATAAGTTGAGAGAAATGGTCATCGATGAGGAAGGGTTTTGCAGCATGGGGAGTGACCATAAACGCATCATTTTGAAAATAGGATATGTAGTTGGGAAAGAGAGCAAGGAAAGCACAATGGCCAGTCCAAATTTGAACGCTGAACAAATAGCAAATATAGTCACTAGAGTTGAAGAAGAAATTGGCAAGTCGCCAAGTAAGGGGTGGGAATATGGTGAGCTTCTAAGTGTAGTAACGACAGAAATACGGAAAGAGAAACAACATGTTCATTGGAAAGGAAAAAAGAAACCGAAAAGCTGGTGGAACAAGGAGATACGAGAAGCGATCGCCGAACGACAGAAAGCATCTCGAGAGCACAGGCAGGCAAAGAAGGCGCAGTTGCCACAGGATGAAGTAACCAGTAAATGGGAAATATACCGGGAGAAAAAGTCTATGGTTCAAATACTGGTGCAAGCAAACTTAAAAGGTGAAAGTGAAAGTTGGTTGTCAGAAAGACGTGATAAAAAGAAGGCCGCACCTAGAATATTTTGGAATCACATGAAATTATTAGGCAGGAAGTCAACAACAATACAACAACATATCCTAGACGAAGATGAAAACAGACTGCAAGGAGAAGCAGCAATAAATTACATCCAAAAAGTAACAGCCGAATCTTTCCAATGCAAGGACGAGGTTGTATTTGAAGAAAAAAAAAAGCATGAAAGAGACCCAAGGGGGAAAGGAGCTAGTGCTTACAAATTTAAAGTGGAAGAAAGCGGAAGAGAAAATTCCTAAGCGCACAGCCACAGGGCTAGACGAGGTTCCCGTTAGGCTGATAAATGAACTGGGACCAAAAAGTAAGGAAGCTCTCGTGAAAGCAGTTGAAAAAACATTAAAAGATAGACGAATACCAGACAGTTGGCGACAAAGTAGAATGAATTTAATTTATAAAGGTAAGGGGGAGAAAGACAGAATTCACTCGTATAGATCGTTGACCATTACATCGGTAATATACAGGCTAGCAATGCAGGCAATCAAATTAAAGCTTAAAGCATGGGCAGAAAATAATGGCATTTTGGGAGAGCTTCAGAATGGCTTTAGAATAGGTAGGCGTTTGGATGATAACTTGTTTGTTCTTACTCAGTGTATTGAAATATCAAAAGCAGAAAGCAGACCGTTGTATGTGGCCTTTTTGGACATTACAGGAGCATACGACAACGTAGACCGCAGCATTTTGTGGGATATTCTGGAAGGGGAAGGCTTAGGTAACGATTGTATACAGCTTTTGAGAGACATTTACCTAGAAAATACTGTTTGCGTTGAATGGGAAGGGATGAGGAGCGCGGAGAAAGTTCATATCAACAAGGGACTGAGGCAGGGGTGCCCTTTATCCCCGCTGCTGTTTATGATGTACATGGTGCGGGTGGAGAGGCCGCTAGAAGGAAGTAATATCGGGTTTAATCTCTCATACAAACAGGCAGGTACAGTAATAGAGCAGCAACTCCCAGGTCTATTTTATGCGGACGACATTGTGTTGCTCGCAAACAAGCAAAGTGATTTGCAACGTCTGGCTAATATCTGTGGACAGGAAGGCAGCAATTTAGGTTTGAAATTTAGTGTTAGAAAATCAGGTGTTATTGTATTCAATGAAAACAGTGAACAGACAGTGGAGATACAGGGCCAAGAAATACCTCGGGTAACAGAATATAAATACCTTGGTATATGGATAAACGAAGGCAACGGATATATGGAAACACAGGAAAAGACCATAACAGCCAAGGGGAAGAGAAATGCAGCTATAATGAAGCACAGAGCGCTATGGGGATACAATAGGTACGAGGTCCTCCGAGGTATGTGGAAAGGGGTAATGGTTCCAGGACTTACTTTTGGAAATGCGGTTGTTTGCTTTAAATCAGGGGTACAATCAGGACTCGACGGGAACCAAAGGTCAGTGGGTCGCCTCGCATTGGGCGCACACGGGAAGACTACAAATGAAGCTGTGCAAGGGGATATGGGCTGGACTAGTTTTGAAGTGAGGGAAGCTCGCAGTAAAATTGAGTATGAAGAACGGCTGAGGAATATGGAGGAAAGTAAATGGGCTGGGAGAGTGTTCAGGTATCTGCACAGGCAAAACATTGATTCACAGTGGAGGAAAAGAACTAGGAAGCTTACCAGCAAGTATGCGGCCTGTGGGGTGGGCAACACAGCAACAAAGAAGGTCAAGCGGAAAGTCAGAGAAGCTGAATTAATCTCATGGGTGGCGGCAATGGAAAAGAAACCTGCCATGAGTAACTACTTAAGGGAAAAAAAACGAAATTAGGAAAGAAACCATTTATGATAACTCAAAGGGAAGCTCATTACTTTTCGAAGCGAGATCGGGATGCCTTAGAACGCGCACCTATAAAGCGAGATATAAGAAGGAAGAAGAAGCATGTGCTTGCTGCGGTAAAGCTAGGGAAACGACGGAGCATATTTTATTAGAATGTGAAGACGTCTATCCAGCGGTCGATTTAGGCACCACTGGCCTCCTTGAAGCCCTTGGGTTCAGCGGGAGCTGTGGTAAAGCAAACAGGTCCGCAATAGACATCAGTAAGAGGCGATTGGAGGATTGGTGGAAGAAAAGTAGGGAAACGACAAAGGACGGAGACGTACAAAAGCACAGTTCGCAATAGGGTATCAGAAAATTTGGACGTGGTAGTTCATAGTGTTTTTTTTTTTTTTTTTCATTGGTTAACCTATGTAGGATATTAGGCAGCATAGTAGCAAGAGCTTGGTGGCGCAAGCCACCGCCCCGTTCCAAAGGGGACGCTCATAACATCCATCCATCCGTATGGGTTTCCTTTGTAGCAATTGCTACGAACTGGTGGATGTCTCATTTTCCCTTTTTATATGCCTCTTACCGTTCAACGTATGGTGGCACCAATGTTTCTAAGCAGGACATGGTGACCCGCGCATTTCGTGCACCTCGAGGCAACCCTTTCTCTTGGCACTTTTTTTTTTTCTCGGTCAGCTGTGGGCTCTCGTAGGTGAAACGCATGCTTCGTTTCTTGTGGGGAGATTAGATGTTCGACGCTTGGCGGCTATCGGCGGGCGCGTCCTTGCACGGTGACGTTACACATGCATGCGTGCAGTCCCCCACTCGAGATCCGTGTCACCGGCGGCCGATTGCGGAAGGTGGCTGCGCGCCATGTGTGAGAGAAGGTATGTGTTAGGTGCACGCTAGAAAGTCTCATTCTTTTTGTGCCGTAAGGTACGACGTCGTTACTCCCTTGGAATACGTCGCAAATTCGAGCCTGAATTTACCGCCGAACAAACGGCGCGCCACGTTTCTGCTACCGGCGGCTGCAGTGCAGGGTACGCGTTCGCGACCATGACTATAGCACGTCGCGGCGTGCTGGAAGCACGTGGATGACACAAATAATACGCAATTTGACGCAATCTTACGTCCACAAGATTACACACACACACACACACACACACACGCACACACACTACACCAATGCCGACGACGGGAATTCGCCCGGAGTGCCCTTAATTATAATTGCTGCCACAATAAAAATAACCATTTGGCAACGGGCAGTTAAAGCGCACACCGCAAACGTTGTGAGCAGCGGCACAGAAAACGTCGAGCGTAAAGTCAGAAACGCAGAGGCAGCTTACTTCGTGAAGCCAGCTTTGGAATTGTACATAGAAGAGCCTAAAGTTGAAATCACAAAGGAGTATTCGGATAACATAGCCTTACTCTTCGAAGCTGTTTCTTGAGCTGCAGGACTCCTGCGCATCGCGGGAGGGGAACCAATTGTTTTTCCCTCTCATATTCAGACGGCTCAAAATGTTGGGACAGCTAAAGAAAAAAAATAAAGAAAAGAAAGACGCGGGGTATAACGCCGACTATCTCAAGTTTTCTATTGCGTAATTGGAGGTTTGACGGAATATGTATGCAAGCCGATTGCTGCATGGCGCTGGTATGCATTCAATAAAACATCGCAAAAAAATGGACTTCACATCTCCGTTCGCAGTATATTCGGCGTAGTTGCCGATTAGAACTGGACACTCCACGGGTGCTCGTGCCGACAATGGTTATTGCGCAATGCCACGTGGAAGCGTTAAGGTGCTCGCGTTTAGGCATCCCTAAAGGGGGCGTTAAAGATCACCTGCACACATCAATCTAGACTGAAGTTATTCTCTTGAAAGCCTTGTTTTCGTACTTTGTGTGGAGAGAAAAGCTGGAAGGCCCAAGTCCCCCCTCCCCCCCTCCCCCCCTCTTGCTTTTCTGGGATTTCGCGCGCCGGTGTACCTCTGCTCCAGCAGTATACACAATTGGCGTGTTTTTTTTTTTCGAAGTATTTTCGAATTTTTCTCGTAATTAATTAAGGTGTTTTGGCGTAGGAAAAGTTATCGAAACAGGCCCCAGTTTGGGGGGGGGGGGGGAGGGTGGAGTCTTTGCTTATAGCTTGGAACGCTGGGATTTATTTACTATTCTTTTACTCCCCGATAAATGATCAACTACATAAATACAATTGAAAATCGTGGCTATAGCCGGGCTTGTTGGTATGCGAGGACATTTACTATTGCGAACAACGCTGTAGAACGGCAGGAAGTGCGCGTGTCGTTTGTTCTCTTGGTGACAGTTCTGGCGTTGTTTGCAAATTCTGTATAAATGCACCTTCGCGCAAAATTACTATTTTGGTGATGAACACCTGATAAACATTCGGAAAAAGCTTACAATGTTTCCTCATGTAATCATGTTTTGCAAACTTTTCGTGAGGAAAGGGTTTTTCATTCTCGTTGTGGTTGTGCCCGATGACATCGTTCGTTATATGCGGTCGTGGTCTGCGTCATTATCATCGTCACTTCAAAGCTTACTTCCGTGTAATTGAGACGTTGAGAAATTTTCAATATTTGTATTGTAGAAACACAAAGCTTACGTACGTTGAGCACTGCTCGAGTTTGGAGTCAAATACTGTGTCGTGGTATGGGGTATACTGCTATAGTATACCAGAAGAAAAAGAAATGCTTAGTAGTAGTTGCAAACGTTCCTTTCACTACACCTTCCCAACCTCTGACCTTTTGCTTATCGAATCGTGCATTTCATCCGATGTGTATGATTTCCGCCTTTTTACAGCCATATCAATCGCTGATTGAGCGTGGTTATATATGATATCTATCTGGTATTGCTCACCTTCACACTAACACTCGCTACTGTATATATACCCAACAAAACACCACGGATACCGGTCAGTGCCGCGCTTACGAGCAAAGTGTGGTGTACAGACCCTAAGGTAAGTATACATTGCCCTCGTTAATAAACAAGTTTGGTTCGAAAACTCCCTGAATTCGCTTAAACGCATGTATAGTAATTTATTTTTTGTACGTGGCCTTGCTATACTTCTAAAGTTGTATATTTCAAACGTTTAACCTGACATTATTACATTTACTTTACTTACTGCTCATGCTGTAATGTGTCTCTCTTATAAGAATGGTTATGTCAGATGATGTTTCATGCGTGTCCATACTGATTATTTTGTGTGTACCTATGTATATTTAGGGGAAAGCCGCTGCACACTGTCGTTCTTTCTTTTTATTAAGCGAATGCATGTCTGGAATAAATACTCAGGCCTTATCGCTGCCATCATTAATTACCGTTCGCTAAAAAAAAAGAAAGAAAGAAAGGTTGTCCTGTTCCGCGCGCAAGCCACATCGTCACGTCAGGGCCACCCATATGTAAAGTACACCGAACGATGCTGCTGTAGCGTCACGAGGGCGGGTACCCTGCAGAGGAATACTAAGCGTGATTGGTCGATAGCTTCTCGAGAGCGGCCGGGCCAGCGCGATCGCCTGTTGTATGCACGACGATACGTAACACGCTCCTACACGCCCACCTCGTTCTTCTCTCTACATGTCGTCGTCCCGTGTGTGCTTGGGCGGCAATTTCTGAATTGAGTCACGTCGCCGCTCCACTTCAAGGTACCATCACCCCCCCCCCCCAACACACACACACACACACGCACGCACGCACAACGAACGGCGCATGCGCGAAGGGGAATTCCAGAGACAGCTAGCGCGCTCTATATTGCCCCCACCGCGCTGGCTGCGTCACATCTCGTTACACTGTAGTGAGTCCGATGCTTCCGGCACTGCGCGGCTATATCCGGGCCCTCGGCGACAATTCTTTTTTTTTTCTTTTTCTTCACGTCCACATGCTGCGGAGGAGCTCGGGTTTCCGCGAGGCTTATGTCGCAACCGCCAGTGTGCCCGCGTCTCGATTACGGACTGCGTGGGCTCTCGTATTTCGTTGTTTATTTTTACAACACTCGCGTGGCGTTGAAAAACATAAAAAAAGAAAGCTTTCGTCAATCGCAGAATACAGAATAAGGCCACGAAGCTCTCATGCGCACTACGTACGCCTCCCCAACTTTGTGCACTGCAGCGGAGGAGGCAGTGCGCGTGTTAGCCAATCAGTAACGAGAGTCTCTTGCGATCGGCGCCAGAGAACACGAAGTGGCAAGCGAGGATACATGGAGCAGGTTGTCTCCTTGCTTGTCCTTCGTATTCTCCGACGTCCGTTTGCAGGCCACGAAAGACCAACTCGTCTTACAACACTTTCTAACTAGCACCGATCGACTGCGTGTTCTGGGAAGTAGGACTAGTGCATTGTGTGCCGCTGATGCTTCCGTGAAGCTTCCGTTCAGTCGGAGCATGCGTGGAGGGCGAGTAGAGGCGGACAGTGGAGATCTGGTTCTCCGTTCTGGTTGGGTGACGCAACCCGTAGCTTGCGCTGCACTGCACAGAATTGCTGAGACGGAGTGTGGTGTTGTTGACCGAGATTGGAGAGCCTCTAAGCTTGCGAGATCTGTGGACTCTCTCTCTCGGAACGGCGCTCTTCGTTTTGTTTTGTGGAATTTCTCATTAACTGATAAAATGAATACCGTACTTCCGCAGCACCACCTCATTTGCCTCACGCCACAAGTCTGTGTGAAACTTCGCCGAATCGCTTAGCAACGGTGTACGAAAGCTTACAAAAAATCGCAGTTTTGGCTTATACACGGCAGCGATGTTGTGATAAAATTGCCCAACCTAGACCGGATGTTGCTTAGTTCGTGACGTCACGGATCACTAGGCGCTGCTTTGGGAATATGAAGGTTCCCTCGGCACTGGTTTTTCACGTTTAGGTCTCTTGACATAAGCCTTCGCTTCTGGTGGAAGCTGCCCGTTTGGTATTCGAGAGTGTGTAATATGCCAGTTTAACTCGGTATTATTATATTATCTCGTTATGGGCATGTCGCCTCGGCAGCGTAGTTCAACAACTGTATCTGCGTACGTGCGTAGCTTGTTAACGAAAATGGTTTGCGTAGTCGCTAAAGGTGGCTTCTCCACACTAAGAGACCTTGTCGGGAGAAGCCAGCCTCACGTGCGCTGCTCCACACGTGATGGTAGTGCGTCGTTCTAGAAGTGGAAATAAAACCGCAGCGCGCGCGCTGGTGCTGCTATTCTTGCCACGATATCTTCTTTGGCGCATGCTCGCTGTTTGCAAGCCGACCGTCGGCTCAGACACGGCACCGTGAGTGGGATGCCGGCCATCTTGCGTGGGGGCAGCCTGCTTGCAGTATTTCGCGTAATGACCCATATTGCGAAGCTGGAGAGTGGTTGAAGTCGCGGGGAGTTGTATTGTCGGCCTGTGAAATGAGCGGGGAGAGCGAGTTTTTCTGTGAAGGGTCCGTGGCATGCCGTCGCGCAGCTCAGCACCTACCCCCCCCCCCCCTTCGATTTTCGAAGGCGGCAGAAGCGAGTCACGGCGATCCTCTCCTGGAAACCAGAAAGCGGGACGGGATGCTGTCTCGATGTTCGTCGTTGTGCAAGCCGTAACTAGGCACAACAGACAATTTGGAAGTATGTAAACAACGTTTCCTTGCAAACGTTTCTCGTTCGCTAGAAAACGTTTGCGCGATATTTCGGGCTACTGCATTTGTATAACGATGCGCATGATGGAGCTGCATTATATGCGACAGATTCTACGCTTGTTGTTGAATCGGCAATTAAAGAAATGAAAAGGCAAGAAAAGAAATCGGCACCATTGGTTCGAGTGTGATACACGTTGGGCAAACTTTGCGAAATTCGTGAAAAAATTCGCCGTGCTGACATTTGTGACTAGAACCTGCAGGAAGCGAAGAGAAAGCGCTTCATATTTTTTCGCCGCACTCCTAAGTTTTGTTCATGCCCCGAGGAAAATGGCGTCGGTCCGGCTTACGCTTTTGGGCCGCCTTTTTTTCGTTCCAGGAGTTTAGATATGCATGTCCTTGATCTGTCTGTGCACCCTTCTGTTCTTCTTACCTTATTGTCTTGAGGACAAGCGACACATGTTGTATATCTGCAGCGTCTTCGTTTAGTATACGGAGGGGTGCCAATCACCTGTCGTACGAGTACCAGCAGGCGCTGAAGTGGATCAGTGGTTTCGTCTAGCAGGAAGACGACTTCACGCGACCTGCCTCTCGTGTAATAACATCGACTGTAATATGGCCGTAATAACATCGCCAACTTTATCCGTTGATAGTGCTCTAAAGTTCTGTGCTGGCAGCAGTTCAATGACGTCGCGATGACCCTCCGGATTGGTGCATAAATCGTGTAGTTTTTAATCGCTAAGAGGAGTAATCATTACAAGTGTTCCGATTTTTGGTGCTATAACTTGTTACTTTCTTTTTGACGGTAAGGGACACTACGGAGAAAAATTAGTTGAGCTGTATTATATAAGCTGACCCATCTACGTACAACACCATGAAAGCAAGTCGTACCGTGAAAAGATGTCCGGTAAAAAAAAAAAAAGACCAGTGGTGACGCCACTTTGAAGTTCCCGCACCAGCTTGCGGTGACGTCACTGATTTCAACGGCGTTTGCTGTGTCCCAGTTAATTTTATTGCGAAGCTTTCCTCGCGAGCCCTCCCAGACTTTTCAGACGGTGGCTGCTGGGTGCATGCTGTTAGGCCTGCCGAATAACCCTGACGCAGGACACGGCATTACCATCTTTACTATCCTTGCAGGTGTCCTGGCTCCTGGCCTTGTTTTCTACGGAATTACGCAGTGATGAAACAAATTATGCCTAAATGTCCTCGTTGCGACAAACACGCGTTATCGAGAATACAATTCCTTTCATAAAGCAAACGTTCCTGTGCCTACCCTCTGTAGGGTTTGGGGCATCTGCTTTGTCTTTCGCCGAGCGAAGTGCAGTTTATGACTGCGCTGTCCGCAGGATCGGCCCGCCGATCCTGGATGCAGTGTCATAGCAAAGGGTGCCAATCCCGGAGACAGTATAGTACGCAAGTGCACGCAGTATAACAAGTTACACACAGAGAGGGTCCGGTTAAGGCCATTGTAAAGCCGTCACTATTCCCATATTGCGTATGTGCACCTGCCGAAACGTTTTATCGGGGGGACTGATCCTATACCTCCCCCCAACACACACACACACACACACACACACACACACACACACACACACACACACACACACACACACACACACACACACACACACACACACACACACACACACACACACACACACACACACACACACACACACACACACACACACACACACACACACACACACACACACACACACACACACACACACACACACACACACACACACACACACACACACACACACACACACACACACACACACACACACACCCGCAGGGGCGTCTGCGTCAGCAGGCGTTTGGTGCGTTGCGACACCACGGACCCGAGCACATGAGGGTTGGACCCTCCCGCGTGTAGCCGTGCGCGGCTTAGCCGTGTCCGGGGAAAAGGGGATCCTGGAGGTTGAGCCAATGCCGGGTGTTTGGACCTTTACGGCCCCCCGGCGGCGGCAACACACCTCTTTGGCCTCTGCTTCACGTAGACGGCTCCCCCGGACTGACCCACCCGGGGGAAATCGGTAGTTGCCTTTTCCTGTCTCTCTCTTGCTCTAGTCTTCGTCTTTCTCTCACTTTTCATCTTTCCTGTCTTCTCCTAGCTTCCGCTTACTTCCGATTTTTCCAGGCAGCAAGGGTTAACCTTGTGTGAATAACCAACCTAGGTTATCTCATATTTGGTTATAGTGATAACGTACAGCTGGCGTTTGCAGGACATGTTCTTACAGTCCCTGTAGCGTCCCCTTGTAGGACTCCACGGTGGGTGGCTGGCGTTATTACCGAAAATTCAATCCCTTTATGGCAACCTCTTTCCCTCCACTTCCTGATCGCCCTCACAAAAGAGGGCGCACCGATGAAGTTTTCCAGTTCCTTGGACGTCAGAGACCAAACTTTCCACGTTACCATGTGATCCATTCAGAAAAATCTGATAAACAAGTACGAAACATTTCCCCCTTTCTAGTTTCCAAGTCCTTAACTGACGTCCTTGGTCCAGGCTACAAGGTATCAAGGCTGGCAAGTGGTGATCTCCTGTTAGAGCTCCATGATCCGAAACAATACGAAAAGTTGCCCAGTCTAGCATCATTTGGGGATATTCCATTGACAGTAACTCCACACCGCACTCTGAACACCACCCGCGGCGTTGTCTCGGATGACGATCTGCTTCAGCTGACAGAGGCGGAGCTCCTGGAGGGCTTTAGTGAGCAGAATGTTGTCAATGTCCGAAGAATTAAAATAAGAAGGGATGGTAAAGAAATTCAAACGAAGCACCTGATACTTACATTCGGTTCAAGTATTCTGCCCGAGTCTGTAGAGGCCGGGTACATCAAGCTCCGCGTCAGACCATATGTGCCAAATCCCCTAAGATGCTTCAAATGCCAGCGTTTCGGCCACAGTTCGCAGAGCTGCCGGGGCCGCCAAACATGTGCAAAATGCAGTGCCCTTGAACACGCCACTGAAGCTTGTGATAACTCTCTCCACTGTGTAAACTGTGACGGGGATCACGCCGCGTACTCGCGGTCGTGCCCCTCCTGGAAGAAGGAGAAAGAAATTGTAACCATAAAAGTAAAAGAGAACATATCGTTCAAAGAGGCACGAAGGCGGGTAGCTTACCTGCCAAAGAAAAGCTTTGCCGAAGTGGCGCGTCAGGGGGCAGCGCCACAACGGCCTCCGGCGGCTATCCGACTCGCAAACAGTGAGTCGGCAGTCACGCCATCTGCCCCCGCGGCGGTTGCAGCTAGCGCTGCTCCGTCAACCGAGGAGAAGGCATCATCGACCCCGAAGGTGGGCGCAGCCGAGGCTGCCTCAACCTCCCAGGTCCCTTCCAGCGCTGGCAACAGCCGGCGCAGCCAAATCCCGCAAGGAGCCCCATCCACCTCCGGGATGGTGGGCGCAGGGGTCTCTCCTTCCGAGGTGAGACTCTCTCGAAAAACTTCTCGCTCTCAAGAGCGCGTGTCCAGCGCCTCACAAGAGGCAATGGACACAGCACCTATCCCCACGGCGCCCCAAGCGCCCAAGGAGCGGCGAGGCTCCCTCGAACGCTCCAAAAAAGGCAGAACCCCGGTTACAGGGCCTCGCAAGAGCTCTGTAATCTAAGGCATCACTTCCGTTTCCGTAAACACAGCACAAATTGACTTTAAATATGGATACACAAATCATACAATGGAATGTCAGAGGTCTTCTGAAAAACCTTGATGATGTACAAGAGCTCATCCACCAACACAATCCAAAAGTGCTGTGTTTACAGGAAACACACCTAAAATCAAAACATACAAACTTTCTCCGACAGTACATAACTTTTCGCAAAGACCGCGATGATGGTGTCGCATCATCGGGTGGCGTTGCCATCGTCATCCATAAAAGCATTGCATGTCAACGTTTACAGCTACAAACGCCTCTCGAAGCAGTGGCAGTTCGAGCTGTTCTTCTAAACAAACTTATCACTATTAGCTCTCTTTACATCCCCCCACATCACAAATTAACGAAACATGAATTCCAATCCTTTATAGATCAATTGCCAGAACCTTATGTTGTTCTGGGTGATTTCAATGCACACAGCAGTTTGTGGGGAGACTCTCGTATCGATGCGCGAGGTCGTCTCGTTGAACAATTCCTTTTTTCGTCCGGTGCGTGTCTGCTGAATAAGAAGGAACCCACTTATTACTGTCTCGCAAACAGAACCTTTTCTTCAATTGATCTTAGCCTAGTTTCCCCGTCAATTCTGTCTGAACTCGAATGGCAAGTTAACAAGAATCCTTACGGAAGCGACCACTTCCCAATCCTGCTTAGAACACCTGAAGTAAAGGAATATCCACCACAGGCTCCTAGGTGGAAAATTGACACTGCCGACTGGGAAAAATTCCGAACTCTATCTTGTATTTCGTGGGATGAGATGTCCTCGCTAGAAATTGACGCTGCTGTCGAATATTTTACAGCCTTCATAATAGATGCCGCATCTAAATGTATATCACAAGTAAATGGCCTGTCGTGCAAACCGCGTGTTCCGTGGTGGAACGACGATTGTAGGATCGCACGTAAAAATCAGAACAAAGCGTGGGGGTTGCTACGCGCCTCCCCCACTGCGGAGAATCTTATTAACTTTAAAAAAGTAAAGTCACAAGGCAGGCGAACCCGCCGTCAGGCCAGAAGAGAAAGCTGGCAAAAGTTTTTATCGGGCATCAACTCTTATACACAGGAATCAAAAGTCTGGAACAGGGTTAACAGGATAAAAGGACGACAAACTTATTCGCTCCCCCTGGTAAACACACAAGGCGATACCCTACTTGAACAAGCAGACTCACTAGGGGAGCACTTTGAAAGTGTATCAAGCTCAAATCATTATTCGCAATCATTCCTGAAATATAAACACATAGAAGAATGCAAGCCACTCACCAATAAATGCCGACAGAATGAACCGTACAATTGCCCTTTTAGTGCTGCCGAGTTGAAAGCGGCCTTGAGCGCATGCAAGAGTTCCGCACCAGGATCCGATAGAATCATGTATGAAATGCTCAAAAACTTACACAATGACACGCAACTTACACTACTTACACTCTTCAACACTATCTGGGATGCAGGGTACCTTCCAACGGCATGGAAAGAAGCCATTGTGGTCCCTGTTTTGAAACAAGGGAAAGACCCTTCCTCAGTGGCAAGTTACCGCCCGATAGCCCTCACAAGCTGCATGTGTAAGGTATTTGAAAAAATGATAAATCGGCGACTCATACATTTCCTTGAACAAAACAAATTGCTTGATCCCTTTCAGTGTGGCTTCCGAGTAGGGCGCTGCACAACCGACCATCTTGTACGTATTGAAGGACATATTCGTGACGCGTTTGTACACAAACAGTTCTTCTTATCGATATTCCTCGATATGGAGAAGGCGTACGATACGACCTGGCGCTACGGAATCTTGAGAGATTTGTCAGAAATGGGAATTCATGGTAATATGCTAAACGTAATAAAAAGCTACTTGTCCAATCGTACCTTCAGGGTGAAAGTAGGCAATGTGCTGTCACGTCCTTTTGCACAAGAAACCGGTGTACCCCAGGGTGGCGTGCTCAGTTGCACACTCTTTATTGTTAAGATGACAACACTTCGTACTTCCTTACCACCGGCCATTTTGTATTCCGTCTATGTGGACGACATTCAAATAGGTTTCAAATCCTGTAACCTCGCAGTGTGCGAGAGACAGGTACAGCATGGTTTGAACAAGGTGTCAGGGTGGGCAGAGAAAAATGGATTCAAAATCAATCCTCATAAGAGTTCTTGTGTTTTGTTTACAAGGAAAAGAGGCCTGGTTCCGGATCCCTGCTTAGAAGTGTGTGGACAACAGATACCTGTAAACAAAGAACACAAATTTCTAGGTGTCATACTCGACTACAGACTCACTTTCGTCCCCCACATTAAACATCTTAAAGAAAAATGTCTGAAAACAATGAACATAATGAAACTTCTATCCCAGACTACGTGGGGTAGTGACAGGAAGTGTTTAATGAATCTATATAAAAGCCTCATTCGATCGCGACTAGACTATGGTGCCGTCATTTATCACTCTGCCGCCCCAAGCGCACTAAAGATGCTGGACCCTGTTCACCATCTGGGTATCCGTTTAGCCACAGGAGCTTTCAGAACGAGTCCCATACAAAGTTTATATGCAGAATCGAATGAGTGGACACTTCATATCCAGAGAACATACATCAGCCAAACATATTTTTTGAAAGTCCACTCTAATCCCGAACATCTCTGTTTTAACACCATTAATGACATGACACGTGCCACACTATTTCGTAATCGTCCTTCCGTAAGACAGCCTTTCTCGCTGCGTGTGAGGGAGCTTAGCGAAGAAATGCACGTTCCACTCCTCGAGCTTCGCCTAATGCATCCAGCCAAGCTACTGCCTCCGTGGGAGTGGCAGCTCATACAATGTGATATATCTTTCATGCAAGTTACAAAACACGCTCTAGAGATTGAAATCCTAATGCATTTCCGGGAACTCCAGCACAAATACTCCTGCACGGAGTTCTACACAGACGCATCAAAGTCACACGACGGGGTGTCCTATGCAGCCGTCGGTCCATCCTTCTCGGAATCTGACGTACTGCACCCGGAAACTAGTATCTTTACGGCTGAGGCCTACGCACTGCTGTCGGCCGTAAAGCATATAAATAAATCAAAACTCCAGAAATCAGTTATATACACGGACTCCCTCAGTGTTGTGAAGGCCTTGAAGTCTTTCTGTAATCACAAAAATCCAGTATTTAATGAGCTCTACTCCGCACTGTGCAAATCATATATGTCTAACCAACTTGTGATCATATGCTGGGTGCCTGGACATAGGGGCATCGAGGGAAACGTTCTAGCTGACCAGATGGCCACATCAATCTCATTGCATGCAGTTAATCCTACTGCTTCGGTCCCTGTCACAGACCTGAAGCCTTTCTTAAGAAGGAAACTACGAAGCCACTGGCAACGCATGTGGGACGAAGAAATAAATAATAAACTCCATGTAATAAAACCACAATTAGGTTTCTGGCCTCCTGTAACAAAATCCCGCCGGACAGATGTCCTATTTTGTCGCCTAAGAATAGGACACACTTTTGGCACACATAACTTTTTACTCACGGGAAACGAGCCTCCAACCTGCGGTAGATGCGGGGAGAGGCTGACCGTCCTCCACGTCCTCCTGGAGTGTCGGGAAGCCGAATATGAAAGAAAGAAACATTTTCCCTTAGCATACCGACAGCACATCCCCCTTCATCCTGTTATGTTACTCGGCCCAGAACCTTTATTTGACACCAACGCAGTACTAAGCTTTCTGAAAGATGTTGTCTTGCATGTTTTTAGCCCCACGTGTTCGTAGCGGGTCCTCTCTCCAGAGGATGCCGCTGCGATAATTATTTTAAATAGCACATGTCTCTAGGCCCTTGTGGTTCAAGGGCACAGGCGAGGCAGCAGTGCTCCAAGTAATTTTACCATCTTATATATTTTATATTTTGCATCATTATTCTACGATGGATTTTAGTGTTTAGAGTATTCGTCATTAGTCATCGCCATAATTTTATAGCACATAGACTTTACGCACTTTACAGCGACAATTTTTTAGGCCACTTTACAGCCAAGTCACATCTCCATAATACATCGTCAACATCACCACTTGGCATGGCGCTCTTTGGCCAAACCTGGCCCTTGCGCCATTAAACACCACATATCATCATCATCATCATCATCATCATCATCACACACACACACACACACACACACACACACACACACACACACACACACACACACACACACACACACACACACACACACACACACACACACACACACACACACACACACACACACACACACACACACACACACACACACACACACACACACACACACACACACACACACACACACACACACACACACACACACACACACACACACACACACACACACACACACACACACACACACACACACACACACACACACACACACACACACACACACACACACACACACACACACACACACACACACACACACACACACACACACACACACACACACACACACACACACACACACACACACACACACACACACACACACACACACACACACACACACACACACACACACACACACACACACACACACACACACACACACACACACACACACACACACACACACACACACACACACACACACACACACACACACACACACACACACACAAAAACAAACAAACAAACAAAAAAGGGGGGTGGTCGAGTTTGCTCTGCGTCTTGTGCGGAAAACGTCTCGTCACGGGGTCGAATACGACGTTTCGGGGATCGACACCGCGTCTGATGTAGCGAACGTCATTCGTGGGTGACGGACCACGTGCATCGCCTGTCGACACTTCCGGTCTGCAAGGGTCGATCGGCTGCACCAAAAGGGCTCCTCCGCCGAAACCACGCGCGTGGCGACGTCCTCGGCGCGAAATACGTAACAGCGCGCTCTTGTCGGTGTAAATAGAAAAAGAAGGACGTCGCGAAGTGGGCAGCCGATGTCCGCGTGAAGCACCTCAATGACCGTGTGTTTAGCCCTCCCCCTCTCCCCCTACCTTATTTATTTTTTATTTATTTTTTTGTTTCGCTCCCCGAGAGGAACCGCTGTCCCGCGATGAGCTCAAGCCCTTCGTGACCGGGAAGCCCGGAAAGCCGACGGTTTCCCGGAGGACCGACCGCGCGCTCTGTCGCCGTAACGGCGGGAGCCACGTGGTCGTCTCGCGTTGTTTTTCGAGCAGCGTGTGGCTGACGTAATGGGCTTGGCCGTCGAAAAACACGGAATAAGCTAGTTTCGGCGTATACGTGCGTGCACATAGTGCCACGTGTTTCGGCTCCAAACTGCTGGTCCGAATGTGCGCGCCTCCGAAAAAGCTGCAGATTCACCTCGGGTGACGGGAGCGAGAACTTCGCGCGCGGTCACCGTATACGTCGGGAAGCCGTCTGCTACATCTCGAGTGCACGTACTCGCTCGTCTTGTGTGTCCGTGCTGTGTTCCTAAACGCGCACTGCATCACTATGGCGCCTTCTCTACACGTCTAACGTACGGGTGGCGGTCGCGGTGTGCTGCTATACACGTGTGCGCGACAATCATGGGCCTCCGCAGCGCCTTGGAGCGCTGGAAGAAGAGGCGGAAGGCGAGGCTTTCGCCGAGGCCGGCGGAGGCGAAGTCGACGGCCGCGGGAACGATTCTGACCGGAGGTAGCGGCGGCGCGCGCGAAGATGCCAAGTGGCGACCGGTGAGCCGTAAAAGTGGACGCGAACCGCTGTGTTGGCGCTTTTCGTGGCTGCAACCGCCGGGCCTGGCAACGATTCACGAAGGAACGTGCTACGTCTGTGGTGAGTGGAACGCCGTATATGGGCCCCGTCCCGAGAAAACGGTGCAGCGATCGTACATTACGGGTTGTCCGGTCTTCAGGAGTGCGGACTTCTTTATGGAAGGGTCTTAGAAACCGGATCTACCGCTTGTTAGCGAGCTCGGACTTTTGCTTACGTGCATTTCATCATGCTGCCGATGGAAATCCAGAGCTTCTCGCCAGGGCTGGACGGCCGCGTCTGCCGGCTTCAGGAATGAGAAGTTTTGCACATTTACAGCGCGCTAAAAAAAAGAAGCAAAAGAAAGAAACCGGAAACCCAGAACGTGCAGATAGTCATGTTGAAGCTATTCAACATGAACTTCATGTTGTATGCTCTCTTTTTTTCCAGCGCCCGAAATATGTATTCAAACCTAACAGCCCTGCTTTGTGCGTTGATTACTGCAGCACTGAGAACACTCGGCATGTCGACAAAGCGTACGTCATCTAGTTTGAAAAGACACGTCGCAGTGGGCTTAGCACATGGTGTTCATTTTTGTGTCAGTTCCTTCTAAGCGAATCCCGAGTCGACATCTATCTTGCCGCGCACACTGGTAGGCGTTCGTATGCGCTTCAAGAAGATGGCGTAAAGTGTACTCGCCCGGTAAATATTTCGCGCATATTTTGGTGTACAGGATCTATAATTAGTGTTACTTCTTTGGCTGGCGCCACATGAGGCATGCATTTCAAGTTCTATACGGGTCTAGTCGAGAGTTGTTTCTGCATCGATGACTGCTTAAAATAAAAATAAATGTATACATCCACCCTCTTTCATTATTCTCTTTTGACCGGCTGTTCCTTTAATTTCCCCTCTCTCTTCCTCTATCTCTGCTTTCGCAAAAAACTTTTCTTGAGTATAAGGCACGAACGTACGACGACACAGACAGTATAAGTCGCACACTGTGTACTCGTGTATGTCTGTGTCGTCGTTCGTTAGCGCCTGATGTGTCGAAAATGCAAAACTAACTTGCATCTTAAAGCTGTAGGGTGTTTCCTTTCGAGCCGCGACGTACCAAATGCGACGGCGGAAGCCTCGGATTTCCCTCCTACCCACAAGTACACGCGCCAAGGGAACGTCATGCATATAGGCCCATGGCAACTGTCTCCCACGAATGCTATACGCGCCAAGGGAACGTCGTCATATAGGCCCATGGCAACTGTGTCCCACGAATACGCTATACGTATAGCGAGTGGCACTCCCTCACCAGAGCAGGGTTGGCCACCCTGGTGCAGTACTTGGCCACAACCCTCCTATATATGAACACAACAATCAAACCCCGGCCCTCAGTAATACATGACCGGGGTTGTTGGAGAAGTATGGGAGAGGCCTTTGCCATGCAGTGGGCGTAACCGGGCTGATGATGATGATGATGATGATGATGATGATGATGATGATGATGATAGCGAGTGGAGAACGCGCGCGAGCCTTGAACTTCTACTCGTTTCGATGAATTGCGGCGCCGACGCAGCCAGGTGTGCGACAAGTGGAGCGGTATAGCCCAATCGCTCGTGTGTTGCGCGGTGTGCTCGCGGGACCGTGCACACTTTGGACCCCGATCGCGGGCCCATTAATTTGCGTCCTCCCGCAACGGCCCGCTGCTTGCGCGTACGCGCCACCGGTGCCCTTCTCCCGCACACGCGATGAAAGCGTGGTGCAGCGTTGCGTGGAAGCTCGCGCTGCGTCAGCGTCTCCGCCCACATGCGGCGAGGTCGCACCGGCGCACGGAGCTGTGTTCCTCCGCCGTCCTCGTCTGCTCTTTAGTAAAGGAACAGACGACAGTGCAAAGTCGGCTTGCTGCAGTACTAGCTGCTGTTGAAGGTACATTGAAGAGCAATACTAGTTAAAACTGGATACGTAAACAAAATTATTGAACGCCATTAAAGGTCAATCTTACCGGCAATAGAGGCGTGGTAAGTCGTAGAAGACGCAACTGGGAACAAAAGACGGACGGGGACGCCACGATGCATTCTTCGTACTAGCCCCGCTTGACGTCATGAATTTGAACAACGTCCGGAGGGGGGGGGGGGGGGAAGAGGGGGAGTCTTGAGGGAGCTTATCGATTGATTACATTGGCTCGCAGAGAAACTAAAGATCAAACTTAAGTTCTGATAACATTTTTCTTGCGCAAGAACGGTTCAAATACGAAAAAAAAAAGGTATTGAAATCCGTGACGTCACATTGACTTGTTGGCTCTACGTTTCGGGTGCCATATACTAAAAATGGAAACTAACACTTCGCCAGTAAACGACCATTTTTTCCGCCAATTAAGCGGAAACAAAACCTTGAAAAGAAAAAAAAGAGACAAAAGATGTCAATATGACAGTGCTCTATGAGGCTCCTTGAAGGCGACAAACGAGCGTGCTAAGGACGACACCTAGTTTAGTGGAGCCCACGAGCTTCGCCCTCTCTGTTGAATAAAAGTTTTCGCCACCCTCACCACGAGGCCGTCCGTAAACGCGTGCCGAAACAAAGCGCTACTATACAGCTTCCTCATCACCACAAGTCGATATGTTTCACATCGCTGCACTTCCTCCTTCTTCTTCTTCTTTTGTGAGACTGGGAGTTTCGAGTCGGTCTGGACCAAGGCTGCGTCTTCTGCCGCGCGGGGGCTGCCGGCCGTCCCCGTCACTCGCTGGCTGGTGCGGACCCCGTGCGTCCTTGGCGCGCGCGGCGCCCTGAGAAAGGAAAAACCGAGCCACGTGCTTTTTCTTCCAACCTCGCCAGCTCGCGTTTACATGCAGCCCGGCGACGCGCGGCGTTTCGCGGTTCAGGACCTGCGTGTACACACACGGACGAGCGGCGTTTATTAGGCGGAAGTCTCACTGTGTGCCGCATATATGCATGCTTTGCGCGCGTGTTTCACTTATGTATACACCGGGGTAGCTGTATATCGACTCCGAAGAGGATGGCGCAGGCGTGCTCTCTCCGGTTCGGTGTATGTATGTGTATAGTTGCGTGCAGTCTCGCGGGGGCCAACTGTGTAAGATTTGTGCGTGACGTGCGCCGCGCTTTTAATGAGGGTTGAAAGAGTGGCCGTTGTCTCGCGTGCTCCGAATTCGGACGTGTAGCGAGAAAGATACGCCCGTAGGATGGCGCCGTATTCCCGCACTATAGACCTCACGACCGTCTTGTAACGAGTGTCAGGATTGGGGGCTCAATCCCTTCGTCCGTGGTCCTTTGCCAAGATTGGAGTACGACATGAATTCGAAGGTAGCTGGCCCATGCCGTCGTCCAACTTATTTACGCTGAGATCGTTGATGAAGTGAAGAACTGCTTCTCATCGAGAACGAGGGAAAAGGGTTTATTTACAGAAATTAAATCAGTCTAACATGACTGCTTGAGAAAAAGAGTATTAGTCCAACAGGACTGCATGAGAGAAGTGACTCAGTCTAACATGACTGCTCAAGAGAAGTGTCCTCAGCATTCGCACAACCACAGTTTTTATACACTCGATCCGCCGGTCCTACGACGCGGCGACTGTTCGTTTACTCAACACCAACTCGCAGCTGCTCTGAAGATCAGTTTACGTACACAAAGGCAACCGCGCTCTGATGCCCGACGACGGCGTTGGCGGGGGTGCCGAAGCGTGAGACGCACCAAAATACGTTGTCCCCACGGCAGCTTGTCCAGCGTTTCAAATCAGCTCCGCGTTGGGGAACTCCGGAATCATTGTTCACGCACCGAACTAGTTCCGTCACAATGTCGAAGGGGCTGGAGGAAGGCGGCGGATTCCAACGCAAAGGCCGCTTCTTTGAACGCCTCCCAGCTGCAGCGACGGAGAGGGAGAGGTGCGCGTCTTGCACCCCTTGTCGTAATCGGGTGGCAAGGTGGCAATCTTGCTTCGAAGCTCGCCATTCTTGACAGCGCCTCCATGGGCCGGAAAGTCTCGACTGTCTAGCGCTGACAACCGCTAGGCAGGAAGAGAACGGCTGCTGGTCAGGGGGGGGATTGATGTCTTGGCTCGCAGCGACCACTTGTGCATTGCTGTCACCGCCCCAAAACATCCAACAAGGACAGGCAACTGCAAAATGAACCCCACAACACGGCTCTGCGCCGAGATGACGTGCATTGGCTCTCACCTTAGACTCGCTAGGCTTCAAAAAAACAACAACATAAGTGCAGAAACAAAAAAAAATGCTACATTTCACTATGCCAATTTCTGAAGCAAATTCCTGCTGACAAATTCAGCAATTAATGGAGGGAATTCTGCTGAATGAGAGGGGATTTTCTTCGCCTAAAGAAAAGCTAACACTAGTAACCCTAAAATTTAGGCGGGACCCTCAAACGCAGAATTCAAATTAGCCTGCTCAAACCATCCGCATTGCTATGCAACTTTCCCTTCTTATATCTAACGGAGAAGTTGTACTCTTGGAGAGTGAGGCTCCATCGGAGCAAGCGGCCGCTTTTGTGTGACATTTGATTGAGCCACGTCAGAGGACAGTGGTCGGTCTCGAAGATGAACTTCGCTCCGTACAAGTAACACGACAACTTCTGGGCGGCCCAAACCAAACAAGCGCATTCCTTCTCTGAAGCGCTGTAAGCTTCCTCTCTTACATTTAGTTTACGGCTGGCGTAGAGGATAGGATGCTCCTCGTTATCGTCGCCGACCTGACTAAGTACCACGCCCATACCTCTGTCACTTGCGTCGCATTGAACTATGAATTCCTTTGTGTAGTCTGTCGCGCGAAGCACAGGGCGAGAAACCAATAGCGTTTTCAAACTTTGGAAAGCGTTCTCTTTGTCCTTATCCCAGTGTACGTTACTCGGTGCTCCCTTTCGGAGGGCGTCTGTTAATGGACTTGCCAATTGCGAGTAATTCGGAATGTACCGTTGATAGTACCCCACAAGTCCCAAAAATGAACGAACGTCCGTTTTCGTGCGCGGCTGAGAAAAATCTCCAATCGTCGCTATTTTCAGCTCAGCCGGCCGTCTCATGTCCTGACCGACAACATGGCCCAGATAAGTAACCTGCGAACAACCAAACCTACACTTTTCTGCTTTCATCGTTAAGTCGACTTTAAACGTACGAAGCCTCGCATTCTTGTCGTAATAGAATGTGGCGTTCTTTTGAGCTATTGCCATGTTCTTTCCGACTAGTTCTTGATTTGCGCTTAGCCGTTCCAGTAAATTTAGCACGTATTCAACCACGGTTGGACTCTCCCCTCTTTCCTCCCACATCTCTCTTAACATTCTCAGTGGAGACCGGAGTGTCCTCCCATACACTAGTTCTGCTGGTGAGAACCCTGTCGCCTCATGTGGAACCGTTCGCAAAGCAAACAAAGTTGCCGGCAGACAGTTCTCCCAGTCCTCCTTGTGCTCGTAACAGAGCGCACGCAAAACTCGCTTAAGCACCGAATGCCACCTCTCTACACTGTTTGACTGAGGGTGATAGACAGAACTGTGTATTAACTTTACCCCGCACTTTTGCAAGAATGTGGAAGTCAGTGCGCTCGTGAATACTGACCCTTGATCTGCCTGAATTTCGGCTGGAAACCCAACTCGTGCAAACACTGTCAAAAGCGCGTCTACTACTTCGGTGGAGCTGAGCTCTTTCAAAGGGATTGCTTCTGGAAACTTGGTAGCCGGACACAGCATGGTAAACAAGTACCTGTAGCCTGATTTTGTTTTTGGAAGAGGCCCTACCGTGTCTATTACCAGTCGTCTGAAAGGCTCTGTTATTAAGGGCACTACCTTCAGTGGAGCTTTCCATGTCTCTCCTGGTTTACCAGAACGCTGGCAGGCGTCGCATGATCTTACAAAGTTTTCTACATCCTTGAAACAGCCAGGCCAGTAGTATTCCATAAGCAATCTTTCCTTTGATTTGTTTATGCCTAGGTGGCCGGACCACCCATTTCCATGACAAAGACTCAAAAGGTCCTGCCTATACTTAGTAGGTATGACTAACTGATCTAAAATCCTACCCTTTCGATCTCTGTTATGCCGATACAACAATCCTCCTCTCTCATGTATCGTTACGTTGCGCCTAGCAATGCCTTCTTTAGCTGTGTCATGTAATTTTGCTAAGCTCTCATCATTCTTTTGCTCAGCTGCCAGTGACTCTCTATCCACGCGTAAGAGTTGATCAAAGTTCTTTGAGGCCGGTGATAATAACGACCCTGTCTCGCTTGTGAGCGCGTCTGCTTGCTCTTCCTGCAGGCTAGAACTCTGACACTCTAGTGCTACGCTCTCATTGAGCTGGTCAGCTGGCAGGCTCTCCTCAACTGTTCTTTTGTCCCTTGGGCCTAGCTCGGATTCGGGTATTAAAGTTATCCCCTTTTCTGCTTCCGCTGGAGGAGCTTGAGCATTTTCAGCCGAAAGCGCCGCGATCTTACGAGCTTGGCCTCGGGTCAATGCCTGTACTATGCCCTCTCCCAGTTTGAGCCCTCTGTCACGCAGTAACTGATTCGAACGATTCGAAAAGATGTAGGGATACTGCAGTGACAAAAATTTGGAAACTGCAGCCTCAGTCTCTAGCTCCCCGAATGGTCCACTGATTTTGACTTTGGCCATGGGCAGACACACGCTGTGTTCTTCTACAACCTGTTTTATCCATGCTACTTTTCCGGTGAAGTCATCTACCATCACGTAAGACGGATGGACAATGTCCAGCGTGGCGGCACTGTCTCTTAGCACTCGGCATGGTTTTCCATTAACTTGCAGGTCGTGGAGATATGGACTTAAAAGTTCCATATTCTCATCTTTTTCCTCCACGTAGGAAAAAACTACGCTAGACTTCTCGCAGTTTACAGCTATATGTCCCAGTTTGTGGCATTTGTAGCAGCGAATTGGTCTAACAGATTCGAATTTTCTTTTCTGTTCCTTTTGTGCGGTTTCTCCGTTAAGTTTCTCCTCGCTCTTTTCTGCGGGCTTTTCTGCCATGTCTACAGGCTCGGATCGTCTAGTTTGCGCACCCTTTTTGAACGGAAATGGTTTCCGCGGTCCATTTCGACCGTCCCAGTTTCCCTCCTCGGCGTTCAACTTTCTACGGGTTGCGTACTCTTCGGCTAATTCAGCCGCCCTTTCCACAGTGTTTACATTACCTCTGTCTTGCACCCACAGTTTCACAGCTTGGGGGATGGTTTTGTAAAACTGCTCTAGACACATGCATTCAATGATCATGTCTCTGCTGTCGTACGCTTCCGCGCTTTTAAGCCACTCGACTAGGTTGGCCTTTAAGCTATATGCAAACTCCGGATAGCCCTCGCTATCTTTCTTGCCTGTGCTCCTAAACCTTTGCCGAAAAGCTTCGGCTGAAAGGCGGTATTTCTTCAGGAGACTAGCCTTAACTTTTGCATAATCATATGCATCCTGCACACTTAGTCTGGCGATTACTTCCGCCGCCTCACACGGCAACATAGACAGCAACCGCTGTGGCCATGTACTCGGGCCGAAGTTCATCTTTTCGCAAGTCCTTTCAAAATTGCTTAGGAACAAGCCTATGTCGGTCCCGACCTCAAATGGCTTTAATAGCCTGTCCATGCGGTACGATTCTGCCTCACTTGATCGTCCCAGAGCGCCTTCACTTCCTTGAGACATCTCCAAACGTTTGCTTTCAAGTTCCAGTTGCATTTTTCTTAACTCGCGATCTTTATCGCGTTCCTCTCTCTCTTGTTCTTTTCTCTCTCGTTCTTCTCTCTTTTTCAGAAGTTCAAACCCCATTTCAATTTCTTCCTCACTGGCCTTTTCGGAAATTAGCTCCAATAATTCCGATTTGAGCATTTCCTTGCGTACATCTAGGCCCAGTTCCTCACCAACAATCAACAAC
Organism: Dermacentor albipictus; assembly: GCF_038994185.2. Classification (NCBI taxonomy): domain Eukaryota; kingdom Metazoa; phylum Arthropoda; class Arachnida; order Ixodida; family Ixodidae; genus Dermacentor; species Dermacentor albipictus. The sequence goes on from NC_091823.1 coordinate 113,386,598, forward strand.
TCGTCTCTCAGCAGTGTCCTTAACTCCATGACTGCTGCTTTACTGCCTTGATTCTGCTTTCTAAATCTAGCTAGGAAAACACAACCTAGCTAACACACAACAATCTAGCTTCCCTACTGTTCTAAACAGAACAACCACAAAATGAAGCCTAGAGAGTCAAAGCAAAAACCAAGCACTCACCGCAGATACAGCACCATGTCGCAGAGTCCATCTCACCGCTGTCAGCCAGTTGTCAGGATTGGGGGCTCAATCCCTTCGTCCGTGGTCCTTTGCCAAGATTGGAGTACGGCATGAATTCGAAGGTAGCTGGCCCATGCCGTCGTCCAACTTATTTACGCTGAGATCGTTGATGAAGTGAAGAACTGCTTCTCATCGAGAACGAGGGAAAAGGGTTTATTTACAGAAATTAAATCAGTCTAACATGACTGCTTGAGAAAAAGAGTATTAGTCCAACAGGACTGCATGAGAGAAGTGACTCAGTCTAACATGACTGCTCAAGAGAAGTGTCCTCAGCATTCGCACAACCACAGTTTTTATACACTCGATCCGCCGGTCCTACGACGCGGCGACTGTTCGTTTACTCAACACCAACTCGCAGCTGCTCTGAAGATCAGTTTACGTACACAAAGGCAACCGCGCTCTGATGCCCGACGACGGCGTTGGCGGGGGTGCCGAAGCGTGAGACGCACCAAAATACGTTGTCCCCACGGCAGCTTGTCCAGCGTTTCAAATCAGCTCCGCGTTGGGGAACTCCGGAATCATTGTTCACGCACCGAACTAGTTCCGTCACAATGTCGAAGGGGCTGGAGGAAGGCGGCGGATTCCAACGCAAAGGCCGCTTCTTTGAACGCCTCCCAGCTGCAGCGACGGAGAGGGAGAGGTGCGCGTCTTGCACCCCTTGTCGTAATCGGGTGGCAAGGTGGCAATCTTGCTTCGAAGCTCGCCATTCTTGACACGAGATAGAGAGAGAGAGAAGAGATGAGCTGACGCACAGGACTCGTCGAGGCGTTCCATATCAAAAACTAAGGAGAAAAAAAAATATCATCGAGATGAAGCCGGTTAAGCAAAATTTTCGGATATGAGGAACAGTGTGTGAACAGTTTGGCAGTATTCTCGCAGACTCAATGAAAAAAAAAAATGGAATACTTAGTTGGAGTCTTCACGCTCTCAGGTAGAGAGAGGTCGCTGCCGCTTTCAGCATATCGCGTACCAGCCGTGGTGGCGCATTTGATTTGTCGTTCTGCTTCTGCGTACACAGTCTTCGTTCATCGTCGTCGCCGCAACAGCTGTCATCGCTCACGCGTGTTCCGGCGAGAGGCGTGTCCCGAGCCGACCGTGACCCATCATGAAAGAAGAATGTGCACAGATTGCATGGAAACGAGCGCAGCACGCCCCGCAATTAGTGTGCAAGCCCCTTCTCGGAGCCACGCACCCGCGCTCAAATGTGTAAACGAAGCACGTGAGCGCGGTGACACACTCGGTACTGCTGCCGCGCACGCGGTGTGACGTCGGAATGTTTTATCGTGTGTAGCGCGGTGAATAGCCGCTGGGTGTCACGGGCGCACATCGCCCGGCTCGGCTACTCTCTCTCTCTCTCACTCTGTGTGTGTGTGTGCAGCTGCTCTCTCTCTCTTTCTCTGTGCGTGTATGTGTGCGTGTGTGTGTGTGTGTGTGTGTGTGTGGGCGTGTGTGCGTGTGTGTGTGTGCAGCTGCTCTCTCTCTCTCTCTGTGTGTGTGTGCGTGTATGTGTGTGTGTGTGGGCGTGTGTGTGTGCGCGTGCGTGTACGCGCGCGCGCCGAACTACAAATATATCGAGCTGGCATCGCGCATCACGGCGCGTTGAAACAACGAGTGTGCTGCTTCCGGAGCCGGCCCACAATGCCCTCCAACTGGAAGGGCAAGTTAAAAAAAAAAAAGTTAAAAACGTGAATGATACACGCAATACGAAGAAATCGCGACGCAGCACTGGACTTATGACTACATTTATGACACGCGAGAAACGCAAGAGGGACGTTTATGTTCGAAAACGTGAGAGGGCACTATAGAGGTGGACACAGTGTCGTATGCTGACACGTGACTGTCTTTCGAGATCTTCCATTTCTGCCTTGCGTGCTTCTTACTAACTCGAGCAGTCCAGTGGCGTGGTGGCGTCTTGCGCGTGTAAGCTTAGGATATACGTTTGCCCGAGCAATTCGACATTCGTCAGCTATGCTACGTACGCCAGTACTCAACCTTCTAAGGTGTTAACAAATTTACACGTGATTACTTTAAACTATGTTCTCGCCCAGCGCGATTTTTTCAGTGACTTTGGCGTTCTGATCAATCAATCAATCAATCAATCAATCAATCAATCAATCAATCAATCAATCAATCAATCAATCAATCAATCAATCAATCAATTTCAGTGCTGCTCGTTGTTGTATTTTTAGGAATGTACTGCTTCCGTTGCCGGACAGTGCTTCCTCTACAGTATAGTTCCTGCAGGCGCCAATTAATTCTGTTCATCGTAAATTTACTTTCACCACATTTTTCTTCGTCTTCAGAATCATGAACAGCGTACAGCTGCAGAGCGGACTAAGAGTGTTCACTTCTTTAGGGAATCCTGCCATGCTCGCGGATTGTGGACTCGATGCGAGGGCGCTCTACAGAAACGTCTGACGTGCAAACCCGAACTCTGCCGTGTCTGTATACGACATGCTTGGAAATCTCCCATCTGGCCACTCGAAGAAAAGAAAAGCGCCCGATGTAAAACGTCGTGAAAAACAATGCAAGTGATTTGCCATGCGACGACATGCTATGTATATAGCACCGCACCCATCCGCCTACCTTGCGACTCGTTCTACTAAAACAGTTTATGCGTGAAAGCCAAGGCCTAAAGCGGCTGCGCGCCGTCCTTCCTCTCGATCCACCCCTTTCAACGGCAGGCTCCTTCGGACTGCGAGAAAGTCTTGCGGCGCCTCCAGGGCAATTGCGTCACGAGGGGGGAGGCTGGACACGTGCTTTTTCTCGACCTTGCCGTCGTGCCGCGCTTCGAAAACCGCCCCGTATGTCTTTCAAAACACGCTCTTGTCGCGTGCGTCGACGCCGTTTTGCATTTTACTCCCCCCCCTTCCCCTTCCCCTATGTTTTCCTTTTGGCAAACGTACGCGACGTAGGAAGTAACGGACGCTCACGAGGTTCGCGTTCGCGGCCACCTGCTGTAACATTGCGGCGAACCGTTGCTGTCCCGGCTGCTTTTTTCGTGTTGCGTGTGCTCGGGCGTTCACCGTGAGTCCTCTTTCTGCCGTTTGTTGTCGCTTCGAGCGTCGGGCTGTTACTTGTTTCTACCTCTTGTCGTTTGAGACTTCGGGCTTGCTGATTTCTTTTTTTTTCACCCGAGTATCGTTTGTGCAATTACCCACTTTCGTAACGCGTTTATTTAGGGGGGGGGGGGGTAGAAGGGGTTGTGGTGGTGGCTAGGGGTAAAGCCCCTCCATACACGTTTTCGCAAAAGCGGCGTTGACGCGTGGATGGAGGGGTTTTAGGTAGGGGTATGTGCTACTGTACCTGCGGGGTCCCATTTTAGGCGTTCGGTGTATACGGCATTTTGGAACTGTTACGAAAAACGAGAAGACAACCGGTCTCGTGCTAAAGGTTGCCGGCGTTGTAACCATTGGGCGTTTTGGTCAGGCATTTTTGTACTCATTTTTTTTCTGATAAATTCAACCACTTCCCAAACCGCATCCTGTCCCTAGCAAGTATAATTCTTCGAGTGTATTTTAAACTCTGACGGGTAGGTTTAAGTATGAATTTGGATGAAATATGTCGCCAGTTTTGGGCGCATTTAACGTTTCTTTTTCTTCGTTAATTAACAGTCACTATCGCATATTTAAACTTACTACTTTGAATTACAGTCACCCACCCCTTTCACTCGAATGAACGTGCTCGTGCTGTCCGATGACGTGCAATAGAAACCACCGAAGGAAAAAAAAAAAAGCCACATTCGCGGCAGCGTAATATATACGTTTACTTCATCAGATATTTTTTTTTCATTCATGTTCGCCTCAGCTTAAGAAAAAAAAAAGCCACATTCGCTGCAGTGTATGTACACGTTTACTTCATCAGATATTTTTTTTTCGCTAATCTTCGCCTCAACTCGTGCCACCGCACGATGGATGCTCTCTATTGGGATTGGAATCCGCAGGTGTACGCTGGTTACCTAGTGCCGTGAAAGCGTCCATACAGCGCATGCGCGACGACGATGCGTGCACGAGCAGGCGTTTCCGTGTGATGCCAGCTGCTTGAGTGTGTACGCTTACCCCATGCAGAAGAAAGAAAAATAAGGAAGGAAAGACGCGCGCCAATTCCGATTAGTCGCCGCACTCTCGCACCTGGATAGCTCGGTAGACCGCTTTGACGAGTGTGCGCGAGCTCGGCCTGTCGTTGCCGTTGCCGTCGGGCGCGAAGGCCGGATATAACCGGCTAAAGGAGCGTATATATGCATATATCTTATTTTGTTGTAGCGCGAGATAATCGACAAGGACAAACAGAAAGGCACATCTGACACGCACACAGCGCTAACTTTCAACAACAGATTTATTTCGTTCTCGTCGCTATATATACACACCATCGAAACGTCATACAACGTGTGTAAAATCTCGGTAAACGTGAACAACAACAACAAAAAAAACCGGGAACCAGATGCAAGCACTTTTTTTTTCTTTTTTTTTTTTGCCGCACGGATTTGCAGACATGCCTCCACACCTACGCATACATGTGCACGACCACTTTTTCGAGGCCGGGAGGTCCCTGACCCGATGTCTGTTTTGAACGCCCCCCCCAGTCGTCCCCCGTACTGTCTTCTCGAGGGCCGCATATTCGGGTTGCGCTGACGAGAAGAACCATTGGCGGCTGTGGTTATTCGCTGTGCTCTGGGTGCGAGTGCATGCCGGATGATTCGGATGTGACAGAGACGCCTTAATGAATACGACGGCTCCGGAATACCGCTGACCGCGTGCAGTTCTGTTTTTCGACGTGCACCTCGATGCTTCCGATACTCCGCGCGCGTTCTTCGGTTCCGGTCACGTCGGAATGCAAGCGTATACGCTCGCGTGCCGAGAGAGCGTCGTTGTACGCCATGCGGCACCGCGGAATGCTGCTGTCAGGCCGAAACGAAATAGCCCGCCACGTGTTCGGCAGCGGAACGCCGTATAGCAACCTGAACCACCACGACGGGTTAAAAAAAAATTTAAAAAAAATAACGGAAGGCAGGGTTTCATCTGACTTTCATTATGTAGAGGGTGTCCCAATTATCTGCGACAAGATTTAAAAGTATGCAAATGCCTCGTAGCTGGACAGAACCGAGGTGGAGTTGTTTGCCGTCGTTTAGAGGTACCTAAGATTTTTATTGCATTCCGATTAGTTACATAATTATTTTAATTAATTAATCTACTTCTCAGATATTATATTTAGATGAAGAGTCAGTGAGAAAACAGTAGAAGAATGTGAAACACTACCGATGCAGCTTTCTGTTGCTCAATACGTGCTACGTAAAAGTTTTTCCGAGCGTGAAACAAGCCCGCGAATACATGCAAAGTGCCTCGAGCCGCCAGTCGCGCGGCAATTTTGCGTGTATTCGCGGGCTTCTTAACGCTGGGAGAAATACTTTTATGTAGCGCGTACGCATTGAGCAACAGCAAGCTGTATTGGGAGTTTTTCATGTTTCTCTATGGTTTTATCATTGACACTTCTAATGTAATTTTAATAATTGATGATGTTATCATCAATTACGGCAAACTTTACCTTGGTTCTGCTCAGCTACGTGGCATTTCTATATTTTTAACACTGGCGTACAGACCCGTTTACTCCTGCGTAGAGCGCACCAGCAGCCAGCTGACGCCGTGGATCCCCTGACGGTGGCTGCTTGGTTGCTAGGCAACGTGCTGCAGGTTATCAAGGTTGGCATCTGGCACCACGTGCAGAAAGGAATTTCATCCGACCATATTTGTCGAAATGAGGCGTGACTTCACCTGCGATGGTTAGCGTCCCGCACCACGTGCCGAAAGGACTTTTCTCTCACGCGACCTTGTTCGTCGAAATGAGGCATGACTTCTCCTGCGATGGTTGGCGTCCCGCACCACGTGCAGAAAGAACTTTCTCTCACCCGATCTTCTTCCACCAGGCCTCGTCGAAATGAAGCGTGACTTCCTAATTCGCCATGACCATTTCGAGTGTCTGCGGGAAGCCCCGCAGTGTACAGGCCTCATTCGTGTGTTTGTGTGCGAGTTTATAGAGAGACCCTTTCCTCGAATTGGACCGAGAGGAGAACTTCCACGAACCCGCAACGCGCAGAAGAGACGGACAGGCGTCTACACTTCCAGGAGGCGGGACGACCTCTTCCTTGCAACAGGCTCGGTATAACCAGAGGAGGAGGGGCCCTCTTTCTGTGCCGGTCACGTGACGTCGACGGAAGCATTACGAGGATTGCGATAGGCGCTTGTTTGGGGTTCACGTTAAAAGCTGTACTCGTCGCTCTGAAAAAGGCACGAGGTCACCGAAAGACCAAATCGATTTTTGCCAGTCACGTTGCTGGCGTTGTCGCAAACCACGTTCTTTGTTGTTTCTGGGTAGTGTGGTGGGGCGTGGTCTGTCACATGGCTGGCGGAAGGTACTTGGTAAAGATGGACGGCTGGTCTAGTTTGACATTATTTTTACTTCCCGCGCAAAATCGACATGTATGCGCACGATGCAGGAATCGCACTGATATGCCATTAACAGCTGCAGTTTTAATAAGCACAGTATATTTAAAACCGCTACAAAAAAAAAAGCACTCCCACATACGCACACCCGCACACGCAATCACTCCAAAGAGACCGTTCTTTCTATCGCCACACTCGCTCTGACTTTTTCACCTTCGATAAAAAGAAAACCGTTGTCATCAAACCATTTGCAATCTTTCTGAACCGGTCCCATAAACGCACTGTGAATGCAACGAAAACGAACGCTTGCACTGCTTAAAGCTCTTACGCACTATACCCGAACAAGCGCCTCGAAGTCGCGGATACGGGACAGACAACACCAAGAAACCCGGCGCTCTTTCAAAACTGCGTGCTGGTTGGGTTCTTCTTTAAGCGCCGATTTAACGTGGATAAACGCAATGACATTCTTGCCAAATTCCGTTGCTCTTAAATCTTAATGCCCCCCCCCCCCCTCTTTTCTTTTTATGTTTGGTCATAATTCAGCTACATCACTTTGAGGTGCAATCTAAATACATGTATTATACTCGTATATCTAGTGAGGCTTAGCGCTGGAAACACACTAAAGACTGTTGAAAGCAGTGGTGTGTGCGGATGGTGTGCGACGTGTCTTTTCGCTACCTTAGTGCCTTTCTTGTCGTTAAACCTCGTCTTGAACGCATATTTACATATTAGGTGCAACCCGAGGAGGTGAAAATTAACCTTAATCTCCTACTCTCTGCTCCTGTCGTAAGCCAGCTGTGCCAGCCTTGCTTGGCTCGTAAAACCCTACCAGTCATTTCAGTATATGAGCGTATAAACTTTCGCCAGTCGGTGCGAGACATGTGGCTTGGCTTGGCCGGGTATAGCACATAAAGCGCGGTGACGTTCAACCCGGTTTGTTGAGGTCAAAAGACAAGTACATGTCCCCCCCCCCTTTTTTTTTTCTTGTTGACGGGAAAAAAGACAGCCGCTATGCTGTGACTCATTATTGAAGTGGCCGGCTGAGCACGTGATTACGGTAGATACCAAAAGCTCTTCTGTAGTACATGTTTACGGACGGCGCGCCGACAAACTTATCTCTTAGTTCCTGTAGGTTAAACATATAGACCTGTTCGCGTGCCTTTTGCTCTCGATGTGTCTTTTTTTTTTTTCTCTCCTCGAAGTGGCAGTTATGCTGAAAAGCATAGCGTATACAGCCACTCATTGTGCAATATGGCTACAGAGAGATTGTTGGAGAGCGAACTTTTTTTTATCTGGTTAATTGACACCTCTTTGTGTCAGACCTCTCCGTGCCGTCAGCCGCCACATCAGTGTTGTCTCTGGAGCTCAAACTGCCGTTTTATGTCCGAATGTAATCGGTCATGGTGGGAATTAAACGCACGTTTTGTCAACAAAAGCACACGACGTAGCCAGCGTTCTCGGCAGCCACAGTGAGCGACCTTGGCGATCTTGTGAACGTTGTCGCGCTTAGGATATTCATTCCAAGAAATGCGTCGCATTTAAGAATCGGGAACGGCGGACTAATGAGTTTCACAGACTGACTAATATATGGTGCCGTTGGTCTCAAGCCTCCGGTCGGCGCATTTTCGCGTCCTTTTCCGATCGTCGATTGTGTATTTGTCTTATTTCACCTTTCTTACACTTAAATTATAAAAACTATTAAGTACACCAAGATTGCACCTAAAGATACACCTTTTGGAGCCAACAAAGTCTACACTAACCTAACCTAAATTACGATACTTAGCGTTTGGTGTCTTTCTTGCTACCTGGTCGATCTCGTGCGTAAAAGGCTGAACACTCTTGCCGGCGTTGGTATAAGGATGCAGCTTTTGCAACACCCTGCGCGCTAACCATGTATAGACGGACCCCTTTCCTGATTTTCGGACTTAAGATATTACGCTTAATGTCTGCGATATAATTTGTTTTCCCCGCAGGGGCGTCTGCGTAAGCAGGCGTTTGGTGTGTTGCGCCACCACGTACCCGAGCACACGAGGGTTGGACCCTCCCGCGTGTAGCCGTGCGCGGCTTAGCCGTGTCTGGGGAAAGGGGGATCCTGGGGGTTGAGCCGATGCTGGGTGCTTGGACCTTTAAGGCCCCCCGGCGGAGGCAACACACCTCTTTGGCCTCTGCTTCACATAGACGGCACCCCCGGACTGACCCACCCGGGGGAAATCGGTAGTTGCCTTTTCCTGTCTCTCTCTCCCTATTACCTTCGTCTTTCTCTTACTTTCCACCTTTCCTGTCTCCTGCTCTCTTCTTTTTACTTCTTTTTTTCCTGGCGGCAAGGGTTAACCCTGTGTGGATAGCCAACCTTGGTTATTTCATATTTGGTTATAGTAGTAATGTACAGCTGGCGTTTGCAGGCCGTGTTTCACAGGTCCTGCAGCGTCCCCTTGTAGGACTCCACGGTGGGTGGCTGGCGTTACTGCCGAAATCTCACATATGTTTATGGCTACCTCCTACCCTACACTCCCTGATCGCCCTCAGAAAAGAGGGCGCACCGATGAAGTATTCAAATTTTTTGGTCGGCAAAAAGAATCTTTCCCTCGTTTCCACGTTATCCATTCTGAAACACCAGCTAAACCAGTGCGAACAATTTCTCCATTTCTTGTATCGAAGTCCCTTACCGAAGTTTTTGGTCCAGGATATAAGGCGTCGAGGATGGCTAGCGGTGACCTCCTCCTGGAGCTCCGCGATCACAAACAATTTGAGAAACTGCCTAAACTTGTATCATTTGGGGAGACCCAAATAGTAGTAACCCCGCACCGCACGATGAATACCTCCCGCGGCGTTGTCTCAGACGATGATTTGCTGCAGCTCTCTGAGGCTGAACTCTTGGAGGGCTTCAGTGAACAAAATGTTATAAATGTCAAAAGAATCAAGATGAGGCGAGATGGTAAGGAACTTGCGACCAAACACCTAATACTCACCTTTAACTCAAGTGTCCTGCCCGAGTCCATCGAGGCCGGGTATATCAAGCTCCGTGTTCGTCCATACATCCCTAATCCCCTGCGTTGCTTCAAATGCCAGCGTTTCGGTCACAGCTCGCAGAGCTGCCGAGGCCGCCAAACCTGCGCTAAATGCAGTGCTAATGAGCACACTTCTGAATCGTGTGAAAACTCTCTCCACTGCGTAAACTGTGAAGGCGAGCACGCTGCATACTCGCGGTCGTGCCCGTCTTGGAAGAAAGAAAAGGAAATAGTTACGATTAAAGTTAAAGAAAACATAAGTTTCAAAGAAGCACGCAGGCGGGTATCTTTCCTGCCAAAGCACACCTTTGCCGAAGTGGCGCGTCAGGGGGCAGCGCCACAACGGCCTCCGGCGGCTGTCCGTCCCACACCCAGTGAGGCGGCAGTGACGCCATCCGCCCCCTCGGCGACTGCAGCTAACGCTGCTACGCCACCACAGCAGGCGGGGCCAACGACCACGAAGGTGGGCGCAGCCGAGGCTACCCCAACCTCCCCGGCCCCGTCCAGCGCTGGCAACAACCGGCGCAGCCAGATCCCTCAGGGAGCCCCACCGACCTCCGGGCTGGTGGGCGCAGGGATCTTGCCTTCCGAGGCAGGACCCTCACAGAAAACTCGCTCGCAAGAGCATGTGTCCAGCGCCTCCCAAGAGGCAATGGACACTACACATGTCCTCACGGCGCGCCAAGCGCCTAAGGAGCGGCGAGGCTCACTCGAACGCTCCAGAAAGGGCAAAACCCCGATTACAGGGCCTCGAAAGGGCTCTGTAATCTAAGACATCTTTCAGTTTCCGTACACACAGCACCAACTTACTTTAAAAATGGATACACAAATAATTCAGTGGAATGTCCGAGGTCTTCTTAGAAACCTAGATGATGTGCAGGAACTCATCCAAAAACACAATCCAAAAGTGCTGTGTTTACAGGAAACACACCTAAAATCCAAACACACAAATTTTCTCCGACAGTACATAACTTATCGCAAAGATCGCGATGATGCTGTCGCATCATCGGGTGGTGTCGCCATTGTTATCCATAAGAGCATTGCGTGTCAACTTTTACAGCTAAAAACGCCTCTCGAAGCAGTGGCGGTCCGAGCTGTTCTTCTAAACAAACTCATCACCATTAGCTCTCTTTACATACCCCCACATTACCAATTAACGAAACACGAATTTCAATCTTATGTAGATCAATTGCCAGAACCTTATGTTGTTCTTGGCGATTTCAATGCGCATAGCACCTTGTGGGGAGACTCTCGCATCGATGCGCGAGGTCGTCTCGTTGAACAGTTCCTTTTTTCTTCTGGAGCGTGCATTCTAAATAGGAAAGAACCCACATATTACTCTCTTGCAAACAGATCCTTTTCGTCAATAGATCTTAGTATAGTCTCCGCGTCTATACTACCCGAACTCAACTGGGAAGTTACGAGCAATCCTTACGGGAGCGATCACTTCCCCGTACTGCTAAAAACATCTAAAGAAAATGAATTTCCCCCACAAGTTCCTAGGTGGAAGATAGATACAGCCGACTGGGAGAAATTTCGAAATCTATCTAGACTCTCATGGGCTGATATGTCTTCTCTAGAAATCGATGCCGCTGTGGAGTATTTTACAGCGTTCATAATAGATGCCGCATCTAAATGCATATCTGAAGGAAGCGGTTTGGGATGCAGACGGCGTGTCCCGTGGTGGAACGAGGAATGTAGGATTGCTCGTAAGAAACAGAACAAAGCGTGGGGGTTGCTACGCGCTTCCCCCACTGCAGAGAATCTTATCAACTTTAAGAAAGTAAAATCTCAAGGCAGGAGAACCCGCAGGCAGGCCAGAAGAGAAAGTTGGCAGAACTTTTTATCAAGTATAAACTCGTTTACAGATGAGGCGAAAGTCTGGAACCGCGTAAATAGAATTAGAGGGCGGCAAACATATTCACTCCCACTAGTAAATACACAGGGCGATACACTGAAAGATCAAGCCGACTCACTGGGGGAACACTTTGAGAGTGTATCAAGCTCAAATCATTATTCACAATCCTTCCTAAAATATAAACAAATTGAAGAATGCAAGCCACTCACCAATAAATGCCGACAGAATGAACCGTACAATTGCCCTTTTAGTGCTGCCGAGTTGAAAGCTGCCTTGAGCGCATGCAAGACCTCTGCACCGGGATCCGATAGAATCATGTATGCCATGCTCAAAAATTTACACAATGACACACAAGTAACACTACTTACACTCTTCAACACTATCTGGGACGCAGGGTACCTTCCAACGGCATGGAAAGAAGCCATTGTGGTCCCTGTTTTGAAACAAGGGAAAGACCCTTCTTCAGTGGCAAGTTACCGCCCGATAGCCCTCACAAGCTGCATGTGTAAGGTATTTGAAAAAATGATAAATCGGCGACTCATCCACTTCCTTGAACAAAACAAAATGCTTGATCCCTTTCAGTGTGGCTTCCGAGAAGGGCGCTGCACAACCGACCATCTTGTACGTATTGAAGGACATATTCGTGACGCGTTTGTACACAAACAGTTCTTCTTATCGATATTCCTCGATATGGAGAAGGCGTACGATACGACCTGGCGGTATGGAATCTTGAGAGATCTGTCAGAAATAGGCATTCATGGTAATATGCTAAACGTAATAAAAAGCTACCTGTCCAATCGTACCTTCCGGGTGAAAGTAGGCAATGTGCTGTCACGTCCTTTTGCACAAGAAACCGGTGTACCCCAGGGTGGCGTGCTCAGTTGCACACTCTTTATTGTTAAGATGACAACACTTCGTGCTTCCGTACCACCCGCCATCTTTTACTCTGTCTACGTGGACGACATTCAAATAGGTTTCAAATCCTGTAACCTCGCAGTGTGCGAAAGACAGGTACAGCATGGTTTGAACAAGGTGTCAGGGTGGGCAGAGAAAAATGGATTCAAAATCAATCCTCATAAGAGTTCTTGTGTTTTGTTCACAAGGAAGAGAGGCCTAGTTCCGGATCCCTGCTTGGAAGTGTGTGGACAACAGATACCTGTAAACAAAGAACATAAATTTCTAGGTGTCATACTTGACTACAGACTCACTTTCGTCCCCCACATTAAACATCTTAAAGAAAAATGTCTGAAAACAATGAACATAATGAAACTTCTTTCCCAGACTACGTGGGGTAGTGACAGGAAGTGTTTAATGAATCTATATAAAAGCCTCATTCGATCACGACTAGACTACGGTGCCGTCATTTATCACTCTGCCGCCCCGAGCGCACTAAAGATGCTAGACCCTGTTCACCATCTGGGCATCCGTTTAGCCACAGGAGCTTTCAGAACGAGTCCCGTACAAAGTTTATATGCAGAATCGAATGAGTGGTCACTTCATATCCAGAGAACATACATCAGCCAAACATATTTTTTGAAAGTCCACTCTAATCCCGAACATCTCTGTTTTAACACCATTAATGATATGACATATGCTACACTATTTCGTAATCGTCCTTCCGTAAGACAGCCTTTCTCGCTGCGTGTGAGGGAGCTTAGTCATGAAATGCATGTTCCAATCCTCGAACTTCGCCTAATGCATCCAGCCAAGCTGCTACCTCCTTGGGAGTGGCAGTTGATACAATGCGATACATCTTTCATGGAAGTTACAAAAAACGCCCCAGAGATTGAAATCCAGATGCATTTCCGGGAACTCCAGCACAAACACTCCTGCACGGAGTTCTACACAGACGCATCGAAGTCACACGACGGGGTGTCCTATGCAGCCGTCGGGCCATCCTTTTCGGAAACCGATGTACTGCATGCGGAAACTAGTATCTTTACGGCTGAGGCTTACGCACTACTGTCGGCTGTGAAGCATATAAGGAAATCAAAACTCCAGAAAGCAGTCATATATACGGATTCCCTTAGTGTTGTGAAGGCCTTGATGGCTTTCTCTAACCACAAAAATCCAGTAATTAACGAACTTTACTCTGCTCTGTGTAAAGCGTATATAGGTAATCAGCATGTCATCATATGCTGGGTGCCAGGTCATAGGGGCATCGAAGGTAACGTTCTTGCGGACCAGATGGCCACGTCAGTTACATCGCATTCTGCTAATCCCACCGCTGCAGTTTCTGTCACAGACCTGAAGCCCTTCTTACGGAGGAAACTACGGAACCAGTGGCAACGGCTATGGGACGCGGAAACAAATAATAAGCTCCACGTGATAAAGCCACAGTTAGGATTCTGGCCTTCAGTAACAAAATCACGCCGGACAGATGTCCTATTCTGTCGTCTAAGAATAGGACACACATTTGGCACACATAACTTTTTACTCACCGGAAATGAGCCTCCAACCTGTGGTAGATGCGGGGAGAGGCTGACCGTCCTCCACGTCCTCCTGGAGTGTCGGGAAGCCGAACATGAAAGAAAGAAGCATTTTCCCTTAGCATATCGGCAGCGCATCCCCCTTCATCCAGTAATGTTACTAGGCCCAGAACCGCTGTTTGACTCCAGCGCAGTCCTGGGCTTCCTGAAAGATGTTGTATTACATGTTATAAGCCCCACACACTCATAGCGTCTCCTCTTTCCAGAGGATGCCGCTGTGAAAATTTCTTTTATGTAGCACATGCCTCTAGGCCCTTGTGTCTCAAGGGCTCTAACGAGGCAGTGGTGCTCTAGTGAATTTTAGAATCTTATATATTTTCTATTTTGCATCATTCTTTTACGATGGATTTTAATGTACATAGTATTCATTAGTCATCGCCATAATTTTATAGTACGTAGATTTTACGCACTTTACAGCGAATATTTTTAGGCCACTCTACAGCCAAGTCACATCTTCATAATACACCGTCAACATTAACACTTGTCATGGCGCTCTTTGGCCAAACCTGGCCCTTGCGCCACAAAAAAAACCACACATATAATTTGTTTTAAGGATGTGTTCAGGAGCGTTTCTTCAAATAAAAGCTCACCCCTGAATTACCGCCCGATTTCGCTTACCAGCACCTGTTGCAAACTTCTTGAACATGTGATATTTATAAATCTCGTTAACGTTTTTGACTCGAATTCATTTGTCGCTTCAGCTCTACATGGTTTTCCCAAAACATTCTCACGTGAAACCCAACTAATATCTTTCACTGGTAGATTACACTATATTTCAGATCGTGCTTCCTGTACTGACTGTATTTTTTTGCTTTAGCAAAGCGTTCGACAAGGTTTACCACAAAACTGCTGCTATCCAAGCTGAGTCTTTTAAAAACCTTGACATTAACCTGCAATGGATTGAGTGTTTTCTTACTAACCGGTATCAATTTGTTACTGCGAATAATAATGACTCATCGTTGACTGAGGTTCGTTCTGGTGTGCCTCAGGGATCAGCACTAGGGCTCCTGCTTTTCCTAATTTATATTAATGACCTGCCTTTTTCGTTGACGTCTCACATTCACCTGTTTGCTGACGATTGGTGATATATTGCGAAACAATTACTAACGACGACACTAATGCTCTTCAGTCTGACTTGGTTGATTGATTGGTGTGATTGATTGGTTGAATCAATGTGATTGATTGGTGTAACACTTGATTAACGAAACTTAATATTAATAAATGTAAAGTTATGCGCGTGCAGAGGAACACCAATACCCTTCCTACTAACTGTCTGAATAAGATTCCTCTAGAACCCGTTGACTCGTACGGGTACATAGGAGGTCATATAACAGCAAATCTAACCTGGAACCTTCACACTGAGTGCATAATAAGTAAAGCTAACAGCATGCTTGGTTACTTACGGCACCAGTTTTCTAAAGCACCATCATCTTTAAAATTATTACTTTACGAGTCATTAGTGCGTCCTAAATTAAATTAGCAAACGCTGCAGCTGTGTGGGACCCGTATCATGAAAACTTTATTTCTTCACTCGAGCTTGCTCAAAATAATTCAGTCCGATTCATACTTTCATATAATAACCGTACTGCTAGCATAACATCAATGAAGGACAATCTATCTCTTCGATATCACTGGCATCTCGTATAACATTAGCACGTTTGGCACTGTTTCACGAATTTTATTACCATTCCTCCCTTCACATTAGAAAATTTGGTAGCAAGTGCTTTAGCACCGCTTCCCTCGCTCTCTTTGATGCTGAATTTGATCTTCTGGATGCGGCTATCGGGGCTTCAGATCGCAAAGGAAAATGTTTGCGTTTTGTTGCGCTTGGTTGGCCGTATTGCGCTTGCGTTGTTGGCACGCCATCACCCTCGACATGTTTTTCCCCTTCATTTCCCTCGCTTCACTCTGGCACTTAATATAAGGTGTGCTATTCTTGCCAATAAAACCAGTTGTTCGTCAGCGCTTGCGTGTACGTGTCTCCCTTCTTGTGTCTCGTCTGTTTGCGCTGTTACCCACATGCTTCGAGGTGAACCAACTCGCCCAAAAAGAAGTATAGATGACGTACTCGTCTCGTACCCCGCAAGCCTGGGTTCGATTCCTATCCAGACCGAAAGTTAGCGCATTTTCTTTTCAAAGGCGTCGATTTACTTCGTTTACGGGAACCTTCCCGAGAAATGCGTCGTCAATCCGAGCAAATATTTTGACGTGTTTTCACTCGTCTGCACCGCCCGCCACTTTTTTGGTATACCGTCGCCCGGTCACGTCGGAATCTCTGCCTCGTGAGACGTAATGCTGTCGCATTAAAACGACACGCAAGAACGCGAGGCGGTTGCCCGCCCCGCAGATATCGCTCCAGCTTGCCCCGTTGTCGTTGATTTTTTTACAGCGCATATATACTCCGGTGGCGTATAGTTAACTGTTTGTCGGTAAAGAAGGACTACGTCGCATTCTGTAAAGGAGTCGCAAACGCTACCCAAAGGTTCCTGTGCGCTGCAGAAAGAACGACGATACGGTACGCGCACCCAGCGCAGCTCAGACCGTGCCACCCGCCGTGGTTGCTCAGTGGCTATGGTGTAGGCTCCTGAGCACGAGGTCGTGGGATCGAATCCCGGTCACGGCGGCCGCATTTCGATGGGGGCGAAATGCGAAAACACCCGTGTACTTAGATTTAGGTGCACGTTAAAGAACCCCAGGTGGTCAAAATTTCCGGTGTCCTCCACTACGGCGTGCCTCATAATCAGAAAGTGGTTTTGGCACGTAAAACCCCATATATTATTATTCAGACCGTGCCGGTGGCGTCTTTCTTTCTTTTTTTTTTTCGTGTCAGGCTGCTCCTCCCTCCTCATCACGTTGCGTATGCGAGACCGTTTGCGTGGCGCTGCATCCAGCGCTGCGCAATGCTCGGGACATCGCGGGGCGCCCAAGCGCGTGGCCGCTGATTGATTCTCATGAGAAGAAATCGCGAGGGGAAATGAAAGGCTTGCGAAACGCGCCGCGACGCGGGCCCCCCCCACTTCTTTAGTTGTTGATCCCCCGCGCGCGCGCCTGCTGCAAGGCTGGCGTGCGCCCGCGGTCCGTCCGTCCTTTTTCGAGAGACTCCGTAGTGGTCGGTTCCTCTGCAGCTTGGCGATGAGGTTCTTCTCTCGCAAGAGTTGTGAGTGTGTTCCGCTTTCCCTTTGCGATGGCTTCCTGCTTCTGCAGTCTGCTTTAGCCGCTTGTTTTCTTTTGCTTTCCTTTCTTTTTTCTCTCTCCAGCGAAGCTTTCTCTCGCCCTCGGCATGCGTAAGCAGCACGACGCCAATGCCTCTATATGCCACCACGGCGGGTACTGTTAGTGTTATGCCGCGGTATTTCATGTTTCTTTTTTGCTAGTGTGTCTGACGTACAATTTCCTCGCATATACGTCTTGATGGGTCGAGTCACTCGATATCCAGCAGAGCTAATTCAACCTTACTTAACGCGCGCTGACGCTTTTCGTATATCCTAATTTTTTTAAAAGCATGGAATGCTTTTAGTTCCCCTACGTTGTCGGCGACCTTCGAGGGACCGTAAGCCAGAAGGCAGAGCCGTTATCCGGGCACTCCCATGAGAACACCCTGGCAAATTGCGAGAACAAAAATTGAGATCATTCGGGCAACCAGGCAAAACTGCATTCCATGCGCAGTTACTTCCCGAGGCAGTTACAAAAAATATTGCTTCCGGGTTTTTCCAAATGTTTGTTCACAATATCAAGCTGTAACTTCTGGTACGCTGAAGATTTATTTGGCATTTCCAATGGGGGGGGGGGGGGGAGGGGGGGCGACGTTCAAAAGGCAGATACAGGGCACTATACACTTGATTGTCATCTTTTGGCGCTGAGACAGAGTTGCCTGTGCTCTTCTCAACGCCAGCGGTCCGTGAGGTCCGCGGCGCGTCCGGCGCGCTGGCCGCCGGCCGGCATGTTAAACGTCCAAGTTAACATCAGGGCACGTCGGCCCACTGCACGAAAAGTCTCCCTAGGCCGCCGCCGTCTTCCCTAGGCGAATCGACTAGGGAATCTGACGACTGTATGGCGGCCAATCACAATCGTCGAATCGGCTGCGATACCGCACCCATGATGTCGCATCGTCCCGCGGCACCCGCTCCTACCGATGCACCCGCACACCGGAAGCGTAGAATAGGGGACAGGATAGCAACCTGGGAATCCAAGGTCGGCGCCGTTCTTTGGTAGTATTTGACGTTGGCCCTTCTCATCACATTAGTTCAGGCTGCCAGGTAGTGGTGGGGATTGCCTTCTGTGTGCCCGTCAGCAGTCGGTGTCAACACTGCGTTGCCTTCTTGGTATACGCGCTGATGGATGGCTGGGGGTTGCCTCGTGGCAAACGTCTAATTAACGCCTTTGGCCGTGTTGAGACGTGAAATTACGTGCTTCAAAATTGGTGTATTCTAACCCGCGTATTCAGAGATGCAACTTAAGTTGAAGCCCATGCTTGACTTGATCCGAGTGACGCCTATCGGGAACGCGCCGAAGGAAACGCAGTGAGCGTCTTTGGGCACGTTAACGCCAGGCGTCATCTAAATCAAGTCAAGCATGTGCTTCGACTTCAGTTGCATTTCTGCATACGGGGGTAAGTTTTGCTATGAGCACTTTCTTGAATGCCCGTCGTGGATCAGCGAATTTGTGTGTATCACAGTGCGTTATGTATTAGTGATTTTTGAAACGTTACCCTCCATGTAACGACCCCGAGAATGGGATTGACAGTATCAAACAAATATTCAATTCTACTGCGGTGCGAGGCAGTTGGACATCGCTGTGCAGCCTTTGTCAGAATTATGCGGGCTACTTAGCGCCTTCACCACCTACGTCCTTTCGCTGTGGTGCGTTTTCCCGTGACTAATCTTGACGCTCTACATCTCTGTATCATAAGTACGAGAGTTCTTATCATGACGCAGTGTGTTGGAACCTCTTCGCACGCTATAGGGACTCATTTAAACATACTGTAGTCGGCGTGACTGTCGTAGGCAACGTATACGTAGCCCGTGTACTTTTGACAAAGACTGTGCGTCGCCTTCTTGGACGTCGGTCGTCAGTCAGTTCTTGGACGTCCGTGTCGTCAGTCCCAAATGACTCCAAGCGCCCTTCGGAACGTTTTCTGTTTCTCTGTTTTTATGCGAAGCATATTACGAGGGCTCAACCCAGCTCCTCAGGCGCGGCGGTGACCATGAAATCACGTGACACCGTGACGTCACGACAGAGGAGAACCGGCGCTCCAACTCCCGCCGTCGCTCGCGGCGTCGCGCCCCGCATCGGACGCGGTGCGCGTCGAGCAACGCAGCGTTCGGCGCGACAACGAAATGTGCGCCTGAGCAAGCGCCGCACGCCTGAGCCGACGCCGACGACACCGGCTTTTCTGCGACACGAGCTCCTTAACGCTGTCGCGTTAAAATAAAGGCTAGTATGCTTCGCATCCTGGGCTTAACCTTAGCTAAGCCACAGCCATTTTTTTTTTCTCTTCCTCGTTGTCTTGCTCGTTTACTACGGCGACCTTCGGACGACCTTGTTTTCCGGCAATTCCACCGCGAAAGAGTCTCTCGGGTGTAACTAACTGTACTACAGCTGCTCTATATTTAGTCTCCCTAATTGCCCACGCATAGCAGGTTTATCTTCCGGGAAAGTCTGACAAACGCGAATGGTGCATTCCTCTCGTCGAGGTCACAGCCGGCAAAGATTGTTTTCGTATACCGTCGTCGGAATTTGTAGTTTGCTGTACTGGACGGAGTCATACGATGTTCGTACAGCTGCGACTGTACGCTGTGTGCTGTGAACGTTTATACGTTGAAGTCTGCAGCACTGCATGCATTGCGCTGAATGCTGTTGCACAATGCACGTATCACTACAGCTGCACACCGTACACTGTGCATTGTCTGACAAGCGCGATCGTGCCTGTCTTCTCTGTATATTCGTCAAACGTTGCCTATGCGAAATACTTTGTCTAAAAAGTAGCCGGTTGCATCGTCACTGTGCCCTGCGTGCAACGTTCGAGGACGTAGCACGGTCAACCTGCAACTGCCTCTTTGCATTCCAAAACATGACCGCAGTGAATGCAGTCAAGATTAACACCCTGAGCTGGACACTCTTTGGCCTTAGATGCCCTTGCGCCGATTAAAAAAAAAAAATTGATGGTCATCACACTTTGAGCTGCAACGTACGCGTACTTTACGAAGGCACTCTTAACTTTTCTGCGAGACACGTACCGGTTGGCCTCAACGAGATGCTTTAATTCTGTTTGTTGTGTTATGCGTGTGTCGAGCGTCGCGTGTCCTGTTTGCATCATTTGTCGCATTCGTCTGGAGTAGCAGGTTGGGCGTGCTTTCCGGGCAAACCTCTCCCGTTTCTGCGAAAGAGCCTCCATCTCTTAATGGCGCACACTGCATGCTGTGTATACTGCCGTGCACTGTATATGTCACTGCGCACGGCGCACTGTAGCTTGCGCCGTGCATGCGCTATAGCAGGTGTTTCTGCAAAGACTTCGAAGACGCAAGGTAATCTTTAAAGGTCGCCTGTGCCATAGGGCACAGTTCTAGCCCCTGAGCTTGTCTGCTCGAAGAGGCAGACATTACTCGCACGAGAAATCGAAATGCATACCCTACTAATTAACAAAATATCACTAATTAAAAATTTATCTAATTGCCTTATGTCACATATTGAAATTTAGAAACTGTAGCGCGTGAGACTGCAAGGCATGTCCACTTGAAAAGAGTTCTGTGGATTACATACTTTTCGAGATGTGCACCACAAAACTTGCTGTAAAAATGCACTATCGTCCCACTTACTTTTGTTGCAAAACGCCGTTTTATGCATTGAAGCACACCCGCCGTGGTTGCTTAGTGGCTGCGGTGTTGGGCTGCTAAGCGCGAGGTCGCGGGATCGAATCCCGGCCACGGCGGTCGCATATCGATGGGGGCGAAATGGGAAAATACCCGTGTACTTATTCGATTTAGGTGCGCGTTAAAGAACGCCTGGTGGTCCGAATTACTTTGGAGTCCCCCACAACGGCCTGCCTCATAATCAAATCGTAGTTTTGGCACGTAAAACCCCATAATTTAATTTTTGTTATCCATTGAAGCACAAAAGTAACTGGACCGCCAATGTATTTCTTCGCAATTTAAGTTCGGGAATTATCTAGGAACTGGTGTCATTCTGAGAATAAGTGCAAATTACATCTGCCTCGCGAACTCCCAGGCTACAATTTGTGGATATCGGCATGCGCTGTAAAATGATCAGTTAGAAATTTGAATGTTTTGTTAATTAGCCAATTAAGCATCTTGATTTCTCGTCCAAATAATGTCCGCCTGTGTGGGCAATACAGCTCAATGATTGTAATTGTGTTATCTGCCACAGATGTGTTTTAAAGATTACTTAGTTTCAAACACCCGGTACTGCCCGCCTCGGTGATATATATATATATATATATATATGTGTGTGTGTGTGTGTGTGTGTGTGTGTGTGTGTGTGTGTGTGTGTGTGTTTTCAACTACGGTGTTTTTCATAGCTTGCCGAGCTGTACATCTACGAAACGTAGGACCATCTTAGTCAACACGTACAGCTCAGCTGCGTGCGTGCGTGTGCGGGGCAATAGCACCGTAGATGCAATTGTACCGCGGCTAATGCGCTGGCTTGCACATATGTATGCTCCTGGGAACCGAAGACAGCTCAGGCTCAGGAAGGCAATAGCACTTCAACTCGATTCTTATCACCGCGGCTAGTGTGGTGCGACAAAAACATTCAAACAAAGCAAAAAAATTCTACAGAACCCCGTCTCGAGACGATTAATTGTAGGCGTTGATGCGAGTATCATAGAAGACTCGTAGCGACACACCATACTGGCCACCGCCGAAACGCGCCGTTCACGAGGCGCGTATACTTCAGCCGGGCTCCTCTCCGGCGTTTCCCTATGGACGCGCTGCGCCATCTGGCGCCGCCGCCGCGAAGTGTGGCGCCTTGTGAATTTTATTCACAAGGCGCCACTTTATTCACTTTCGGGCATGATTGTCTAAATATATATGTTGCGGATTCGATTCCTCCCAGCACCGGGGAAATTTTAAATGTTCTTTTTTGTGTTATCGAAGAGGGGCACATACACAATGACCAAAGTTGGCTCGGCAGTTCGTTTCGAACACAGTTCCGTCAGCACAGCGGCCCGATGCTGTACTTATTAGACCATACACCGTGACCGCGGGACTCAGGTTGGTGGGAAAAATTGTTAAGAGACAGATAGAAACATAAATAACAGAAAGTGCCCGAAGTATCCTGAGAATGATAATCGCAATATAATGTATGCAGATCCCACGCACTACGGGAGTCGATGTTATATGCGAATCATTTTGCATGTAGCTGGTTACCCAGCAGCGTTTGGGGTGACTAGATCGGCCAACGTGTTTGTGTCAAGCAAGCATTTGTGTGACGCGAGCCTTTGTGTGACGACAGAAGACGGCGACCTTAGTAATGGTCATGGTGTCTAGGGGCATAGTATGGTGGCGATGGCATTACGACAGCATTTTTGTTTTGTTTTTACTTTGAGAGGAAACGTTACGATCGGTTCCGTTACGACCCGCGTCGATCCCGAAGGCGGCGCGCAGTAGTAGTAGTAGTAGTAGTAGTAGTAGTAGTAGTAGTAGTAGTAGTAGTAGTAGTAGTAGTATAGTAGTATAGTAGTAGTAGTAGTAGTAGTAGTAGTAGTAGTAGTAGTAGAAATTGGTTGTTTCCTTATTTGAATATATAGATAAATCGAGGAAAAAGAAGAGAAGGTAAAATGAGAAAATCAGGCCTGCATACATTGACGTATGCACGTAATACCCGCTCGTAATTCGACTTCCACACGACTCGTGAGCCTGATGCGCAGCTGCGTTCAGCTATCACGGGGCAACACAGTTACGACGGCAACGAATCGGGGGGGAACGGCACGTTACCAGATGCACGTATACGGTCGTCGTGCTCCCTGACGGCGAGGAGTGTGACGCCGTACGGCGCACCGGGCGCAGGAAACCACGACCTGTAACTACGCCACTGTCTGTGCCGCGGCCCATTGGGAATCACTCCGGCGCTGTATGCGCGCGCTTGGCCGCTCGACGTGACGGAAGTGGAGCGCGCGCGGTGAGGGTGATCGATGTCCTCTTCGGGAACGAAGCCTGCCGTGTAGTCACAACCTTCTTTTCCTTCTTTTTTTTTAAGGGGAGGGGGCTCTTCTCTGTCCTCTCTTGTCCCAGCGTGTCGCACGTGTACGCAACCTCTGCAGCGTACAGGTGCGCTAACGAGTCCTCTGCCTGCAGCTGTGTCCCCTCCATTAAGTTACCGAAAGCGGAAGGCCGTGGGGGGCGGCGGCTCAGCGAAGAAGAGAGGAACCGGCGAGAGCAGCATTGATCACTGGGAGATGGAAGGAAAGAAGGGAACGCCTGTCTCATTATTGTCATTTTTTGTTTCTCCGCATGCCTCACTTGATTATTTTTCCACCTGTTCTTCGTCGTTCCCCTTGCACTTCTTAATTCCTTGGGTCCTCGTTCGCCGTCTCGCATTTTTTATACCCCGAAGGCTGTGGTCCTTTCTTTTTTCTTTTTTTTTACGCAGCAGCTGACGCTAATTTATCTGCGCGCCGTGTGCGGTGTTACAGCCAATGCAAATTAGATGTGATCGCCCCACGGGGCGCGCTCCGCGTTGTTTTTTGGGTGAGTCACTGCGTCGCGTCGTCATATTAGAGACTTTAATGACTTTGCTGACCCCGCGGGCCCGTTACGCCATCTTGCTGGCGCTTATAATGCGGTATTGAATTCCGTTTAACGGGTCGTGCAAATTCTGCAGGTCGCACTAAAGTGCAAATTTTGACGTTCTGCGCCTGTAGTATAACCTGAACAGAATCGCCAACTTTGCGATATATTTTTTTCTTGTTCGCCTTAGCTTCTGTCTAAGGTCGCAAAGAACATCGTTGCATAAAAGGATTTGTGCTGACGACGTTGAGCTTAGCTGCTTGCCTTGCAAATTTCACCCCAAAGTGCTTAATGTACTGACAAGCATGTGCTGCAGCCTCTTTGATTTGTAGTTTTTCTAGCGGGGCAAACTACAAACTACGGTGGAGGAGCGTTTGTTGTCGAAAGTGCATTCGTCGACTTCGCCTCAATGTCGCTTACACGAGACAGTACTTAAAATTCGTTTTCAGAAATTCAGCATGCCGTTATGCCTCACCTGCGGTGTTGGCGAGAACGTACATAATTTAATTTGCACACGCTCTACCATTTCGAGAGCTCTCTTGAGGAATGCTCTATGCATGAGTCACGACACGTGACCGGAGCTGCGGGACGTGGTTGGACCGTGCAGTGTCCTGGCTCTGAACTCTCTCTCTCTGTGTTCTCCTCTATGAACTCTCTCTATGTGTTCTCCCACCTTGAGCGTCCATAGAGCTTGTGGCCCCGACTGGCTTTTTGACTGATTGACTGATCTTTGTTTTCTTATTGCTTTAGTTTACATTTCTTATTTCTTTTATTTAGGTTGCGCATGTGGCATCAAGTAACAGGATGCCAGTAACAGTGTTTCTTTCTGTGGCTTGTATGTACAATTCCTAGCCGTGACTGCGCGATAACGCAAAGTGTTTCAAGCGAAGGAAATTGGACCTATCCGCTGAAAGTTTCCCATCTAGTGCGTTCAGGCAATAGCGGTGGGGATTTTCTATCGGCCAAGTGTTGGATCGTTCTCCGCAATCGAGCGAAGTGAATTGCACGCTCAAATTTCACTCGGAGCAATCGGGCAATGGTCCGTAGAAGCCGTGGGTCCGGAAAGTACCAAGATGGAAGACAAAAGATTCCCTGTGGAAGAGCCCATTGTCAGATTCTCTGATAGGGAGTTTCAGTTCTTGGCCAACTCAGTCAGGTACACGGGGTACCACGTAATCAAAATAATAGCCTTGTGTTCTGTTTGGGTTTTCATATTTATTCGTGTATGCTTTTGGAATAAACTTCAGTTGTGGGTTTAGTGTCGTCCTTGTCTTCTCTCGGCTGTCCTTGTGTCTCCGCGCAGAGTTTTTCAGTATCCATTGTCAGATTTTTGTGCTCGGTTATTGCCTCTCGTCCCGGCCTAGATTCGATCCAGGGTTCGATTTTTCTCCGTGCAGGGTTAGCGATGGCTGTGCGTCGTCCGGCAGCTGACCCTGCGGATTGATTACCGTTTTAACTCGGATAAATTTCGTAAAAGCTCCTAACGTCTCTGTCTCTTTTGTTGTTGTTGATATGGTGGGTTGATTGTTTGTTGTCGGCAAACGTTAAAGAGGAGACGAGGAGAAACTTTCAATCAGCTGGGGGGGGGGGGGGGGGGGAATGGTGTATTCTTTCAAACCTACATTGTTTTTGATTTCGCGTTATCAGCCTTTTTTTTTGCTATACACTTAAATTACTAGAAAAAAATAGGTTCAGCATTTAACTTTTTTTAATTTCGCGCCGAATTAAGAACGCCGGTACGTCATTGTGACGACACGGATTTCAGTCCTTAACTTCAAAGTTCGCATGTTTGCGTCTCGTCTGGCTTATCAAATCTCGCTTTATGTTGAGTTTTCATTTTTTGTATCGTAGTAGAATAATTTTTTATAACACTTTTAATTTCTGTTCTTTAGTGTCCCTTTAAGCGATACTTTTTCATTTTGAACTCTCTGCGCTATGGTTATGGACGGCGATGGAAGAAAGATCACATGACGCAAGTACTGACTTACAACCGAACGTTTATTTGTAAGAATTAGAGAAAACAACGTAAAAAAAAACTGGATGCGTACATGTTTGAGCACAAGTTTTATAAAGAAAGGGCATACGTTGGCCTTATATCAGTGTGATAAAAGCAATATGAGTGGTTTTCAGAATAAGGAAGAAAGAAAGCATCGACTGCTATATCTCTTATTTGTGTGAAGGACATCTCTTCGTCATGCCCTGATAAGGAGAGCTGGCTGACGCATTTCCTCTCGTTGTCTGTATACTATGTCTCACTTATTTCCATTGTCGATTAGTCATCGTTGGTAAACAAACAGCTAGATGTGCCTTGGTTAGGCAACTTGCACCCTTCCACTGTAAAACCTGCGCCTAACATGTGCACGCATTTAGTGTTGTATGGTGTTTTCTCAAAAAGTACGGACACGAAATATTAGATCTTTTTCATTTTTTGCGTTAAATGAACCTCTGAATCTTGAAACCATCTATAAAAATTTGAGGGATGCTTAGGCTTCGCCTTTAAGAGTGGAACGCGGCAGCATTCGAAGATCCATGACTGCTTCTCACGCTTCCCGGCAACTGCAGCTTATGTAACCGTAATGTGTACAGGGAAACGCTGGTGGTGAACGCTGTGCACGAAGGCGGGCTTTCTGGTAGAAACGCCGCCTCTTGTGGTGGGCCGCCATGCGGTGGAGGCGAGCGCCATCTAGAGGTGTTGCAAGGAACCGGGCGCGCCGCTTCGTGGCCTCCGAGATATTCGCGAACAGGCGCGCCCAAATGGCGGATGCCGTGGCCGGTCTGTGAATGGTAGAAACGCGGTAAAAGGAGTTTGAGTTTGCGCGTAACAGAATTGTTTTCTCGTATATTCAAATTGCGATACGATGCTGTCATGTCCGTAGGCTGTGTGTAAGTCGTACTTTACGATTTTTCTACGTATTTCAATTTGAGAAAATGAATTAGTTCAGTAACTTCCTTGCGCCACACATGGAGGGCCTGGGTGTGGTGGTTCGAAAATCTACGCCGGAAGCCAGATTTTCTGCGACACGGTGCCCTTAACGCTTTCGCGTTAATACTTGCCAGCGTCAGAGCGCCCTAAATAATCTACTTAGGGGTCGGCGAATATTCGTAGTTTCAAGTACGAATCGAATATTGCACACCAACTACTCAAATACGAAAAGATGCTATTCGGTATTTGCAATAACTGATACAACATTTTTTTTGCTGCAACCTGCTGGGAAAATATTGTTGCTGTTCTCCGTCTGCTGAACCGCCAAAAATTTTTGGGAAGTGAAACAACTACAAAAGTTTTCGAAGGAATGCAGAAACAAAAATAATGGATGCAGGGTGTCTACCAACCGGGAAAACCGGGAAAACCGGGGATTCTCAGGGAATTTGAACAGTCTGGAAAAACTCAGGAAAAACTCAGGGAATTTGTGCTTCTATCAGGGAAAATTAGCTGTAACCCTATTGAAAGGGAACGAAAGTCGTGTTAATACTGGCTCCAGTAACAGAGGAATCGCAACGAATCGTCATTGACGCCGTGTCATCGGCACGATGTATTACCAGAGTAGTTAACGAACGATTTTCTAGACGCCCGATTTTTTGGACATGCCCGATAATGTGCACGGTTTTGCGGCACCACCACGTACTCCATATAGTCAATGTATATTGCCCTGAGTGCAGGTCTGAAATGGCATTAATCAAAGCCGCCGCCACCGCCGCTATTTTTATTATCTCGCCGCCTCGAACCGGCACTCTCGCAAGCAGATCCGCTGGCAGCCGTAACCACCACCGCGGCAACGTTAGGCCTAGCTGCTTCTATGTTCACTATTAAGCTTCTAGCTGTGCGATGCCGTGTTTTTCATTGAAAGAATTCGCCGCTATCACCAATGGCACCAACTCCGCCTTTGTAATCCTCGCGATTGGCTTTGAAGCTCGCAGAGCACAACGCGTTGCGTAATGCCAGTCTTTGAAAGTTAGCTTCGCGTCAGTACACTAGTGTTAGGCGGTGAAGCATACCAAGCGTGGGAAGGGGGCAATCGTCACGGGACACAGTATGTATTCCTTAATTACACATGCGTGCACCCCGTATCCTGTCACAGTACAAGCCCTGATATGCCTAATAAGCGTACTGGCAGGCCTTCAGAGCTTTTTCAGACGTGCCTGTGGTAATTTTAGCCCTTAAAGGCAGTTAAAGACATGCATTAATTTTTTTCAGGCTGCCCGTTTTTTTTTTCCAATTTTTTTTTTTGCGGCCCCTCGGAAGTCCGAAAAATCAATTGTTGACTGTACAACTGACCAAGAGGATGCTTCAGATAATCCATGTGGTGAAAGCGTGGTAGAAAGAGGATGAGAACAGAAAGGACCGATGCACTGAGGAATTAACGGGAAAGGAAGGGTGCCGCCGCCTTTTTGAAGGAGCTTGAGCTGAAAAAACTAAGTGTTGGCTGACGCTGAGACACAGGTGTCCCTCATCCAAACCAAAATAAATTGTTTAAGCAGTGGAACCCAACACTGAGATGTTGTGTACGGGCTGAGAGTATGTCAGGACAGTTGAGGTTGACTTCCCAGCTACTGAGAGAGAACCTTAGTTGTGACAAAGTTGGGGACCTCATACAGATGAACTTGCTATCAGTTGATAGAAATAGCTGATATTAAAAAAATATTAACTTATCTATGCATCTCCATTTCATTCGTATTTGAAAATGTTCGACTCAATTTGGAATGGGCTTTACCATTTCTTTCGCTGTGCATTTTACTAACACCTTCCTTCTGTTTTCTTTTTAAATAAAATAGATATTACTCCTTACTATTCAAACTGGATTAAGTCTTTTTTTTTGTTTCAGCATGCTTACTAGAGAGTGACAGCATCGGGCAACGTGGTGTCAGCCTGTCTTGACATAAAACAAAGTTCTGGCTCATTCAGGGAATTTCGCAAAGGTGCTCAGGGAAAACCTGGAAAACTCAGGGAATTTGGAAATGTCAACTTGGTAGACACCCTGGGATGTTTTGTTTTTGATTTAAGTAGTAAACAGCCTAGTCAAGTCAAGTATTTATTTTTACTCGCAGCTGGTCCTTCTACATGTTTTTTTCTTCACACAAGTCCTTCAGCGTGCTTTTTCCTATTTAAATCAAAACTGCTACTCCTTTTTCTGCAAACATTTATTTAGCGTTCTTCTAAAGCTCTTTTTCCTACAGCAGCCACTCAGTCTTGGAAAGCTTATTTTGCAACGAGGCTCTAAAGAGGCTGAGAGGCTGTTGGTGCAGTTTTTAGCGGCAATTAGCCATCCTGAGTTTAAGACTTATTCTTTGTCCCTGATAACAAGCTAACTGGTATTTGTTTATATAATCATGATCGAGTGCAGGTGCGGTACCTAATTGGGCGGAAATAAGCATTCCTGCTGCAAATACATGTGTGCGTCTGCGGTTGTCTAATCGATATTTACAATTCGTATTCGATTCGTGTTCGAACACTTCGGTGTTCGTCCACCTCTAGATTTGCTCTAGGAGCTTTTCTACGAACCCAGGATGTGTATGCATCGTGACGTCATCACGCAGGTGTCGGTCACGTGGGAGCAGGACTTCGTGACGTTTACGGTTTTAGGCACGCTCGGTCGTCTATGCTGGTCACGTGAAACAGCCTGGGCGACGCCCGCGGCTCCTTGCGGCGCGCCCAACAATCTCGAAGGCGACGTGTGCTGGGATTTACGTCGTATCCGTTAACCGCCAGGTGCACGCGTAGTGTGCCTGTAGTTCGAAATGTGAAGTTTATTGTTTGTAAGTACATGTACGAAAAACCGGCTTAGAAATTATATGCAGCATCAGGATGTACCGGAGTGAGAAACTGCCAGGGATACCGCCTATCATTAGGGGGTACATAAGAGTTTTAGGGCAGCAAAAACGGGGTGAAAAAAGAAAGCGTCAAGAAACACTGTTTAAAAGCCGCTAATCAGGAAATTGGGCAGTCACCAGCCTTGCAAATGTAGCAAGGTATTTATTTTCTTTTTTTTTAGTAGCGTACGTATATTACTCGTTTGTATAACCAATTTAGCCAAAGTGGAATTTCGTTGCACTTGGCCTTTAGGCCAGCGTTGCGGGAAGCTTGCCGGCGCTGCGGGAACAAAGCTTCTACCGCGTTTAGGCCTTTGTACGCCGTAGATAGGAAGACGGAGTAGCTCACTTTTTCGGGCGGTTGCAGATAATGACTCTATAAGTTGTTAAGATGGGATATTGTTTTGGGGCGGGCTATAAAGGACTCTGGAGGAAGACTTTATTTTAAATCGGCGTGTACCGTCTGATTTAATTGGTGCTTATGAAGGGTGCCATGTCATTTTACATGTTTTTCCTAATTGTGCTATACATTGATTACGAAGGACGCGCATGTCGGACCGCAGTGCTAACTGCATTCCTTCTTAAAAATTCCACTTTATAGGCACACGGTCAGGGCGACGAACCGGACCGAAAACCGTACCAGAACCGGAATTGTAGCCAGAGCTGAACCCGAACTCGACCGATGCCTTTAGAACGTGCCTGAACCGGAACCTAACAACAACAAAAAAAAAAACCATGAGCCATTCCACTCTGTGAATGTAAAGGACCAGCGAAGCTGTTTAGCATACGACACAGGGGTGACACAGAATTTGGAACATAGGTACGCACTCATTTAACGTGATTTTTATATACATTCGCGTGGACGACGCGACCGCCGCCCCGAGGAGCCGGAGGAAACTAGACACGCGTGACGTTCCGACGGGACCGCCACCACGGTAGAGCGGAAGGAAAGGAGATACGCAAGCGGTTGGAACGCCGACAAAGAGAGGGCGGTGCGAACGCAGACACGGTAAAGCCCCTTAAACGTCGTAAAGTAGTGCCATGCTTTGAAGAATACCGCCTCGTCCTCGCGCGCTCTTGCCGAGGCCGACGCCGCGTGGCTATTGGTCTAATAGCATCACGTGGGCCCTCGCGCCGTGCATCAGCGCCATTTTTGCTCGAGAAGCGGCGGATCGCTTTCTATTGCTAGATAAAGCATAGAACGCACACGCCAGGACACAGGGAGCAGAGAAGACGGTGACCCCGGGAAGAAAAAAGAAATGAAATGAAAAGAAAACCCCAACTAACTCAGCTTCTCCTAACCCTTCGATCACTAGTGGATGCCGTCACCTTCTCAGTGCACGGTGATGACGGCTGTAGAAGGCGCAGGAAATTTCATTTTGCTCTGTGCCACGGTTCAACGCACGTTTGGCGCCCCCAAGCAGAGCACAACGCACGTCGATTTTTCTACGGATCAATTGTGGGGCACAAAATGTGTCAATGGATAGATTTTTTTTTTCCCAGGTTCAGTCAGCGCAAAACACTGCGCTACGTGATTGCATAAGAAAGATCGTCGGGGCGTTCTTGTTCATCGCTCCGAAGCATCAATCTTTGCATCATTCCGACGCATCAAGCGCTCGTTAGCCAGCTCGAAGCACTGGTGTCATGCGATTAGTGTATGCCATGCGTGGAAGCTTTCGCGTTTTTACTCTTGTTACGAAGGTCACTCATGGCCAGGCCCTGCGGCATCGGCGGAGGCGTGAGAAGAAATCGGCGCCGAATCGAGAGCCGAGTCTGGTTGGTTCAGTTATTGCCTCCTGTTCAAGCACTCGGTCAACCCTTCCTTACCTTCTCGTGTTTCTCTAACAAGCATGCTGCCTGCACGGAGGAGCGCCGGTGCTGTTGCTTTCGCCTCGCTGTAACAGCTGTTACTATAGCCTTGCCTCGTATCTATACGCCGCAGTTTTGTTTCACGATTGCTGCTCTTCTGCATCTGCGTACTGTCCTGTCATTCGAAATGCTCACTGTTCAGAGCTATACGTTCGCGAACGGCGAGGTAAGGCAGACATTCATTAGTGCTTTCTTGTATCGTTAGTTAAGGCATCGTGTTGCTGTATTCTTTCTTTCTCTATTTTTTTTTAACCCAAAATCAAGTCGCATCCTATTTCGCTTGACGAGACAAACTTGGCGAGCGTGCCGCAAATGTTAAAAAAAAAATGAGTTGAAAGAAGCTTTTATATTGTGCTTCTTTCTTTACTTTTGTGCTTTCAGATAAATTTTATTATTTTGCGAGGTTCTTTCAGCTGTGCACTGCACGCTTATTAGTTACTCATTTCTATATATTTGATTTCTGGACGCTGTGATTCACAAAAAATAAAGTGCTTGGTAGTCGTGAGACTAGTTCACTTCATTTTGATTCAGGATTGTCGCGTGTAATTCCTGTGCAAGTGATATACTAGTACATTAGTCTTAATAATATCTATCTTTTTTCTTTCGATATATTCACGATAATTTATTTTTAAAAGTCTGCAGTGTTATGTCGCTAAATTGCAATGTGTCATTTGCGAAAGAAAGACCTTACAACAATTCTGTTGTGACCGGGAGAATTCCCTTTTACACACCCGTGCCCCAATACGCCTCTGAGGACTAGTATTTTCTGCTAGGAGTGTGCGAATATTCGGAATTTCGAATGCGAATGGTATAGTCTTTGCTCTACTATTCGTACTAGATTTGAGAATTCACTACTCGAGGTTGTCGAATATTCGTTACCTTCGTATACTATATGGGACAAGAGCGGTTTTTGCAGTGTACTATGGAGAAAGAAATATGCAAACGAATAATCAACTCGGTGATTGTTATTTAGCACGACCGTAGCAGTTTTGTAGACGATCGTGTTCCTGAAGGAACACGCGGATGAGGTCATCTGGCACAATAGTTTCGTTGAGTAAGCATATGCCTCCTCTTAGGCAGCTAATGAATTCGCGTTTTCAATACAGACGAATAAGTATTATTTCACCGATCTCATCATATTTAGGTTCCTTCAAAACGATGTGCGGCGCTGTGGAATTGCCCCTTGTTCTTCCAATAAGCACTGCACTCTACTACATGCAGCTAGCGTTTTTTTTTTTTTTTCATTCAGCGTAAGCTTTCACCAGATGTGACGATACTGTTACATGCTGTACATGTATAAAGTATGTAATCAACCCCCCCCCACTCCCCCCATTCTTTTTTTCTTTTTTTTTTGCCGAACAGGCTGCGAGAAATCTTTCACTTTTTAAAGAATTGGTAATATCCGATATTATATTCGATATTAGAAGCTCGTTTTTCTCTAATACTCGTATTCGAATCCAAAAGTGTTTTCCGTTCAAACGGAAGAGAGGGAGGACGCGTCGAGGCATCGCACACTTGCGGCGACAGTGACTAAGATGACAGATTTTATTTGTGTGGCTGCTCTAGCTGTATGCAACATTAAAGTTCGCTGATATTAACATTAAAAAAAAGAACATGGATTTCTGCCTCATGTATGCCAGGGAGCCAATCTCTTGCACCTCCTGACAAAACCGTTGCTTGCGACACGCGTACAAGTCGATAGCGCTGTGCATGCAGCATCTCGCCATAGGGCAGGATAAAGTTTACTGTACCGAACCAGTTGGCCAACCGTTATTTTTATTTCTCCGAGCCGGAAGTGAACCTGTACCGAACCGGCATTTCTTTCCTGTCGACAGTATGAATATGATGGTTTACTCGATGGACATGTGTGACATGTATGACCGGACTGGTACCACCTCTGCATCAGAAGCCTGTCATTACCACTTCTTTAGATGCAAAACACTTGCACTACTTTTCGGTGTTGCAATGTGTACACATTGTTGCAAGACCATCGATGTGTCACGTGTTATGCAGGGCTGGTGTGCAGTTCTCGCACGCACAATAAATCCC
Source organism: Dermacentor albipictus (assembly GCF_038994185.2). NCBI lineage: Eukaryota > Metazoa > Arthropoda > Arachnida > Ixodida > Ixodidae > Dermacentor > Dermacentor albipictus. The sequence continues at coordinate 113,420,099 of NC_091823.1, forward strand.
ATGTTATAAACGCGCACACACGCAGAGACGATCTGAACGTGCATCATTTCACAAAAAGACGCAATGGCGTCTCGGCTGTAGGGTGCGAACGTTGCATAGATATTCAACGTTTGCACCCAACAGCCATTGCGCCTTCTTGCCGTATACGTGCATTTCGCAAAGGGGCGCAGTGGCGTTTTGGTTGATGCCGAATCCTCATTGTCGATGAAGCGGGCTGTTACGTGCTCCCTCTCCTTGGGGCGCAGTGCGTATAATGGATGGATTTGATCGGTGGTTCTCGACGTGCCGTCAAACTCGACAAAAAAAAAAAAAGCCCGTAAGCGCCGACATTTTGTGTTCGGCATTTGATACGATCGTACATACGGTATAGCAGAGCTGGGCGCCTTATCACCCGCGAACCGCCTTTCACTTTCAGCATAATGATTATCAGTATTCTCGGATGCAAGGGAAAAAACAAAAACATTCTTGGCACGCGTCGGCGCTGGGAGGATGCTATCAAAAGTTCAGAGCTGGTAGACCAGCTCTGTGCCGTCCGGCAAGCCGAAGATGCCGCTCGAGTCCAAGGACTTCGAGCCGTCACCTGAGGCCACCACAGCAAGAACTGCCGGACTATTCTTTACTAAAGTTTCTTCTTATTCTTGGCACGACATGATTCGCACGATATCAAAGACGGGCGCCGCGGATGGCCCAGTGCTTTGCTGTGACGTTGTGTGCTGCTGCTGAGCACGAGGTTGTGGGTTTGATTGCCGACCGCGTCTGCCGGTGCCTCGGGTGCATAAAAAATAACAATAAGAATAATATAAAACAAACTTGGAAACTGAATTGAAGCCCCCTTCCCCCTATTACTGTGGTTCTCATAGCCCGTGTGTTGTTTCGGGACGTTACATTTTAACTTCAATTGTTTTCTCGCAGATTGCGCGACTCCGGTGGGCGCTGCCAACAAGACCCTGGGCTCGCTCGGACCCCTGGCACGGTCCACGCCGCTCGCCGCGTCGACGGTCAAAGGTGTGTTTGCACGTGCCCTTTTTACAGGATTGTGCGTCGTTCGTGTCGCGGCTCGGATTAGTCGACGGTTCATTTATCTTTATTGCGTCAATTTAGGCCGTATAGTACACACCTAAAAGAGGAACGAGGCAACCCGTACTATACACAGTGGACGGCGGTTTCTTGCTGCCCGCTTCCATTCACACTGTAACGAGGGAGGCGATGACAGAACAAACTCCCCTATTTTCTTTGGCTCTTTCGCCCGTTTTTTCCTGGTCGGTGGCCGGACTTTTCTCCGCTGCTCTCACGATGCGTGGGTGTTTGCATTTGTCTTACTCCAGTTGGCCGGGTGCTCTTTCGTTTCGGCAACAACAGTTCCACAAGGTTCTTCTGATGGTGCTCTAAAACTTCGAGGGTGCGATCTTGTACGCGTTCCAAAATAGAACGGAGGCGGTTCGTTCTTTACGTCACGAAATAGGCGGTATATATGTCCCGTTCGTCCGATAGCAGACGACACGGAATGATTGACAGCAGATATCACGTCTCAATTGACGTCATGGCGTTCGGCACGGTTCAAATTGACGAATCGTATTTGGCTCGGTGGAACGAACCGCCTCCGTTCTATTTTTGAACGCACCCTGGAACGCATTTTGGAACAAGATCGCACCCCTAATCTTAACTATCCGCACATTTATCGGGCGTGATGTGCCTTTGGACTGTAATTCTTTGAGAGCACCAACATCTTATTCTTATGTAAAGCGAGAATGGTCGAATGAGTATCTGGGCTCCGGGGATTAAGCTAGCGGGAGGGGAGGGCGAGTGGGGAGATAAGCGCAGACGCGCAGTCACTACTGTCCCGGCACTGTCGTCACGCTTGGCGTCATATACCTCCGACGTCGCGATGTCGCGATTCAGTTGTCGTCTCCTCGACTTGGGCGTGCTGCCCTCGTCGTGGTGTCGTCACCGTCTGGGCCGTTGTGACTCCTTCGCCATCACACCGTTGTCGTCTTAAAAAGCCGTGTAAAAAAAAAAAGTCGGTTATATTTGCACCACCTTATCACCAAACACCGTTATCGATGTCGGTAGTATATTTCGGAAGTAGCATTGCTAGCGGGCTCAATTGATTTTTGTGGTCCGCACATGCACAAGGATAAACTGGTAAGCAGTCGAGGTAAGGTAGGTGTAGAGTATTGGTGGGGGAAAAAAAAATACAACGACGAGATTGATAGAACTAGAGTCGTTGCAAGCGTAGGTAGCGCTACAATATAGTGATAGACGAAAGTTCTGATCGGGATATAGGATAGGCAAGCGGGCTATAGATGGCGATAGATGTAGTAAAACATGATTAAAAATAAAGCAGGCTAGGTAACGATTTGTCGCGCTGCCCAGTTTCAAAGGTTATTCCATTAAACACGATCATTATCACGTGGGCGTTATCTTCTTTTTTTTGCTGTTATTTTATTCGCGGGCGGAGTGGAATATAGAAAGAAAAAAGGGTTCCACTAGACAAGCGGTGTTGTTGCGAGTTGCGTTGTGACGTTTCTTGCCAACGTGTGCTGATAGCGCCTCTCCCGTCCGTTTGCTTTGCGCTCTGTAGACACGCACTGTCGCATTGGCATAACGACAATAGGACGCTGACCCGATTTCGACGCCGACGATCTGCTGACAGTGTTGACGGCGGCGCATCTGCTGTCGCATATAGGCCGACGCTGACACACACTCACCTGATAAGCGGAAGTCGCCGAAATGCAGCCTGTTATCAGCGCGCGGCGACACCGGCAGAAGCCATAGCGTGCTCTATTCGAGGTTACGCTATGCTTCGTCGCTTCTTTTACTCGCGATGGCGGTTTAACCTCGTGAGACCCGAGGACAGCTAAGAGACGTAATCGCCTTTCATGTCGATTTTTATGACCGAATGACACGTTACGAACGTGAAAACCCGATTTGTGGTTTGAAGTACCGCAATTAGACGCTGCCGAAAGCACCTTCCGAATGTGCGCGTAGAACGTATAACCGTCTCCTCGTGTTCGTTACGGCACGAACCACTTTTTTTTTTTGGGGGGGACGCTGAGATTGAAGACGTCACATGCTACGACGGGTTGGCATGTTGACGCTGCCTGCTGGATATCTGCTGTAGTAAAACGCACTTCACTTCGCGGGTACTTTTTTTCGGGTCATGTGAGTGTCGGTTTTCTCGAACGCTGAATATACAAAAGCCTGACTAAACCACTTGCTTGTACAGTCTCGGGCATCGGACGTCAATCTAGAGGATTAATATCTTGTGAAACGAGAATCGAAGGCAGTGCGATGCGCACGAGGGGCTCTGATGAGGCACTGAACTGGGTTCGTGTATGTTCCATTGTTACGCCGACGACTGTAGTTGTGAAGTCGTCGTCTTCACCTGATCCTCTGCTTCAACCTTGCCCGTGAGGCAAAGAAATACGAACCTTTGTCTATCACTGGGTTTCGACCTCGGTGTCCTTACGGCAACGCGCAATCGAGGGCTGGACGCGATGACCACTGCGCTGTTCCACGGCTTTGGCGCTCCTTTGCATTGTGTTCCGTACAGACTCCGGGGGCGGTGGCGTCTGTCCGCGTATTTCGGAAGCTATACGTAAGGCAGTACTGCACGAAGCGGACTATAGGGAGATGTGTCCGTGTGCAAGGAAAAATGTTGTTCCTGAGAAAAATGACGGTCTTTCCCTTGGGAGCCTGTTGTTGCCACAGTAAACGAGGTCAAAGCTAGAGGAATCCTTGTAGTCTGCCGATTTTTAATTATGCATATATATTTTTGCCGCTGGGTCTCTTTCCGCGTGTAACTTGAAGGGGTGGTACGCGTTCTTGAGGGAATACATTTTCGCCTGAAAGAAAACTTGCCGTAGCTTCGTTTTTTACAGCTTTTACGGCGCCGCGTCTCTGAAAAACTGTGTTCGGACAGTCACGAACCGTAGTAAAGGAAACACGGAAATGATTTTTTAAGCAGCAATACTCGTGATGGGCGGATTCGAATCTGTAGTGTTAATGCATAACAAATGGCTTTCGCGTTAAACGTTTAGTCCCATTGATCACTTTCTCCTTTCTTTTCTTTTTTTGCGGGGCACACATGTTTAGCCACCGCGTCCTCTTGAATGCAATTTTGGGCGTTCGATCGCCGAAGCTGGCTTTTCGGCAATGGGTGGCCTTCTCGGGAGAAGCCCATTTAACGGACCGACGGACGGTCGCATGCTGTTCAATATGAATTTTCACACTCGCACGCAGGGCACTGCGGAAGTGGTGGCGTATAGCGGGGAGGGCTTTGGATTGCAGTATTCGATCGCTGGCACACTCATGGCGGCTTGTGAAACACGCACGAAAGTCGCACGTGTAACGTTTAAATAAACCTCGCGAATATCGCTTCGTGATTGTTTTTGTTTTCACCGCGATACGGCCAGCGTGAAGATTCTTTACCGATCAGTTTTTGTAATTTTTTTCTTTTGTACACTCGCCAGATCGCGGCCCCAAAACACTCAATTTTTTAGCGGAAAGTTGCTCAGTGACGAGGATTGTTTCTTTTTCTTTTTTTTATTGCTTCAGTTGTTCGTAGGCTTTTTCCCGATGTCTAAACTATAGCTTTAAGTTTCCTCTTTCAGTGGCGAGTCGGGGGTTGGAATGTGAAATGGGAAAGCACCCCCCCTTTCCTCCCCCTCCCCCCTCTGACGATTTTCTAGAACGGAGCATCATGCTTTGCCGTAGACAAGCAGTTTTGATGCACCCCGATTGCTCTGTTGAGGAACATTATCGGGCTGTTTACGTCGCTAAAAAAAAAAAGAATAACGATAAATGTCGCTGCGACTCGAGAAAAATTTGTCGCCGAGGTGACTAAATGAACTCGCCAAGTTACAATTAGCGCCCGCGCTGACTGTCGGTGTCTCCGTGCAGCGTAACGCGACCACCGACGTCACGGTAGCGCTACTTTGACAAGATCAAACCGGCCGACCGTCGGTGTCCCGTGATGACAGCGCTGCGTTATAGTCGGCTTCGTTTGATGGCTGCGCATGTCTCGTCGTTAAGTTGGAGGTCGTTTTACAGCGTCGTTCGTTGGAGCGCGCCATTTATCGACACCGGAGCATGTGTGGCCGACATGCTTGGAAAATAATGCGCTGAAGGGGAGCGGTAATGAATTAGGATGGAAGAGGAAAAAAAGGCCATTATTCGGGCACTTTTCTCCAAGGGACCACTCCGGGGGTGCCTCGCGATGCAGAGCGCAGCGTGAGGAGGGGTCGTCGGATAGGAATGAGGGAAAATCGCGTTTCATCACTGTTTTCTTGTCATATTTCAATATCTTCATGTCTCTGCTCCACTCGGCTAATGCAACAGGATAAAAAAATTGCAATGCTTGAGGGGTTTTTGAGCCCTATACACAATTCGGCAACGGTTCCATAAATTCCAGCAAGGATGTATACCGCATTAATCGCACTCAGTCATTTAGAGGCTTTACTGCAGGGTCAGTAAAAGGTGGTGTTAACAACTTTATTGAGATTCTGCTCAGTGGCAGGCCCGAGTCCTAGGATGGCCCCTCACGAGGAGCGACCCTTTCGGCCCAGGCAACGAGGGCTTTTTGTAGTTTTTGATGCGGCGTTCTGAGCAGCTCCTCCCACGTCTGTTCTGAGGGAGCTGGCAGGAGCGACCTGGGAGGGGGTAAGCCATCGCATCCCCAAAGAATGTGATTTTGGGTAGCCAATGTTTGATTTGTGCAGTTTTGACATATTGGGTTCCATTGCCCGTTGGTAATTATGACCTACCAATGTGGGCTGGGGAACGACTTAGTTTGGATTCGACGCAGGATCGAGGCTTGCGCTCGCGTGAGGCTTGCGTGTGGAGGCGGGTACATTCGCCTTTTTTGCTTGTAGTAGATTGTTATCTCGTGGTATGTCGTCGGTGCCTGATCCATGGAATCCGAGTCTGAGGGGCACACCTCCCGGTTGATTAGACCTCGGGCTACCCAGTGCGCCTCCTCATTACCTTGATTCCCCGAATGGGCAGGGATCCATACGAGTTCAACAGTATTTTAATTTGTAAAGTCCCGTAGGACTCGTGCTGCACAGACGCCTATGCTGCCTCTCGAAAAATTGAAGATTGCCCTTTTGGAGTCGCTTATGATAGTTTGCATGGAAGGATTCATGATGGCCAAAGCAATGGCAGTCTCTTCCGCTTACACGGTGGACGCTGTTCTTATGGTCGCGGCGTTGAGGATAACTCACTCTCCGATTACGACGCTCGTCACTACGTAAGTTTGGTGAGTTTGCCTTGCTGCATCGACATAAGCGGTGTGCTTGGTTGCTTTTGTACCTTTGTTGAAGGGCCTTGGCTCTTGCAGACCGCCTCTTGTCGTGTCTCCCAGGGAGCATGTTCCTGGGTAATTATTTTATAACCAAACGGCGTTTAACCGCACCGAGTAATGTTGTTCTTCCTGCTGAATTCATAACGGGATTCAGCCCGAGTTTACTTAGAATGACCCTGCCAATCGCGGTGCTGGAGAGTCGTTCACGTTGGGCTGTTTTATGGGCCTCCACGAGTTCGTCTAGGGTATTGTATATACCTAGCTCAAGTAATCGTTCAGTGCTCTCATACCTCGGGAGACCAAGGGCACCTTTATAAGCTGTGCGAATGACGCTGTTAACCTTTTCCTTGTCACAAAGGCGTAGGTGGTAGTAGGGAAAGGAATACACGATGCGACCGATCAGGAAAGCCTGCGTCAGATGGCAGATATCAGCCTACTTCATACCGCGGTGTCGTGTGGCTACTCGTCTGATTAGGTCACATATTTGGCGGGCTGTCGTCTGTAATCGGACAATCGCCTCAGAATTATGGGTGTAATGTTGAATTAGCATGCCCAGGACTCTTATAGTCAGTACGGGCGGAACTGGGCCGTCTTCCATACGGACTCGTATAGGTGAGGTGGCGTCCCTTTCGGTGGCGTGTTTGGTTGATTTATCTCGGATGACGAGAAGCTCCGACTATGTCGGCGAGCACGCTAGACCATTCTGTCGCACAAAATTTTGTACGGTATCCGCGGCCGCTTGTAATGCTTCCGTGATTTCTCCATCGGAACCGCTATTGGTCTAGATGGTGATATCATCGGCATAGATGGAATGTTTGATATGCGGGATCCTTTCCAGTAATGGAGGCAGGTTTCGCATGGTAACACTGAAAAGGAAGGGGGAGAGGACCGCACCCTGAAGGGTGCCCCTTGTACCTAATTGAAATTGTCCGCTTTTAATGTCCCCAAAATGTATTTCTGCAGTGCGATCCTTGAGAAAGCTTGTAATATAGCTATAAGTGTGTTTCCCTACATTCATTTGGGCTATATTTGTGAGTATTGAAGCATGTGACACATTGTCAAACGCTTTACTCACGTCCAGCCCTAGAATTGTACGGGTGGATCTTATGGCCCGGGTGTAGGATATCTTGCTGTATTTGCCACATATTGTTTTGAGTTGACAGATTTGATCTGAAGCCTATCAACGTATGGGGCAGCAGTCCATTGCTTTCAGTGTACTCGTTTAGCCTGTTAAGAATGACGTGTTCCATAACCTTCCCCAGGCAAGAGGTTAAGGAGATAGGGCGGAGATTCGCTAGCTCCAGCTTCTTGCCTGGCTTGGGTATGAAAATTACGTTTGCATGTTTCCAGCTGGTGGGTATAGTTCCCTCTTTCCAGTGCATCTTGAAAATATTGGTGATTTCGGCAACCGGCTGATCGTCTAGGTTCCGTAGCATTTTATTGGTGGTGCGGTCCTCGCCAGCCGCCGCCGTAGTTTTGAGGTTGTTTAGGACAGCACGTACTTCAGATTACATAATTTCCCTGTCTAGTTCCCTGTTTTCCTTCCCGGTATAAGCTACGGGTAGAAGAATATTGGTGCTTGTATTAAAGTAGCGGTTTTTAAAAGCTTCAAAAAGGGCATCATTATCTCCTGGGAAAGAGTGTATGATCCTCTGAAGGTTCTTTTGTGATGCTGTTTTAGTCTGACTGGGGTCAAGTAGGTGTTTAAGCAGGAACCAGGTGTTTTTGCACCCTAGCTGGCCGTTAAGGCGGTCGCATAGCTGGTGCCAGTGTTCCTAACTGAGCTGTCGTGAGTATTTCTCGATATGCCGTTCGAGTTGCGCGATGCATCTGCGTAGGCAATGGTTGTGTTTCTGCGCGAGCCAGCGCTTCTGCAAGCTCTGCTGCGCAGACCACAGGTGGATCAATTTAGCATCAGGAGCCGGGCCGTCCTCCTCCTGGCCTACCTCCGTGGTGGAGTTAACTGCGTCTTTGAGAAGAGTAAATATCCACTCTTCAAGGTTTGTAATGGTTGCGGGTTCGCGTCCATTGCGAACCTATCGGAAAGCGTCCCATTTAGTGTGCTTAATTTGCAGCTTATTTCGCTTGTAGCCTCTGCAGGGTACCGTAATGGAGAGAATGTAATGGTCGCTACCAACGTTTAGTTCGGTATTCTCCCAGATGGCATTGTCTATGTTTCTGGTGAAGGTCAAATCAGGCGAGGTGTCTTGACTCACGCTATTGCCTATGCGGGTTGGTCTTTCAGGGTCAACAAGAAGAGTAAAACCAAGGTCTTGAGCGGTCTCCCAGAGTTTAGTGCCCTTCTTTCAACATTTTTGATAGCCCCAGGCCGAATGGTGCGCGTTAAAATCTCCCAGCATGCTTTGCAGCTATCTAGCATTTTGTCTATCTGATCTTCATCTTAACTTTTGCCGCCATACTGTACTATTGTACTTGCAATGACTTCTGTTCTGTCACTATCTCGCCTGCTTTTCTTACACCAGTATTCTAATCGCCTCTTACTTATCTCGACTGCTGACCATTTAGTTATACATTCCACCTCCTTTGAATGCCAACGCTTCTGGAAGGTGGACACTCCCCATACGAGTATCGCTGGGCGAATGTCTTGGTGTTCCATTACGATGAGCCGAGACGTTCCCGGGCTCGCCCCCCTCCCCTTTTCCTTTTTTTTTCATGTTTGATTCTGTGGCGCGTACCTGCTCCAGCATTAATCTTTTTCTTTTTTTTTTACTGACCTGCCAAAACGACGATCGGACCAAACGCTCTAGATCCTGAATGCTTATAGCCCCCCTAGGGATAAAAGCCTAGCAGTAGCTACACTAATAGGCAAAGCATATAAAGCTGCAAAGCATGCACAACTCGTGCTGCTGGGAGATTTTAACGCGCACCATTCGGCCTGGGGATATCAAAAATGTCAAAAGAAGGGCACTCTCCCAGAGTTTAGTGCAGGTCAGTAAAAAAAAAAGAAAAAGATTAATGCTGGAGCAGGTACGCGCCACAGAATCAAACATGAAAAAAAAAAGGAAAAGGGGAGGGGGGCGAGCCCGGGAACGTCTCGGCTCATCGTAATGGAACACCAAGATATTCTCCCAGCGAGACTCGTATGGGGAGTGTCCACCTTCCAGAAGTGTTGGCATTCAAAGGAGGTGGAATGATTAACTAACTGGTCAGTAGTCGAGATAAGTAACATATGATTAGAATACTGGTGTAAGAAAAGCAGGCGAGATATTGACAGTACAGGAGTCATTGCAAGTACAATAGTACAGTATGGCGGCAAAAGTTAAGATGGAGATCAGATAGACAAAATGCTAGATAGCGATGCACGTATGTAGTAAAACCTGATGAAATCAAGCAGGCTAGAGGACCGTTTGTCCCCGTCCCCTTTCAAAGAGATTATTATTATTATTATTATTATTATTATTATTATTATTATTATTATTATTATTATTATTATTATTATTATTATTATTATTATTATTATTATTATTATTAATTAGCTCCATAAAAACAAGACAGCGTTGCGATAATTCAAATGGCAGTGCTTACTTTTACGTGCAAGACGAGGATGCCTGAGAACAATGTATTGTAGGGGAATATTTGCTGATGACCGCTATACCCACCGCGGTAGCCCGGTGGCAATGGAGTTGCGCTGCTGAGCCTAGGGTCGCGGGTTCGAATCCCAGCCGGGGCGGCCGCATTCTTAACCGGGAGAAGTGCAAAAAAAAAAACTAGAAAACAAGAAGAAAGAAGCGTTCGTGTACGCTGCATTTGGCGCACGTTAATCAAGGATCCCAGCTGCTCAAGATGACTCCGTAGTCCCCCCACCACGGCGTGCCTCGTAATCATTACGTGGTCTTGGCATATAAAACCGCAAACTTTTTTTTAATGGCAACTGCAAGTGCCTAGTATGGGGAAACTGCCCAGAAACCATGGGACGCATTTTGTTAACGTGTCGCAGAATTAATTCAGAGGTCAATGACCACGGAATGGTACTTCCCGTGGCATTCGGCGTGGAGAATAGAACAAATGTTCGTGAATCTCCAGTGGAGAATAGTAAGAAAGATGGCTGGAATATCGGTGGCCAAGAGCATAGAACACTAATAAATTTTAAGACAATCGATTTCCGTCATGTTCGACGATTTGTTAGCATGAATCACGGGTGTCGACTAAAACCCGGTAATAAGCTCAGAATAGTCGAAATAAAGATTTTGCGGATAGTCTAGACTCCAGTGTTTCGGCATCTGTTACCTATGCTTTGTGTACGTGGTTTGCTGGTGAAAGAAATGAATTAGCCGGTATAAACTGCATGAAAGCGTGTGAAGCGAAAGTTCACGCTCTATATTTAAAAAAAGAACGTCCGTGCTTATGCTTGTATAGAAGAGATGGAAACACGAGCATTGTAGAGGCTACATAACTTCGCTACGTCCGCATTTCCAACATGACATTCGCATTAAGTTCGCATTAAAAAGCTCATTTAACGTGGGTATAGTCTCTATATGGAGATTAAATATAATTTTAGGGCTTCTCTCTTTTTAAGATGAAGCTTAGTGAGGCTATTTGGGTAGCAGTGCCCCTAAATGAGGTGATAATAAGGAAGATGCGAGATTAACAGTGTCCAAAAGAGAAGTTTTGCAGAAGTGTTCGCAGCCAGTGGTTTTATATAGCGCTAATTTCCCCGTGTGCCAAGGATGCCTAAATGATTATACCTTCTCTATTCTTATTCGTCGTGCGTCTTTTTCAGGCTACCTGTGGTATAATGCTGCCCCTTACCGATGTGTCAATACTGGTGATTAAGTCAATATTTAATCTTCCTTCCTGATTGCCCAGGGCAGGCCTATAAAAGATACAGCCCGCGCCGGGAATCTACGTCCAACCAGTGTTGCTAGACTTTCGCTAAAATGTATCTGCTCTCGCACAGAAAGCTTAGGGGTGCTTCGCAGCGCTTTTCCACAACGTGCCGTAAAAATTGCTTCAATTTTGCCTTCATGTAGCCTTACCCCCATAATCAGTATACACCTCATTGTCCCGATTCCCACCAAAATTTCTGTTTTATGGAAGCGATGAAGTGAGCTCAATGCACTTTGCTGCATGGTCAGCGCAGGTGGGAATCAATGAACAGTGGCTTACAAAAAAAAGTTAAGTGTCACAAGTACTCGAGGAAGATCGAAACCTGGCATGTGTATGTGGATAATGGAATGCAAGTAGGTTTCCCGACGTTGTCAATCGAAGGCGATTGACCGTAAAAAGCACCGGAATGGAAAGTCGATGTCTGGCAATCGGTGCTGGCAACCGCGCTCCGTCATTAAACGCGCACCTGATGACCAGTTCCATTTTGATACAAGCGGTTGTTTGGCGCACCCTTTTCTTTTATGCCAGATGGCTGCTTGCTTTTTTTTTTGTCTCCTTCTTTAATGGTTTGCGGGGATGGCGGGGGAGGGGCAAGGTTGGAGTGAAAGCGGCAGGGCTCCGTAGACTTCTCTTGTGACCCGAAATGGCGCACTTATTTAGATGCGTAACTATCGTTTCTGAAACCAGAAGCCCATCCGGAAAAGTTGTTGCCCTTGTTCCCCTGGGCTTGGTCAATGTGTTTTGGCCAATGCTGATGGTGCCCTATCTATGGGTCCAGTTTCTTTCTTTTCGTTGTTCTGAATAAGCTCTACCTTCCTTTCAAGAAATGCGTTTGGAATGCAATTTCAATACTGACGACTATAATTAACATTAATTCTTACCTCGATTGAGCAGTGAGTTCAAGTATACTGTTTCGACCAATCTTCCTTTCTTTCCGTTTTTCTTATTTTGTTTTGTAACATAATGTATGTGCGTGTTTTCTCTTTCGTTGTCTTACTGCTATTGTACCTGCAAAATTTTTCTGCAGTTCGCTCGCGGCTTTCGCTTTTTTGTCCGCAACTTCGAGCGCGCCCACGTAGCAGTGCGCGCTTCTTTATATTATGCGGCCCATTATCGCGGTTGGGTTAAGCGTCGCCAATTTATTTCCGGCCGGCAGCACTCTCGGCGCTATCGCTCCTAGCTTTGCAGCGCAGCGTTTCAACGGCGGTCGAAGGACATCTATAGTGGACATGTCCATTTTCGTCTGCTGTTGAAGTTCGTCTGCTGTTGAGGCTGGGCTGGGCTGCGCGTCTGCAGCAACCGGGCGCCACAGCCAATCAGCACTTAAGCAGCAGACGTCATGGACGTGTCCGCTAAGTGGACTCTTAACAGAATAACTGCCCTGGAGCCAACGTTTCGACGAGGTGGGTGTGTTTGCCTTCGTCGGAGGATCTCTGTCGATGCTTGTATTGCCGCGTATGGCGTCTCGATACATAACTGTATCGATACGAACTAGTACACTGCATGCAAGCCGGTGTACTAGTAGCGTGCGAGGAGGCGTTAGCGTTTTCGGTCGGTTCGGCTTCAACCGTCTGCCATCGTGCGTGCTGCTGATAGTTTAAGTCGTATTCCGGCGCCGAAACGGTCCAATGAAATCGTATAACTGGTCGACGCTGAATCGCACGCGCTTCGTCTATGTACACGCGTATGGTCAAGGGCAAAAGGAGGGCCGTATAACTTAGACTGGTCAGTGTACGTCGTGGCTAAATGCAGCAACAGTGCGAGCGGCTGGACAAACGAAAGAATTAAGAATCGGACAGCTAGCGATTAGTTCCTTTTTATTCATTCCGTTTGTATTGTCCCATGCGCGGTTACTATATTTAGCTACAATGTGATCAATGAAAGGTTTACGAAGGTTGGGAGGTTAATTCCTTACGAAGCTAGGTTAGGCGAAGCGCACGACCTTTTTCCTTGGAAGGTGACTAAGTAAAAAAAAAAAAACTGAGCTGCATTAGTAAATTAGCCTCCTACAGTGCCAAGAAAAGCCACTGTTGCCGTAGAAGAAGGTCGGTAAGTCAGAGGCAACGCCAAAGCGAAATGAGGGCCTCGATGTTCCCGCACCAGTTCAGGGTTCGGACGGTGTCTGCTCCGGCCCATAGTTCTGCACGAGTAAAGATGGACTAAATTGTGTTCTAAAAGAGCCAGAGACTGAACTCGGCGAGTTTCGAGAACTTTTGCTGAGTCACTATACAGGGTGTCCCCAACTGTCACGCGCCAAGGTTTAAAAATATGCAAATGCCACGTAGCTGGACAGAACCAAGGTAACGTCGTTTTGCCGTCGCTTGGAGATACCTCGCACTATTCTTTTTTGCGTTTGGCCTAATTACGCAATTAGTCTAAATTAGTTGATCAACTTATCAAATATTATATTTAGATGAAACGTGTCAATTAGAAAATCGTACAGCGCAACATGAAAAACTTGTCGATGCAGATTTTCTGTTGGTCAATACGGGTGCTGCATTAAGTTTTTTTTTTTTCCGAGCGTGAAAGAACAATAACAATAACGAGTGCAACGATGCCGACGTGCCGGGACGAATTCGAACCGACAAGTGGCATGGACCACTCAAGAAAAGTTTCTTATTGGCGGCTAGGGGCGGAATAGAGGGAAGGGGGGGGGGGGGCTTGCTTATGCAAGTTGGCTATAAAGAAAGGAATATTCAAGGGAAAAAAATTGTTCAGAGAATTTATTCGAGGAAGTAAAATTGTGCTTTGGGCGTTGTATTTCTGCGCCCGTTTTTGGAGATTGTGGGAACAAAAGACACGGAGAAAGACGGCGGTCTGGTATTAATTGATCGCTGTCATTGATTGCTCTGCTACATCACGCTGAAACGATGGCGGTGAATAGCCTTCGTTGTTATTTCGAGCTGGTCTTTCGCGAATTATATTTTCATTCGTATTGCTGCTTTTTATTTCTTTCCGGAAAGGGCGCTGCTTGTGCCGATAGCCACCTTCATCCAGAAATAAAGGGAAGAGCATGTTAGAAACAATTATTATAGCCATATTACTTCCTTTTTGTTTTTGTCGAACATATAACGATGTCGCCTTCGTTACTTCACTATATTTTGGAATATATATTATCGGCATACTGTGCATGTTATGTTCACATCTGAATAGTTATCGCGTAGTGTGTCTGTGTGGATTATTTTTCAGGTGTGTAGGAATAGCGTGTATTTTTGTCTACCTTGAAATTTATTTCATTGCGTTGTAGCCTGCTTACAAAAAAGTATGCACGCACGTTTAGATTATTCTGTCCTTATATGTTCACATCTCACTAACGAACTTCAGACTCTCACGAGCTGTTCATACAGAATTTCTCGTGAAGTACGTCCAACAGGTTGTTGGAAATAAGTTGACTTGATTTCTGTACCACGCGATAACTTCATCGGCGCTGCTGCTTTGGGATAGTGTACCAGGTATGCATCGACGTAGCAATACTTAATGAAAAGAGCGCTACGATGACGTGGACTAAGAGAACAACATGTACGACGGACAAAGCTCCTTGTCCGTCGTACATGTTGTTCTTTTAGTCCGCGTCTTCGTAGCGGTCTTTCCATTAAGTATGCAAAACCAACTCGCCCACATCGAGCTTCTTCGACGTAGCAATGTTTTTTTTTTTCTGTGCTGAAGATATTTGGTATTACAAGTGGCTTCGGGAATAAGAAAGAAAAGAAAAAGAAAGTAGAGAGAGCGGAGCTTACATCCCATTACATAAATACGCAGAACTGGTTACTCTGGCAACGATGTACACTTCACGTACCTGCGAGAAACCCTCTTCATTATATTGTCTGCTTGCTGCTGCAAAAGAGGGGAGTACCAGAAAGCTTTGTAAACGCAAAGTGCCTTCGATAATAGTAAGCATAAAGTGCCCAGGAGAGGGCGCGGGCCCGCGCTTTTGGCGGTGCAACGCGTAATCCAGTCGAATTAAACTCTGAAGTCAAGCAGGGTCGGCACCCCGCGCTGAATAAGGGACTCGGCAGGGCGAGCGAACTTCCCCGTAAAGCCCGAAAATCCGTGTGTTCGCTTCTTTGGCAGCTCGCTGGCGTTGCGGGGAAGCCGCCAGGGAAATTGCGTACGAGGCTTATCATACGGAGATACGGGGAATTTTCTCTGGTCTACCCTTTTTCTTGTGGAATTGAATGCATAAAATTTCTCTCTCTGTCTCGCGCGCGTGCGCACGCGCGCAGGATTATGCGAACCGTTCCAAGACAAATTGGACGGAGGGTTGAATGTTTAATTTAATAAATGCGCTATTGGGCAAGAGGCGCGGATTACCGTTTGGCCTTACCTATACTGTTAAGGGGGAGATGTTGTTTTGTAATTGCAGGAAAGCGCTTCAAGGAGTGTACCATCGACGACAGGTGAACGTCCCGATCGGCTGGCGAAAGCCAGTGAAGGCTAGAGGACTCGCGGCGATTCTGCAGGCTGTCCGCTTACCGGACACACCCTTCGTGGTGCGGGATCTCTTCCTGGCTGAGCTAAAGCGAGTGACGGGGCTAGTCGTTCGTACGTCGTAATAACTGCATTAAGGCATGATCTGAAAAACGCGCACTATATAAGACGTGACGGCTTCTGCGGCTTACTTAGCGTGTGGTTGTCGCTGAGGATGCAATGAGGATGCTGAGGCGTCGGAGGGGTGCCGTTCCGGGAAGCATCGGAGCCACGGTGGGTAGATCGTTGTCCTGCGTCCCGATCGGCGTCTGGGAAACAACAAAAAAACGGCTTTCCCGTGGCAGCTTGCTCATGCGTAGCAGATCAGGTCCGCGCTGGAGAGCTCCGGCACCATAGTTCGCCCACCGAACTCGTTTCGTCACAACGGCGATGGGGCTGGTGGATAGAGGCGGTTTTCAGCACAAAGCCCGCTTCTTCGAACGCATCCTAGCTGCAGCGACGGAGAGTGGGGGATGCGCGTCTTGTCCCCCAGTCGTAATTGGATGGCAATTTTGCCTTGCAGCTCGCCATTCTTAACATCCTCACTCGAATGCGCGTGGTTTTTTTCAGCCAGTAATCCGAAATTTTTGTCTCACGTCGCGCTTCGACTCCACATTGGAGGTCAGCTAGGAGTTTGCATATATGGGGAGCCTACATGGAAGCGCCGTTTTAGGGTGGTGACAGGAAGGGTTCTTGCCACCGCCAGCTAAATTGACGGGTTAAACTTTGCGACAGATTATCAGATGTGGGACACATAATAGCGATAGACCAGCCGACAGACCACGTTTCCCGCAGCCCTTGGTGACGTGAAATTAACTTAAAAAAAAAAACTTTGGCCTCAACAGCCAGAGACATACATATATAGCATGTCTTAGCGCAGTACACGGCACGTCTACGTTTCAGTTAAACAGGCTAGTAAGCAGTCTTTATTGCAGCACACTTCGAAAAATACCCTGTATATATTGCGTACACGTGGAAAGCAACGGCAATGCTTAATGCAGTTCACATTCTTGGTGTGAGATAATACTACCACGAGCACCTTATAACTTGCTCTCTACGTTTCGCACGACGTACAATAGAAAAAAAGAAAATGTGTGGTGCGATAAAATAAAAGGAAAGTGCAACCAGTATGTTAAAGATGCATGCAGGTTTCGCGTGCGTATTTGCTATAAAACTACATTTAAAGAAATTTAATAGATCGCGTGCCAACATGAGTGCATCAAAGCGCGCGAAAAATAAAAGGAAAAAAAAAAAGAGAAATCAGGAATGCGCCGCAACTTCTAGCGAGATTGGGAACCAAAATGGCTACTCACCAAATCTGGCGGTGAACAGCGGTCAAAATTTTGGTGGTGTCACCACCCTCAAACAGCGCTTTCGTGTAGGCTCCCCACGTATATATACGGCTGCGTCGGTGGCACCTGCCAAAACTCCTTGCCGCCGCGTTCGATGGTGGCTCACTGATTCCCTACCCCCTGTGCAGAGCGGTTGAGGTGTCCTATGCTGAGAGACAGTTACTGCGCTGCACTTTACCCCAACCTTTCCTTCCCATCAACAAGAATCTCCTTCTCTCTCTCTCGAAGACGGCTCGCGCGCTCTCCCAGTCAAACCGCGTAGGTCCGAGGTGGATGTACCGAATGATGTCGGGGTTGAGGAGTACATGTAAGTTCTGGGACGCGGCACGTGTAGGGTTGCCTGAAGTCCTCTCCCCATCTGGCAACGGCACGCTGCATGGCTGCGCATACGTATAGTGAAGGCCGACGGCAAACCCCTACAGCGCAGCCTGCATGGGAGCCGTCACTATAGGAACGGGCAGCAACGCAGCTAGCAAACGAACCCCTATCATACGCCCTGAGGGTGTGAGAAGTCACTTATATAGTTACGCTGTCTTCGACGTATCGGTTGTCAGATTGACATGCGCGCACCTAAAGCCACACTAACACGCACTAACAGGTGTTACTAACACCTAGCTGTTGAAGAGTTTTTCTTTTCGGGTGGGGGGGATGGGGGGCGCAGGGTATGTTGCACAAGGGTATGCGGTGTGGAGGAAATTAAATGACCTGAACCCTCGTTTACGTGGATTTAGCGCGCCTCGTGAATCGTGTTACTTGACCATACGCGGCGAGTCAGGTTCGTTCCGCCGTAGCCGACCGCGCGATAGACTCTTCGCAGTTTTGGGTCAACGAAACTCCATGCACGCTATACGAATGAATGCTGCAAACGAATTGGTACGAATTGGCTGATTTTGCGTTGCGTTGAATAAAAGACGAGTCGTTGAGTGCGCAGCGTTAAGGCGATGGGAAAAAAAAGAACATGTTTTCCTAAGGGGCTTTATGAAGAGTACACGAACGGCGTCGGAAGAAAAGCAAATAAATTAATCAACGCTGAGGAATATAGCAGATGAGAGCTAGCACGCTTTAAAAGGTGCCCACATATAAGCTCAGACAGTTCGTTCGGGTTGTTGCCGCCTACGCGGCGGGCAGCTCTGTAAACACGCATGTACTGCTGTGTATACTTCGCATATATTTCTCGTGCGATAGTATATACGCTAGTACAGATGACAAGTCGTTCCTCTACGCTGCTATTTTAGGCTCTGATATTGGGCCCGCGAGGGACCAAATTGACGTCTATATTCTTGTGTTTTTTTTCTACACTCTTCTGCGCGAACGCCCCCTTACCGTACATAAGACGCATGATTTCGCTCTTTACGACGCAGCAATGTTTGTCGCTCTTTACGACCCGGGGCATAATATTTCAGTCTACGACGCTTCGTGTTTGTACGTACTTACTGGAGTATATAGCGTAGGGTATGTTTCTTGCCCTCCATGTGTGTGTTTGCGTGCACGTGTTTGTCTGTGCGAGCGGCGGCGTGCGTTGTTTGGCACACTTCTTTGCCGACGCGAGAAGGAAAGGTCAGCCCTGCAGCAGCAGGAGCAGTATCGCGGAAAGCGCCGGAAAATAGGGTCGCGAGCTCTCGATAAAAAGGTCAGTCCGCTTCGAGACGAAAGATTGGACTGGAATTAGAATCCCGGTCGCTGTATGTCATTATACAACGTGTCCTTTTTCTAATGATATGCCGTTTTGCGAAGCGAGCGCGGATACCGGTTTTGCTGCTGTACAAGGCACCACACTTCTTTTAGCTTTGCGCGTTGACTGCTCAACGTCTTTTTCTGTTTTCTTTGACCCCTACATGGCCGTTTCGTGGACATATTTTTGGGGGGTTTGTAATCAAAATTCTCTGGACCGCAGATGCGCGCGCGCTCGGAAGGAGAATTTAGGGCGATCTCTATTGCGCATGCGTATTGTCACGAAATGATACACCCCAAGATGTGCACAGCGTCGGCAAGACGGACAGCTGGACAAGGTTGCTTGGATGCTTCATGAAGCATCCGTCCACAGTTTCCACCTCCTCTTTTTCGGCGCCCGCATCTCGCAGTGCTTTTTCGGCGCCAGCATCTTGCAAAGCGCGCGTCCCAGTCGCATGCTTCTTTCTTAGCGCTGGCTCGTGGCACCCAGCCGCGATATAGAGCTGAGTATGTGGGTATACAATCTTAAATCCCACTTAAAGGTTTCGCGATGAATTACAGGCTGCGAAGAAATCAAACTTGGGAGAGATGCCGGCCGGTTCGCCCATATATATCTCCAAGCGGGTTCGACTCCCACCAAAAGTCGTGGGTTCAAGTGCCAGAATCAATTTGATCTTAATTAACTGTGCCTTAATTCACTTCGCCTTAATTCACACCAAGGGTATGGTTGGTTCGGCTCTCTACCTTCACGTTGTCAATTGGAATCCAACTTGGAGATGTGGCCGGTTCGCTGATCACGTCCCGATCACCATAAGCCGTTATTGCTCTTTAGCGCCTTTTCCATCCGCTTCGAACCATTATCAACGGTGATAAACCGTACTGCGGCAGCGGCTGCGTATGGCGCGGTCGCGCGTGCCTTATCTTCAAAGCGATCTGCGATGGGGACAGAGTCCGCCCAGCGCTGATAGCTGTGTTCTCGCGGCCTAGTTCGCGTTGAAGCGAGGTGCAGCGCGAAGGTCAATTCGCCCGCTACTGTGGGCCCCGTCTTGAAAGCGATCGTCTTAGGTGACGGACGGGCAGGTCTCATCGTTAGCCCTTTCAGACGATGTCTACACAATTGTGTACAGCAAGATAGTACATCAACAACAAAAGCACTGATGAAAGCAATATTTAAAGTGTGTTGCATACATCTTGAAACACTTATTACTGAAATTGTGCTGCGATTTTGAATAACGTGCGGAATGTTTTAGCCAAATGAGTCGGAAGGTATACGGTTAGGTGTTTTTTACTCTGTGTCAGTATGTTGTACGTGGTGGGATCACTTCTTTCATTGTTTTTCACTATGTCATTCACCGGGCATAATTTTCAAGTGACTGGATAAGTGCTTTTCAAGCTTTTAAACACACTAAATAGTTTATGTTCTCATACTTGATGTTCTTGTGGTGAGTTCTTGTATTCTTGTATTCTTTTGGGCGCGTGGGCTGAAATCGATACGAGGTCGACCTTTTCTTCAGAGGCAATCTTTGTACTTCTTTTTTTAAACCTGCAGCCGAAAGCACGCAATACGAGGCGCTTCGAACATCGCCAGCTATTATACGAATTGACAGACAGCGAACCCAGAGGAAACACAGGGAAAGTCAATTATGTTTCATTGAAATGTAGAAGTTCGGCAGCATGTTACACTGCTGTAACACGCGAAGGCGAAAGTCTGCTGCGCACTTTGTAATGCGCCGTCTCGCATCGTCGTGTTGCTGCTTTCGCAGTTCGGCTACTTCGGCTCGTTTTCGACGCTTAGCTGCGGCTTCGCGCGCTCGTATAGCGGTGTCAGACTCGCGCAAACGACTTTTCTCTTCGACTTTACGTTGAACCCTCTCAGCAGGTGACTGAAAGGCGTACTGATCTGCGTGTGGTGTGGGCGATTTCAATGAATGTATGCACTGTTCGCTTCACTTGCTGAGCGCTTGTATAGCCTCAGCCTTACGGGGTTATGGGCCATTACACGTTTTGCTTGCTTACGGGGGTATATGAGCCGTTGCTGATGATGATATTTTTGTGCCACTGGACCGCGGACGGCGCGCTTTGTTTTTTCAATGCCATCGGGGGTATGAGCCACTTAAGGCTTTCACCTTAATCATCGGGTTGTGAGTTGCGGCGCAGGGGCTAGCGCTCCCGTGGCTAATACCGTACAGAAATGCCGGATATCGTAAGAAAAATCGTAAGAAATATTTCAAGAAAGTGGCCGGAGGGATGGCTTCGCGTTATAGCTTAATTGTTGATAGCACCGCACTCATGATACGGGTTATGCGGGTTCGGTGCCCGTGTTTATGAAACTGCAACACCTGCAGCTTTAAAACCGTTCCTAATGGGCTTTCTGAACAATTAAAAAAAAGGAACGTGCATTTTGTGAGCACAATTTAAAGCCCGTCTGCCTCGACGCAACTAACTGCAGGGTATGGGCTCCGTGACCACAGACCACCTTTGGCTTCATCATGGTCACAGAGCCCACTTGCCATACAGCCAATATTGGCGGCCCTTTTCTAGCTTTTGAAAAATAAAGCGCGTTCCGGAAAGTGATTTTCGAAGCAACTTTTATGAGCTTCGAAGTCGCTAAAATGTCACCAACTGTCCTGCCATGTCACCAAAGAAAAGTCGCGCTCTTCGCTAAAGAGAAAAAGTTGTCACCACACACACCGATAAGCCGCTAAATCTAGTGACACAATCGCTCAAATGGCAACGCTGGCCCCACCTGCGCCAAGTTGTCTCTTCGTCCACTTTTATTTCCGTTTACCAGAATGTTTATATATTTTAATTAGACGTAATAGTTAACTTTCCTAATGACACCATGGAGCGCAAGGACACAACCACAGAGAGACGCATAGACGCACGTCACAGCCTCTCTTTGTCATTAAGCGAGCACCAATTTGCCCAACAACATGTCCTCCTGCAGTGAACTCCCCCAATATGCTCTCTCTCTGGCTTCACTGTCTGTCAATTCGTATGAAACGAGAACCCCGTCACACGGGCAGTTTCGGTGTTCGTCCACGTCGATCTTCATTCAGATTTTCAGATGGGACATGTATAATGAGCGCGAAGTGGGTTTGAGGGCACGGTCGCAATCGAGCGTGCTTGAAGGGAAAGCCAGTCGACTCGCGCTGAGTTTATGTTCTCGATTGATTCGAGCACGCTCGAGCCGCCTGACGGGGCGTATTAGTGTGCGCGTTTTATTGTATAGCGTTGTTTCTCTATAACGCCGCGCCTGAAATCGACCGCGAAGCACAATCCGTGTGGCTTTCCGCTTCAGTGTATACTGTTGCGCGAAATACCGCTTGACGGAACGTGACTTGAATGAGCTGCCCGGGGGTTCAACGAACAATCACGAAATTCCCGCGCTGGCGATAGCCCCGCGGTGCGTATTTACGGATTGAATGAACTTTCACCTTAGTCGAACATTTTTTTTTTCGTTTTTTAATGAAAGAACCGTGAACCAATGCAGCGTAGTTCAGTGCAGTGAATGGCTGTGTATGTGCCGCCTGTAGGCAGCGTATATAGACATGCCATCAGAGGCATGATGGTCTCGGAGGTGGCTCTGGCTCCTTTATTATTATTATTATTATTATTATTATTATTATTATTATTATTATTATTATTATTATTATTATTATTATTATTATTATTATTATTATTATTATTATTATGCGATAGTTCCCACAAGGACTTTCCAGCTCGGCATTCGTGGCGTTGCAGCAGCTTCCTGGCTATTGTAATCATTATATCAGCGGGCCGATGATGCAGTGAAAAAAATAATAATGAATCAAAGTCACTTCAGCTGATATCTAGCCAAAAATAGACGTTCCGACCAGCTGCGCCACCATCGAAGAGCGAACACCGGTAGCAACACTGTCTCATTAGGCAGTGTTCGCGGCGCGATTTCGTAGCTACAGCGGGGCCGAGCTGTAAAAAGTTTAGCGGTGCCGGCAGCAAGACGTCAAAGGCGTACGGGAATAGGAAAATAAATAAAAGGAGGCGCGCAAATGCCTTCTGCCACCGACAGCTGCGCGTGAAATAGTGCGAAGCGTGTTTAACCCCGAAGTGTGCATGACCTCGTGTGAGAGTCCTGAAAGAGAGCCACCAGTTCTAGACGGCGACGCCATTTAGAGGACTTGTTCCGGCCATGGCCTAGCGTTAACACTGAGCTCGCTGCCCAGGTTCGCGTAGTAAGCTTCCGTAGTGTGCCATACATATACTTAATCCTTATCTCTTACCCTTTCCGGCCGCTTCCCCAAATAGACCGCTATAGCCATTCATGAAATACATTATATTGGTATGAATTAGTGCGAGAACTACTACGCATCGTAATGTGCCAGCTATTGCTATCATTGCTTCGCGCTTAAGACGAAGCTACAATCGTGAACCACTGCAGTTCGTATAATAGTGCAGTGAGTGGCTGTGAACTGCTTACATGCTAGCGTAGACGCGTTAGCAGTGGCGTGATCGTCATAAGGGTAGATGTGGTTCATTTCCTTTTACATCAATGTATACCTTACACGGACCTTCCAACTGCAGTTAAATAGTTGAACAATGCCACTTGTAATTGCCGTTTTATGGTTCTATGTGCTCCCGTTAAACTGCATGGATGTCACAAGATGGCGCCACGATTGCCGCAGCCTACGTCGTCGTAAACGATATTCTGTACGGGTTAATACGTACACGAATAGCATGTAACTCGGCATTATTTATTTGCTTGCTCCGACAGAAGCCAAAACCGCCTCGTAAAGGCGTTGCTCCCGGGTTGGACCCGTGGATGAGGACAAATTTTAAGCATGAAATGCTTTTAGCTCCCCTTGTCGGCGGCCTTCAAGTAACCTTGAGCCAAAAGCCATAGCCGTTAACCGGGCACTCGCACGAGAACACCTGACCAAGTTGCGAGAACCAAACGAGATCATCCGGGCGACCAGTCGAGACCGCATTACGCATGCGCTAGTTAACTTGCCAAACACGTTACAAAAAATCAGAGTTCAGACTTCAGAGTTCTTCAAATGTTTGTTCACAATATCACTCAAGCTGCAACTTCTGGTACGCTGAAGTTTTGTTTGTCATTTCCAATAGCGAGGTTCAAGAGGCAGATACAGGGCACTATACACTTGGCTGTCATCTTTTGGCGCTGAGACAGAGCTGCCTGCACTCTTTCCAACGCCAGCGGACTGTGAGGTCCGCGAAACGTCCGGCGCGCCGCCGATGGCTGTTTGACCGAGACGAGACTTGCAATGAGGTTCTGTCTGTGACAGGAAACTGTTGCGCCCATATGGACCAGTGCACAGTATGGCGTGGTGCGGTGTGGTGGGGTGTGCCGTTGCCAGCATGCACTACAAACATTTTAACATGCTGACTAATGTGATCTGCAACCAATATGCTTTGCCGGTAGCCATTTTATGCTTACCTATACTCTCGATTACGGGAGAGCCATAATTTTTTCTTCAACTAGGAAGCATTAGTTCTCAGAAATCCGTATGTGTTTTCTTTGTAGCTTCGGGCTGCAGTCGGGTGGATGAGGTTTTCCTTTTTTGATGAACTTTCCTATACCTTGCGGGCTTCTGCAGAATTGATTTGCCATCTCTTGCGCATGGTTTCATCACGAGAGCCTAGTCTACACATTTTCTGTATCATAAAACAAAGGAAAACTACTCGTACATACTTCTTGCAAAAACGACTGCGCTGCCATTATTTTGACAAATGCCTTGCAGGAAAGCTAGCTTTACAATTACGAAAAGGTCTATTGAGCCACAGAGGCGGACCTGGGCAACGTTACTAGACTAGTAACGTTGGACCTGGGTACGACCATACGCGTCTAACCGGTAACCGCAAGCGTGCTTCGCCGCATGGCTTAGGTGCACGGTGTGAAGTCTTCGTCACCGCCGAGTCTCCTTCTAGAACGAAGAGAACTAAGCACGAGTTCAAGCAGAAACTGTGAATTGTGTTCCCACTGTGATGGTAGCGCACGGATTTCGTTGTTCCGCGCTACAAGTAGTGTAGAGGCTCGGAGCGTGCACGATAGTGTGTGTGACACTCTGAGCGTTCAATCAATTCAAACGACCGCACGATCGAAATTCAGTCCGCAGCTGAGAACACATGGTTCTCTGATTACGCGTGTTTCGTCCACAGGCCTTGCGTGTTATTGGTTCGGCGCGCGGCGTTAAATTGAGAATCCCTTATCCGGCTTTTAACGGAAGGACAAACAAACAGAAAAGGTCAAAGCGATCGAGATACGAGACTGCGTGCTTTGTCAGGCAGGGCGGCATCGACGTCCTTGCCGGGCGTTGTTGCTTCGGCCCGTGGTGTTTTCGGCCTTCGCTTTTAAATTGGAAATTCTCTCGTCCCCGCTCTCCTCTAACCGCGTGCCCCCTTTTGATATGTGGGACAACATTGAGAGAAGGCCATTAAAGAACAAAATAGAAAGCCAAGGCCGCGCGTGGGCGGGCCGATCAAATCCCAAACCGCGCGCGCCCTGGCGCCATGCGGGAGCGGAAACTCTAGAGTGTCGGATAATTTCCCCAGGCAGAGAGGCCTATAGCACCGCGCGCTCACAACGGCAGCTCTCTCTCTCTCTCTCATTCTCTCATTCTCTCCCTCGGTCCCTCCACCGACTCTGTCCTCCTCACAGTATTCTTTTTTTTTTTTCCTCGCCGGCTCGTGAAAAAAAAAAGTATCCCATCCTGGCGGCGGTGACTGCGCGTGCGCATTTTCTGTCGCTGCGCGCCTTCGACTGTAGCGTAGAGCAGCCCCGCTCTTCGCTTTGCCGGCCGGGGTCAGTTCTGCTATCGCTTGCGCGCGTACTTCGCCTGGTGCGGCGGTGGCGGCGTGTTGTCAAGGTTCGGACCGGCGTCGGAGCCCGCGCCTGCCCCCGTTTTTTCCCCCGTGGTCTCCCTTCTTCTTCGACATGTGCCAAGCAGCCCCCCCCCCCTCCCCCCTTCTTGAGTTCGTTTTATCTTTCTCCTGACTCTCTCTTACTCACTTTCCGTTTTGTTTTACCCAGTTTGCTATTTCGTCGTGACTACTGTGCGCGCGTATTTTTTTTTCTTGTTTATTTTTCGGAGCGAAGGGCAGAGTGTACTGACAAGGCAAGGGGGACTGTGGAGAGGTTACGAGGCAAAACAAAAAAGAAGGCTGCAGCGTTTATTTGAAAGTGCCCCGCGTTTGTTTTGCTCGCGGCATACAAATCGCCATCCCCACAATTTTGAGCTCGGCATCGGCGAGCAACAGAAAAAAAGAAATGCCGAGCATGGCTAAAGGTCCCGAAAAGCGGGAGCCACAGGAACGTGTTCCTTTTGGAAAATCCAGAAGTTCGAAAGTTCGTCTCTCTCTCTCTCTCCCTCCCTTTTTTTTGTCTTTTATTTCACCATTGGTGATCCTTGAGACAGTCTCTTGAGGACCTGTTTCAAACATCTCTGTCGGTGGCTCCTTGCCTCCTTTATTTCGGTTCCGTGCTACCTGGTGGCGCGACGATCGCCGCTGCCGCCGCGGAGCAGACGACGCGAAAGTCGGCGCGGTTGGCAGCTGCGCGAAGCGGCGGCTGGCTTGATTTTTTCGAGACGAGAGCCTTCTTTGCGTGCGAAGGGTTTGGCCGACCCCCTTGTTGGAACTTCGTTATCCGTGAGCCGGTGAGTCTCGGCAACACTAGGGGTTGCACCTGGAAGCCTGCCGAAACTCGCTAATGATCTGCGATGTCCTTCTTGCACTTTCTTTTTTTTCTGGATACGCCGAGTCGCGCCGCCGTGACCTGCGCCGACGCTGTATTTCGAGACGTATCGATTTCGAGAGGGAAGGCGACAAGTTTTTACGGGCGCGTGGCGCAACGGTATTGGAGTGTGTGCCGCTGAGAAGTGGGCGACGGTGCGCTTCGGAGGGGCCTCATTTTCTTTGTGTGGGCGGATTTCGGTTTATTCTGCTTTTTTTTTCGCTTGCACGTGTGTGCGTGTCCGGCGTCGAATCTTATCTAGCCAAAGAAAAATAATAATAATAATAAAGAAAGAAAGAAAAGGCGACGTTACCATTTGAATTGTTCTTTTTCCAGTCCCGTAAAACTTGTTTCGAAAGTGCGACGTTCCTGTGCTCTCCGACTTAGTTTGCGGAAAATGTAGCAGTCGTTATACGCAGCCCCTTTGAACAAAGAAACGATCCAGAATTTCGCCCGAACTTCACCGTTTGATGACGCGACAGTGCCCAACGCCTCCAAATATTTCGGCCTTGTCAGCGCGCCGGTTTCGCGAAGCACGGGGCTCAAGTGTTTTGCGGTTTCAAATCGGGAGAGCTCACGGACCGCGCTTAGCTCGTAGGCCCTCCGCTCCTCGTCTGACTGAACGGCTTGGCCGCGCCGCGTGATCTCCTTTCTAGTTGTAACAGCTGGCCACGCGCCAGCTGTTTGCGCGCTCTAGCTGTGCGCTTATCGTGAAAACCTGTGTGTTTCGTCGACTAGTAGAGAGAAAAAGAAAGAGCAAATAGAAAGGGAGTCTGCAGCTGTCGATGAATCTTGCGAATATGTTACGCTCCTAGGGAGCGCTCGGTTTGCGGCGAGCGAGAAGCAACGTAGTTTTCTGCAGCCACGATACATCTCCGCTTCAGACGGCCATTTGGCAAGTGTTGTTAGTTGAATATTTCTCGTTTGTCGGGGAATAATTTGTGCCACGGGGACGACGCGTGTTCGTCGCGGCCCCTTGCTTTTCCGAACCGCGTTTAGCCAGCCGTGCGCAGGTCGCCCGTTCGCCGTCTGCATGCGCGAGACGTGTTTTTACCTGGCGCGCGCGTCGTATAGGAACTTGTTCTCGGCCTATCGTGTTTGAAGCAATGACCGTGGCTTTAACGCGTCGGACACGACAAAGATGACGGAACGTACGGGGCGGTTATTGTTTCTTCGCTCTTGTTTACTTCTTTTACGGGCACGTGGACGAGACGTTCGCCTCCGTGTCGCTATTTCGCTGCCCCGCCTCCTGCGAAAGGAACTCGGGAACGGTCGGAACTCGAACCTACTTGTTCTCCGTGTGATACGCGACCAAGTCATGCGAGCGGGCGACTTCTGGATTGCCGTGGACGGCGCACGGGGCAGTACGCGATTGCGGCCGGACAGACGGGTGTTGCGCCCGCAGACGGCACACAAGGCCCGTGCTGCTGCTCCCGTCGCATTTTAACGCGATAGCGTTAAGGAGCTCGTGTCGCAGAAAAGCCGGTGTCGTCGGCGTCGGTGTCGGGTGTCGGCGTTTGCGGCGTTGACCGTGAGCGATAAATCATGGCAGGCGCTTCATAAATAAAAAGCAACTTCCAAGATTGGCCCGGTGGGAATCGAACCAGGGTCTCCGGAGTGTGAGACGGAGACGCTACCACTCAGCCACGAGTTCGATGCTTCCAAGCGGTGCAAACGCGCCTCTAGTGAATGCGGTGTTGCCTTCGAAACGAGCCGTGGAAAGTTATACTGCGGTGTATATCGGTAATTATGAACATGTAACGTACAGAAGTCACAATTACACGAGTTGCGAAGTGCGTTTCCGCTGCATTTCTTCTGCGCTTTCCGCACACGCAGAGCCATCTTGCGGCAAACACAGAAGACCCCCTCCTCTCAATGTACGGCGCTGCCCCGACAGGAGGCGCGCCGCGCGCGCATTGGGACCGCTGCCAGGCGCGTCGCCGGACTCCCTCTCCCCTGACGACGCTTCGCCGTGCTCCCGGTTTAGATTACTATCTATCTCTCTGCCCGTGCCGATCACGACGTTTGGCTGGCGTAGATCGTTTCCCCTCCGAGACACCGAGTTCTTTGGTTCGTTCCGTTCGCTCAGGCGCACGTTTCGTTGCCGCGCCGAACGCTGCGTTGCTCGACGCTCACCGCGTGATAGGTGGGCGCTAAGTCCGATGCGGGGCGCATCGTAAGTGATCGCTGTGCCGTAACGCATTGTCTTATACCCCTTGGCGGGTCGACGGGAACGCTGTCGCGTCCCACTCTTGAAGGCGAAGCTTAAGCGTCCTCCAATTTTTGGTCGGCGCCTCGCTGCATCAGTGGGCAGGCCAGAGCTGCTTCTCCTGGCGGCGGTCGCCGGAGTCAACTCGGGCGCCCTCGCTTGCCGTCGAAGGAAGGCGTGTCGCTTTGCGCCAGGGTGCCTCTCGACGCGCGCCCCAGCGGCGGGCGAGGAGGACATCGAGGCACCCTTCTTTGAGGAAGAGGAGGAGGGTCGATCAGTCGGAATGTTTGAGGGATGCGGCTCTAGGGATGCTGTCTCCGCGCGCTCTCGGTCGGAGGAGGAGGCTGGTGATCGGCCGGACGAACTGGGATGGGAGAGACGGGCGAGGCTGGCGGGGGTTTTCGGGAGCGAAGGGAGGGCGCAGTTCTCGGCGGCGGCGCTCGGCGCGACGGCTAGGCCTGGCGCTGCTGCGGGTGGCGGCGGCTGCTGCTCTGCTTCCGGACTCCCCGTGCCTTCCCTGCGACGACTTCCGCGAGCTCCCGCAATGAAGCGGGGTTCGAGCGAGCATAAGATTGCCAAGCGACCCACGTCCATTGCCGGCGGCGGGGGATCGTTGTCTTCGCGAGGTGCGTGTGTGCGTGTGTGTGCGGCAGTGGTGATGGCTGTGTTTGCACCGGGGAGCGGAGCTCATCACCGTGTCACCGAGGGAACCGAGTTGGCGGGAATTATAGCGACGCTATTGGTCCCTTCGTGTGTGCGCTTGTGCCCGGATCGCTTGTGTTTCCCACTTCCACTCTGCTGTTGTTGGGAGGGGGGGGGGGGGGTCGGCTTGCCCAGTGCAGCGAGAAGGGTTGAGCCTGCTTACGTATGGATACATTGTGCGTTGCGTGCGCACGATCCCTCGGCTATTAAAATGCGTGATAAATAACGGCGATTCTTGTATTCCGAGATTAGCGCATACTTGTGTAAGCGAGAGCTGATGGCTGGCTGTCTTACTATACAATGAATGCATATCGTGGTTATAAAACCATGGGAATCTCCAGTGCAGCTCTCTGAGTGCATTAAAGTTTTGATGCGTTGTGCTTATTTTTTGGGTAGCGTAGGCTGGCACTTCTTTCAGCTGCAATATTTGCATATTTTCCAGTGAAAGTGCATGTTAGTGGAGATTCTGTACGTGCCTCGCATTGTGCATTACATTTGGCTACATTTCACAGGATTAGTTCCTTCTGTGCTGTGTACTCGCGGCTTTGGCAGCTCAGTTTTCACGGTTTCATACTTCACTTAACATGTGCCTGCACTTATGGCTGCGGCCTTATTCTTTTTAACTCTGTGATCAACGCTTTTCTTGGACAGCAAACTCCCAATAGATGTAGACTATTGTTGTCTGCACTGCTTCCCTCTTGTTAACTTGGTATAATGAGGTCATTTCTGAAGGCCTCACATTTTTCCCATTGTTTCTGCTTTTAATCTGTAGTAACTATGCTACAGACAGCACTGTTGTAATGTTGCACATACCACAGTTTGAAAGGAGATGGCAAAAGAATTGTCTGGTTAGCCTCTTTTGAGCTCAGAACTTATAGCCTGCTGCAGTCACATCACATGCTTTTATGTGGTATTCAAAGAGCACTCAGAGAAGAGCACCTGTGAGTGCTTAAGGAGAATACTTTTCTTACTTTGGCCTGGGCCATTTTAGAAGACACTGATTTGCAGATGCTATCCAGGACTGTACTTACTCAAATGTAGACGAATACTTTTAGGAGTGTGCTTAGATTAGAGGATGTGGTTTGTTTGCAATTGCCAAACACTGTCGACTACATAAAGGTTGATGCCACGAAGTAGAAAAGATGTTGATCTTATCAAGACTTGTAGAGAAACAGGAATGTCTGTAACGATGAAACCCATACATGCAAAAGCAAGGGAAGTTCCAAATATTTGAGTTGTTGCTCAGAACAACTTCAGACTCCTGTCTACTTCAAGTCTATTTTGCTTAGTCAGGTAGTGAACTGGACTAAATGCATGTTCTTTTCTCAGTCAAATGTCAACTTACATCTTAGGAAAGTTTTCTTTATTCTTTTTTATTTGCGGACATACTGAATTTCGGAGTTGTGCTTGATTTGCGTAAATATAGTAACATATTCGAATACCATTCCTTTACTAAATTTTGTGTAAACTATTGAACATGTATCATTCATAGTGGCAGATGCTACATGCAGTGGCAACAGAGTGGTTGAAGAATAGAATAAATTACATTTCTGTGCCTTATCACTTGGATGTGAAAGTGGTCTCGGTGGAAGCACATTAGAATGCTACTTATGGCACTGCCCTTTTAAGGGGGCAGCCTGGTCCTAGAAGGCAATAAATCTCGAAATAATTGCATTTTTAAAACTGACATTTTCAAAATATATGACTTTTTTTGCACTCGTCTCTTCAGAGGAAGCTTTAGCTCGGGCTGAACTCAGACAGGGCCTTTTCAAGTACATTTAAAATGCAAAAACGCTTTTCTGAGACAACCCCTCGGCTGATTTTAATGAAATTCATTGCATTTGAGAGAGAAAGTTAAATTCTAGTAACTGTTGGAAGGGAAATTTCGATTTAGGTTTCGAACCGTGTTAAAAAGATTTTCAAAAATTCAAAAGTTAGAAAAGAATAGAAGCACAAAGCTTACACATTCATAGCTCTGCATCAAGAACAGATGTTGTGGTTCTGTAAACGGCATCCATTAGATCAGTAAAAGCGGACAAATTCGATATGTCATTTTATATCTTACGTGAATTTGTTTCATTGTTTAGAAGGGTTCTGCAAAAGCTGCATTTCCATATTACTAAATTTCTTGAGATTCACGTGTAATGTATCAATTTTGTCTGCTTTAGATATACTATCAGATGCAATTCCCAGAATTGTATTATCATTTTTCATTGCTGAGTTAGAGTTGTAAACTTTATAGTTTTGTTTTTTGAACATTTTCGATTTTTGCCAATTTTTTATAAAAAACTGAAGGCATAAATCAAAAATCCGAAACCAACAGTCACTAGATTTTAAGTTTTCTTTTAAAGTCAACAAACCTCGTCAAATTTGATACAGTGGTTGCCGGGAAAAACAAATTCTCCTTTCGCATGTATTTAGATAGGAGCCCCTGAGCGAGAGCTCCCTCTTAAGTATCTTTCTTCACGGATCAAAGTAATAACAAAATTAACTCCATAGACCCATGCCCCACCTATGCCGAGTTACTTTTGTTATTTTTCTCTTAATTAATGTTTTTGACTGCTGCAGTTTGCCAGCGTTGACATCTCAGCACCTACAGCAGATAGAATCAAATTTTGTTTTTTGAATAGGAAGCTGCATATAGGATAAGTGGTGTAATGCAAGCAAATTTTAAGGTTCTGGCTTCTAAATTTATTTATATTGCTCTATTTATTGCTGCATTGTTTCCACATTGCAAAGAGAAAACTTCAATGTATCATAATTGCACCTATATGCATAACTTTTTAAAAGATGCTTGCATGATTGCAGTTTTACGTTTTTTATTTATTGACCCATGCATTAAAGTTTTATTCTCCAATGATCTTGCAATAGACACGTGAAACAAAAGTATGTTACTCTTAATCAATTTTAATTAAATCATGAAATGCTTGACTTACACAAAAGAAAAATTTGAATGAAAACTAAACATGTATAATTTTGTCAAGATTGGCTGGAAAAAGAATTCACTTTCAGAACCAGGCTGCTCCCTTA
The DNA here is from genome assembly GCF_038994185.2 of Dermacentor albipictus. NCBI lineage: Eukaryota > Metazoa > Arthropoda > Arachnida > Ixodida > Ixodidae > Dermacentor > Dermacentor albipictus. The sequence goes on from NC_091823.1 coordinate 113,452,414, forward strand.
AGAAAATTATTTTCTTTCTTCATGTTTCAATAGGTGCTTTCAAAAAGGCGTGTTTCTGCATACAATCTTTTTTTCTTTTCTGCTTGCATAGGCCCCGAGGCCAGTGGCGAGGAGCCTCGTCTTTCAGACACACAGAGCACCACTTCCTTGTCACCTAAGGTGAGCTCTTGGAGCAGCAATTCAGCAATTTCTGGCCTGTCTGAAAGGGACACATTTTTGTTCTCCCATTCATCATTTGTGTTCATTCTGGTGCATCCTAAGGGACATATTATTTCATGTAGTTATAAGTGCACGTGCCATCGACCAGGATACCTACCATCGGCGTGTCCATAACGTCAGTTTTGCTGCAACTAGGTGGAGCCCAAAACTCACTGGGCATTTTGGGGGCCCATTGTTTCTATGCTAAGTTTTATACTTAAGTGGCAACACTGTGTAGGCTATGCAGGTAGTGCAATCACAGAACTCTGCACGTTCTGCAATGCCACCATTTTTTATCTGTAATGTTTTCTACTGAATAACCACTCCTTATACTGCACCTGGAACTTGTGTGAGTTCACATGATCCTAAGCTCACATTATTTGTGCACCTTAGTGCTCCCACTATGCGACCTGCCATGTTTTGATCACAAGTGCAAGCAGCATGCTGTGGTGGTCTGTCATAGAGAGGTGTTGCTCCACTCGATCAGCTGTAAATAGGTTAGGCTTGTGATGCTTTCCATGTACGCATGTCATATTTTGTGACATAAAAATATGAGACATGATGCACACCTATATTATGGTGTACTGAAATGGGCGCTGTGTCGTCCGCACAGCAAAATTATGGGAGAACCGTGGTCGCTTTTGCGACACCGTCGTCAGAATGGCGCTGAGAGCTACCTGTGTGCTTAGCATGCAAATTGTTTTGGGAAACCTGCTGCATCTATAAACAAAAACGCTCTAAATGCTGAAATTAATATAATTTGCAAAAACAAATGACTCTTTGGATACGTATTGTTAACAAAGCTGCTTATATGTCGTCTAAGCTTGCATGTTTCCAGTTAAATATCAGTGTCCCCAATTGTCTGTGATTGTTTCTATTGCAGAAGCCAAGTAAATGCCCATCTGCTCATTTCGTTCATATGCATGCATGCTTTTGTAATCAAAATATTTTGAAGCAAGAATACAGTCAAAATGCCTGTTGTGCCTGGTCTGAACCAGCTGGGAGTTGCACTAATCATTCTTTAGGAATCACGATGCACACGTACGCACACACACATTAACACACACACACAAGAAGTAATTTTTGTGTGTGTGTCTGCCAACACGGTCTGCCATGCACATCAAAATGTGTGTGAATATGGCCGGAAAAACAACAGCAAGTAATCTAATTTCCGCACGGATATGCAGGGCTACCACAACAACTGAAGCAATTGATCCTGAAGGGCCTGTGTTGCACATATATGGCTTCGCACAGCAACCATGACTCCAGGCTGCAGCGACAATTGACATTGCAGTACACCAGTGTTACACCATTGCAGTACACCAGTACACCAAGCCATCATCGCTAAAAGAATCCTGTTTTTGCTGTTGGGCAGCGTGCTGCCCTGTTGGTGTCTGAAATCCGACACCTATCGTTTCCAGCTTCCACATCACTTCCGCTGCATGCAGTCAATGAAAGCATAGCCTTTGAAATCTGCATTTATTATCCAAAGGGAAGCCTCCACTGGGGTGTAGGTTTTGACATCACCTATTCCAGCACACTGTACTTAATTTTTTTTCATGAGTGATACTACACTATTTTTTGGTTGCAAATGCAAGCAGTGGGAGCAATCTCTCTCTAGCACTCACAGCATGACCTGCTATCTATAAAAAGGAGTATAGTATACATTGGTAGCCTGATCCCAACTGGTGTTTTTGACTTTGCTCTTGATTTGGCTTAAAATTTAGGACTAAAATAAACTGTGCTTTCTGCGTGCATTTTAGCTCATGTGCAGTGCATTCTACCCAAGGACAAGCAATGAGATTGTAGCATGTCAAAAGTATAGGCTCTGAGATTGTGGCTCAATAGCCATTCTATTACATAGCAGAAAACAGCAATCTCAGAGGCCATGCAAAAGGTGATGTACAGTTGGCGTCACCCTTGTGCAGAGTGTGGAAACTGCTGCCTCCAGGGGGCTCCTTAGGCAGCCAACAACATCTAACACTAGCTGCTGAGCTCAATGTCTAACAGTAACTGCTGGGCACGTTTGGGCCCAGCAACTACCATTAGATGTCGCTGGCTGGCTTCTGAGGGTGAGGCTGACTGTGCATGCAGATCCTAGTCACAGTGCTACGTAATTGGATAGAGCTTGATGAAAATTATAATGCTTGCTTATCACTTCTTGACCTGTTTTACTACCATGAGTTTTACTACCCTGGTGCATTATAGACCCATTTCGTACGTTTATTATCCTCTCCTTTCATTGAAGTGCCCCATTTGTTAAGAGTACTGGAGGAAGCTATTGAAGAGAAAATGTAATATGGACTATACCTATAAAAAACATACGCATTTATGGAGTGTGTTAAATCAGGTCTGGATCGCATAAAAGGAAATGTAATATTCAGCTTACTGTGTCAGTGTCACATAACAACTACTCCCACCTGTACTACCTTAAAGGATCTGTCATCATAACAGTATGTGCTCTTGTGTTGGCAATTTCCACTTACAGCAGTCTAATTGTGACTTCTCTAAGGGGGATGTCATGGCTGGCGACTCGACGCAGATGTCTGCGAAACTTGCCAAGAGGGAATCCTACAAGGTGAGTTATTTGTGCACAGCTTGTATATTGGCTTCAGGAAGAATCTAAATACTGTACTTTACTTTAAACGCATGCAGCATTCTGTCAAGCATTGCCTTCTTGTACTACTCCTTGCTGTTCTACAGTCGGTGACAAGTCAAGAATGTCGAATGTACAAGTGTGCGTGCCGCAGATGCTGTTTCTCTCTTTACTTGCCCAGAGTATAGTTATCTTAAATAATGGGCGTAAAGAGGAGGCACCCCGATGATGCGGCAAGTTTGAGAATGAACATACTGCGATCATGTAGTGCGCACGCTAACATACGAGGTTGGTGGCGGGCGAGGGGAAAAGTGTACTCACCACAAGAAGCAAAGGCTCAGCAGCATGGGAATCTTCGAAGTGTAACTGGGAAAGAGATTATTGTGGCCTGCCAAGAGAGATTCCTAACTTAAACTCGGAGGATGTGTACAGATGCAAGCTGGAGTAGCAGAAGTGCACTATGAAAGGTAGAGTGGCTGAGTCAATGGAGAATTTTAGCTTGTCTGCAAACATAGTATAACTCGCAGAATACTGTGTTACCAGAGCTGTGGATGGCAGAAGCAACACTGGTAGCAACATCTTGTGGCACTGTCTTAGCCGTGTTAGAAAAACTGTTTTGCTATGTGCATCTTCTTGGCAAAACAAGGCAAACAAATTTTTTTTTGCAGGTGTAAAGGAAATGTTGGAAGCTATGCTAAGCAAAGCTTTAGTCAAGTGGTATGTGTTAAATACTATACAACATATAGGAATGCATACAACTCTGTTTACTTCCATCCTGCGCAGTGAACATCATGCAATGATTGTTCATCTATGACATAGGTCACTACTTAAATCTTGTGTAATTCTTATGTTTATGCACTACAGTAAAGTAATGCCCCTTGTCTCTTTTGAAGCAGGACAGGCCCTTCAAAGTGCCACAGGAAAGTTTGTTATTGTTCACTTTTGAAGTTCACTAAATAAATAACACTTTGCTTCTGCACCACCATGTGCCGCAAGATAGTGTCACCAATGCGGCCATGCAAATAGTCTGCGATAGCCCAGCGTTCCAGAAACCTGCAGTATGATAACGGACAGTTTAAAACCCTCTAATCACTCTACAGATATGAGTGCGACTAGCACTTCATCACCAAGCAGCACCTTTTCTACCTGCGATGAGAATGAGGAGGTTCACAATGTAGTGGCACCTAAGCAGTGCAAAAGTAGGACTGTGTGTAGGAAAGAGAAGGGAGGAATCTGGGTGAGGTTATTTCCTGACCTATCTTTACTGGTTTTATGCAAGAGGATCTTACCACTGCATTTTTGACGTGTCACCGATTATAGTTCAGTTAACACTGACAAATCAAGATGTCAAATGGCATGTGATGAGTTGGAAAGGACAGAGAAAGTATATTGTGCAATAGTAATGTGAACCTGTAGATATACCATATTGCAGTAATAACTTTGCATTTATTGCACTCTTTTAAACATTTTTAAGCCCTCATATGCATGACTAAGCGTCATTTCATGGTATTGTTTGTCTTTATTGTCTTTTTGACATTTTAAGTGCGAGCACACACACTCACGCACAGACTTTTTATTGTTCTTCAATTTTTTTTTTTGACATCGGGCACATGTTTTAGGTTGCTGGATAGCGACTTTCAAAGTATGTGAGACAATTAATAGTTTGTTCTCATAGCCGACCTTAACATAAAGATGAACTGCAAAAGAATCGAGAGCTGGACGAGTTGGTCAATTTTAGGAGGATGAACGATGTTGAAAGGCACAGCGTATAGCACCCATGTTGTGTTTTGTCTTTCATCATACTTTGTCTTTTGTGTGCTGTTTCTAGTCTTCCAAAAATTCATGTAAAGTGTTCATTTGTGGAGTTCACATGCTGTAAACTTGACAAAACGCTCTGAAGAACTGAAATTTTTTTATCTGTTCTGCTGTAGTATGCTTTCAATGATTCTGAAAATATGAGAAACATGGTCAGATCAGATTTTCAATCAACAAAATTATTTGGCACGTTAATGCGTCCAAGGAGGCTGAAGTTCTCTTGAACAATCAAGTTGGTTTTCTATCATCCATTCAGGATACACTTTGTGAAATAAAAAAAAAGTGAATTTGTGATTACAGTGAAACATCACCATAACATAGCTACATAAAACACAAAAATGCCTTTGTTATATCCTCTGGTATAGAAGTTATGTAAACAGGGATAAAGTGCATTGGAAAGGCTGGCCAATGTTTCGATTGGTGGACTTACCTTTGTCAAAGGCCGTATGTCCACCATAGAGGTCCACCTATCGAAACGTTGCCCAGCTTTTCTGAGTCACTTTATCCCTGTTTAGGTAACTAATATACCACAGTATGCTACTCCATCTGTTGGCCCCCTTCTCAATTTTGTATTTTGTTATATCCGATATTCATCATAAGCATATATTGATTACATGGCAATATCGACTAGAAAAATTTGATTTACCCATTATATCTGATAACTTGTTCTATTTGGGTTCGTTCTCTTGTATATTGAGGTTCAGCTGTATTCTGTACTAAATATATCTCCCAGAACGACTGAGGGAAGGACCTGTCAATCTATGGCAACTGTCGTGCAGGCACAGCGCAAGCACTACCGGTGCGAGAAGAAGCGGGTCGCCATGGAGCTGTCCAGCACACTTACGGACCCGTCGATCATTGTGCTAGCTGACTGGCTCAAGGTGCGGGGCAGCCTCAAGGGCTGGACCAAGCTGTGGTGCGTGCTCAAGCCAGGGTTGCTGCTCCTCTACAAGAGCCCGAAGATCGCCAAGGTGGGAGCTGCATGCATGAGTTCGTGGGGGTCTCATCCGTGCTCTTGGCACGAAGGAACGACAACACAGTCGTGCAAACAATCACAAGTGCATTTATTGCACCTTTTATGCACCAATCCACAGCCAGCAGAATTATTGATAGAACATGCCGATTGGCGCGCAACAAATCTAGGAAGCCCGACTCACCACGACCGGATAACGAGCGAATATGTTCACCCCATACTGGACACTGACGCGTGGTCGTTCGCGCGTACGGTCACGCAAACGGTGGCGCGTTGGAATGATCGTGTTTGTTCATTCCGGTGTAGGCCTCGCGAGAGGGTCTCGCAGAAGCCTGGATCGGCACATGCGCAGAACGTCCACGGCGCTTGCCAGCCCCGACCCAAAGAGGACGAGCCTACTCCCTGTCGCGCCCGACCAATCCCGTCGTTAGATGGCGCTAGCAGCGCCACACTCGCGCCATCTCTCGTAATGCGCTGCAACCAGACCGACCACCGCCGGCACTAAGCTATGCGGGGAAGCCAGGTTACAGGAGACACGAGACATGCGGGAAAAACAGATAAGGGGACGTGTGAGAGTCGCGTATGGGAACAAGTTCTAAATAGGAGTGATTGAATAGCAGAACTTTGTAATTGGATATGGATTGAACACCCAGATTAAACAATCTAAATTGAATGTGACTTCAGATCATGTAAGCTGGGTGTTCTTTTAATGCAGTAAGCATTCTTTGGGAACTTTACCCACTTTGCAGTATGTTTGTATGTATTTAACCTCTTTCACACCACTCTACAATGAAAAAAAACTTATCTGGTGCTGGGTGGAATAGAACTTGCATCACACACGGTCCTCAAGCACAGCAGCCCGACTTTTCAGTGCACTGTGCCATGAATGCACACAGCCAGAGAGGAAATAATTTTTAGCAATCGCACGCACCGGTGCTCTACGCATCACAGAGGCCATGTGTGGACTTTACAAATGCACTGCTACATGGCACAGTGCTTAAAGAGGGAAGCACGAGAGAAGAGTCTGGCTGAAGTAAACGGCTGATTTGCATGGGCGTGCAATCTGTGACCACGCGAAAGGTTTTGCGGCACTGCCACTAGATGGTGCAGCGAGCCCAAAGGGAAGAGCAAGGCAGCTCTGTTGCAGTACACACCTCATACATCACGCATTTCGGCGTTGGCAGCGTAGTGTGTTGCTACGTTGCTTGATTGCTTGTTGCTTTAATGTCAAGATTCCTTGTGAGATGGGTTCTGTGGGAATTTTTTTCATGTTGCTCTCATGACCTTATTGAGACATCTCGTACCTTAGTCATGCAAGCTTGCTAACCATGGTTGTCCTGAGTGTAAAGTCGCGCACTCCTGTAGCGATAAAAACATAACCACTTTTTCACATGTAGTTACCCTGGTTAACAGTATTATCATCCTATCTTTATGTTCACAGCAGGCCGAAGGCCTACCTTGGAGATCTCCTCTTTCACATGCCTTGCAGCAGTTGACTTTATCTTATGCCATGAATTCCTTGATTATTTTTGCCTTGCCTTAGCGACTATTCTTTTACACTAACTGACCACTAGTTATCTGCTCTTGCTATCTGCAGTCCTCCCATCCCTTAATGCTAAGCCTATCATTTTCTGAATCTCTTGCGAACAATTATGGTAGCTATGGAATTTCTGTAGATATTCTAAGAGAACTAATATATGCTTCCTCTGCTTTGTAATGGCAATAAAATGGCAGTGTAAAAGGACTTAAATTTTTTTGTGCAACTCAGCACAACAACAGCACTGTAACGGATGTACAGCCTAACTGTGGTTATGTAATTAGCATAAAGCCATTTTCATCGTACCAGTGTTACGTGCTCACTCTTGGGGATTTTTGTTTCGCTCATACATTGAAAAATTTTTTTCTCATGCATGTCTCTGCTGCTCAAATGATTGGTGGCAGGTGTTTTAGGTCTACCTGCCCTGCGACTAGCATTCCCATCAATAGGCCTCAGTAAAGTCAGCAATATAATTCCTAGATGACCATCGGGAATGTATGTACGGCACAAGTACTATGCATTATACTTAGTGTCTTTGTTAAAGTGCTTTTTTTTAAGTTGTATCTGTGACTTTCACTTGGCTCATATGTGTTTCTCTATAATTTTTCTTGTTATTTTGGCCTGCAGAGTAGCCAATGGGTCGGGACCGTCCTGCTGAATGCATGCGAGCTGATTGAGCGACCTTCCAAGAAGGATGGGTTCTGCTTCAAGATCTTTCATCCACTTGAGCAATCCATCTGGGCATCACGGGTATGTTGTTTGATTCGTACGTGAAACTTTCTAATTGCATTTGTCAAAGGCTGTAGTTTGTATGGCTTTGTGCTTATTTTTATTATAGTAGTCCTCTTCTGCTGTTTACACTGTAAAAAATGTATTTTTGAGTTTACTATAAACAGTTGAACCCACTTGTAACAGTACCAGTTTTAACAATAAATTGGTTATAACAATGAAAAGCTGCTGCACAGTAAACTTTTGTATGTTTTCTGTGGGGAAATAACCAGCTTACTACCATGTCCCCATGCCGCATTATCAGTTATAACAATGAAGTCTGGCTGCTGGGTGTCCGTGCCAAAAGGTAATGAAATGCAAAATCCATGAAAAGAAAAAAGTGAAATGTGGGCCGCTGCACAATCGCCCACCACCCCAACTGCTGCTGTGTGCTTCTCTCCATGAGAGATGCACACCAGCCTCGTGCACATCTCTCCAGTTGTCCTTCCACCCCTCCCAACACGAATGGGCTGCACCCATAGCTCTGCGCACCGCACCACCCTCTGAAACATGAATGGACTGCGCCAACTGCACTGACGCTGCTTCCAGATTGCTCACTGGGCTCTCATTCTGCGTAGTTATGCTAGCGAATTAGGTTGCTCGTGCTTGTCTTTGTTCATTGCATTGAAGTCATTCCTGGCCATGTAGTTTATCAGCCTCATTTGACTTGCCGCAGAAACGGAAGGTGGGTAATCCGCCCACTGATCATCAGCAATACACGACGTTGCCAGTGAAAAGAAAACGCACTGCTATAGATTTGGAAAAGAAGTGCTTCTAACCGATGAGGCGATCATCGCGAATGTGCTTGCATCAGATAGTGACAGTGACGGCCATGACGGCAGCGCTGACGCGGTAGGGCAGGCTGCCTCAGCATTGCCTCTGTGGGAGGTCCTGTAGATGATTCTGTCCCTCATGGGCTTGTTTTCGCAAGAGACCTTCCGCTACACTATGTGGAGCACCTGGATGCCTCGGAGAAGGATGTCGGCAAGCTTCGTGCAAAGCAAGCAAGGCTGGTGGACAGGCGGTTTTCTCGTGCAAGCCAGTGGGAAGTACGTGGCAAGATGCTTGTGGTGATCTCACTCCAGTGTTTCTTCTAAATTTCTCAAGCTGAGATGCTGCCGAGGCATATTTTAAATATATTTTAAAAGGCGCCTTTCGGCGACACCAAAGTGATACCTCGGCGGAGCTCGCACATCACTTGCCGCCTGTGGCATTCCTTTTCAGTTGTTTTAGCAGTGCCATTCTTGAAAGCTGACAGCTGCGGCTCGTTAACAACACGCAATTTGAGCGCACAGGAAGCAGAGTTAAAAAGTTAAACAAGTGAACACAATCAGCAGCCGGATGGAGGAAGGTGGTCGGGAAGGGCAATGGCCCCCCCCGCCATTATAGTTTTCTCGGAACAGCTACGCTATCCCCCATGTTGATTTTTTTTTCATGCAATCCAGATTATAACAATTATCAGTTATAACAATCGAATTTTTTTGGCACTTTAATGTTATAAGTGGGTTCGACTGTATACACATATTTTTTTGCTACATTTTATGTGAGTAATTTGCAGGTGCTAACTTTTTAAAATATTCAATATAGGGACTCATTGAACAGTACCTGAGAAATGGCCTCCTATCAAGATATCTGCTACCAACGAAAATTAGGGGAGATCTGTGCAACATTTAGCAGCTGCATTTCATAGACTGTAAACAGCTGCCAGTGATGCTATAAATAAATTAAGATTCTTTACTTCTTCGACATGGTTAAGTGCTCATGTGCAGCTGTGCAACTGGGAGGGTGAGGTCAGTACTGCACTACGTTTTTATTAGTCGCAGCCACATGATGCCAAATGACAATGAGCCAGGGAAAGTATAAGGAAAATCAACTGTTGTTTTTAATTTAAATATTGAAATAATAAGGATAAGAGAAACGACAGTGGTTGAAAAGACTACGTGCCCCATGTGGGAGCCAGACCCAGATATTTCATCTTCTGCACATGTACTTGTGTAGTGCTTTACCATTGAGCTACCATGGCGGTAGTCCTTCCATTGAGTTTCTTCGGTTTTACTGTATATTCCCTAGATAGGAGCGTTGGCCAGTGCCACTCATGGTTGTGGCAGCAGATGTGGCACATTCTGTTCAGTAAGTGAGGGCCCCCTCACAGTTCATGTGACTGGGCACAATGGAAGGGGGACCAAGGGCTTCGAGGCCTGTTCGTAAAGTGGACAAGACCATTGCTAAGCACGATGGATGACACTGTCTACCGTAATACTGCAGGGTCCCCGAAATGAGGCAATAGGTGCCCTGGTGCAGCCTCTGCCAGTGAGCCACCTAATCTTCCGGGCACCCTCCGAGGCAGCAGGCAAATGCTGGATGGACGCTCTGGAGCTTTCGCTTCGCTGCTCCTCACTGCTGCTGCGTTCCATGACCTCTGGGCATCTGCGGAGCAACAGCGGTGGTGGAACCGGGCTGGGCAACACCCGTGACTCCACGTCATCAGCGGGAGGCATCGGTGGGGTGGAAGCTGAGCTCTCGCACATAGTGAGCACTCCGACCACTGCCACCTCGCAGCTGCGGCACTGGAATGAGAGTGACCTCGAGAACCACTTCAAGGACCAAGGTCAGTTGGGGATCACCATAGGTTCACCGGCATTCATGATGTCCACTTCTCTTCTCTTGAGTCTGTCTCTGCATGCCTTACTCCTTCTTTGCATTATGGATCCTTACAAACTAGCTCAACTTTCTGTCGTCCTAAGATCCCCATAGTGCAAAGGACATTCATTTCTCACTAGGAAACAATATAAAGGTCTTCATTAATGAAAAGGGGTCAGTTCTGTGGGCATTTGCTTGAAATATTAATGTATGCATAGCCGCTGGTGACAAGCATTTAGTATAATTGAGTTAGGACATAGAGTTAGGACCTAGTTGTGATCTGTGCATCATAAATTAGGCTCTCTGTGGGATTTGTGTAGGTGAGCTGCTTTCTGGAATTCAATACAGTTTAACCTGATTATAATGAAGTTGCATCCAACATGAAAATACCTTCATTATATATTATTACATTTAAGCACATATATTCATTACATGCTCAGATTGGTAGAAACGTTTTAGATTTACTTTGTTTATTGAACAGTTCATGTATCCGAGTTCATTATATCAATGCCCAAGTGTGTATGTATCGTTTGTCACACCAAAAGCTTGTTCATGCAAGTCTGTCAGCAGCCATTTGCATCTGTGTGGCACACTTCTGCAGTACATTGATTTCTGGGATATTCCATTAACAGTGTGTTGTTTAGCTCTTCACCCACGCACCCAGTGCACATGCTTGCATAAGGCTTTGCGTCACTTATCGACAAATTCTATTGGCTGCTAAATGTATGAGGCAGTACTGATGTAGAGGAAGAAAATTTATGGTCTCTCTGGTTTGCCAGATAATTTCACAAATACTCTGCAGTTGGAGCCTATCATGGGAAAAAACAAAAACAAAAACCAATAAAAACACAGCTCCATTATCCCAATCTCCATGGCAGCTGTACACATTGCTGCAGGTTTGTGTTTTGTGTCCCCATATAGTGCATAGTCCCTGTTTCACTTTCAGCGATGGCACCAGCTTTATGCTGCTTTGCCTTGTTTTTCTTCACGTGGCATTACACTGTTATCACGTTACCTTGGTTACAGCCGAAATTTTCCTTTTCTCCCCAAGTGTTGTTTCTGTAGTTGAAAATTACTTGCACTTCCCCGCTTAAACTATCCATAATGGTTCAATGTTATGGTTGTTGGGCGGGAACTTCACCCTTTGTTTGAGTGCATCTGCAACGTAAAAATTTCTACGCAAGCATAAATCGGCATATGGTTCACAGACCTGGGTGACGATGCACCCACGGACGACCAGCGCGACGGCACCCAGAGCTTGCGTTCGAGTGACACCGACTCCGAGGAGGAAGAGCACCAACGGCTGACAGAGGACAGTGGAGAGGCAGAGGAAGTTGAGGAGGAACCAGAGACACCGTATCAGGAAGAGAGCAATGAGGAACTTGGAGAGGTGAGGGAGCTTGGGAACGATTATGGTACACCTCTACTGTGTTGATTATATGGCATTTGATGCACGATGGAGCATTGATGTCAACCCCACAACTGGAAGCTCTTCTTTGCTGATAGTCCAGGCCAAACTTTGGCAAAAGGAAAAGAGTGTCACCCGTCCAAGAGTAGTGGGATACTGTAAAAAAAATACCCATTCTGATTTCTTGGAAAGAAAGCTTTGCAGCTGAGGAAAAATTCTTCCTGCTGCGGGGTTTGAACCTGGATTCAACATCTTTCCGGGGCTGTTGCTCTTCTATCGTAGCTAATGAGGGGGCTAGCAGATTGTTGATTGAGGCTGAATTAATTGACAAGTCAATGCACAGAGGCCCTGAATATGGCATATCAGGTTTGAGGAAATCCACAAGGCGGAATAAATTCCCGTACCAATTTGTCCCCAAACCAGGATGAATTTTTCTGTAACTGAAAAGATTTATTTCTGAGAAACCCGTACGTGTTTCCTTTGTGGCATTGTGGCACTCTCGGATCAGGCCCCCATCATAGCCCTGGTTGAATAGTAGATTTGAGACTGGCGACGCGTGGTCGTAGCTTCAGAAGTCATAGCTTCAGAAGAACAAGAAGGGGTGTTGTCAGAATACCCAATGTGATTAGGCCAGAATAATATGGTATCTGTGTGCCCACATTTACACATGTGCTCAAGATATTTAATAAACTGGCCTTAAAATGCTCTTTTAATATTTTTTTTATAATGATGAGTTTTGTCGCATTAGTTGAAACAGGTACACATTATTCTGTTTTGTGTTCCTTTGCATTTCCATTGTTTGTTCTTGTATGACCACCCTTTTTTTCTTCTCACATTTAGTATATTTCTTCTATATTTAGGATATGTTATGCAAATAACACTTCATGGTGGCAAGTAGGTCATAGGAAAGGGTTAGCTGTTTCAGCTTTTCCAAAAGAAACAATGAGCCGAACTCATCCAGTGCAGTTTTATATCTCGGGCAGCCATCAAGACGATTTGAGCTTGTCTATTGCTCTGTGGTTGTAAACAACACCAGATGGTGTAAGGCGCCTGCTGGAGAGTAAAGTTGTGAACTTACTTTTCTCTGTTTTTGTTTTGGTATTATGCCACAAGCCTTCTATTCCAAAGGGCACGTTCTGTGGGATGATTGAACACTTCCAGTTCTGCTGAACAGAAAAGAAAAGAAAGCGAGGGGATATGGAGAGCCGTGACTTTTCGAGTGAGAATGATTTTGCAGTACTGTGCATTGAGCTGAAACGTGTAAATAAGAAAGGGCAAAACGTGCAGTAAAACCCACCTGTGTGTAGTGAAGGCCGCCTCTGATACAGTTAATTTTTTGTTTTTTGTGTATTTTGTCTTTTTGACACAATCTTTTTGTTTTGCTTGGTCTTGCTTTATATTATCAACAGAATTGTTTTACGAAGGAAAAGATCTGTCTTTGGTGCAATTTCATTATTTTTTATGTTCTTGAAGGGTTAACAGAAGGGATATCTCACCTAAAAATGGATTCTAGCATACACAGGAAAAATATTATGCTAATGATGTTTGTTGCTCTAGATTTTGCGTTTTTATTTTCATGCGAGAGTTGTGTAGCCTCTGACTTGATCGCCTTGATGTCTTCCTCTTCTCTACTAACATGTGTAAACATGTGATAAATAACTAATTTTGATTGATGAGTGCTAGCAGAAAGACTGCAAATTCGCTTCCTTTGGCCAACGTGCAGGCGGGTGATGCAGGCCAGACAGAGGAGGTTGCAGAGGAAAATCGCAGCCTCATCTGGGCCCTGGTGAAGCAGGTTCGGCCAGGCATGGACCTGTCCAAAGTGGTGCTGCCCACCTTCATCCTTGAGCCACGGTCTTTCCTCGACAAGCTCGCTGACTACTACTACCATGCTGACATCCTGTCCAAGTGAGCACTGTCTCTGTGCTTGCAAATGTAAACAGTTCGAAGAGACAGATAGGAAGAAAGACGTACAACAAAATGCTGACCTGTTTAAAGGGACTTGTTGCTGGGTTAGTTGGTTCATGTCTGCAGACTTATAGGGACACCCTCTGAATGGAAGTGAAAGGAAGGCACGAGACAAGTGCCTGCCTTGTGTTTTCTTTTTTGCATTGTCAGTCTATGCTGTTGGCTGCTCCAAGGCCTCCCATGGGGTAGTCCGATAGATAGCACTGACAAGCGTTCGGTCAGCCTGCGCATGCTGACGTTGCAAAGCTGAAAAGAAGCTGAAGCGGTATATTTAGACCCAAATTTAGGTATGTGGCCTTTACACATATATGTATGGTATTCCATTTAGATAATGTGAATTGGTCTTTTACTGCACATGTTTTTTTAAATGCTGAACATTTCTTTGCCTTGTCTGAGCCAAGGTCAAACGTGAGGCTGTTCAAAGTCAGAGTTTGTCACCGATACGCTCTTGCGCACCTCCATGCGCCCGATTGCTCGAGGCTGCTATTGGCTCGGCCCCTGCTACCTCCACACGCCTGCTTGCACACTGCTACTGGCTTTGCAACTCCTCTCTTGCTACACTCGCTCGTATGTGTGTGCCCCACAAATAGATGTGGCCCAGCTGCATTAGCTGGAGTATGTTGCACATAGGCCTCTACTTACAGATACAACAATGAGCCCACAAAAGTATTAAGTAGAAGAAAAGTCTAACGGTACGAAGCCACTGCAAAGACGGCAGAGTTATGCGATGCATAGCGATGTGGCGAGGCAGGTGGTGAAGTGACGGGCTGACGGGATATGCGCGGTTGTGGAACGCGAGCAAGGAGAGAAGTGATGTGCGGCCAAGGAACGCCAGCACACCAAGCAAATGGCCACTGAACAGGCTGCTGAGACCATGCTTTACCGATTGGAGGACCGGCACTTGCGGGACTCAGATGCATACTTTGAAAAGCACTTTGTTGAAGACAGTTTGGTATGGCGTGTAGTGTTTGCTACTGCCTCTGGTTCTGATCCAGAAGCAGTAGTTATTGGGGCATCGTGGCCTGCGCATGTTGCGGTCCTCGAGGGAGTGTTTGCCCGCGAGGATGTGAGTTTGTTTGGGCTTTGCACCACCTGCAGGTGAGAAATGCTTTGCATTGACTCAGATAATCATCATGGATGGTTTCTGGCGTAATGTTTTTCTCATGGCTCTTGCTCCAAAGATAT
This sequence comes from Dermacentor albipictus, assembly GCF_038994185.2. Taxonomy (NCBI): domain Eukaryota; kingdom Metazoa; phylum Arthropoda; class Arachnida; order Ixodida; family Ixodidae; genus Dermacentor; species Dermacentor albipictus. The sequence goes on from NC_091823.1 coordinate 113,467,502, forward strand.
TTTGAGTTCTTACTCTGTGTGTTCGTATTCCTTATCCTTAGCTTGTTGGGAGCTGCGACAGAGCAGTCCTTCAGTGATGGTAAAATGCTATTCGTGTAGCGCATGTATTTTTTGCTTTCTATGTACCTAGGTCACTAATAACTTGCTGCATTCTGGTTATTGAATTCTAGGAGACTCCTGAGCATGTGAAGCACCATGTTGGGCATGCGTCTTTGGCTTGGGTTTGTTTGATATAACTGTGGTGGTGTTTTCGAAGTTTGAATATGCGGGAGTTATTCTCGGTTCAGATAAACATAGGACTTTGCTGGGACTAACAGAGTAAATGGAATCACTCGTCAATTCGAATGAGAAGATTTCGAATTATCGTGATTTCTTTGTATTGGTATGAATTCAAATGCAAACAAGGCAAAAACAAATAGAAAGCGTTGTGTTTTCCGGTTTACCTGCATTTGCAACACTGGCTTAGAGGCCAACTGCAGTGAAATTTTGGACCACATATAAAGCCTTGTTTTAGATAGTGTGGATATGGAGCAAGGCCCTTTATGCAGAATTTTACGTTCTATATATGAGTAGATGTGTGCTGAAAAGCAAACAAAAATTGACATTTTTAATACCGAATCTGAACAAAATGCTGCGATTACAGCTTGCCATAAGTTACTTTTTAAAGCGAGTGCGACTCCTCGATATCGCCTCCTATACTTATGCAGTGCCTGTGGCACATAGAAAGCTCTTGAAGGTGACATGTTGGGACTTGGGTCATATCTGCTAGTCACCAGGTACAGGCGTTGTGTGCTTAGGTGCTATTTGAAGGCTATTTAAGAAAAATAGACACTTGCCAGCTTTGCAACTTTTCCAAGATCCTAGTGATGAGACGTGTAAGCTTTTGCATAAAATGAAGAGATTTTGCATCACCTAGCCATAAACAAACTTCACTGTAAAACACAGCATCGAACAGCAAGCTTGGTATTGAATGTCGAAGCACCTAAGCCTAATGTTGCCGCGATGACCACAGCTGCTACCAGATCGGTGAACGAGAGTGCTGGTTCGATGCTGCGAGATACTCACGGTGGTGCCTTCGATTATTGCCATTTCGGACCTGCGGTCTTGGAAAGAAATCCAGAAATTCAAATGACAAAGGATTTCAATGTCCGAAATTGCAGACGTCCTCATACATTGGCTCTGTGGGGTACATGGCGGTGCCGCCATGGACATGCCCGAATTATCAGGCACGTCCTAAATATTGGTCGTTTACTGTAACTGACAATGCCATACATATCCAAACAAGACGGTGATTCGCGAGAAGATGGAGAGTTGGCGTAATCGAGAGCGGTCGAATAAGGGATGTTGTGGGAGCCATCACTTCAACAAGACAACTTGTTTCTTGTTTGACAAGTGTTCATAAACAGAGGCTGTGCATAAATTTTCACAGAAGGCCTCAAAGTTTTTGATGCGCCACACAGCAGGACAGTTCCAGTGCCAGGTGCGAGGTTGCATGCAAGATGTATTATCTAACTGCGTTGTCTGTTGCATGACAGGGCTGTTCAGGAAGACGACCCCTTGACACGGATGAAGCTGGTGGTGCAGTGGTACCTATCCGGTTTCTATAAGAAGCCCAAGGGCCTCAAGAAGCCCTACAACCCCATTCTTGGCGAGGTGTTTCGCTGCTGTTGGAAGCACCCAGAGACGGGCAGCCGAACTTTCTATATTGCTGAGCAGGTTTGTTTATTTGTTGTATGATTGATTGATTGATTGATTTAATATCCTAAATCAATGTGGATGTTGTGAAAAATACTGTAGTGAAGAACTCTGGATTAATTTTGATTAACTAGGGTTCTTCAGCATTCACCTAAAACTCGTTATGTGGGCATATCACTAATCAATATAAACAGCCCTGCGCAATTCTTGGCACAATGTGGAACTCCTTAAACTATTTTTCTCTTTATGTTCAGTTATTGCCTCTGTCACTGTTGCTGCCTACTAAGACATATTGTTACTTGGGGTCAATGCATTTTGGTTTGCATTGAAGTAACACGTTTATTTGCTTTCAAGTTTCTAAAACTCATATACTTGCTTCTGTGCATGAATTGATGATGATGTGTGTGTGTGTCTGCCTGCAGTTTGCAAGAAAACTATAGTTGCACTGTATTTGGCACATTTGGATAATCAACTTTTGTCTGAAACAGTTGTCTTGAACTTTTGTCTTAATCTATGCCCAGTAGCCCAATATGGTTATCAGTTGGTAAATGCTACGTAGTCATGTTTAGAGTTATCTTGTAACAGTGGACTTCCCTAGAGACTCTCGGGAGGAGATGTTGGCTATGTGTGTAGATAAGATCTCATGTTCATCAATGGCAATGGAGCCGTTATTCTTGTTTCTGAGCTTTTCACCATTTATGACTAGCTGGCTAGCACATTAATTCAGGCTAACTCCTCAGCTCTTCATTCATAACAGCATGAACACATCTCACTCAATGACTGCAGAAACTCTTTAAACAGTGGAGTGAGGAAGTGCGGTAGTAGGAGCGAGGGAATTGACCTTTGTGCGGCCTCTCGCTTCGACGCGAACTAAGCGACAAAAACACATCACGGTGTCCTGTGATCTGCGGCGTAGACTCTTGTCTCCACGGTAGATCGCTTTCAAGATGGGGGCCGCACTGCTGTGCCGTATGTAGCAGCTGCCAGTATAGTAGGCCTCTCCTGTTTGTGCCAGTCCCACACACAAATTTCGGAAACTCAGAACGCCCGTGATGGTGACCCGATTTCCGTCCGTCTCTGCACAAGGGATCGCTTTCCTTTTAGTTGCAGCATCGTGATGAACTCCGCATGTCTTTGCAGTCGGCACTTCCATGCTGATATAGCGAATGCAAAAAATGGGAAGATGGACAGTGCACTAACTTAAGCCAAAGTAAGCATTGCCTAAGCACACGTACATAGCACATGGAGAAAGCTACGGCAGCTAGGCTCAAAGCGCATATGAGGTGCCATTTTTAAATACCGATGGCGATGTGGTAACACAGATTTACGGTTGTACTTGATTACCCCATTTTGTTGGAAAAAAGTGCGTGTAAGGTTCGAGTAAATACGATATGTAATTATTCCCTGTTATTTAATAAAATTTAAGAGGGTCACAATTATAAGGTGAGGGTTTAGCTTTGGGATCGCCCCCCACCCCCTCCAGAAAAATAAAAGCTCAGGTATGCACAATTAAGGTGATAAAGAGTAGCCAGTGGATTATTCAGTCTTGGCAGGGATTACCTAAAATACTGAATTGCCAACACAGCTAAAATGCAATGTGGCAAACAAGAAATGGGGGGAAGGGAGCTTCAACCTGTGGAGGAGGGTACAGTGTAGGGTTCCCTAAGAGTTAACAGAATTGCATTGGCGAGAACTTTTCCTTGAGGTGTGGTGTTATGGCAGCGTGCGCTGCAGTGCTGTGAAGCCACACAGCAAGGCGAAACTCGCGCTGCTGTGAAGCCACTCGTCAAAGTGAAATTCACATATAATTCGCACTCCGTCTTTAATGTTCAATTTTTAAAATTCTGGGTGAAGGTTACACATGCAAAAATATGGTACTGCCTCATATGCCAGATTAATTCGTACAATTTGTGCTGACATTGAAGATATTGATTACTGACAGAGCCTGGTGCACCGCCAGAAACGCAATCAGTCATGGACGTGTTCGGCATGTGAAATTGAAACTATCTGATCTACCGCTTTCGCGTGGCCCCACAGGTCCCACACCCCCTCTGTGTAAGTGCACCGGCTCGGCTCGGCTCGGCCCGGCTTGTGGCTTCCAAGATAGCACTAATGCACTCTCGGAGTTCACGCCTAGCTGTCCCAGCCAGCACTACGCGCCGCACTGAAAGAGAAGTGGAGGCACTGTTTTTTTGCACTCTGTTGCACAAGAAGCACCATCTGTATGCGGGACGGCGCAGTTAGGTGTGGCAACTTCGAGATCTTGGAGCGCGAGCCAGTGTGCCTAGCTTTGCCAGCTATGTGCCGAAGTGAGAGAGAGGTGCTGTAAGAGAGAAGTGCTGCTTGTGCACGTCCACCGTACACATGCATGGCTACGAGCGGCGGTGAGAAAGACCCGTGTTGCTCGATTGTGTATGCAACGCGGGAATGTTTAACTGCCAGGCCGAACGAGTGCCGAAGAACAGTGCACCACTGTAGACATTTTTTTTTCCTTGGGACAGATCTAGTTCATTATATCTATTGGCTGAACAATTTTGCGTCGTTAAAACGAGGGTTTAAATATGTGGATGTCTATGGGGATTTCAAGGGGCATTGCATTTTGCTTCATTATGACCCATTTAGCTATAACGAGGCTCGAGGGTATTCCTAATTCAGTGATGTGTAAGGTGTGATAGCAGTGAACCCAAATAGAATGTTGATACAGTGAGCTAATGGCAGCGTTTATCTCTTAATCCAGGTCTCTCATCACCCGCCAATTTCCTCTTTCTATGTGAGCAACCGACCAGATGGCTTCTGCATCAGTGGAACAATTTTGGCAAAGTCAAAGTTCTATGGTGAGCCCTTTCCCTGGCCTTGTTTTCCTGTTTTCATAGGTGAGAATTGCATTTCAGAGGCACATCTCTCGTCAAGTCCGAGAAAAAAAAAATGAAGGCTTTAGTAATTTTTAATTGAATACGCTCACACGGTTACGATTAGCCCCTGTATATCAACAGAAAGCTAAAGAAACATGTCTTACAAAGATTTAACGTTTAGGACCTTACGGTTTTAGATTATGGTGTTCTTCAATTTGTGATAAACGAAGTTAACTGAAAGGTACAGGAAATATTCACAATGTTGCACTGATACCACAAGAAAAATTTTAAAGAAAATCTAGAATGTGCGGAATGTTTTTATCTTGATTACCTATGGTCTATAAAAGTTTCCATGTTCTAGCTCACGAGGTATGTGACTTTAAAAAAAGTTTTCTGCCTAGTGGAACAGCCTCTTTCATGTAAGTGCCATAAATATGGGGCAAAATGTCAAACTCTGGTGGGCTTGTGGCAGCAGATCTCTGCCATATGCTGCAGACATACTGAACGTAAGAGGTGCGATATTCCCAGCATATCTATAACATACGAGTTTGCACAAAAAATCAATCAATCGTTAACAGGCAGAATATGAAATTTGCAAAGAAACAGCCAATAATTGTCTCAGGCTGGTCTTTTGAGTCTCCATCATGCGAATTATGGTCTCATCATTTGACATTGTCGTCATACTCACTGCTGCTAGTAGAATCTAAATAGTCATCTGAGGAAGCAGGAGAATCGAGAGAGTGATGTCCTTCGCACGAGAGCTTAGGGACTAAAGGGTGTGCCGTCATCCCGATCATAAGGAGCATTCATTAGTGTTTGTTAAGTCACCTCCACAGGAAAAAAGAAAGAAAGCTATACTCGGAAAGTGCAGTTGAAGGTGAAAAGTGGAATTTGGAGAAAGTGGAAGTGGAGTAGATGACGCAACAAGTTGGGAAGAGTTATGAGAGCCTTAAAGTAGGGTGCGGCGCTTGTAGGTCACTTGCGATCCACGTTGACCCACGTTCAATGACTATGGTAAGGGATGAATCCAATTGCACTGAAAAGCCTCCAGCCAAGAATATTTAGTTTTTGCTTAATTACATACAATGTAAAAATTGTGGAAGTTTTAGTCATCGCACATTGACGGCATGGCAGGTTACGACTTCCTGAACGATTTTACAGTGATTGCAATTGATAGGTTGCGGTACCTTCCTGCAGGCAACTCACTATCGGCAATTCTGGAAGGCACAGCGCAATTGTCCTTTTTGACGAGGGGCGAGACGTACACAATCACCATGCCGTACGCTCACTGCAAGGGCATCCTCATGGGCACCCTTACCATGGAGCTCGGAGGCAAGGTGAACATCGTATCGGAGAAGACGGGCTACCGCACCGAACTCGAGTTCAAACTCAAGGTGAGTTGAGCTGCTCAAGTGGTGGATAAATTTTTGCTCATATCTACTGCTATCAGAGTGTTTGAGGTCCACTATTGCAATGCATGGCCCTGAGGGCATATGTGCGCTGCACAAGTAAATGCAGCCTTGCTGGCATAAATTGAAGTAGCGGATTGGTTGTTGCACTGTGCTAACCTTCCATATTTTCAAAGGATCCTTGACCCAAAGCTATTCCTCCACTCCAGTGAGTTGAGTACAGTGCCACTGCTCGATTGAACCAAGAATTGCCGGGGTGTGTCAATGAAGCACAGTGGCCATTGCTGTCAAAAGGGCGGTACTTCCGTCAACTTTCTTGAGTCGAAGTAGAGGAACATTCTAGAATAAGGGGGCATAACACCCTATGGTGTTGCTTATTCCTTAATCTTTAGTGTTCTGTGTCGTCATTGTGCTTTAGCTCGTAGTGCTGAAATACGGTACCTAGTTTACCTTGACAAGGAACGGAGAAAATCAAATAGTCAACATCTTAAGTTTGTTTGCCATGCTACTTAAAATAGGTATGGCATGACCACAAAATGCTGAAGTGCGATTAAATTAAAAAGTGATTAAATTATAGAGTTTACATGTAAAAACCACAATCTGATTATGGGGCGTGCCATAGTGGGGGCTCCGGATTAATTTTGACCACCTGGGGTTCTTTAACGTGCACCTAAATCTAAGTACATGGGTGTTTTTGCATTTTGCGCCCACCAAAATGCGGCTACCGTGGCCAGGATTTGACCCTGTGATCGTGCTTAGCAGTGCAACACCAAAGAGCCACTAAGCAACCGCGGCTGGTGTGGAAGTGTGATGCGGTGTACTACAGGAAGGCACACATGAAGTAGTATTCATACAGAGAAAGCCTCCTAAGACTCTTGACTATGCTGACAAGTGTTACAAATGGACAGGTGGGACGTTGATCAGTGTAAAGCATGTGAAAATATGTTTGTAGATGCTAACATTGTTTAACATTTCACTGGGCGTTGATTAAGGCTGGTGGCATCCGTCGGCATCGTGTCGTGCAATGCTGCGGTGCAATGCCTTCAGTGCCACTGGTAGCGCTCCTCATCGAGCCAGCATGGTGAGATGCCTGGTGGTTGCTAGGGCACTGTTCCATCTGCCCAGCAGGAGTTGCCTTGTATGCAGCGTCGTGCCAATATGTTGCACATGCATATAATTAGAGCACCATCCTAGAAGCTCAGTTGTAACACTAAACCTTGCCATTGCCATCACAGCTTCGCCCTCCAGGTGAAGCAGCCAACTTCTTTTTTTGTACAGTGCCCAGGTTTTCTTATTCTTTTGTTCTGTTCCTGTCACACCGTTTTTTAAAACAGTGTTAACCTGCGAACTTGCCAAACCTGCCGTTTTGATTCATTGTTGCTCGTTAGTGTTCCTCAAACATTTACGATACACAGCACTGTAGCAGATGAGACAGCACTCTCTGTTGTAATTTGTTGTCGTTTTTTTTTTCCCCATTTCTTTTTCCTTCCTTTTTTTCTTTTTCTTTTCTTCTTCGTGCTGTACAGTTGCCCTATTGGTTGCTTACATGGGTGATGCCGTGCTCTGTTCTCCCTCCTTTTTGCATCTCTCTGTGCAGCCATTCCTAGGTGGGCCTGAGTTGTGCAACTTGGTGACGGGGAAGTTGAAGCTAGGCAAGGAGACCTTGTTTCTCATCCAGGGTCATTGGGATGGGCAGATTTTCCTGCGAGACAAGAGGACACAGGTGAGATGCCATCTTCTCTGTCTCTGCTCGGCATGATGCAACATGTACTCTTTAGGTACGGACAGCATGCAATGCAGGAAAGGCTGATAACGTCCCCTATTCCAGAATGGTGCTTGAGATGACTCTCCAATCATGGGTCTCTAACCTAAGATGTGGCAGTGCTTTCCTGTGGGAAACGTCTGCTTCCCTGGCATTGTTTTTTGCATGCTCTTGTTTTGTGCAGCAAATAAAATTATGTAACCGTGTTCCTTTGTCATACCTTCATCATCTGCTCATGGTTTTGTGCAGTCACAGAAAGAACACTTTCTTCTTCCTTTTTTTTATTTAAGGAGCTATTAAAAAGACATACTTTTGGCAGATTACTCAAACTTATCTCACGAATACCTGTTAGCACCCTGCCACTGATAAGGCAGAATCATTCATGCCAGCCCTATGCGCGGAAAGTGAGCGGACTAACTACACTGATTGCTATGGCGATGAGACCATTTCCTTTTGTTCTACTTGTTGCTGGTGTGTTGCACCAGTGTTTCACTGGATGACACTGTGATCATCATTGTTAGCATCACTGTGACAGTGCATGGCTCTTAGCGTGGCTGAGTGTATGCGCAGCCCGCACCCCCTATTTTAGAGGTAATCTGCCACATGTGCAAAGAGTGGGTGTGCCAAGAAGGCATAGCACCATTTGCGCAGCCTTGCCCGTGCATCTGGCACTGAAGATTGCATAATCTCGTTTTACTTAGAGGTGTTGAAGCTAGAGGCAGAAGAAGCATTGGCTCCCTATTGCCGGTACTTTTCGTGACAGTCATACCACTATCGTCCCACACTAACGACCGCGTGGGCAGAGTGGACAGGAAAGCGTGGCTGGCTTTGCTTTGTACCGCCGATGTGAAAATATCGTTGACGCAGCATAAAACCATACCTTTTGTCGCTGACTCTCAAATTCATCAAAATGAATTTTTGCTCCTTCAAGTTTGCTTTTTGCAATTGCCTGATAATTCGGAATCTTTGGCGGCCTCTTCTGTGTAAAAAAAATTTATTGGCAGCTGTACTTATTTGCATAATAGGTCGAATTTCAATATAGTGCAATTATGCTGTAAAGAAGCAAATTGCAAATATTACCAACTTCATTGTATAGAGGTTTAACTGTGTATCTTATACCGGGCTCCTTGGTCAAGTCAGCTGTATCCCCTATGTCTTGTGATAAAGTTTCCCAAAAATTGATGAGTCATTTTTTATTCCTACACATAATTTCTGAGGTAATCATTAATGGGATCTTTCCACATTGTGATTGTGTCAACTTTGTTTGCTAACCTGCTTATTCTCAATGTATCATTGGTTCAAATTCAAATGTGAACAAGTTGGAAACAGCTAGTATGTGTTGTTGGGCTTTCAAGTTGACTCGCATTTGTAACAATGCCTTAATTCAAGCTTTAGAGCATACATAAGTGAATGGATGTATCTATAAATTTGAGGTAGTCTGCAAGTTTGAACATTGTTGGTGAATTTCTGCCTTAAGAGTAGATAAGAGCCAGCAGTTGCAATTACTGTTACTTTTAGAAAGTTTAAGTTCAGGAATATACTATCTGTGTAAGCACTGTAATCAAACCAGCAATTACTTTAGATTGCATCTTTATTTTTGCATTGATGTTGTTTCATTCATCATTTTCGTAAGGAATATTTTGGTCAGCAAGAATGATAGAATTCCATTTCTGTGAGTCTCTTTGATACTATGAACACATTTTACCATTCTCCCTTCAAGTTCCCAATAACGGGATTATATTCATTTTAGTCTATCTAATCAGAATATTTATTTTCTCGTACCCATTAGCACTGCCAAGTCATCAAAAGATGATAATGTGAGGTGTGTAGTATGCCACTACCTGGAGTGACATCATCGCCAGTGGCGGGATGAACCTTGTCTTTAACCCTCAACCTGCTGTATTGCTTAAGCTCAGGTTGTGTGGGGCTATGATTGTCATTAGTGCCTGCTTACTACTTCATGCTTCCAAACGTTTTGGTTCCTTTGTATTCACGTTTATCATAAGGTATGTAGCTAACATACCTTTTTTTTTTCTTTTTTGGTGCCATGTTGCCTAGTTGCAACAGTGATAGTATGCGAACTTGAGCTTGTGTGTATGGCTTTTTACTTGTGTACTATACTGTGTCCTTTCTCATCACATTTTTTTGTGCTGTTTTCCCGCCACGAAATGGCAACAGTACTTCTGAATGCTTTCCTTTGCTTTTGTGTTCTAATTGCAGGAGGAGCAGGTGCTGTGGCACCCAACCCAGGAAGTGAAGTCGAAACGGCTAAAACGATCCACAGTGCCCTTGGAGATTCAGCAAGAATATGAATCCGAAAGGTGGGGCCAGTGTTTGTGATTGTGGAGTTTGAGTCGCACCTTGAGTGATGTTTTTCCAGCTGAGCACATTTTTTTTAACTAAGAAGCTAGCAAAGAAGCTAACGAATGTGCAACAAGTGATAGAACAGGAAGTGATAGGTTTCTTAATGGTGTGTTAAGAAACAGCACTACGGATAAGAAAGCGAATGGGTGTAACTAATATCTTAGTTGAGATTAGGGAAAAATACTTTTTTTTTTCTCTCTTTGGAGGGCTGCCTACGGCATAGTAAAGAAAAAGAGAAGTATGCAATGCCACCCTGCGACATGCAGGAAGTCCGGTAAGGCTTGTAATTACGGTTATCTTGACCTCATTGGCAAAGTTGGTGTGCCGGTCACTGTGGAGGCCAGAACATCTTAGCAAAGGCTCCCGGGTGCATCGTGTGCCTGGGCAAGTCCACAACAGGTAGTACCATATTTATTCGAATCTAATGTGCACCTTTTTTCCGATAAAACTGGTCCAAGAATTGCACGCGCGTTAGCATCGAGCACGACCTGAAATCCATGTTACCATGTTGCCATCGGTATTCGAAAAATGGCCGCCTCGTACGTGCTTCTAGCCTAGCTGCCGTAGCTTCCTCCATGTGCACACCTCCATGTTGTACGTGTAATCAGGTGCTGGTGTAACTTAGTGTACCGCCTGTCTTCCCGTTTTCTGCGTTTATTCAATCAGCATGGAAGCGCTGACTGCGAAGACACGCCGAGTCCACCATGATGCCGCATTTAAAAGGAAACTTATCATGCACGCGGAGGCGGACGGAAATCAGGCCGCATCACGGGCGTTCGGAGTTCCCGAAACTTGAGTGCAGGACTGGCACAAACAGAAGGAGAATATTTTGCACAGCTAAGCAACAAGGAAGGGTTTCAGTGGACTGAAGCAGGGCTACTTCACCAAAATAGAAGAGCTGCTCGTGGAATACGTGCAAGAGCAGCGAGTGGCACAGCGGCCTGCAACGACCGATCTGCTCAAAGTATGGGCGATGCAGTTAGCTCTACAGAAAGGGCTAATGTGGAGTGACGAAGGGACTTCAAAGCGAGCAGGTGCTGGCTATCAAATTCTATGAAAAGGCTTTTCTCTTCAAAGGTGGGCAGAGATATGTCAAAAATTGCCTGAAGAACATGAAGAGAAATTGCACAGTTTTCAGCAGTACGTTTTGAAGTTGCGCCGTAAAAACGGCTACCACTTCGGACAGATTGGAAATGCTGATCAGACACCGTTTTACTTTGACATGCCTGCCACCACAACCGTTGAAAAGAAGGGGGCGAAGCAAGTGCGCGTTTTGTCTTCCGGCCACGAAAAAACTAGTCACCGCAGTGCTTTGTTGCACTGCGGATGGGCACAAGTTGCCCCCGTATCTTATCTTCAGATGGAAGACGCTCCCGAAAGGAATCATGCTTCCGAGTGGTGAGATTGTGTGCGCAAATGAAAAAGGTTGAATGACCACGGACTTTGTTGCTGACTGGATTGATAACCATTGGCGGAAGAGACCTGGCGGCAGTCTGGGTCTGCGTGAGAAGCGTGCCTCGATGCAGGACTTTGCTGGATGGGTGAAAGATGCATGGTGCACGATCCCGTCTGCCATGGTCAACAAGGCCTTTAAAAAGTGCGGGATTTCGAATGCCATGGACGGCACCAAGGACAAAATGCTTTGGTCTGTTGATAGCGATAAGGAGTTGTCTGATAGTGACGACGAGCGATATCTATTGTGCAATGAAAATCTTGGTGGCAAGGTACGCCGCTTCCATTTGTGTTTTTATTCATCGCAACTTTACTGTATTGGGAGTAAATCAGTTTTTTCTGAATTAGAGAAAATAGTATTTCTATATGACAGCACGCGGTGCACCGTATTGTATTCTTCTTCTTTTTTTCTCTTTTTTTTTTGTCATGGAAAACGGGTGCACGTTACAATCGAGGGCGCGTTAGAATTGAGTAAATATGGCAGTTGCTTACCGATAATTCAGGCTTGACAGCGACAGCCAAAACATCCGAATAACAGGGACTCTGAAATACTGCATTCGCCAGAAAATCAGCGACCCTTTTTTTTTAGGTTCCACGGATATATATATATATATATATATATATATATATATATATATATATATATATATATATATATATATATATATATATATATATATATATATAAAAAGATGTGCCATATTCTTAGATCATCACTTTCAGGGTTACCTTCAGTTTCGTGTGACTACACTTGTGGACAACTTTCTGTGGCAATGAAGGGAAAGCTGCAGAGGCAAAGTGCGTACAAGCTAAAGCACTTCTGAAAGAAGTCTCACTTTTTCATCAGTGTTTAAGCTGGGGAAGAGAATACACAAAACCTTATTTACAACAGATAAATAAAACGAATTGTCTGAGAATACAGCCCCAGTTTGTCAACGCGTTGCTATGTGCAAGTACGCTTGCCTGTGGTCTAGACAGATCCTTGGCCACAATTTTCTAGCGATGCCTTTTATGCTAGTCCTTCTCGCGCTTTGCACACTTTGTCAGTGTTCAGAGAAACACTTCGCCCGCATTATCAATGATATTAGCCACCTGTGAACAGTGGATGATAAGAGCGGAACTTGCTCACCAAATTGTGCGAATCGCAAGCACAGCCTAGCCTTTGCAACTTCTTGGCTTGACCTGCCCTTTGGTTTAGGCACGCTTGGCAACTACTAGATCAACTATGCTTCTCTAGTTTCGGTATCAAGGGCATGCAGGCAACATGGCAGACGGCCCTTCCAGCAATGTGTAAAGATGAGATAATCTCTATTTGTGCTCGACTTGGTGGCTAAATCATCAAATGGCCGTGCTGTTGGAGTCTGACTTACCGCACGATGCGCTGTAAGGTGTCCAAAATTTTGATCGTCCTTGTACATTAACTATATAGGGCCAGTGGCGGTGTTTCAATAATCGAGTATGTCCGAATTATTAGTCGGCGACTGTATACACCAGTGTCTTGTGCCACGGTCGTAGAGTGGGGGTGGCGGAGGCATCCTTGATAAAGCCTTTCCACTTGCACGTGACAGCTGGCCATGCCATCCGATGTGTAGAGCAGATATATAAGCGATGGTCTTATTACAGTAAGAGTTTGAGTTCCAAGGGAAGGAAAATGCAGCCAAGGATGGCAAACAACTAGATGGTCTCATGAGATAAAGGCATTTTCAGGCATAAGATGGGGTCAGCTGATGCAAAACAGGGTAATCCTAGATCGATGGGAGAGGCCTACATCCTGCAGTGGACATTAAATAGGCTGCTGCTGCTGGTAATGACGACTGCAATGTTGATTACGGAAAAGAAGAAAACCTGAGGTATGATGTGCAGTGATAATCAGTCCATAAGTTGAAAGCAGCAACTATTTGAGAACTGTTTTGGAGACGCTGTGCTAATGGTAATACAGTTGAACCTTGATATAATGAACCTCAGTATAACAAAATTTTCAATGTAGCAAAGTATTTAACTTTTAATAACTTCCTGGCCATAGAACATCCTGCACATAGAACCTCAATATAACGAAGTGTGTTTAAGCGCAATTTCAATACGTATAATGAAATTTCACTGCCACCGCGAAGAAATACAGAGACAATAAATGGAAACTTCTGTGGATGCAGATGGTCAAATTACACGCTGCTGTTTGCTAAAGCACCTCTCAAATTACGCTGCAAGACCAACACAGACCACCGCAACATCATGCTTCGTATAAAGTCCAAGTGCGATAAGATCCTGTCACGTCATGTGCGCTGTATGCTTTGGTTGCAAGTGAAATCTTGAGAGTGAGCCGAGAGGGATGGTGACTTGATGAGCAGTCTTTCAGCATGAGCAAAGTGAAAGGGGAGGAGAAGAGCGAGCTTGTGGCAGTGCAATCAAGCACGTGCTAAAGGAGGGGTGACAGGGGAAGAATTGGTCAACAGGTTAGCACGCAGGTTGGCACGCGTACCTTCTTATCTAGCACAGCCATATATATGCACGTGCGGCCTGCGCGCGCCCTGTTTTAGAGGCAATCTGCCACATGTGCAAGGAGTGGGTGAGCTGAGATGACATGGTGTCATGTGCACTGTCTTCCCACGCATTTAGTACTGGAGGTTGCGTAACCTCAAGTTTCAGAGATGCATTGAAGTGAAAAGCAGGCAAAGCACTCGCTCCCTGCTGCCGGCGCTTTTCATGAGAGCGTCGTTACGTTGCAGGCGACACTATCAGCCGCGCAGATGGAGTGGACGTGAAAGTGTGGCTCGTTTCGTATCACCGATGTGATGATATCGTTGACACGGCATGAAGCCTGTCCTGTCCAGGCCTGTCCAAAGAACCCTTTTGACAGAAAGCCCCTAAACCCTTCACTTCCTTTTCCTTATGTGGTTCTGCACCACAAAATGCCACATGACCCAGTTGATCTCTTCAGAGGCATGAGTGTCACTCGCACTCCTCTGTTATATCGTGAACCTCCTCCATCAGGGCAAGGAGGTTCATGATAAAGAAGTGCTTGCGGGAGGAGGTTCACGGTAACGAAAGTGCTAGAGCAAAATGAAGGTGGGAAAATACAAAGGATAATGAAGGAGAGGGGTAACGTAACACTGGTCAGTTCACTGCCTCATGCAGGTATGTTCCCTTTGCTGCTGCATTCTTGCCCTGTCACCGACTACAGTAGAAACTTGTTGATACGATCCCATGTCATAGTTTCCCAGCGCCAACATTCGCATTCAAGAATGCAAAAAAAATGACCCGATATAGTTCTTTACTGGCTGACATGTTCTCGGAAAACATAATTTGGCACCAATGTTCAGTATATTGCCGAACTGCAACCGTACGATACTTTTTCCATCTACTAGATCCCATGTAAACAAGAAAAGGTGTGAGGCATTCCTAATAAAGAGCAGTAGGCACCCGCAACAGCAGCTTCCCTGCAGTACTCGCCAACCCATGTTAAGTGAAAATGTTGTCATGCACTTGGTTTCCTATTCCGACACCAACAAATCTCCTCGCAAGCCGTCACACATTGCCATTCACAGCTATTGCAGCCAACCGATTGCGAAAAGCATCTATACCTATCTGTTTCACATCACATGTTGCATAGTGTCTGATGGAAGGGTATTACATGCTCTTAGTACTGTTGCAGTACTCTTAGTACGCTCTTAGTACTGTTGCAGGAAGCATAAAGTGAGCATCATGTTTCGCTCTGGTGGCATCATGGCATTGTATTCTAGCTGTATTTCATTTTGGTTTCCCATTGCTGTCTTAAAACAACAATTCGTGTCTTGGGTCGCTCAGACACCACAAGAGTCGGCGTCCCGTGCTGCAACAATTCTCTCCAAGTGGGCACACCAGAACTTCTCACTCAAATTATGCGCCTCACGAAGCTGCTGAATCGAGCCAAACTCAAGAAGCTTGCCGAAGCTGCAAAAAAGAAACACATCAGGGCATGTCAGCATCTCGTCTTGTGGTGCAATGATTTATGCAATGCTTTGCCTTACAATGCAGATGACAGCTACAGTTGAGTGTGATGAATTTCTTTCAGGACTTCAGATTATACATTTTCCCATGTATCAAGTTATTTTTCATGCATTTTTTTTTTTCAGAACATATGAACAATGTTCTATTGTATAGTTATTAAGCAGTTAAGAGTCAGCACTCATCCAGGTGTTCCTTATGTGCATTTCGTCTTTGGCTGCCAAGTATTTACTCATGATGCCATGTCAGGCTTGCTGTGCTGGCACTTCTTTAGGTGCATGGAGTGTTGTGCTGTGCAAGCATGTGAAAAAGCTTTAAGGTTCGTTTACAGCTCACATTGGCTCTGACACATCTGTTAATTCATTGACAAAGCTGTGGATGTGAAGCGTTTGAGGTCTCGGCAGTGATGCATTTGGTGTGTGCACAATGCAGGCTGTGGCAGCACGTGTCGGCAGCCATAGTACGTGGTGACCAGGTGGCAGCCACTGAGGAGAAGACTATCCTGGAAGAGGCGCAGCGCAGGAGCACCAAGGAGAGACAAGCACGCATGGAAGCTTGGATGCCCCGCTTCTTCGTCCAGGACCTGCTCACTGGTGACTACCTCTACAAGCACGCCGAGTAAGCCCCCAATGACATTACTGGCAGTTAAAACACTAGGTCTCTTTGCTATGTCATACCAGACAGCCCAAGAATGTCTGAGACACTACATACGCCAATACTCATTGGCTGGAAGCAGTGCCTTGGGCAGTCCTTGGAGGTCCGGGATGACCAATCAAAGAGGCTCATTGTGACATCCCTCGATGCGTTGACGTGTCACGTGACTGTGAAGGTGTCACTGTAAAGCAATCACTCTTGGGCGTGGCTGTTGCTTAATTCTTTCATTTTCTTTTCCCATGTTCAGCTCCCGGCCATGGGACCCTCGAAATGACGTTGTTCAGTTTGAGCGGAATGGAGTGATTCAGAGCAAGACTCGACATCAGACACCCATCGTGCCCTCGGGGGGCAGTATTGTCAGCATTGAGGGGAGCCCTCCTGAGAGTCAGGCTGGCCTGCGCAGGCGCATCTTGCATTCGAGCCCGCGGCAGGTGGCTGCTCACCTCACTCACCGCCACCATCACCACCACAGGCACCAGCAGCAACAACCAGGCTCAGCTTCTGCGAGTTCCAAGAAAGATAGAAAGAAGAAAGTCGCTGTTGGACATCTCCACAGTGGTAGCTCCTCGGCTGAGCGAGGCGCCTGCTTCTCCTGTGATTCCACCGACAGCGAAGGTGGGTGCCCCAGCACAGGGCTCGCAATATTAAAATTGCTGAAGCACTTGACGTGCTATGTCGTCTGAGACTTGCACTCCCTGCATACAGTTGGGGCAGAAGGCAATCTCTGTCCGTGGTGCACTCTGCATTCCTTTCGCACCGAAAACAAAGTGAAACACTCACTTGGGAGGCATTGTGCACGATGGCATTCTTAGCGCACGCGACATGTGGCACTGTGCCGGTTCCTACCTTGAATATACCGAATATTTGAAAAATTGAATAGTCAATATTCAATTTGCAAATAGGATCATTCAAACGTTCATAGTTTGATTCGATTCGATGATATTTATTATTTGCACACCCATAGCTTTAAGCATACATGTGTTGCACACTGATATTGGTGAGACACATCTTGTATTTACTTCGTTATATCCAATAATTCATTATATCGATGTTTGACTGTATTAGTGAAGGGGTCGGCTTGCCTCTTGTCACATGTAGTGGCATATGTGGTGTGACCTCACAGTATTCGCAGAGATTTGTACTGTATTTACTGACGCAATGAACGTACTGCCCCTCTTTTTGAATCAAAAAGTGAGTTTTTTCTTTTTCTTGCCTAATGTTTGTACCCCGAAGTTTCCCAAAGGAAACACACAATACAATTTGGCGTTCAATGCGGTGTCCGACGGGCCAGAACGGCAGCTGGTTCCAAGGCATTTGGCTGTGCCATAGTGCCGGACCGGAAGCCTGATGTGTGACAAACGTAGGAGGCACATGGTACAATTCGGTATTCAATATAGCATCCGATGGTCCTGAAACTGCGGCGCCTTGCCATGCTGTAGTTCCAGATCAAATGTCTGTGCACGACAGGTGTCCGATCAGGTGCTGCGGTACGGCAAAATGTGTTGAATCCGCATGCCATTCTGGCACATCGGATGCCGTGTCAGACACCATCTTGGACGCTGAATCATACCGTGCCTCCTACCTGTTAAAAGTGGCCACAGAAAATAAACACTCAAAATTTTACCTCGCATAATAAACGCACCCCGCAACATTGTTAAAATGTTTCTGGAAAAAAAAGTGTGATCATTATGCGAATAAATACGGTATGTAGCTTAGTGAAATAACATGTCACAGAAGGCTGTGGCCTTGTTTTTGTTTCATGTATGATGTGCAGAGATGTGGCTGGTGTTCTTGATGTGAAAGTTCCTATGTGTCCTTGAATCACCATGTTATCATAACTGCAGTAACATTGCACTGACAGTAATGATGTGGCACATACGTGTTCTGGGTGTGAATAGTGTTTTACACTCAAAAGAGGTGTGCTCAGTGAACTACCATGCTGATACCAATGATAGCTGCTATTACATTCACAGGATCAACCACCTGGTGTTGAATTATTCTCCAGCTACATCCCTGCATGTCAGTAAAATATCTGCACCTTGTGACAGCGTGGTGCTGTTCTCTTTCTATGTGTGTTTCTTTTCTCTTTTTTTCCCTAATATAAAGGCAACAAGGCTGGTGGCCATAAATTTTGTTTTGTATTTATTCATAACTGTGTGCAATAAATAGACTGTAATGCTCGGGTCAGTGATTTCCCAGCGTGAATTTGTCTTTAATGATTGGGACTCTGACTACTCGTTTTATTCAACTCCTCAGGCACTGTTGGAATAGATTCTAACATTATCAGGCACAGAGGAGGCTGTGTTGAAATAACAGAAGTATGTTTAGAGAGACATTGAAGGTGCCATGTTGGACCTACAGTTTTTCCTCCCCGTCACCACATAACTTGTTGAATATGTTGAATTGCTTAAAGGGTCCTTGAAATAGTTTGGAACAGTTTTGTAGACGCATGGGGTACAAGTGCAGTAATACATTAGCGCCACAATTTAAGTGAAGTGCTCATATTAAGAGAGCTGCCCTCCTCCCTAGTTATGCTTTTTCTCCTCAACTCGTGTAGCAAGTGACCGGGCCTAAGCTCTGCCTTCACTGGCTCTGCATCATGATGTGACGTCATGTCATCTACTTCCGATTGTCTTAAAACCAGCGCAAGAAGCCTCTCCAACCTCTCCGCTCGCCACCTGGCTGTCAAACCCCTGTGAAAACTATGCAGGCAGCCTGTGTTGCGAACGTTCTGTTGCAGCGCCGAGCATGTCCGGCATTCCGGTAACTGCGAGTGAGCTGGGCATTTTGACAGATGACTGGAGGTGTAAACTAAAGGCCTTCTGTATTACTACCGCTCTGATGAAGGGGCTTTAGTGTAAACGTCAGCATCCTGCACGGTGCAGCCACCTGATGGTGCAGAGCTTAACCAGCCAAACACAGAGCTATTATTGCTGTAACCAAGTGCAAAAAATTTTAACATTTAAAGCGACAATGTGTTCACAATTATGCTCCTGCTCAAAATTTACACCAGCAGCAAAATAGAATACACTTGGTTACTGCTATATTAGTCTGTGTTTGTCTGGTTAAGCTGTGCACCATCAGGTGGCTGCACCATGCAGGCCGTTCACATTTGCACCTTCACTCATCTGGTAAAACGCCCAGTCAGCTCACACTTGCATTTACCCGAATACCGGACATGCTAAAGCGCTCTATTGTGGTAGTAATCTTCTGGCGTGAAGTGACAGTCACAATGGTGTAGATGCTGCCGCCGATCGGATACCGGCAGCCCGATGCACTTTAGCCACTCCGCTCACATGTTTCTTTGCAGAGGGACACAATGTTGCAGCTTGAAATGTCGCTGATCAATAAATTTGCAGCTCACAACGTAACAAGGGCGATCGATTGTGCTCGCAAAAAGAAAGCACGCAACCAAGCTGGACGCGCAGCTCGGATGAACACAGAGAACTTGTAACACAAGCAGGTGACGTCTGCTGGGTGCTGGAAGTGCTTGAGTGTAGTGATAAAGTATCGCTGTGTATTCTCTTTGTTACATTTTTATACAAACAAATTAACCAATATTCCAACTATTACCAACCACATTTGCTGATCATAAGTTGACAAAATGTTCATTGACGTGACCTGCACAGCTAATCAAATAGCTTGCCCAGCTGACGTCAATTGGGCTAACTACGACAATTGTGAGGGGGCGGCTGAAAACTCAAGGAAGCCACTGCCTCAATTGGTAGCTATGCACATTCTTAAAACCGTATAATAAATTACCAGCTTTATGCGGAGCGCTTAAAGGGACACTAAAGGGAAACAATAAATCAGTTTAGACTAATGGAGTATTGTTTGAGAACCCTGCAGGCAGTCATTTCAAAATAATAGTTTGATTATTAGATGAGAAAATGGAGGTTGAAGTATCAGTATTTGAATTTCGCGCCGAAATCTCAACGTCGCAACGTCAGTGTGACGTCAGGGATTCCAAAGTATGTTTTCGCATTTGGGCTGCGTTGGCTGAATAAAGGTTCCCGAAACTTGCCATGTTTAATATTTCATTCCTTTAGAACACAATGTAGTCAATCTGTACCGCTATATATAATTAGTAGGCCCTAGAAGGTGCCATCAAAATCCATGACGTCACAGCCCCCAGGTGCGGGAACTCAAGTAGGCGTCGCCACCCGTATTTCGTTCTTGCGCTATTTCTGGCTTACCAAACGTCTTATCGTTTTAAGAGAGGTGTTTTTGGTGTTGTAGAATGGTAATTTACTGATGCAGAAGAAATCGTTTTTCACTTTAGTGTCCCTTTAAATGTGTCATTTAATGATCAGAAGGACCTACCCTAATGACTTGGTATGTTTGTACAGTATCATCGAAATCGTTTAAGGGTCCATATAATGAAGCCACTAACATCCGTTCAGTGTGCCTTAACAGGTGATGCTTTACATTTAATTTCTTTTAGCATGATTTTTACATTGTACTGTGCATGATAAAAGCAAATGATTTTGTCAATTCTCGCTTTATCATTATCTTCCTCGCATGGCCAGCACTGGCAGCAGAGGCAGGCAAAGGGGTAGCAGCACGGTTGGGTCTGCAGCCAAGCCGAGCAGTGCTGTCGGGCAGCTCCATATCTCAATCCCTGGGTCCCGCCCTGGCTCCTCTGCAGCGCTCCCTGGAGGAGGCGAACACCACCCTGAACACGTTACAGCGACACCTTGAACATGTGCTGCTGCAGCAGCGACAACTTGAACACCGGCTCAGCCAGCGCAACGACGTCACACCCGTGGTCCTCATTGTGTTTGTCCTGCTCGCATTACATCTTTTACTCTGGGGCTGGTTAACCTCCTGATCGCGCTCGGCTGGCTATGTTGTCTGACCTGCAAGGACAGCGATACTCTTTCCAGATGTCTGCTTGTGATTGCCAGTGTAGCATGCCTTGCATGCAGTGTATGATACTGGTATGGGTACTGCAGTAGTACTGGTACCTTGTACACAGTGCTGTGATCACCTGTGTAGCATACCCCACCTGCAGAGTATGGTATTGGTATGAGTGGTGCCGGTACTATGATGGTACCAATACCTATTGTACCGATGCAAGGTACACAGTGCTGTGATCGCCAGTGTAGCTGCCCCACATGTGTATGATATTGGTACCAGTGGCTTTGGTACTGCAGTGGTACCAATTCTTGATGGTACACAGTGCATGGCACAAGTGTGGCCGCAGCATTGTACCGGTAACATTGAAAGCTCCATAGCCATCGTGCATGCGACAACACTAAGCTAAGGAAGGTGAGTGTGGTAGACTTCCACACCCCCCTCTGCGTCGTAGAGCCGCGGATACAGTGGGGGTACCAGTACACAGCTTGACGGCGGCTCTGGTCATACAGATGCTGGTTATGGAATTTTTGAGGTGGACTGGGTCACTTTCTTCGTGTACAAAGACTAATGGAAGCTTAGGAAAAAGGGCATTGGACCCGTAGTTTATTTTGTACATAGGAATAGGGTTCTGCAAGTGTGGGTGTGGTATAATTGCAAGTGTTGAGTAAGTGTAGATCTTGAATGTAGGCACATCATGAACTTGGCTGTGTCACTGTACCCCTCAGTACTGCCAGGAAGAGTGCGTGGTTTCTCACGTCGAAAGCTGCATGGTGTGGATAAGTAAGAGGAGACCTCTGCCCTGTGTTACATAAATATCAGGTGAGCTTTTCAAGTATGGCAACTGCCCTCACATACCAGCCTCTCTGTGCCATCTGGTTCTGGACATTGCTGTCAGAAGGACAGCTCTGTTCTATGGTAATAGCGCCCTGAGTGTTTGGAAACCAGTGCTGACCACTTAAGTTGGGCCACTGTACATAAAAAAAGACATGCAACCATCAGTGTTACTGCTGCAATGAGCTACGTGATGCCACTTCATTTAGTGTGGCTCAGCTTTCTTTTGTTAGCTGGGGAAGAAAGTTGAGCTTCTTGGCCAACCTCCTGCACATGATAAAACAGCTTTAGATATCATGAGCATCTTGAGTGTGCACCTATAGCACCACTGTGTGGTTTAGTTAAAGCAAAAGGTCCTCCCTCCCCCTTTTTTCTCCTGTGTGAATGAAAGTATTTTAGGTGTTCAGAAAATACGCTAAAGTTGATGGGCTGACTATTCATCACTGAAAGAACGCTCCAAGTGAAGAGATTGGATGGGGGATGTACGGAAGGTTCATCACTACACAGCTTGTAACTTTAGTTCGGTGTGACAAAAAGAAAAGAAAAAGCAAGCAAACGAAACGAAACAAAATTGCTTGTCAAAACTGTCTTCACGCACATGGAGGCAAGTGTCTGAGAAGCATTCTGTTATGGGCTCATCTTTTTCGTGTAGCTGGAACTGCAATGAATGGCATTGAATACATTCTGTAGAGGAAACAGATTCTGCAGTTGTGACTGCACTTAGCACCTCTCTCTGTGGTCAAGGCACTGCTGCATTTCTGGGGCTCTGCAACCAAATTTGGAACGTGAGAATGTCGCCCACCTTTTGTTCTCAAATATGCGAACTATCAAGCAAGCATGGTGGTTGCGAGTCTCTTGGAATGTCTTCATAGCATACACACTTGTTCGTGGTGGTACATATCCCAGTTAATATAACGTTAATATCCCAGTTACACAGGGAACTTTCGATCGTGACTGAGTTTATTGACATCAAATTACATGATCGTGAATGGCTATTTTGTGCTTGCTGCAGAAGGGAGCTGCAGAAGAGAAATTCAATCCCTATCAGGCTTGATCGGGATCAAAAGTGCCCGTGTGGCTCAGATATAAGTATTATTATCTGTGCATAACAAAAGATCCTGTTCTGCTCTGAGGTGGATCCAATTTATTGATTTTGCCGTCTTTGAAAAGTCTTACTTTCTACCTGATCTGCCAGCCATACCTTCATCGATACAGAATGAATTCTGTATTTTGTAAGGGCGTGTACTTTCTTATTGAAGTTTACAGGTTTAAACATGAACGTAATGTGCAGTGCTTTGTGCTTCTTTATGGCTTGATTTTGTAGAATCTGAGGAGACAGCTGGCACGTCTTTTTACCACTAAAATAGCTAAAGCTCAGCATGATGGTCACTGTGACCAAACAAATGCTGTAAAAAAGATTTTCACTGAAACCAGCACATATATGTGCATTACTATTATGCATGGTAACTTCGCACTGCAATCATGCTTCTGTGCAAAACATGAAAAGGGAAAACACCCCATTTGCTATTAACAGTTGATGACCACTTGTTTAAGGCATGTTTGCTGCTAATGAAGAAATTACGTTTTATAATTTGTGTGGAGAATAGAGCGGAGTTCGGGCACGAATGAGCCAAGCTGTGAACGAAGTTTCAGTGAGCGCAATAGTTTTGAATGATAAACTAACACATGGTCGTGTTCTTCATAAGGGATGGCAGGGTGACACACACAATGCTTATTGAGAGAACTTGCAAGTGCAATGGTCTTGTCGAGCAGGCTGTGGGCGGTAGCAGTTCATGTGATGCCAGTCATGGCTGTGTACTTTGTGAATGTAGACAAAGTATTTGAAGTGTAGAGTTTGCATAGTTAGGAGGTGACATACGATGAGCGTGCAAGAGACGAACTGAGAAGTGAATGTTATTGCTGAATGATGGTACTTGTAGCAACTGTACACTTCGTAGCACGTGCAGTGTCGGCTTTGACTGTTACTCTGTGCTTCACTGTTGTATATCTGTACTGCTAACTGCAACTGCAAGCTACTCTCTCACTTAGGGAGACCATACGAGTCTGAAATTACAGAATATGCGCTAGCATTCTAAAAAAAAAATCTTCAGGTTCACATATGACTTTAGGATCTCGGAACTTTAGCTCTGGAGCATAGAACGGCACGTTGTGGCATTTCGAGGAATCACTTATGTATACGACTGGGCCACTGGTCTTTGCGCTTAGGACACAAATATGTCATTGCACAGAATGTTGCGCATGCTCTTTTTTTTACATGCTTGCACTTGTACTGATGTGTTGCCATGCAGTTGCAGCATCCTGCTTGTGCGAATTGCACGGAAATGCATTACCACACACTGCTGACCCATAGTTTCTAGATACAAATGCCTGTTATGCCATCCACTACTGTTGTGCGAGGAGCAAGGTGTCCTGCAACCAGATTACAGCGTGAGAAAACGGGCACATTTTCAAAGCAGAAAGTATGCTTCTGATAGTGCAAATATATAGTGTTATCTCTCAACAAGCGGTTGATCAACTGACAGGCAGTTGCCGTAGCTAGGCTACAGTTGATGCGTGCTGGAAGGACGTGGTAATGTAGAGGCCAACTGCAACGAATATTTTAATTTGGCTAAATGGCCTACAAATTGGTGTACATTGAAGCAACTTTGGAAATGCTGAAAATCTTGCAACTGTATAGCTTTCTTATTAACAGCCTTTAAATGGTACTTTAGATTATGACATGTGGTTAGCTGATGTGGTTAGCTGATATGACAAAAGCCCGGAAGCATGGCCTCCGAGATTTTCAACGTGCTGCTGGCACTGCCATATCTCTGAGGTCACACAAAGAAGGTGCACTGGTTCGCAACATTCTGTTTATACCTATTGATGCGTCCCACCCCCCCCTTACTTTGGTATCAAAAACCAACTATTTGTATTTCTTTTCATGGGACATCCACTCGTTATTTGAAATGTAAAATTTTGGACGGAGTCTGAAACTAGGCCTTTTACGCAGTTTAAAGCTTTGTTCCAGTTGGCCTCTTAAATACAGCCATAGCTGGGATCTCTTGAAGAAGAGAAGGCAGCTGGCCATTTCACATACAATTGCTGTCAGCCTATGCGTACGTTAACCCTGATAAAGTGGTATTTATGCACAATTACATCCTAACTTAGCCGACTAGTTCGCATAGCATCTGAGAAAGCGGGACAATTTTGGTAGTCTTTCATCACTTGTCGATTGTGGTTTTACAGAGCAGCGTATGCCGTGTGAGATTTTGTTGAAAAGCTCGTTAAATGAGGTCATCTACTGCTAGTTGATGTTGTCAAGCCCAAGTACTAATCTTGCTTTGTCTGTCTCGAAGTACACTTTAAAAGATGTCGAGCCTGTACTGTAGTTCATCCTGAGTGGCAGTACAAATATCTACGACGCACTGCATATCACAGGGGCCTACCTGCATAAAGGCACGTCTACAGAGGTCAAGAACAACTGAACTGTAGCTTCAAAGAAAAACTTGGGTCTGCTTTCCATGCTTACGCGAAAAGCTTCAGCAGGTTGAGATCACAAATCTCAAAGTACTAAGTCTCGGCTTGCAAACTTTATGTAATGTAGGGCGTTTCTCTGTGCAAATGTTTGTAAAAAATCCTCCTATCCGTGCACACTACTTTGGACTGGAGGACACACTGGTTACCTTGTCGCATAATAGATAGTGTGAAGAAACCAGAAAATTATCGCTGTTTTTATACGGAATAGGAGAGCGGTAATAACCTTTATTAAAGCTGACATGCCTTTATATTATGCCAGTTGTTTCAGTTTTTTGTAATGCTTGAGATCACTCTTGCTTTAGCACCGAAGCAAAGGCTCAATGTCTTGTGCAGTGGATAGAAACTCTCGTTTGCCCCTTTTTTGGTTGAATGAGCACTTGAGCACCCGTATTTTAATTGGTGCTGATGTCGCATCATGTGGTTGCGGCAATTTTTTTAATAACTGTCACGTTCAACAAATTAATTGATGTTACGAGTCAAATGTTATTTTTTTATACACAATTGTTTAGAGCACTTGTATTGCAAATGAACTTCTGTTATTCATTCTAGATTTGATTTTGTTTGCAAGCCTGCTATGGGGGGTGGCTTTCGAAAGAAATTTGTTTAACAGTGCATTGTGGCCATTGCTGCTACTATAGCTGCGCAGTTTTGCACTTTAAAATGCATTGATAACTCTTCAAGATTGGGAGTGTTTGTAGATGGTGAAGTCTTATTACTAGCATTCACTTTCTAATTATTCTTTTAATATACTGCTGCTTTTGCCTCCAAAACACTCGCCTCTAGCATTGCATTTTGCTTACACTCAGCTTACGTGCATACGTAACCAATCTTAACTCGACAGCAGTTATAACTTACTGGATTGTAGATTGCCGAATGCAAGAGCTTCTCTTTTGTTTAAGTTGATCTTGTATCGTCTTTATCTTTCAGGTGAGAATTCTCAATTCACTTCTTGTGCCTCAATGTTAACCTCGTAGGTAGGACACCTTTAGAGGTATGAGGAGTGGATGTGTACCAAATATGCTTTGCAGATGATGGAACGACGTTGCATCACGAAAATGTGTGTGGTTTTGGGATGGTAAGAGGGCACAGTGCACGCATCTTTCGCTTCTTCTATTCACTGCAGCCTGAAATGCTCCTAAAGCCTGCAGCTTGTACTTGAATGTATTTAAGCTTTTGTTCATGTGATATGGGAACTACTAGACAACTTGTGCTCTTCGTATGCAGCTTGGTTGCTATTGGAAATTGTGGGGAGCCTCACATTGCTAGTCGTTCGCAAAGTGGCATTTCTGTGCTGAGTGAATACATTATTATGCGTGTATGCTTCTGTTTTTGGGCTTATACTCTGCAGATTGTAAATATCTTTGTCTGTATACGTACTGCTGTTCTTTTGTATCTTATTGCTTGGATTATTCTCAACCATGCTGGCAGTTAGCATTCACTTGGACAAGCAAAAGAATGCCTGCCGTACTGTACTATTTGAAGCGGTTCACTAATGTGTTCCTCTGTGTATAGTTCGTAAAACGTGTTGCGCTCTTCCATAGATGCACATTTCAGTATGTATGTTGCATCCTTAATTGTGCCATGATTTTGCAGTATTTGACATGCACCTTTGCATCTGTTACCTGAATTTAGTTGCTGGCATTATGAGCAGACATGCATTTATTTTAATTTTATCTGTCCGCTGTTTACGCTG
The DNA here is from genome assembly GCF_038994185.2 of Dermacentor albipictus. Lineage (NCBI taxonomy): Eukaryota > Metazoa > Arthropoda > Arachnida > Ixodida > Ixodidae > Dermacentor > Dermacentor albipictus. Next base: position 113,494,595 of record NC_091823.1, read on the forward strand.
TGGTCGCATACCACAGCAGCATGTGTGTCAAGAGTGAAGATGAATTGTTGAACTTGGGATTTAAGATTTTTACATGCGACTTGTGTAGCTGATGAGGCCGACGACGTTCCTTCATGGTGAAGCTGTGTCGTACCGTTGTACACTTGTCGAGTTGTTTTTATAGAGCTGGTTACTGTAGCATGTAAATAAAGAAAAAGTTACGAACAGCGCGTTCTCTACTTTGCATGAATATACTTCGGGCCAGCGAAACGCAAACTCTCGGACCGCAAACAGCAGCTCATCGCAGTCGTTTGTACACGGCGACAGGTAAGATGTGAGTAATATAGCCAACGATGAAAGGACGGGTGCACGTGGTGAACGATGTACGAAATACGCGTCCTTTAAATCGAGGCAGCGGCGGCGCGGCCGTTCGGCATGGTCGACCGACCTTTTAACTCCCTCCGCGATCGTCCGACAGAAAACGTAGCCCGTGAAAACAATGAAATTGTGTATATGTGCATTGGGCCGTGTGATGTCAAATAAAGAATGCACAACAATCTTTGCGATGATCTGAAAGGTTCACATCGGTCCAACCCTTGTTATGCGTTGTCTAAACTTGGCGATACGAAACAAAATTTCGAGTTTGAAAGTTGCCTAGGCCTACTGGGCACTGACAGAGCGATCCGCAGTTGAAGTTGTATTTCTAGTAAGCAAAATATGGTTTGTAGCTTTGTAAGGACGCATCCTCGTTTTAAGGTCGTCTAGATTCTCGACGTAGGAAATGCAAGTATCACTTGAGCCGGACGGCAGTGCCGAACGCGGCGATATGCACGGTGCTGCTGCTGCGAGCTGCGCTGTGCGATTGTTCCTCCGGGCTTCGTGAGTCGCTCGTCTACCCGACAGTTTCATGTCTGCAAAATCAGTGCTAGGAGTCCATCGGAACTCTAGAAGGCTACTCAACTAGCGTCGCGGGATCAAAGGTAAGTGCGCGACTGAAAAGAAGCGTTAAACACGGAGCGTAAGCCGTGTCAAACGCAAGGGAGCGAAGGTGTCCCGACTGCATCGCCTCCATCCATCCATCTTTCCGGGACATTCTTTTCATAAAGTACAAGACTAGTATAAACACGAATAACTTTTATGCACTACTATGTGTTCGTATATCGTCTAAAGTGTTGTACAAATGAGGCATTTGTGCTGATTCTTGCCAAAATGTGGGATGAGTGCAAACAGGGTTACGGGGCAGACTTGTGTTGCATTAGTTCTCGGACTGTGAGAGACTTTGCGTTAGCTTACATTCTAATCGCTTTTCGTCTCTCATATAACTTGTGTTGATTACCGTCGATTAGCATCGTCAAACATGCAGACTTGATATGATACCCGTGTATCGCGTCTCTAAACATGCCTGCGGAGCATGCCTCTTTTCAAAGCGGCGGATGTGAGAGATGTGCATTGAATTACATTTGCTCTCCGGCAGAGTACTGCCTGTGGAAATGTTTTCTAGTGTCAGCCGATGTTGGCATGAGCGCTGAGAGTCGTTGCGTAGGGAAACGACCAATTTGTCTGTCGCGGTCACGCTCGTGCTGCGAGGATCGTTCGAAAGTGGTCCACTCGGACGCCGCATTTCTACCCAGGCCTCATCGCGCTGGCTTCTCGCAGCTTTGTGTGTACCGTTTCGGCGTCAGCGAAACGTGTTAGCCGTAAGGAATTTGCGAATGTCTGCTGTGTTTGTTGTCAGCGAGAAAGGCGGAACCGATTCATGTTTGCGTATTCACAGCCCGTCGCAACCATGGTCGTGGAGGGCCCACGGAGCCGCTACGCCCCGTCGACGGGCATGACTGCTCGCGAATTGTGCGAGAGCGACGACCAGGCGACAAGTCTCATCCTAGATCCATATCTGGGCTTTGCTACGCACAAGATGAACCTCAGGTAAGCATCAGGCTGGCTCTGCAACTTTCATTTCACCGTGGTGCAATCTGCGCGGTCGTTCTGCCTCGGCCGTGGTTGCAAAAACATTGCGCTCGGAGACCACTGGTTAAGCACCGTTTTATTCGACAGAGTGCTTGCATAAATGACACCCTGAGCAGACTAGGCTGCGATTTCACTTATTCGTTTCTGTGTTGCATGGCGGACAGGCACGACCTCGAAATTTAGCTCCATCGATGTTTTCTTCCTTTTACTTGTCTGTGCTGGTTAGAGGGAAAATGTCATTTTAGGAATATCAACAGTATGTGCCTGCCTCGCCATCTTCAGCCATTTGCTTTCAGGATTGCGACTTGAAAGAAGTCGTTTGTGTGACAGTTATTTTCCAACCTCTTCAAACATTTGTTTATATGCATGCGTTTGCCACTGTCTGTTTGATTGTCACTTTGAGTTGTTTGTACAAATTTAGGTATTTGCACCTTAACTTGATCACTCGTCATTCAGGATATGTACTTTGTTTAGAAAGCACAAATGATGCTAGGTGACCGTGTTTCATGAATAGCACATCTGTTATGTATACTGCAGCTGACCTACATGTTAAAAAAAAAAAAGTGCAGTCCAGCTTTCTTCTTCTTTCTTGCAGATTCTTTTTACCTTTTGCAAATTTATTTGCATTTTGTCGTAACAGTTCATTCAACATTGTCATGATATCAACCCTTTGTGTGTTCACTCATATCTTTGTCTACAACGTCAAGAGGCAAAAAATAACCGGCTAGTGTGAACTCATCAAATCTGTCCAATTCGGTTGCCACATAGATAACTACCACATTATCCATAGTGTTAGCCTACCAAAGATCTGTAGCAAATCGGGTGACAAGAGTGAGTGGCCGTGCTAACTTCGGTATACAATCAAGAAAAACCAACATCGTAGCCGAACGTTGTGAAGGTTTGTTAATATGCTCTTGTTCAGTCTTCCTCAAAACCTTCAGAAGAACATTCACGAGCACTGTTGAACAAAATTTCCGTGACCTCGTCATGTACATGGTTAGACTGTCGCATCCTGAACGTCCGACGTCCTTGCTGCTCTGTGACAGAATACTGTTCAGCATTGTTTGGTCATGTCCTGTGGTACCTAGCTTCTGCCAAGGTCACCATTGCAGCTAAAGGGGGTGAACCAAAGATGACAGTCTTTCCCATCCAGCATTGTTCCTTATTTCTGGCAGTAGCTAACTGACCCCGTTTTTGCCATGTCACCACTGGTGGCAGCAGCAGTGGCCTATCTTTTGGTGTTCTACAAAAAAAAAAATATGTTAAAAACGGATGGGTTTTGTTTTGGGAATGGGGCATTTGTCAGGATATTATGATGCGAAATTTCCTACCCTTCTGTTCATCTTTGCAGTATCACATTGACAGGTGGCTGGGATAAAAATTGTGCATCATTGTGTTCCTTTCTTGGTTTGGTTACAGATTTCGCCCTTACAAGTCCCACAAGCAGGAGCTGCAGCAGCTGATAGCAGATTTCAAGACCCACAATCAATATGAGAAGGTGTTCTCTAAGTTAACAGACTTTGTCCCGGCCTCGTTTCTCACTAAGACCCGGCAGGGTCCGTTCAAAGAGCACGTGAGTATCTCCTCCTCCGACTACACTGTGTGTGTCTGTTGTAAGCTGCATCGCTCCATTTGTGAAACTTACTTGATAGTCTGATCAATTGCAATATTAAATGCTACTGACAGATTGAGATTGTCCGCTCATGCTCGGCTGCGGCTGCCCGCATAGGAATTACACTCTGGCCACCCTGCTTATCAGTGTCGCAACTATCAGGTCTCGCTAATTTCGACTAGTTTTAATGCGAAAGCATTATGTGGCTCATGGAGCGGAAAATGGTACGAAAAGTCATGTGGTCACAGAGACGTGCTCATTCCATTGCACGCACATTCGTCGTCTTCTTCCACAGCTGGCTCCGATACCACTCATGATGCCATGCGCTGGTGGCACTGGCCCACTGCCAGTCGATGTGGTGGTTTTAGTTAGTGCTGTTGTGCGCTCCGATGGATGAACCATCAACGAATATGGTACAAAAAGACGTGTCACAGAGACAGACGGCGCTGGTGGCCGGTCTACATATAGTGCCTTGCGTTGCGGCACTGCCAGTTCGTGCGGAGATTTTAATGAGTTCTGTTGTGTGCTCCAATGGACGAATCTCCAACTTTGACTTCTCATTCAGTAGCTGTGCCCACCTCCTTTGGATGTCCACGCAAGTATGCAAAAGAGGCCAAGGCACGTAATGCGAGAAATGATACAAGCCAACATGAAAACAAAACCGTCACGTTTCGTAAAACAAATCGTCATTGGGAAGACGTCGCGATGCTTTCACATTCATCCACATAGGCATACCTAAGTGCCACTGACTTTTTTTGAACACTCAACTAACCTCGAACCATAAAAAGCTAAAGGTAGACCACACGCATGTTTGCCAGCGCGCGCTCCCTCCTGGCCGCTCCTGGTTGGACGCCGTGGCAGACTTCGCTTCGTATTTAGCTATTGATAGCGCATTAAAATGCGCAAATTGGGTGCAGCCAGTGACTTGTGCACACCTCATACCTTGAGCACATGCTGGTTCTAGCCGTCTAGTAGCGGCACGGGGAAGTATGCAGGTGCGAAAGTTCGCCGATGCATGTGCGGCATCGGAGAACCGAACGCGATTGCTTCTCCGTCAGAAATTTCTTTTCCCAAACTTTGCCCTGCCAAGTTGGGAGTGTGGCCCTTGCACGAGTCGATACAGTATCCGTCGGTCAATCTGGTGCAGAACAACGCCAGTCCGCACCACGTAGCACGACCAGGCTGGAGCATGTGGGCGTGAGCGTGCACTCAAGCTCTGTCATGCGCAAAGCAAACACTGCGCATACGCACTACAGTTGCATGTAGCTGGGGTCTGCTACGTAACGTAGATATTGTGGCTGTTGTAGGCTGCCGCGATGAGCCCATGGCTGAGCGCACCGCTGTTCACTGAGAGCAACTGTATTTGATGCATTGTAGGCAACAAAATTGTAACTAGTGGCATCTATGTGAACATCCAAAATCAAATGTGAGCTGCGTGCCACAGTGTTCAGTAGACACTGCTGTGAGTATGCCCCTCTCTGCCGTAGCCATCGCAGTACAAGTCATTCAAGAAGGAGCAGAAGCTTCGTGAATGGGATGTCTTGGTGCCAATAACTCCGCTTCTGCTGAACTCATTGATATTCTTTTTGCGGTGAAGTATTTCTGAAATAGTTGAATTTAACTTTGAATGCATTTATGGACCGATAAAGAGTGGTTCAGGGCCCCTTTAATGAGAAATAAACAGGAAATGGTAGTGCTTGCAGTGCTTAAAGGAGTAATGACATGCCATTTTTAGCTTTTATTTTGAGCTATACATCTAAGCTCTGTACTTCGAAACTCTAGGAAAAATAACGGCAAGCCTTAGAGGGGCCTAAATAATTAGCCACAGCAGCTCTCTTATGAACCAGTTCCAGTTTTGTTGTGTATCGTGTAGTCTTGCGACGTCATGAGGTTGAAGGCAGTCGACCGTGTGGCAGCAGAACATCGCAATGTTTTGTGTCTAGTTCCAGCTCACTCGTTCATCTGCTATGCTACTATTCATTGCTTTTCAGCAGCAAATAGCAGCATAACAAATGTCCGAGTGAGCTGGAGTAAGCGCCAAAACATTGCAATGTCTTCTCCCATGTGACCGTGTCCATGATATCATCACGTGTGCACCTCCTGGACAAGGAAACCGAAAATTTGTTTATGGAACTGCTATTATAGAGAGTAGATTATATAGGTAACTCTAAGGCTTGTGAGTATTTTCGTAGGGTTTTGATTTATAGGACTTACATTTATTGAAAAAAAAATGAAGTCCAAAATGTCATTGCAGTGCTCCTTTAACAGCTTTACCAGTGAAATCGTAACACATACAGGACTGCCTGTTCTTCACTAGCAGTGCAAATAAAGTTTCGTGAAGCACCAGTGCAGGCAGCAGTTTGCATTAATAAAATAAAAAGTTGTGTAGTTGGTAGTATGTACTTTCTGATTTTACAGTGTATGTGATGCAGGATACAACATAAAAGGGCATGGCATACTGATTGTTGCACTGTGCACTCTCTTGTCATTTTGCCATGAGGAGCTTTGCCAGTAGTACTAAATATTTAAATGAGAGCATTGGAATCGAAGCTATGTCTTGGTTGAGACTTAAAATGTAGTAAAATGTCCTTTCTGTTGTTATTCAGACCCGTCCACTCTTCTTGTGTATCATAACATGTGTGTAAGAATTATTTGCTGCTTTAAAATGTAGCATTAAGACGGCGTGAAACAAACTGAAATATTTTCTTGTGTTTTTACTTGAATGGTGTAATGACATGCAATATTGGTTACTACACATTTAATAAGAGACCTCACCAGTGGACATGGTATTTTGCATTCCAGATCTTTCGTTACCTTCGTGTGTTTGACAAGGAAGCAGGGTTCCAGGTTATGCGATGTGACCGTTATTCAATGGAAGGCAATGTGGGTGCCAAGATATGTGCAACCAAGAAATGGTGAGCGCTTTCTTAGTTCTGAGGGCCAGACTTGCATATTGCCAGGCATCATCATTTTAATTTTTATTGATGGCTGCTTTCATCAAACTATCGATGTTGTGTTATTATTTCTCTGGGTAAATGGGGCTTGCTGTATCCAGAATTTTGTGACTGTTGTTATTGATTAGATAGTGAGGTTGGCGTTTCTGCTGGAGTCGCACATGCGTCATGAATAGTGTCCCATAATTTCGAAATTATGTGAGCACCAGGGATAGTTCTGTAGTGTGCAGTGACACATCCATAAATAACCAACAGATGAGAGTTGTGCATATAGATTAAAAGACTGCGCTCATTGCTATCGTTGTTGCTTGAGTGTTGCTTCGCGTTCTGGGCATAAGCTTCCACACGAGGAGTGGACTATTGTTCATTTTGTTCATTTTTTCTAGAAAAGTTCATTCTTCTTCTGAGTCACTACACTGTGACAATATGTACTGAAATACCAACAATGTCATTACAAGCTAGCTTGTAATGACATTGTAATCATTATATGTATTTTACTAAAGCACATGTTTTGATATCTTTTAACTTATTATTATTTAACCTATTTCAAGCCATATTTCTAATCTTCACTCTAGATAAGGCAGTTCTGGTGCTCTTTGGTCTCCAATGCCCTTGCGTCATGAAACCCCTTCGATTATCAGAAATATTGTACTAGATAGGCAGTGGCACCATATGGTTGCAGAGGATGGTACTTTTTGGCCGATACTGTCACCTTCGTGGTTGGGCACAAACTGGTTTTGGAGACCGGCCACTCTGATTCCAAAGCTGAGCACAATGATGGATTGAGCGACACAGACATGGTGCATTAGGAATCAAGAAAAAGGACGGAAGGCTGTGAAGGTGCGACAGGGACACAGTTTGTCGTCACCAAGCTCAATTGGTGATGAATGTGACGCTGCTCAATCGTGCATTCCAGAACTTCTTGGGAAAGATTTCTGAGGTGATGTGCTTTACTAGATGCATTCTGGATCTCTTTTAAACGATGTTAAAGGCATTTGTAAAAGGATTTATTTCCCTCCCTGTGGTTTAGGCTTGGCCACCTGAGCAGTGGGAAAAATCCACTGCTGTGAAATCGTTAAACAAATTGCAAAAAAAAGTCACTAAGAAGTGTCATCAAGTATTCCACCAACATAATACAAATTTGTGCTGATCTTGTTTTTTTTCTCATGAAAGGAAATGAGAAACTTTAAATAACTGGAATTACAACATCATTCTGGAATGTGTACAGAAACAATGTGGTTGCCTAATCTCTGATGTTACACAGATGTATTACACAGAGGTTCTCACGCTTTGCATCAGTTTTGTTTTGAGCCAAGTGCTGGAGGCTGCTTTCATATAGCTGAAAGGGCAAGGCCACCACACACACAAAACTTTGCTGTTAAAGTTCACCAGAGATAAGGGTGACTGTGTTTTCTTATGTGACTAAGACATCTTCTAGTTGCCCTGTGATAATTCATACTTGAATCATTCAACATTCTAATTTATTTACATAATATAAAAAGCTCTGGTTAGTCCATGATGTTTCAATGCATTTGAAAAGTATTCGCCATATTTATCTAATCTAGGCAGACACTCTGAATTCGGAAGATCAGAAAATGAAGACCAATTTTCCCAGAATGTAAGTAAAATAAAAAAAGTATCTGAGTGCGATAATTCGAAACTTTGAATATACGAAGCAAATCGGATGGTAGTCGATTCCTTTCGAAATATATGTTTGCTATTCGAAACATTCTAACCCCCAAAAATTGCCGTTGCTGGTTCAAGTCAGCTTCGCTGCAATACAACCGTGTTATGCGGCGAAGCATACAGACTGTAATGCGGTGAAGCATTTTGTCGTGCAGTGAAGCATATCAAAAGTAAAAAGGGGCAGTCACAGGGCCACTGCTGGGACTTATGGCCAGCCTACACTATCAGCTCAAGCACTCGCACTGTACTGCCTCTTTATGCAACTGGAAAACACCAGCCGCCAGGTGGAAACGTCTGTGTCTTCTACTAATCTGGCTGAGTGCCTAAAAACGTGGTTTACAAACTACTACTTTTACCAAATAGCAAGTGTGACAATGTTTTTAAACCCTTGCTCTAAAGCAGTCGTGTGTCACCAGGATGGTTCATTGGCAAACTGGAGTAGAAACCTGGCTTTAGAAGAAGGAGGGAAAATTCCCACACCGAAGTTTGGTTAATGAAACGTGCAATTTCAACCAAATTATGCAGCCTTTTTGTCTTTCACAAAAAAGAAAGCACTCTACAAAACTAAGGTTGGTGGAACAGAATTGGATGTTCTTCACGGCGCCATATGTATACATAGGGGTTCACACTTCAGCACGCACTCGGATGTTATAGAGCTTCGTGATTTCTTTGAACAACTATATGAGGATAATAACACACATAAACCTGAGCCCTTGCCATGGCACAGTGGTTTTAGCATACTGCTGCTGAATGTGAGGCTCTGGTTTTGATTCCTAGCTGTTGCTGGCACATTCCGACAGGGGCGTACTCATGCACTCATCGTCATCATCATCAGCCTATTTTATGTCCACTGCAGGACGATGGCCTCCTACTGCGATCTCCAATTACTCCTGTCCTGAGCCAACTGATTCCAACTAGCTCCTGCAAATTTCCTAATTTCATCACTTCACCTAGTCTTCTGCCGTCATCGACTGCGCTTCCCTTCTCTTCACGCCCATTCTATAACCCTAATGGTCTGCTGGTTATCTAACCTATGCCTTACAAGACCTGTCCAGATCCATTTTTTTTCTCTTAATGTCAATTACACTATCGACTATCCCCGTTTTCTCTCTGATCCATACCGCTCTCTTCCTGTCTCTTTACGTTACGCCTAACATTCTAACAGAATTTGACTGAGGAGTGCTTTTGTCATTGGCCAAGCACTTGAATGTCCCGGGGAGTCTCTAATCATGTCCTGCATTTACCTCAATTTCTCTATTATTAAGGCTCTGTTGGCGATAACATTGACATTGACACCTTAGATATTCTCGATTCACTATTCTATATATTCTATATTCACTCTATATTCACTAATCTATCACTTTAATTTGACTTCATCACCCGTGTGCTTAGATTTAGGTGCACGTTAAAGAACCCCAGGTGGTCGAAATTTCCGGAGTCCTCCACTACGGCGTGCCTCATAATCAGAAAGTGGTTTTGGCACGTAAAACCCCATATATTATTATTATTAATTTGACTTCATATTTGCCATTTGTGTCCCTTTAACTTGTTTTTGAGCTTCAACTGTTTACGCCAAATGAAATGCACAGTGAAGCGTGTGGCCAAAGCATAATGTGCTGTCCAGTTGTCACCATGGTGCGCACATCCAGTTTAACCACACTGTGCAATGATGCTCCCCCTATATCGCATTATTTTCATTTCTGTGTTGGTTGTCTTTTATTTGAAAGTGAGAAAAAGTAAACAAGCGAAAATATTGTGGTATAGGGTGAGCATCCTCGCATACTGCAGGCAAACTGGATATCAGCTGCATTCACGCTTAGTTGGAACACTCTGCCGACCAAAGACAGCAGAGCACACTTTGAAAACAAGAAGTGATTCGCGTGGTTGATTCATGCTCTGTGTCGAGGTTTGTGTTGTTCAAGCTTGGTGCGTCTTTGGATGCAGGTACAAGAATGAGAAGATCCCGCACCTAGTGGGCTGCATAGCGGAGCTGACAGAGGAGGAGGAGTGCCAGCTATTGTGTGCCGGCAAGAACGACTTTAGTGTCATGTACTCCTGCCGAAAGAATTGTGCCCAGCTGTGGCTTGGACCGGCTGCCTTCATCAACCATGACTGCCGGCCCAACTGCAAGGTGAGCCTGTGTAGCTGCACTCACAGCATGTGGCACAGATGCATCTGCTGGAAAGGCCTTTCCATGAATGTTTGGAAGCTGTCTTTCTAGCACGGTCACACTGTGTGCAACGTAGGCATAAGGATCTCCTGCAGTGTGACGGCAAGATCACGGATGGTAATTTTGAATCCTTCGAGCACATTGCACGAAGAAAGGGACGTGTAAGCTTCTGGTATAGTAAGAAGAACACTGTACAGTGCAGTACTCATGTTGACATGTGTTGGAGAAATATGTCTGTTTATACTTCCTGCATATCACAGTTCGTGCTGGAGATATATAGTATGAGACTACTGCCACATCTTCGCAGTCCCAGTACAACTCGGACTACTTATAACATAGCCGCATTTAGTAATGTGGTGTTTCCTGACTGACATTTACCTTTCCATAGAATTCAATATACCGTCAAGTGCCTCTACATGAAAGATTTCAGAGACCCTGTACACTCCGTTATAAAGTTGTTCGACTGTATATTCATACCACTTATAGTGCTGCTGCATGAGACAAATTACTGGTTATAATGTGGCTATTGGAAAATGTCATGGAAGAGCGAGGCAGTGGGGTGCTCTAGCAGTAGAGGAGAGGATGATGAGGGCAATGCAGAAGAGGACATGTGGAGTGAATGAACAAGGAGAAGAGAAAGAATTCAAAAATAAACAACATGCCTGCCATCATGGTAGCGCATTCCACAAGTCTCAGGGTGTAGGGCACTCTGTGCAAGCATGGCAGAATCTGTGGGTGCACAGGGGTTGCCTAGGCAATAGAGAAGCCTCTTTGCCTAGGCATGTTCATTACCTAATCTCGTAGGCCATGTTTTGCTCCAGCTGCTTATCAGTGGTCTTTGCTAGTTGCCGAACTCGGAACCAAACGCATGCACATTGCTGCTCTTTGAAATTTCATTCATTATACCTCAAAGGGCCAAGGGGAGCATGCTTTGAAATGTGCAAAATCCGATAGAGAGAAAAGAGAAGAAAAAGAGCAACAAGAAAATATATATATATATATATATATTGTACAAACCGCACAATAGTATGGTACGGTGCAATAGTGGATAAAGGGGTAGAATAAAGGCAGTGTTCCAGCGACCATGCTTGTCTCTGTCCACAACCTCCTGCTCGTGTCACACAAGTCGACAGGATAAAGACCTGGCAGCCACCTCATTGGCCTCACATCATCATGCAAGTACTCAACAGCACGGTATGAACCCAGAGTGCGCAGCTCCACCACCGACACTGACCAGCATCATGACCGGATCAGCGGACAATGGCCCCGTGGAAGACTGGTTTCGTCTCCTTGAGCGCCACGCATCCGCTGCATCATGGTTGGAAAAGGATATGGTTGCCAACTTAAATGACTACGTCACCAGTGAGGCATTTTGCTTCTACCTAATGCACAAATTTGATAACAATGAATCGTGGGAGAAAATCAAGGAAGAGATGATCAGTTGATTTCAGGTGTACGCTGCAGAGTCCATCATTATCCAACACTGGAAACATTACAACTCGGTTGCGATCATCATCAGTTCCAACCAAAGTCACGTGACACTTCAACGGCTGTCAAACAACGCCCCACCTCAAGTGTAGCTGTTAGTTATTCTGATGAAACGAAGACAACTTGCTTACTTTCAGGACGAAATCAGAATACAAGTGCCAGCACCAACGCACATACCTTTCAAGGCGAAGACAATTTGGAGCCATGTACATCTAGAGATGTAGCTGCTTTGCGACTCTAAAGCCTTCTGTGTACTACACCTTAACAAGATGCTGCCAGTGCGGAAGCGTCGCACACACAAAGTAGCATCACGCATTGTGGAATTGCTGAAGTTCCCATTTGTCACGTCGTTGCGGCAGCCTCGGAAAAGCCTTCTGAGAAGGCTGCCACACTGTACTTGCCACCGGACAAACCTCACAAAAAGGAGCAGCGTACACAGTATTCATTCATCTCTACGTCAATTAGCGCCAGTAATCAAAAGGCATATTCCGGTAGATACGCTACCTCATCAACTGTCCCAACACCATCACAAAGACAACTTTGACGCTGACGATGACGGAGAGCATCACCGAAAGCACAGATGCAGCAAAAAAAATGTCAGTGCACAAGGCAACTAAACCCGAGGCGAATGCAACAAATACAACGTTTTGCAAGAAAGAAATGTTGTCAAACACACTTTCAGCACCACCTATCAGGACTGCTCCCACGCCAAGGATTCCTGCGACAACGCTGTGCTCAAGGACCAAAAAGATACATACATTTTCCACGCGTACTGGACCAACAGAGACGTCGCCTAAATGACCCAGTCCACCGATGGTTCGAGCAGGAGACATCGCGTGTCTCCAAGTCGCAACGACACCCGAGTTCCCACGGATCCCATGGTCCAAACCTTCCCTCATAGGGGCATGCATATGTCCTCTGGAGTGCAACAGCCAGCCTCGGCCACCTGAGCACTGCTGGACGTCACCGGACTGCCAGACTAATATTGTTCATATGTGAGGACATTATGACGGTATCATCTGCCCTTATACCTACGACTCTCTTGGCGGGAGGGGGAAGCATGTGACGAACTGCACAATAGTATGGTACAGTGCAATAGTGGAGAAAGAGGTAGACGAAGAATAAAGGCAGTGTTCGGGCGACCATGTTTGTCCCCGTCCGCAACCTCCTGCTCGCATCACACACATATATATATATACTATATAAAAAAAAACACTGTATACATCAAAATGGTGACACTGGCAAAGGCATTCAATTGGACTTTACATCTGTTCTAACATTGTAGGGAAAGAAAAGAGGAAAGGGGGGCATTACGGTAAGATAATTTTGAGGTGGTTAACTAATAGGGGTGGTTAGTGAACTCTTGACAAAACTTTGCTCTGTCAGAGCATGAAGTTATGCCATCAGGAAGTAAGTTCCACGGGGTTATTGTGTGTAGAAAAAAAGAGCTATTCATTGCCAATGTTTGCCACTTACGCGTGCACTAGGACGTATGTGCGTTATTCAAGAGTATGATCTTGGTGGCAGGTTTAGTAATGCATGCCTTGTGTGTGATTGATAAAAGAAAGAATGAAGTAGTTAAAGGCGAGCGATTATGCAATGTGATTCAAGTGCTGGAAAGGAGAGGGTCTATTTTAAAGCAGTTACACTTATATATTTACAATATTGAAAGGATATCAAGCTTGCTGCATGGTTTTAGAGGGCTTGTATTCAGAGATGAGATGATTGTGATGAATGCCATATAGACGATGTGTATTACAGCCTGAACCGCACATATATCAAATACGCCAATTTGTTAATGTCGGGAGATGCAGATTTAAGGTCACGACATAGGTTCGAAGCATATTGTCACGCGCTAAGGCAAGAATAAGCAGCAGGATCAGCAGCCAGACACAAAAATGTCAGACACAAGGAGGACGGTTCACCAGCTGGCGCAAGATCCTTGACTTCATCGTCTTCAATCACCGTTTTTGCTGGGCACGCAGCGCTGGCTCAAAACACCAGGTGGCATTATTCCCCCTCCCAACGGAGCATCGACTCGATGCTCAAACACAAAACGTACATGGAAACTACACAAATTAGGTAAGACAAAAAAAAGTGCGGGGGGGGGGGAGGGGGGAACGCGCTAGCACACATACGGAAATGCATTAAAACTTCTTTCTGGGCGAGTTGGTGCACACTTGACATAAAACTGTTTACAGCGCAAACACATGCAACCACAAAGTAAGGGACAGGACACAAGCGCTGACTGTCAACTGACATTTATTAACGGAAGACGGGTACCTTATATAAGAGGAAAGGCAGAAGCGAAAGGGGAAGGGAATGATACAATCGGGGAAAAATGATGATGCGCATCGATAAACGAACATGCCAGCAGTCAGCGCATTCAGGCGCGAAGAAACAAGAAAACGATGAAACTAGACAAACACTAACAAAAGACGAGGGATACTAAGATACAGTGAAATCAGAAAGCAGCCGCTTCCAAAAAATGAAGCTCTGCCGCAAAAAGCGATACAGAAGGGGTGCTTACGCACTTGCTGCCATATTTGTGTATGTGGAACGCTTCCAAACTGACGCGCGCCGTCTCGTCGGCACTCTTCCCGAGAATCTTCGTCTCTCCCAAACGAGCCTCGCAACCTGTGCATGCAATTACATGCGCGACCAAATGTGCGTACTTGTCCTTTAAGTTGCTTAAATTTCGGGCATGTTCCCCCAAGCGTTCATTAATGCAGCGGCCGGTTTGGCCGACATAAGCCTTTCCACACTTCAAGGGAATGGCGTAGACCACTCCTGTGGAACACTTGATGAACGGCTTCTGATGTTTTAGCTGGCAACCTCTTTTTTTAGAGTTGCAGATGCGTGGGCATAACTGCGCCAGCTTGTTGGGTGCCGAAAAAACAACGGAAACACCATGCCTTTTGGCTACCTTCTTAAGACTGTGCGAAGTCTTGTGCAGGTACGGCACAACCAAAGGCTTGTCGGTCTTCCGACGGTTATCTTTTACTCGTGTTCCCAGTTTTAGCTTCTGAAGGAGGGTCTCAGACACCGCAATCAAAACCGAATGGGGGAATCCCGCCGCCACAAGTCGGCTGGCCCGATTCTCAAAACTTGTCTGCATCAGGTGCGGGCACGACAGCCAGTCAGCGCTTGTGTCCTGTCCCTTACTTTGTGGTTGCATGTGTTTGCGCTGTAAACAGTTTTATGTCAAGTATACGGAAATGCACACGGAAAAATGTGTTCTGTGCTCGGGAACAAAAAAAAAAAACGCTTCACAGTTCTTCGGAGGAAGACGCGACGACAGCGAAAAAAAAAAAGGTTGTTTCACTAGTACACTTCACCGTGTAAAATACGGCTTGAGGCGGACCACATGTACAGTCTCTGCGCGTGGTAAACAGCGCTTGGACGATGGCAGGTCTCCATCTGGGATCACTTCATAGTTCACGTCGCTTACACGCCTTAGTACTGTGTATGGTCCGAAGTACTTGCTGAGGAGTTTCTCGCTGAGGCCTCGCCGTCTAGTGGGTGTCCAAACCCAAACTTGGTCACCAGGCTCATAGGTCACTTGTCTATGGTGGAGATTGTACCTTATTGCATCGGTACACTGCTGCTGTCTTATGTGCACGCGGGCCAGTTGACGCGCTTCCTCGGCGCGCTGAATGTACTCCTCGACGTAAGGAGCTAACTGGTCGAGCTGGTCGGTATCTTCATATGGCATCATGGCGTCTAGCATAGTTTGGACATCTCGACCATAAACGAGGCGGAATGGCGGGAAGCGTGTAGTTTCCTGCGTGGCAGTGTTGTACGCAAACGTTACGTACGGTAGGATTTCGTCCCACGTCTTGTGCTGCACATCCACGTACATAGCGAGCATGTCTGCCAGTGTTTTGTTTAGTCTTTCTGTCAAGCCGTTAGTCTGAGGGTGGTATGCAGTGGCCTTTCGATGGCTCGTGTAGCTCAGCTTGAAGATGTCATCCAGAAGCTTCGCCGTAAATGCCGTCCCTCGGTCAGTGATGATGAATGACGGTGCGCCGTGCCGAAGCACAATGTGATGCATAAAAAACTGGGCAACTTCAGATGCTGTCCCGCGTGGTAGTGCCTTCGTCTCAGCGTAACACGTCAAGTAGTCAGTTGCGACAATGATCCACTTATTGCCGGAGGAAGACAAGGGAAATGGTCCAAGAAGGTCCATTCCAACTTGATCAAACGGCGTACGCGGAGGGTCGATGGGTTGTAGAAGGCCTGCAGGCTTGCAGAGTGGTGACTTGCGGCGCTGGCATTCACGGCATCCTTTCACGTAGCGTTTGACGCAAGCAGTCAGTCTAGGCCAGTAGTACAGTTGCCGTACCCTGTCCAGAGTCCTTGAGTAGCCCAAGTGACCAGATGTCGGCTCGTCATGGCAGGCTAATAGGATGTCGTCGCGAAGGGCTTGAGGTACTACTAGCAGATGTGGTTTGTCGCCGGCACCTGTGTTTCTTTTGTATAAGATGCCCCCTCGTAGGCAAAATGACGACAACCGTCGCGAAAGTGGGCGAGGAATGGACGCGATGCCGCCTTCTAAGTGATCGATGACGGGTCTTAAATCAGCGTCCGATCGCTGTTTAGCGAGCAGATCCGGCCCGCTGAGGGCTCCCAGAAAGGCGCTGTCGTCTTCCTCGTCAGGATTCTGAGATTTAATAGGTGCCCGTGATAACGTGTCAGCATCTTCATGTTTCCTGCCTGACTTGTACACGATGTTGAATTCCTGGAGTCACAGACTCCAACGTGCCAATCGTCCAGAAGGGTCTCGGAGGTTGGTCAACCAGCACAGAGCGTGATGGTCGGTCACAACTTTAAATGGCCACCCGTAGAGATACGGCCTAAACTTTGTGGTAGCCCAAATAACCGCGAGGCACTCCTTCTCTGTGGTGGAATAATTGGACTCTGTGCGTGACAGAGTGCGGCTCGCGTAGGCTATAACTCGTTCAGTGCCGACTTGTCGTTGCACCAGGATAGCTCCGAGACCGATATTGCTGGCGTCAGTGCGTACTTCTGTGTCGGCATCCTCATCAAAATGACCGAGCACGGGAGGAGAAGACAAGCGACGTTGTAGCTCCGCAAAGGCGGTCTGTTGTGCACCAGTCCAGAGGAATGGCGTGTCGTCACGCGTAAGGCGAAAGAGCGGATCTGCAATCTTCGAAAAATTTTCAATGAAGCGTCGATAATATGCACACAAGCCCAAAAATTGTCTCACACTTTTTTTATCGGTTGGAGCGGGAAAAGCTGCTACGGCAGCAGTCTTCTCAGGATCAGGCCGAACACCTGCCGCGCTTACGACGTGACCAAGGAACTTCAGTTCCTCGTAACCGAAATGGCATTTCTCTGGCTTGAGTGTAAGGTCAGCCGATCGAATGGCTTTGAGTACATTCCGAAGGCGTCGAAGGTGCTCGTCAAAAGTTTCCGAAAAGACAACGACATCGTCGAGATAGACGAGGCAGCTTTTCCATTTGAGGTCAGCGAGAACGGTATCCATCATTCGCTGAAATGTGGCTGGAGCGGAACAGAGCCCGAAAGGGAGTACTCTAAATTCGTAAAGGCCGTCCGGAGTTACGAAAGCAGTTTTCTCGCAGTCACGCTCATCTACTTCAATTTGCCAGTAGCCGCTTTTCAGATCGATAGAGGAGAAATACTTCGCGTGCCTCAGCCTGTCCAAAGAATCGTCCACACGAGGCAACGGGTACACGTCTTTCTTTGTGACGTTGTTTAGCTTCCGGTAGTCTACACAAAATCGAAGCGTGCCATCTTTCTTTTTAACAAGAACGACTGGCGATGACCAGGGACTGCATGAAGGCTGGATTACGCCGTCTTGAAGCATTTCCTTCACATGCGTTTGAATAGCATGTCGTTCGGTCGGGGAAACACGATAAGGCTGTTGCCGTATGGGGGGCACGTCGTCATAGGTGATGATACGGTGTTTTGTAATCGATGTTTGACGTACCTTCGACGACCGTGCAAAGCAAGAGTGGAACTCAAGCAACAGCTCGCGCAGGGGTTGTCTGTTCTCTTCAGGAAGCGTTGGACTAATGTCGACGTTGCGTAGAGGTGCTTCAGCAGTGCCGATTGCCTCGGAAACAAAACACTCAGTGACATCGGCGATCGGGTCGGCGTAGGCGATGACAGTACCGGGGAAAAGGTGCCGGTGTTCGTAGCTGAAGTTGGTGACAAGAACCTCACAGTGGCCATTGTGGAGATCGACAAGGCTTCTTGCTACGCAAACACCATGAGAAAGCAGGAGAGACCGATTGCTTTCTACGACTGCGTCACCGTGTATGAGCTTGTCACATGCCACTTGAACCACGACACTTGCACGCGGTGGTAACGTGACAGCGTCATCGATGACACGAAGAGATACTCGAGGGTGGATGGTGTTAGTCGTCGCTGTGGCGCTTTTTGTCGAGAAAGTGACGAGGCGTTGTCGAATGTTGATTATAGCGCCGTGCTCCCTGAGAAAGTCCATGCCGATGATTAGGTCTCGAGAACACTGAGGGAGAATGCTCAAACTGGCAACAAACGTAGAGCCGCGAATCTGTATTCGTGCCGTGCACATGCCGAGTGGTGTGACGATGTGCCCGCCAGCTGTACGAACTGGCGTTTGATTCCAAGGCGTGGTCACTTTCTTCAGAAGGGTGGCCAGTTTTTAGCTGATTATAGAATAATCCGCTCCAGTGTCCACTAAAGCAGTCAATTCACGACCATCAAGCAGTACAGGAATGTCCAAGGAAATTCTTTTTCTGGAATCAGCAGGTACTGTCGTCGTCGATGTATCGTCGGTCCGCGTACGCGTCAGTGGGGGTCCTTGAGCACGTCCAGACTGAGCGGCCTCGCCCCCAAAGGTCGCTGTGGTTAGTTCCCGTCGTGGGCTGGGCGACCGACCCTGCACCACACTTGCATACGTACGGCGAGTCGGAGAAAACCGCCTCGGCGAAGGGGAGCGTGACTGGTGTCGAGCTGATGGAGATCCGCGCTGCTGGGCAACGTATTCTTCAATTTCGGGAGGACGCTGGCCGAACCTAGGTCGCGGCGAGTTCGCTGAGAATCCGCGTAGTCCGAGCTCTCGATAGGAGCACTGTCGGTAGACATGCCCAGCTTCGCCACAGTGAAAGCAAAGGGGACGGCAATCAGGTGCCCGCCACACGTCTGATTTCCTCTGGGCCTGTCGGTGGTCCTGGTAATACAGTGGAATCTCGATGATACGATCACGGCTGATACGAATTTCTGGATGATACGAATTTTTCTGTGGTCTCGGTCGAGCCCCATTACTTTCCAATGTGCTAGAGAACGGTTGTTACGAATCAATTTACGACCCGCATCGGTTGATACGAATATTAACGAAGACACTTTGGAAATTTGAAAGTGTGCTTGGCGAAGGCCAGACGCTGCTGCCGTCTGCGCTCCAATTCATTCGCTTTGGTGTTCGGCGATATCGCCTGTCGCTGCTGCCGCTTGCGTTCTGCTTCCCTGCCTTTAGTACCCGGCGATCTAATCAGTCGCTGTTGGCGTTTCCGTTCTGCCTCCCTTGCTTTCGCATCTGGTGACATGTTCATTCGTCGCACGCGCATTCGCTCGTTGTTCTTCTGGCGTTTGATGTTGGGGGAATCCGGCGTGCCGCTTCCAGAACCGCTTGGCGCGCAATCATTGGGCCGCTTCGGAGCTACGGGTCTCACTCGACTGCAACGAGACGTCTGACGAAGGAGCGGCGGTGCAGCTGCCACCGCCGACGCCCGCGCGCTCGTTCTACCGCTACTGTGTGACGTCACAGTTGCTATGCGGAGCTGCGCCCCCGACCGGCGCGCCGGTTGCTAAGGAGGGGAGGAGGTTGCGCCGCTGCGCGGAGAAGAGGCCACAGTTGGCACCATTCCAGCACACGGACGGACGCGACCGCGAGCCCCACCGACGGCAGTGAAAGAGAACAGCGCGCAGTTATGCGATTTCTCCCTCTCTCTTTTGGTGCGGAGGCGCGGACGTGGCGCCGGACAGCGCGGAGGCCGCGACTGGGCGCGAAGAGTTTGAAGCGGTGGCACTTTTGTTGCTTTTGTGCTTTTCCTCCTTTCCCGTGTGCCATCGGACAGAGTGGCTGCTGTGCTTCTAGCCGCGTTCTTGTCTTTGACGTGGGCGATGGCGAAGGACCACCACCGGCGGCTGAAACGCTGCATGCGCTCGAAGTTCTGAGGCGTGCTATGGCCGCGGATGAAATCAGCGATGACACGTGCACGCGTTTTTATGGATTTGAACAAAGTCTGCTAATTGACCTGACAAAGAAAAAGAAGCAGAAGGTCATCGGAGACTTTTCCTTCAAGAAATAAATGCTTTTTACGTAAGTGTGCCTGAGTGAGTTCACCTCTCACTCTTTAATTTAGCTAGATTTAATTGTTTGGATGATACGAATTTCGGCTCATACGAATATTTTCCGTGACCCCGTGAGATTCGTATCATCGAGATTCCACTGTACGAGGCAGCTTGGACGGGCTCTAGCATGGCCGGGCGCGCGGCGCGAAGCGGGGAGGGAGGTGGGGCAGGTTGCCTCAAAGCTTGTGAATATGACATATGTGGGCTGTCATGTCTTAGCGGTCGAGCTTCTGTATTGAAAGTTGGTTCTTTTAGCGCATGCTGAACTTCGTCACGGAGAACGCTGGACAAGGAGCTGAGCGTCGGCTGTGAAGGTACCGACAGTTTCTGTTCGCGGATCACGGAACGAATGAGCTCTCGAAAGAAATCGACGTTACCCCCGAGAGCTCCGAAGAAGTCCGTAGGTGAGGCACTGTTCACTTGACGTTTGTATGATGGTGTCCGCTGGCGAAGAGTCTGCTCCATGGTGATGGCCTCGGAAAGAAATTCTGACACAGTCTTGGGAGGACTGCGCACGAGACCGCCGAGCAGCTGCTCTTTCACTCCGCGCATCAGGTACCGCACCTTCTTTTCTTCCGACATGCTGGGGTCGGCTCGTCGAAAGAGACGCGTCATGTCCTCGACGTACATTGCGACACTCTCGTTCGGCATTTGGATACAGGACTGGAGATCCCGCTCAGCTCGCTCTCGGTGATCAGGGCTCGCATATGTCTCAAGAATCCGCCTTTTGAATTCTGCCCATGAAGTTAAGGCATCTGCATGGTTCTCGTACCATACACGTGCGCCATCGTTAAGGCTGAAATAGACATTTTTCAGCTTGTCTGCGTCATCCCACTTGTTGAACGCGGCAACACGTTCATAGTGCAACAGCCAATCTTCAACGTCCTCATGTATGGCGCCGTGGAAGGGATTCGGCGTTCGCGGATTGAGTAGCATACAATGAATCGGCGTTGTGCCTTCCATACCGGTTGGAGTGGTCGGAGCTGCCATTTTCTCTGGGAGGAGTCCAAACTCAGGGGCTTGTCCACGGATCCTTCTGCTGGCGCGGTGTACAGGCGTAACCACTGGTACGGGGCTGGAGCTCCTGCTGCCCGGAGGGGTTTGGTGCATAGATTAGATTACCCCGCACCTCCACCCGTTTGTCACGCGCTAAGGCAAGAATAAGCAGCAGGATCAGCAGCCAGACACGAAAATGTCAGACACAAGGAGGACGGTTCACCAGCTGGCGCAAGATCCTTGACTTCGTCGTCTTCAATCACCGTTTTTGCTGGGCACGCAGCGCTGGCTCAAAACACCAGGTGGCAATATGCAATGTCTCGGTACAGATAGTTTAAATGTGTGATATTGACAATATTGATGGCGTTCGATGTACCACCAGGTATTAGTAGTTGGTTTTGGCCGAGCAGAAAGGGGAAGAACTGATGTATGTGTTGTGTACTGTAGTGTACTTGCATGTGAATGAGAATAATTTACGTATTGAAAGGTTGCCTGTTCCAAGTGGGTTCTTCCTGTGGAGTATTCTGAAGCACATTTGTGCAATATCCTCAATATTACTTTACTAAATTGACAGAAATGATGCATGGTTATCAGTCTGAGTGTTCCGGCAGAGATAAAAATGTTGAGATGAAAATTTTCAATAAATTAACATCACACCTTATTTTATACGATAATTTGCAGTCGTCAGCTGCTGTTATCGCTTTGCGAATACTTGAGCTACCAGGTCACTTACTAGCCTGTTAAAGCATGCAGACAAGTTTTGCTTGGCCTCGTGAAATTAGAGAATTTCTGCGATTGTTCAACCTTGCTTCTACAGTATGAAGACATTTGCTGAACAACTTCCATGGAGATTGCTGCAGCTTTTTTTTCACCACGTGTTATAGCGCTGCTGATTCATGGTGTTGCTTGCCACAAGACTGCAGACATGTGCTTCCAAGCACTGTTAGAAAATTGGCTTCTTTGATGTATAAGAGTTGGGGTCGGGCATGTCAAAAGGGGTAGCTGGCCCATGCCGTCGTCGGACTCATCCATGCTAAGGATGTTGAAGGGAGGAACTTGTTCTCATCGAGAACGAGGAGTACTGGGTTTATTTACAATATCCACATGAAGAGTGGAGAACGTAACGTCTCATCAGTCTAGCATGACTGAAGTGAAGCACACCAAGGAGCCGAACACATCTGCTTAAACCCCCTCTGTCCTCCCTAGATCCCTAGTCCAGGGAAACTGCCGTCCAACCTCCGTCCAGTCGAAGCTTCCAAAATTGTTGAAGGACCCGCATTGAGGGCGAGGGTTCACACAATCACTCTCCCACCTCTGTTCACTGAACACACAGAAAGGAGGGGGGCTTTGTAGACAGGGATTGTCACGCTTGACTCAAACTGTCGTGTCTTGTTTCCTGGGATGACCCCGCCGTTAGCTGGGCCATTTGTCAAACCACAGTGGCGGTTACTGGAGTCCATGAGGGAATGTCATAGAACACCCTTTTCCAGGAGTTTTCTTTCTCCTCTTGGTCCGTGAAGGCGACAGTGAACCAGCTAACAATACTCGGTCTGCCAAATGTGTCTCACCTTGCGAGCGCCGGTAGTCTGTCCGCGGGGACGCATTGTCAGCTTCATGAAGTGATTCGTTGCAGTGGGCTAGGAGAGGCTAGACGGTCACTACCCCCACCGGCCGATTGTAAGTGATGTAAAATGGCTGTGTTTTAGTGTATATCTGATGAGGCAAACCATAAGGCTGCTCCATGTTCACCTTTATGGAAGTAATCTGAATTGCCCTTCTCTGCATCTGCTGCGATATTTTATTTTTCCTAAATTAAAATCTTGCGTAATTGTTTGGCTTGGCTCCAGCTTGAAATGAGAAATGGGCAAAGCATCTGGCTGCCATGGGTTCATTGGCTCATGTGGTGCGAGCATGCCATAGTTCTCACTGTACCTAATGCCATATTCACTGCAGGGGCTAAGTGTAATGTCATATCTTGATGAGCGCTTACATTTCTATGCTACTGTGCTCATCATTGTAGAAACGCAGTTACTTCTTTGTGGTGTACACTGTCGTCAGATTTTTACATTGGTATTTTGCTTCCACGCAGTTTGTGTCGACGGGCCGAGACACTGCCTGTGTGAAGGTGTTAAGGGACATTGAAGAAGGCGAAGAGATCACATGCTTCTATGGCGAGGATTTCTTTGGAGATGGCAACAGTTACTGCGAGTGTGAAACATGTGAAAGGTAAGCGAATGTGATTGTTCATAGTACTCATAGTTGTGTTCTCAACAAAATGAGGTTCTTAAAAAAGTTTGTTACCATTTTTGTGAAAACCTCCAGGTATATCTTGTTGTGCCTTGTACAAACTAATATTGTCTGTGTCCTACTGTGAAAGGGCTTGCACTCAGCCAATGTTTAATGATATGTTTGGTCAGCACCATACGACACAGCAGCAGAAACGAATAGGCAATTCTGTGTATTTGCAGACATACTAAAGGGCGTTGCGACCATTGTGTGCCAGGTTGTTTGATCAAGCGGGCCGCACTTCCTGCCTGCTTATCAGCTTACAGCACTGTCAAGCTGCCTGGCTGAGTTGGGCAGTTGTGGGAAGTGATTACAAATGAAATGGGGCAACGAAGGTGAACCACAACATACCGTAAAAACCGGACTATAGGTCGGACCGGAATATAGGTCGATCTCCCAACTAACGAATTCTCAAAATGAAAAAAAATCTTTTTCAATGGCAAAAGTACCGAAAGACATGACACCCTTACCTTGAAACAAATGCAACTCAGGGGGTTGCACAATGGTGACAGTATTTATTTAAATGCTGCTCGCAAGTGCACCTGGGCCAAGTTTTTAGCGGTATCGCGCGACCATCGACACGCGTGCTTGTCAACACCTTATTAACGGCGCTGATACGCGCATGTGTACACATGCCCTTACTTTCGCTATTTCGCCGCTCCGTGCCGTGACGATAAGGTGCTGACAAACACGCGGGTCGATGGTCGCGCGATACTGTTAAAAATTCGTCGGGTGTACAGTACACAGAAGGGCACGAAGTGAGCAAGCTCTACTCCGAATCAGAGCAATGCCTTTGATCAGAGTCGGATGACGAGTGCTTCTCGCTGCCCAGTCCATAGGCGCGTGCGATCTCTACCGCTTTCAAACGGATGCATTCGGCAGTCACAGGCAGCGATCTTACACGCAGCTCGTGGACGGACTCCGCAACCTTGCCTTCCAGTTCTGCAGTCCGCTGCGATCCCGCACGAAATGACATTTTCTTTTGGTTGCTGCAAGTTGTAATACGTTGCTTTTGCCTCCGCCACTACCGAATGCTCTTTTCGGATACTTCAAGTTCGCGCTGTGCCGCCAGGTTGCCGTGGGCTTCCGCGTACTCAATCGCCTTTTTATTGAAGGCGACGGTGAATTGACTTCGGCTTCCGCTCCCGCTTCATTTGAAACAAAATGAAAGTGCAGCCTTTAATTAATATAACTTTGCGACAATGGAAACGCAAAATGCTGGTGCCACAGCGTCGCCATGCCGCCATAGACGCTGCGCTGCTGCTGATGGCGATGGCGAAGGCGGCTGTTTACTTTATCCGCCCATTGTTGCAAGACTTCCGTAGTTTTTTCACCAATGTCCGGTATATAAGTCGAGGGTCGACTTTCCACGATGGTTTTTTGAAAAAATGTTCGACCTATATTCCGGTTTTTACGGTAGTGTGTTTCATTTGCAAGCACAATCTATGCCAGTCGTCATATAGCATGCAACCACAATACTTAATGCTTCATGTGCACACGCATGAATGCATGCATTCTCGCCTATTTTGCCATTGTGCTCTGTCAGGACGACCTCAGTAGCTGGCAGGTGAATGTTCAGTTGACATTGCTGAAAAAAAGTCACCCAGGTGCATCACTTTCCTAGTACTTGTTGAATTTAAGTGTAGAGATTAAATTGGCTATTGATCTTGACAGTTCAAAAAGATCATCCTACATTGGTGCATATAAGTTGGTAGACTAACTGTCCAACTTGGTACTGACCAGTGCAAGAATCATGGACAAAGAAAAGAATTTGGCTTCTCGACTTCATTTTGAATCTTTTATCATCCAGATAACTGAGCTCACACTCAATCGCAATGACGGCAACTTTCCGCATGTGTATGCATGGTATTTACATCACATCTTGAAACATACATAACCAGATTTTCTTCTCGTCCATCCTCATTGTTAAAACAAGGCTCTTGTGTGCGAGCTGACACGTCTTTTTATTTCTAATTTTTATTTGGCATCCAAGTTTCTACAAACAATGTTTCCTCCTGACTGGACAGGTTTGTCAAACTCTTGATTTCAAAGCATACCTATGATCACATGGTTGAATGTCTCATGGCTGAGGAGGAAGCAACTTCCTCTTGTGCCCGAGCTGTCCACACTGCCATGACATGTTAGCAGCAGAGTGCTTGTGCAGTTTCTCATCATAGCTTCGTAACTATGACACCAGGTCTTCACTGAGCATGTAAGTCATGCAGGAAAGCCAAATCGAAGAAGATGCAATACTCATGCGAGGACGACAACTGTCAGGGAATACAGGAGAGTGTAGCTTTCCCACCACTCTCTATTGTGAAGGTTGTGTGCATGTTATGTGGAAACGGGATTCTGGAGGGTAGCATCTGTGTATGCTTTTCACTGGAGGAATATAGGTATGCTGAGGGGGGGCTATTTCATGTGAAGCTGCCCAACCATGTTTTAGTTGTGGCAGTCCTGACTTGCGGTGATCCCATGGTGCATCCTTTGCGTAGGCGAGGAACTGGAGCGTTTACCAGCAAGAAGGGCCGGCAACCAAGCCTGATGGAAACCCGATTGGCATACAGTTTCCGAGAGACAGACAATCGCCTCAACCGCTGGAAGCAGCAGGTCAAGTCACCCCAGCACAAGCCACAGCTGCAGCCACAGCAGGCACACCACCAGCCAGGTAGCCTTTATGCGCAGTCGCATCGCATGATCTAGCTGATTTGCTGCGTCAGAGAAACCTGTGGCATGGTAGCATTGTCCACGAAATTTCTGTTCACAGTAAATTAATTCAGTGCATATTATAGCAGCCCTAAATGTATTCATGAAGTGTAGCAGGCAGTGAGGTTGCAAAGAGGAGTATCCACATGCAGAAAAGTCGCTAAACTGCAGCAATGCTATGTACTACAAATAAACCTCAATATAACAAATTTCAATATAGTCAAACCTCGATATAACGAAGTCCTATTTGCAGCCGAAAATTTCGTTATATCGCGAGTTTCGTTAAGTCGAGGTTTGCATGTTTCAGCAGTCCAAACAAAGCTGCAGGTTCTTGGAACACTCCCGGTGTATGGCACCTTGTAGATAGCAAAATTACAAAGATGACCAATAAACCCCGGAACTGATAACACAACCAAGAGCGTGATGCCCGATAGCCAGCGGGTACGAACGCATTTTTCTCCATTACACGTACGGTGGAGAGCAGGTCTGCAGCAAGCGCCGCGCCTAGTGCTCATAGCTGCCACCAGATGTGGCCATCAGTGCCATCATCATAATGATTTGTCATCACTTCATCACGCCGGATCGGACACCGAATCAGACCGTGTGTCTCCCGCTTTAGAGCGCTTAATGCTCGCAGCCATCGGATGATACCGTGCTCAGTAAAGCAATGACGACGTTGATTCATGAACGCTGGAATATTTTATTTAACTTCCCGCAGAGCAATTCTAAGCAACTCGGGTGGAAGCGAAGAACTCCGTCAGCTTCATTTGCCGCTTTTTAATATGCATCGGGGTTATAAGGCGCTCGTAGGTTGACAGGGCTGCTAAGGCTTGCTCTTGCGAGTGCGCACCGGCATACATGCGTAAGAGGTCCAGCGCATCCATGATTTGCTTCGGTGTACTTATGCTGCTTGCCGCCTGGAGTTCTTCGTCCGAGTCGTCGTCCTGCATTTCTGCATCTGTGACGCTCTGGATTATTGCGTCAACGTCCAGCTCTTCAGTTGCCACAGCGGAAGCGTCACTGAAGACAAAGTCCTCGAGTGTCACGTCGCTTGGAGCATCTCCCTGATCGCAGAGCAGCTGCCACGAGTCAACGACATCTGTTGTGTACGCCATACTTTCGTCACCGTCATTTGCTCCGCACTCCGCTTCTTCATTCAAATAAACGCTCTCCTTCAATCCCGCCTTCCTGAAGCACTTGGCTACGATCTCCCTATTTGTTGCCTCCCACGACTGCGAAAGCATCTCCAAGGCCATGAACACGTCGATTTTCGTCTCTCTGCGGAGCTCGATGTTCAGCAGAAGCCTTTTGATTACCCGCTTGCGGTATGTGCACTTGACGCTGTTTATTATTCCCTGGTCGAGTGGTTGTATCAGGGAGGTGCAGTTGGCAGGGAAATATTCAAGCTCAATGTTGGTGTTGGAAAGCGCACAATCTTGAACATGATGCGCTGAGCAATTGTCCAGAAGGAGGCAAATGTTTCGACCCCTTTTGCGCATTTCAGCATCCAGATCCTTCAGCCAGTTGCTGAACAAATCCCTTGTCATCCACACCTTTGTGTTGGCGGCGTACTTGACTGTCATGCTTCTTTTTCCGCTGAAGCAACGCGGCTTCTCGCTTGTGCCAATTACGAATGGCACATGCTTATCGCTGCCGTCCATGTTCACGCACAACAGAACAGTGAGACGCTGTTTACTGTGTTTTCCACCATGGCACTTTTCATTTCTCAAAGCCAACGTCTTCCTTGGCAACAGCCGGTAGAAAATGCGGTCTTGTCTGCATTATATATGTCGGAGACATTGTAACGTGATAGAATGTCGAGAACATGATCATGCAACCAGTCCGCTGCTCCAAATTGAGTTCGCCTCGGCTGATTCTCCGCTGGCCACCTTCCCAACAATACTATGCCATTCCTTGAATCGTTGCAGCCACCCGCTGCTGGCTTTGAAGTCGCTGTGCCCAAGAATACAAGGAAAGTTAAGAGCCTTTTGTTGAAGAATGGCCCCGCTCAACGGCATGTTTTTTGCGCGCATATCGAGGAACCATGAGAAAAGAGCTTTTTCTATGTCGACGTAAGCTGCTTCCTTTACCTTCGTTCTTTGTTGGCCTGTACCACCAGCACTGATGGCACTCATGATACTGTCCTTCAGTTTCAAAATTGTTGAAAGCGAGCTCGATGAAATTCCATACCTTTCAGCAACAGCCGCCTTCTTTTCACCGCTCATCACTTCAGTAATAATTTTGGCCTTCACATCAAGGCTAAAACTTTTCTCTTGCGAGGTGCACCACTCATTGTGAATAGGACGACGACGTAGGCCCAACGAGATCAAATAACCAACTGAGAAAACGTGCCCAACGACCGCTGTTCGTAAGCTTACTTCTGGGTGGCACTTTCCCATTCCAACAACTCGGTGACGTCATAGCGTAACGCATTTCGGAACTTAAGAGGCACTCCGGCTGGCACTACAGGAGCGCATCCGCTGCGGGTTTCATACGTACACGATAGATGGCGCAGCGGCATGTTCTGCTCCTCGTATTGAAGCGTGCCGGGAAAACTTGAGCATTAAAGGGTGCATGCAAATCGCTGTATGCCCGGCTAAAGTTTTCGTCTGCCTGTCAAGGAGGCTTCTGGTACGTGCGTGCGATGCTCGAGGACTTCGTTAAATCGGAAGTACAGTATAAAGTGACCTCATTAAATCGCGGAAAAAAATACATGGTTTTCAATGGGGCAAAGATTGGGACAAATAAAAAGTGCGTTATTTCGAGAATTTCGTTAAATTCAGGTTTGTTATATCGAGGTTCGAGTATATAACAAAGTTATTGATGTAATGAAGTATTTAACTTTTTATAACTTCTTCTCCATAGAACACCATGTATTAGAACCTTAATATAGCGGAGCGTGCTTATGCACAGTTCCAATATAACGAAATTCCACTGTTGCTACAAAGATATGCGGAGACAATAAATGAAAACTTCTGCAAACGCAGATGGTCAAATGGTTGAATTACGAGAGGCTGCTTGCAAACGCACCTCTCAAATTGCGCATGACCCAGAGCGATCACCGAAGCAGAGCGGTGTTGTGTTCTGTATAAAGTCCAAGTGTGATAAGATCATATCGCCATTCGCGCAATGTATGCTTTGGGTGTGAGTGAAAATGTGAGATTGGGAAACGAAAAATATGGTGGTTTGATCAGTGGCATCTTCCAATGCATCTCGCGCAAGCAAGGGGAAAGGGCGGTAGCTCACAAAAATGTGATCAAGCGCGCAAGAGTGGGAGGAGGGGGGGCTGGTTAGTGTGTGTCTCCTTTTCTAGCGCTTACGCAGCCCACACGTCCTGTTTTAGAGGTCATCAGCTGCATACATGTGTAAACAGTGGCCGTGCTGAGATGGCATGGCATCATGTACGCTGTCTTCCCACATTTGTCATGGTGGCGTAGTGGCTTTGGCGTCGTGCTGCTAAGCTCGAGGGCGTTGGATCGAATCCCAGCTGCGGCAACTGCATTCAGGGTGTCTACCAACCGGGAAAACAGAGAAAACTAAGAATTATCAGGGATTTCGAATAGTCTGGAAATACTCAGGGAAAACTTGGGGAATTCGTGCTTATATCAAAGAAAATTAGCTGTAATTTTATTGAAAGAGAATGAAAGTTGCGCTAATGCTGGCTCGAGTAACAGAGGAATCGTAATGAATCGTCTTTGACACAGTGTAGTTGGCTGGAGGAGTTGCCAGTGTACAGTCAATGCCTGATTTTTCAGACACCTGATTTTTGGGACATGCCCGATAATTCGGACGGCTTCGTGGTACCACCACGTCATACCACCATGTCCCATAGAGTCAATGTATACGAATGTGTGAAATTTCGGAGGCAAGACCCCTTCACCATCCTATTTTCCGGAGTTTTTGCTGTGACCGCAGGTCGGAAATGGCATTAATCATAACCACTACCTCCTCCATTTTGATTATCTCGCCGCCTCGAACCAGCACCCTCGCACGCAGATCCGCTGGCAGCCGTAGCCACCACCACTGCAACGCTAGGCTGAGCTGCTTTCACATTCGCTATTAAAGGGAAGCTGAAGAGTCTGTAGAATTTAATAAGACACTCATATACGGATGCGGGAACCTTGTAAACCATGCAGGTAAAATTTTGGGGGGAATTTTTCACTTAGGAGCGATGCAGTCACCGGTTAAAATTGTGCTGTCACTCCGCCCCCCGTCGAGCGCAGCGTACTGCTGCTGGCGCTGACATTGCGAGCGGAGACCGGAAACCGCGGCGTAGTGACGTCTGCACTGGTGTTCCATTCCTTCGCAGTCTCCACGACCATGCCTGACCACGGTTGTTTCTGTGTGCGTGCTGTCATAATCTGCTTCGCTCTACCCTGTATTGCTTTGTGTGCATGTAGAGCGGTAGTTGACATGCGCAGCATCAGTTGAAGTGGTGGGCCGATCATGCCGGTGTTCTGTGCAGCCTATGGTTGCATGAACACCAGTGGCCTCGACGATGTTCCGATGTTCCATTACTTCCCGCAAGACAAGAAGCTTTAAGCTAAGTGGGACCCGGCTGCTGTGAATCGAAAGAATTTCAAGCACTCAAGAACAACAGTGCTGTGCTCTAACCACTTCCATGACAACGATTACTACCAGAGTTTCTCAATAATGCATGAATGATTGAGAGTATGACTTGCTGCTAGCAGGCTTTCTAAACGCACTGCGAAAAGGTCGGCCCAACAAACACACAAATACAGGGCATGTGCGGGCAGACACATGGTAACTGGTCTTGGAAGACCTTATGAATACACAAACTCGTCCAAACCTGCATTTTGATTTACTGATAGCTCCTTCGTGTTAGCACGCTAAACGGAAGGTGCATGTTTATCTCCCGCCCTTGATTCAGGTTGCGTCGCAAACCGCTGTTAATTCTCTATGCACACGTGTGTTGTGAAACAGCCTACATGCAGCTACCATAACGCAGTGCAAGTGTAAAGTTTGCATGTGTTTGAAAGCTGGCACACGCCAGGACGCTGCGCCCCCCATCTCTCGCACACAGAGAGAAACCGGCCGTCTCATGTAGCTGATGGAATTCGCCGCCTTTATGGCTCCGGTTATGAGCAGCGTGCAGATGGCGCGCTGATGAAGGTCACTACATGTGCTACAAGAGCCGGAAAACTTATCCTGCATGTAAACCGTCCGTGTAGATTGCTGACAGCTTTGGGGCAGCGCACAAATGCCGACGATCGCATCCCCGCTTACGTTCGACGAGGAGGCATTCAGGAACATAACAGTACATTTGTTTGCCCGGAAGCGAACTCGCTGGATCACTGAATGTAGCGTTGCAAAAAACATACTCACCAAAGAACATTTCTAACACGAGGAGATGCTAACACTTCGCTTTCATTCTCGTCAAAAGCACTGCTTGCTATCAGCATCTTTTGCTTTTTGGAGAGGCCGGCTTCTCGCAATTGGCTCGTACATGTAGGGAGCAAGGCCGAACTCGTCAGATAAACACAAGCTCTCGAAATTTACCATAACCATCTCGCCAAAACAACAGCACCAAACCACCTTGCACCATGCTTCATGTGTAGCAGCAGCGGTCGGTTCGAACAAACACCGTTGTTGACGTCGCGAGGCGCCCTACCAATCACAGACGGAAACGAGGCACACGAGCTGCCAAAGTCTACTGCTGCAGTTTTTGTCGAAATAAAATTTGTTTGCGCTTTCTTTCGTTCAATTTCTATGCGATATACGAATTCGGAGAGTCGAAAACCATTACGTACAGCTCCTCACTCATTTTTTCTGGAAAGCCCTTCAGCTTCCTTTTAAGCTTCTTGCCATTCGGTGCCGTGTTTTTCATTGCAAAAATCTGTCACTCTCAGCAATGGCACTGACTCCACCTTTGTAATCCTCGCGATTGGCTTTAAAGCTCGGAAAGTACGACGCGTTGCATAATGCCGGTTCACGAAAGTCAGCTTCGCCTCAATACAGCAATGTTACGCGGTGAAGCGTACGCGAAGTATTGCTGTGAAGCTTAACGAGCGTAGAAAGGGGCGATTGTCACGGGACACAGTATGTATTCCTTAATTATACACGTGTACACCCACCGTCTCCTGTAACCTTTGGACGTGCCTGTGGCGATTTGAGCCCTTAAGGGCAGTAAAAGACATGCATTCATTTTTTCGGACTGCCCAATTTTTTGGACGTTGACTGTACAACTGACCAAGAGGATGCTTCAAATGGTCCATGGGGCAAATGCATGCTGGGAGGAGGACAACAACAGAAAGGACTGCCACACTGAGGAATGAATGGGAGAGGAAGTCTGCTGCCGCTTCTTTGAAGGAACTTGAGCTCAAAAAACAAAGTGTTGGCTGACGTTGAGATGCAGGTGTCCCCCTCATCCAAACCAAAATAAACTCTTTAAAGCAGTGAAACGCAACACTGAGGCATTGTGCACAGGCTGAGAGTATGTCAGGACAGTTGAGGTTGACTTTCCAGCTGCCGAGAGAGAATCGCACTTGTGACAAAGTTTGGTGCTCATACCAGTGAGCTTGCTATCGGTTAATAGAAATGGCTCATATTCGAAAATATTTGCTTCTGTATGCATCTCTTTTTATTCTTATTTGAAAATGTTCGACTCGATAAGCAATAGGCCTTACAATAGTTTTCTTATTTGCAATGGGCTTTACCACTTTTTTAAAAATATTTTATTTGCTCTGCATTTTACTAATGCCTTCCTTCTGTTTTTCATTTTTGAATAAGATAAACACTAATCTTCACTATCAAAACTGAATTAAGTCGTTTTTTTATTTTTAACATGCTTACTAGAGAGTGACAGCATCGGGCAACATGGTGTCAGCCCGTCTTGGCTTAAAACAGAGTTCTGTGTCACTCAAGGAATCTTGCAAGGGCACTCAGGGAAAACCTGGAAAACTTGCGGAGTCTGGAAATGTCAGCTTGGTAGACACGATATGCATTTCGATGGAGGCAGAATGCAAAAATGCCCATGTACCATGGATTTGGGTGCACATTAAAGGACCTCAGGTGGTCACAATTAATCCGTGATCTCCTACTACAGGTTACATAATTATCATATGTTGGTATTGGCACATAAAACTTTAAAATTTTGTTTTGTCTCTCCGTACATTTTGTTCTAGAGGTTGCATAATCTCAAGTATTGGAGACGTGTTGAAGCAAGGAGCAGGCGAAGCATTCACTCGCCGCTGCCAGCGCTTTTCATGATAGCGTCGTCTCACCGCAGGCGTCACCAGCAGCCGCGAGGCAGAGTGGGTGCGAAAGCGTGGCTGGCTTCGCATTGTACTGCCAACGTGAAGATGTTCTTGACATGGCATGAAACCGTATCTTTTGTCGCCGTCTCTCAAATACAACAATATAAATTTTTTAAATACATATTCGCTTTTACCGATTGCCCGATAAATCGCAAAATTTTGCGTCCCTTCCATGTAAGAAAAATCCATCGGTGACTTCACTTATTTGCATAAAGCTCAATTTGAATGTAACGAAATTTTGATTTAACGAAGCAAGTCGGCAATTTTACCAACTTCGTTATACCAAGGTTTAACTATACTAAGTCGAAGTCTCTTTCATTGTTCTTTTGGTTTGTGCCCCTTCTGCTCTGGTTGCCTGCTACAGTAATGCAGTTGAATAACTGGTACCCGCCTGTTTACATCTTTAGTTATCATTGAAGATTGTCACTCAGTAATGGAGCCACTTTGTGGTGGCTGCAATATTGAATAGTACCAGAGCTGGCTTACCATATTGACTTGATTCTAAATAGAGCACCCTCAATTGTAACGCGCACCCATTTTTCGTAACCTGAAAAAGAAAAGTCCTTTACAGTGCCGCACACCTCATTCTTTCATACAGAAATACAACTTTCTTTAATCGAAAAAACAGATTTACTCCTGATGCTCTAAAGTTGCAATGAAGAAAAAAGGTCACAGTTTTGCCCGAAAGGCGAAGCATCAGTTGGGATAACAAATTAGTAGACAGCTATATAATGTAAGGATAGTAGCCTTATTGACCATAAGAACTCATAAACATTTGTTTACTAATTAAATAACAAGTATGGTGTCACGTGTGCACAAGCAAACATAAACACTTCTCACTCAATGACCATAGAAACTTGCTATCAAAACGCGGGAGTGAGGAAGTGCGGTAGCAGGAGCGAGCGAATTGACCTTCGTGCTGCCTCTTGCTTCAACATGAACTAAGCGACGAGAGCACCGTGCAGTGTGCCTAGGCATGTAGACTCTGTTCCCACCACAGATCGCTTTCAAGATAGGGGCCGCGCAGCCACACCGTACTTGGCAACCACCAGAGTAGAACGGCTCTCCTTTTGTTTTTGTCTGAGTCTCGCACACAGGCTTCGAGAATTCATAACGCCCGTGATGCAGCCCCATTTCTGCTCGTCTCCACACACGTGATCACTTTCCTTTTAATTGTGGCTGGCGCGCATGACCTTAGTTGCTTTTGCGCCATTAAACCCGAATTAACTAACCTTTAATTGCGCCATCAGGATGAACTCGGGTGTGTCTTCGTAGTTGGCACTTCTATGCTGATAGAGCAAACGCAGAAAATGGGAAGACAGACAGTGGACTAACCTGAGCACACATACTACAGCACATATAGTAAGCTACGGCAGGTAGGCTCAAAGCTACAGCAGCTAGGCTCAAAGCTTGTACGAGGCAGCCATTTAGAAATGCCAATGGAAATATGGGGCCTGTTCAATTGAGAAAAGGTGTACAGCACCACAAACGAAAATGTGCAGGTGGTTCCAGTCATGGTGTGCTGGGCTGCCCTCACTCACTGCAAGGTTCAAGGGCGTCACCATGACGGTAGCTTGCCTTGCACTCCGTTCAGTTCAGCACGAGGTTGCTGGGTACACCGCTGCACCTTGGGGATGGGCGTGTAAACATGTTTGTTTTCACTTTATTTCCAAAGTCATTCCGAGGGTAAATAAGCCTGCGGTAATGCAGATTTAGGGTCATACAGTAAAACCCCATTAATTCGGATTTCATGGGACCGGAGAAAATGTCAGAATTTACCGAATGTCGAATTAACAAGGTTTCGACAATAATAACTCAAAAAATGCCTAAATCATCAACATACTTTTACTTAATGAAAAAAACTGGTTATTGTTGCTTGTTGCACGCGAGAAATTTGCACGGAAAGCACAATTTTTCTGAGTTCTTGGAGGTGGTGCAGTCCACGCAGACTGTCGGGAGAAACGACACAGATGTCCTCCAAAACTTTAAGGGCGTCATCAGCCTCTTTAGCAGTGCGACGCGGCACTTCACACGCATCCATGACGGGTGCATTTTTGCTATCAGAGTCGGGCTCTTCGTCACCTAGTACATCCAGTATTTCGTCGTAGTTGAGGCAACCGGCAACGGCAGCGTCACTATCGATGTGGATGCATTCATCCAGTGGGACGTCCGGAGGCAGAAATCTGTTGAAGCGACTGTCATCTTCCTCAGCATTTCGGTTAACATCCGCATCCCTGGATTGCCGTTCGCAGTCTCTTCCTGTTGTCAGCGAACTTGTCGCTGTTGTACGCCTGAAGAATTTCCGCTTCATTTTTCAAGAATGTGCTGAGCGTGCTTCTCTTTACGTTGAATTTATTCATTATGACCTGCCAAGGCGTCCCTGCCTTCACGGCTTTCAATATTTCTACTTTTGTTGCCAAATCCTTCGCCTCATACTTCGCCCGCTTCGGTGGGGCACGAGAGCACTTGGTGGCGCTGCTTGCGTGGCGCGGCTAGGCGCGGCAATGAAGCGACGGGCACACACACGATGTCAAGAAAAAACAACGTATAAACAAAAAAAAGAAAAGTGCAAACAAAATTTAACACACACACACAACAAACTTCTGCCATCCTCGCACACGCACCTGATGCAAACCGATAAACACTATAAAAACGACAACGAAAAAAAAACTGCTCAACTTCGCAACTACACGACTGCACAAGCAAGAGACAACGTTAGAAATGGCGGACAGCAATACAAGGAAAAAAACATGTATGTATAGATAAGGGTTGCTAGCAAAGACCGATAACTACCGTACCGATAACCATAGCGATACAGAGATAGTGCCAAGCGCCAAAAGCGACTGCAAAGCCAGAAGTACGTCATTGCCGCCATGTTTTTTGAGATGTTGGTAGGTCCATTATGTAGCAATAAAATAAACATGGTGGCCTTGACGTATTTCCGGCCTTTCAGCACTCTCAGCACGTGCAAGCATGGCCTTTGAGATCGGCACATGCTAATTGGAGATGCCATCGCTGGCGGTGCGATTTGAAGACCCCCTAGTGCCACCCGGTTCTATATGCCTCACGTGCCTCTGAGCTTCGCAAGCTTTCTGAATGAACCGAAGTATGACCAAATGTGTCCGAATTAACGGGAGTTTCGTGCCATGGGGTTATGTACATGTTTGACGGGACCAGACGGCGCATCCGAATTAACAGAATTTCCTAAATAACGGGGGCCGAATTAACGAGGTTTTACTGTACTTGATTCTAACGCGCATGCAACTTTGAAGCTGTTTCATCTGAAAAAAAGTGCATGTCACATTTCAGTAAATACGGTAATTACCGTAACATTCCGACCAAGCACCCATACTTGTGCAAGTGCCCCCCTCCACATTCGGGTGGCTTGAAATTGGCACCCCCTCCCTCTCTTCACCCTGTTCACTGCTTCGTGCATTTTCACTGGGCTGCTTGGCTACAGTTTCTTTGACAACATTTTATGTAATTGCATATTAAATTACATGAAATGATACAATTTAATGAGAAAAAAATTTAGTGTTTAACCGCATTTCTACCGAGGCCCGGTAGTTCCCTGTAGCCAGGTATCTGCATAGCCATAGCCTTTTTCAATTGCCATTTTGGTTAAACGTGCGAAGTCAGAGTCCGACTTGCTGCATACAACAGTTCTAAACACACGGTATGAATGAGTGAGCGGCACGTAGCTCTGCCCGGAACTGGCGTTCCTGCATGGATGCTCGGAATGACATTGCAAATAAAATGAAAACAAATGTGTTTACACAGATCTTTCATTTTGAATAAAAGGTGCCAATATGAACATGACTATGCAAGCAACGTAGATTAACTTCCACAAGGTCACGTTGGAAGTGTTGGCTCCATTGACAGACGCCGATGACTAGGAGCCGGCAAGCTTAGCTCACTAGGCCATCAAATCGGAGACCAGAGGCGTTTGCGATACGACCACATGCAACTCATAATAAAGCACCTATGTTGGTCAGCATAACGTGTACACAATTATGTTGCTCTTAAATTGCAATACATTTGATTTAGCGATGCCGGCGGAAGCAAACGAGCAAGCCGGGTGAGCCTGCGACTATTGGGAGATGGTACAGGCCTAGCTCGCCGATCACCGGATTCGGTGCTGACAGCCCTTGAATTTTGGTCCGTGACAGTGAAAGGAACCCCCTTTCCCCCTGCAAGTGTTCTCGGATTATCTTTTACCAAGAAGGGGGGTGGAAGGGGACTTTCTCGGAACTTTATGGCAATATTTACTTTTTCATTTCTGTTGCAGGTGGCAAGACTGCTCGGAGAGCCCTCTCCCGGCACAGCAACAACCAGAGCAACCGTCTTAGTACTAGAGCAAGTGCAGGTGAGTCATGCTGTGAAAGTTGCAACACTTACTGCCAGAGGCCATATGCTCAAACCGAGTTTTTAGTTTTAAAGGGACACTAAAGGCAAATATTAACTCAAACTTAAATGATAGATTAATGCCCGAGAATCTCTAAGGCGTCAATATTATTGCAAATAGGACCTTAATAATAAATAAAAACTGAGGTAAATGCAGGACATGATTAAAAACTCCCCCAGGACATTCAGGCACGTGCCTGATGATGAAGGCACTCCTCACTTAAATTCTGTCGCCACTACTCAACCACTCGTCACAATATATAACATTGTATTGGATTAAAAGACGAAATAAAATGCTACTTATTCTGTTCTATTTCACTTTTAGAAAAAAGAACTCATTGAAATTACCCTCGACAACCACGCGGGTGGTCGAAAGGTTTCGTTTTCGCTCGACTCTGTGCAGCCTACGTTTTCGCATTTCAGCAGTTATCACGTTGTGCTGCGCGAGTTTCGCTGGCTCACAAACTGCAAGTAGCAGACATTTCAACTTCCAGGTTATGTCGCGGGATGCCTGAAAGGTCTACGCCACTTTACAAAAAAGCAGCTGCAGCGGCGAATCCACCGCTCTGTCTTGGCTCAGTGCCACCTCTCGGGCACCATTTTATTCACCGACGGCAGCAAAGGGTAGTGATGGCGTATGCGACGTCACCACTCCCCCGGTTGGATAGCGGTATTTAAAGAGTCCACGTAGACTTAATATTTACCTTTAGTGTCCCTTTAATATGCTGTGTCCTGGTTGCACAGTGAGATTCTAAGCGCTGAACTTTAAATGAAGGTGTGTAAAATTTTTAAGTGGCTACAAATTACGCTTGAAATTGGTTGTTTTTGAAAAGTATTTGGAAATGCTGTTTTGTGACAGTAATTGTTGAGCACTTCCTGTAGGTTTTGCCATAGCTAATCTCATTTAGTTCCTCAAGTGAAAGTGCATTTTGAGTGCTTGATTGCTGTGAGAATAACTTAGCATCGTTGTGGCAATTCAAGTTGCCAGAAGCTTGCATCAAGAAGACGTTGGGAAAATGTCCGCTGTGTAATGCAGTGTTGGTGTACAAGCCCGAAAAACAACAGTGCACAAAGATTTATGAGTTCCGTTACGAAAACGCAGAAACAACTCACTTAATCAAATTTGAATGTGGCTTTGGGCATCAAACCAAACATTTTATTTTCCTCTCTTAGAAAAGTAAGAAATGCAGAAGGAGTGTGAGAATGCCAAAAAAGAAAAGGAAAAGCTGGACTTATTACATCCTTTGGAATACACAGTGCTTTTTGCAAATGGAGATGGTGAAGTAGGGGTAGTAGGTAATTAATCAATGACAAGTTAAAGGTCACCACAATTTCTTTGATCATGGTAGCATTGGTAGCACAACAGGGAATTGTTCATGATTCAACATGCACAGAATGTTTTCATGATATATCGGGTATCAGGAAACTGACATACTTAGCCCCCTGCTGCTTTTGTAGATTGGCCACACCACTAGGCAGTTATTAGCAGCAAGAAAAAGATAATTTCGCCAATTACCTAATGTGTTAATATCGTTCGAATTATGGGCACACGTAATTGCGAAATCTGAGCCAGGGAGTGGAGAAGTTTCTGGGAAGTACACTCTATGTGTGACCATGGCTGAAGGCAAGCTTCAGATCTAGCCACACACAGTCGTTCCATACTACTCCCCAACCCCTAGCACATGTAATTGCAGCTACGGTGGGTTCAGGCAAATAAGGCAACTAGCGGTGTCAGCTCTAACTGTTTATTGCTACAAGCAATAACTAACACTTGCAGAGGAAAGTCCACTCTGTAATAAATAATAAATAGGCTTGCTTCGTTGCGTGGGATAGTCAGGCAAACAAGGTAACTGAAGGGTTGCAGCAGGTATCCATATCCGGCAGGTACGAGGTCAGGGCGCCACAGAGAGCTAATCTCCCCTGATGACACTGTTTTATATCTTTTTTCCCCTCTGAGGGAAATGGCCTCTTCGTCAATCGGATACCTTTCCTGCAAATGGGGGTAGAGGGCAGGGAGGGTGTGCATGTTGTGACATGGAGGGAGAACCAGGAGAGGGTATAGTACGCCTCTTCCGGGCTTACGCTGGCTCTCTACACATTCGCAATGCGTGAACGTGACAGTGCGGGTATGTGGGAGGGAGTGGACGCACATACTCCCCACAAGTTATGTCTGCTTAATAAAACTCCTAATACTAGCACCGCATTGCGGTTATCCGTCCCCAAATTCTGCTAAAAGTTGCCTCAGCATTTCAGCGTCCTCAACTTTAGAAGCTTACATTTGGGAAACATTTAACTGGAATGCCTATATACCTTTTAGCTCATTTTAAGGTCACATATTTCGGAAATGGTGCCAGTCTTAGGATTTATGTTAAACAGACATGACTTCACTACTCCTCGGCTTACATTTCGCAAGTACAGTTAAACCTTAATACCCTGAACTTAAATTTACATGCAATATTCACCAGATTATACCACACACTAATTTTTTTCCTGAAATATTACGACAGATATACATGTTAGAATCGAGTAAAAAAAAAATGGTTCTCTATTAGCTGCTCCCCGTTGCCACCAAAGGTATGTGTATGCATATTATATAAGTTGTAGAAGTTATAATGTACATTTCTAGCATGTAAAGGAACAAGACTTAACAAATGTGAAGGTGGGGAATTGCTTATAAGATATTTTAATGTGATACTAAAATCGGTCTCAAAGAGTCGATACTGGCGTCATGGGAACCATTGTGACGTCATGATACAAAGCAAAATTTGTTCACGTTGTGTAACACTACGGATAAGTGTGACGATCACTCACTCATAATAAAAAGAAATCCTTCACAGATGCATGCCAGTCTGAAAACTGATGCATAAAAGACAGGGAAGTTATATGCAAGAGAGTTCTTACACCCGTGGAAATTACTTGGAGACAGTTTGCCAGCTCAAGACCATACTTGAACACTGCAGCGACCAAGTGAGGCCACGACTGGCTGTTCAGAGTGATGGCTTTCACGTAAGCTGCGTTGCAGCACTATGGCGTCACCTTTCAATGCCACAGTTCTACAGACTTCTTGCTGACCACCAACGTGGAGCCAGTATAATTAAACGTGTGAAGGCTTTGGAAAGAAATTGAGAATTTGGGGGAAACACTGTTATTTCTTGTTTTTTTCCCAGGGCCTACAAAAGTGGAAAAAGAACAAAACAAAGGGTCCATATTTATACAATAAAATGGAGTGCATTGAAGTCAGCTATGTGGAAGTTAGATAAGTGTCACTTTGGCACTGTCAAAATTCAGGTGACATATTATTTAATCCAATTTGTGTAACATTTTTGATGGTGGTGGCGTGCTGCATCGCCTTCGTTTGTTGCGCTCAGAGTATCAACCTTTATGTGCTTCACCTATTGCGTGACACAGAATTCAACCTTTTTGGAATAAAAGATGACTGGGAGGTCACTCCTGATAATGTGCTAATTTGCAACGATCCAGAAAGAAATGGCTTTGAAGGCTTCTCAGATGCCTTGCCTAGCGTCCATGGACGTCTGGTACGGTATACAGAACAAAATACACCGTTTTTAGAGGAGTACTCGTGGAACAGTTTCGTCATATTTGTTTATTGGATAGCTGTCAACATAGTAATTACCCTATGGAGCCTCAATTTTCAAGAACACAGCGAATAATTACGTTACAGTTTAACGGGACCAGTTCAGAATGCATGCCAAGCATAGCGTGGTTTCAGACTGGGAAAAA
The DNA here is from genome assembly GCF_038994185.2 of Dermacentor albipictus. Taxonomy (NCBI): domain Eukaryota; kingdom Metazoa; phylum Arthropoda; class Arachnida; order Ixodida; family Ixodidae; genus Dermacentor; species Dermacentor albipictus. Next base: position 113,536,244 of record NC_091823.1, read on the forward strand.
GCAGATGTTTCGGGTCACCAAAACCTGATATGGTGGCTTTATGGTACCTGACACAATACTGAAGCGTGCGTGCGCACACACGCACATGCACAGAGACATACGCGACCATGCCGCTAATAGCCGAGTCCACCACCACTCCATTAGACGAGTGAAAGTGGGTTACCCTGCATTTTAATATTCCTGTCACAAGGGCAAATTTGGTGTCATTTTGAATGAGTGCACTTTGCCGCTAGTATCATTCGCAGGCTGTCACACGGGAACGCTCAGTGACACTTGCTGCAGAACGCACTTGGCATCGAGTGAATAAACTGATATTGAAAGCAGATTCGGTAGTAATTTTAAACCAGCTTTCTCGTGACTGGAAATGTTATACGCTTATAAAATGTGCCATACTTAAAGATGAGAAAGCTACTGCACTATTCTCGATCTCGGGCTGCTTGTGTGATGGCATTGCAACTGTTTATGCCTGTGTACGCCTGTGCTAGCCACCCTGACTGTGCAGCCACCATCGTCTGTTCCAAGTTTATTGAACGGAAGTAGTGCATCAGTGATGACATGGTTGGACGAGGAGACCAAGGTGTTCTTGCATGGGGTGCCTCGATAGCACTGATTCTCACCATTTAGGATGGTGACACATTCGTCGTTGTGGTACAAATGCTGTATAGATGCTCAAACGGCACACCCTTTCGTCAAGCGGTGAAAACTGGAATGCTGCCCTTTCTCAGCTGACGAATAAATTGAGCATAGTGTGAGTGTGTCAATTTAACTTCTTGGCCGTTTCACAGCCAAGCTGACTGTGCGTTGCTTGCGTCTTTAGCAGACATGCTCTTGAATGTGCAAAAATTGATGCAATTTTCTTTATTCTCCGAGTGCATGAAAGGTGAGCACAGTTCTGGAGTGGTCCGTAAGCAACAAATAAATGCTGTAATGACGCGCCCCAAATGCTCATGATCCCTTCTTGTGCCATCTGCAATGGTATCCGGCATTTTTCGTCTGTTAGCCTTGGATGCAATGCTCTCTTGCCAATGCTTGTGACGATCTATAATATTATTGTGGCTGCACTGAACTCCTTCATTTGCAAAAAACTTTATTCTAAATGCTCTTTTTAACTATAACACACTGTTATTTTGAAAACCATGCTTAATACAACAAACTTATGTTATGCCTACTGATTCACCCATTGCCATTGTCATCAACGCCAAAGGACACGTTTCTTTCGCGTGTAGCAGTGCGCCACGAAAGTGACACTCGGTACACTGAAGTGCACTTGCTCGAAGTGACATTAAATTTGCCCGCATGACATGGATATAAAAGAAGCTTGCAACATGAATGAGAAATATGGCACTCTCTGGAATGAGATCATTGTATAGCCTTTGACCACTGCATCAGGCTGACTGCAGTGCCATTTAGTTGTTTGGGATACATGTACCACGTGATCGTCACCTACACTTTCATTGACAAGATTAGTTTTTTTCATGTGTGCATTTTGAACTGGGTCACATAAAATGTTCTATAAGCAATTATTCATGGCTCATTAGACTAAATGAAGCTTTCTTATTATAAATTACAACTACGTAAAATGCATGAAGATTTGGACACAAAAATTCTGTGTCAGAACTTCAGCACTCTTTTTGCCTAGTGTAAAATGCGCCTGAGCCAAGAAGTCGGTAATTCTGTGCAGCATTTTCGAGCAGCCACCCCGAGCCTTAGTACTTTCTATAATTATTCCGCCTGTAGCTGCTCTCTGCAGAGGAACAATTTGGTCTGGCTTTCTGTCTCGTTCTAACAAAGAAAACCTCCACTGAAGTTTTATCTGTCCATTGGTTCTCAATCTTGATGCGAGCCTTCATGCTGTCAGCTTCTGAGGTGGTGGGCCGTCTGCTTGAACTGACGTACTTCTAGCAAATGATTTTGAAGGTGTTGCGTGTGACAAATAATTTCATTCACTAGATTTGATGTTGGGAGGTACTGAAGATAATGGGTAAATTAAGCAGCATTAGTATATTGCACTTCACAAATGGCAAAAAATCTTCCTTTACCGTAAGTGGGAAGCTTCGCAAGGCAGAAAAGATACAAGAACAAAATCCAGATGGCAACGCTGCCTACACTGCCTCGTCAAGAGGTCATGGATTTCGATAGCACTTGCACGCACCTATGTTTAACTGTTTTTCATCAAAGGACTGCACTGCGTTCTGAACGAACCTGAACCAAAGGCTCAACCTAGAAAGTTATGAGAACCTGAAAGTTATGAGTTATGAAATCTGGTGCTAAATCAGCCCAAATACAAGAAAACAAATTTTAATTCGCGACATCACACTTGTCTGACGGCATTCAGGTGTGCTCAGAAATTTAGAGAAAGATATGTTTGGTCTTTAATTCTTTGATTATTCACCAAACATTTTTTCACAGAATAAAGACAATTTTAATGAATACCTTACTGTCATTGAATGGTTTCTTTTGGGCTGCAAAACGGAATCTGTATGGCTGCTCATTGCCCACTGTTGTGCTTGTTTAAAGCCAAACAAATGTTAGGTCTAGGTTTTGCCATTGCAGGTTATGTAATTGACCAAGTGGCAAACCCGCTCCATCTGCAGTGTGAAAAATTAAAGTTCCAGAAGTGTGCAGACAGTACACCAGGCTCGCCTCCCTCATAAAATAAGGTGCATGGCTTTCATGATTGGTAGACGAGAATTCCGAAAGCTACCAAGAATCTGAGTGAATAAAAAAAGTGGGTTATTTCTTGTAGAGTATCTATATCAGCCCAAAACATTCATAAACATGTCTTTGCATGCACCCTCATCTGCTGTTATGTCAACTTCCCTGTGCTGTGAAATGCTAAGATATTTTTCCAGCGTTTCCAAAATTACTGGGAAAAAAACTGCCTTTCTATGTTCATTCTCACGGCTTCAATATCTCTGGAAATTTCGTATCACCAGGTATAATGTGACGTGAGAAACAGAAAAATTGCAGACTGCTTGTTAAATAAAACATGTGAATAAATTGTTGTCTATTTAAATGAGGTATAAGCCTGGTAACTTTTATTTTATGATCATCAATCATTATGTTTCAAAGCAAATTTCGGGCTCTGACATACACTGCCTTGCATTTACGTTCGATATCAACCACGCTGCTGTAAGGTGGCCTTTGCCACTTGAAAACCATTGCAGTACTTCCCTGAACAGCTGTGCTGTAAAGTAAACAAGAGTGCTGCACACATGGCTTCTAGCTACGCTTGTGTTTGGCAGCTGCAGAGATCACAGGAACAACGGAGTGAACCAATGCATCATGATGCCACGGCACATTCGCTTCCTGGGTACCAAAACAGAAACCGCTTCGTAAAAAAAAGTATTAATAGCAAAATATTTAGGTTGCTCTTGTTTCCAGCATACTTTTCTAAGGTTTACAGGGTAAAAAATAGATAGAGTGACAAGTCATAAATGTCATGTCATCAGTCCTTTATGTCTGCCCAACCCTGAGCATTTCCTGCATGAGGTCCTGCCCCATAGGGCACTGTGGGTCATGTGCAGCCTTTGCATCCATTGAATGCAGGTGTAGTGATACAGTAGCCACACCATGTTTACTCTTTTTGTCAGCTCTGTTGATGGCTTTGCCTTGTTGCCTTTTAGTACACCTTTCGTTGTTTTGTTTTATTGCCTTTTTTAGTTGTTGAGCAGCTCTATCTGTTTCTACATTTCAGGCCACAAGAAACCACTGGGAAATACTGATGTGCTGCAGGACCGTCCACTGATGCCCGGCCACATAGGAAAAAATGCATCATCCAAGTCGGTGTTGGCCAGTAAACATTTTGTGCAGCCGTCTTCTGTCGGTCCACCGGCCATAACGCTCAAAGAAGCAATTATCAACGGTGCTCTTCATTCATCTGAAGAGAGTGACAGTGCTCTGCAGGAGAACGAGGCAACCGTCACGATGACAGTCATGACAAGGGCTCGAAACCAACACCGATCGGACAACAAAGCCGTGGCAACTGCGAGCAACTCACCCGAGGCAAAGCCCCTCGACAAGCTAGAGACAAAACAAGAACAACCATCGTCCCCGTGCCCGTCCCCACTAAGTGGCTCTTCGCCAAAGCCTGCTGAAGTTGCTTGTTCCGAAGCCTCTAGTATAGACACAGAAGAGTCGCATAAGGAAGTGTCCCCTGAACCAGTGAATGAGGTGAGTGAGGTTGTGTCTGGCAAGCCAAGTCCTACAGAGTCGTGCAAGGCTGTGGAAACAAGAAAGCCTCTTCAAACTGCCAGGGAAGTTCGCGTTCCTGTGTCTTCGAGGAGGGACAGGAGGCATCCGAGGAGGCTACGGTGTGTCAAGGCACCTTCAGCTGATCATGCCCCTTTGTTTGAGGGTGCAAGTGCAATGAAAAGGGAACAGGTGAGCAAACCACTTGAGGAAACTGCCGACACTCGTCTCTCTGTTGCAGAAAAACAGGAAGAGGTAATCAAGAAAACTGAGGAATGTCCACCAGAGGTAGTATTTGATGCAGAAGTGGATATGTGTGGAGTTGAAACATCAGAAATGGGTGAAGCACCAGAAATTGTTGCACCGGAGTTAGTAGTATCAGAAATCGTTCAACCAGAAGTTGTTCAGTCAGAGGTGATGGAAGTGGAAGTGGTTCAGGCAGAAGTGGTTCAGCCAGAAGTTGTTCAGGCTGAGGTGATTGATGCAGAAATGGTCCAAGCTGAACCAATTGATTGTGAAATGATTGAACAGGAGGTGCTTCTCACAGACATCACTGTTGAAGACGTGGCCGAGCCAGAACTGAGCCACTTCAATGTTGTTCAGTCTGAGATTAGCGAAGTCGACATGACCGAGCAACCACCCGAACTGCAGCAGATGGTTCCCCACTGTGAAGAGGAGCCTTTTGTGCAGATATTAGACACTGCCATACTTGAAGCACCAATGGTCACTGTACTGCCAGAGAAAACACATCATGCAAGTAGCAATGCAAATTGCCGGGAGCATCTGGAGAAGGTGAAGAAGGAGCCAAAGAAAGAAGCGCCAAAAAGAGAGCCCAAAGTTGAACCAGAAGCAAGAATCGTGCCTCGCATGTGCATTATTCCCGCAAAGAGGCTGCCACCACCACCTGCGAGTCAGGCCATGGCACAGTCAGCTGCCCCATCACAACACCTGGGTTGCCTCAAGCTGACGATACGCCGGCTACATCCACACATGCGCGGTGACACCTCACCAGTGTCGACAGCTCGCCGCCAGACTGTGTACGAGGTGTTGTCACCTCCACTCCTGTCGCCTGAATCGCCTCGCAAGAAGAAGAAAAAGAAGAAAGACAAAAAGAAGGCGAGTGAACACCGCAAACATGCGCGCAGGCGGGAGGAAAAACCGTCTCCTGCTACTGTTGGAGCTAAGCGTATTCGGCTCATCTTGGGCAACGATGCAATTGATATTGACATTCCACCCAACAAGTGTAAGAAGCGCTGTTGACCAGCTGTGAGTGACACAGGAAGTCACAGACTAAGCTGCTGTGTGATACAGTGGGTGTGATACAGTGGGATTGTGCTGACGTTTAAAAAGAAACTGCACTCTTGACTTTTTTTCTTCTTGACATTGGGTTCTGCCCACGAGGGGACAAGTGTTTTGCAGCACGCATTTATGCCTGACTGTTGTCATTTTTTTTTTTCGGTTTCGGAGCCCTTTTGAAAGCAGTAAAAAAATATTCTATAATGTTATATGTGTTGTAAATAGCATGTGCACTGCCAGTGGTGTTTGAAATGGAAGGATTTTTCTGTGGACAACCTTCTGTAGGCCTGCGGGTTTCAGGAAACTGTTGGAGACTGGTTCACCAAATTATGTGCTGTCTGATACACTGTTTTCTTTTAGTAATAAACTGACTGAAGACGTAATGTGTTGGTGCAGGAATAGGCACAAAGTGATCTTATTCACTTTGTGCTCACTGTGCGTTTTACAGTCATGCGGGCATAGTATTTTGTGTTGATCTGAGCTGAATGTTGCTTCTATTTTGTTTTGAAATGTGAACCGCCCATTACTTTGCACCACTTGTATTTATTGTTGTCTAAATTATTTAGTACAATCCTTGACTGGACAAAGAAAAGCACCGTGAAGACATTAAAATTTCATGTTCTTGTAGGGCTGATTTTCTTCAAATTGACCTTTTGTCTTTACTTTGCATGAATACGTGCATATGTACGTTAGGCCTTCCAGCGAAGAAAGTTCAAATCACGTGCATTCGGTGCGACATGTGCCTGCTCTGTTTTAATTGAAGGTGCGCTGGACTTGCGATTGTGAATAAAAGTGTTTGTTGGGCCCTCACTTGCTAGAGTGAAGAGAACTTTTTTTTGTGGTACTCCAGTGTAGTTGGGATTTGTGTTAGACTTTGCAGGCAGCGTGGCAGCTGCAATGCTAGATCGACGGCATAAATTTCCCTTTCCTAGCCTCCATAAGAGACTGGAAAATTTTTTTGAAAGATTCATAGGATAATCTAGCTTTTTTTTAGTTGATTACAGATAGCCTAATGTCGTAGATGACATTAGGATTTACTTCTGTGTGCTGCAGGTGAAAGGCAGATAATCTGGTAAAAGTATTCACGAGTAAGTCATCCGCCCGATATGTGCAATAGGTTGATCGATTCTGTTTCAAGGGAAGGTGAGCATATCTTGTTTTTAATGTCGTTGGATGTCTAGCTCAGTAGAAAGCTTGCAAAAAATTAAGCGATCCCAGTGCTTTGAAACGTGCTGCAGGCCTTAAATCGTGTCACGGAACTCTTTTCAAACTGTAAAGCTATCTTTTCTGTGTGCTACGGCAGCAGCATGACGGTGGTGCTTAAGATACGTACACAGTGAACCTGTTTCCGTAATTCACTTTTTGAACTCTCGATGCATTCACGGACAACTTTTAAGAGTTTAAATGAGTGGTGATCGTTCTGTCGTCGAACATTATGGTGGATTCAAGTTTCTAAAGAGCGCAGAAGCGAATTTTCTAACGTGTACAATGAAACAGTTGTGTACGTTGCGAACTCTATACACAATGTGATTTATAATTACTTGAAAAAAGCAATAAGAGCGGCTATTTAACGCTATTTTAGAGAGCAGCGGACTACGCGCTCCGACGTTTTTTAGGTTCGGGCAGTCAACTTTTAGAGCCAAGTGACCGATCAAAGCCTTGTGACATCACTGTCACTGTGTTGGCAAAAATCAACTAGACAAGCAGTTCATCACAACACAACAGTCGCTGCACTTATTACAACGCCGCAGCAGTCGACCTTAGAGTAGCAGACGATGGATGGGTGGAAGGTAGGAGTGTCCCCTTTGAAATGGGGTAATGGCAGTTGCCACCATGCTCGGATATTTATTTTTATCTGTGTTGTGTGTTATTGAATTTCTGAATTTTCTTTAAATACGTCTTCCTACCCTTTTAACCTTATGTCACCTCTCTGCTTTTGAGCCACCAATCCTCCAATCGCCTTTTGCTAATTACCACCGCATATTTATTTACATGACTGTTATTATCTCTGAACCCTAGGACCTCGGGAAGGGTGATTGCGGCCACATCGACATCGGGCTTGATACCATCACATTTTAGTATGAGGTGTTCCATTGTTTCTACATATTTACCACACACAGTACATGTGTCTTCTACTTCGTTAAATTTCTTTTTATAGCTCCGCGTTCTAAGACATCCTGATCTAGCTTCAAAGAGTAGGGCACTGCCTCTTGAGTTATCATAAAACGCTTCCTTCCTGATCTGCTGTTTCCAGTATCAATATAGTTCCACACTATGCCTCTTTTCCATTGAATTTAACCAATTTTTACCTTCCGCGTTTTTAACCTGTCGTTTAATGCTCTGTCTTTCTTCGTCCTCGTGTCTAGCATACTTACTGGTTAGCTTCCTAGTTCTTTTCCGCCATTGTGAGTCAACGCTCTTTCTGTATAGGTATTTAAATACCTTAGCTGCCCACCTGTTATCATCCAATTTTCTCAGACGATTTTCATATGGGATTTTACTCTGAGCTTCCCATGCTTCGAACGATGCCCAGCCCATGTCTCCCTGTACTGCTTAGTTTGTGGTTTTCCCATGGCCACCTAGTGCTAACCTTCCCACAGTTCTCTGATTTACTTCTAATCTCGACTGAACCTCTGCTTTTAAACACAGGACCGCATTCCCGAAAGTAAGCCCCGGCTCCATTACTCCCTTCCACATACCTCTCGGTACCTCATACCTGTTGTACCCCCACAATGCCCTATGTTTCATTATCCCGGCATCTCTTTGCCCTTTTGCTATAAGAGACTGTTCGTGCTTTTCCGTGTACATCTGCCCTTTGTTTATCCATACCCCGAGATATTTGTATTCAGCCACTCGGGGTATTTCATGGCCTTGTATTGTAAGCTCCTGATCAGTTGTATCCTTGAAAAACATCCCACCGGACTTAGCTGCACTAAAACTGACACCTAAACTGTCTCCTTCATCTCCACAGTAATTAACCAGAGTTTGCAAATCTTCCTGGCTATCTCCTAACAGTACAATATCGTCCGCATACATTAAACCCGGTAGTCATTGCTCAACAACCTTTTGGCCTAATCTGTACAACAGATTATACCCTAGATTGCTTCGTTGTAACCTTCTTTCCATGCTTATCATATAAAGCATGAACAGCAGCGGTGATAGAGGACAACCTTGCCTTAATCCTTTGTGAACCTCGACAGTTGTCGTACTCTTAATTCCTTCCCACGTTATTTCAACATTATTTTCTTGATATATTTCCTGTAGAAAATCAATTACCTCATGACCGATACCTTCAGCTTTTAATATGTTCCACAGGAGTTCCCTGTTCACATTGTCGTATGCACCACTTATGTCCAGGAAGGCTAAATACAGAGGTCTATTTTCCGCCTTAGCTATTTCTATGCACTGGGTAAGCATGAACAGGCCATCATCTAGGCGCGCCTACCACTTCTGAACCCGTTCTGAAGTTCTCCGGGTATTCTATTACTTTCTACCCGTGACTGCATCTTTAATTTCACCGTCTGCATCGCCAGCCTATATATAACTGATGTTATCGTAATTGGTCGGAAGGATTTTATGTTCTTATCACCTTTCCCTTTATAAATCAAATTCATTTTACTCTGTTTCCAGCTGTGTGGAATTTGCTTATTTTTTATCACCTTTCCCTTTATAAATCAAATTCATTTTACTCTGTTTCCAGCTGTGCGGAATTTGCTTATTTGTTATGACTGCCTCCAATGCTTTTATCAGTGTTTCCTTGCTTCTTGGGCCAAGTTCATTAATTAACTTAATTGGAATTTCGTCTATCCCCGCGGACGTGCATTTTGGAACATTTGCTTCCGCCTTTTTCCAGTTAAGATTGGTCAGTTCTAAGCTGTTTTCTGTTATGCTATTCTGTGTTGCTCCCTCATTTGGGGCGATTACCCTATCGTCCTTCCTAAATGACTCTGCTATAACTGAACCAATGTAGTTCACAGCGTCATCTCCCTCTAAACAATTTCCTTTGGCATCGTGAATCTGTTCCTGTTTTCTGTGATTCGCTTTACCCAGCCAGCTTATCTGGTTCCAGAATTTTCTTGACCCCCCCTTTAGTTGCATTGCGAACTTCAGCCAGCCAGCGATCAGAGGACTGCTTTATTTTAGCCTGGACGAGGACCTGCACTTGTTTCTTTTGTTGATAATATTCCCATTTTTGGCCTATTTCCTCTCCAGATAACTGCGCCCTCTTTGCTTCTCTGTGTTCTCAAGATGCCCACCGTCGTTGTTCGATTTCCTTATTCCACCAACTTCGTGGTTTCCTCTTTCCTCTCCAGCAGTTAACTCCTTTTACTTCTTTTATTTTTGTACTAATGAGTAGCTCTAACTGATTATAATCCCACCTTTCCATGGGATGTTTCTCTATTGTTTCCTCTATGCCAGCCGCTATTTGCGCTATTTGTTTGTCATTTAATTTTGCGTACTCTTTTTGACTTCCCTGCATTCCCTGCAGACGAACAGGTTATAAAAGCGACACCGACGGCCAATGGTTGAACGAGAGCGGGCGCAAGTGGCGCCCATAGAAACCGGATATTAGTGGAGACATTGCCTCACTGGGCACGTGCAGCAGCTAAGCCCAGCGGAAGGGGGGGGGGGGAAGAGATGGACCAGGCGCCGGCTTGCGAGAACAAGGATGACGTGGCGTTGCGGCGACGCCCTCTCCCCTTGCGCAACACCTGGCGCGCTAGAGCGACGGCAGGTGTACCTTTTCACCCGCTCTGCTCCGTCGAGGCGGGCTCGCAACATGGTCGCAACCAATGGGATTTGAGGTGCCATTTCGCTGAGACGACAGAAACCGTCTTTTTTGCTCAATGGGCCATTTGACGCTTTCGCATAAATAATCGCTACAGAATAACAACGACGACGTGGTTATGTTGAACTCGCGTTCACGCTTCGTCTGCACGAACCGCCCTACCTGTGTACTTTTGGTGCCGGGGTCAATTATGTACCATGCAAGACACTCGGCTGTAAAGCACGCGCAAAGATCAGGCAATAGGCAAAAAACGCTGTGATTTAAACATGCACCCATAGAGTGCCCCAATATTGCAACCAGCCGATGCGCGCATAGCGAAGCGTCCGCACGGCCGCATTTGCCACGTGGCCATGCTATGCAAGCGTGTGTCTGATAGTAACAATTAAGTAATCGAAAGACTGCTTCCGAATGCATTTACTAACCAATTTGAGTCCGCGGCACTTTTATGTGCTGCTTTGAATAACTGCGTGTAGTACCGCGGTTCCCGCAGATTTTTTCTTACCCAATGCATGTGGTGCATACTAGCAGCAGCGCTCGGCATGTTTCGACTAAAGCAATATCATTTCAATACTGCTCGCCACTCGTGGCGGCTGTAGCGTCTTATAGTTATACAGTACTTTGGTTATAAAGTACAGGTAAGTCTAGTTATAAATTTTATTGGGACGTGAGGTTTTATTTTGTTAAATCGAGAACTTCGTCAAATTGAAACCACTTGATTAGATCACGCAACATGCCATAAAATTGATGCAAGAGCCAAAAATGTCGTTTTTGCCTACGTTCACACTTATTGTAGCAGTTGAGCATGTACTCTGCCTTAACAGAAGAAACGATTAAACATTCTTAAAAGCTATATGTCAGTGATACTAAAATCACCAGAACTCAATTAGACCTACTATACCCACATTTTTCTTTTTAATTATGGCAAATCAGGCAAGGTATTAGTTAATTGATTCTAAGTTTTCAGTGCTCATGAATGTGACAGTGAAAGTATTGAATGGCATGTAGTGTAGTGCAACGAAAACAAGGACGCAAGGCGAAACAAAATTAACGCAGACATAATTAGGCGCCTCTGTCTGTGTTTCATTTATTCTTGTGTTCTTGTTTTTGCTGCGCTGCACTACATGCCGTTCCATGATGATCAACGAACAAAAAAGCCCACATTGCCACCCTTGTAGAGAACAGGAAATTTAGTTATACACTTAAACCTTGATATAACAAAGTAGGTAAGATCGGCAATTCGCTTCGTTATATGGAAATTTCGTTGTATTGAAATTCGATCTCTTATGCAAATAAGTACAGCCGCCGGTCGATTTTTGTTGCTCAGAAAGCTAGGGGCCACACAATTTTCCGAATTATTGGGCAATAAAAAAAAGTAAGTTTGAATAAGAAAACAATTTATTTTGACGAATATAGGAGACAGCGATGAATGATACGGTTTCATGCCACGTCGATCGATATCTTCACATCAGCGGTACGAATTAAGCGAAGCCATGCTTTCGCGTGCACTCCGCCCCCACAGCGTTTCCCGGCCGCACTGCGACGACGCTATCACGAAAAGCGCCGGCAGCAGGGAGCGAATGCTTCGTCTGCTTATCGTTCCAAAGGGTCACCGAAGCTCTAGATTTCGCGATCTCCAATACTAAACGTGCGGGAAGACAGCTTACATGATGCCACGCCCCGTTACGGCATGCTCACTCTTTCCACACGCAGCAGATTACCTCTAAATCAGGGTGCGCGGCTGCGTATATGTGCACTCCGCCGCGCTTACAGCCACGCGCAGTCATGGCCGAGACACGCGCCAACTTACCCCCCACTCCGCCCCCTCGCGCGCACTTGATCGCGTTACCGCGAGCTCGTTTCCCTCCCCCACTTTGCCATTGCTCGCGTGGGAAGGCGGCACTTATGAAGCCTTCCTTTCCCTAGATCACTATCATCACCTTTCTTGTCTCACCGTCGCACACTTTCACTCGCACCTACAGCCCAAGTGCGCGGGGCGCGATAGGATCTGATCGCACTTGGACTTAATGAACATGATGCGGCTCCAGGCGGTTGTTCTTGTCGCGCTGCACGCAGTTTGAGAGGTGCGTTTGCAAGCAGCCGCTTGTAATTCAATCATTTGACTATCTGCGTCCGCGGAAGCTACCACTGATTGTCTTGGCATTCCTTTGCGGCAGAAGCGAAATTTCGTTATATTGAAATCGCACACAAACGCACTTCGTTATATTGAGGTTTTATAAATGCTTGGTATTCTATGGAGAAGAGGTTATGAAAAGTTAAATACTTCATTATATCAAGAATTTCGTTATGTTGAAGTTCGTTATATTGAGGTTTAACTGTATAGAGATTTGAACGTGTATAACTTGTGTAGCTCCTTGAGTCATGGCTTCCACGTCGCTCATGGGTGTGAAGTCTTTTTGCCTATTTTGTCCATTATAGCGGCAAGAACCACAGAAACTGAACTCGGATCAATTGATGCTGCTTACCCAATGTTACTCCAGTTCACTCAATCAGACTGCAGAGTGCTGCTACAAATGACAGCTTTACTAAAGGGACCATGAAAAGGCAATTTTCAGCACATGTTCAATGTTTTTTTCTGTCAGCAGTGGTGAAGTAGTTCTTTTTTAAATCTGCGTTATATCTGCACCTAGTAATTCACTTGTTCATGTGGTTTGGGCCGGTGATTTAAACCCTTTTATAAAACAATGTAGCATATTATACTGATTGTGCATCAAGTCAAAACTTTATTACTCTGTATTAATAAGAACTCGCTAAACAATGCGGAAAGGATATTCCTGCGATCTCTGCATCCTTTCAAGAGAGTCTACAGCTCTATGGAGCAAACTTATTTGACTTCTACACATTTATTGGCAGTGTACCGTAATTCATGTACAAAGGGACTGTGTACATACTGGGTGAGATTGCAACATTTAAGTCATGTAATATTGCCAGTATTTTGTTGCAGCAATAAAGTCCTCATCGACAAGTTCGACAGCTAATCATTCATATAAACAATTGCAGTATGTAGGTTTGTGTGAAGCATTTTTGTGCTCTATTTAACCAAGAACAATTAAGTTACTGCACGATGCTCTTTTACAAATATCAGTGCATTATTTGTGTGCAAACAAGAAAAAGACTTTGTTACTGATTATAAGCAGCAGACAGCTATAATACCATATTCTGGATATACACTTAGTTGTGCAGATTTACTTTCTATCAGCCAGTTTACAACTAGCTGCTATATTAAATTATATATATAAATTATTATTATTATATTATTCTTATATTACATTATCATATTATTATTAATTATTATTATATTATATTAAAAATTATATTATATTTGCCTAAGTTTAAAAGGAAACACAATATGAAAAGGATATAGTACTCTATGCCGATCACACCGGAATATATATGTACCATCTTAATAATAATATTTGGGGTTTTACGTGCCAAAACCACTTTCTGATTATGAGGCACGCCGTAGTGGAGGACTCCGGAAATTTTGACCACCTGGGGTTCTTTAACGTGCACCTAAATCTAAGCACACGGGTGTCTTCGCATTTCGCCCCCATCGAAATGCAGCCGCCGTGGCCGGGATTCGATCCCGCGACCTCGTGCTCAGCAGCCCAACACCATAGCCACTGAGCAACCACGGCGGGTTATGTACCATCTTACCTACACCATTGGCAGATTCAGGTGGAGGGCCCTGGAAGTTTGTCTCTTCCCCCGAGCCATGCTGGCTATAATTCTGACTCGTATGACTCTGTATCTGTTGTGTAGAAAAGCTCTCTCGCCCCGTTTCCCTCCTGTTCTCCTTTTGGAGGAGGCCCCCTCTTGATGTTATCCTTGTTGTTCCACTCTTGGCCCACATCATTTCATGATCGAGGCATGTAAAGGCCACAGTTCCTTATGCGATGCAGCTCTGACATCATGCATACCATACAGAATTGTACATGAGCCTGAGCCCATGCTTTACCATTCTTCTGATCAACTGTTAATTTTTAGACTAACATCCTTTCCTCTTGCATGACAGTTATCTCTGATGTATTGTTGCTGCTCCTCTCATGTCTGTATGCCAATAAAAATAGCTTAGTCAATTTCTTCTTGAACATTGAGTCCAATCTTTGCCAACTTTAGTAGGTGTTGGATGTTAATTTTTTAAGACCTGTCTTCACAATCTACCTCTGCCTCATCCACCTTAGCATCCTCAATTCAGACACTTCTCCATCCTGACTTCTAGGTGACTTTATTAAGATTGTTTAGGTTCCATACAGGTTCCATAGGTTCCATACAGGTTGTGTATTGTCTTATAGTTTATTAGACAGCAAAAATCTTTCAACTTGACTGGGACCTGTGTAGCTTAAATACCATAATGCATCTTCTCAGTTTTTCCAAACTATGTCAATTCTGCTGATTCTGTGGGCTGTCCAATTTTTCCTTGTTGGCGTTTTCAGTTATCATTGTACCAAGGTATCCATCTCCTCTATGGTTTACCCTCGAGGCTGCCCTTTCATCTGCTCTGAGAAATTGGCATGTGGCTGCCAGATGTGAGCGACCTGCCTCACAACACATGCACATGCTCAGCTACTTTTGCCTAACCTTTGTGCTAGATGTCAATCAACATGGGCAAAGCAGTGAGAATGGGGAATTATGAAATTAAGGCAGAGGTGCGAGCATTAGGGGAAGTCATACTTATGAGGCAAGTACATGTGAAGAGAACTATTCAGAAATGCTAGTAATTTGCAGTTCCTCTTTATTGGTCTATTACACTCTCCCTAGCTATTTCAATTTTTTTATCATGTGCTGCAGTTTTTAGTAGCAATACGTTTTTCGTAAGTGCTGCCACACTAACCTATATTTCTTATCCACTTGGTTCATTCATACCTACAAGCAGCAGTATTCTCACTTTACATCAGCTATTTAATGCAATGCCCAGATATGTTCTCAGTCTACTTCAGTGGGAGTCACTTACTAACACAGTGGATGATCATGAATCGTGTGTTCTTAGAAAGTGCCTTCTCGTTATGCAGCTGTGAGTTAATGTAAGGGATACTTTGTAAGGCTTACATACTTGTAATAATAATACTTGTAAGGCTTACATGATAATTATGTTATGCCAGAAAACATACAAATATTTGTGTTAATTTCTGGTATTTTCCTTCCTTAATTACTTTCTTGGTTCAGCGCATATATATGAAGCAAGAGATGCTGGCTTGTTCTTTCTTTGCATTAGCAAATTATATTAATCATATAATAACACATTTTACATAACTGAACACACTAAAAGTCACTTGGCGAGCAAAACAGGCACTTGTCTCTTTGAATATCCCAGCTTAATGTTTTAGTGTGTGCAGTTTGGATGTGGTTCTTGAGAGGCACCTCATCTGCTACAAGTATAGAGGTATAATTACTTAGCACAGCAAGCAGATCCAAGGAGTTGCAGACTGGTACTTACCACACAATGCAAATCTAATCATGCCTCAGGATTTTTTGGTTTTTTTATTTGCTTGGTGTGCCACAGGTCATGGCTTCAGTATGCTTCAGGATTGTAGAGGTGGATGCAGAGTACATATAAGGGGGGGAGGGCTTTGGCATGAACACTGGTAAAGGAAGTATTATTTGTAGGGGTGGATGACTATTTGACCTTTTGAATATGAATCAAATATTACGTGCTAACTATACATATTCTAAAATATTTACTATTTGGCATTTTTTTATTATGTAAAACTAGCCAAATATATTGCGACAACCGAATGTTAAAGTTGTTACTATTGTCCGTGTGCTAAAAAAGTATCACAAGTTATCACATGTGAAGCAACATAAGTTTTCCAAGCAATGCCCAAACAAAATGGGTAACGCAAGCTCTGTTTTTTGTTTCATGGTGGAAGGCTCCATGACAACTCCCGATTTTTGCCTATCTATCATTTAAATTTATTGGCAGTCTAGTCATGTTAATTTTTGTATAACCAGTGATCTTTTTCATGTAACGTGTCCTTTTACATATCTTTACACCAAACAAGTCCTTCAGCAGCTTTTTTTTTTTTTTGCAACCATTTATTTAGGAATTTCTTACAGCTAGTCATACAGCAGCTGTTCATTCTTAGAAATCTTGTTTGCCACCAGGCTCTAAAGATCTTGAGAGGCTGTCTATGCAGTTTTTGAATGACAAATAGTAAACTTGTACTACTTAAAAATAATACTAATCTTCCCTGATAGTTGGCTTTCTTTTATTAGTCAATACAAGCATGGTGCTTAATTCTAATATAAATATGCCTGCTGTAACTGTATACATCAGTGTTCGACTATTCGATACCTACTATTCCTATTAGAAAAATGTGATACTTGCCAACCTCCAATTATTTGCATTGAAGTATAGTGAAGAGTTTGACAGCAGCCCGTCTGGTCTGGTCAAAAGAGGCGCAATAAGTAGTTTAAAATTGGAAGCCAACCACAAAAATGAAAAATAAGAGCCGATTCAACTGGAGCTCTGTTCACAATGGTTGTGAACAAGGCTCTCATGTGGGAGCTGAAACATCGCATATTTATTTTTTTGTTTGCGTCCAATCTTCATCTGCTTATTATTATTATTTGAATTCATCTAGCCCTAAAGAGGTGGTAATATATTTGGAGTACTACTCTTTGCATTTTGTTTCCATTGCTGAATTGTTTTTAAAGTAACTTCATGCAGCACGCAAGTACAACTCGAACATTTTCATTCTTTCAAGGACATCACTAGTGGAAGGTATTCGGCACTAACATAATTATTTTGAGATTTCCAGTAAATATGTAGTCCGCATTAACAGTACCTAAATAATTTTGGCCTAAGCGGTTACCCATCAACCATGTAGGCTTCATCAACTTCTTACATCACTTGGTCTTGGCAAACTTGTGAGCTAACAGGTCTGAGCTCGCAGTCACTTCCCTCCATATTTGTTTCGATGAAGGCTTGCCCTTTGGTACTGCTCTGGATCCACCCTCCTTTCCTGTCATTACCACTACAGGCTTCAAGGCACACTCCCTTAGAAAAACTTTCCATGCACAAACCTGGTTCTTTCACTCATTTACTGACTAAGACATCGAAAACAAGGATGGCATAGCAGGCATGTTGGTTACAGAAGTACTCTATTAAATAGCTCTGTAAGTATTCACCTAGTGGACATGTCCATATCGTCTTCTGCAGAAGTGCTAATTAGCTGAGGGAGCCTGTCTCCCTCCTCATGCATACCCCAGCCCAGCCAATCAGAACTTCAGCACCAGATGAAATGGACATTTCCACTAGGTGGACATGGAATACACCCCCTGTGCTCTGTCCTATCTTTCCACCCTTCTCCATGTATTTTACTCAGTAAGCTACTGGTTCAGCATGCTGGTCACCTTAATCAATATTCCAATAGCTCAGCGCTTAAAAGGTGTACTATACAAATAAGGCACTGTAAACCCAAGCAGTTAGGTTGGCGATTGCCGCTGTTATGCACCATACAGGCTCAAGCAATGGCTTCACCGTAGCTTTCCAATTTAACTTTACTGAACGTTGAATGTAGAGAAGGCAGAATATAAAAACAGACTAGCATTTTTCTAATGTGCTTCACCCCCTCTGCTTTCTTGTGTTACTACAATCAGTATATTCAACCTAAACGAAGTAAAAAGGAAACTGTGACACTAATTTCATTTCACTGTCTCTTTTTTAAAGGTATAGCAAGATTTTTTAATTGCATTACGAGTTGTTACGTATGTTTCGATCTTAATGTCAATTTCTCATGCTCCCAATAGGGCTACAATTAACTGCTTCCTCATCCACAGCTATCAAGGCCTTAGGACAACTTTGGAAGCTCTCTGAACTGAGTCAATGCTATTCATTGCATAATTTCTTAATAACTAAATAGAAAATCAGACATCCACCCGTTTGTAGCAATTGCTACAAAGGAAACCCATACGGATTCCTCGAAAGAAAAACCTCATAGTTGAAGAAAAATTCGTCCTGGTCCGGGACTCGAACCTGGGACCACCGCCTTTCCGGGGCAGCCGCTCTACCATCTGAGCTAACCAGGCGGCTAGCAGATGGCAGGGCGAAGTCGAATTTGTCGACAACTCGAAGCAAAGGCAAGTGTTTGACGTAATAGTTCTGCGGAAACCCGCAAGGTGGAGAGAAGTAATGAATAAATAGAAAATCAGACATCCACCCGTTCGTAGCAATTGCTACAAAGGAAACCCATACGGATTCCTCGAAAGAAAAGCCTCATAGTTGAAGAAAAATTCGTCCTGGTCCTTAATTCCTTAATACATTTTCATGGCTGCCTTTAACATATGTAGTTTCTCATTAAAGCCAGAATTTCTCTTGCGACCACTTTTAAAGAGCTTGTGGTAATGTATGCCTAACATTAAAGATGGGTGCTTTGTAGTGCTAGTATGCTCTAAGTACATCGTTTTATGCGAAAATTGCTGACATGCAAGTCTGACAAATATCGCATCAAGCATTGGTGTTTGCTATTTTGCCTTCTGTTTCAATTTCACTCCATCTATACATTTTGCCAGTGCACCAGTAGGGTTCAATTCAATTCAATTCAATTCAATTCTTTATTTGCAGACATAGAACACACAGAAATACCAGAACTGGTTGGACCCATAGCCACAGGCTAGTGTGGCCATGGGCTAGTGTGGCTAGGGCTGTTCTTTAAAATGCTCATGAGGACTTATCATGATCAGTTCCCCATATAAGTGGTTTTGCTGAAGAGAATGCAGGAATACAAGCATAATTAGACAATGAGGAATGTGGTTAAGAACACTTTTCAGCACATATCTTTTTTAGTGAACTGCTGTTATACTGCTAAAATCTGTGCATTTAATAAAAGTACACTACTCTGCTTCATCACTCCATGCTAAGTGCAAGTATCCTGTACCAGGAAGTCAAACCAAGACGTGGGATGTTCAGTCTGTGAAAATAAAAACGAGTTTGAAACATTAACGTGTAAAAACTTAAGCACACTCAAGAAAATAAACACAGCACAGGAACGAATCCAATGAATTAGAATTGCCTTTGAGAGCAAACATATCGTTTTTATGGCACAGTGAAGAAACCTTATTCCTCCGGCTTTTTTTGTGGTTGAGAAAATATGAAAGTGCATGTGTTCTCCCCGTTTTGTGTATCTGTCACCTTTTCACAGTCAAAAAAGATGTTGTCTCAATGTGCCCATCTGTCTTTGCATATCTATTTCTCTGCTCTCATACCACGATAACTACAGTTAAAGGCTGTAGTAATGCTTAGCTTGAATGAACCAACACCAGCTACATGCACTGTGCTGTTGAACATGGCATTGTAAGTTAGGTTCATGCAGAGCACATTCGTGTACTATAAACATTTGATCTTGATTGTAGGCGAGGTAAATAAAAAGAAAGTATGTAAATAAAGTTTTTCCCTAATAAGCTATGCAGAAGTGCTCTCCCATTTGGACAGAACCCGAGCGCAACTGCAGTGAACAAGAAGCCAACTCCCACTCCTTCATGTAATGTCTCAACAAGAGACCTTTGAGGAAATAAATAAATAAATAAATAAATAAATAAATAAATAAATAAATAAATAAATAAATAAATAAATAAATAAATAAATAAATAAATAAATAAATAAACAAACAAACAAACAAACTTATGCAGCATTTGAAATCTAGGATCGAGTTATGCTACAGGTCTTTCTGAATTCATGGTAAAAAATTTAGGTGTTAAAGGCAACACACACTCAAACAGGTCTCTGCTCGGACTGGTAATACTATGTGTTGGCTAGTTTTATTAAATATGCCATACCACTGGTCTCCCAAGCTAAGGCTGCTGTCCAGTTGCAAGTGCAAATCACTCAGTTATGTCCAGGGCACGCTTGAGCAAAAGTTAGCCAAGATTACTGTGCCACTGAGGTCTATTTCCTGACATCTGATTTCTTCTCATGAAACTACCTCTCTAAAAGAAAAAAAAAAAACCTTCACAACAAAATAACCCCAACCTTTCTTGAGAAAAGCCATCACACTGGTCCTTGAACACTAATTACGCAGTGGCTCCTTGCAATGTAATGTTCTGTACATCAGCACCTAACAAAGTACAAGAAAATTTAATAACTGTGACATGACAGGTACACAACAAAGCAAAGGGATAAAACATCACACAGGCTGCCATCAGTGTTCATGTCTCTATTGCAATTGGTCCCCTGAGTTACTAAGCATGGCAATATCATCAGCTAATCGCAAGTTACTAAGGTATTCTCCATTAACTCTTATCCCCAATTCTTCCCAATCCAAGTCTCTGAATACATCCTGTAAACACGCTGTGAATAGCATTGGAGAGATCGTATCTGCCTGCCTGACACCTTTCTTTATTGGGACTTTGTTGCTTTCTTTATGCAGGACTACGGTGGCTGTGGAGCCGTTATAGATATCTTTCAGTATTTTTACATACGGCTCATCTACACCCTGATTGCGTAATGCCTCCACGACTGCTGAGGTTTTGACTGAATCAAACACTTTCTTGTAATCAATGAACGCTATATATAAGGGTTGGTTATATTCCGCACATTTCTCTAGCACCTGATTGATAGTGTGAATATGGTCTATTGTTGAGTAGCCTTTACGAAATCCTGCCTGGTCCTTTGGTTGACAGAAGTCTAATGTGTTCCCGATTCTATTTGCGATTACCTTAGTAAATACTTTGTAGGCAACGGACAGTAAGCTGATCGGTCTATAATTTTTCAAGGATGTCAAGTCAATTACACACAGTGGAGAATAACAGAGAGGTGGGCAAGGTGGTGCAGATTCATAGCGAGTCCTTGGCAGCACGATGCAACACGGACGAAAGAAGAGAGGTGAAGAAAGTAAAGACTTGCAGTTTATTCACAAGAAATTTATTTATTTAAGGAAAATGCTAATATATATATATATATATATATATATATATATATATATATATATATTGTTATGGAAGGATGAAAGAAGAGAGAGAAGAAGAAGAATACCTTGGGCTTCACCCGTCGTCCTTGTGAAAAAGAAAGATGGTACCTGGCGTTTTTGCGTCAATTATCGCCACTTAAACAACATCATGCGAAAGGACATCTACCCACTACCACGCATCGATGAAGCCTTGGACTGCTTGCATGGAGCTAAATACTTCTAGTCCATCGATATTCGATCTGGCTAATGGAAGATTTCAGTTGATGAAATGGATCACGAGAAGATGGCCTTCAGAGCGCCGGACGGCTTATATCAGTTCAAAGTCATGCCCTTTGGCCTATGCAATGCTCCTGCGACATTTGAACGTATGATGGAGTCTCTTCTGTGAGGCTATAAATGTACCACCTGTCTTTGTTACCTTGACGAAGTTATTGTTTTTTCTCCCCTGTTCGGCAGCCACCTTAACCGACTCGCTGCCATTCTTGTGGTCTTCTGAAAAGCCAGCCTTCATCTGAACTCCACGAAGTGTCAATTCGGGCGCCGTCAGATTACTGTGTTGGGACACCTCGTTGATGCATCCGGCGTCCAACCAGATCCGGAAAAAGTTCGCGGCATACGCAGTTTCCCTGTGCCACGTTCTGCTTCCGACGTGCGCTGCTTCGTGGGCCTGTGTTCTTACTTTCGCCGTTTTTCAAAAACGTCGCCGACGTTGCTCGGCCTTTGACAGATCTTCTGAAGAAGAACACGTACGCCATTCTCATGGGGCCCTAGCAGGCTCATGCGTTTGCCGCTCTAACCAGGTTTATGACCACTCCTCCCGTCCTTGCCCACTTTGATCCATCTGCACTGACCCAAGTCCACACTGACGCAAGCGGCCAATCCATCGGCGCTGTTCTTGCCAAACAACAGAATGGTACCGAGAGCGTGATAGCTTACGCCAGCCGACTGCTGTCACCTGCCGAGAGAAATTACTCCCTCACCGAGAGGGAGTGCTTGGCTTTTGTTTGGGCTGTGGCCAAGTTCCGGCTATATTTGTATGGCCGTACGTTTTCGGTCGTCACAGACCATCAAGCACTCAGCTGGCTGTCTTTTCCCTTCGGAAACCGACTGAACGGCTTCGTCGCTGGGCTTTGCGGCTCCGGGAATTTTCATTTAGTGTCCGTTACAAAACTGGACGCCTCCACAAGGACGCTGACTGCCTCTCGCGTCACCCCGTGGATCCTCCCAATCCTGTTGCGCATGATACAGTGACCTGCGTGATGGCTTTGACTGACATGGCTGACATGCGCGCTGAACAACACGACGCATCCTTACAGTCCATCATCGCCGAAGTGCAATCGGGCCGCACCGATGGCACGTGCCGATTGTTCATGCTGCGTGACGGCATCCTTTACCGCCACAATATCAACCATGACGGCCCTGAGTTGCTCCTTGTCCTTCCTCGTCATCTGCGATCCGTCGTTCTCGAACAACTTCACGATGCACCGACGGTGGTACACTTTGGAGTTTTTCGTACATACGACCGCGTACGACGCTGGTTTTTCTGGCCGGGTAGACTCTACCGCTCTGTGCGTCGTTATGTCGCAACTTGCGAATTGTGTCAAGCCGGAAGAAACCTCCCCTGGCACCTGTCAGGCGACTCCATCCAATTGAGGTTCCCTCTGAACCATTCTTTCGCGTAGGCGTTGACCTGCTTGGCCCTTTATAAAGGGCCAAGCAGGTCCACTTATTCCCTCTAGTCGTCGTCGGTATACCGACGACGACTAGAGGGAATAAGTGGATCGCTATCGCTTCTGATTACGCGACAAGCTACGCGATAACGAAGGCGTTGCCGACTAGTTGCGCAACTGACGTCGCCGATTTTCTCCTTCACGATGTCATTCTCCAGAGCGGTCTGCATCTTAAAGACCGCGGCTGCTCGTTCTTGTCTCGAGTTGTGGACAACCTCCTGCGCTCTTGTGCCACTGAGCACAAGCTGTGCACCGCCTACTACCCACAAACGAACGGTCTCACGGAACGTGTCAACCGAACACTCGCAGAGATGCTGTCGATGTACTTTTCCGACGATCACCACGACTGGGACGCCACGCTGGCCTACGTGACATTCTCGTCCCGACATGACACCGCAGGATATTCACCCTTTTATCTTTTGCATGGTCGCGACTCCACTTTGCCCTTTGACACCATCCTACTTTCTGTGCCCCGCCCTGCCAGTGAGTACGCTCGTGAGGTCATCGATCGCGCTCACATGGCGCGTCAAGTCCGCGTCAAGTCGCCCGATATCGCTTATTAGCCTCGCGGCATCTGCAAAAGGAGCGTTACGACCGGTGTCATTGCGATGTTCAGTTCGCCCAAGGTGCTTATAGGTGCTGCTTTGGTCACCATGCCGTCGGGTCGGCCTCTCCCAGAAGCAGCTCTCTCGCAACACAGAGCCGTATGAAGTCCTACATCAAATTAACAACGTCAATTACGAGATCGTGCCGTTACAGTTTCATCCATTCTCAAGTCCGCCGCCTGTTGACGGCGTGAACGTTTCGCGGCTGAAGCCATCGCTTGCATTTCATCGCATACCATGTGCCAAGACGGCACTTCACCACCCGGGGTCCTGTTACGGAAGGATGAAAGAAGACAGAGAGGAAGAAGATCGCGGGACGCTGGCTGCTGCGTGTAGTTGTTGGTCAGCCATATTTTCTAATCTGACTCATTTTGTATATATATATTATAAATGCAATCTTCTATACTCCCAACATCCCCGCAACACACACACACACACACACACACACACACACACACACACACACACACACACACACACACACACACACACACACACACACACACACACACACACACACACATTCCTTTCCATTCAGCATCAGGTGGCTTGGTATAATGAGCAGTCCACACACTGAAGGGTGGCCTCAAAAAGATGAAAGGAGAAAACCTCAAGCTCCAGCTCGCTCAATGGCTGCTCATGTACCACGAAGCGCCACACCCGAATGGACCAACCTCAGATGACCAGATGCTGTGAAGGTTCAACCTTACTCCCAAGAAGGATGAAAAGGAGGCTGTTACACACTCCGAGCAGTGACCCTTATCCAAGGAACGCTACTATACTACAAGAATGGTGGTACGGTGATAGCAGGTTTCTTTGAGAAAAGACCAAAATGGTGGCTTGATGACATTGACAACACCAGTGGGTCGACTATGGTAACAAGGAAGGACACATGCACTGCTACTATGACCAAATCAAGCAACGATAGACACAGGCTCCAAACCAAGTGGAACAATGCCCTGCAGTCGCAGCAAGCTGTGACCATGCGCCCAGTGGCATGCCCACAGAGAAGACTGGAGGAACAGTGCAAATTGCAAAACGTCCCACTCTAACTATCCGAAAACCTCCGAAATATACAGAAGCTGCATTCGTTAAGAAAGCAGGAGTGCTGTGCAAGTTTATGAGCACCCATATAAGATGGCGTCCCTATAAAATGGCACCACACCACCAGCACGATTGCGCTCCTGCTCAGCTCAAATGTCTGCGCGCCGCGCAAGACGCATTCCAACGATGGAAGCCGGCACCTGGCCGATCATGATTTCTGTACCTCTTCCTAAATAAACAGTTTTCTATCCCAGTATAAAATATGTAACAGTAAGATATATATGTCAATTCCTCTATGTAGAGATGTATTGATACAGGTGTCACGGTGTAATGCCCCTTAAATTTATTCCACTTTCCAACATGTAGTCGCCCTCACATTGAACATGGGGCACATATACTATTCAGCTGTATGTAAGAAATGAATGCTTCCATTTCACTCCTTAGTCACATGGCATCGCAGGTGCAGGACGTAGAGCCTGTGGCAAGGTCTATGTATATAGGAATAGCTGTAGTGTGTGTAGCTGTATTAAGTACACTCCCTTCTATTGGGTAGACATGCTCCATAAGACATCAGAAGATTCTTAGCAAGTTTGTCTTCAGTATTGCATTTCGAACCACTCCACGCATATTAGAGGTTAGGTCACCGATAAAAGTTACCTGAAAAGGAGCTGATGGACTATATTTTTGAATTAAAACCCTTCGTGTTATTAATCTGTTTGTATGCATAAAGTAGTTATCTTGTTGACTAATAGTACCAGCTTAAAGTGGCATATGAAGGTTCACATGTGAACTTACAATAGACCTTTCTACAGTTGTCATTCCACTTGAGGGATAGGCAGAACATATGCAATCATGGCAAGAAAATTACATATTTCTTCAAGAAATTTGTTTCAGAGTGAGGTCAGCCTTTTGAATACAGAGTGCTATTTGTTTAAAATGAAATCAAATGTCTTCAGTATTTTGTAAGTGACCTCAATGCCCACAGCCATCCCCACAGCCTTCTCCATCTACTGTTTAGGTTGCCCTGGAGAAATGGAAGAAAACTAAGAGCAAGTGTTAAGTCTAGATGGTACTCAAAGTAAGCTGCAGTATTGTGTGGGGCAGTTACACAGAGATACTTTTTTGGCATGCTCAGCGGCATGCTGCCCTCTCGGCACTAAGGCTGATAGGCTAGCCGCTACCTCCATAAGGTTAAGCAGAGCTGGAGGGGCTGGCGATTGGTTCAGAAGAGGATGATTGCATCAAGACAATTTTCAACTTATGCTAGCTGATCTTGACCATACCAGTCAGAAAGGCTTTGGGATTCAGCGGGCGCTGCTCCCCAGTGTCAAGAAAGCCTACCTCCATGGGCTCAGGTGGACTACTGGAAGAGTGGGGAGCTGGAGGAGAAGGTGGTTGTCTTTCCAGAACAGTTTTTGTGAAATACTCCTTGTACCAAGCAGCAGGGCTCCAGGAGGTGGACAAAATGGGGTCAGCAAGGCCATACTAACATCTCCCATCAACCAGAGATAACGCCAGCACCAGTGAATTGCATCGCCCTAGTTTACACCTGAAAACTATGCATGTCCTCTATGCACTGAAAGACAATTTTTTAAAAGTTCTACCTAGATTACCTTGTCCCTATTTTAACATTACACATGATCCAGATTAGGCTGCATGCGGACTGCTGCAGTTATGGCACTTTGGGAATGCATTCGCACAGTTCAATTTATATTGATGTTATCAGCACTTTGCACATTCAGTTTCCCATGACAGGAATGCGAGCTATGCCCATATCGCTGCCTTTTGAAACATCTACTTGAGTTCAGAATGAATGGCCTGACTGGACAGCTGAGGAAAGCTAAGCTGACTCTCATGCAAACCCATTCGGTTAAGGTGAGGACTAGATCGCTGTGTTTATCTCCGTTGCTTGCCTTTTCTTATTGTTATGCACACAACCGCAGCAAACACTTGGTCAAGCAGTGCATCTAGAATGACTGTCTTTCTCATCTAACAAATCTCTTTTGAGTAGGTTATAGAAAACGAAAACAAGAGTATGAGGACCATACAAAGAATGCACGTGCCATTATCCATGTCATTTCTTCCCTTCCAAATAACCGAAAATAAGTTTTTTTCTATATTATCTGGGGGGAAGAAACGACACTGAAAGGGTTAAGGATGCATAAAAATTAAAGGGCCTTCAATTCATGAAAACAATGTTTATTATGAAGCAATTTTCAAGGTTCTCAAAGGTCTGCACGGATCTTTATGAGCAAAAGAATTTCATACCAGTCCATTTAGCATCACTGAAACCAGTTGAATCATAGTAGGAATCAAAAAAGCGCATAATTGCATAATTTCAATTCCTGAGATAAGGGTGTTTTAACTGCATTACATAGCAATAGCAAATAGCCATTCAAATTCTCTTGAACTGTTCAGCACAATAAATGCGAATGAATTGAAACATTACATGATATTAGTGCAAGTATTGAAATATCAATAATTAGCAAAACCTAATCCCAAATTTTATTTAGTGCACTGGAACAAATTCACACAAACTAATTTAGTAAAGAGCAGTTAAATGCTTGAATGCAGAAAGAAGTGCTTGTCTGCAAGTCAAAGAGCTTAAACATCAAAATAATGAAAAGTGAAGACTTGCAATGATTCATGCTAGTATAGAACTACAGGCGTACACATACGCTGTGATTCCATGAAAAAAGCTAAGGAAAACATGAAAAGCAAGAAGGAACAATGAGGAGTGCACACAACGCAGCACTGCTGCACCACATGTGTCAGGTGCACTTGTGGTGGCAAGATGCCTATTGAGGCGGCTTTGGTGTTCGACGGTTTGACAGTATAAGTGGCTGAAACGACCTCTCGTTTATGTGGATTGTGCATGTGTCAGTTCAGTGCGAACTTCTGCAAGTAACTCCGAGGACATGAAGAGCACTGACATGGAGTCTCCCTGAGTGGATACACAGGTGATCCTTCACCACGGAATTTGTGTGGATGAGCAGGTGTCGGTCTAGTGCAGACTTCCACGACAAGTTTTCAGGACATGAAGGGCCCTGAATCAGCCTCTCACATTAGTGGAAGTGAAGTTCAGGGCGAACTTCCATGAGTACTTCCGAGTACATGAAGAGCACTGACATGGCCTCTCGCTGAGTGGATGCATACGTGATCCTTCACTAAGGACTTTTGAGGATTGCTGAGCACTAAAATGGCTGCCTGCCTGTATAGATGCATGGCTGTTGGTTTAATGCAGACTTCCACAAGAAGTTCTCAGGACATGAATGGCCCTTAAACAGCCTCTCACACTAGTGTAAGTCCATGTGAACCTTCCATATCGACTTTTGTGGGAAGCCTTGGGGGCATAAAGGGCACTGAAATGGCTTCTCTTGTATGGGTGTGCAGGTGTCGGTTCAGAACATGCTTATGCGAGAATCTCTGAGGGCACGAAGGGCATTGAAATGGCCTCACGCCTGTGTGGGTGCGCAGATGCCGGTTCAGATGACACTTCTGTGATAATTTCTGAGGGCATAAAGGGCACTTAAATGGCTTCTCTCCTGTGTGGGTGCGTAGGTGTCGGCTCAGAACATTCTTAAACGAGAATCTCTGAGGACATGAAGGGCACTGGAATGGCTTCTCGCCTGTGTGGCGGCGTAGGTGTTGGTTCAGAGTACTCTTCTGTGAGAAGCTCTGAAGGCATGAAGGGCATTGAAATGGCTTCTCGCCTGTGTGCGTGCACAGGTGCTGTTTCAGCTCACTCTTCTGTGATAATCTCCGAGGGCACAACGGGCACTGAAATGGCTTTTCTCCTGTGTGGGTGCGCAGGTGTCGGTTCAGATCACCCTTCTGTGAGAAGCTTCGAAGGCATGAAGGGCATTGAAATGGCTTCTCGCCTGTGTGGGTGCGCAGGTGGCGGTTCAGATCACCCTTCTGTGAGAAGCTCTGAGGGCATGAAGGGCACTGAAATGGCTTCTCGCCAGTGTGGTTGTGCAGATGCGAGTTCAGATTACGCTTTCGTGAGAAACTTTTAGGGCACACAGGGCACTGAAATGGCCTCTTGCCTGA
Source organism: Dermacentor albipictus (assembly GCF_038994185.2). Classification (NCBI taxonomy): domain Eukaryota; kingdom Metazoa; phylum Arthropoda; class Arachnida; order Ixodida; family Ixodidae; genus Dermacentor; species Dermacentor albipictus. The sequence goes on from NC_091823.1 coordinate 113,564,877, forward strand.
ATGGGTGAGCAGGTGTGAGCTCAGATTACTCTGTGTTGAGAAGCTTTGAGGGCACACAGGACATGGAAATGGCCTCTCGCCTGTGTGTGTGTGCATGTGCTGGTTCAGAGTACCCTTTCGTGAGAAGCTTATAGGACACAAAGGGCACTGAAATGGCCTCTCGCCTGTGTGGGTGCGCAGGTGCTGGTTCAGATGAATCTTTTGTGAGAAGCTTTGAAGGCACGAAGGGCACTGAAATGGCCTCTCACCTGTGTGGATGCGCAGGTGATCTTTGAGAGCACTCGTTCGTGAGAAGCTCTGAGGGCATAAATGACAATGATGTGGCATTTCACTTTTGTGGATGCACAGGTGTTGCTTTAGGTTAACTTTATGTGAAAAGCTCCGAGGGCATGAAGGGCACTGAAATGGCCTTTTGGCTTTGTGAGTGTGCAGGTGTTGCTTCAGCTTGAACGTTCGTGAAAACTTCCGAAGGCACAAATGGAATTCAAATACACGGTGGCTGGCATGGATCCTGGTGAGCACTTCAGATCACAGTTTATCCATCTCAAAGACACAGGAGTTACAGCGGTGGCGGTATCCTTCATGTAACTGCACCATCTGCATTTGCTGGACAGCTGGAATGCTTCAATGCTGCACCAAGAAAACAAGACAGGTTACCCAAGTAATGCTTTTCACTTAAAAATAAAAATGTAATTATATAATGCCGAAGAAATGAAATTACATAAATGGTAGTGGTAAAGACCAGCCTTTTCTTCATTCAATGTCTTTGCAGTGATTTCAGAACAAATCAGAGCACAGCAGGTTAACCATATTGATTTTGAAAATATATATTTTTACGATTGCTCAGTGGCCAAGTTTATGAAATTTGTACACATTTTTGCTTAAAACATTCTTTAACTGTAAGATATAGTGAGAAGACTAGGAGCTTGGTATTAGTGCAAGCTGCCATTGTATAGTCAAGTGCAAGAGCCCAAAGATTCAGTAATACCATCATGGGCCTGAAGATCAAATAAAGAGCAGCAGCAGTTCATCTCGACCTAGGTTTCATGGTATTGTCTGTTGCGGTAGATAGCTACATTTCTGAAATTTTATTTATAAATGCTGCCGCCTCACTTGAGTCCAAGGAGGAATGAATATACAGAAAATGTAATCAAGGCACAAAAAAGAAACATTTGAAAACATTATAGCCAAACAATACAAATCACAAATATGACATAACTAATTTCAACGCTCTTAGGCTATTTATTCCATTTATTGTTTTAGAAAAAAATTACCATCTAGAAGCTTTATTCACTGCACATAGGTCCTGCATCATTCTACTGTGGTACTGACAAATGCTGGCACGAGAAGGACACAGGTAAAATTATTTCATAATGCTGGACTCTGTAGTACACTAAGTGCAAGAGTTGTAGCCTGTCTAGCATGTCTTTCCTGTAGCTATTCAAGATGGAGAGTACTCAGCATCTGCGACATGCTATCAGTTTTTCTGCAGAAATTGCAGATGAACCTAACTGCTATTTGCTGTAATAATTTTAATTTAACAATAGTTTATTGGCATATGGATCCCGCAAAGCTTACAAATATTCATAGCTAGGTCTGACAGCATAGCGAACGCCCCTATATATTTACCTGTATAAGGGCTCCTTTCAAATTGCGACAAAGATCCATGAACTTCTGACAGCGCTCATGCAAATGTTGTCAATATGCTTGTCCCACCTCAGGTGTTGTTACAATTACCTCGAGGTACTAATAGGTAGAAACATTGTTAGGTGTTGTTGCCAATAAAATAGGGAAAGTGTAAAGGTGTCTCCTTGCTGCTTATCTTCATAACACAGAACTAATTAATGTTTAAGCTCATTTTCTACCCTTCACACCAGTGGCAAATCTTATGAAGGTTATTGCTGAGCTTAGTTTCATCAGCTTGCGATTTAACTACTGTGTGCAATATATCCAACCATCTTTGCTTTGTCAGTGACTATTAGGAAAAGAAAAGGTCCCAAGAATGACCCCTATCTTATGCTACACCTGACGTGAAAGGAAATGCGTCAAATACGATTGCCGACTTTGATGTACTGAACACGGTTTTCAATACAGACTCTGATAAAATGCATAGATTTGGTGTCTATTTGACTGCGTAAAGCTTACATGGAGCTTTATGTTCAGGTACTTAATCAAAGACGTTGGCAAAATCTAAAAAATACTGCCTCTATTAGTTCCCTGTTAACTGCTAAATAGTGATAAGAGGCAATAAGCTGAGTAACAGTAAATGCCTTTCATAAAACCCAGCTGGACTCCAAACAGCATGTTGTCTTCGTCTAAGTATTGTTTAGGATGCCAACAGATCACATGCTCTAACCTATTGCTGCAAAGTTGGGTCAGTGAGACAAGACAATGATTTTGCACGTTTAGGGGATGCACGCGCAGTGTTGGAAGCATGTGTATTTAATAATGAATTGGTGGACACACAATATGCTGTACAGCCCCAATAGTATATACCCTGCGAATACTTGACTGGCAGTTTCGTGGAGGATATGTTCTTGTTCAAGACCAAGAGCCAAGCCAATAAATGTTCCACTGTGGCCTGCAGCAGCACTCTTTCGATGATACGGCACACATCTCTCCCAATGGCACTTAGTGTTCTTACGATGAGTCACTTATTGCTTGCAAAACCCATCCGTTCCCTACAACTTTGAATTGAAACCATGAAGCAGTCCTTTAGGGTACCAGTTGGAGTGCTAGAGTATACTCGAGGCAGTGGAGCACAATTTATGCTGCGCTGACTAGAAAACGTAAAGTACTTTGTGCAGCGATGGAACAGCCATTTGATCTTCTGGTGCAGATTTGAGCACCAGCAAGAAGCTGATTTTGCACGGCAGCTAGCACTTCTGGCACAGTGTTGAACCTATGTCAATCTTTCTTTCATTTAGATTATTCAAGGCAAATTCGGCACAAAACCACAGTGTAATTTTAACTGAAATAGGCAATTAAGATAGCTGACGCCAGTTATGCACATGAATAAGGCATTCGGGATAAAAAGAACCTAGCTTTTAAAATAATGGTCAACCCTTTGCATACATCACAGTATAAGGGTGTTTATTGATGGTACTGTTCATCACTTAATAATTGGAAAGTTTCATCGTCAGTAGGTACTGACAATATTAATTGTAAATTACTAAAGAATACTGTGTCTGAGCAGGTTTTTATTCCACATTTTTCATCAATCTTTAATGACTGGTCAGATTCCACAAGATTGGAAACTGCCAGTCATACCAATCTTCAAAGACGTCAAGAAAAAATGGCTGAAAACTACCAACTGATATTGTTGACGTGTATATGCTGAAAAATGATGGAACATTATGTCACGGTGCCACGGGAGGGACAAACACGACGATCACTGAGATGACGTAGTGGGGCTAACCTAACATTCGGCCATACTGGTTTTACCGGCCATATCTTCTGCAGAATCACAGTCCGATTTAACCTTATATCTCTGCCCATTTCATTTTGGTGGAGGTGCTGGGTATTGCAAAAGACAGAACTCCGCAGCGGGCTTGTACTCGGCCGTCTTACCATGCTGACAGATGACCAGGCCTTGTGAGTATCAATGTCGGGCCTCATCGGTTGTGTGCAGCGACGCATTCGTATATGCCAAGCCATGCTTCGATGTTGACTTTGTCGGTGCCATTACCAGAGAAAGTGCCCGGGGTTGCGCAGATGGGTCAAGACGACTGACGGTTGCGGTTTCATGGATACTAGTGGCCCAGGTGCGCTGGATGCGGACACCAAGCATGGCAAAAAGGTCTGGGAATTTGATAGCATCGAAATTTTGACAGAAGAGGAATGTTTAGAAAAGCTCAATGCTTTTATCAGTCCTTGAACTGTTTCAAAGCTAAGCTGGATTTGACGGTGGTCGCTATGAGGTGGCCTTCTCATGGAAAGGAGATTGTGAGTAGCTAGACAGCAATCAAAGAAAAGCTTTAAAGTGAGTGCATCTCTGTGGGGAAGAAAATAAAGTTTCATTGGGATTTTGCTGCAGAATATGACTCAGCCATTAAAATTTATATGAGAACATGCCTTGCCGAATGTAGACCGGAAAGAAGTGGTGCGCCATGTCTTGTATTCATTACATTCCACATCACACTGTTGTACATAGCTTCTGTTGCTGGGGGCCACAGTTTTAAACTAACCAACGAACGTTTTGTTTATTTGAGCCAGTGAGCCAAGCTGACCATAAATGGCCAGAAACTCACAAACCGCGAAGTGGGGGGAAGAGGCAAGGAAAGCTATCACTTTAAAAGCCTTGCTACAGATGAATATCAAAAAGAAGAAAAAAGATACTGAGCTCTAAGAAAACTAAGAAAAGGGACAGCGTCCGCCATGAACTCTCTCACAGTACTATGGTTGATTTACTTGAAAATTTGTTCTCGCAAGGGCCATGATCATATTTTGTACTCTCTCCCCTTCTAAAATGACAGAATATCTGATTGAATTAAAGAATTACCATACTTAACAACAGCAAGTCTGCAGAACTAATTGCACAAAAGGTGTCATGGATGCTACTCAAGCTACAAAAAGCCTGCCTAAACGTGTACCTGAAATCAGTGTACAGAACATGCAGATGGAATGAGCCACCACTTTCTACTAAAACAAGACTTAAGCTTCTCCGTCCAGCTTTTCTGAAACGTATACTTTGGCTGCCCCATTATAGGCCTTACGCTAACATTGAATCAAAAGGATATCAGCACCATTCAGTCACAATGAGGACAAGCAGAGATCTACAATCATTGTCATTACATGCCAATGAAGAGAACTTCATTTAGTACCATTTCAACAACTGGTAAAGCTATATGCTTTTGTATGAAGGTACAGACGCCAGCTCTGTCCAATAGACAGATGTTAAGCGGGCGTTGGACAGCCATGGCAGCTGCTGGCACCATCCTGCTCTCCAAGATAAGTATTCTCCACTGATGTGTGAGCAGAATGGCTGAGAGGCATAATCCTGGACTGCCAATCTGTTGACTGTGAGTTAATGTTGTTCCAGCCGAATGAGAACATTTCATTCTTTGTAGCTCCCTTGCAAAGGATTTTGGGATAATAGTGATGGGCAGGCGGAGGCATCACTAGAGATCAAAACAAGCAGGAAGTTCTATATCTCCTTGCATGTTAACATTTTGTACAGGGCAGCCTGCTTCAGATGAATTTTCACATACGTCACTAGAGAAATAAACTCCACTGCAAGCTGCAGAACTGCTGGCACCGTAGTTGCAGCAATGAAGGCACGAAATCAGAACATAACTTTTAGCACTTCCTTCAAAACTTAAATATCTCATGAATAAGTGTCGCAACACGTGCAATTGGAGTTATATTTCCATAAAGAGAGGTCGGTAAGATCGGCACTTTACTTCGTTAGATAAAAAATTTTGCTCAATTGAAATTCACCCTTTTCATGAAGTACTGTCGCCAACCGATTCTTTTTTACTAGGAAGGGGCCTAACGTTTCAACTTGATTCCATTTTCCCATTCCCCCTTTTCCCTAACATGCACCAGCGTGCCATCAACTTGCTTAATAAAGTTGTTCTTTTTTCCTGTTAATTATATTTGCATTAAAATCGTCTGATAAGTTTCACATTATTTCTCTGGGAATTTGTCGTTTTCTCAGCGTGTCGAGGGCAGCTTTTCTGAACGGATGGATGGATGTTATGAGCGTCCCCTTAGGAACGAGGCGGTGGGTTGCGCCACCAAGCTCTTGCTATTATACTGCCTAATGTCCTACCTAGGTTAAATAATAAAAAAAGAAAAGAAAAATAAAACGCCATGAACTACCACACCCAAATTCTCTGATCCCCTATTGCGAACTGTGCTTTTGTAAGTCTCCGTTTTTTGTCGTTTTCCTACTTTTCTTCCACCAATCCTCCAATCGCCTCTTACTAATGCCTATTGCAGACATGTTTACTTTTCCACTGCTCCCGCTGAACCCAAGGGCTTCAAGAAGGCCAGTGGTTCCTAAATCGACCGCTGGGCAGACGTCTTCACTTTCTAATAAAACATGCTCCATAGTTTCCCCAGCTTTACCACAGCAACCACATGCTTCTTCTTCCTTCTTATATCTCGCATTATAGGTGCGTGTTCTAAGGCATGCCGATCTCGCTTCTAAAAGTAATGAGCTTCCCTTTGAGTTATCATAAATTGTTTTTTTCCTCTTAAGTAGTTACTCATGGCAGGTTTCTTTTCTATTGCTGCCACCCATGAGAGTATTTCAGCCTCTCTGACTTTCCGCTTTGTGTTGCCCACCCTACAGGCCGCATACTTGCTGGTAAGCTTTCTAGTTCTTTTCCTCCACTGTGAATCAATGTTTTCTGTACAGATACCTGAACACTCTCCCAGCCCATTTACTTTCTTCCATATTCCTCAGGCGTTCTTCATACTCAATTTTACTGCGAGCTTCCCTCACTTCAAAACTAGTTTAGCCCATATCACCCGGCACAGCTTCATTTGTAGTTTTCCCGCGAGCGCCCAATGCGAGGCGACTCACTGACCTTTGGTTCCCATTGAGTCCTGATTGCACCTCTGATTTAAAGCAAACAACCACATTTCCAAAAGTTAGTCCTGGAACCATTACACCTTTCCACATACCTCGGAGGAACTTGTACTTATTGTATCCCCATAGCGCTCTGTGCTTCATTATGGCTGCCATATCTCTTCCCTTTCACTGTTATATTTTCCTGTGTTTCCATATATCTACTTCCTTCGTTTATCCATATACCAAGGTATTTATATTCTGTTACCTGAGGTATTTCCTGGCCCTGTATCTCCACTGTCTGTTCACTGTTTTCATTCAATACCGTTACTCCTGATTTTCTAACACTAAATTTCAAACCTAAATTGTTGCCTTTCTGTCCAGATATTAGCCAGACGTTGCAAATCACTTTGCTTGTTAGCTAGCAACACAATGTCGTTCGCATAAACCTAGGAGCTGCTGCTCTACTACTGTACCTGCCTGTTCGTATGAGAGATTAAACCCGATATTACTTCCTTCTAGTGCCCTCTCCATCCTAACCATGAACGATGTATGGATGGCAGCTACACCTTTGTAACGGGCGGCAGCTGGCGCCACCTAGCCTTTTGCTCCCCCTCCTAATCTTTTCTTTATATCCCTTTCTCCCTAAACTAGTTTTCACTCCCCTCCTCCCCCAAAATAAATATCTAAAATAGTATAAAAAACAGCTCCCCGATTTATGGTATTATCTCTCCCGTGATTTCCTCCACCAATGCTCTAGCTTCCCCTTCGTTACTGCCTCTTTTCTCGTCTATTTGCCCTCGTTCCCCGGGATAACCTACTGCCCTTTCCATATCTGTCACTGCTCCCTCAGCCAGAGTCGGACAAAGTTCTGTGCATCTCAGTACTATATGCTCTGTGGTCTCAATTTCGGGTCTGCAAGCTGTGCATAAAAGGTCCATGTCTTCAAATTTAGCCCTGTATGTTTTCGTTCTCAAAACCCCCGTCCTAGCTTCGAACAATAGTGAGCTGCCCCGCGAGTTATCAAATAAGAGCTCTCTCTTTATCCCCTGTTTTTGTGTCCTATACATAGCTAGCACTGGTTTTCCGAGCATTCTTTCTTCCCACCTTTTTCTTTTGGTCTCCTTCACCTCCTTTCCCACACTAGAATCACGTTGGGCCCCCTCCCTCGGCTGTAGGTATCTAATCCTCAGCTTCCTAGTTCTGAGTGTCCACTTTGTGTTCAAACATTTTATGTATAAATATTTGTACACTTTTCTTGCCCACCTTTTTTCCCCCAGTGCTGCGAGTCTCTGTTCATATTTTAGCTTGCTTATTGCCTCTGTATCTTCGAATGACGTCCATCCCGTGTCCCCTTGCACTCCCTCATTATGGGTGTTCCCGTGCGCTCCTAAGGCCAACCTGCCTACACTTCTCTGTCTTGTTTCCATGCATGCCTGAACTTCCGATTTCATGCACAGGGCTGAGTTTCCGAATGTGAGGCCAGGTACCATAACCCCTTTCCATACCCCTCTAACCACCTCGTACCTATTATAGTTCCATAGTGCCTTGCGTTTCATTACAGCTAAGTTCCTTTTCACTTTTTCAATCAAAATTTTTTCATGCTCTTACAAGTACTTTTTGCCCTCGTTTACCCATATGCCCAAATACTTGTATTTTTCAACATGATCGATCTTAGTGCCTTGTATTTCCAATGGTTTCCCCCTTTCTTCATTGTATACTATTATCCCAGACTTGTCTCTACTGAATTGCAGTCCCAATTTTTCGCCCTCCTCTCCACATATCCTCATTAGTTCCTGTAGCCCTATTGGGTGTCAGAAAGCAGTACAATATCATGTGCATACATCAGTCCGGCTAGTACTTGAGCTACCTTCTGCCCTTCCAGCATATAGCTTATGTCGGTTCCTATTGTGCTCTTTTCTAGCCTCTTTTCCACTTGGCTCATGTAAATCATAAAAAAGCAGGAGCGACAATGGACAGCCCTGCCTGAGACCACTTCTTATTTTAGCTGGCTTTGTAGTTTCCCCCTCCCATGTTATCTCTACCTCATTATCTGTATAAACTTGTTGTAGGAATCCAACCAACTTTCTATCTAGACCACATTCCTACATCTGGCTCCATAACTTTTCTCGGTTTACATTATCATAGGCTCCTCTAATGTCTAAAAAAGCTATCCATAGCGGTTTCTGCCTGGCTGCCGCTATCTCTATGCACTGTATTATAACAAATAAGTTATCATCTAGCCTTCTGTTCCTTTGAAATCCATTCTGCAGCTCTCCCAAGATCTCTTCCCATTCTGCCCATTCCTCCACTCATTTTCACCACCTGCATTGCTACTCTGTATATGACTGATGTGACAGTTATTGGCCTGTAGGATTTAATGTTGTCCTTGCTTCCCTTACCTTTGTAAACTAATATCATTTTGCTTGATTTCCAGTCTTGTGGAACATCTCCCCCTACAACTATTTGTTCAATAAGTTGTCATAATTTTAATTTACTTTTCTGGCCTAATATGCTTACCAATTTCATAGGTATGTCATCAGGTCCTGTCGCTGTTCCTACGGGGACCTTGTGTTGAATTCTGTCTCATTCCTTACTTGTCATCCCTCTGTTCTCCTCCTCTAATTCTGTCCTGCTGTTGTCATTGTTGTCCATTTCGCTACTCTCTGGCTCTGCAAATGCTGCCTCTATTGCTAACCTAATATATTCCTGAGCTTCCTCTCCCTCTACTTTTGTTCCTTCTGGTGTGGTCAGTGAGTGCTGAACCACCTGTCTTCTTACTCTGTTGCCTTATGTGTTCCCAAAACTTCTTAGAGGCATTTATGTCTTTCTTTCGTGTCTCTGACAACCACTGTACCCCAACTTTGGCCATCATAGCTTGAATTAATGCCGATGCTTCTCTTTTCATTGCAAAGTAATTCTCCCATTTTGTCTCCACCTCTTCTGGTGGGGCTACCCTTTTCTTTGCTGCTCTTTGTTTTCTGCACGCATCTTTGCATTGCTCTATGGCCTCCTTAACCTCTCGGTCCGACCAGCTTCTCGGTTTATGTTTTCCCTGCTTACTTCCTAGTTTCCTAATCTGTCCCTTCTCTAGCTCTCTATTAAAAATACCTATTAACTTGTCGTATGCCTATGCCCATTGCGGTTGCTTGGATACTATATTTTCAAAGTTTTTCGCCACTTCTTGTAGCTGCTCGTCATTCAGTTTGCTCATAGCTTTCCTTTCGTTAGTTTCTATCAGTGGTACTTTCGTTCCAAAACTGATTTTGATTCGTTTGTGATCACTCCCCAGGCTTTTTGTACCTTCCTCATCAATTTCCATACCTCCCAACCGTTCATACAGATTGTGGGACATTAGGCAGTAGCCGATTGTCGAGTGGGAGTTATTTCTTTCCCATGTTATCTTCCCGTCTCATTTAATTTTAGTATTAACCATTAGAAAATCATGGGCCTCACAAAAATCTGCTAACATCTGCCCTGTTGCATGTGTCGACCCGTCAAAGTATTCCAAATGTGCATTCATGTCCCTTAGGATGATTATCTCCCGTTTCATAGTTAACTCCCTGATGTCCTTGGCCATACATTGGAAATAACTTCAATCATGGAGAGCGACCTCTGTGTTGTATCCCGAAATGAGCGGCGGAGTCCACGCCGATCGAGATCGCTTGCACGATGCTACCTGGCCTGGCTCACAGGCGTTTAGTACTACCGCCTATACCGGTACTCACGTTTGTCATTTTGCATACGAGGTAGGGAACACCGGTCTCGGAAATGGCAGAAACAACCAGCAGCACACACTAAATCCGGTATCAAAAAACATCGAGTTACTCACACTCGTTCTATGGTTACTGGTTACTCACTACATCTAGACGGAAATCTGGCGCCACCGTCTATGGGAGGCTTGGCTTGTGGCTATGAAGCCACAAGCCAAGCCTTTGTATGTGAAAACAAAACATGGCCGCTGTCGGGGAAAGTCTGATGCTGGAGAGGGGTAGGTGTGGTTTCAAAGTTTACGTGTATGCCTTACCAAGTAGGTTAGCTGCTGCTACAGTGAGAAAGGCTAGGTTTACAGAAACTCTTACAAACCGAATAAAAGATCATGCCGCATTTTTTTTTCACTCCCAGCCCTTTCTTGAAAGCGCCGTAACAGGACGCGCCGTTGTTTCTGCATTCCTTATTATTTCCTGAAGCATTTCGAGCCTCCTTCACATTCTAAACAATATTGCCACTTTTACTTTAGCTTTGTTGTCGTTAGGGTCTTCCATTTGGTTAATGTGAATAAGCTAAACGGCGACTTGCTTTACAGACATCAAGCGGGCCTGCGAGCTTCTCGAGAAACTTCAACGCAGTAAGTAATGCTTGCGGATCCATGAACGTAAGCACGTCGTTACTTTTTTTTTCTTTCTCGTAGCGTATTAATTTCTTAAACCACGGCGGTTGACTGCACTTGAGCGTGTATGTACTGATGTAGTGGCTGCCCTGTATACCTTGGTCACTTGGTATGTCGCCATCCTCGTTCTTTTAACTTCGAACTTGAACTCCCTCCCCTTTAGCGCTTCGCATGTCATTGGTGCCACGTTTAAGTACATTGAACTAGAAATCTAGTTCACTGTATATTAAGCAAAGCCCTCGATTCCGTCGCCATACAGTGCGCACTGAAGTACCGTAATACTTGTTTGACAGGTGGTGAAGTACCATCGCAGAAGCTCGCTGCTCTTCAAAAGGTTCTCCAGAGTGAATTCTGCAACGCTGTACGAGAAGTGTACGAACATGTCTATGAAACTGTCGACATCTCCGGAAGCCCCGACATTCGGGCTAGCGCTACAGCCAAGGTTTGTACCTCGCAAATGACGCAACGGTTGAAGCAAATCTACCCCGAAATCTTTTAAGGCTTTGGTACTGTTTTAGAAAGTGAATTTAGTGTTCTGTGCCATTAGTGGATGCTTTACGAAAATTGTAGCGATATAAACCATGAAGTTTTGCAAACTAACTTTCATGATCGTTGAAAGCTTTTCTCTAGGTGTGTACGTTTGGCTACCAAAACCTGCCACGATAGAAGAAACGAAGTTTATCATTTGAGCTTTTGTTAAGAGAGCCTATTACCAAATTAAGACACTGGTAAGTTTTATTATACACAACTGTGGCGGCTTGGGCTAGTATGTACGTACTCTACAGGGGAACAGCACGAAAAGACGTAGGACAAAAAGGAACCAGCGCTGGTGTGTGTTCCCCTTCTTGTCCTTGGTCTTCTCACGCTGTTCCCCTGTAGAGGGCTAGAGAAAACTTTGGGCAAACCTCATGTCAATAGCCCCTCCGCTCCCGTCCAAGCCAACAAGAGGTAACAGCTAAAGTAACAGGCTATGTATAGAATAGTGCATAGTGCAAAATATGAGAAAATAGTGTAGATAAACAACAACACAGATAGGCTTTTCTACTAATTGCTTCTTTGACAAGAAAACAGGATATAAATAACAAATATCAAGTGTGTCCAGACAAGCCGCAGTGTGGGTTGTCACAGATATATGATGGTACTGCTGTCACGTTTTGTGTGGGGAAAGAAAAAAAGCTTTTACTGGCATGAATTGTCCCTGAAAGCAAGGTTAACACATGGCAGAATTTTCACTGGTTAAAAAGTCCATTAGCTGGCAAAGATTATTGTTTAAAATAGCGTAAGCAGTGACGAAAGACAGCGCCAACGTAGTCTTGTGCTCGCTTTAGTTCTATTATGCATGATTGTTGATAGACATGCAGCTTGTCTGTAATAATCAGGTGTGCATAGAAAATCGTCAGCAAAATCATCGTGAAGTCTGGGCACATTCTCAGAAAAGCATTAACTTGCCATTCAGGAAGAAAGAAAAGATGCTGCTTGTTTACAACACCTAATTATCTAAAAGGTTTTCAAAGCTTGCTTTCTTTTAATAGATATTATACTATCTGTATCTCCTATTCATGTAGTATTCTGAATTATACTATCTGTATCTCCTATTCATGTAGTATTCTGAAGTCAGAATTTGTTTAGTTCGGTTTGTGTTGCATAGTTATGCATGTGAGCAATTATGTTCAGAATAAATGCGGCTGATATCCGGAAGGTCGGAAGCTTTCTTAATGGCTAAATAAAAAGTTACTTTTCTGATATTCAGTATAACTGATGAAACCACTGCCGTGTACCAAAACTGTAATGCGGAATGTTATATCTGGTCAGAGTTTATGGTCCTGCAGGTCAGCCTCGGGGCATATTTGGTGCCGTCTTCTCATTCACAGGCAACAGTGGCAGCATTCGCAGCAAGTGAAGGCCACGCACACCCACGAGTTGTGGAGCTGCCCAAGACTGACGAGGGCCTTGGCTTCAACGTGATGGGGGGCAAGGAACAGAATTCGCCGATCTACATATCGCGGATCATCCCAGGGGGTGTGGCTGACCGTCATGGGGCCCTCAAGCGTGGTGACCAGCTGCTCTCTGTCAACGGTGTGGTGAGTGAGAGCTCTTTTTTGAGGTTCACTGAAGAAAAAGATTAATTGCTGCTAAATCATGAGGCGACACGTCTAAAACATCAATGTTGACGGGTCACTCTTAAAAAAGCAAAGGATCAGTGTTCTGGAAAATTGTATGATTGAAAAAGATGGCCGATTTTTGCCTTGTAATTCTCGAAGCGGACCCTTGCTGTGTTGCAGATTGTGGCCATTGCTGGCTGCCAGAGGGTGGACAGTTGCCAACTCCTAAAATAATTGCAGTGCCTTTCAAAATACTTATGAAGAAACTTTCATAGGCTTCTCCTGTGGAAAAAAAGACATATGAAGCAACATTGAAATCTGCGACATCAACATAACAACACTGTCCTTGATCACTTACTAATTTGGGGAAAAAAAAATAATATATATATAAACAAACGCCTTTTATTTACAGCTTTGTATTACATTTGTGTAAGACATCTACAATAATTATCGTATAGTTACAACCTTATGCCTCCGCTCCTCCCTTCAAGGGTCCTTCATCAGATTTGGCCATTTTGAACTGACAAGTGCAGTGCATACAATGTGTGCTAACGATCGTGCCTGCAAAGTATTACACCGCTACGTGCTGCGGGAAGAGCTTAAATTTCAAACCAAATGTTGTTTGGCCCTTTTCCTCGCAGCCGGAGAGTCAACACATATTGTGCAAGTGCACCTATATACATGGCAGTGCTGTGACGTCGCTCATAGTAGGACATGACTTGGAGAGCTATTCAATACATCAGTTATTTGTTTAATCTGTTGCTTTAATAGATAAATTGAAGGTTAGAGAAGTAATAAAACCTACAAACCAAATGTCTGCCTGTCTTTGTTTTACTTCGTACCGTAGCAGGAGAGATATACAGCTAAACCACGATATGACAGACTTCCATATAATGAAATTCTCGATATAACGAAGTATTTAACTTTTCATAACCTCTTGTCCATACAACACCATATATTTAGAACTTCAACATAACGAAGTGGGTTTGTATGCGATTTCAATATAACGAAATTTCACTTCCGCCGGAAAGGAATTCTGAGACAATAAATGGAAACATCTGCAGGCGCAGATAGACAAATGATTAAATTACAAGCAGGTGCTTGCAAATGCACCTCAAATCGCATGCAGTGTTACGAGAGCGACCGCCGAAGTGGAGCCACATCATGTCCCGTATAAAGTCCAAGTGTGGTAAGATGCTATCGCGCCCCACACACTTTGTGCTTTAGATGTGAGTGAAAGTGTGTGAGGGAAAGACAAGGAAGATGGTTGCTCCACGAGTGAAGCCTTGTCACGCGAGCAAAGGGAAAGAGAGGTAGGGGAGCGAGCTCATGGTATCAAGTGCGTGCGAGGGGACGCAGTTGGGGTTCTAAGTTGGCAGCCGTCTCAATTTCTGGTGCGCGTCTGTGTCGGCCGTGGCTGCGCGTGGCTGTAAGCATGGCTGAGCTCAAACACAGCTGTGTACCCAGTTTTAGAGGTAATCTGCCGCATGTGCAAAGAGTGGGCATGCCGAGATGGCGTGGCACCATGTAAACTATCTTCCCAGCCCGTTTAGTGTTGGAGGTTGTGTAATCTCGAGTTTCGGTGACTTGTTGGAGCGAGATGCAGACAAAGCATTTGTTCCTTGTTGCTGGCACTTCTTATGATAGCATCGTCCCGGTGCTGGTGACGCTATCAGCCGTGGGGGCGGAGTGCGCGCGAAAGCATGGCTGGCTTCGTTTAATTTGTACCATCGATGTGGCGTGAATTTATCAACTGTATTGCGATTCGAATTTGCTTTTTTTTTTTCGATTGCCCGATAATTTGGAAAATTCTGCGGCCTCTTTCCGTGCAAGAAAAATTGATCAGCAACTGAACTTATTTGCATATAAGGTCAAATTTCAGTAAAATGAAATTTTGATATAACGAAGCAAATTGCCGGTTTTACCTACTTCGTTATAGTGAGTTTTAACTGTACTTTTGTTTCATCTGCTTGTTCCCAAGTCGTGCATTCATGTGCACAGAACGAAGCTGTAATTTTTTACCGTGTTCTGGCGCGCGATTATGCTGTGTGATCCACTTGCGTTTATGTCAGTGTTCGTGTAGCACCGACTTATACTGTTAGTCAGGTGTTCTTGCCCACAGTGCGCAAAATGGTGTGCTGTGCAAAATGAGGCAAATACAACAGCTCACATGGGAGACCGTTAACGAAAGTGCGCTGTATAGCAAAAAGCACGAAAGAAAAAGGCAGGGAAGGAATTTCGCTTGTGGAGGCTAGACGGGGGCCAGTGGAGGGAGTGTCTATGTTGGTGGTGGGGCTCATCTCCTGAAATCATGAGTTCCCGGCACGGAAATATTTATATCTCAGCTGTTAATGAAACAGTTTGAAAAATTCTTGCGGTGGAATGCTCCCTAGAGGGCATATAACGGCTACCAGCGTATAACCATAATTTGCTATGTGGCTTGGTTAGGGGCTATTTAAGGCTTTGGTCACATTTGCCAACTCTGGGGCATGCTCACTTCTAGTGTTCAATTCCTCAGTGGTGCTAAGACAGACAGACTACTATGTAGCAACATGGTACACAGTTCTGTGTTCTGAGGAAAGTGTTTTAGCGACCATGGATATTTGGTTTCGATTGAGCTGCTGACAAAGAAATGGTAAGAGAGAGCAAAACTGTTTACCATACCAGTATTTATCAATCTTCAATACCAGAAGCCTCTTCACAAATTGTCTTGCAGGCTGTTTTAAATGCTTTGGTGATTGACTGTACATGCATCCACTGCCAATGCAGCAAAAGTTCTTTCACTGGAAGGCAGGAGGAAGCAAGGCATTTGGAGGAATATGGCACTTGTTATGTTTATATCGCCCTCTTCTTCTTTATACTAGTGCCAATGGCAAGCTGTGCTGCATGTCTGTCTCTGTAGCTGCTTAAAGAATCAAAGGTAATGCTGTCGAAAGAGAAAGCTACATTATACTAGATATGATAGATCAGTCACTTTCTGTAAATTTTGATTTTATTGCACTACACCTTTGTTTTGTGACAAGCCAAAGAACCTAATCACGTTCACAGTGTGTTTTCAATTAATGCCTAGAGTACCATAGAAACCTGCATATAATATGAGGTCTTTTTCCCCCAAAATTTGACATGCAGGATCTTCATCTCGTATTATGTATGGGTACGAAGACTTTCCATGTTGTTTTGTTTACCTAGTCACGCTTTATGTTTTGAAACATGGTTCAAAGCAGCGGGCACCATCGCCATTGTCATCAGGTGCTGCTACGGAAGGGCACAGTTGAAACCATGAACACCCTTACCCGTTTTACCGAAGCATCTGCCAATTGCCCCTTATATTTAAAAGGCAACAATAACAACTTGCCAGGACCTGCATACCACAGCACTGACCACGGTGACCATTTCCCCGCTTCCCTGTTGTTGAGATGAATGATGCGGCCACCACAGAGGCAGCTACTGAAAAGCGATTTTTAGAGCATATCAGTATTTCTATGTGTAAAGGAGGCCAGTAGGCCCTGGTTTACCCATTTTATGAGCTGTACTGGATTCTCGTTATGTTGTTGCATTTGTGCATGCCTTTAAGTGAGGAATATGGTAGGGTTTGTGATATCTACATTACTTTATGTGGTTAAAGCATTGCTTTTTTTTTCGCAGTCCTAAAACTACCCCTTGCATTGTATACACATTCGGCATTGTACTGTGCTTGGGTTCTTGGCGCCAAGTTTAATCTTTAACATAGATGTCCAAATGGAACATCCACTACAGCATGTCCTCTGTAATTTCTTTGAAAGCAAGTTTACATATGAGCATTTCAGATGTCAGTCCCCTGCTAATTTCTTGATTTATACTTCTGTGGCACATGGCACAAGGCATGTCTGATGGCAAGTCATTGAAGGACCCGAAGGCCTTCACAGTGTCACCTTATGATAGTGACTTGTTCTTTAGCACCGGAAATGATGAAACACAGAAAGGACATGAGCACACCTCCCAGAAAGTTTGTAGGGAGTTTTAGAAGTGTGCCGCTCTCAAGGGCGGCGATCATCTTTGTTTTGAACATAAAGGACTACGAGGATAAGGCGTCCGCCCTACTTGACAGCCAAGATTACGACAGTTTTAGAAGTAGCATACCCATGTGCCCTTGCGTACCCAAAGCCCTGTGCCCTGCTTGCATTGTTTTCTACTCCTTTTTTTGTTGTTTTGTACACCTCTTTGTGTGCTTTTGTAAGCCAGGTGGTTTTCATTCCTGAACTTTGGGTGCACCAAATCTAAAACTTTCCAGTCTTTTTTATCCTAAAGAACCACGGCAGCTACACTCACGTGTTTATCTCCTTTCTGATTTATGAAGTAAGCTCCTGTCTGCAGTCCTTTTCGGGAAAGCCTCAGTTGCTTTTTCAATAAAACTACAGTTGAAAGTAATGCATTGTCCCATGAATTTGTGTCTTATCTGTGTTTTAGTTGCCTTTAAGGCTAGAAAACATGAGTCTCGACAAGCATGAACTGGCCCTAACCTTGAGGGGCAGGGGCCTTTGGCATGTTGCATGTTCCCTGTTAATGTTCAGTTGAATTATTTTGGTGGGCTGTGTTTTATTTGATCTACTTTGACTTCGTAGCCACCAGTCTCGGATAGTTCACTGTGGTCATTGTAGAGGTAATCCAAGAGGTAGGTAATGGCTGTGTGGTCATGCTCTCCTTGTGCTATGCTCAAATGCCGCATGTGATATTGGAGGGTCAGTCATAGTGAGGAAGTCTCTTTCTTTTTATCCACACTTTCATACATTGTTCTTTGAATCGCACTTAACCCTGCATCGGACATTTTTATGTGTATGCTAAGCATACAACGCTGACATCACTTCTGTGAGTACTTGAGTATCGTGCATTTACCAGGTTATGGAACTACTATGTGACAGAGGATGTTTTAGAGGTCAACATCACATGATTAATAAAGCATTCCGGATTTGAAAAAAAGAATCGCCATGCATTAAACATTATTATTAATGCTCACTGCTTGTGCAATTAAAACAGCAATATGTTTGGTTTATCTTTATCTGAATTGTTATAATGTCCAGGCTAAGACAGTTTTTATTGCAATGGAATACTGGGCTTGCTCACTAACTTGTTTTTTTGTTGTTGCCAAAATATTGTCACTAGATTGTAGTCATAGTAGTGTCAGTACTTGGACCATCATAATCACTTTGTTGTGGGTATGCTGCCCTTCATTTATATCTCCATTACCACCTTCTCTCCCTTTCCCTTCATTTTTAAAAATTTTCCATGCCTGTGCTGTTGCAGAGTGTGGAAGGTGAGAACCACGAGAAGGCAGTGGAGCTCCTGAAGGCAGCCCAAGGCACTGTCAAGCTGGTCGTTCGCTACACCCCTAAGGTACTGGAGGAGATGGAGATGCGATTTGACAAGCAACGTGCCACTCGTCGTCGGGTTAACGCCTCTTGAATGTTCTCGGGAGTGGAAACAGGACCTGTCTAGACACGACGATGCAGCATTTTGATCTACTTGCCTTTTCTTTATGTAACCTACATGTCTTTTGTGCAGGGGCGGTTTTTAACACTGTAGGAGTGCAGACGTTGGAATTATAGATTTTGTAGAGATGTTACTAGCGACAGAATCAAATGTATAGATTGTGCATAGACATGCAAGATATTTTTTTGCTACCAGGCTTTCTTTTTACTCACTGACCTCATCTTGGCTTTCTTTTTTGCCACATACCTAGTGTTGTTGTGTTGCAAGCTCTAAACAACACATGTAACAATTTAGATAGATCTGATGTCTATGCCAATCCTAAAGAAACAGCTGCATTATGTTGAGCTTTTCTCGCTTCTCTGTTGAGTTGCAGGCATTTTCATGTCTCAAGCTCGTTAGGTGATAATTTTGTCACACCCAATGTCATCCGTGCACCCCTCTTTAGATGCAACATTAGTGCAATTGCATTGGGTTTGACAGATTGAAAAACTAACTCAAAACTTGTTAGCAAATCATTAATGAATTATTGTATCCTGGCAGCATTATAGTGCATAAGCAATGGGCATAGTGTCTATGTTTTTGGGAATGAAACATGAAAGTTTCAACGTCTTCAGTCCTTTAAGGCTGTGCAATGTTTTACGTTCATCATTTTACTGTTGTGCAAGTCTCTTGTGCTCACCAATGTGTTATCCATACACGGTAATGCTTCTGTAGTCCAGCTGATTTTCTGCACGCACACTGCTTGCAGATTCATCAATAAGTAGTTGGTTAACAAATAATGGTCAGCACTCTTCCTGGCAATAGTTCTCTGAAATGCTGAAGTCCTATAGGTTGTGTACTTCTAAGGGTGGTTTGCTTACACTTCCATTGGTTCTAGTTGCTGTTTCCTGTTCTAGAGTGGTGGTTGCTGTCAAAAGCAAAACCTAATTGGTATTGAAGCTGGATGAACCTCCACATTCCACCTGTTTCCACAAATAAGAGCAGCTTATGTGCTGCCATTGACAACTGCAATCAGTGTGAGAAGGCTAATCTAACCGTCTCTCTAAGTGTGATATACATCAAGCGATACTTTAATTCAGTAGTCCTTATTGTAGCCTCATGCCAGTAAATCATTGGTCGACGCTGTTCAATACTATCTTATGATAGCACAAACATGACAAGATAAAAGCATCGGTACACATAAGGGGCATCACATTTCTTTATGTTCAGGCGCATCATTTATGGCTGGCTTAACACAGGCATGGCCCTGCAAGCCAGTACAGGCATTCACACCCTTGTCCGTAGACTTGAGAAAGTAGCTTCAGAAAGGTAGTGCAATGTTTACTTCCTCATTCTTCAGTATTCTCTACAAAATGCATAATGTTTATCATATGAAGGATGCTAGATAATTTTGAAGTTGCTTGCTTGTATATTGAATATGGCCTCGTTTTGGCGTTCCCTGTGAGTAGTGGTTGCGTCACTAAAACCTGATTAAGCACATATGTCAGAGAAAAATGTTAATAAAATGTGATCTTCACTCTTGTGATTGAACACAAGGCTTTATGAATGTTATGCGAGATTAATGTCAGACAAAAACTAGTATCTTGAATTATGGAGACTGAACTTTGCCCATAGATGTTATGTACCAGTCGTTACCCATCTTGTACGTTACTGATTGGCATTACTGATCTTGCTCTGTGACCATGTGTGGGCTTTACATACGCATTATCACTACCATGTTCCCTTTCTTTTTGTATTCATAAATTTGCATAAATGATTGGCATGTACGCATTGTGCCAGTATGAAAGCGTACACCAGACTTGTTTTGAAAGCTGATAATTTTTCTTTTAGCTGCACTGAAATGATAGAAGAGCTCCATGAGAGGGATTCTTCAGTGCAAGTAGTGGTACTATAAAGCAGACAGCAGTCAGTGCGGCTCTGACTTATCGAATGTTTGAACACAGAGGAATGTTTTTCCTCACGTTGCTGTAGAGTGTACATGCAAACAAAGTGTTTTTCAGCTGTAGCAATCTGGCCTGTGGTAACATTTCCCAAAGCAGCATGTTCACAGTCTAGTTTCATCACAACTAGCCTTCCTCACCTGTACATTTTATAAACCATGAGTGTATATACACACTTACCATTTGATTGAGTTCTTGTGGCTGGGATTTTGTCAGTTTTTTTTTTCATTTCATAAGTAATGTTCTTTGTAGAGGCATTTCAGCCTGCTGCTCTAAGTTATAATATGGTATGAGATGTGTTATTATTGCCTGGAGGGCAATGAACAGTGGAATTTCACTAAGTTTGACTGATGTCACTACTATGTGTATTACAGGCATGTGCAGTAAAGCCCTTCCTATATGTTTTTAATGGGACCACAAGTGCAGAATACTAGAAGACAAGAAACATGAGTACATGTTAGCATCACAGGTGCTGGACCTCAGCATCATTATAACTATGAAGAGGCATCACCAGAATATGTAAACTGGGTTCTACTATATTGCTTTTAAGCTGGCCTCGTGGACTTTTACTAATGAATAGTATGTATTGCAGTGGACAAAACATTACAAAGCAGCTGAGTTGAACCTGTTTTGTTGCTTGTTAGTCTGTCCAAAAGTAACCACGGTGACATGCTGGTTTTGCCTAATATTTCCATGATCACAGTTACTATGGGCTGTAAATTATGGCAAAAGTGGCTGTGCTGTTTTTGTAAGACTGCTGCTCATTAAAGATTTACACATGTTGTGATGTCCAGTCTCGTAAAAAGTTTGTGAGTGATGCTGGTCTGGCGGGATTCATTTTCCCTACTATTTTTCTATTTTTCACTCATCAGCAGTGGGACAAAGCCTTGGAACTATAATTAACGCAGTTATGTGGTTGTGGCACTCTAAAGAACATGTTTCTGTAGTTGCAGTGAGGCTTATGACGGGCAAAGTGCTGACACTTTGCGTAGCGCATCTTAGTCATTTGTTTTTCACTTGTAGCAGCTTCGATGACGCAAGCGACAGTGTGGTAAATATGGGGACGAATATGAGTGATGCAACACAAGTGCAGACTTAGCTAAAGAATGTTTTTTCATATATATGTTTAAATGCTTTCCAGAATAAATCTTTTGACTGAAATCAGCACTTGTGTTACTCGTCTTTGGCCTTATCTTTACTGTGCTCGTGCAATAATATACCATAACAACTGGCTCAGTTTCCTGTTCTACTCAGGTGCTTTTATTGTATTGGCATAGCAGTGATGCTGTGTAGTGATATGCAGCACTACAACTTTTATGTCACATTAGTGCTGTTCAGGCTTTTTTCTCAGCAAAGCAGCTTGGTGAATGCCCCTGTTGTCCTGTAGACTTGGAGCACCTGAATGTAGCTAAGATTATGTAGCACACCAGCTGGAGTTGATGTGAGCAAAGGCACTTCACTGCATGATGTTCCAAATGGTGTCAAAATTATCTTTTGCCCAAGTTGGGGTGGTGCCTTTGTTTAGTGTGGCTCTTCTCGCAAATACAGAAGCGTCAAAAATAAAAGCTCACTCCCGAAAGAAATCAAGTTGGACGGCATCGAAGTGCAATAAAGTGTATAAACACTGCCACACTGCAAGTGTAGTATGCTATCTGTAGGCTTATGTAGGTAGACTTCTGTTTTTCCATGCTCGTTTTTCTTAACAGTGCTGCATTTTCATATGCAGTCCAACAACCACATGCTTTCAGTGAAGACTAATGTATGCACATACAGCATTTTACATGTCACTTTCTTAATTTTGCTATGTCATACTGTTGCATCATGGAAACGGTTAAACCGTACACGAGTGATCGGTCCCCCATCGAAGTCTATGTCGAGTGGAACCTTTTATTTCGATGGTGCACTGCATTCTTGAACTTACATTGTCATGTAAACTTTAATCGTCATCTTAAAAGGACGTCTTGTTGGGCGAGTTGGTCACAATTCATCTTGGCAACTAGGCGCGAAAACACACACGACACAAGGAAGGGGACGGGACAGAGCGCCACTTACAACTGTTTTTATTCGGAGGTACACCACACACTTATATACCCGTCTTATGCGCAAGGACACAATCACATCAAGATTGATATGGAAGCGCACTAGTTAAATATTTCTTTTCGGCCATATATAAAGATATTGACGGGTCGCTGACGCACATGCTGCCTTTCTTTTCGATAAAGAAAGCTTCAATCACTTCCCGAGCTTTTTGATCTTTACTTTTTGCCAGAATTCGCGCCCCTGCAAAACATGGCTCACAAGAGCGTGATGGGCAGGACTTAATGTGCTTAGGAATGTTTGGCCCTTCTTTGTCTTGTTCTACATTTCTCTCATGTTCCCTAATTCGTTCGTTAACGCAGCGCCCCTTTTGCCCTATGTACGAGCGCCCGCAGGAGAGGGAGATTTCATACACAACGCCTTCGTTGCACTTCATGAACGGTCGCGCATGCTTGGTGCCGCATCCATTTTTATCGTCTCGTATTTTTATCGTCTCGTAGCCTTTGCTCTCGTATCGAAAAAATACGAGACGATAAAAATGGATGCGGCACCAAGCATGCGCGACCGTTCATGAAGTGCAACGAAGGCGTTGTGTATGAAATCTCCCTCTCCTGCGGGCGCTCGTACATAGGGCAAACGGGGCGCTGCGTTAACGAACGAATTAGGGAACATGAGAGAAATGTAGAACAAGACAAAGAAGGGCCAAACATTCCTAAGCACATTAAGTCCTGCCCATCACGCTCTTGTGAGCCATGTTTTGCAGGGGCGCGAATTCTGGCAAAAAGTAAAGATCAAAAAGCTCGGGAAGTGATTGAAGCTTTCTTTATCGAAAAGAAAGGCAGCATGTGCGTCAGCGACCCGTCAATATCTTTATATATGGCCGAAAAGAAATATTTAACTAGTGCGCTTCCATATCAATCTTGATGTGATTGTGTCCTTGCGCATAAGACGGGTATATAAGTGTGTGGTGTACCTCCGAATAAAAACAGTTGTAAGTGGCGCTCTGTCCCGTCCCCTTCCTTGTGTCGTGTGTGTTTTCGCGCCTAGTAGCCAAGATGGTTTAATCGTCATCATCAGCCTGTTTTATGTCCACTGCAGGATGAAGACCTCTCCCTGCGATCTCCAATTACCCCAGTCCAGCGCCAACCGATACCATCTAGCACCCGTGAATTTCTTAATTTCATCGCTTCACTTAGTCTTTGGTCGTACTCGACTTCGTTTTCCTTCTCTTGGTACCCATTCTGTAACCCTAAAGGTCGCAAGTTATCTAACTGGCGCATTACATGACCTGCCCAGCTCCATTTTTTCCTCTTGATGTCAATTAGTATATTCTCTATACCCGTTTGCTCTCTGATCCAAACCGCTCTCTTTCTGTCTCTTAACGTTATGCCTAGCAATCTTCGTTCCATTGCTCCTTGCGAGGTCCTTAACTTGTTCTCAAGCTTCTTTGTCAGTCTCTAAGTCTCTGCCCCATATGTTAGCACTGGTAAAATGCACTGATTGTACACCTTCCTTTTCAATGATAATGGTAAGCTTCCAGTCAGGTGCTGGCAATGTCTGCCGTATGCGATCCAACCCATTTTTGCTATTCTGTGAATTTCCTTCTCATGATCAGGGTTCCCCGTGATTAATTGACCTAGATAAATGTACTCCTTCACAGAGTCTAGAGGCCGATTGGCAATCTTGAACTCTTGTTCCTTTGCCCGGCTATTTATCATTATCTTTGTCTTCTGCGTATTAATCTTCAACCCCACTCTTACACTCTCTCTGTTAAGGTCATCAGTCATTTGTTGTAACTCGTCTGCAGCGTTTCTGAATAGAACAATGTCATCGGCAAACCGAAGGTTGCTGAGATATTCGCCGTCGATCTTTACACCTAAGCCTTCCCAGTTTAATAGCTTGAATACTTCTTCTAAGCACGGAGTGAATAGCATTGGAGAGGTTGTGTATCCCTGTCTGACCCCTTTCTTTATAGGTATCTTCCTGCTTTTCTTATGTAGAATTAAGGTAGCTGTAGAACCTCTGTAGATATTTTCCAGTGTATTTACGTAAGCGTTCTGTGCTCCTTCATTATGTAATGCCTCTGACTGGTTGTATCTCTACTGAATCAAATGCCTTTTCATAATCTATGCAAGCCATATAGAGAGGCTTATTGTACTCTGCGGATTTCTCGATAACCTGACTGATGACATGGATGTGATCCATTGTAGAGTATCCCTTCCTGAAGCCAGCCTGTTCCCTTGGTTGACTAAAGTCCAGTGTTGCCTTTATTCTATTGGAGATTATTTTATGTGAATATTTTATATAATACTGGGAGTAAGCTAATGGGCCTATAATTTTTCAGTTCTTTAACGTCTCCCTTTTTGTGGATTAGTATAATGTTTGCATTCTTCCAGTTTTCTGGGACCTTTGCAGTCAATAGACATTTCGTATAAAGAGCCAGCAGTTTTCCGAGCATGATGTCTCCTCCATCTTCGATTAAATCGACTGTTATTCCATTTTTTTCTGCCGCTCTTCCTCATTTCATGTCTTGCAGGGCCCTTCTAACCTCATCGCTAGTTATAGGAGGAGTTTCTGTATCCTGTTCATTACTGTTTGTAATTGAGGTATCCTGACTCCTCTGGGTACTGTACAGGTCAGTATAGAATTCTTCTGCTGCTTTTACTATATCTTCGAGATTGCTGATGATATTACCCTGCTTATCTTTTAGTGCATACATCTTGGTTTGCCCTATACCAAGCTTCTTTCTCACTGATTTCAGGCTCCATCCATTTTTTACAGCTGCTTCAGTCTTTCTCATGTTATAGTTTCGAATATCACTTATTTTTGCCTTAATGGTAAGTTTTGACAGTTCCGTGAATTCTATCTTATCTCTTGAGTTGGACACTTTCATTTTTTGTCGTTTCTTTATTAGGTCCTTTGTTACTTGGAAGAGCTTGCCTGCTGGTTACCTTGGTGCCTGGCCTCCCATTTTAGTTGCTATCTCTGAAGCCAACCTAGTTACAGTTTCTTTCATTAGCTCTATGTCATCATCATCTCTCTGTTCTAAGGCTACATATTTGTTTGCAAGTACCAGCCTGAATTTGTCTGCTTTTACCCTTACTGCCTCAAAATTGACCTGTTTCTTCTCGACCAATTTTGCTCTTTCTCTTTTCAAATTGAGGTCAATCCTAGCCCTCACTAACCTATGATCACTGCACTTTACCCTACCTATCACTTATACATCCTGCACTATGCTGGGATCAGCAGAAAGTACCGTGTTTTCGCGATTCTAAGCACCCCCCCCCCCCTCTATTTTCGCGACAAAATAGGGAAAAAAAGTTTGCATGCGAATCTAAGCACCCCCCTATTTGTTAGGAAAAGCGCGTAGCCAAGGCCGCCAAAAGCGCATAGCCAAGGCCGCCAAAAGCGCATAGCCAAGGCCGCCAAGTGTGTAGCCAAGGCCGCCAAGCGCTTGCTCACTTTGTCATCGAGCCGGAGCTGTCAGAGTCCCGAGGTTGCCCGGCGTCCGCGGCGCAATCTCGCCGCACAGCCGGACTGTACAGCTGTACAGCAAAAGCTGCAGAAAGAGTCCCCATCAACCATCCCAAGTGGATTCGGGTGCTTGGAAGCGGGTCCAAGTGGACGTTGTGGTCAAATCACTTAAGAAGTGCTCGATCACAAACCACTTCGACGAAACGGAAGACGAGCTGCTGTGGGATACCGAGAGTGGTGGTTCAAGCGGTGCGACGAACTCAAATGGCAGTGATTGTAACTGAGCATCCGACACAAGCGATGGCTTCACTGTCTGCATTGATTTTTCTTTTGAATGTTTGCAAAATAAGATGTTATTTCTCGCACCCGTCTCGTCGTGATGTCACAGCGAAAAAAAGGAGGGGGGGGGGTCATTCTAGATTGCTCAAATCTAAGCGCCCCCCCCTCACTTTGCGCATCGCGATCCTGAAAAAAGGGGGTGCTTAGAATCGAGTAAATACGGTATGAAGTCAATTTCATTTCTTGTTTCACCATTAGGGCTTTTCCAGGTCCACTTTCTGTTGCTACGCTTCTTGAAAAAGGTGTTCATCATTCGAAGCCTATTCCTTTCTACGAATTCTACCAGTAGCTCTCCTCTAGCATTCCTAGAATCGACGCCGTAGTTGCCAATTGCTTGTTCCCCAGCCTGCCTTTTCCTCACTTTTGCATTGAAGTCGCCCATTACTATAGTATATTGAGTTTGCACTTTTCTCATCACTAATTCAACATCTTTATAAAACTGATCTACTTCTTCATTGTCGTGACTGGATGTTGGAGTGTAGGCTTGTACTACCTTTAATCTATACCTCTTATTAAGCTTGATTACGACTACAGCTACCCTCTCGTTAATGCTGTAGAATTCAATGTTGCCCGCTATGTCCTTATGGATTAGGAATCCTACCCCATATTGCTTCTTATCTAGGAAACCTCTATAGCAGAGGACATGTCCGTTATTCAGCAATGTATAAGCCTCGCCAGTTCTTCTAATCTCACTAAGGCCAGTGATATCCCAAACAATGTCTAATAATTACTCAAAAAGTCCTGCTAAGCTAGCCTCACTCGAGAGGATTCGGGTGTTAAACGTTGCAAGGGTCAGTTTCCATTGGCGGCCTGTCCAGATCCAGAGATTCTTAGCACCTTCTGCTGCGTTACAGGTCTGACCGCCGCCTTGGTCAGGTGCTCCGCAGCTGCTGGGGACTGAGGGCCATTGGGTAATTGAGTGAGCCATGTGTGAGGGGGTGGCCAAATACTGCACCAGGGAGGCCAATTCCTGTTCTGGTGAGAGAGTGTCTTGTTGAAGCTTAGTGGACCTTCCTAATTTGGTTGTACCTGGATTAGTATAGCCCCACTCGCTCTTGGCATCTTTTGCCGGTGACAGGCGTCACTACAAGCCTGCAGATAAAAATGTTCATAGTTGATGCTAGTGGTTGTGTTAGTCTGCATAGAAGTTACAGGGCAGTAACTAGTATCATGTAGCAGTGGCTTGTGGAAATTAACCAGCACACTGGCATGGATTCCGAGATTGCAACAATGAGCCACTGTGATTTCGGAGGCTATGCACAGAGATATTCACGTGGTGCTAAGTGAAAGATTTTTTTTTTCCGAAATGTTTGCGCTCCAAAGTCAAGGTGCGGGCCTTACACAAGTAAATAATCTTTTTCGTACAGTCCTCTTTGCATCTTGCAAATTGTGTAGAGTTCAGCCTAAGGTGCACGAGAAAGACTGCATCCCAATTCTGTGAAATAGACAGCTAAGCAGACAGCAACCATCTTGAGTATCATTATAATTCTGCCAAAGCCAACTAAGACACATTCGTTAAGACGGCATCAAAGTGAAGAATGATCTTACTTTGTCGGCGCAAACAAGATGGCGACTGGGCAGCCTGCACGGAAACCTGACGGCGTGCAAGAAAGCGTAGTCTGGCTTCCTTTTGCACTTACACGCTTCTGTGCCACACTATTGTATCCCAAAAGCTTACCAATAATGACAATTATTATTGTGGATTTTTTATGAAATAATGTTGGCATTGTTTTAAGTGTTTGTTTATTCAGAACCTCAACCATTATCACAAAACTGAAGTTTAACAGCACTATACCATATACTATGCGATACTCTTCACTCTCGGATGACCAGCCAAGTGCATTGTGAATCCTGATGTCTTCTTCACTCGAAGAGCAGTAAACTTCATCTTTGGAATCTCCCAATTCGTTGCTGCATTTGGCTTTCCTTTTTTTGTTGTAAAGAACCGAACGAATCTTGAGCTACCAGTGGTGGCATTTTTTTAAAGACCTCGGCTGTGAACTTGTTTCATTTTCTCTTCCACAATAAACTTGTTCCTGCTTTTACTGCCCCATGGATTGTGTGCTGTCATCTACCAGAAGCGCAACAACGCACTGAAACGAAACCAGCTTGTCCACGGCATTGCTAGAAAATGAAAAGAACCGTTGGTGAGCATAGCCTGACCTTGGCCGTTTTTACCAGAAATGCGTCGATTAATCAAGCGTGTCCAGGGCACGGAAGGGTTTAAAGTGAGCCACATTTTGTTTTTCTTGAGTTTGCGTGCACAAATTGTTAAAATATAGTGGTAATGCTTTTTTGTCAAAAGGTGGGGAGGGGGTGTGGGGTTAAGTCACAGAGACGCTTTCCAATTGCATTCCAATATTTTCGCTCAAAGCTGTCATCTGACATCAAAGTGACTCGACAGGTTTCCATTTGTACTAGAATTGGAACATACCAAAAGTGATAGGTCACATGACCAAGTATTGCATAAATTTTTACCACGCTTATCATGTGCCGCTTGAGCCTGATTTGATGATGTTGCATGTTGAAGTGTCAGCATTTTGTATTCTTTTTCTTTAGATAAATACTTAGGTCATACAGCATAATATTTTTCTTGTTGAGTGCAGGGTTTTACGTTGCATCAGGTGATATCTGTTATGGAGACCTTCTTTGGATAAATTTTTTACAGCAGCATCTTGTTGATATGTACAGGGGGCCATGGAAGCATAATGTATGATCCAGAGATAAGTAGCATGAAATAACGCTTGCGAAAGCACTACAGATAAAACGAGCAAAAAGCTAGTCTCACAAGAAACAGTCTTTGAAGTTGAATATGAAGCCAACAAACTGTTCAAAAGTAATTTCTTATTGCTTATTAGCCTCCTATTGCTGCCTGATGTTTAGCTTGAAAGGTGAAGTTTTAGAGCGCAGCTCTTTGGCGTCCGTTCCTGGGTTTTGCGTCGTCGTCGGCGTTGTCGTCGGCCTCGTAACCAGCTCCGCCCCCCTTTCATCCCCCCAGCGCTAGCAGCGACCGACTGATACCGCTGGATGCCGCTGACGCCGCTAGAGAGTCAAGATAACGTGACTGCATAGAACACCGTCGCCGCCATGCAGAAAGAGGAGGAAAGGGTCCCCCCCCCCCCCCCTGTTCTTGTGTGGCGGATAGGGTGCTCATCAGTTGCCGACGCGCCGGTTATTTCACGTAGGCCCCGGCACGTCGACGAATACGTGACCACCTTCCCACGGCTAGACCTGGTTCTTAGCGCTGCAGAAGCGAGGGTATCATATTGTTTGTGTCGGCATCGGCGGCGTTGTCCCTGAAACCAACTCCGCAGCTGGGGTTGACTCACTATCGGCATCAGCGGCATCAGTCAGTCGCTGCTATCTCTTCCCTCCTCCCTTTATCGTGTTGTCCGCTTGCTGCGCGTGCTTCTGCCCCCATCGTTTGCCGCTGGGTGTACACGCCGCCCCCCTCTTCCTGCGAGTCTCCGGTTGTCAAAGCGCCGGCTCGAACTTAATTCCTTTCTTCGCTCCTCCTCCAATGCAACCCCTGTGCGGTGGCAATCAGAGAGCCAGATCGGTGGCGGCGGATCTGTATATGTGCACCGCCTGAGCCGAAATTGCCGCTGCCGTTCGCCCTGTGCGGTGGCAATCAGAGAGCCAGATCGGTGGCGGCGGATCTGTATATGTGCACCGCCCGAGCCGAAATTGCCGCTGCCGTTCGCCACTGCGATGACTGTCAAGAACTGTTAGTGGAGTCTTTGTTAAAGGAATACGTGTGAAAAATAAAAAAAAATTCTGTGATAGCGCATACATGTGTTGCTCGATTTCTTTGCCTCAATCTATCGAAAAGGTGAAACAGCTTATTTGCTGCGCTCAAATTTCGCATTAGGAAGTAACGTAATCGTCGGTAATTTTTTTTTAGCAGTTGTAGTCATGAATCGGACTAGATGAAGCTTGTTATGTCCATCTGGCACTTGACTCACTACTTTGATAACATCCTCTTTTCGAGCACTCACAGCCCCTTTTCGATTTCTGTACGGCTTTGTATATTGAAGTTATTGAAGTAACCATGCAAGGTATCGAAGATCACTAGACAGCATATTCAAATGGGGATGAAGTGCCCCTTGTGCCTTTGTCAACCGCCTCTTGGCTTTTGACTTTGTGAACTGTGTCAAGATCGGTGACTGGCGACAATCTGAACACGGCATTATGATCCTTCTCTGCTGCGCAGCAGGTTCTGCAAAGTGTTCTTTTCTAAGTGGCAGTATGAGGTGGTCAGTGTAGGTGTCAACGGATGATGCTGTGTTGATATTGTGCCAAAGCAGCATCTTAACGTAACAACCAAGAAGAAAAGTTACAAATGGGAAGCTAATACACATGACCGTATGGAACCTAAACAGGACCAGTGCTCTAGAGCGTAAGACCGTAGAAAATGTGACAGGAACATATTGACACATGTATAAATTGTTCATGATTTCGATGAACGTTTTTCATGAGGCAATCTGTGTTATAATGTTATTGCTCAGCACAATGATGCACCTGTCTGTATCAGAAGTTCTATCTGTTGCCTGTTGTCAATGAACCTGGTGTAATCAGATAATATGCGGGACATTTATTGTGTAGTACTTTCTGGAAGGCATGCGGGCACCAGCAATTATGCTGGAACATTTGACGAGTTGTGTACAAAAGCCAACATGCTTGACTGGCAGACCAAATTTTAAATGATAGACGAGTGTACTTGCCTCTATCATTGTGCTGAATGTTACTTGTTTTGCTGGGCACAGGTTTGCCCAATAAACAGTTGTTTTCATGACTTACGTTGTGCTAGTGGTGGTTGTTCACCATCACTACGTGAGAATATTAATGAAGATGTACAGTATATGTTTTATGAATCTTTTCTTGACAGTCACGCGTGTCAAATGGGCCATTGATGCTATATAGCATTATAGTCTGACCACCATCATTGTGCAGTTTGTCTTTAGGAACAACACTAGGGGTGCTGCTTAATAAGCAGGTCCTAATAGTATAGCTAGTGGCGAAAAACTATGCTTTTGGTCAAGTCCACTATACAGTTGAGCACCTTCACAACAAATGCCTCTACAATGCAATGACCTATATAATGAATAATAATTATGTCCACATTCTATTGTGAGCTCTCCTGTGCACAACCTTTACAAACAAGTGACTTGTATAATGAGTGATTTTGGAGGCTCCAAGCACTTTGTTGTATAAAGGCGTTTGACTGTACGTCCCATGACATCACGTGGTTTCTTTAGCATACTTCCCTTTCTTCTATTAGACTAGCCATCTTCGGTATATGGAATGTGAATATGGTTCAGCATTTTCAGTTCTTTTATTTCTTAGAGATTCATTATGCCTTTCGGGTTTTATCGCAAGCTTTATTCAATTAATTTTCGTTATTTTTTGCAGCTGTGTTTAGTTATACTATTTGTCTTACCTGGTTTTCGTTTCATGTTTGTTTTGGTTACTGTTTTGCTTGACTATTGTTTATTATAACTGTCTGGTTCAATAAGTGAAATTTACAGTCAGCATAAGCTCCACCTCTTTTTCTTCTCTTTAACTTCCACTATGCCAAAGTAGTGTTAAACAATTTGGGACAGTGGGCTTGAGGAATGTGTTGTCCAGAACAGGTGTTAGGGAGGCATGTACAGGCGTCCACAAGCATAGAGTTTCTCACTACATTACCTAGAGGGAAATCTGGTGCTGCTGCGCTGTGGTATGCACGGGAATGCCGGTATGTTGTGACTTCGGATTGGCATCGTTCTTGGAGAGACAGGACACCTTGAAGACGCTCTTGGCAAGCACCGTTCCGTCTGTCACAATGAGTCATTTTCTACTAAAACAGCACGTCAAAAGTTGTTTTGGTTTTATTATTACGCAAAAGCATGTCTTATTTAACTATGAGAACTTGTTATTGCGTGTACAATTATATGTTACGTAAAAAGTGTCAGCGGGCCGCTAAAGTTGGAGGACAGACGACATGGTTCGCGCTCGCTTTGAAACAGTTTGTCTTCTGGTCTTGCTTTTCTTCGCTTGGTCATGCATTGTAGGTGAGTAAAGATGTAATATGCGTGAATGGAAACATGTTATGAAGATTTTACTTTGAGAACGCATTATTTGTGTAGCCATATCCACATTTTAGACGAAGCCTCTTACAACACCAGCCAACACGAGCCTCGCAGACACATATACCGTCATTCCCATGATGGCATGGTGCCCCCTTAAGAAACTCCCATAGACGGTGGCACCAGATTTCCCTCTAGGTGTTATAGTGAGAAACTCTATGTCCACAAGTATCAGCAGTGCAGTTAATGCGCTATAATCTGTGGCGAGAAATGGTGTCAAGTAGTAGCAACTACAGAAAAAGAAAAGTTTGCTTAATTGTTATAATAGAGGTGTGTGTATATAAAGGATATTGACAAGCTGTCACTTAATGTTGATGAAAGGAAGCATCAGTGCCCCTTCTTTTTGTGTTGATTGCAAGTAACTTATTACTGCACTCAGCTTGTATAGTAGTTCACTTTTAGTCTTTATTCATTGGTACGCCTCGGTTTTGTTTCCTCATTATTTGCAATGTTTCTAAGCAAGGAAACTGCAAAATTGTGTATTTACTCGATCAACAAATTGTACAAATATATTTTGCCTGTGCTGTATTGGCTTTGATTACAGATGTCTTTAATAAGCTGAGACTGTGGCTCCGAAAATAAATTAGAGACACTGTTTTTTGTCGTCTTTAGTTTTCACTGAGAACACTGAACTGTAGGGCACAGTATCCTTCAGTATTCTTATCCACATCATCCTGAGCTTCAGAAAGGAGTTAGTGTGTTCCAGACAGCAGCTGAAGGATTATCTTCTGAAATCTTATGCCATGACACTTTTATGTTCACACATGTTCTGTTGTGTCATAAGAACTGTTAGCTTTAGCTTTTGGTTCAAGCAATATTATAAAACAGTGACAGAGTACTAAGCATGCAGTGATGTGAATGCAACCCTTCACAGAGATGTGAATGCTTTTTCACACAGGACGACAAAGTTAGACACACATTTGCTTTGCATCTTTTCAAACATAGCTTCCATTTATTTTTTTTTTATTTTTTCAGATCCTACATCTCACTTTCCACACATAAAGCTCATATATATATATATATATATATATATATATATATATATATATATATATATATATATATATATGTATGTATGTATGTATATTGTATATATGTACCTCTTTCTGTATTTGCAAGTTTACATCGTTTGCATTTTGTGAATAGAATACGATCTTTTATTTTTAACGTTGTCTGAAGGCATTTATGTGCAAACGTGTGAATAAAACAGAACAGAAAGAAACCTTACCTAGAGCAATGGTCATTTTGACTGATGAAAAAGCAAGCACTCATTGTCTGGTCAAATTCTGATTGTCCCTTAGAGTGCCACATATCTGGATTGTGTTCTATGGAGCACTCCTAGACTAAAGTGCAGGTCAAAATGTAAATATAAAATGTAAATATATTGTAACACTACAACACAACTTTCTTGCTTTTTCAATAGGTTTTGATAGCCTTTGCCAGTTATTGAAAAGCAGCAGCTGGGATAGTCGCCATGAACATTGATAGGTTGTATTGCTCGTCATGTCTGATTTGCGGAGTTTGTCTGCGGCATTGGAGGCCTCAACTCCCCTACAAAAAGGAACAATGATAAAAAGCCTCACAGCAACATCAACATTGACACCAACAGCCAAGGACTCATTTCGTAACATTTAATTCATTGGGCAACACCTTCTAGGAAAACAGAATAATGCAGGCAGGACTCCGAACCTGGATGTTCTAGGCCAACATTTGGGGAGGGACCGCATCAGCTGGGCTGTGCTTCTCCTTCCCCATGAAAAAACTATACAGTTTGCTTCAACAGACCTTGTAGAATCAAACATGGCATAATAACAATGGGGGGCACATTTACAAGAAACATTTCTCCTAGGGACAGCATCAAAAAAATCCCAAGTCCAAAATACGAGACAATGTGGCGGTCCAGGCCGCGGCTAATATGTTCCACTAAGAGAGAAAAACGTCCATAGATGAATCGTAGTAATGACCAAGAATACCGTATATACAGCAGATGTACACATAAAAGTAACACTCAGACATTTGCAGTTAGTAGATAGTACACTCACATTATCACATTATTTTGATGTGTTTCGTAACAACCATGTTGCGCAGCATGAGAGAAAGAAAAAAAAAACATTTTATCATGCACACATATATATATATAGTACTTTTTTTTTTAGCTG
Source organism: Dermacentor albipictus (assembly GCF_038994185.2). Classification (NCBI taxonomy): domain Eukaryota; kingdom Metazoa; phylum Arthropoda; class Arachnida; order Ixodida; family Ixodidae; genus Dermacentor; species Dermacentor albipictus. The sequence continues at coordinate 113,599,429 of NC_091823.1, forward strand.
TGACTTATTACTTAGACTAGTTAGTTCAGGCTGTTAACTGTCTTGAGAGTTGGTTATTACTTGGTGGCCTTGATGGTGGCATCTGGATTGCACGGGTGTGTTTCGTCATTTGAATATTCCTTCACATGTTGCCTGGTTTGATTATTGAGAGAAAGGATGCTTGTCGGGAGTGATTATGCAAAATCGCAGAATTGGCAGCACACAGAAGCTTGCTGCAAGGTGCAAATGCTGGTTTGGAGAACTGTCTTGACATTGGTGGCAAGTAGGCTATTGAGTTGTGTTCACTGATACGAGAACATGGCGTCAAATGAAAACGAACTCTCGATTTATCTGTTTTTGCTATGGGAAATTTGCAGTGCATTTTTGTTTTGGCCATATGCTTGAAACCTTGCAAACGGGTGCCAAAAGGTGATGTCAGTGCTGTACAAATTACAGTGTTAATTACTGCTTGTACAAGATCTACTACAGCTACAGGCGCGAGTAGTATTTACAGTTTATATAACAGTTGTCCTCGATGAGCTGAAGTCAAGTTCTTCACAGGCTTAAGTCATGACACACGGATGACAAAACACAGAAACAGCAAAGTTGCCTTCCTTGTCGCAACTGAGGTCTACATGTTCCTGGACTGATCTTGGCTTAGCGAGGATGAGATTTGCTTCTTTTGCTCTTGAGAAGGCAAGCTCTGATAAGCCACTCGCATCGCATGCTCACATCTGACCTAACACACCATATCCTTCCACTAGTGCTAGATCTATCACCAAGACAAGGCAGTTTATCGCGCACTAACTGACCTTCGCTATGGCTAGCTTGACAAATATGGTAACTAGTGGTTAACATAGATGAGAAGCAAGAATTAACAAGACACACTTGACACTGCACGGAAAGCGCCTGACAAACAACTGTGCTGGGGTTCTGATGCAGGGTTGGACACAATGGAATGTTTGCCGTGGAATAATGCTATGCTAAAGCCACCGGTTTGTTTGTGCTTTGATCACACTGATGCAGATTCTGCATCGGGGTGCAGAAAGTGCTTCACCTGACAACAGTGCTTGCACCTGTTAAATCAGTAAGATTTGCTGTGGTTACTGTGGAAAGTGGGGAAATGTTGTGGACGTACATGTATATGATGTGGAGTTGTATGCTGTGTTAGACGAGTTGAGTTAGTATAGTGTATGAAATGTTACTGGAAATGCTTGATGCAAAACTTGTGTGATTGAGAGCACAAGTGAGTCCTGTGGCAGCATGTTTCTTTTCCGTGGCTTTATTATCTTTTTTTTATATTCCAATATTGCAAGTGGTTTTGGAAACACAAACAGCAGCACATAGAGCTTGACAGACTTGCCAACAAGAGTTCCAACAATTTTTTTCTTTTTAGGAACTGGACTTTTCTGTTCACTACAACATAATGCATGTGAATCGTGATTGTGGAATTGCCGCCTAAGAATTGAAATGCTTGACATACTGTCATTTACAGAGAAACGAATTGAAAAGGGGGCTAATGGGCTTTTGTTAGGTGTAACAGCTGTGTGGCATATGGAACTCCCAAAGGACCACTGTCTGTAACTATTCTTTTGGACGGCCCAAAATGGTCCATTTTTAGAGAGAAGTCTCTAAGTGACGGTAATGACTTGCTCGGAATATTGTCATTTTGTGTTTTACTATTTCCTAGACCTCTTCCTAAACATTTTTGAAAGCTTTATAGCTTTAAGCTACATTCTGCAGCATTGGTTCAACAGTCAGAATGTGGAAAAGGAGAGCAACACCCGATTTTCTAAAACGGTACATGAATATGTAGCTTTGCATAGAATAGCAGCTTTGATGTCTCCACCCAGATGACCCAGCAATAAGCTCTTCGGTATTACAAACGTGGACGCATATATCGCTTTTAGGAGCGAAGTGTTCAATTAACTTAGCCAATTGATGTTCTTTGAGGCATTTTCAGGACTTTTTTCGCTAAATTACAAACACTGCCACATACGTTTTGCAGCTTCTGATACACGGACAACGTCACGGGCGCTTTTTGTTCGTCGCGTGACTTCAACACCTAAATTACGAGTGGCATCAGCGACGTCACGACTGAAAACCTTTGTGCTACGAGCTACATCCTCTTACATTGGCAAGTCTGGCTCAACTCGCGGCACGTCAGTGCAGGGGTTAACGAGACGAAGAAAACGCAACGTCATCAACGAATACAACACGCCAGCAGAAGCCGAGATACGTAAGTGGGGCGGGACAGAGGGCCGGCCATCTAACCGACGACTACAATACGCCGTCTTCCAGCACCCGGAAGCCTGCGCGCGGTAGAAGCGGATATTGTAGCGAGAGCGAGATTGAAAGACTTGTGGGTCGTGTGTACGTGTCCTCTCCGCGAGCCGACGGGGCGGGTTGCCGCTCGTCGCGGAGCACTGCCACTGAGACACGGGACTGCAGCGGCCCCGGACCGGATCGGAGCAGTCGGTTCGAAACCGCGAGACGCCGGTTTTTTTTTTTTATCCGGACCGAGAGCCTGCAGCGCCCGTTCGATGATTACATGTTTCACAATCACACCGCTACCTACACAGCTTTGGTCTACGAACACTATTAGTACGGGAGGCGCGGTGCGCAACCTGGGCTCACGGACGTGTGCGGCCTCCGCCAGTTCTAGCTCTTTTACACAGCATGGCTCATTACGCCGACTTGCGCGTGAACAACTAATGATAAGAATTCCACCGAAGGTTCAAAGGAAAACCCGTACGCAGCAGCCTGCGAGGCCGATGAGACTGCCGCAGTCACGTGGTCACTTTCTATGTCCGTTGATTTTGAAATCGAAGATCACTGAAGTCCGCGAGCTCCATTGGCTCCCGTCCGCGAGCTCGAACGAGGGAGCCAATTAGGCAAGCGCGAATTTCAATGGCTTTGGGTTCAGTGGTCGTTGAAAGAGATTGTACGCGTGACTGCTTCAGGCGCAGACGCCGGCGTTGTCGCGAGGCTCGTGCGGCCCGACCATATGTTTGAATGAAGCTAGCAGCGAATATTTAATGCAATGTCTTCCGCGTGTTGTAAGCCTTTTCACAGCATCAGCAGTTATGGAAGCCACGTTATCAGCTTACGTACGTCTCACTGGCGCTGACTGCTATACGGAACGGAAGGACACTGCGAACGTGAAGTACGTGCTTCCCGGATTGCGCCACGTCGCCCCGTTATAATCTACAACCTGCCGCTGGTATGTACAGACTGTGCTGGGAGTTGTGCTTCGTCGTGTGTCGTGACCGCGTACGAGGTGTAGGCCGTCACACCTCGTCATATCTGAGGCTCGACAACTGTGCTGGTGCAAGAAACATCGAACAGACACGCCCCTATATTATAGTAGTACACGCGCGCGCACGCACACACACACACGCACATACGTATACACACTCGACACAATAGAGCGTGCGGTGATAACTAATGCACAAGAACGCACCGCGCTCGGTCGGTGGACTCCCACGTGCAGAGGACGCTTTACCGTTAAGGGGCACGCGACGCCTTTTACGTCACGTGGACTTGACAAGACACTACTAGCTCGGACAGTCGGATCGTGGTGCATCTATGGTTTACACGTGCGGGTGTGGATGAGTATTCTGTGCGCGCGGACAAAAAGCGTGCGTGCAACAGCCGCGGCCGTTTTATCACAGATACCTCCTCTCTCTCTAACTCGCATATAAAATGGCTATGTGATATAATGTGGCCGTTGCCAAACAGCACGGGCAAAACGAAATGCTACTACTGTGCTTTAAGCTCAGTTTTGAGGCTTCGTTCTACTGTGCCAGTGGCGCCTGGTGCTACTGCTGTTTTAGCCATTAGTGGTTCAGACTGCCAGGTTGGCGAATTTGGTCAAACGGTCCGTATCTGGTAACTGACGGCGTGAATGTCCACTGGCGCGATGCAGAACTTGTTAAGGATGTCATTAACATAGTAGTCCCGGAAAGCCGAAAAGCTCGATAATCGACCGCTCAATTTTACTTACTCACTTAAAGGACGCCTCCTTACGTGATGTTGCGTAGAAGCGTGTCGAATCAATAGAAATCCTACACATATTGCGGTTAATAGTGGTCGCTAAAACGTTATTCCATAGCTTCGATAGACCTCGAAACTCGTAGACTTAGCCACATTTTCCCAGAAACTGAAAAAGAAAATGGTAGGGGATGTATGCTATTCTAATCAAGGACAGCACTGGACATTTGTATGGAGTACAGGTCTCCAATGGACCACGTGGCGACTCTTTCACAATTGTCTGAGAGTTATTTCCGGTCCAACACAATCCATGTGGTGCGGTGCTTTAATTCGGGCAAAGCGGAAGGCTTCCACTAGTACAGTATAGAATAGCCGTTGCTAATGATCCTTGACAAGCGGTTAGTATAAAATCGCTGCCAGCTGTAGGGCGCAGCGGGTGTAATGTCGAAAGGCAAAGTTTCGTAGCACTCGCTCAAAAATGCCGATGAGATGATGTACTGTAGCCGCTAGGCATGCAGATAAACGAAAACGCAGTTGGCTGAGTTCGTGCAAAAAAAAAAAAGTACCACGTCCGCTTCTTGTTTTGAAACGAACGGGCAATGAAGTATGTCTAAACGTTTATTGTCCTCGTTGCACGTTTGTCCCGTGTTAGTCACAAGCATACGTTTTCCGTTCGTTTTGAGGCTGCGGATGTTTTGAATTAGGGAATTCGATTCCAGACGCCTTTGGCCTTTCTTGCAGTCCGGATACTCGGCTTTTCGCCGGTACAGGTGGTTTATCGAATCGGGATACCATATATGTTGCCTTCATTTGCCACCTTCGTCACGAACGTCCTTGTCTATAGTTTCTTCGTTTTGCAATTCAAGGAAGCAGTAACGAAATATATATCGAAACGGCGGGGCTAGGACGATGCGAATGGTGAGGTGTTCGGGCTGGCCAGATATTGTCATATGTGGCAGACGACTGCCTATCGCCTACAAGACACTAACTTCACGCGTTGTGAGAAGTCAGCGGCAGCACTGGCGTGCACCCACAGACAAGAAAGGAACGACGCGATGGCATAACGCCGTAATTTCAACTGCGTCGAGGAATAATGCACTGTGGTTGAAAGGGTATTACAAATATAGTAGTCGAAACTGTTGGAAAACTAGTTTCAGTGAGAAAAGTGTGGTGGTGGAGGACGCAATTGGGGAACAAAGTAAAAAAAAAAGACATAATAAAAATTGTTTGTTGCACCTTGCAGCAAGCTCTGCAGCACCGGGCCCGTCGCACTGTCATATCCCATTCAGAGAGATCAGAGCAATGCAGAGACCGTCAAGATTTCGCGAGCCGACGCAGCAGCAATCAGCGACGAACAAGTACAAACGATGCGCTTTTCTTGCGCAACGGTTCGATTCACGCATTCTTCGGGGCTTAGACGGGTCCGTCAGGAGTCTCTATATAGTTGTAGCACCGCCCGAACACGATCGAGTGCACACGAACTGAAACAGGGGTTCAGGCACTCTCAGTGGGTCACCCTGAAGCCATGTCCCGCATGCCTGCCTGTTTGCTGAGCATGGGCGCCGACATCAGAGATCGCAGCGTGGTTACCGTCTGCAGAGATAATCACTATGTCACGTTCAGGGCTGTACTGTGCTTGCGCTGCCGAAAATTTTTCGGGTTCCGGGCGCACACGTGGTGCGCCCCATGCGCTTTGGCACCTGCCCGAGCGGGATGATTGCAACGGGGGCAATTAATTCGCCCTCAGAGGAAGTTCCCACTACCACCGGGCGACCTCCTGCCACTATCTTAAACGGAATCAGCCGGCCATGCCACAAACAGAAACGATGCAAGCGGGAATTCGCTTGAGGAGAAACCCGAGCCACCCTTTGGGCAGTACCCGTCAAGGCATACACGGTCAGACACTGCGAGCGTCAGGCACAATATCGAGACACACGGTTTCACACGCGGCTTCAGTGAGCACACAGCTGTATACTGACCCGCGCTGCCGGTCGGATCATCGTGTCTGCACGAGTCTCGCACCGGTCCAGCAAAAACGGCAACAGTAGCAGCGTCAGCATCAGCATTACGTACTTTCGGCTGAGACACTGCTCGTGCATTCCAGACGCCACCGATCCTCTCCGCCTCGCCTGCTTGCTTCGACCGTTACAGCACAGAGGTGGGGGAGAGAGAGAGAGAGATAGAGACAGTTGACCCGGTCACGCCCTGCTGTATGCGTCTGCTTTCGTTACTGCGGGAGCCGTTCGGACGCTATATTGCTTTGTGGTATCGTGGTATGGCCTGCTCACGTCGAAGCACTATTTATGTACACGAGTCTAAGCTACGGGAAACCGAGCGGGAGAACTTCACGTATACCGGGTACACGCACTCAGCGGCTGCCTCTGTGCACAACGTCTCGCAGAGTTCACGAATTCAGTTCTTTCATTTTCCTTTTCTGTCAGGGCCTACGCGCTAGATGTCTGGGCTCTTCGTTTTCGCTTTCTTAGGTTACCCCCCTAAGCCCCGCACCTATATTTCGATGTTTTTGTTTTTCGCCCGCAATAAGATCGTCTGTTTTTTTTCCCTTTACGCTTGTCGATGTGTGCTTAGTCGTTTGGACACTCTGGAGAGCTTTACCTTGCTTTTGAGTTTCGCCTGTGAACGCGTAAAATTCTTTTTCTGGCTTTTCGAATGACCTCTTTCCGAGCAGCTCCCCTACCTGATATCGCTGCGTGGTGCATGGCCGCCAGCGAGAAATTGCACTTCTCACGCCCTCGAATGACGATTGCAAGAACGCTGCGTTCGCGTAATGTTAAGTAAAGAAAAAAAAAGATAGAACACAGTTCCCTCTGTGATTGCCGGGTGCGTTTGTGTAACAGAGTCTTGCGCATGTCACTATCTTCGTTTATTTATTTATTTAACTCGGCACATACTTATATTGCTCGATTTTCGAGGCCAACTGACAAAAAGAAAGAAAGAATGCGCCACGACGAGCCAGTTTCCTAGCATCAGCTCACTACCGAGTTTTGTAAAGTCACTCTTTTCATGTGTGCGCACCATTTTTTAACATCTTTCTGTCTCCCCTCACCCCTTCCCCAGTGCAGGGTAGCAAACTGGATATCTATCTTCCGGTTAACCTCCCTCACTTTCTAATCTCTTTTATCTCTATCTCTCTCTCTCATACGGAGAGAGAGAGAGAGAGAGAGAGAGAGAGAGAGAGAGAGAGAGAGAGAGAGAGAGAGAGAGAGAGAGAGAGAGAACAGCGGCATGCGACTACTCCCCCGAAATGCTTCCGTTTGCGCTGCGCGCAACAGCGGGGTCTGCGCAAACGAAGTGGACGCACATAGCTAGCGGCGATGCGTGGGTCGTGGCGCGGACTAAAACCCACCACGCTCCCGACTCTCTTGCCGTAGAGCAGCGAAGGGGACGCCACCGGTTCTACAGAGGCAGCCGCTGTCGCCACGTTTTACACCGGGAAGGCGGCTTGGAAGGAGGTCAGTGATGGCACAACCACTGTCGTTATTTCTTTCCATTTTTTTTTACCTCTGCCTATGCGCCGGTGCTTCTCAGCCCGTCGGAACGGAACCCGGAGTGCTGGAAAAAAACCAGTCGGCGTTTTTCTTTTTTTTTTTACGCAGGTGAGCGGCGGAGCGATCGTTCCTATAACATTTATTTACTGTACGTCTACCTGACTGTTTATTCCTTTTTTCTTCCTCCCAGTCAACGACATCGTTACGCGCGGTAGCTGCCAGACCGCCATTACGGCACTGTCAGTTTCCTTCTAGGAGACATTTTTTCTTTTACAAATTTCTTGTAGTGTATATCATCCTAGCCAACTGCATCTCGTCTCGGCGACATTCCTGCGAATATCAACGTCCTAGCGAGTTCCGTACTCTCTTTCTTTATTTTCTCATTTGCTAGCTAGAACTTAAGGTATAGTAACGAGGAATGCAGTGTGTCGGACTGTCGTTTAAAGTACCAAAGATAAGATACTCACCGGGCTGCCTCACAATTGAGAAATCTTTTTTTTCGTTTTATCGCATTGAGAGGTGTGCATGAATGACGCACGGACTCTGAGTTTCACATGCTGCGCACATCGAGGCGATATCGCGTAGTTCGGATAAGTAGAACACAATTCCTGCGCTGGCTGATCTTGGCTGATACTACTTGACTAAAGAGAAACGTCCGAACTTGCATCGCACTTTAGACCTCGCAGTGGGAGAAGAGAATTTCTTTCATTTTCAGAACAATCGCTTGTGCATACAGAATGAACGTGTCACGCGAGTCTACGGCTTCGCAAGATAATCAGTGTCGAAGTGGATTAAGCGCTGAAGTAACTTAACGGCAGATTTACAGAGGCCAAGATTGCACGATACCACACGATAACTTTCAATGTGCGCATCAGTGTTACTTGTTTTGTTCAGTAATGAAACAAAGGAAACAAATCGTGCAGTACATATGGTTCCCGGGCCTGCTTGTAAGTCACTTCACTTTTTTTTGCATATCATATTTTTTACTCGCGTCGTTTCGTAGCGATAACCATTCCGAGGTTCGATCAACTGTAACGGCCCGCCGAGCCGAACTGATGTCTACGCGCACTTCGTCCCACCAATTTCGCACGGCGTAGTGAAAAACTACGTGTCGCCCGAGTCAACTAGGAAAGAAGACTGGCCGTTTGGTTCTTGCCTTGCCGGCCTTCAATCCTACCGTGCCTAGTTCTGCCACGCTGCCGAAATAATTTTCTTTGAGCTGACCAGAGAGGGTGTAACCGCCCTTTCAGCCAATCAGAGCAGTCGAACTGGTGAATTCAGCAGTTCTCTCGCTCATGACTGGCTGGCGAGTTTCGCTGCATTGCACAAAATTAGTGAGGCGGAGTATACGTAGCTGTGGGCCGGTCAACTCGGAATCTTTTGTTCACCTTCACGCGATTTCTTCTTTTTTTTCCCCCGCCGGTGCTGTCTGCGTTTCGCTTCGCCGGCGAGGGATAACAGGAAACTGAGGATGGAAGGACAGAACCAAACTCATCGAACACGGCAGGTTACGAAAAAGGCCGCAGCGTCGCGCGGCGTGTGCTGTCCTTGCTTTTCGTCGGTCGTCGCCATCGGCTTGGCTCCGTGCTGGGCGTCGTCGTTCCTGGCGGACCGCGGTGGCCGCGTCGTGGCGGGACGTCGTGTCGTGGTGTCGTCGCCACGAGCGCGTTGTCTCTCTTTGTCGCCGACGGTGTCCCGTGGGCGCCCGCGGTTCCTCCATTCTTTGTCACGCTTGTCGTCGCACTCCCTCCTTCCGTTCGTGTTCGACTCGGCGGTGCTTCGACGTCTCCGCCCACGTCTTCGCAGTACCCGTCCGCTGGAAACGTTAGCGACACAGAGAAGAGAAACATGTGTCATTCAGTGCGTTTAGGGGAGACTCGCTCGTCAAGCATGCGCGTATAAAACGAAACACCCTGTTCGCTCCTGCCGGAGTTATACAGTATACAACGGCGCCAAAAGCATCTTACTTGACTGCCGTGCGAGGAACAGGGTCTCTCCGTAATTTCGTGCGTCAAATAACGTTCTCAGAATGTCACAAGGTCACTGAAAGAGACACACTGCACCTTCTGCTTGCCTTTTTTTATGACTGTGGGCTTTCGGACGTGTAGTAGCACCATTTTACGCTCCTGAAATAGACACTGCAGGCAGAGCAGTTGTTGGTCCCGACTTCAAGTATAAACCAGTCTGTTGTAACTGCATCACTACTGACTGGGCAACTAATTTGGCCAACATAGTTCTGCCAATAAGTACATTAAATGTAATTGGCCTTATCTTGTTTGAGAGACAGTGTGCTCATGTGGCCATCATGTACGCAGCTAGTACTACGCCTAAAAGTGTTACTAGAATTTGCGGAGCCTGCCAAAGTGGCAGCTTGTTATGAAAATTATGATGACTACAAAGGTGTAGACGTCATTTTTTTAGAAGAAAGTAAAAAAAGAAAGAAAACTATGCTGGCCTACATCTTTAATTTTTTCAAAAAGATAAGAGAAAAGAGGTAAGAGAAACGGTGTTTGAGGTTCGCGGCTTTATTAGTAAATAATCAAATATATTTTCAATTTATATTGCGGCTCTTTCTTAGGCGGGTTCAGCTTCATAGCGTTTCATGGCGTACATAAGTTCATTGCGTGCCAGTCAGCTCAACAATGCGAATTATGCGAACAAAAAAACATAAACATTACTGAAAAAAAACGGGGTAGGCTTTGCCTTTGTGCGCATATGCAGAACAGGCAAAGCACGCTTTACAGGAATGGTGGGAGGAAGTGGATTGGTTTTCAAACACTGAATGAGCCCGCTAGGCTGGAAAGCAACGACAGAGAAGTAGAGAACGAAAAATTAATTGAAGCACGGGGAAAGGGGGTGGGGCAGCTAATTCTGACAGTGAAGACTTGTCCCAGGCTCTTCGCCTGAGAACATGTTAGCTTTCTATGTAGTACATGCAGCTCTTCGTACGTTCTCGTAACTCTGCCAACGCTGACAGATTGTTGTACGCCTTTACTCTGCTATCAACATTTTTAGGTGCGAGCTAAGTCGCACTTTACTCATTGATGAAATGCACAATGCATAGGTAGCCCAGCAGACCGCTGTACAGTTGACGTGAATGAACATTAATCGGTCGCATATGTCCGTACGCAACGTCTATACACCGTGCTTATTCAGTGCTCTGAGTGCACTAAAGAATAGAATACTGTGAAACAACACAATGCAGACAACTATGAACATCCTTTGGAAAACCTAGACGTCTATTTTTTATTTGTGGCGTCTTGTCGGCGTCGACCAGAAATGGGCTTATTTGTGCAGAAGTTAAAGGCTACTTTATAAAGTTTCGGGAAATTCGAACTAGGACGCCGATCAATCAACTACTTGGCCACCGAATATGCCGACACTTATTACGTTGAGTCTGAACCATTCGCTACCATACAGGAGTTGATTTCACCACCAGACAGAGTAGGCAGCGAACTAACAACGACACAGATAAAACAACTTACTTTTGTGCGACACGAGGAAACCATTCGCGCGTGTTTTCATAATTTGCAGTCTCCCACAGCGTCTTACTTTGGAACTCCGAAACTGATTTAGGTTTAGCAAGCGACTGCATGAGATCTTTGAGTCCTACCACGTCGTGCCCGAGAGCGTAAGTTATCAAGATTGTGAAGCCTCAATATGCGAGCTACGTGGTGACGAACGGGGCTCGCGTGCTTAACTGTCGACATTTCGCGTGTGCTACTTTTCACTCCGATTCTTACGGGCCGGAGCTGCGGCGAAGTGCCTGCTTTGACAGTGACAAATGCTCGCTTTTTCATGGACAGCTATCTTACGTATTGCCCAGCTTAGCTGAAGGAAAAAAAAATTAACGGATGCCAAAAGGCAATCCTTACGTGCTACACAGAAGAGTGTTAGCTTGTCCGACGACGGGGACCAACGAAGATGTCGACGACTATAGCGACGACGTCTACAATGTAAAGAGGCTCTTGCTTATTTTATAGTAACCTAAAGCTACCCAGAGCGAAACTATCGCAACTTTCCTGCAGACATTCGTGTACTGCTGCGGCCGCCGACTTCTGCCATAAAAACTACATGGTAGTAAAACCAATGACAGCGGAACTGACAACGACAGATGCCTCAAAAAGTCGGTTTAATTCTCCTTAACAGCTATCACCGTAATGAAGGCTCTGGCCGAGTGTCCTAGTTCGAGGTGGCTCGTGTTTGATCCAGTTCACTGCAGACCGTGCGAGGGATGAAGAAGTCAGTTTGACGATGAGAGCAGCAAAAGTGCACAAACACACTCTGTTGAAGAGTGCTTTGTGCCCTCTTCCTCAAATCGCCGTTCAATCGTCTGCGGAATTGTTCATACAGTGTTCTGAATCATATCTTCGTAGTAACTGTCAATTAACGTCTCTGATGTACTGATATATGTACGTACGTGTATGTATGTATGTATGTATGTATGTATGTATGTATGTATGTATGTATGTATGTATGTATGTATGTATGTATGTATGTATGTATGTATGTATGTATGTATGTATGTATGTATGTATGTATGTATGTATGTATGTATGTATGTATGTATGTATGTATGTATGTATGTATGTATGTATGTATGTATGTATGTATGTATGTATGTATGTATGTATGTATGTATGTATGTATGTATGTATGTATGTATGTATGTATGTATGTATGTATGTATGTATGTATGTATGTATGTATGTATGTATGTATGTATGTATGTATGTATGTATGTATGTATGTATGTATGTATGTATGTATGTATGTATGTATGTATGTATGTATGTATGTATGTATGTATGTATGTATGTATGTATGTATGTATGTATGTACGTACGTACGTGTGTGTGTATGTATGTATGTATGTACGTGTGTATGTATGTATGTATGTATGTATGTACGTGTGTATGTATGTATGTATGTATGTATGTATGTATGTATGTATGTATGTATGTATGTATGTATGTATGTATGTATGTATGTATGTATGTATGTATGTATGTATGTATGTATGTATGTATGCATGCATGCATGCATGCATGCATGCATGCATGTATGTATGTATGTATGTATGTATGTATGTATGTATGTATGTATGTATGCATGCATGCATGCATGCATGCATGCATGCATGTATGCATGTATGTATGTATGTATGTATGTATGTATGTATGTATGTATGTATGTATGTATGTATGTATGTATGTATGTATGTATGTATGTGTGTGTGTGTGTGTGTGTGTGTGTGTGTGTGTGTGTGCGCGCGCGCGTGTGTGTGTGTGTGTGTGTGTGTGCACGTACGTATGGAGCGCGATTTTCTTTTATACGCACCCTTTATTCTTCTCCGGCTAGAAGTCCCTCTGGTCGTACGCGTCCCGGGACGGCTCCTGGACGCGCTCCTCGCGGGTTTCGTACACGGGGAAGTTTGTTTCGGCCGTGGCGCCGTAAGATGTCTGCCGTTGGAAGGACTGCTGCTGCGTCCCACTGTTCGCCGTCGAGTCCTCCTTCGAAAGGAAAAAAGCATAAAACATTCACCGCTGTCAAACGGTCCGCTGAATAAGGCATTGCAGAACGCGGGTACGTAAACGTGAAACCTATTAAGCGTAGGCTCCCTTCGGCCGATCGCATCTGTCAAACAATGGGATCGTTGCTGGTCTTTGACCGCAAACGCCATGATATGGCATGTCATGCACATATAATGAATCGGGTTACATATCCATCTGCAATACATCTACAAATGCGGCGGCCACCGGCTCTGTTCTCTAAGAAATTTCGCAGAGAGACAAGCGGTGCCTGAATGTCCTTACTGCAATAAATACGCGCCTTCAGCTCATATGTTCCTTTATCAAAGCTTTCTTTGCCTTCCTGCACGATATTCTGCTAGGCCCGTTTCTCGCCGAGCAACGTGGTCCGATCCCGGAGACAGCGTAACCTCTGGTCGCGTGGATCACGTGACAGGGCCACGGGGTGGAGACACTGCCCTGTCACCTCACTCTATTCCCAGAGTGTCGCGCGCTTATCTTTGCTTCGTCTTCTAAGACGATGAGCAAAACGAGAACAAGGTGAAAGCAGAAGTCAACGTTTCGAGAAGTGTACTTGTCTTCTTCAAGGCGACGTCTGCTTTCCTTGTCACAGTGTATATAGGTGGGGTTCTTCTAAAGGGGAGAGGGTGTAAGGCGGGTGAGCGCGGCAACAAGCGAAGGTGTGTTAGCGTGTCGAATTGAGAATAAAGGAGCGCTCTGCACAAGGCCAGTGACCCGGCCGTCTGTCAATCACATGTCAAGAGGTGGATATTACTTGGACGGTAACTCAAGACACATATTCAAAAAAGCAAAATTTTACCGATTAACTGCTTAATTAATTACTTTACGGCACATATTGCAATTTACGAATCGTAGCCGGTGAATTTGCAAGACGCAGTCACTTGAAATTAATCTCAAGGATGACACCAGTTTCGAGATGATTTGTCCCAAAGTGTGGGGCGATATACATGGGCGTTATAGGTACATTTGTGCTTCAATGCGTGAAAGAGCGCTTTGTTAAGAAAAGTAAGTGGAACAACAGTATACCTTCTTTACGACGAGTTTGATCGCGCATATCTCCAAACAGGTGTCATTCTCGAAATTCATCCCGAATGAATGCGCCTTGCGATCTCAACGGCTACGATTCGTAAATTGCAGTATGTGCCGTGAAGTGGTCGATTAAGAAGTTTAGTGAATTTCTTATATTAGTTGAATATGTGTTTTCATTTCTCCTGCAAGTATTGTCCGCCTCTCTCAATAGTCCAGCTCCAGGAATAGAATTGAATCATGTTAGCCGCAACACGCTATTTCTTTAAAAAAATCCTACAAACCTATATATATATATATATATATATATATATATATATATATATATATATATATATATATAATATAGTTCGCGCTCACCTTGAAGGCGTTCTCGAGCGGATTCCACGAGGGTCCTTCCTCCTCGCGCGGAGGCTCTGCCCACGGCTGCTTCTCTCCCGATGCGAAGATGCCGTAGAAGATGACGCCACCGAAGTGGATCAGGCTCGCGATCAGGAACACTTTCTCCCAGCGGGACGCGTCGTCACCGCCGTGGATCTGGAACGGTGTGTGTGTTTTTTTTTCGTTGTTTTGTTGAACCACGGCGCGCGCGTTGTTATATTTCGGGGTTTGACGTCCCGAAACTGCGCGGCGGGTTAAGGGGGAGGAGGGTGAGGTCCGCAATAAATATCGCGCCCTGTGGAGAGCCCCCGAAAACTTGTCCCCCCCTCGGTGCAGTGCGTTTGTGGCACCACGCGCGAGCGACTCCTGCGTTGCTGTGCCACGCGCGCGTACGGGCTACCGGCCGACATATAGCCGAGGCGCTCCTGCGGCCACGGGGTCCGTCTCGCGCGTGGGAGGCAGCTCAATAAATAAGTAAATAAAAAAAGTTGTTTTTTTATTCATGAAGTGCCTGCTGGGATTTATCGCTCACGGCCAACGCCGCCGACACCGACGCCGATGACACCGGCTTTTCTGTGACACGAGCTCCTTAACGCTGTCGCGTTAAAAAAGCGAGCACTCTGCGACTGTCTGTGTAGACAAGTCGCGCCCCGCATTACGTCTACTCCGCACGAACTAAACGGTACCGATTTCGGGGGACCGGGTTTGGAAACACTTCGCCGCGAAGTGACATGCACAGGCAAATTGTTTTTTTTTTTCTGTGTTGATACGGTCGCTGTTATTTTGTTCGTTTACTTTCTTCACCACATTGCGCATAAAGTACATAGTTCCCTTCGTTCCTATAATCTATCCTCTCTCCCTGTCCATTTCCTCTCCCCTGAACCCGAAGCCCTCAGCTGACCTCCGTTCAGGTATCGGCAGATGTGGCTATAGATAGTTGCAGTGCCGACAGAAGTAATTTACTTACTTTCCTACTTTCAATTTATCGAAATATAAACCACCATTTACTACTACACTTATGAAGGACGTTGTAGTGGAAGGTTAACGGATTAACTTCGATTGCCGGCCGGGGGGAGGAGGTCTAAACGTGCACCTAAACGCAAGTGCACAAGCGTCTGCGCATCCGCTAAATGACAACATTACCGCTCGTGCACGCTATGCTCGATGCCAGCAATGGCAACAAGCTTCGGGCCACTCGCCGGAGCGGCACCTGATTGACTCGTTACGTTTAGTTTCTTTGCGGTCTGCACGGCCCAAGGTGATCGGCAGTGTACCGCTCGATCATGTCACCGCGGCAATCGCTTATCGAAAAGCGCGAAGCCGAGGCAGTTCTTTTCTGCGTCAACGGTGAGCGAATCGAAACGCAAGAGACGCTCAAGCGCTGCAATAAATCCCGCATAGTGGCCAGCTCCTTTCCGCATCATCCTACGTGTCGTTCTCAATTTAAAGCGAGACCGTGCTCCCGAAACGTCAGTTCCCATGTTAAGATGGTGCAGTGCTTTCGAGAGGCCACAATGCTTGCACACACCTCCTCTTTCTTGTATAAGTGAGTCTTGCTATTCACAGGTTGAGGTTATTGTAGAATGCAAATTTCGAGTCTTCGCGCTAAGACTAAGAAATTTAACCGAGAACAGTTGTCCTCATTTCCTCGCTCGCGTTTGTCACAATGGCGTCGCTCATGCTCTGACCCGTATCTTTTTTTTTTTTTGAACTGCAGCGTATAGAGAAACCGGCTGCGCATCGCACTCGAGCAATCACGCGCAGGATACCTGATTTAATTAATTATGATTATGATAAGACGCAGAGGCGTACTTCGTTGAGCGACGGAAAGATACTGCAGACTCTGGCCGATTGCCGCCAGCGCCGACTTCTTCTGCTTGACTTCCGATTCCAGATGCCACCAAATACTCGGATAAGCCAAGCAAGCTCTTTCTGCATATAGACTGACACGTGCTGCCTTCGTCCTATTGGCCGTGTGTTATGCTGAGCGCTGCACCCTCCTGGAGACCACTTCCCTTGTGAGTGCCCGCTGTACACGCAAGAGACGCAGTCAGTGACTCCATGTTCAGCACTTATTGACAGCTGGCCATTTTCGGAGCCCATTGTCTTGGTTCGTAGTCAAAGTACTGTACCCATCAGGAGATGAAGGCCGCCGGGAATTTTTCAATGTAGCGAAGCCGATGTTAGATTTTAAGGAGTGTTGCCAATTGTTTTTGTTTTGTTTTTAGTCGCGTGAATGAGATTCTCTCTCCTGGTCGTCGTCGTCGTTCGACCCTTTACGCTTGTTTTACCTTTACCATAACGCTCAGTATTTGGATCGATTCACCCTAGTAAAAGTAATGCATGCTATTCAATTACATCTCAAAAGAAAGTCCGTCGCAGGTAGTACAAATTTAATAAAACACGCCGACATTTCTACAATGCCTTTTACAAGGGAACCCTCCACTTGTTCAGACCGATATCTCAGTTTTTCCCTCATAGTAAATCACTGTCTGCTTCACAGCGGCCACCGCTGCTTGTTTATCATGGGACACTGCTGGACTCTGCGATCACTTTCAGCTCAGCACACGCGCCAAAGCATCGAGACGCATTGGCGCACGTGTATTCGGTGACCTGACGGTGCAGTCGGCCGAGTGCCGAGCTTGGCATCGAGGGGGGAAGTTCAAACGCGCCTTGCAGTGCGCTCACCCATCATCATCATCATCATCATCATCATCATCATCATCATCATCATCATCATCATCATCATCATCATCATCATCATCATCATCATCATCATCATCATCAGCCTGGTTACGCCCACTGCAGGGCAAAGGCCTCTCCCATATTTCTCCAACAACCCCGGTCATGTACTAATTGTGGCCATGCCGTCCCTGCAAACTTCTTAATCTCATCCGCCCACCTAACTTTCTGCCGTCCCCTGCTACGCTTCCCTTCCCTTGGAATCCAGTCCGTAACCCTTAATGACCATCGGTTATCTTCCCTCCTCATTACATGTCCTGCCCATGCCCATTTCTTTTTCTTGATTTCAACTAAGATGTCATTAACTCGCGTTTGTTCCCTCACCCAATCTGCTCTTTTGTTATCCCTTAACGTTACACCTATCATTCTTCTTTCCATAGCTCGTTGCGTCGTCCTCAATTTGAGTAGAACCCTTTTTGTAAGCCTCCAGGTTTCTGCCCCGTAGGTGAGTACTGGTAAGACACAGCTATTATACACTTTTCTCTTGAGGGATAATGGCAACCTGCTGTTCATGATCTGAGAATGCCTGCCAAACGCGCCCCAGCCCATTCTTATTCTTCTGATTATTTCTGTCTCATGATCCGGATCCGCAGTCACTACCTGCCCTAAGTAGATGTATTCACTTACGATTTCCAGTGCCTCGCTGCCTATTGTAAACTGCTGTTCTCTTCCGAGACTGTTAAACATTACTTTAGTTTTCTGCAGATTAATTTTTAGACCCACTCTTCTGCTTTGCCTCTCCAGGTCAGTGAGCATGCATTGCAGTTGCTCCCCTGAGTTACTAAGCAAGGCAATATCATCAGCGAATCGCAAGTTACTAAGGTATTCTCCATTTACTTTTATCCCCATTTCGTCCCAATCCAGGTCTCTGAATACCTCCTGTAAACACGCTGTGAATAGCATTGGAGAGATCGTATCTCCCTGCCTGACGCCTTTCTTTATTGGGATTTTGTTGCTTTCTTTATGGAGGACTACGGTGGCTGTGGAGCCGCTATAGATATTTTTCAGTATTTTTACATATGGCTCGTCTACACCCTGATTCCGTAATGCCTCCATGACTGCTGAGGTTTCGACAGAATCAAATGCTTTCTCATAATCAATGAAAGCTATATATAAGGGTTGGTTATATTCCGCACATTTCTCTATCACCTGATTGATAGTGTGAATATGATCTATTGTTGAGTAGCCTTTACGGAATCCTGCCTGGTCCTTTGCTTGACAGAAGTCTAAGGTGTTCCCGATTCTATTTGCGATTACCTTAGTAAATAGTTTGTAGGCAGCGGACAGTAAGCTGATTGGTCTATAATTTTTCAAGTCTTTCTATATTCACCTATATTGTGAAACCTATATTGTGAAAAAAAGGTCGGGCCAACGCTTTTATTTGACCCTTTCCGTGTGCACGACTGCTTACACGTGCACACGCCATAAACAATTTCAGTAGACGGGCTCTCGCCTGCAAGACGAAGGAAATCACTGTAGCAGGCTTCTTTTTCCTACAACGTGAATCAATGTGGAGAAGCCAGCTTTCGCGAACGCGTGCCGCATACGTTTACTGCAGCTGATTCTCGTAGTGAGTACCGTTGTAGTGAGCTTCTGTCACAGCATAGGCAGGGCAGTCGCCTATGATCTAGGAACGGTTCCCGTAGTGCCTAAAAATCATCGCTTGCTGAAATCATACACTCGTCTCGTTCTCTCTCCTTCTTCTCTTTCTGTAGACTTTCGCGACGTCGGCAAGCAATACTGTGAGCGCACGCCGATCGCACCCGTGGTAAGGGCGTACCTTCTTGTCAGTGATGTACTCCACCACGATGGGGCAGAGCATGCCGGCCAGTGTGCCAACGCCGTTCGACAGCCCCATCAAGATACTTGCGTACCGAGGGGCGATGTCCAGGTGGTTCACGTTGAAACCTGCAAACGCGGGCAGTGATACGTTGGAACCTAAAGGGCCAATGGAGTAGAATGTAGAGTTCGGCTTGATCGATAATTTACGCTTCTGAAATACTTAAAAAAAAAGATTGGTCTTACTGTCAGTGGAGGCTCAATGAGCTAGGGCAGAGGCTGAATTGAAAAGCGCGACGCAACGAAGATGCGTTGACGCTTCAGCTAACACTGATCGACAAGCCAGTTCTTGCCGCAGTGTTGGATAAGTGTTAACAGAACGTCAATGCATTTCGCCAAAAATCCTTGAGGAAGGACTTATCGAAGCTGGTGCCAAACACAACATTTATGTTAAATAGTACGATACTTCATATCTAACTATTGCCTAAATATGAAAAAAATACTGTTAATTTTTAATTCCGCACGAGGGGAATGTTTCCTAAAGTGGATAATGTATAATTTAATTATCGAATATCTACTTATGATAACGTCACACTGCGATTTATCGTGCAAGTAAT
Source organism: Dermacentor albipictus (assembly GCF_038994185.2). Lineage (NCBI taxonomy): Eukaryota > Metazoa > Arthropoda > Arachnida > Ixodida > Ixodidae > Dermacentor > Dermacentor albipictus. The sequence goes on from NC_091823.1 coordinate 113,619,007, forward strand.
GCCAGCCTTGAATGCTTCTCATGTGACAGAACTGCGAAATCTAACACAGAAAGGTTCTAATAAGCCGGGTTTCACCCACACACACAAAATACTGCCTGGTATTAGAGCTCCTATACAGCCTCTTGAACGCGAATTTTGGTTTTCACTCACTGGAAAAACGCCGCTCGAGCGGCCTACATGTGATACACGTGCGTGATCCCAACCTGATATGGCGAAACCACTGAATCCCACGGCCAGTGTCAGCGCTGAGATGGCTACAGGGGTGCTTCGGGTGTAGCCCACCACCAGGAGGAACACGGCTTCCATGCCGAAGCCTGCCAAACAAGACGGGAAACAAAGAGAAAATGGCGATGCAGGTGATTCAGCTGCGATATTTACCGCATGCCGATTCCATTCGCATCGTCGGTATGCGCGTAAGTGCTCTCACATCATCCGCTGGGTGGCACTTGACCTTGGCAATCTGTGTCAACTGTTTAGTCAAAATGCCACCGTCTCGACTGAAGACTACGGACATGAACGAAACAAGGCAGAGTAATTAGACTGCAATGAATGCACAACACTACTACTAGCTAAGTCTCTACGCTACAAAAAGATGGCGTTAAGATATCCTGTCGAGTTTCTACTGTTATAGCGAATGGCACAATTCCGAGGCAGCGAATAGAAAACGATTCTCAGAAGTGAAGAACCACCTGCGCGAAAAAATATATTAGAGATCAAGTTAGGCATAGAGGAAACGCGTGTACTCATTCTACGTTTTTTTGTTTTTGTTGTGTTACAATTAAAAAAAATCGAAGAGGTGCTCTTTTGGGAACGGTTATCGGCATTCGCTAGCAGATAGCGAAAAGATGCGGGTACCGCCTTGAGCTGCGTAAAATATACAGATAGTTACAATTATGACGGACATCGCGTGAAAGCTTACTTTTACGCATTAATTAGTTCATGCTAGAAAAAAAATTCGCATTGGGCGAAGCTACGACACACTGTTACCGTTTACGTTGCTTCATAAACATATGACTTTAGAAACAAAACAACACAGCTGTACGACATGGGTAGTAACATTGAGAACCCCATGCATTCGTCTTTTCTGGGTGGCTGACTCATATTCATTAGAACCATCCAGCCACTATGTGTAAACTAGTTCAGCAAGCAGCGCACAGAGCTCACAACTCTGACAATGGTTAATAACAACGAGCTCGCGTGTTCTTAACAGTTCTGGTACTTATTGGTGGCAGGAGGTGATTATGTATGTATGTATGTATGTATGTATGTATGTATGTATGTATGTATGTATGTATGTATGTATGTATGTATGTATGTATGTATGTATGTATGTATGTATGTATGTATGTATGTATGTATGTATGTATGTATGTATGTATGTATGTATGTATGTATGTATGTATGTATGTATGTATGTATGTATGTATGTATGTATGTATGTATGTATGTATGTATGTATGTATGTATGTATGTATGTATGTATGCATGCATGCATGCATGCATGCATGCATGCATGCATGCATGTATGTATGTATGTATGTATGTATGTATGTATGTATGTATGTATGTATGTATGTATGTATGTATGTATGTATGTATGTATGTGTGTGTGTGTGTGTGTGTGTGTGTGTGTGTGTGTGTGTGTGTGTGTGTGTGTGTGTGTGTGTGTGTATGTATGTATGTATGTATGTATGTATGTATGTATGTATGTATGTATGTATGTATGTATGTATGTATGTATGTATGTATGTATGTATGTATGTATGTATGTATGTATGTATGTATGTATGTATGTATGTATGTATGTATGTATGTATGTATGTATGTATGTATGTATGTATGTATGTATGTACGTACGTACGTACGTACGTACGTATGTGTGTGTGTGTGTGTATGTATGTATGTATGTATGTATGTATGTATGTATGTATGTATGTATGTATGTATGTATGTATGTATGTATGTATGTATGTATGTATGTATAGGCGACTGTGACGACATGAGCATGGGCACGTAAGTACGGCGCTCACGCGGGTGCGCGTGCTTGGCCATTGTAGGTGGCAGCAGTGCCCACCTCCACAGTTGAAGATCTTTCTGACGACTGTGGTGCTGAGTATCTGGCGCGTTCGCAGGTAGTCGGCCAGCTGGCCTCCCAGGGGCACGACAAGCGTCATGCACAGGTGCGGCAGGGCGCCCACGAGACCCGACTGCGCAACGGGAGGAGTGGGGAGGGGGCAAAGACGCACATGCGCAGGAGTGTCAAGCGCTACTTCGCGGGACATGGGTAGCCTGTTTGTGCTCGCTGCACCAACACTTACAATGGAAGAACAAAAGAAAGTAAACTAAATAACACTACTATGTATAGTCGAGCAACCTACGGAACCCGCCGAAATAGGTTAAGGGCCAATTTTATTTTCATCGCACTATAAAGCAATACACTTAGCAGACATAAATTGAACAACATGCACCTAATATGCAAACAGCGGCAGAAAAACACATCATAGGAAGTACAAAATTGATGCAATATGAAAAATTCACCGATGATTACGATGCTCCCTAATGCGAAATTTGAGCGCAGCTGTAAACGTGTCTTCATTTCACGATATATTGGCTGGTGCGGACAATCTGTCCCGTGCGGCACGTTGCAAACGGAGCGAGGTGTGGCGCGACTGCCTCGCTATTCGGTAGATCGCGAGAGCCAGCGCGTGGGTGACGCGTGGGAGCGATTCACAGCAGCCGCCGCCGACAGACTCCCCAGACGATGCGCGCTACTATGGCGCCATCTCGTAGCTATCGTCGCCGCACTACGCTTTTCTTCTCCCGCTTTCGCCATACCCTCCTTCGCTTTCCGCCTCATGGTTCCGCTGAGCCCTCCTCTCCGCTTTCCCTCTCGCTCCTCATTGTTCTCTCCGATTTTTTCATTCCCCGCTGCGCTTCGTGTTCGCTCTCATTTCTCGCTGTGCTCGTTCGCTAGTAAAGCAATGGAGGGGGCTAGTTGGTGGACGTTCATGATTATATTGCGCTTAGTGTTACACTGACGAATTTAAGTGAAGTACAGGACGTGGATGTACGTCTGCGCTACGTACGTGCACATCCTGTCCTTCACTTAAAATAGTCTGTGTAACACTAAGCGCAATATAATCATGATCGTTCGCTAGGTTACGCCGTAAGACAAAGCCGACGCTCACCGCAGCTCTATAAAAATGCGAACTATGTAATTGGGAATGGCTTAGTTATTTTGCGAGCGATTGAAACTTCGGAGAACTTTTCATATTATCATCACTGTCATTTTGCTGCTTAGTACGGGCTAATTCTAGAGTAAGACAACGGTAGAACGCATAGCTGTGAAGATCGAATCTCGTCTGAACGGTGTCTGATAGATCTCCGCTTCGTCCTAGCATGCTGGCTAAATCGTTCTGCTTAAGAACACAAATCAGATTGCGTGTTCGATCCTTGCGCTCTTGCGGGGTCGGAATGCAACAGGGCTCATACACCGATATTTCGGTTCGCGTTGAAGAAGCTCCGAGTGGTGATAGTTATGCCGCAGCCCTCCACTAGGGCATGTTAGATCTCCAAATGAATGAATGAATGAATGAATGAATCGTAGCAGCGCCGTTTCTGCGTACCTTGTCCACTTCGAAGTGGAAGACCTGTCCGAAGTACATGGGCTGCGATATGATGAGCAGGTAGAAGGTCCAGCTACGACAGAAGTTAGCCACGATGATGGCATACACTGGCAGCGATGTGAAGATGTTTTTCCAAGGAGTCGTCTTCAACTGCACGCAATAAAGGAAAAAAAAAAACGTATACACTGCGTCAGCCAGCGAAGGCATCTCTGCACCACTTGCGCGTCACCGAGTTCGCCATTCAAGAACGCTTACTGCTGTAAATAAATATATATTCCCTCCCTTCCTGTTTCAGTCATATTAGAAAAAGAAATGAACATAAGTGTGATCACTGATAGTTGCAACAGCTGTGGAACCTTTAATTCCCTTCAGGTAGCCTGAGATGTTAACGCTGATCCCTTAAATTGCAACAGTGAGAGGTCATGTTTTAAAAAGAGAGAGGGCTCTACTTTAGTTTAGAAACGGCTCTTTGTTCGAGCCGTCATCATCTCGTGCAGCGCATTCAGCGAATCTGGCATCGAAATTGCCAAGTCAAACGTTCAATTTCCAGCTCGGTTACCAACGCACCAATTAGTGGGCACTATCACGCGACGACGGTTATCGAAACTCGTGATGGGCCCGGCTCTACTCTATGAAAGGCTGGCTGGGATTTTGTTAACGACGCCTATTGTTCAGGAATCTGCGCGAAAACACGAAGCAAAGGCGAGACCTGAACATAAGACGAAGTACAGAGTTCGTGCTGTAGCTCTACGTACTACGTGTCTCGTCTTTCTTTCTCCTTTTTTTTGTCGTCATGCTTCGATGAAGTATCTTTGCTTTCAAGTATAACCCAGTTAGTCCGCGAGAAGGTTGCTTTGCTGCATATTAGCATATCGTCCTTGATAAATGGTTGCCGTGACAGTCGTCCTGAATACAAGAAACATAATCCAGCTGGTCTGGGCTCAGCAGGGCGAGAGAACGGATGCTCAGATTCTCAATACAAAGGGACAGACGGTTAACATAACAAAGCAGCATTTGTTCTTCAGAGCAAAGTGATAGGTGGAGGGGACGCTTGAAGTCGGACCAATTACGTAAACACTAATCAAGTAGCTTTATTAATTGACTAAAGAAATTGGAGTCGTTCCGGTGCTTTCATCCGGAGCGACCTAGAGAAGCCGCAACAACTTACAGAATATAGTGTCTTGGAGGCAGGAAGCGAGCCGTCAATTGCAACCGCGTTGATTGCTGGCTTGGGGTAAGTTAAAGAAGTCTGGAATTGTGCGCGCTAGCGATCGAATTCACGCGATCTTCCAAGCAGGCCAGACTGGTGCTTGAGACGCAGTTGTTTGACTCCGCCTTGTCGCAGAAGCAATAACCACGACAAATGACTATGAAATATTTTCGCTTTCCGACGCTTTCGACGAGCAAATGTGAGCTTTAGCTGTTCGGGCTATTTAACAGGCCTGCTTCTAGTTGCTGTCAGGATTGGGGGCTCAATCCCTTCGTCCGTGGTCCTTTGCCAAGATTGGAGTACGGCATGAATTCGAAGGTAGCTGGCCCATGCCGTCGTCCAACTTATTTACGCTGAGATCGTTGATGAAGTGAAGAACTGCTTCTCATCGAGAACGAGGAAAAAGGGGTTTATTTACAGAAATTAACTCAGTCTAACATGACTGCTTGAGAAAAATAGTATTAGTCCAACAGGACTGCATGAGAGAAGTGAACCAGTCTAACATGACTGCTCAAGAGAAGTGTGTCCAACAATCGCACAACCACAGTTTTTATACACTCGATCCGCTGGTCCTACGACGCGGCGGCTGTTCGTTTACACATCACCAACTCGCAGCTGCTCTGAAGACCAGTTTACAGACACAAAGGCACACACATTCCGAAGCCCAAGCGACGGCGTTGAAGGTGGTGCCGTTCCGGAAAATCGACGCCGCTCGAGGGTCGCTCGTTGTTTTGCAACATGCAGAACCGTGAGAGCGCAAAAATAAGACGTTCCCGCGGTAGCTTCTTCAGGCGTGTCAGATCAGCGCCGCGTTGAGGAACTCTGGAATCATTGTCCACACACCAAACTCGTCTTGTCACAATGTCGAAGCGGGCTGGAGGAAGGCGGCGGATTCCAGCGCAAAGGTCGCTTCTTTGAACGCCTCGCAGCTGCAGCGGCGGAGAGCGGGAGGTGCGCGTCTTGCACCCCTTGTCGTAATCGGGTGGCAAGGTGACAATCTTGTTGTGCAACCCGCCGTTCTTTACAGCGCCTCCATGGCCCCAAAAGTCTCGACTGTCTAGCGCTGACAACCGCTAGGTAGGAAGAGAACGGCTGCTGGTCAGGGGGGGATTGATGTCTTGGCTCGCAGCGACCACTTGTGCATTGATGTCACCGCCCCAAAACATCCAACAAGGACAGGCAACTGCAAAATGAACCCCACAACACGGCTCTGCGCCGAGATGACGTGCATTGGCTCTCACTTTAGACTCGCTAGGCTTCAAAAAAAAAACAACAACAACATAAGTGCAGAAACAAAAAAATGCTGCATTTCACTATGCCAATTTCTGAAGCAAATTCCTGCTGACAAATTCAGCAATCATGGAGGGAATCCTGCTAAATGAGAGGGGATCTTCTTCGCTTAATAAAATTAACACTAGTAACCCTAAAATTTAGGCGGGACCCTCAAACGCAGAATTCAAATTAGCCTGCTCAAACCATCCGCATTGCTATGCAACTTTCCCTTCTTATATCTAACGGAGAAGTTGTACTCTTGGAGAGTGAGGCTCCATCGGAGCAAGCGGCCGTTTTTGTGTGACATTTGATTGAGCCACGTCAGAGGACAGTGGTCGGTCTCGAAGATGAACTTCGCTCCGTACAAGTAACACGACAACTTCTGGGCGGCCCAAACCAAACAAGCGCATTCCTTCTCTGAAGCGCTGTAGGCTTCCTCTCTTACATTTAGTTTACGGCTGGCGTAGAGGATAGGATGCTCCTCGTTATCGTCGCCGACTTGACTAAGTACCACGCCCATACCTCTGTCGCTTGCGTCGCATTGAACTATGAATTCCTTTGTGTAGTCTGGCGCGCGAAGCACAGGGCGAGAAACCAATAGCGTTTTCAAACTTTGGAAAGCGTTCTCTTTGTCCTTATCCCAGTGTACGTTACTCGGTGCTCCCTTTCGGAGGGCGTCTGTTAATGGACTTGCCAATTGCGAGTAATTCGGAATGTACCGTTGATAGTACCCCACAAGTCCCAAAAATGAACGAACGTCCGTTTTCGTGCGCGGCTGAGAAAAATCTCCAATCGTAGCTATTTTCAGCTCAGCCGGTCGTCTCATGCCCTGACCAACAACATGGCCCAGATAAGTAACCTGCGAACAACCAAACCTACACTTTTCCGCTTTCATCGTTAAGCCGGCTTCCCTCAACCGTGAGAACACCTGTTTGAGGTGCGATACGTGTTGTTCCCAGCTGTCCGAAAAAATGGCCACATCATCAAGATAAGGTAAGGCGAACTCCTGCAAGTCCTTTAGGACAATATCCATTAACTTAGAGAAGCTAAACGGCGCGTTCTTCAGCCCGAAGCTGAGTGCGAGAGGGCGAAAAGTGCCTACAGGCGAGATGAATGCGGCATAGCGGCTGGCACTTTCTGAAAGGGGAACTTGCCAGTACCCCCGCACGAGATCTATAGTTGAAATGTATTTAGCAGCGCTAACTCCTTCAATTCGTTCCTCAATGTTGGGTATCGGGTACAGCTGATCCCTAGTGATCGCATTTAACTTCCTGTAGTCAACACACGGACGAGGGTCCTTGTTAGGGGTTTCTACGAGTATTAGCGGTGACGTGTAGTCACTCTCAGCGGGCTCAATAACTCCCAACTCTAGCATGCGCTGTATCTCTGCCTCCATAATCTCTCTCTGTCTTGGAGACACCCTGTAAGGTTTTGATCTTACTGGTTCGGTAGAGGTCAGCTCAATTTCATGCGTTATCAGTTCGGTTCTACCCGGCCGATCGCTGAATCTGTCGAGATATTCCCCTAACACCCCTTTTAGCTCATCTAGCTGCTCGGGTCTTAGAGCATGCGAGCTTACCGAGTGTTCTACTACTTCTTCTAGGCCGATTTCAGAGTTGGAGGTTGCCCTATCCTCCTTAAACTTGGTACCGATGCCATCCGGCTCTTTGACAGTATAGTTAACGACTCCGCTCCGCTCTACATACGGCTTCATCAAATTACAGTGATATATCCTCACTTCCTTCCTGCGACCGGGCATTCTCAAAGCATAGTTAGTTTCTGAAAGTTTGTGCAACACTTTAACGGGCCCGTCCCAGTGAACTTCAAGCTTGTTCTTTCTTGAAGGTTTGAGGATCATTACCTGGTCTCCGGCGTTAAACGTACGAAGCCTCGCATTCCTGTCGTAATAGAATTTGGCGTTCTTTTGAGCTAGTGCCATGTTCTTTCCGACTAGTTCTTGGGTTGCGCTTAGCCGTTCCAGTAAATTCAGCACGTATTCAACCACGGTTGGACTCTCCCCTCTTTCCTCCCACATCTCTCTTAACATTCTCAGTGGAGAACGGAGTGTCCTCCCATACACTAGTTCTGCTGGAGAGAACCCTGTCGCTTCATGTGGAACCGTTCGCAAAGCAAACAAAGTTGCCGGCAGACAGTTCTCCCAGTCCTCCTTGTGCTCGTAACAGAGCGCACGCAAAACTCGCTTAAGCACCGAATGCCACCTCTCTACACTGTTTGACTGAGGGTGATAGACAGAACTGTGAATTAACTTTACCCCGCACTTTTGCAAGAATGTGGAAGTCAGTGCGCTCGTGAATACTGACCCTTGATCTGCCTGAATTTCGGCTGGAAACCCAACTCGTGCAAACACTGTCAAAAGCGCGTCTACTACTTCGGTGGAGCTGAGCTCTTTCAAAGGGATTGCTTCTGGAAACTTGGTGGCCGGACACAGCATGGTAAACAAGTACCTGTAGCCTGATTTTGTTTTTGGAAGAGGCCCTACCGTGTCTATTACAAGTCGTCTGAAAGGCTCTGTTATTAAGGGCACTACTTTCAGTGGAGCTTTCCAAGTCTCTCCTGGTTTACCAGAACGCTGGCAGGCGTCGCATGATCTTACAAAGTTTTCTACATCTTTGAAACAGCCAGGCCAGTAGTATTCCATAAGCAATCTTTCCTTTGATTTGTTTATGCCTAGGTGGCCGGACCACCCATTTCCATGACAAAGACTCAAAAGGTCCTCCCTATACTTAGTAGGTATGACTAACTGATCTAAAATCCTACCCTTTCGATCTCTGTAATGCCGATACAACAATCCTCCTTTCTCATGTATCGTTACGTTGCGCCTAGCAATGCCTTCTTTAGCTGTGTCCCGTAATTTAGCTAAGCTCTCATCATTCTTTTGCTCAGCTGCCAGTGACTCTCTATCCACGCGTAAGAGTTGATCAAAGTTCTTTGAGGCCGGTGATAATAACGACCCTGTCTCGCTTGGGAGCGCGTCTGCATGCTCTTCCTGCAGGCTAGAACTCTGACACTCTAGTGCTACGCTCTCATGGAGCTGGTCAACTGGCAGGCTCTCCTCAACTGTTCTTTTGTCCCTCGGGCCTAGCTCGGATTCGGGGATTGAAGCTATCCCCTTTTCTGCTTCAGCTGGAGGAGCTTGAGCATTTTCAGCCGAAAGCGCCGAGATCTTACGAGCTTGGCCTCTGGTCAATGCCTGTACTATGCCCTCTCCTAGTTTGAGCCCTCTGTCACGCAGTAACTGATTCGAACGATTCGAAAAGATGTAGGGATACTGCAGTGACAAAAATTTGGAAACTGCAGCCTCAGTCTCTAGCTCCCCGAATGGTCCACTGATTTTGACTTTGGCCATGGGCAGACATACGCTGTGTTCTTCTACAACCTGTTTTATCCATGCTACTTCTCCGGTGAAGTCCTCTACCATCACGTAAGACGGATGGACAATGTCCAGCGTGGCGGCACTGTCTCTTAGCACTCGGCATGGTTTTCCATTAACTTGCAGGTCGTGGAGATATGGACTTAAAAGTTCCATATTCTCATCCTTTTCCTCCACGTAGGAAAAAACTACGCTAGGCTTCTCGCAGTTTACAGCTATATGTCCCAGTTTGTGGCATTTGTAACAGCGAATTGGTCTAACAGATTCGAATTTTCTTTTCTGTTCTTTTTGTGTGGTTTCTCCGTTAAGTTTCTCCTCGCTCTTTTCTGCGGGCTTTTCCGCCATGTCTACAGGCTCGGATCGTCTAGTTTGCGCACCCTTTTTGAACGGAAATGGCTTCCGCGGTCCATTTCGACCGTCCCAGTTTCCCTCCTCGGCGTTCAACTTTCTACGGGTTGCGTACTCTTCGGCTAATTCAGCCGCCCTTTCCACAGTGTTTACATTACCTCTATCTTGCACCCACAGTTTCACAGCTTGGGGGATGGTTTTGTAAAACTGCTCTAGACACATGCATTCAATGATCATGTCTCTGCTGTCGTACGCTTCCGCGCTTTTAAGCCACTCGACTAGGTTGGCCTTTAAGCTATATGCAAACTCCGGATAGCCCTCGCTATCTTTCTTGCCTGTGCTCCTAAACCTTTGCCGAAAAGCTTCGGCTGAAAGGCGGTATTTCTTCAGGAGACTAGCCTTAACTTTTGCATAATCATATGCATCCTGCACACTCAATCTGGCGATTACTTCCGCCGCCTCACACGGCAACATAGACAGCAACCGCTGCGGCCATGTACTCGGGCCGAAGTTCATCTTCTCGCAAGTCCTTTCAAAATTGCTTAGGAACAAGCCTATGTCGGTCCCGACCTCAAATGGCTTTAATAGCCTGTCCATGCGGTACGATTCTGCCTCACTTGATCGACCCAGAGCGCCTTCACTTCCTTGAGACATCTCCAAACGTTTGCTTTCAAGTTCCAGTTGCATTTTTCTTAACTCGCGATCTTTATCGCGTTCCTCCCTTTCTTTATCGCGTTCCTCTCTCTCTCGTTTTTCTCTTTCTTTTTCCCGTTTCTCTCTCTTTTTGAGAAGTTCCAATCCAATTTCAATATCTTGCTCACTGGCCTGATTGGAAATTAGCTCCAATAATTCCGATTTGAGCATTTCCTTGCGTACATCTAGGCCCAGTTCCTCACCAACAATCAACAACTCGTCTCTCAGCAGTGTCCTTAACTCCATGACTGCTGCTTTACTGCCTTGATTCTGCTCTCTAAATCTAGCTAGTAAAACACAACCTAGCTAACACACAACAATCTAGCTTCCCTACTGTTCTAAACAGAACAACCACAAAATGAAGCCTAGAGAGTCAAAGCAAAAACCAAGCACTCACCACAGATACAGCACCATGTCGCAAAGTCCATCTCACCGCTGTCAGCCAGTTGTCAGGATTGGGGGCTCAATCCCTTCGTCCGTGGTCCTTTGCCAAGATTGGAGTACGGCATGAATTCGAAGGTAGCTGGCCCATGCCGTCGTCCAACTTATTTACGCTGAGATCGTTGATGAAGTGAAGAACTGCTTCTCATCGAGAACGAGGAAAAAGGGGTTTATTTACAGAAATTAACTCAGTCTAACATGACTGCTTGAGAAAAATAGTATTAGTCCAACAGGACTGCATGAGAGAAGTGAACCAGTCTAACATGACTGCTCAAGAGAAGTGTGTCCAACAATCGCACAACCACAGTTTTTATACACTCGATCCGCTGGTCCTACGACGCGGCGGCTGTTCGTTTACACATCACCAACTCGCAGCTGCTCTGAAGACCAGTTTACAGACACAAAGGCACACACATTCCGAAGCCCAAGCGACGGCGTTGAAGGTGGTGCCGTTCCGGAAAATCGACGCCGCTCGAGGGTCGCTCGTTGTTTTGCAACATGCAGAACCGTGAGAGCGCAAAAATAAGACGTTCCCGCGGTAGCTTCTTCAGGCGTGTCAGATCAGCGCCGCGTTGAGGAACTCTGGAATCATTGTCCACACACCAAACTCGTCTTGTCACAATGTCGAAGCGGGCTGGAGGAAGGCGGCGGATTCCAGCGCAAAGGTCGCTTCTTTGAACGCCTCGCAGCTGCAGCGGCGGAGAGCGGGAGGTGCGCGTCTTGCACCCCTTGTCGTAATCGGGTGGCAAGGTGACAATCTTGTTGTGCAACCCGCCGTTCTTTACATTGCTTGAATACTGGCTTTCCATAAAGGCAAGATCCTGCTCTTCTGTACAGGCGTGACATTGGAATGCGAGAGGCATGGGTTATGCATTACCGCCATTACGCGGATCAGAGGCTCTTGTGTAGCTTCTTTCAGGCGTGCAAAGCCGCGAGAGAGCCGGGCGCGATGTTACGAGCCACTTTTGCCCGTCTAACAGTTGGGAAGCATAAGTAGAAGCGTGTACGCATACATGCGGGTACTGGTACAATCGGGTACGGATACAAGCGGGTACGGGTACAATCGGGTACGGATACAAGCGGGTACGGATACAAGCGGGTACGGGTACAAGCGGATACGGGTAACAGTGGGTATGGGTACAAGTGGGCACGGTTACCGCTCTTATTATGGAGTAGGTATTTCAGAAGATCAAATGTGGGTTGACTCAGTGATAGTGATGAAGTCATAGCTTAGTGTTGAACTTAGAGAGGTCAAGCGAAATGAAGCATAATGTCTGCGGAACAGAGGCCAAACAGTTGTAGTTTGAACGCAACGAAATCTCTTTGCACGACGCTAATTTGCTCGCTACGCACTTTCAAAGCGCACTGCGGTCCAGCGCGACGCGCTTATCGTCGCCAGGGCTCATCGTCTTAACGTGGCAGTCGCGATGAAAACTTTATGACGAAATTAACGCCGTTGTTTACTTTCTTACTTCTTTTCTTCATTTCTTTTTGAGACGCCGACACACACGTACATAACACACAAGCGGAAAGAATCGCGCACAGCGAAGAAAACGGGACACGACAAAAGCTTCCACGGCTGGTTTAACATCGTGCTCGCCACAGCATCTTACCCGAGCCACCCCCTCTAAAATTTTAATACATTTCCATAACCTTTTAGCCGAGGACCCGGCGAGCTGGGCGCGGCATAAAAGGAGCGGCCCTCCTTCTACATCCATTAAGGGGCCGCCGGCTGATCAAGCTCTTTTCTTTGTTGGCGCACGAGTTGTAGTTGCGTTCGTGTTTCTTTTTTTTACGTTTTATTTTTTTCACTTCGAAAACAGAGCGGGGCCACAAGGGGGAGAGAAACCACTATCCTCGTCCCTCTCGCTCGCTCGCCCATCGCCCGCTTCCGTTCACATCCGCCCCAGCCTTTGTGCTTGCCGGTGCATAGTGACACACAAAAGCTTTTTGCTTGGGAATCTATAAAAAAGGAGATGCATGAAGAGAGACGGGGATGGGAGAATGAATGGAGGGCAACCCACGACATCGCGACGTGGCGACAAACGCCTCCTCCCCCCCCCCCACTCCCTCTTTGTTTCTTCCTTTTCTGTTCCTTCCTCAGCAGGACGGCCATGTTGTCGGCGCGTGTCAACCGCGCTGACGGTAAAAAAGTGGCCGTAATGGAGAGCTTTAGCATAGCAAAGGCGTATACCAGAAACGACGGTGGAAAACGTAGACGCAACCAGTAGCGCTGGTGGTGACATCTCGGTACACTGCGATCAGGAATAGCGCAAAGGGAGCACAACTTTCCCAATAAAGAACTATTGGACACGCGCTTTGTGTTTGCGACGATTCTGCTGTGTGGGGTTTCCCGCTGCCGACGACGAGAAAGCAAATTCCTAGCTGTCACGCCCGAGTTACTCACGCCGTCGAATGGCGGTCGCATCGGAACACATCGGTCACTCGGCTGTTTTGTTTGGTCGCCAAATGTTCTAATTCTCTAAGTAGATAATTGCAACATTCGGCCAGATGCTGTAATTTATTGAAAGGTGAAGTGTTTCGATGGAAGTCGATGAAAGTACACGGAAGGCCACCTGCTTTACAGAAAAGCAGGGAGGTCGGCCTCAGGTAACCTGCTTGCTCAAGTCCGATAGCTTGTACTAAAAAGAAAAATGATGGGGTTTTACGTGCCAAAACCACTTTCTGATTATGAGGCACGCCGTAGTGGAGGACTCCGGAAATTTCGACCACCTGGGGTTCTTTAACGTGCACCTAAATCTAAGTACACGGGTGTTTTCGAATTTCGCCCCCATCGAAATGCGGCCGCCGTGGCCGGGATTCGATCCCGCGACCTCGTGCTCAGCAACCCAACACCATAGCCACTGAGCAACCACGGCGGGTAGCTTGTACTCAGAGAAGGTGGCGGGCAAGCAGATAATTGACGTGAGTGACGATGACGATAAAAAAATAGTATTATACAAGTACGCAATTCTGAAACATTCCTAAGGAAGTGTGTCCATTTTGGCGTCTCGCAATAGGTCAAGTACTCTGCGTGTAACTTTATAATGCCCGTTGTCCTTTCATGTCCTTTTTTTCTGCCTTGATCTCATTCTTATGTTTCTCCTTTTTTCTCATCTCTGAAAGCAGGTGGGCGTGGTTTTGCGTTTGAAGACATTTGCTAGGCCGTTTCTCTTTCTCTTTGTGATGTTTGCACATGTTTGCATAAATAATAATAATAAAAAGCTATGAACTGCCTTCGCAGCTAATGCGTATGAATCGATGACATAAACGCGTGGGAAGTGGAGAAAGTAGGCATTCTTATTCAAGCTACTGGGAGAAGAATAGCAAACAATATGCCTAAAAATATTTTCCTCTCCCACATGCGCAAGGGTTGGGGAGTTTTGCGGTAGCCAGCCCCTTCAAGCAGTACTGTTGCCTCCTACAGCAGAAAATGTTCTTTCACTGTGAACGAAACTCACTGAAATAGTTGGGCAGTACTTCTGGCTGAAATTACTTTATAGCGAGCACTTAGGCAGGCAGGCGGGTAGAAACCACTTGTATGTTTTTTTATCCATTCCAGCTCCAATAATCGTGCGCTTTCGTGTATCCTGCCGTTTTCGAACCTTACAAAAAGAAAAAGAAAAGAAATAATAAAATAATTTACCCAAAATGCAGATTGAACAAAATAATCTGTTCGATCTTCATGACCTCTATTTTATTCGCGAATCAGCCTATGCCAAACAAAACAAATTTACGTATGTATGCAAAGCCTATATTCACATAGTATCCTGGAAAGCGAACTTCTTGAAACGGCTTGGTGCGTGCGGTAGAGCCAATTTTCTACGCCAAGAGTTCCTGCGCTCGTTGTATTAAGCGCATTCGTGTTCACCGGCGCGTTTCGGCGCTTGTGTGCTGACTACATATAGGTCTTTTGAATTCCGCAGCGAGCCAACTAAGCTAAAGAAAAAGAATTTCTTTTCTAGAGGAAGACAATTGTACTAAGCACATAATGAACGAAAAACATAATCGAGAACTATTTGTGCTTGCGCGTGCGTTAATCTATCTATCTATCTATCTATCTATCTATCTATCTATCTATCTATCTATCTATCTATCTATCTATCTATCTATCTATCTATCTATCTATCTATCTATCTATCTATCTATCTATCTATCTATCTATCTATCTATCTATCTATCTATCTATCTATCTATCTATCTATCTATCTATCTATCTATCTATCTATCTATCTATCTATCTATCTATCTATCTATCTATCTATCTATCTATCTATCTATCTATCTATCTATCTATCTATCTATCTATCTATCTATCTATCTATCTATCTATCTATCTATCTATCTATCTATCTATCTATCTATCTATCTATCTATCTATCTATCTATCTATCTATCTATCTATCTATCTATCTATCTATCTATCTATCTATCTATCTATCAATCAATCAATCAATCAATCAATCAATCAATCAATCAATCAATCAATCAATCAATCAATCAATCAATCGTTCTGCATGCTTTCTCGCAAAAGCTCGCGCCATGCAGTGCGTAGCGGTGCGCGGCCCCTCCAGTAGTACGCAGCGACGGTACGCGGAAGCGCGCCATATATCCGTGCCAGCGCGCAATAACCGGGCCGAGAAGGGAGGACAACTCGGCGCGTCTTTCTTCCCGCGCAAAGAGCCTCCGGCAGCGGCGGAGCCGAAAGGGCCGAGAGGACGGCGATGGCGCGGCAAGCAGCCGGCCGGATAGCAGCCGCAGCAGCGCGTCGGCGGCGGCATAAAAGCTCTTCGCAAATGGAGTCGTCACGTGGACCCATTTGGCGACGCCGCGACCAGAGCGAGTCGGGAGGAAAGAAGCCGTATACTCCCCCTCGTCGCGTGTCTGATGCGCCGACGCTGCTCTCGCTTGCTGCAGCTCGGGTAGGGAAAGGAAGGGGCAGCAAAGAACGCAGGGACCCGTAGCCGGAGATCGGGACTCTCCCGTTTGCTCTCTTTTCTTTCTTTTAGAGATAACGGACTCCCTCTGTCTTCGCTTATAGATGAAGGACGCCACGACGCGCGCACCCAGCAAGCGGGTTCGTTGGGGTACTGTCGGTTTCTCCCCATACCCCCCCCCTCTTTTTTTTCGAGGATGCATTAGGGATGAAGGGAGCGCGGGGAGAACCTGCAAATCCTATACGGCAACGGGGGATTTGCGAGTCACGGTCGCAGGGGGGTATGAATCCGTTCTTTGCGTCGGTGAGGTGCGTAACTGTGCGTGTGTGTGTGGGAGGGAGGGAGTGTGGTCTTGGTCGGTGACAGGCTTTTTGAATGCGACGCGGAGGTTCCACTGTCAGAACCGGCTTTAGACGGTCGTACGTGGTATGCGACGACGTTTCGTGCCGGAAGGGTGGCTGTCGGTTCCGGTGGTGAAGACGTAATCTCGAATGCTTTTACGCACCGCAGAAAGTTTCGGGCTGCGGTGCCGCTTTTGTCGCCCAACTACCGTATATTGCTGGCCGGTCAGGATGTTTGCACGAGTTATCATGCGCATTTATGGAGTAGACCGTTAACTTATGCTGATATACCGACGACCCTGGAGCGCGGATAAGAATTTCAAATGGATGATAAATGTCGCTAGGCTCTTACGTCGGTACATAGTGCTCAATTAGTCGCGGCTTTTTGCATGTACCGCATACCTGAATCAGTGATTAAAGGCGCAGTACATCCGTGTTCTCAGGCGGATCTGCGGGGGGTATGACGTTAAGGGTGTTGACTACTTTTTACATTCAAAAGCCCGTTTTGCTGTGTAACGCAGTACAGTACAAACGAAAGAAATAATACAAAGACGTAAAAGCACGTTGCTATCAGGGAAAAACTGAATTTATCGCTTGATTGAGGGACGGAGGAGCTGACTCAAAGTCAAAGAATTGGCGATCGACATCTTAGGATTAATGAAGGCTCCGGCGAAATCGTCCTGAATCGCTTCCTCACCAGCTATCGCAGGAGGCATTTTTTTTTGCTGCTTTTTATTCTTTTGAATGCCACCGTACGAGTCAAACAGTTCAAGTTAAAGGATTGGAAGGCTGAGGCTCAACCACAGAGAAGCCTCGCTACCGCAAGAATCCGGACAGAATTGGCGTACGATCGAGGGCGGAGTCCAATAAAGAGAGCGATCTTGCCCTGCTCTGAGCTGATCGCAGGGGAAGTGGGCAACATAGAATAATTCTACTGCTTTTGTTCGTACCTGCACTTGGAGAGAACAAAAAAATACGTTTATTTGATTTCGTTTTCTGCGGCAGCATCTAAACGCTCGAAACTGGCTTTGTTATGTTTGTTGATTTCGTTACGCTGTCGTCTTCGTCACCGTGTCGTGGCCTCGTCAGGCCACGTGCTTGTTCAGGACTTCACTTCCGCCACACGGCGAAGAAAAAGAAGTCACCGCAAACACCATCGTAGATGATCGTCAAAGTCAGCGACAGATTTCTTATGCGACCCTGCTGTCTGTCTCCATACCATCCCTTCATTGGGCAGAAAACTGGCGACAACATTCCATAAATTTTGGTACAGTCGGCGCCTCTGGCACCGAGCAATAACTGGATAACTGCTGATGGTGGTGGACTGTCGACGAAAAGCTCTTTGTCCACGGTTCCACTCTCAACTCCTCCGAGAGCGTGCTTTATGTCGGGAGTGAAAACTCGTTCAGAAAAGAAGTTCGCTACTTGCCTCTGTTATCTACGCGTGCTATCACTGCCGCGTGTGACTTTACGGTAAGTCCTGGCTCTCGTGGCTACTACAGTTGGGGCAAAGGATCTGCTTGGCGACGCCACTTTGGGACTCCCGATTCAATTTCTCAAACGATCTCTTCTCCCACTGACTAGGAACGCCAATTTAGAGAAAATTCATGAGCTAGTGTTTTCTGGAGATAATAAGTGCATTGTTCTTACAAAAAATAATTATAATAAAAAAAGAAAAGCGCGGGCAAGCTGAACGCACTTAGCCTGCGAAGCTTCTTCATGTATAAAAATAATTACTGTATTATTAACTAACGCGATTGCAGTCCCATTAATAATTTTTTTTCCAGCGAAACACGCCGTTTAAATTTCTTCGCCGGCCCCTTTCGCATTTTATAAAAGGAGAAAACAATAAAGCAGCAGGAGAATAAAAAAGAAGGATTTCAATGCTTAATGTATTCTTTCATGCGCGAAATGCTTCTTCAACATCCCGTCTTTTGAGAGTCCCGTTTCTTTTCGTTTCCATGGTCACCGATTTTAACTTTGGCAGGCCGCGCGTGCAAGACCCAGAAGCGTTTGCCTCATTCATGATGTTTGCCGAGCTCGCGGAATAAAGTGGAATGAATGAATAAAAGAAGACGAGAATAAGATCGAATGGCATTACGACGCGCCAAGGAAGCGAGCATTTGGAGACAGGAAGAGATGGGTCTCTGTCGGACCAAAAGAAAATGGCGACAGTTGCCGTCGCCGGAAACAGCCACGAATGCCACGTCGACGACCGAAGAGAAAGCTGTTGCATAAGTTATGGCTTCTCCTCGTGACGACTCAAAAAAGCTTCGTCCTAGCAGGCTCCACAGCACAGTGTGCGGTCACCGCGTCGAGTGATCTGTAACCATGCGCTGACGTGTGTCCGCGAGTCGTTTCCATCCCGTTTTTTTTGTTTTGTTGTTTTCGTTGCCTAGACTTTTTCTCGCTGTGTAGAGGTAGAAAGCTGAAGGAGACTTCCGGCTTCACCCGTTAAGCTTAGAAGATAAGGAAAAAAAAAAAAAAGCTCGGACCAGTTTTTCCTAGTCCACCCGAACCTATATAGGCTTCGCTTAAAACCGCGCAAATGCAATTTATCTCGGTTTTTCTAAACAGCTTCGCCATGAAGTTCGAGGCGTTAAACACGTTTCTTATGCCACTTTTTCTAGGAAGCAGGAAACAGATTTGTTACAGTCAAACACACCGCGAGACGCACTCTTATCCTGGCTTGCTCTGGAGCCGAAAACGTAGTGGAGATAGGCTCTTATTTTGTTGTAGCGCAAGCTGAACAAGGACAATAGAAAAGCACATCTGACAAGGACAAGGACAAGGACAAGGACAACAGAAAGACACATCTGACTGCTGTGTGTGTCAGATGTGCCTTTATGTTGTCCTTGTCCAGCTTGCGCTACAACAAAATAAGATATGCCGTATCAACAAGCGCCTATAGCTATACTCATCGAGATAGGCTCGCCCGCCAAGAAGTGGCTGGCGTCGGAGCAGAATGCTTCGCATTAAAAGGAGGAGGAAATGGACGTCGGGGCTTCCGCAGGTTCCTTGCGTGCCACCGCGAACCAGTGAACCGCTGTGAACTGGCAATTTGCTGCGTTCTTTCTTTACAGCTGGCGGCACGCGACACTCGAAGTTTCGTGTCAGTTGCGCAACAGGCGAGCTCCGCTACACCGTTTTCTCACGTTTCACTGCTCCCTACTCAGGCACACGCGACAACGGAGCTTTCATCTACAGACTGACCGCGGTAGGCAACTCGAAGAGGTCATTCATGCGTTTCTGACTTTGCGGGAAAGCACGAGTAATCTCTCACTACATTTACCGTGGTATATGATATGCCGCATTTATCATACGCGCTGCACAATGCGTGCTGTGCTTCTATGTCCGAAGAAGCGTACGTGATAATACAAGGACGCCGGTATTGGGAAATTGTTCGAGTTTTACGGTGACAAGAATTAAGGTTGAAAGAACAGACTGGTGGGCTAGTTGGCGGTGCATAGCTTGAGATAAAGTGCACAAGAGCACGCGGGACAACAGATGGGCAGCGCGGTGTCCCCGTCTCCTCTACCGTCCGGCGTGCTTTATGCTATTGCGCTTATACCTCAAAGAGTTAAGAAACGCTTAAAACGAGTGAGCTTCGTTTCGAGCTTTGTTCGAGTGGTCTTCGCAGCGGAGATGTGCCTGTTGAATCTCGAGGAACTTGTAAGCGCCTTCTTGCCCTCTCCCGGTTATCTTAAGGCATATTTCTTAGTAAGTATCCCATAGGATCTCTTCTTGCGGCAACGCTTTTAAGGCGTGCGGCACATCTTGGATAGTGGCATGTCTTGGGTATCTTGGATATCGCGGATATCTTGGCATATCTTGGCACGCGGATTTTTTTTTCACGTTATATGAACGCGAGGCATATATTGGATAGTGTGTCGTCGGATGACAAACGAGATGTCCCAGTGTTTGCGCGCAGACGCCGTTCTATACGAAGGCTCCTTCATCGCCTCGGCGTTATCTAGCATAAATTTCAGCAGGCACAGTAATTGCAAATATAGAGCATCGGCTCGTTGAATTATTAGTCTCGAGTGAGAAAATGAAGAAGTAAATGTACGGTGGAATTGATCGGGAGGTTAAGCGAAATACAAACGACAGAGAGAGAGAGAGAGAGAGAGAGAGAGAGAGAGAGAGAGAGAGAGAAAGAGAGGAAACAAATCAGAAGAGGTTGCCGGTGGCGAGCATAAATAAAAGAACCACTTAAAAGGGAGCATTTTCGACGGACTCCAAACCGGAGATTAGGTAGGCAGCCCGACGAGCTCAGTGTGTGATCGAAGCCACGGCCAGTTGAGTACCCGGACTATTTTGGTTTGGATCAATGGGCGCCGCTGCCGTAAAGGTCGGCATGCTGGACTGACCATGTCAGCGTATTCCATTAAGGTTCGTATACGCAGTTGCCAATTTTAAGCTTTCGTGCGCTGAGGATCCCGGTATAGTAATCTTCTAAGTGGTTCACGAAAACACGTGCAGCGTACTTTAAATTTATCAAGCTTCCTTTTTTTTTTCTTCACAATCGCCCTGTCTGGTCGTCTGTCTGGACGCACACCTTAAAGTCTTCGCATTTATGCTATGTTATGTGCACATATATAGCATAATCTCAATACTGGAGTGGACTGGCTCAACTCCAATAGCGAACTTTGCTAATGTTTTATGTTACGTTTTTTTCCTCGTGTCGTTACCGTTTAGCTACCTGCCAACCAATTCACTGTGCATGGTTCTTCAGTATTATTTTGCTTTTGGGTTGCATTTTATGTTCGACAATGTTGTTCTCAACTGGACTTATACTCGCATATGCCCATTACATTAATAATGATAATATCGTCAAATTACCACTTTTAACGCTGCGGCCTACCCCATTATCTATTTTCCCACATTGTTATACCAACCCTCAGAAATGTTGGGCTGTTCTCCGCGCAACGGATTGCACAAAGGAAACAAATGCACAGCATATCACTGACGGGAACATGCAGTGTATGTACATGAAAGCAGCAAACAATGTTGAACAGCAGTGAAAAAAAAAAAGAAAGGGCAATCTACAGACGTGAAATACGTAAACACGCAAGGAAAAAGAAATGAGGGACCGACATTGAACGCGGAAGGAACACGGAAGAACAGGCAAAGCGGTCACAACAAACACTCGAACTAAATAAATTAAAGAGAGAAAAGAAGAGCGTCGTCGAAATACGTCACAGACTCACTGCGTACACCGTGGCATGCAAGCGATACGCTTCCGTTAAAATGGCCTGTCGCGTGACGAGGCACCACCGCGCATGCGAGCTGCGGCGTTCTCACGCCGGAGCTACGCAGTCGCCCCGAAAACAAGCGAGAGTTATATAGGCGGCGGGCTCTGTTTACCGTTACACTAGATAGCTCCGGCTACTAGCGTAAAGTGAATAGCAAGCGGCGAGTGCACAATGTGACGCTGAGCAGGTCGCAGCAGCCTGCAGGCCTGCCGCCGAGAACTATATACGAGAGCGAAACACACCCTCAATCCGGGTGGCGTGCAAGCAAAGGGCGGCGTTCACTTGGAAGAAAGAAAGAAAAAAAAGAAAGAAAAAGAAAAAAAAATTAAGCGGCATCGATCCCGCCATAGGCTGCGTGAGCAACGGCTATAAACAGTGCGGGTTCGCCGATGCAAAGTTGGGGCCGCCCTGCCCTGCTCCGTATAGTTGCAACGCACTCTGCGCTAGCCGCTGTGGTAGCTATGGCGTTTTAACACGTTAAGGGCCCCCTGTCGCAGTATATCCGGTGTCGGTGGCGTTGTCCGTTAGAGAAAAAAAATAATTCCGAACCACGCAGCCCCTCCGCGTGGCGCATAGGCCTTACTGAACTAAATGGATTTTCTCAAAGCAAAATGCGTCAGAAAATTCGTAAAATGTGACTTATACGCAACCTATACAGACATGATAACGTCGGATTGTAATGTGAATGTACGAGAAGACATGATTCCGTTACGCGGAAAGTTAAACGCGATCTCCTTTTCCAGCTGCCGTTTGAGGTGTGTCTTAGAGCGGCGCGCCCCGCTCGGTTCCTTGCAACACCATCCAGATGGCGCTCGCCTACGCGCACCCGCGGCAGCGGCGGCGCCCGCCGCGGGGAGAAAAGAAAAGAACCAGAAAGCTCGCCTTCGTGCATAGCGTTCGCCGCCAGCGTTTTCAGGAAGACAATACGATAACACAAGCTGCAGTTGCCGGGAAGCGTGAGAAGCAGTCAGCGATCTTTGAATGCTATCGCGTTTCACTCTGAAGCCCGAGGTCCGAACGAATGCTGTCGCGTTCCACTCTTAAAGGGGCCCTGAACCACACCTCGGGCTTGTTGAAATGACATAGTCCGCGTGCAGCATGCGCTGCTGTGAACATCCCAGCCAAGTTTTGCTGTCGTAAGCGGTGCGTGGAGCTCGCAAGCACAGCGCGAAGTGGCCGTTCTCTCAAACTCTCTCTTTTCAACAGAAGCCTGCAGCTGCTCATTCTCTTCTGGACGCTTTATTTCGTAATAAAGCGAATTCTAATACGCGGCTCCTTTTGCGAGCTGGGTCAGCTGTACGTATCATTCGCGTAGCATACGCCGCGTAGCATACGCGGCGGCCACGAGGTGCCGCCACGAGGTGCCGCCATGGGGTGCCGCTACGAGCCCACTGGCTAAGCGCACTGCGGCTCGCTGAGGACAACCGCGTTTGGCTTATCTTTAGCGCGTCGTAGGCACCAGAGGTGGGAGTCGTGGCGTCTACGTTAAAGGGACACTAAAGGCAAATATTAAGTCAAGCTAAAGTGATAGATTAGTGCGTGTGAATCTCTAAGGCGTCAGTATTATCGCGAACAGATCTTTAATAATCGAGAAATTGAGGTAAATGCAGGACACGATTAGAGGCTCCTTCGGGACATTCAAGTACTTGCCCGATGACGAAAGCACTCCCCAGTTAAATTCTATCACTAGTACTCAACCACTCATTGAACAAGACATCCTTGTATTGTATTATAAGAGAAAATATAATGCTACTTGTGCAGTTATACTTCACTTTTACAAAAATGTACTCATTGAAATATCACTGACAACGACGCGGACGGTCGAAGGGTTTCGTTTTCGCTCGACTCCACGCCGACCACGCTTTCGCGTTTCACTAGCTATCGTGTAGTGCTGCGCTGGTTTTGCTAGCTCGCGCAACTCGCACAAACTGCGAGTAACAGAGGATTATACTTACATGTGACGTCGTGGGACGACCGCACGGTCAACGCCACTTGACCAAAAAGCAGCTACTGCGGCGAATCCGCCACTCTGTCCGGGCTCGGTGCCGCCGTCTGTCGGGCGACGTTTTACTCACTGATGGCAGCAAAGGGTGGCGATGGCGTATGCAACGTCACCAATCCCCCGGTTCAGTGGCGGGAGATTTGAAATGCGATAAAGTTATTCGGACCCTTCAGGTGCAATTTTCTTGTAAATTAAGTCTTTTCTTGGTACAAAACAGGCGTTGCGAGATTTCTGGAATGGTATTTAAACAGTCCACATCGACTTCGTATTTGCCTTTACTGTCCCTTTAACATCCAAAGTGAAATTTGAACTGCGCCCACGGTGAAATTCAGAAGGCGGAGCTTTGTGGGCACGCCCCACTCCGCCGTAGCCTCTGCAGTGCAAGGCATTGAAGAAGGAACGGGAGCACAGGGGAGGCCGCGTTTGATTGCTAATAACTCCGCGTCTGCTAAATGTATTGAAGTACTTTTGGGGGGCAATATCATAAGAAGCCAACAAACACTGACACCAAGGACAACATAGGGGAAATTACTTGTGGTTAATAAATTAAATAAAGAAATGATAAATTAATGGAAATTAAAGTGGATGAAAAAACAACTTGCCACAGGTGGGAACCGAACCCACAACCTTCGCATTTCGCGTACGATGCTCGATTCTCGTTCATTACATAACGAGAATCGTTATGTAATGTAACATAAAGTTTATGGTTACATAAAGTTTATGTAACCGTAATGTTTTCCTGGGAATGCTGGCGGCGAAGGAAGGCGATCTTGCACGAAGGCGAGCTTTCTGGGGTGCGCCGCTCCTACTAAAACAGACCTCAAAAGGCAGCTGGAAAAAAAGTTTGTGTTTGAGTTTCCGCGTAACTTTAATTATGTTTTCTCGTATATTCAAATTACAGACCGACGCTATCGTGTCTGGAGGTTGTGTGTGAGTCGTATACTTCGAGAATTTTCTGACACGTTTTACTTTGAGAAATTCAATTAGCCGAGTAACGTCTCTGCGCCACGCGGAGGGCCTGCGTGGATCGGGATGCGTGGTTCGGGATTACTTTTCTCATACGGACAACGTCGCCGCTGCCGCCGCCGGATTTTCCTCGACACGGGCCCCTCAGCTCCATTGCGTATGACGAAGACGGCATCATGACAATAGGATGGCGTTTCTAAAATGATGGCGATGGTACGAAAACAGCGTGACGAAAATGGCATGACGACGGCTTTGTGACGATCGACGGCATGACGTGAATCGGATGACGAAGCTAGATTGACGTCGATGAAGACACCACGATGGCATCACGACAATGGCATACCTTGTGGCCCAAGCTGGCAGACGATCGGGATCATTTGCTTGGCGTACGACGATAGATAGATAGATAGATAGATAGATAGATAGATAGATAGATAGATAGATAGATAGATAGATAGATGCATAGATAGATAGATAGATAGATAGATAGATAGATAGATAGATAGATAGATAGATAGATAGATAGATAGATGCATAGATAGATAGATAGATAGATAGATAGATAGATAGATAGATAGATAGATAGATAGATAGATAGATAGATAGATAGATAGATAGATAGATAGATAGATAGATAGATAGATAGATAGATAGATAGATAGATAGATAGATAGATAGATAGATAGATAGAAAGTGCCTGAAGTAGGGACATAATGTTTATTGCATCGATACAATGCGTTATTTATCATCATCCTCTCTTTCAGGTTTCTTGATGCTACTGCAAGACCCAGCGATAGCCAGTTACCCCCTTGTTGCGTTAACCGAGCCCACCTCATGCCTACAAAATTCCATACTGCGAAATTTCATCACACTGCTCCCCTTATCCTCTACAGCCTCCCAATCCATTTCCTTTCCCTTGGCACTGATGTTATTTCTCTAATAGGCCACTAGTTTGACGTGTTACGTGTTACATGACGTTTGACGCTTAACCTTGACTAAACTATCGGCTGTCAGAATTTGCTTTCTATTCCACAATACCGTCTTTAAATGTGTTAACCTTACGTCCGACATCTTTCCTTGCATACATAGGCGTATTGACAAACGACTGCGGACGCTTCTCGAGGCACGGCCAGTCTCGGCCGTGGTCAGGGATTCTACATCTCGTGCGCAAGTGTCGGCGCATCGCCTCTCGAACCGTCGGGCTCAGTAGATGGATCAGCGGCTTCAAAAGTGACGCTGCGGACGAGGTTTCAAACAGTCGCTTCATTCAATCGCTCACGTACTGCCATTTTATAGTACCCCTTGCGTATTCGAAACTAAATATATAATGCAGTAGTGCTGGACTGAGTTCACTTGGTCTGGTTGGTACACGGCTTGTAGTGGCAAAAAAAAAAGAAGGCTAGTCAGCAGCAGTTGTAAACGAAGAAAGACAAGCCCTTCTTAAGCGCCTTAGTATACCATGTGTTTTTGTTGCTTAGAAAGATGACAGAGAGGAAAACGCTAAAAAAAGGGGGGGGAAAAAAAAGAAACACGCACACATGGAGACACACACACAAAAGGCGTTCCAGTCAAAGTCGTTCACACAGGCCGGTAGATCGCAAAAAGCGCGATAGCGCTTGCACGGCATTCTTCTGTGATGGTAGGTCCTTTCGATGTTGCAGAATTCTTTTTTTCGGATAGCGGTTGGTCGTCCAGTTGGTCAAGTTCGTGGCGAAGGCATGCCCTCTGTGGACTGTACTGCGGGCAGGCTCACAAAATATGGCCAATTGATTCTTCATGGCCGCAGTGGTCACAGGTAGGGGTGTCGGTCATCCCTATGCGGAATGCATAGGCTTTGGTAAAGGCAACGCCCAACCAAAGTCGATATAGAAGCGTGGCGTCTCTACGGCGAAGCTGTGATGGCGCTCGAAGACTTACTGTGGGATCCCCCATCCCCAGTGTAGGGTAGCAAACCGGAGACTCATATCTGGTTAACCTCCCTGCCTTTCCTCTTCATTCTCTCTCTCTCTCTCTCTCTGTTGCTTAGAGTGCGCTACCTTCGGAATGGGCCCACATTTTTAGACTGCACTATCTCCGGGATCAGCCCATGTTTCACGTTGAGTAAAGCCACACTTCCGGTTCCGGTTTTAGGCGCGCGAGGTTTGAACCCGCGCATGTGAATTTCCCATCGGCCTTTTTAAAGCTAATTAAGCATTATTACAGTTTCGTGCATAGCTCTATACGCAAACTTCGGAGGCCTCAAATCGCCTAACTTGAGGTGAAAGCGATAGACATCCCGATACCGCGAACCCCAAATTGATCTGAATTTGTCAAAGAAGACCTTGTCATGAAAAAAAAAGAAGTTGAAGAAAAGAAAAGAAGAGAAAATAAAAGAGAAGAAGGAAAAAAGAGCGCCAAAAGGACCCACTGAGTGCAAGAAACAGACACACGAAGCGCTGTCTGGCGGTTCAGTGCTTTGTTGTGACTGTTACGTGCCCTCAATGCCGCTGCCTATATTTCTTACTTATGCTTTTTTTCCCGCAAATAAGCCAGAAAAGAAAGTACGTCACGCCTCGAAAGACTGCCCACGCAACGGAGGAAGCAGTTAGGTAGCCGGCAATGCCAACAAGGTTTCCGCCGGGAAACAAGAGAGCCTCCGTCGCATGTGTTCTTCTTCGGCACGGCTTCGTATGGAATGGGTGGTCCGAAGCGCTTCTTTCATAAGCCGAAGTCGGCCGTATTTCATCGTTCGGGATGGATGACGCCATACCACGCTGCCCGTCCTTTTTTTTTTTTCCAGACGGGGACGAACGGCCCGGCGAGAGAGACTGTTGAGAGGCTACAACAACAAAAGGAAGTAAACTAAAAAAAAAAGAACAAAAAAAAGAAAGCAAACGCGGGCGTTAAAACAAGGGATGGCAGAAAATACGCATCCAAGCAAGAAGACACGTGAGAGACGCGACATATAGGCCTAAAGAAGAAAAGGTATAACGCGAAAATCGCTGTAGCAATTCAACAGAAATAACAGAGAGAAAGAAAAGAAAAAAAAGAAGAAATGCGGGACAGAGTTGGCGAGACCGACGCAGACTCGGGATGGCTTTTCGAAAGAAAACAACGCAGAAGCAAAAAAGCAGTCCCGGGCGAGGCTGGCGAAGAACGTTGGGCAGCCAATGGAGGCTTTTAGGTGGCTTCGTCGCCCTCCTCGGGCGTGATGGGCCGAAGCTCTGGGCCTCTCTTGCGCCCGCGGTTCGAGCCGGTCGCGCGAGCTCTGCACCGCCGCGCGTCGTCGACTCTCGCCGAGTGCAAAGACCGGATCAAAGCGTGCAGCTTACCACCTCTCGACTCCCGCCTCGCAGAGCGCTCTCCCCCCCCCTCTCTCTCTCCGCCCGCTTCCAAGAGAGAGGGCAGTTGGAGGACGTCAAGGAACGCGTCGCTAGAACCTCCTCTCTTCGGCGGCAACGACTCTTTTCGTTATGTATCCTTTCTTTCCTCCCGTCTTTCTTACTTTTCTTCATTGTGATGGATGCACGGGGGAAAGAGCTTTTGATTCTTTTTTTCTCTTTCCCCTTTCTGTAAGCTTACGTCAATGTCAGCTTCTTCATCTTTTTTTTTCTTTTTTTAAAACTCGACCTCGGATTTTTTCTCTGCTTACGACACTCCGCGGCTACTGCATTCCGCGCACATTTCGTTCCACCACGCCACCCTATAGCTTTGCTCTCATTTACGACTTCTTTTCGACTTCTTGCTTCATTTCGCCATCTTTACACCTGCCTCCATTACATTGGCTTGCTTGTAAATACAGCTTTTCATACTTGTTTTCGTATATCTATATTTCTAGCCGTGTACTGCGTGTGGCGTTCCAGACAAGTGACACGTTGTAAGAATGACGAAGCGAGAAAAGACGACGCAGAGGGGAGACTGGATGGATGGATGGATGAATGAATGACTTGCGCAGGCGTGGCGCGGTTTGGGGGTCCTGCTCGAGAAAAAAGTGACGTGTATTAAAACCGCAGTGTCACAACAACCTCTCCCCCTCCAGAAACGCACGTTCTCTTCATCCTCCCTTGTCGCGCTCCGGCAACCACGCGTGAAGGCGTCTTGATGGGCTCTCCTCCTGTAATTCTCAATGTTGTTCTTTTCTCTTGCTTTTTCTCTGCGCGAAGAAGGAGCTTCGTGAGTCGCGCGAGCGCTCGAGTCGTGTAACATGCATATAGCGGGTAATGGATGTATAAAACGCCTTGCGATGAAAAATGACAGGATTTGCTCCTTTACGAGTTTTCGGAGCCGCCGTTGTAGAAGCGCCTGTTGCTCACGAGAATCGGGCATGCTATAGGTTATCCTACGTAGCGTGACATTCGGAGGACGCGAAAGAGGAAAAAAAAAAAGAGAAAAATTTCTTGCCCCGGCAAGTCAAACTGACGAGTTCACTGTTGTGAGAAAACTAAAGTACAAATATTTGGTTCGCAGGTGTACACTATCAATGAAATTAGCGCGTGTTTGATTGATTGATTAAATGTGTGTGTGTGTGGGGGGGGGGGGGGGGGGGCACGTGCGTGCGTCTAATAGAATGTTTTTAAAAGAAGGTTGTGGGGTCTTAATGCCGACGTTCTTGACGTGTGAGACGGAGGAGGGAGGCATGGAAACAAAATTTGTTTATCACCACACCCACGCTTCCTTCTGTGGCTTTAAACTTGTTTTACATGCATTGCGAGAAAAACAATCAGGGGTCAAATTTATAAAAATATTCTTATAACCTTAGAGACCTTGGCTAATGACAGGCTCCCTGTTATGTTTGGCAAACAACTCTAGCGTAGTAGCTCCCTCGTGAATACGAATATAGACAAGCAATTTCAACAGGATGATTTGTCCTTCGTCGGCAACAGCCCAGAGTGGTCAGTAAGGAAGTATTTCATATTCCGACAGAACCCTCGCGGTGCAGCCACTGTCGTGGACAAGCACAGTTAATTAGCCAGATTCTTGTTGAACGAAAGTAGCAAAAATGCATCGGTGCTGGTAAACAATGGTGATGCGCGGATTATTTCGTCCCTACGCATAGAACAGAGACGCAAAAACACAAACACGAGGAGCTTTTTTGTTTGTTTGCATTCAGTGGTCATAGCGGCTAACACATAAACACACATAAACCTAACACATAAACGTAATGGCATTTCACCGCTTCCACAAGTACAGACACTTGGCTCCATTCACGGCCTCCGAGATCAGACACCGCAAAGAACGATCTGCAAAGTCTCGGAGGCCGTGGTCTGTTTGCTGCCACTGCTTCGTCAACCCGTGCACCACCCGGCTACGTAGCTGGATTCGTCACCGACGTGAGACGCCATCATGCGGCGTGTGCGCCTAGACTGGCGCCAGGTGGTGCACCAGTCTAGGCTGGTGCCAGTGGCAGCATCGGCGCATGCGCAGACGGACTTAAGCGCGCGCCACTAAGGCGTGACGCACGGACAAACGGAAACTCACCGTGGGCGCTATCTGATTGACCTGCCCGAGGCTGTTCTCGATGTAGATGAGCTCCGCCTGGGTGATGGTCGGATGCCTGCTGGGCTTCTCGAACGAGAGCCACAGCCAGAAGACGTACCAGATGGCGCCGAACACGCCTGCGAAGATTTTGAGGGGTGCATGTTACTACGCCATCCAAACCCGCCGTGGTTGCTCAGTGGCTTTTTGCGTCGCGCGGCTAAGCGACGAGGTCGCGGGACCAAATCCCGGCTGCGGCTGCCGAATTTCGATGAAGGTGAAACAACAACAACAACAACAACAACAACAACAACAACAACAACAACAACAACAACAACAACAACAACAACAACAACAACAACAACAACAACAACAACAACAACAACAACAACGACGACGACGACGACGACGACGACGACGACGACGACGACAAAAAGAAAAATGCCCGCGTACAGTGCATTGGGTGCACGTTTAAGAAACCCGGGCTGTCTAATTTAATCCGGAGTCCCCGACTACGGCGTGCCTGTACCTGGTTCATCAGATCAGATCATATATCATACATCATCATACATCATCGTGGTTCATACATCAGATCCTGGTTTTGGCACGTAAAACCCCAGAAATTAATTTGATTTTTTAAAATGTCATTCGACCGTCACGCGTGCGCGAGCGAAGGGTTTTTGTCACACATTAGGCGAGCACAACGACTGTGCTACCGCGGAGAGAGTGCTCACACGCGTGTATTTACGGGAGATACGCACGCCAATTTGATGCGTCCACCAATCCATTGCTGTCACTGCACTCTACGAGTGAGGACGTAAACTTGGAAGATATTGAATAAGCTTGAAAACACTTCAAGTACCGAGCAACGATCAATAGAACGAAGCCTAAGGCTAAGACACGGGAAAACGGAGGTATGGATCAGAGACCTAGTGGGTGTTGTTGATCTGCTAGTTGAGATTAATGCGAAGAAACGGAGCAGGGCTGGTCGTGCAATGCGTAGAGGGAAAAAAAATAACAAAAAAACCCCCGG
Organism: Dermacentor albipictus; assembly: GCF_038994185.2. Classification (NCBI taxonomy): domain Eukaryota; kingdom Metazoa; phylum Arthropoda; class Arachnida; order Ixodida; family Ixodidae; genus Dermacentor; species Dermacentor albipictus. Next base: position 113,649,976 of record NC_091823.1, read on the forward strand.
CGGTCTATGAGAGCTACAGAATGGCTGCCAAAGGGGAGGAACTGCGGTGCGGGAGGGCAGAGCATTAGTTGGCTTGATGAAATTAGGAATAGGTTAATTATTTAGGAAAATTAGGAAATTCGCAGCCACACGAAGGAGTCAGCTAGCGCAAGACATGGTAATGATGCAGTGAAAATGAAGCGGACTGATGATGACGGCCATGATGATGATGATGGCGATTATTTTTCTGCCCTCTTTTTACGTGCTATTTCAGAAATTCAGCAGCATAGAATGTTGGGCCGGTTGGTGCATCATATAGCATCGTTCAGCGGAAATACGGGCGTGAAGCCATGCCCTGGTCACTTCGTTTCTTCACCGCCCGTAAAATTTCCGCTGAACGGCACTACATTTAAGAAATTATTGGACTTAATTGTACGACCAAGTGGCGCAGCGTGAGAAAACTGCACGGCTTGATTTTCTTTCACGCAAGGAAAAAAAGAAAGCACGCTTCGCGAAGCCCCACACCTATGCGCTCTTCCGAAACCCCGCCCCCCTTTACCTGCACTCTTGGTGGAGAGCTAATGCATGCTCGGCGCAAGCAGTGACTTGCCGGTTCTGAATGACTATGGGATAGACGCTTTGCGACACCACGCGCGTTACTCAAATAATAATAAATACGAAAACTATACGCCACCCATTATGACTATGGGACAGACCCTTTGCTACACCGCACGCGTTACTCAAATTACAATAAGTGAGAAAACTATGTGCCACACGTTACGATAAAAGTTCAACAATAGCGAAAGCTAGGTAGTTCCCCTTCAATGAAGCCTCAACTGCACGGAGCGCATTTCCGACGAATTTTCGGAACGTTTTAATTTTAGACTACCCGATGGCTGCACTATAACTGCGGCGTAAATATGAACTCATTGCGAAGAGGCAACCCGTGTGGATATAGCGAAGCACCGCATTGCACCGTATTGTGTGTCACGTAATTTAAAGTACGCCTGCAGTTCACTGATGCATCCATAGGGTGGGCTCTGATCTCCCACCCCCAAGGCATCCCGGTTGGCAGTACTGAGCGCGCAGCGAGAACTCATTACCCCTCCGCCCCCAACCCCCCCTCCCCCCTTCTTTTCCACCACCACTGGTCGTCTGCATGCTATTATGAAACCCCTCCCTCATCTCTGGAAGGTACACTAGATCCGTCTTTGCTGCAGCTAAACGTGCCTGTTGAGAACGATGGACATGAGTTGCAACAATTATCATGTCGTGAAACACGAAGGAAAATGATGGGAAAAAATATTATACGCATGTCACTGCGGAAATCAGTGGTCTCATGTAAAACCCCTCTCCAGGGGCATTTGAGGAATAAATAAATAAATAAATAAATAAATAAATAAATAAATAAATAAATAAATAGAATCCATGTATCACACGCTCCATACCGAGACGGTGTTCATTTAGAGGCTAGCTTAGAATTTCAATTATCGGAGGCTGTTTGCATACTCGACTTATAAGGCGTTCGCCCCTTCCAAATATACGACCAATTGCAGCCTCCACTCGAGACTTTCGCAAATGTCCTTCAGTGTTGCAATGAACTATATGAACTCCACTTGTGACGTACGAACCAGCACCACTACCCAAACGATTCCTCTCCAAACTCCTCCATGCCGACATCACAGCTGTTTGTTTCGCGCTTTCCCTCTTTGCACCGCAGCTGCGTTGCAGAGACCCCGCTACATCTACTAGGTGAAGCATGGACACCAGACCCGGAGAAAGAGGCAAAGAAGCTATAGGCCCACATGCTATGCATGAGTGGTTTCAATGCTGTAGTAATACCAGGATAGGCTCACCGAAGCCTTTGATTGCGCTACTTCCGGGATCGGACCAGTTTTGATTACACTGCTTCCGGGATCGCTCCGATTTACTCGGCGAGAGCCCTGGCAGGTCAAACTTCGGCGAAGTAGACAAAGGAAGCTTCGCTCTTAAAAAAAAAAAAGAAAAACACACGCAGAAGTAACACGTCTCACGTGCCGACCATCCACGCCGTTGCCTCTGCGTATACGTACCGTAGAAATAGAAGCAGGCTTGCCATCCTACGTAGTCGGTTAGGATGCCCGAAAGGGGCATACCGACGACGGCGCCGGCGTACGAGCCTGCGGAGAGGAGAAGGCGAAATGGCAGAGATGAAATTTTAACTCGGAAGACAGGCTTCGTCGCTACCACAACAGCGCTGTTACATCACAAAAGTGCAAATAAAAAGTGTAGAGCATATTTTAAGCTCCGACTCGGCTAGGTGAGGTGTGATATTTAGCCCAGCTAAACCCGGCCGCCTTCAGGTTATCATTCCTACACACACTGTGCTTTCGTCAGAGCACGAGCTCTTTCATTCTTTTTTGTTTCTTTTTTTGTTTCGTGGATACACTGCTCCTCTCTGCCTAATCTCTGATAAATCAGAAAGAATTTATGCAGACTTTTAATCAAGTTAACTGCATGTTCTTCATAAACGCCTATCATGGTCCAGGTGTATCGTTGGACAAAATCAATCAATCAATCAATCAATCAATCAATCAATCAATCAATCAATCAATCAATCAATCAATCAATCAATCAATCAATCAATCAATCAATCAATCAATCAATCAATCAATCAACGTTGTATGAACATATATTGTAGGGCATCTTTTCGGTGTCACACCGCTATTTTTGTTTTCGTTTTGGTTTAGGCGCAAACTTCCAAAGCATGAACATCTTAAGCTCCAACAAAGCACACACTTGCCCTTCACTAAGTCTCTTGTCCACTTTTGGAGCGTAATTTCGAGTGTATAGGCAAAGGAAATAATAGAAAGAAAATAGAAGAAAAAGAAAAACGAAGTTATGAAACAAAGAAAAGAAAACCCGTTCAGCCCTCCCACGTGCTCACCGCAGAAGGCTAGCGTCGCCAGACGACTCCTCTCCAGGGGCGGCGCCCAATGTCTCCAGATGCCGTGGCACGCCGGGTACGTCACGCCCTGCGCAGCCACGACGCGACACGATGAGACACAGCGCACGCTACCAAGCCAAGAGGTTTGCTACATAGCCGTTGGGCTTTGTAGGCAAGTCGGCGACACGATGAGACACAGCGCGCGCTACCCCAGACAAGCCAAGATATCTAGTTTGCTATATAGCCGTTGGGCCTTGTAGGCAAGTCGGGATGGAACGGACTGCGATATTCGACCTCGAATGATAAAACGATTGCATTTTACTTCTACGGCGAATCCGTTTTCATCACTGTTCTTAACTGAATTGGCACCATAACCAATTAAGAATGTAATTAGAATCCAATGAAAACAAGTTCGTTTTTTATTACCATGACTAGATAAGCCGTGCTGCTGTGAGTTTTCATGGGGAATATTGTCCTTGCGCGTTCGCTCCGTTTTAGCTTGCGATTATGATATGAAGTTTTAACTTAACGTAAATGTATTACCACCATCTTTATTACTGTGCCACCCATGTTATCATCTTCATGAAGGTATTTCCGACTTATTTTTTTCTTATTTCGACGAAAACATTGGTACAACAGAAATACTCTCTTAACGCGTTATGCGTGAAAACATCGCCACTAGGGTGCAACAACGTCGTGGTTGTTCCTCTCTCAGGTTATATCAGGCAGTACGTATGAGTGAGGTCCAGAACAATTTGGATGTTTGAAATGTTGCATTTGATGCGAGCGCACAAGCAGTATACAACGATCAAAGTTGACTCTGGATCCCACTGGTAGTCTCTGGTACGAAATAATCTCTTCGTGAGAATGCACGCGCCAACGAATCGTCGTCGTGGTGAGAGAGACGAAAGCTTAAACGCACAAGACAATAAAATACGAGTCGTTACAAAGTCGTTACAAACGGACATCATCTGGCATGGTACTTCTGGGCAGTATGCTGTACAGATCGCTCTTAGAAGTATTTCCGTGTTTCTGTGAATGTACAGCATGGCTTCTCAGTGTAGGCATGGACATCCCGTGGATGCGCTTTATTACGCTACGCGTAAATAGCGCGAAATCAGGTATGCCACTCTTTCCATCCCACCAGCGTCGGCTGGCTTGTGACAAACGAGACGCCCTTCGAAGATTATAACCCCGAAAGAGATCGAGATCGAAAGAGATCGATCGATATGAGCCTCCGGGCTCATATGCACTGCGGCAACAGTTTTTGCAATCGAAGCAGCAAACGACGCGCGTTCGAGTCCACTGCGAACGCCGCGTGGACGGCAACGTCGCCTGGGAAGCGACTTTCCCGCCGGGCGACCCGCGGGCCTTCGATGAACGACGGCGGGTCGACCGAAAGGAGACTCGAGCCGCGCTTGTTTGCGCGATTACGCAAACATCTACGGATACGCCACGGGGCCGCCGCAGGATGGCGTCGCCGAGGCCTCCTCCTTCGTGTCGTTCGTTCGCGTCTTCGTCGTCCGGAAACAACCATTTTCCCTGATGCGATCGGGCGTACATACACGTTCGTGCGCCTCCACGGGGATGAAGAAGATAGACGCTTGGGCGGTCGAGCGCAGGGGGAGGAGCAGGAGGAGGAGGAGGAGGAGGAGGAGGCAGAGGGAAAACGGAAGTAAGGCAGCGGAAGTTGAGAGGGTGGGTGGAAGTATGCGGGGAGGCCATCGCGCGACCGGCGGCAGCGTCTACGCTGATTGCCACGTGCATTTATATCGCGCGGCAGCGTGCGAGACGGTCACGGGGGAACACGCGACGACGTTGCTCGCAGGGGCGATATGATTGCATCGCACCGAACAGCCAGCTGCCACGCTTTCTCGCGGGAGCGTGTATACGTACACAACTCGCTCTCGGCTAATTCGGTGCAGTGCGGCGAATAGTTACCGGTCGTGTCGGCCAGTCAGGAGACAGAGCCGGCTCCACGCAGCGCCCGGAGAAAGGAGAAAGGCTCGCTCGCGTGTCGCGCCTCCTTAATCCTTCCGTGTTCCTTCCGTTCATCGAGAGTGGAGCACAGAGGAATTAGCGAAGGGGGCGGGGGGGGGGGGCGATGGGCAAGTCCTTCCTCTAGTTCCCTCGATCCTGATTTGCAAACGTAACCCGCGGCTTTCGCCGGACTGCGCGGAATTGGCGTATAGTCGCTTCGCTCGCCCTGCGAGGTGCTGTGCTGCGACCTGGAAATGCCACGGGCCCCTCTCGGCTCGTGAGTAATTGCATCTGCGAGCGTGGCCAACGCAGTGCTTCTGAAGATAGCCTCGCAGATGGACAAGACTCCGAGATACCACGATGCGGCGCTTTTCCTTTTCCTTTCTTTTTCGTCGAAGGAACGATAGCGTTTGTGTAATGACCGCAGTGTTTCAACTCGTCTCGCTTTCCATAAGTTATCTGCAAAGGCGTATCGACAAAGACGCAACAGGAAGTGCGAATGCGCGAGTGGGATGACCATATTCTCGTACGTGCATCCATCACGCGAGCGCGGCGCGAACATTTCCCGATCGTACACATCTGGCTGCAGCCTTGCCTCATGCGTAATCCCTCACTCCATCCCGCTTGTTTCGACTACGCGGATAAGGCTGCTGCGATTGAATCAGCGCTGCGCTTGGTGGAGGCCAACAAGAAGATTGCGTTGTAATGTACGAAGTAGATAGACCCTCTCGCAACCACCGCGCAGTGCATGCAGTGCGTTAGAAGCGAGAGAACAAGTAAAGACCATCATCTAGCGTGTCGTTGCATCACTGCAACTGATGCAATGTCAGCGTTTCCTCTCTTATATTGGTTTTCCCAAGGAGGAACAAACATGCTTAGAAATTTACCTTCTTTCATATATCTACTATGTGTTATAGCGTGTATTGCTATAGCGGTAAGGCTCTCTTTTACCGTAGATTTGCATGGATAAATTCTACTATTTGTTTCTGCTACTTGTGGCGGCGGGGGACACCATGACTAGCCTGTCTAATTAAAAAAAGACATTAAAGGGAGATAAGGTGTATATCGAACCTTACGTTGCCGTCAACGACAAACGCTTCTCCGTAAGTTCGTATATGCCTTTAAAACGACGAGAAGAGTTTTCTCAAGATGTACGAAATTTGTTTTTCTCCTCAGCAATGCGAGGAAGGGGGAAGGGGGTACGCAAAAATATTTAGTTTCTTTCACTTTTCTACAAGAAGTAACCTCTCTATATGGAATTTCACAGGGCACCGTCAACGGCTTCCGCCTGTCGGCCCGTTCATCTATGACTACATTTAGAACGACAAGCGCATAATACGGAATGTGTTCTCTCAGCAGTTGTCTGCTTGCGCATTGCTCATACCGCGGCTTTCATCCAACCTTTGACGAGTGGGAAGTTATCGCAGTTGAGAAGGACCCGTATAGAACAAAAAATATTTGAATAAAACGGGGGGGGGGGGTGGCTAAGGGGCGCCTGATGCAATTCATTTGTGACACCTAAGAGGCTTCCGTGAAACGCTGCCCTGTTGTCAGCGTGTTCGGGGATAGTGGCCGAGATGTGGGTTTTTATACCGGTGGTAATCGACCTTTCATCCTTATCTCTGCAGATCCCGCGGACACTTATTTAATATTCTAGCCTTCTTTCTAGGTTTTCTACGGTTAGCCTTTCATCGGTTTTGTAGCTGTAAGAATGATCATTTGGTTTAGGTAGCATCTGTTTCTTATCATCCAGATAGTGAGGAGACGACAATTGATTTTTGATGCGATAGTTACGCGATTCATAAGAAGTTCTTTGACTGGCCAGCTTGGTTGTTGTCAATCACATGCGCATCGATACGATCATTCAGAAACGAAGCGTAAGTATTAGCCGCCTTTGAAAAGCGTTGAAGTTACTGGAAGCGTTAGGAAATCATTCTCTTCCTTTGGTGAAAGCGTTTTTGCTGCAAGTGTTGTCGAATATGATTAGCTCCTCCTCCGCCGCCCTACGTTCCCCAAGAGCAACTTGTATTCGGCTAAGGTTTCTTAATAGAGAATAAGTTTTCTATTGAAACGCCGGGCTCGATTCACAATGTCGCGGTCGACTCACCTCAACGAGACCTTGGAGAATGCGGACCATCATGACCATCGTGAAGCCAATTTTGGCCGCTCCAGGAATGAGCATGTTGAGGAACGCTGACACAGCTATTGCGGTGCCAAAAACCCTGCGAAGTAGCAAAACGAAACAAAGGAACATCAGGGGAGGGGGGGGGGGAGGGGACGCCGTGAAAGTTTGTCTCGTCAAACGATGTTCACTTCACATGGCAAGTACATTTGTAGACGTCCGACTCTGGTAAAGCCCATTCATTGAACAACAACGCCCCCAGAATGCTGTAATTTATTATACTACTTATATCACATAAATGGGCAGCATCTTCAAGCGTGCCTAATAGAAGCCATAGAAATATGTTCCGGTGATCAGCTGCTTGCGTATCCAGTTCCTTTATCTAGAATTAGTTCGAACGCATAATTATCTGTCAGTTGTTTCTGCAGTCAATTGTAGCCGAATCTCTCTGCAACTCTCGCCAACTCTGAAACGAGTTCTTAGTGATGTTTTCTTTTATGCAAGATAAATGTAATACTGGTTGGCAGTATTCATACAGAATATACTGTAACGAAGAATATGAGCTTTGCTAGGGCTTCTCTGTGGTGCCTGAACGTATGAGTGCTGCAGTGTCGCCGTAACGCAACGTGGGAGATGCCTCCGACATACTTTTATTCAAGACCGTGTATTTCCGGAATGATATGCTGTATCCCGCAAGGACGCTTCACGCCTTCTTCTCACAGTTTTAATATCCTTGTTTTATACACGTGTTACACGAGCGCCCTTAACCGCGGTAAAACTTAACGGCGGTTGCTCATAACTTAACTAAGGTTAACCCCAACCACAGTCCGCCGGAGTTACACAGACATTCGTGTTCATGGTTCACAGTGGCTATGAATGAGCTAGTTTCAATGTCCATCGACCGACCGACCCCACCGACCGAAGGGCCGACCCGAACCGACCCGACCGACCGACCGACCGACCGACCGACCGACCGACCGACCGACCGACCGACCGACCGACCGACCGACCGACCGACCGACCGACCGACCGACCGACCGACCGATCGATCGACCGACCGACCGACCGACAAACCGGCCGACCGACAAAAAACCGACCGACCGAGAAAGAACAATCAAGTAAGTCCTACCTGTTTGCGGGGTATTTGGCTGCGAGGAATCCTCCGGGCACCTGTGTGATGAGGTAGCCCCAGAAGAAAGACGAGTCGATCACGCCGATGGTCTCTGGGGACCAGTCGAACTCGGCTTTCTGCAGATCGATGAAGGGCGAGCGAGAGATTAAGAGCAGTGACCGTGATAGGAGCGAAGAGGAAGCATCGGTTTTAAGCATCGGCACCGTTTTATGAAATGATCATCGCGGGAGATAGCCCATAGAGAGAGAGAGAGAGACATTGAGAAGGGAACGTTGGGGTGCCAACTAGAAGAGCGCCCGGTCGGTTACACTACTCTTGGCGGAAAAGAAAAATGAACGCGAATTAAAGTAAGCGACGTGATCAGCGAACCACGTTTAAGAACGTGTCCGAGTGCAGGGGAAGTACAGATTTGTGTCCTCCGTGTGTCCTAAAGATAGCCATATGATGTGGAGTGCCAAAACGCAGGTTAGGTTATGTTTAGGAGAACATTAAAGTACTGTGCGTGGCAGTGAAAAGTATTGTATAAAGCAAAGCCCACTATCCGCTTTCATATCTACATGCGCGCATTATCTCATGTGCGGATCATCCTCACGTGTAGCGTTCGTGTAGCAGAGGCCCGTTTTCACAGTCTGTATACCCGGATGCGCATATTATCTCATTTGTATGTCATACTCATCTGTGCAGCTGTGCTTTACGGGCCATATCGCAACCTCCAGCGCCGTTTCGGCTCTTTGAGGCTCAGCCTATTGTACACTGTTCTCGACGCTTATAGTGATCTACTATATGTACGCGTGCACATCTCGGACTACACCAGGACCTTGTTCGCTCTTCTTAGTTGTCTTCGTGCTTCTTTTGCGAACGTGCGCCGAATCTTCTAATGTTACGTTATTTAGTGTTTATTGCTGCTATGAGAAAAGGATTAGCAGACACCAGCGTTAAACGAGTGAACTTCCTCCGCAATTCTGCATTCCATGGAGTGTCTCTTAAAACGCAAGTCTTACTTTGAGATGTGAAAAATGAACCACTCAGACAAACATACGATAATAAATAAATAAAATAAATAAACAATTAACGAATCATAACCTCATGCTCAATAAATACATTAAACAGCCAGTAATGAAACAAACAATGATGAATCGCTCAGTCAGCCAGCCAACAAGCCAATCCATCATTTATCCGTCAATGAAACATTTAAATAAACGCGCAGCAATCGAACGAACGAACAATAAACAATCGTTTGCTCAGTCACCCAAACAAACAGCTAAGCAATCAATAATTCAATCAATTAATGAGTCAATCAAGCAATCAATCGAGACGCACACCGGAGGCTCCCTAATTTACTTCTGATTGCCGTTCACAGCTCTGCCCTGTGTCGGTGTTTCTCTAACCTTCGATAGGAACAGGCAACCCACACACGCACCTTCGCCTCGCGGATCTTTTTCTCTCGTGCCCTGCATCTAAGCCGAGGAGCGACACCGCGTTGAGCGAATAAACGAAATGCCGAGCGAAACAAGAAAGCAAGCAAGAAAGAAAGAAAGAAAGAAGGTAAGAAAGAAAGAAAGAAAGAAAGAAAGAAAGAAGAGCGAGCGGCAAGGAGGACAAAATGAGGTGCGAAATAGGGCGCCCGGCCTGAAGGAGGACGGGTCGCGGCGACCCGTAATCCTGGCTTGGCTCCCTTACGGGGACTCGAGATTGTCCCTTAATCCCGGTTAATCCGGCCGCGAATCCTCGGCGTGACGAATTGCCAGGGAAAACCCCTCCGCCGCCCTTCGCGGCGAGGGCCGCGGGAGAATTCGTTCCACCCGGTCGTGGTCCGCACAACGCGCGCAGGTCGGGAGCGCGCTGTGGCCCGTGTTAACCGAAAAGGGAGGAGCCATGAAAAAGAAATGAAGTCGGAACTGCAACAGAAACGCTCCCGCCGCGTGCAGCTTTTGGCCGCTGAGCGCAATCGCATTTAAATTGAAAAATAAATTCTGAGATTTTACGCACCGAAACCGCGATCTGATTATGAGGCACGCCGAAAGGGGGGAGGGGGGGGGGGTTCACACTGGCGTCATGATACCGTCGTGGTCGTTCCACCGTATTCACTCCAGCTTTCGTCATCCGACTCTCGTCATGCTATCGCCATCACAAAGTCATCGCCATGGCGTCGTCGTCACACCGACTTCTTCGTTGCATCAACGTCAATACATTTTCGTCATTGTATCGTAACCACCGTGCTGTTGTCAGTCATTTAATTGCGATTGTAGCATCACTGTCTTGTCATTGTCGTCACTGCGTCGTCGTCAGCATTATGCATCCGTTGTGAGACGGTCGTCTTCGTGCGTTGGGGTCGTGCTATGTTCGTCCTACAGGCTTCACGATACGCGGTCGTCACGCCGTTGTGATCGTACGCTAGTCGTCCCCGTTGTCCTCATGCCGTTGCCATACCATCTTCGTCATCGTGCCAATGTCATACAGTGGTAGTTTGCATTCGTTCGCGTACCGTCATTGTGATGCCTACGCGGTTGTTCCATCGTCCTCATTCTAACTTCAACATTCGACTCTCCTCACGCCACCGTCGTCACACAATCTTCACGCTGTTGAGCTGCTACCAGCTATAGGTCCAGCATGCACGTCCAAAACGTAAATGAATACTTAAGGAAAATTACGGCACAACACATCTCACGATGCCTGTCGATCGACGGTACCACGATTAGCATTGGAGCAACGTAGTGACACCGCATTTCTGAAGTCATCTTTATTCAACATCAGTAGTAGTCATCCTGAGACTTCCGTTGCTTCGGTTATCCGCGACATACTGCGGTATCGTTCCGCTTTGCTACGACACTCACTTGCCAAGGCCGCCCGTTATCATGGCCGCATCGCGACGACTGTCCGACGCCGACGCCGTATCGACGATGGCCACGACGAAGAAGAAATGGCGCCCCATGTCCAGACTGGCAAAGGCGTTATGACGCCGACAGCAGGACTACAGCGACATGACGATTTTTAAATGATGACGGTGGCATAACGACGCCATGGGCACAAATGAGATGACGATGAGTGTACGATGGCGTGAAGATGACCGTATGACAATCGGATGACGAAGCTGTAATCACGACGATGGCACGACCACGACGACGATGGCATGAGAGAGAGAGAGAAACGTTTATTAAACGGAACAGTGTCCCGAGCGAGGCCGGGTATCACCCTAAGGTGGGAGGGCTCCTTAGTCCAGGAACCCTCTGGCTTCGACTGCCCTCTTGGCCCTGGCGACGAGTTGTCGCTGGTCTTCCAGGTCCCCGAGGGTTAGCTTGGCCTGCCACGTTTCGAATAGGTCGTTTGCTTCTATTGCTCGTTTTTCGTGCGTTTCTGGTTGCATTTCGCTGCCTTCCTGCCACGGGCATTCCAGGAGCAAGTGTGCCAGAGTGTCGGGTACGTTGCAAAGTGGGCATGAGAACGACGGCAAAAATTACGATTGAATTATGAAAGCAGGATTACGATAGAACGACGAAGAAGGAATGAGGTCGACGGATCGACGAAGGCACTATTGAAGACAGACTTGGAGGTAACATCTTGTGACGCTGTGTTTAGTAAGAATTCACGGGCAACTTTTCACGTAGTTTGCCCTCTTCCTGGCATGTAAGAGCAGTTTTACGAATATGAAGCCGCTGGTGAAACACTTTTAATGCGATTAGCACTCTTAGGATACTTTACGCCCTTTCTGGGGTATGTCTGTCTTTCTGTAATCGAAACCGTGCGACGCGTGGGTTCGATTCCACGCTACGCCGCTAGGTGGCGCAGCGCGGGCAGCGGGGATAGTGTTCCTGTATATGCTCCCGCAGGGAGCATATACTGCGGGAGCATATACAGGAACACTATGTGAGGAGCGCTGCCCCACTGCCCCACTGCGGCGTTGGCGATGCGGTGTGTCAGTTACATTGCTTCAATGCTAATCGCATTAGCGTCGACGTTCACCGTGAGATGGGTTCTAGCAGAGCGTTCTCGGGAGGTGTTTGAATAAAATTTCCGAATGGAACACGAGTATCAGAAAAAAGTACGACGTTGGAATATTGAATCAATTATTGGACTTTCTTTCTCTCTCTATCAAGAATCCAATCAAAACGTGGCCGCAGAGGCCGGGTTTTGATTGATTCCGCGCCCTCGGGTTTGGCAGCGCAACACCATAGTCACTACGCCACCATGGCGGGTACAGTGTCCTGGTCCATTACACCGAAGAACAATCAGTCAACTAACCAACCGACTTTATGCATGGCAAATAATGGCTCGCCAAGATTAGGCACAACGCGTATGCGTTGCTCGCGGATGCTTACTTCAGTCATTGTGGTGTCTTTTGCCGCAAAAAAGATCCATCCCTGTCCTGATACGCCGTCGCTGTGTCGAAACGGCGGCGCGACTGCAATGTATGCGCTAAGCTCGCCCCTCCTCCCAATCTCTCTCTCTCTCTCTCAGCAGCTTCGGCACGGTTGCGACAGAGCCAGTATCTTACTCCGTGCACAAGGCCTGTATAGAGAGCGGTGGCTCTGAGTTCGAATGAAGTAAGATAGTGTAGCAATGATGACACACGACTCTGTAAAGGGTGTCACGGGAAGACCTAAAAAAAGAAAAGAAAGAAGAAAAACGAGAGTGAAAGAGGGAGGCGTTTTCAGTCACATGCAATGAAGAAAAAAGAGCGGGAAGGTGTTGGCAGGGTGTTATTTGAGGTGGGGTTGCGGCTCTCGTCCGTTTCGCCATGCGCCTTTTTTATGCGAAGCATATTACGAGAGCTCAACCCAGCTCCTCAGGCGCGGCGCTGTCGCCTTCAGTGACCTTTGACCCCATGCCATACCACGTGACACCGTGACGTCACGACAGAGCAGAAACGGGGCTCCCATAGAGTTTCTCACTATAATACCTAGAGGGAAATCTGGCGCCACCGTCTATGGGTGTTTCTTAAGGGGGCACCGTGCCGTCATGGGAATGACGGTATATGTGTCTGCGAGGCTCGTGTTGGCTGGTGTTGTAAGAGGCTTCGTCTAAAACGTGGATATGGCTACATAAATAACGCGTTCTCAAAGTAAAATCGTAATGAAATGTTTCCATTCACGCATATTACATCTTTACTCACCCACACTGCATGACCAAGTGAAGAAAAGCAAAAACAGACGACCAACTGTTTCAAAGCGAGTGCGAACCTTGTCGTCTGTCCTCCAACTTTAGCGGCCCGCTGATACTTTTTACGTAACATATAGTCGTACACGCAATAACAAGTTTTCATAGTTAAACAAAACATGTTTTCGTGTAATAATAAAGCTAAAACAGCTTTTTACGCGCTGTTTTAGTAGAAAATGAATCATCGTGACAGACGGAACGGTACTTGCCAGGCGCGTCTTCAAGGTGTCCTGTCTCTCCGAGAACGATGCCAATCCGAAGTCACAATATACCGGCATTCCCATGTATACCACAGCTCAGCAGCGCCAGATTTCCCTCTAGGTAATGTAGTGAGAAACTCTATGGGGGCTCCAACTCGCGCCGTCGCTCGCGGCGTCGCCTTCAAGGCTGATCACGTGACACCGTGACGTCACGACAGAGGAGAAACGGTGCTCCAACTCGCGCCGTCGCTCGCGGCGGTATATAAGGAGCTGCGCTTGTTTCTAGGTGGCTTTGGCTCAACTCTTGCAAGATGGGCTGGGTGGGAATCGAACCAGGGTCTCCGGAGTGTGAGACGGAGACGCCACCACTGAGCCACGAGTATGATGCTTCAAAGCGGTACAAAAGCGCCTCTAGTGAATGCGGTGTTGCCTTAGAAACGAGCTGTTTCTAAGGCTCAGGCGTGCGTCGCTTGCTCAGGCGCACATTTCGTTGCCGCGCCGAACGCTGCGTTGCTCGACGCTCACCGCGTCCAATGCGGGGCGCGTAGTCGCTGCGCCGTAGCCCATTGTCTTACACCCCTTGGCGGGTCGACGGGAACGCTGTCGCGTTCCACTCTTGAAGGCGAAGCAGAGTAACGCATGAGTTGTTTCTTCGTCTAGCCGAACCAAATATAGCCAAGCAACAGCAGTTCACCAGGCTAAACAGTGGTTCAACAACTAAAATAAAGGCTAGTATGCTTCGCATCCTGGGCTTAACCTTAGCTAAGCCACAGCCATTTTTTTCTGTTGTTTATCTCTTACAGTTTTGAGTTATACCTTCGCGCATTCCCAAAATAACCTACTTAATACTTGCTGAGTCAACAAAATGTGTTACTGTTGAGAAGCATGTCGAAATTTGGGCTGGTTGAGACCTTTCGGAACTTGAAGGTAACAGACAGAACTAAGACGGGAATAGAGTATTAGATTTAATAGCTGGACAAATTTGTACAGATGCAGTGGTACAAACTGCTTTACAAGACCGGGCACAAAAATAATGACGGGAACAGACGAGCGATTTTCTTGTCTTCCCTTGTGTTCCGCCTTGTGGCGCAGTTTGTACTAATGCGAGAGTATATACAGTGACAAAAAATATGCAGATTCCACGCATTGTGTGAATTAATGGAAGCGAAGCCTTGTCTGTTGTTTTCGTTCATTGACGTTATTTGGCGATGATACTATTGACGGCACACGACAGTCGTGACGTGGTGTGAAACGTTACCTTGCCTGCTCCGCTTGTGTTTGTTGTTCTTGCTACGCTCGACCCTTTATGCGAGCCTTTGTCTCCTCGGCACTAAGTGCACTCTTCGGCGCCATCTTGGGTTCTAGCGTTGTAGCTCTCAAGACTCTATATTCCCTCGCTCCGGATTGTGTTCGGAGCGAGGTAATAGAGCTAGAAAGAGCTAAACAACTACAAAAGCGCTACAACCAAGCCGCTGACGAAGCCTACGTGGACGCAGCGGAATACCCCAACCAAAACGCCATGGCGGTTGTCGGAGTCGCGGGTTCCCAGTACCGCTTCGCCGCGGCCGCATCAATAGTCACCACGCAACCCGAAGTAGGAGAAGAAACGGCCATCGCTTTGGCCAACGTGGTTACCAATGCACACTGCATCATCAGCGATTCAAAAACGGCCATCCGTAACTACGCAAGAGGACTGATAGCGCCCCAAGCGCAGAAGATACTCTCTGGCACTCCTCCCTCAAGGCAACGCCGCGTCCAGATCATCTGGGCCTCTGGTCACTCGGGTCTGGCTGGAAACGAAGCCGCCCCCGATGCTGCCCGAGCTCTCGCACACCGGGCGCATCATCCTTCTCCCGAGCTTTCAGATCCCGACCAGCCCTCTGTTCTACATCGCGGTCTCGCGCGGGACCGAGAATTTCTCCTGCACTACCGCAGAGAGCGGTTACGCTACTCCCCAGCACACAAAACACTGAATAAATCTCAATCCACCACTTGGCGACTCCTTCAGACGCGAACTTTTCCGAACCCCGTGCTTTACAACCACATTTACCCCGATGCATACTCCCCACTCTGCAAAGCGTGCGAGGCCCGCGCTGACCTCGATCATATTGTCACAGGTATAGAACTATTTACACGGTGTATTTACAGGGTGTATATAGACAGCAGCCGAGGATCCCGAGAGGATGTTGCCACTTCGTCGTCTTCAACGTCGACGACCTTGTTTTAAGACTTTTGCCACCGTAACACGACCCCCGGCAGAAAAAGCACCGTCCCGGTGCTTCAGACGGAGCCGTCGGTGAGGGCATAGTAAGGCTTAAGCCGAGAGACATGTACAACGTCAGGAGATGTGGAACCAGGTAGCATGACGGAGGTCTCGGAGTTTATCTCGTAAGTGACATTGGTCACTTGACGTAGAATATGGTAAGGGCCTTTGTAGCACGGAAGGAGTTTCTTGGAGAGCCTCACTCGGCGGCAAGGGGACCAAAATAGCACGAGAGAGCCTGGTGAAAAATGGGCGTCACGATGGCGGCGATTGTAAGCGTGGCGTTGAGATTCCTGCGATGCCAACAGACGAGTACGGGCAAGCTGGCGCGCATGGTCAGCGTGGGCGATGGCGTCGCGGGCATACTCGGTCCTCAACTCCTGTGTCAAGGGGAATGAAGTGTCCAATGGTAATACAGGGTCACGACCGAAGAGTAAGTAAAAGGGGGAATACCCAGCAGTATCGGGGCGTGATGAAATATAGGCGAACGTGACATAAGGGAGGGCCACATCCCAGTCCTGTGGTCGGGTGAAACGTACTTTGATAACATGTCAGTAATGGTCCGATTAAGTCGCTCAGTAAGGCCGTTCGTCTGGGGATGATGGGAGGTAGCCAGTTTGTGCTTGGTAGAACATGAGCGTAGGATATCGGCGATGACTTGGGAGAGGAAAGTGCGGCCGCGGTCAGTAAGGAGCTGTCGCGGTGCGCCATGTGCTAAAATGATATCCCGGAGTAGGAAATCTGCGACGTTGGTTGCGCAGCTCGTGGGAAGTGCCCGAGTGATGGCATATATAGCGCGTCGCGTAATCAGTAGCGACAGCGATCCACCTGTTGCCGGAGCTGGACTAGGGGAAAGGGCCGAGGAGATCCAAACCCACGCGAAAGAATGGCTCAGGCGGAATGTTGATCGACTGTAAGTACCCGGCAGTAAGCGTTGCTGGCTTTTTGCGAAGTTGACAGGGCTTGCAAGCAGATACATAGCGCCGTATACGGAACGTGCGAGGCCGGGCCAGTAGAAGCGGCGGCGCACACGGTCGTAAGTGCGAGAAAACCCAAGGTGTCCGGCAGTTGGGGCGTCATGAAGCTCCTGAAGCACGGTTGAGCGGAGGTGTTGAGGGACGACAAGGGGAAGGGGAGGAGCGTCCGGATGAAAACTGCGTCGGTACAATACGCCGTCGTTGATAACGAACCACCGTAACGATGGATCAGTAGGAGCAGATTCCATGCGGTCAATGAGGGTCCTCAAAGCAGCGTCATGGCGTTGCTCGTTGGCCATGTCCAAAAACTGGGAAATAGAAAGAACACTTGCGGAGGCGTCCATGTCGGCGTTGGCTGGCGTGTGTACTGGGTAACGGGACACGCAGTCGGCGTCCTTGTGTAGGCGACCAGACCTATACACCATCGAACAGGAATACTCTGGCAGCCGCAAAGCCCATCGTCCAAGCCTCCCTGTGGGATCTTTTAAAGACGAAAGCCAACAGAGAGCGTGGTGATCTGTTACAATGGAAAAAGGCCTGCCGTATAAACAGGGGCGGAATTTCGCCACTGCCCAGACAACTGCCAAACATTCGCGCTCGGTAATAGAGTAGTTCCGCTCAGCAGGTGACGAAACACGGCTAGCGTACGCGAGGACACGTTCATGTCCGTGTTGAAATTGTGCCAACACGGCACCGATTCCGTAGCTATACGTCATCGCGGACACAAGGAAGACAAATGGTGACGTACACTCTGGGAATTCCTGCGCCATTTGCCCACGACGTGATCGATTTTGGCAGCGTATGCTCGAGGTTCAGTAACAGATTTTTTTTTGACAAGGAGGCGTATCACATTGCATTCCGAAGTAAGCAAGAAGTCAGCGTGGAAACTTTTGTCGACTTCTTCTACGCAGAAAGGAGTCAAACGGGCGAACATAGTGTGAACTTGGTGACGCTACAATGACGTCACTGGAACCGCGATATGAAGGCAAAATTTGAGAAGGGAAGGCTGGCATTTATTCTGACCGCTAATATAGTCGACTTCTTTTCGCCAACACCATGGAAACACGTTATGTATATCGAGTAAAGATATTTTTTTGCACCATTAAGCGTGCCAGATTGTCCATTTAATTTTTAAGGAGTACACAATAAAATTTTTCCCACCCTTACGTATGAAATAAGGGTGTTTCCATTATTTGCATGACGACAGAAAAATTACGTGAAATAAACGTCCATGGCTAGCACTGTCTAACTCTCGTGTCCGATGTGCCCATGTGTACCAGGGAGTCAAAATAAATAGAGAGCCCTTTCAACTATACGACTTATATTATCAGAGGTGTAGTTTGAGTTCGCTGTCGTGAACTATAAAGCTTTTTGTACAGCCTTTTACAGAACCATTCCCAAGACTAAACTCATAGCGTGCATTTATTTAAGGTTCCCGAGTTCCTGCGGACCTTTTGCCACCGTAACAATATTATCTAGCAATGCCGCAAAACATCCCCCACCAACACCCTCCCGCACTAACACACGCATCATAACTGCGCCCGAGCAGTGGGAGACATAGCTGCTCAGCTTGGACCCAGAGGAGCAGCTCTGGGCTGTCTGGATGGCAGAAGACGCCGCCAGAAAGCAAGGAGTGGCTGCCGTCTGAGGAAGGGGGGGATTGGGGGTTAGTCTCCCGACCACCGCCACCCCTGAACCCCATCAAGGTCTAATAAAGTTTTATCTCTCTCTCTATTCCCTCGCTAGCATTCTCCCCACCTCCTCCCTCTACTGTCGTCGCCGTTGCAGGTGAGCACGGAGACAAGCGCGGCAGCTCCTGCACTGCATTGATGGGGGTGACGCCTATTTACGGCGTCCAGGGGGCATTGTGCACATGCGACGCGGCGTAAATGTTGACACGAGACTCTCGGGTCGTTTTACCTCCAAGGCAGCTGAGCGAAGGTGCCTTGAACATGGCAAACTAGCGACACGGCGCCGCCGCGAAGAGACGCGCGGCGGGCAACTCGTGCATCGTTTGGGTGCGCGACCTCTTCCTCCGTCGGGCGCGACGCGACGGCGAGTCAGCGCGGCGTCGCGGCGGCGCGTGCGGACGCGTTCCAACGCGTACGTCTGGTTGGGGCTTGCCCCGCGTCGCAGAAAATCCGGTGTCGACGCCGCGGGCGCCGCCTGGCGAATAATCATTCTGACCCGCAACCGCGCAGGCCCTCCACGTAGCTCAGACCTTGCCTCACATTCTTGACAAAGTTATTCCTCGGAATTTTGAGACTGACAGCTCGCAGGCAAACGTCATGAAACAAAACACCGAGGGCGCATGCCTTTTATGTTTTTTGCGACATGGCCGCGTCTCAACCACGTCCCGATGTGGCCGGCGTTAGCGGCGTGCAAGACCACAGCAGCAGCAACAGCACCAGCAGCGGAAAGTCGAAATATGTTGCAAAGAAAGCTTCGCTTTAAAAAGGAGCGATTGTCAAACAACGTACTCTTGCCATGGGTGGGTCTTGTCTTTGACGCTGCATGCTACCTCCAAGCTACCGCGGAATAATTTACTGCAACGCTTTTTTACTTACCATTGTGTCCGAGTTGTTCGCAGTCATCTTGACGATGGCGACGCCCATGTTGCAGCGGATGCCGAACGAGATGAGGAACCCTATGGAGCTGAGCAGGGCCACAGTGAGTCGCTTCGAGATGTCGCAGCACGGGCAGTTGGGCTCCAGCAGCCGGCGCCACCTTTTGCCGCCTTCGGCGCCCGGCTCTCCGCCGGGCACGACGCCCGTGCTCTCGTAGTACTCCTCCTGCAGCTCGTCATGCTTCATGAAGCCCTTCTCGTCCTCCTGTTTCTTCAGGCGCCTGCGCAGCGGAAACGAAAGCTCGTTCAGAACGCGCGACGTCAGCCGTATACGTGTCCCACGCATCGCAGAACCTGCTACTAGTACCCAGCTCGCGACAAACAAAAAAACAAGCAACCAAGCAAGCAAGCAAGCAAGCAAGCAAACGAACAAACAAACAAACAAACAAACAAACAAACAAACAAACAAACAAACAAACAAACAAACAAACAAACAAACAAACAAACAAACAAACAAACAAACAAACAAACACACACACAAACAAACAAACAAACAAACAAACTCAAAAATGCAAAAAAAAGAAAAAAAAGAGCGTAGTGGGTAACTTTAGTTCATATCTGCAGTATGAGAAGTACCTGCAGCTTAGCTCGCAAGAAATAAAAATGAGTCAGCTGCATCGAGCCAATGACTGCGCTAAGCTTCTCCCCTGAAATGCAAGCCCCCTCCCCCCCTTCCCCCCCGCTCCCTTATTCAAGAAAAAACAAACAAACAAAGCGACTGTTCATGTTCTGCAGCAAGTGTTGTCGCATTGGGCCCCTGCAAGCCGGCTAATTCCTCTGGAGTGGCGGTTCGGCTTTTCGGTAACGTGTTGAAGTTCGTAGTTCTCTGGAACGTCACATGCGTGAGTCAGGGGTAAATCATGCAAATATGTACACCTCGGAGCATACAGGAGTGACTGCAACGGTCGCACATTTTTCTTCGGACCGTATACATCTGCTTGGACGGATGCATATGAGCTGTGTATGCTTCAGGTAAGCGGAAACTCGGGGGTGATTACTGAGGAAACCTAAATCGTGGCCTCGTGAACCCTGGAAGCCCCATGAAGTGGCCTAATACTCTCCTGCACTCCGCGCTTGATGGATCACGTAATATAATGTCGCGAGACATTTCACGTTAAACTTAAATAACAAAGCTGGTGTCATATTTTTCATTATACCTTAAACAAGACCTGTTGAAGCTATCTTCTATATAGAGTGCGAAAATGTTTACTCACTTAAAGGTGTTTTCTTTACCCATTGGTAACACTCTTTACTGTTAGCGCCTTACAAAACATTTTGAGAGGTCTAACGAAGCTCTAACAATACTTTCGATGACAAAAGACGCGGTTGAAAACTATGCAATGATTCTGACAGCCTCGGGCGCACAGAAATATCCGACAAGAGAATTTCAGAGGGGGAGATATGAAACTCTCCTGTCGGATATTTCTGTGCGCCCAAAACTGTCAGAATGATTACATAGTTACAACCACGCCTTTTGTCGTCGCACGTCTAGTTAGAGCTCAGTTGTCGTCCTTTCTAAATTGTTGTGAGGCCCTAATAGCAACGGTGTTACCAGTGCGAAAACACCCTTAAGGGTGTAAGTAGCTTTACAGTGTAGGAAAGTAAAACTGTACAACGTAACTTGTGGTTGTATGCAGCTCAAGAATAGCTACCGGAGTGAATGTTCCAATCGAATGCGTGTATTTCCTTGCCTGATTTCTGAGTTCATGGGTTTGAAATTGTTCTGAATTCTTTGAGTTCGTTTGCTCTTTTCTAAATTAGTTTCACTCCCGTCTAACAATGATAAAAAAAAAGAAACGATCACGGAATAGTGCGAAGCATTCGTTCTATACAGCCGTGGAGTTCTTGGTTCGAACACACGCAAACTAGCGAGCATTGTTTTTTTTTCTATTTTCTTCGTTTAGGAGCCTTCGAGCATCGTCTTGCAAAGAGCTGTGCCATCGCAAAGAACCTGGACCTCGCAGGGATACCTAGATACCCAACTCATAATTGTTTAGCGCGGTAAAAGTGAGCTGTGTCGAGATGACTACCCGAATTCAGTACCAGCGCAACGTCATTAGTCGACAGGCCGAAGTCGCGTCGTTACGTACACAAGAGTCACCACACGACATAAATACTTGAGACAGCGGCGTCCCGAACGGAACTCTAGTTGACAAGCCTCCGGAGGGGAGCACATTTTCTCGGGGGCCGCCGAAGCTCGAGCCGAAATATCCCCGGGATCGGAGCGCTGAGCCACCCGCTACGGATTCCACCGTGTTTGCCCGGCAACGGGGGCGAGCTCCTACCGAAACACGGCACTCGTCTCGCGTGCCTCGCTCCATTCCTCGCGGAGGGCCTCGGTTATTGAGCGCGCAACCGGCGTTTGTCTTCGTTGCTGCCACTGCGCGTGTGCGCCGGTCACAGTGGCACGTTGTCGATTGGCTTTGTGCCCTGCCTTCTCTCGCATAGCCGCGGAGCCAGCGGCCGAAAGCTTTCGGAACGGAGATTGTTTTCTCGGCGGCTGGCTGTGGCCGGCACTGTTTCGTAACGCTGGCTGCCTGAGTGACGTCGTCTTATTGGTTGATTTATTCATTCATGGGGTTTAATGTGCCAGTGCAACATTGTGGTCATGAGAGCCTTTGCTAAAACGACGCAAAAAAACAAAAAAAAACAAGTACACAGAAAAAGCGGCTGCGGTTCAACGTGGCTTGAACCTGGTTATACGAGCGAAAGCTCTTTTAAGCAGGGTTAGGCAATGTTCTTCAGTGCTGCTTCCCGGCGAGCTACAACGGCAGGGTGCTCAGACTCGGCCTTGCGCCTGCGGCGAAGAGTTGACGCGCTCGCGCCGGCGCGTGCTTCGTCCATGGCGAGAGTGAGCGACAAAGCGCCGGCGAAGCAGCTGTTAAACCCTCGCCTAGTCACGTGGTACACAGCGGCGAGGCTCGAGCGAGCGCAGCTGCGACGCCTCTCCGCAGCGGATTACGTGACGTGACGTAACACATTCACATTGGCGCCGCGGCGGCTGAAGGTCAAACGCGCACCGAGATTGACCTTGGGAGTTGTACCTCGAGGAGTAGAGCTTTCGCTCTAAAGAAAAAAAAGTGAAAAGAAAAAACCTACTTAAGAGCTTCACGTGAACTCCATCAAGTTCACACCCTGTTGAGCTGCGAGGGACGCCATTCTGGAAAGCTCTGGGATAATTTCGATCACCTAGGGTTCTTTACTACGCATAAAAAAATGGTTACTTTCTTTTTTAATGTAAGGCTGGAATGAGAAAGCGGCTGTGATTAGATGATGTGATCTTTGTCGTCCATATCTATGCATTGGTTTATTTGAAGCTATGACACATCAAAATGTGCATACGCACGTTTCTGTATAATTACGAGTAAGCATTTAGCGTTATGCGCATAGGTGGATTATGTGTATACAGCGTGTGTATCTTCTTGTGTAGTTGTCACGGGCACTTATCGAGTACGCCATCGGATGGCAGTTGCTGACATCATTGTATTATTCTGTCACCGATCCTCGTCATTCTCCTCTGCTTTCCTATTGTTGCCCCTCTCCCTTCACTCCCATGTGGAGTGGAACACCAGAGAGAAGCTTCTCCGGTCAACCTCTTCGGCTTTGCTTTCATTAAACCGTCTGCTCTCTCTCTCTCTCTCTATAAATCTAAGGGCACGAGCTCTGTTTGAATTTCGCTCTCGCCGAAATAGTGGCCGCCGTGACAGAGAATCGAACCCTGGACCTCGTGCTCAGCGGCAAAGCGCCAAAGCCACTGAGTATAGCCACAGGGGATGTACTAGTCTTAATCGAACAACCCAATCTCGAACTTTTGCTGCCTACCGATGTTTCCACTTAGTCACCTATTGTGGTCGCTCTTGTGCTGGTTTAATTATCGCTTCTTTTTAGTATAGCATGTAGTTAACCGGCAAGGTTATTTTATTATTTTGTTCTCTTGAGGAAGGAAGCAGGTTTTCTCTCTCTCTCTCTATAAATCTAAGGGCACGAGCTCTGTTTGAATTTCGCTCTCGCCGAAATAGTGGCCGCCGTGACAGAGAATCGAACCCTGGACCTCGTGCTCAGCGGCAAAGCGCCAAAGCCACTGAGTATAGCCACAGGGGATGTACTAGTCTTAATCGAACAACCCAATCTCGAACTTTTGCTGCCTACCGATGTTTCCACTTAGTCACCTATTGTGGTCGCTCTTGTGCTGGTTTAATTATCGCTTCTTTTTAGTATAGCATGTAGTTAACCGGCAAGGTTATTTTATTATTTTGTTCTCTTGAGGAAGGAAGCAGGTTAAAGGGCTAACGCCTTTAGCCTGCGCTCCCTCCGTTTACCGAGGAAATGAACTGGTAAACTGGAATCAATTATTAAAAATGAAAAATAAAGTGATAGAGAAAAAAAATCTGCGTCGATTATACTATTTCTCTCCGGGGAGTCCTAAAGCTTTGAGAAGTGCGGAATCACTGAGACACTATTTAAAATAAAAGGACGTGAACAGTCCATTTATTGAGTGAAAAAAAAAAAAAGCAAGGTGAGAAACATCAAGGCACCCCTTTTGCTTCTTAAATAAAATTAAATTATGGGGTTTCACGTGCCAAAACCACTTTCTGATTATGCGGCACGCCGTAGTGGAGGACTCAGGAAATTTCGACCACCTGGGGTTCTTTAATGTGCAGCTAAATCTAAGTCCGTTTTGCTTCTGGCAGATGTAAGTTGCACTGATACCTACACTGAAGCCTAAATAATAAAGAAAAGAAAGAAAAGTCAATATCTTACCCCGTGCACGTGCCAGGTAAGACCAGCCAATCTATTGAAGGAGTGAAATAGTAATGAACTAACGCATTCGCGAATGTATTTATTCGTTTAGGCAGTTCCCTAACCTATTCGTTAAGAAACACGGCCCGAATTCAATGTTCCCAAATTTATTGAACTATGCCTGAATTAGGAAGAAAAAGAAAGAGATGATTGTGCAATACAGTAAGTTCAGTCTGTCTGAATACAGTGGTTCTGATTTCCCACGTGCCCAACTTTTCTCACACCGTGTGCTCCAGGAGTTACGGAAGAGAAGTTATATTTTTCGGTAGACAATGCGTAGACAATATTGGTAGACAATATTAAAGCGAATTAAGCCTCCTTTGCCGTCAGATGTGTATAATAATCTCATGAACAACGTAGCCTCAGGTTGAAATCTAAGCGTGGAGAGAGAGAGAGAGAGAGAGAGAGAGAGAGAGAGAGAGAGCTTTATTTGCCACTGCAGGGGGGGGGGGGGGGGAGTTAGGGCTGGTAGGCCTAGTGTGGCTCCCAGGTGGGGGCGACAGAGAAGCATTCGTTCCGTATACGTGATGTCCACAATTTTCGCGCCTTGCCAGAAACCTTGCCAGATGTTTGCAACGTTTCTGCGCATATTAAAATGCGAACTGCCACGGCCGGTGCTGCGGCCTCAAGATTCTGGACTAAAGCTTCTGACTTGCGAAAAATCATCAACAACAACAACAAAAGAAAGAAAGAAACAATGCCGTCGAGGTGGTCATACGTTTGCTTAAAGATGCAGGCCTTATGTCGGCGCATTTTTCTTCCTTGCATCTAATATGCTAGCATGAAAGATGCGGTCAACAGCGAGGATGCCGGCCGACACGGTAATATTGCCTCCCTGCATTAAGAATGACGCCGCCAGGGCCGTCTAGATTTTTAAAGCCGGGCGCCAAGAGGGCGTATCGGTTGTGACAGGTGTTAGATATGGAGCTGTTTCCTGCGAATACTTCGAGTTCCCCAAACCACTTCGAATCGCAGCACAGCTAATTGAGGAATGCCGAAGCAGGAAAGCACATTCCAGAGGAGCGGCCGAGCAAACAAGTTTAAGGCAACAAGTTCACGTGCCAACAAGTTCGTGCGCCGCCGGGATTAGCAGGTGGGCCTCGGACAATGGAGCATGAGCAGCCCTCCCCTTCTCCTCGTTAGAAGTGCATTGCCAGTCTGCGAGGCAAGACCGCAGAAAGCCGCCAGGTGTGACACCGCGACACGGGCGGCTACCATTGGCTGAAAGTGGCGTCATCGGAGCGGACTCTCCCATTGGTGAAACATGACGTGACTTACAGTGCTCGAAGGGTTTATAAGAAGCCTTCCAGAGAGACCTGAGCATGCTGGGACATGCCCTGATTCCCTGATTCACCTCTCTCGAACTTCTTGCCGCGGGCCGCAGC
Organism: Dermacentor albipictus; assembly: GCF_038994185.2. Taxonomy (NCBI): domain Eukaryota; kingdom Metazoa; phylum Arthropoda; class Arachnida; order Ixodida; family Ixodidae; genus Dermacentor; species Dermacentor albipictus. Next base: position 113,675,520 of record NC_091823.1, read on the forward strand.
GTCCGAGTTGCTGCCGGCCCGTAATGACTGTACGACTGTCACTTGACGCTCACCTCCTTGTAAATAATGTAGAATAAATACTCCCAAGTTTTGGGTTTCCATCCCGAAGTCCGTCCTCCAACCCCTACATCTGGTTGGCAGCGGTGGGATCGCCTCCGAATGCATCAGCTGGTGGCAGCGCTACGGATGAACCTTCGTCGAGAGAGACCCTAAGGAACCGGGAAGAGCGAAGAAGAGTGAGCCTTCGTCGAAAGAGGTCCGATGAAACTGGGAGTAGCGAAGAAGGAGCGAGCCTTCGACCCAGGGAGTCCGGAGGAACCGGGAACAGAGGACGAATGAACCGGATGGCAGGGTGCTGCAACCGTAAGTGAGCGCGTGGTTTTTTTCCTTATGATTCGCCAGACTCAAAGGTTGTGTGTTCAATTTTGATAGTTCTGGGAATCGGGAGTTTGATGCATTGTGTGTTTGCACAAATTAATAAGGAAAACAGTTTTAACCACCTGTCGGGGCAGCTGCCATGGATCTTAGAAGGTTGACGAGGTTAGACTTGTTGTTGGTGTGCGACGATTTGGGAGTTGAGGCGGACGAACGGATGAAAACACCAGCTATCATAAAGGCGATTCAAGATAGTGGCAATGATGACAAAAGCATTGAGCTTGCTTGGGAGGTGATACAGGAGCCACGGGAGCGCGAGCGTCGTGTACGTTTGCGAGAGCGTCGTGAAGTTAGGAGTAAGCGTCAGCGTGAAGAACGCGAGAATGAACGGAAGCATGAGCTTCAAGAACTTAATCTTAGGTGTGAGCGTCACGGACGTGAGAATGAACGCGAACTTGAGCGTGAACAAAAGTATGAGAGAGAGAAGGCAGCACTGATCAAAGAGATACAGTATTGTGATCAGTTATTAGCACAGAGACAACGGCTGTCTGAAAATTCTGCAGGTAGTAGAGAACGAAAGAATGAGGAAGTCTCTAGCAGAGTTTCGCCAAAAGCCGAGGAAAAGATTAGTGCCTGTGAGATTGGCTGCCGATTGATAAGTGAAGGGAAAAAGCTAGCTGCTAACGATGCCTTAGTGGCAACAGAGGCCGTTAAAGGCCGCAAGGAGAGCGACGAGGTGCTGTGCCAACAGATGACTGTGGAGACAGCTAGGCCAGCTGCGAACAAATTGGCACAGTTACCGCGTGTGTGCGTCGCTGGTAAGGTTAGCGAGGTTGCTAGCGAGGAAAAGGGTACTGTTGACGCGACAGACGCGAGCACCCATGTAGAGCCAGATCTGCGTGCAGAAGTGAAGTGCGAGCTGAGCGATGCAGTTGAGAGTAGTTCTCGGGATGGCGAGCTCCGTAGTCCACGAGAGAACAACTGCATTGTTCAGGGATCGGTGCGGCTCTCCGCCAGTCTAGATGGCCTAGATAGGGATGATTAAGTTGCTAATCATTCGGACTGTGCGCGTGAGACAGCGATCGATACCGACGGGCTGTGTGCCGATGCACAGCGTGAGCCGGGCAATGTAGTAGAGGGCAGTTCGCAAGAGTGCGAGTTGTCTTACTCGAGTAAAGCCTGCTGCATTGTGCCAGAGTCGGTTGAGCTGTCCGCCAGTCGAGGCAGAGCGAGTGTTGATTTAAGTGAGAATCACTCAGACTGTGCGGGTAAGAGACCGATCCGGGCCGACGAAATGTGTACCGGCCAGCACGAGGCACGAGAAGGCGACAGGAAAGCGAGTGCAAGGAGAAAGCGCCGTAAAAAGAAGCGCGGTAAAGACCGAAAGACGGTAATTAATGTAGCGCCGCCAAAAATGGCGAGAAACCCAAATGGGCAGGGCGCGAGGAGAAGAAAGGTGCGGTCGTCACTGACGATGTTGACGCATCCTAAACGTTCGAGCCACAGGTCAAAGGGGGACCGCGAAGAATGTTCTGCACGGACGCGGACAAAGGGCACGAGGCAGTTAAGCTCCTCGTCGTTCCGTAGTTCTTTTCATAGCTCAGCGTGCAGTTCGAAGAAACGCAAGGTGGCAGGACGAGACCAGGTGGGGAGTAGCGACGCGGTCAATCGAGTTTGTGAAGAAAGCGGGGCGCCAGGACGCAAATTGGCAGGAGACCGTAACGTCTTGGGGGAGCTGATAGTTAGTCAGCCCTTTTGTTGTCTCTCGGCAGCCAGAGTAGCTTTCAAGCCGCGACCACCGCGAGGACGGCTCAGAGTATGAGTCAGACATAAGCGTTTGGAAAGGGAGGCGAAGAGCGCTTCCGTAGAAATGAAGTGTTGTTTTTTATTTTGAGCATCGGAAAGTTTTCGCGATTTGAGACTGAGATTTCTTTCAATATGTAAACGTATGAGCTTTGTTTATGTTTTGGTTTGAGAAAGCTCCGAGATTTGAAAGATGCGTTTTAAGTAAACATGTAGTCTCGCGAGATGCTCATTAATAAGTAGATAGGCTTTTTTGTGTGTGTGTAAGTAACCTGAGTGACAAGGTTATTGTTGAGAGGCCTATCGTAACGCGCGTGTGTGTTATTTAACCTTCTTTCTTTTGAAGTGTTTTTGAATTTTCTAAGGTTAAGCGCGTAGATTTTCAGTGAGTGCATGATTTGCACGGAGAAGCGTTCTTAGTTCCAGTTAGCGCGTGTCCTGTGTGGACGGAAGGAAGCAGATTTATGACTGGGTTGCTGGTGTGTGTTGAGGGCAGCCGTATTCTGACTTCTCTGATAAGTATGCGTGAAACGAGTTATTAAAAGACGCAACATTTTAAGGGTTCTGCGGAGTGTGTAAGTCCCGCGAGTTTAATTGTTCGTTTACGTCACGTGTCCTGTAGGACTTTCAGGGAAGAAACGTGAGTAAGCGTAAATGAAAAGTTTGCCTACAACGCAAGTACGCGTTCTGTTTAGTGACCACAAGGCTAGTGCGCTTGTGATTACGTACTTGTGAGGTTGACCAGATTGTTCAGTGGCACCAATACGTGCGATAAGTACGCCACTGCGGTAGAGTTGGAAACATGCTGTTCGTGCAGTTAGGCCACTTAAGTTATGTTCGGCTGTTTTTATTTGTTGTTTGCATCGTCAACGACCCTTTTGTTTTGCAACAACAATAGTACTCTGGTCTTGTCGGCAATCGAGGAGAAATGGATAGCTGTTTGGAAGGGTGGTTGGAACTGCTTTGTCAAAATTGGGGAACTAAAAGATCAGGGTTGATTTTGACTCAGTAATAGCCTGGCGAGTCAGGGGTGAAGAGCCTGCGCTTACGCGTGGTGCAGCGCTGTGTTGTTTGGTTTGTTTGACGTATGTTCTCCAGGGCCCAGGATCCCGAGGGTTGTCAAACGAGGCTCGACCCCAGTACCCTGCAGCTTCTATCAGCGTTCCTCATGGCCAGCGAATTGAGTTCACCGGCCATTCAGAACTACCGGGGCGAGGACGAGCTGTTAGATATGGAGCTGTTTCCTGCGAATACTTCGAGTTCCCCAAACCACTTCGAATCGCAGCACAGCTAATTGAGGAATGCCGAAGCAGGAAAGCACATTCCAGAGGAGCGGCCGAGCAAACAAGTTTAAGGCAACAAGTTCACGTGCCAACAAGTTCGTGCGCCGCCGGGATTAGCAGGTGGGCCTCGGACAATGGAGCATGAGCAGCCCTCCCCTTCTCCTCGTTAGAAGTGCATTGCCAGTCTGCGAGGCAAGACCGCAGAAAGCCGCCAGGTGTGACACCGCGACACGGGCGGCTACCATTGGCTGAAAGTGGCGTCATCGGAGCGGACTCTCCCATTGGTGAAACATGACGTGACTTACAGTGCTCGAAGGGTTTATAAGAAGCCTTCCAGAGAGACCTGAGCATGCTGGGACATGCCCTGATTCCCTGATTCACCTCTCTCGAACTTCTTGCCGCGGGCCGCAGCGTCCGAGTTGCTGCCGGCCCGTAATGACTGTACGACTGTCACTTGACGCTCACCTCCTTGTAAACAATGTAGAATAAATACTCCCAAGTTTTGGGTTTCCATCCCGAAGTCCGTCCTCCAACCCCTACATCTGGTTGGCAGCGGTAGGATCGCCTCCGAATGCATCACAGGCCGCAAATGCAAAGAGACGCACGAAAGCTGTTCAGACAGGGACGGTTTCTACAGATTAATAAATATGCAGCTAAAGAACAAAAAAACTAACCTACATGCTTGTTTTTCTTTTGAAAACACGACGTTGCTGAGCCGGTGCATTTTTAACAATGGTGCACAGCTGTAAAGAGTCTGCGACTTCTGGCATTTCAACATAACGGGCCTAACGCTGCCGCAATTATTCAAATGCATGCCCGCAAGGCACTCAAACTACCTCCCAAGTCGTGCGTGCTTGATAAATAGTTGAGTGGCAGTTACCGCACGGCGAATTGTCCAAAGCGAGAGCGACGCCGTTCACTGTCATCTCGATTGCTTTGCCTACGAGCGAACATCGTGTGCTCCACACTATAGTGCCTAGAATATACTAGGCACTATATCCACACTGTTAAATGCACGTCGGAAAGCAGCGGATGCATTAGCACTGCACGCGCGTGCTGACATGCGCGCACACTTATATGCATGCAGGGAACAACGATGGTGATGGTATACGCATACGCGCGCTCTAGCCACGAATAAATGAAGGCTACAGCTTGAAACTCCGTTCGGTGTTGTTTTGCAGCGTGAACACGGCACAGGCATGAACTATAGAGGCGCTGACGCCACGTGGGAAACACGGCCGCACAGCTGCGCGTGCGGTTGGCGCTTCAGGCTTTAGGTAAGGTGACCCGAGTACTAATTATTGCCGTTAATAACGTTCGGTGCGAAACCACAAAACGCCGATAATAAAGAAAGGACGAAGGACGGGCTGGCTGGTAACTGTCGCCAGGAGGAGGACAAGGCCTCTTTGCTGTAGGGATGGGGAAAAAAAGAAAGAAAAAAAAGGTCTCAATGCGGAAAGAAAGACATAGAAAGAGAGAGATATATATATAGAATGACAATGCTCCCAACAAACAACTGAAAACAAAAGAAAATTAGGAACTGGCACATGAGTTATTCTGTATCTTTATTAAAATTATTTATTCTCTTCAGTCTCCTTGTTTTAATTTTAACAGAGTCATTCTCCCTTTTCCCTTTTCTCCTCTACGGCGTGCTACCCGATTCTCGGTCAACATCCGAGGCTAGGAATGAGCCACTGGACTGGACTGGAAAACTTTATTACGGCCCTGCAGGACGCGCCTATAACACGTAGCGGGCGTCTCCCACGTATAGGGAACGACAGGGAATCTGCATAATTTTCCAGCCATACAAAGTACGGAAACTACAAGGCGGTGCTGTAGCGCAGCGTTCAGTTTTCGTTAGACGGCCCATAAACATCGCGGTGTGGTGAGCCCCGAAATCGCACTCCTTTTTCGACGCTCGGGAAAAGAGTCTAGGGAAATTAAGGAAACCAGACAGCCAGCGCGCGAGCCAGCAGCCGCGCCGGACTGCATTCATCGCGGAAAAGAGAACGCGGCGAATAACGGAGAGGCGCTTTCGAAGGTCTCCGGAGTAATTCTTCAACGAGGCATTAAGGGAGCCCGCGAAGAGCTCATCTCGGTTAGTGCTGCTTCGAGCCTCGCGCTTCTAGCCGCTTTCATCCCGTTACGGGAGCGCATCTCCGTCCGTTTTCTCTCTCTCCAATACAATGGGAACACCCTGGGGAAACTGGAGGGTACGCGGGGCCACTCCGCCGCAAAAAGGAAGCGGCGTGCGGCAGCCCAAAGAAAAGTGGAACGGGCTGTAGCTCTGACCCCCGACGAAGCCGTGAACGTGTTAAACAAAGACGCCCGACGTCCGAGCGGAGCAAAGGAACGCCGCCAGGGATTTGCGGGTCTCCCGAGAGACTTGTTCCCTTAGGGGAGAAAGGGAGCGGGAGCTGGGTTTCCCGAAAGACGAAGAGAGCCTCCCATGTACTAGACGGGGCTGCAGCTTTGAATAACAGGAAGAGACAAGGAAGAACGAGGTGGAGGCAGTTTACGGCTCGTGAAAGAACGGGGAAAAAGAGGGAGAGAAGGGAGGAAGCCAGGGTAAGTGGAAGCGATACGAAAGCTTGAAACCTTATATAGACCGTGGTGACGCACTGGGGAAAAAAAAGGTAGGGGGGGGGGGGCGGAGGGTGCAGTAGGGTCCGATCCATCAGCGCCTGTGGAGCGGAATCCACTTTCCCGGGGATGCACCTATGCGTGACACCGTGACGTCATCTGCATTCTGAGTGAGCCCCGCTGCTTTGGGCCTGGCTGAGTTGTTTCGTGCGGATCGAAATGAAGCCCGACGGGACCGACGTCGTAGTGCCTTGCGGGTTACTCTCCCTCCCAGCCTAGCTCCGTCATTTCGTTGACGCCGCTGTCTTTTAATTTTTTTTTAGCAATAGAAAGTATCGCGTTTTCACGGACCCGCGTCATGCCTTTGCTAAACGTTAACTCCAGCGCCTTACAAGCCGTGATGAATGTCTTTCTGACGGCTGCCCGCTGGCGAGGTTCACATGCAGGTGGCTCTTTGGAACGCCTTAAGGCACCGTATCTTTTGCTCAGAGTGTCCATCTCAGTGGGCGAACGGTGATCCAAGCAGCAGATGTCACTTTCGCATCACCCTCAAAAAAGCACATCATTTAATGAAAAACAAACACGAACAAAAGGCAACTTTGCGCTTCTGAGGGGTTTCGTATAGACTGAGAGGCTCGCGCGTTGCCTTGTTCGCTGTGCCCGCTTTATAGCAATGGCTGCTAGAGACGCCTTACAACTACGCCCGCGGCAACGCCATGGGCGTAGAAACTTCCCGGAAATTCCGTAAAAGAATTTCTTATTACGAGTTCTAAAAACAAACAAACAAACAAGCCATACCGTAGCTTTCTGTCCCCCCCCCCCCCTCCACTTAGCCATAACAAAAGTAGTTTAAAAACCACACGCGGCACAGGAACGGCGTTGTTTGTCATTTAAATCCTAATCGTCTGTGCGATATTTCACAAGGAAATGAATATGACCAATATTTTTTTTTTTTTTGTAAAAGCGACAAGCCGTCTCCTCCTCCTCGCCTACAAAGAGAAAAAAAAGGAGAACACAGACGCGCATCTCCCCGTGTAAATCTGAACAACTCTGGTTGTGCAAGACAGCATCCAGCTGCGCAGGTAACCGCGCGACAGGTAACCAGGTGCAGGTAACCGAGCTATACGCTCGTGTGCGAAGTAATGTGTGGCATCAGAATGAGGGGGGGGGGAGGCGTACCTCGTCACGTGGGTCAGGCTTGCTCGAAATCCCGGCTTGCCCGGTTCGCGGGCCGGACTCTGTCTTGTTTCTTAGTCGTGACGAGTTCTTTAAACGAGGAATTGAAGTGCGTAATTAGCTCCTTACAATGCTTGCTTATGAAATGTCTAAACATTTGTAAGAGTTATAGTCAACTGGCTCGAATTCTTTCTTCAGCACTAATTCGTAAATGGCATGGTATTTTCCCTTTACCGGTAGACAAATGATCTACTGTTTGCGCATAAGTACTAGATCACGGAAAAAATAAAAATAAAAGAAAAGAACGTTCGAAGTAAACGTGCGAGCATTTTTAGTGGCTTCCTTTGTTGGGAAAATTCGTTAAGCAAGAACCATAAGCAACTTTTCTCTAGCCTCGAATATTCTGTAAGGTATTGCAAAAACCAGGTGCGTGACAAATTTGTTCACCTTTTCTTTTGAATTCTGCAAGCATTTTTTTTCTCGTCTGTGACTCACTATCTCGCACACAATACATTAAGCATTAAGTTATTCTCATCCGGTTTGACCTTATATCAAGCAACATGGGGGCTCCACCTGTTGCATTTCACATGTCGCATGCACACTCGCACGTGACCACAGAGCACAGCAAGTATGCACGCTTTAAACTACGGAAACGTGGACTCAGTGCACTTAAGACATTTGTCGGCGGACTTATACGAAGTGCGCGATCGGTTAAGCGTGCATTTAAGCACAGCAGCACGCCCGAATTATAGTATCACGCAAACTCGATATAAAGTAAGCAGTAGTGCTTCGACTGGCGTCATCATGACGAAAGTGCTATGGATACAATTCTGTATTCTAAAAAACATGCGCAACCGACAGGCAGCTTCGTTTCTTTGTAAACACCGGAAAACTTCTTCCGGGCACTCAAAAGCGTGGGGCCGGAGTGAAATACGAAATACTTCTCCGTGCAGCAAATCTGTCTCCAAAAGTTGAATCAAGTTACGGTCGTTGCGGGCACTTCAAATGTCAGCTCGTTACGGCGGTTATTCGACGCGTATAGTTTCGTATGTCCGCATTGCTTGAGTACGCGGCTGGCACATGAGCAAACGAGGGCGCACCGAGCTCGTCGGAACGGAGCTACACAGCGGGCGACCCATTTTCCTTTCAGCTTCCCGACAAACGAAGAAGAAAGAAAGAAACATAGCCGTCAGCGTGCCAATGGCGGTTGTCTATCGGAGGGGGAAGCACGACGGTCATTGTAGCGATAGACTACAATTTAATTAACTCTGCACCCCTCGGGTTCTTCGCGGGAATGGAGGGGCGAGGGAGGAGGAGAAGGAGGGCGGTGATCCGCCGAAAAGCAGCAGCGCGGAGAACGAGAAACGCGGGAAAAGAGAGATTAAAAAGCGCGGCTCGGGAATGACAGCGCGATGGCGATACCATGCGTTGTCGGACTCTATGGGAGTGGAAATGAGCGAAGTGGGGGGGGGGGAGGGGGGGTCGAGCCGAACGCCGAGGGGAGGCACAGGACGGGCGGCGTTCATCCATTTATGCATGGGGAGACCGCGCGCGCGGTATGAATGCGATAAAGATCTATGGATGGGGATGTTCCGTACACGGGAGAAAAAGGAAAACAGGGGGATGAGACAGGGAGTGGGGGGAGGGAGGCACGTGTACCGATGGGGTGTTAGTGTGGTGGGCGGCGAGCCAGGGATCGGAGGGTGAATTCGGGGCGGCGTGCGTGTATTGTTGTGCGTCGAGGGTTCGGAAGAAGGACGTCAACGAGCAGGGGTCTCCATCATTCCCATTTCCTTCGCAGGTTCGAGGAGGAGGCGCGCGCGGGTGGCTTCTGGTAAATGAGTCTGCGTTGTCGGAAGGCCCGAGTCTCGTCGGCGTGTCTTTTTTCGATGCTCAAGCGCTTCCTCGTTGTCTTGCGCGCAACGCTCATTTGTGGGGGCAGGACATCGGTTTCGAGAAGGACCGCGTTGGGTCTCAGGTGCTATATAGGACACCACTTTTCGCGACAGCGTCAGACAGGACCTGCCCGGTTGGACGCCCCGGCATTCGGAAGTGCCGCTGCGTCGCCTACTTGCAACGTACGGCTCTCTCTCCTTCACCTGCTTACTTTCCCTATTTTGGGAGTTCTCTAAGCGAATCTCTAACAATCCTCGCATTAATAAATCGCCCACTACCAAGTTACATGTTTACTGTACTCCCGCTTGAACGCTCCCTTACAAAAATGACTTTAGACTGTCTATAGAAAGTCCATAGACTTCTTATAGACGACCTTTCCTTTCTATAGATTTAAACGTTTGTTGATACAAAGTCTGTAGACTGTCTATAGACGAAAGTCGATAAAGTTTCTATTTCTTTTTGTCTATACGCAGTCTATAGACGGTCTATAGAAAAAAGTCGATAAGGTGTTTGCTCTTTTTTGCCTACTTCCCCTCTATGGACTACGTATAGACGAAAGTCGATACAGCTTCTATCTATTATTGTCCATACTTTGTCTATAGACTTTCTATAGACGAAAGTCGATAAGGTTTCTATTTCTTTTGTCTACTCGCAGTCTATAGACAGTTTATAGAAAAAAGTCGATAAGGAGTTTGTTTCTTTATTGTATCCTTCCCCTCTATGGACTACCTATAGACGAAAGTGGATTACGGTCTCTATCTATTTTTGTCCATACTTTGTCTATAAAATTAAATTAAATTATGGGGTTTTACGTGCCAAAACCACTTTCTGATTATGAGGCACGCCGTAGTGGAGGATTCCGGAAATTTCGACCACTTGGGGTTCTTTAACGTGCACCTAAATCTAAGTACACCGGTGTTTTCGCATTTCGCCCCCATCGAAATGCGGCCGCCGTGGCCGAGATTCGATCCCGCGACCTCGTGCTCAACAGCCTAACACCATAGCCACTGAGCAACCACGGCGGGTATACTTTGTCTATAGACTTTCTATAGACGAAAGTCGATAAGGTTTCTATTTCTTTTTGTCTACTCGCAATCTATAGACAGTCTATAGAAAAAAGTCGATAAGGTGTTTTTTTTTTATCCTTCCCCTCTATGGACTACCTATAGACGAAAGTGGGTACGGTCTCTATCTATTTTTGTCCATACTTTGTCTACAGACTTTCTAAAGACGAAAGTCGATAAGGTTTCTATTTGTTTTCGTCTACTCGTAGATTATGGACGGCGTATAGGAAAAAGTCGATAAGGTGTTTGTTTCTTTTCTGTCTACTTCCCCTCTATGGACTACCTATAGACGAAAGTGGGTACATGTCTCTGTCTATTTTTGTCCATAAACTCTGTCTATAGACTTTCTATAGACGAAAGTCAATAAGGTTTTTATTTTTTTTTGTCTACGCGCAGTCTATAGACGGTCTATAGAAAAAACTCCGTAAAGTGTTTGTTTCTTTTTTGTCTGCTTCCCCTCTATATGGACTACCTATAGACGAAAGCCGATACAGTCTCTATTTATTTTTGTCCATACTCTGTCTATAGACTCTATATTAGACAGTTAATAATAATAGTCGGCTAAGGTTTCTATTTCTTTTTCTCTCCTGGTGTATTGAATGTCTATATAGGAAAGTCGATAATATGTAATGCCGAGTTCCCATACTCTCCGCCCTCTGCGAAGGCGATGATATGGCACTGGTTCATGCGCGACCGGCACCGCGTGCAACCCCGGCGCGGCGGGCAAACCGTGCAGACTGCTAGTCGTCATTCGGTGCAGCTGCACCGAACGAGGATCGCGGCGGAACAGGCAACGTCCGAGTCACAAAGGTCTTCCAGGCACCCGAAGGCCCTAAACCTGGCTGCTTCCCGGACGTACACTTCGCGAGACCAGCTGGTGAAGGTCAGATGGTGATGATGTGGCAAAGGTGGTGAATAAGTCGCGAAAGCCGGCAGACCAGGTGGTGAATTCACCACCTGGTCTGCCTCTGAGTTGTCGTGGTATTGCATGTCTATAGATTAACAATAGACAAACATCGTTAATCTGGGCCCAACCCGTGTACGCTGTAACCAAGCGCAGGTACCGGTGGATAATACGTAGCTGCGTTTGATATAAGCCACTGAAGTTGTATACTGCTGAGATTGCTGTAGAGCCTATTTGTAGACATTAGTATACACATAGTGTATACCTCCGCATTTGTTGACCACATGATATGATCTACGTAGTCGGTATCGGCAATCCCAAGACAGTCTTCACAGTTGTCGCATCACTTTTGCGGCAGTAGAATAAAGAAAGCAAAACGCCGATCCAATTGTTATAATAGTTGTTATGAACGCCAGCTTCAGCTACAAGTGGATTCCAAACAGGCATCGAGCTAACAGCAAGGACACTCGTAATCTTTGTAGCTGACAACGCGGACTTTGTGAATGTGCGATGAACCGATGTCGCGCATGTGGTGTTCGCGTTGTGTGTCGTCCGATTCTCGGATACTTTTCACATTTTCTTCATACCTCGGCTGCGTCACTAACATAGGGCGGTTTTTTGTTGACTGATATCCTGCACTATAAACCCATCAAAGTTTCTCATTCACTTAAAATAGGTGCCAAATCATCAGAGCCCACCCAGTATTTCGCCGGCGGTATGCCTGGGCAGCCACGCATATGAGTACCTCAATGCTGTACTGATTGCTTTGACCTATCACCGGAACAGAAAATTAGCACTAACATACGTGCGGGCATCACATTTGGTGGTACGCTGGAAGATATGCTACAAGTACGCTGTATTACTAATCGACGCTGGCAATAATGCGTCTGAAACGTTTGAAGGGCCCTGTAATGGCTTTTACAAACAGCGCATTCAAGTTAGCGTTCCAGTCTCATATGATAGCCCACAGCGTTTGTCATACAACCTGCCAGCGCATTTCCTTCGTCCACGAAAAAAGATGAATAATGGTGATAAAGATGAATAAGCCACCTGTTCCGGCGCGCATGGCGCGCAGAGAGAGAGCGAAAAAAAAAATGAAGGAGGAAAAGGCGCTCATACTCCTCCGAGCGCGTGCGTGGAGCTCCTGCGCATGCTGGGAGATCTTGCGCATGCGCGGCGGTGCGACATCTCAACGAGCGCGCCGGGCACGTAAACGGTTGTACCGGTGTGCGGTGTCCGCCTGAACGTTGGTGTCTGTGTATGCGTGTCATCTTTGTGGCATCACACGTCAACTACACTGAACGGTAAGCTTTAGCAAAGATGTTTTGTGTCAATAGCTCATGATTATGTGAGCGCATTTCGTAGCGCGAAGCGGCTGCATGTAGCGCAGGCGACTCGGGTATAGTGTCGGTTTGTCGTTGACATGGTTTCATAACGCGCTCTTGTTCTCGCTTCTACTATACGGAATGTTTTACGGCGAGCGATCGCTCGGGCTTGTTGATTTTCGCATAATAGTTTGGGTGCGTAAAGAAGGAAGCTACACCATGTTTTAACTTGATATTGAGCTACCACTAAGCGGATTGTGTATGTTGGGCAGCCAGTGTGGTAGATCTCATTTCGTGGCGCTTGATCCGGCCGCGATGAATGCTGCGCCGCATGTGTAGTGAAATTCTCGTGACACGCTTTACGTATATATCTCGAAATTGTGTTAGCATCAAGAATGTTCTGACAGACACGTATAGTTAAATAACTGCTAACGTACTCGGATGAAAGGCCGTGTTTGCGGGGCATGCATCAGCAGTGTGTGCACTGCCGTTTTCGCATTGTTTAAAGGTAGCAGTATTTTTAAGGTTTCTGGCAACCAATCTAAATAATTTTGGGAAGTTACCGCAAGCAAAACACGAGACTTGAAGAAATGTCAAGCGAAAATCTCTAGATTCACCCATTCTATTTATATGCAACCACAAACGCTTTTGGAGCATGAAACCTGCGATAAGTTCAGTCACTCGCAGCTTCGCAACTTAGCCGAAAAAATTGGAGCACAATAAATTAGTCGCTCCGGGAAGCACCTTTACACGTTTCAGACTGAAGGCATTGCGTTTGACGGTAGTTGGAAGATTTGTTTTTTGTCTCTTTTTTTAAACAGTTTAGCAGCAGAAGTTATCTTTCGAGCTATATGAAAAGCGTTAAGCGCCTTTCGATGCTTCGGGGTTATGCAGTTTACGTGCTCTTAATCTCTAGGCAGCTGCTGGCGCAGATTCGCATTGTGCCAGTCGTGCACGGTATGAAGCCCTTGTCGTGCGCAATAAGTGTTCCGGTTTTCATTACTGTTGCATGTAGTGCCGTCGTCTTGGACAGACTGCATACTATATGCGCTGTACAAAAGAAAAAAGAGCCAGATTATCAATTTGGTGGTCTTTTCTTAGTAGATAACGCACAGATTATTCAAATAATTCAGTGGACATTGCATTTGTTCTACCCTTATTAACACACCTAACAGATCGTAACATGTTTTAGTTGATAAGTGACCTGATCAGTACGCCCCCATTCATGTGCATTCTACTGAAAGTGTGGCAAATGTATTCATCTCGAAGTATGAGAAAAGAGACAATGCAGACTGTTCTAAGCGGAAATAAATTGCAAATGTTAACGTGATTGTTCAAAACTGCAGTCAGTATGCTGAGCATGTTCGATCGGCACGGGCACATTGCATTAACACCTGAAAAATGTGCACAGTCCAGCAGGGTATCTTTGTTTCAACAATTATTATTATAGGAATCGTTTGGGATTCTCACATTTCTTTCATTTTTATGAGTACACTGTGTGTCACATGAACCTGTCTTGAAACGAAACGTACCGTTGCTAACACCGGCGACCATTGTGGTTGTCTAACTGCTTATCATACTATAATATAACGAAACATCATAATGGTACTGATTAATATTGCCATGTAGTCTTTAGTCATAGGTAAACAAAGTTAACTAGAGGCATAAGTGGTGAGAGCAAATTACATAGAAAACTACTATTGAACCGTAAAAATAACTCATTGTATAGTTTTCCCTCACATTGTTGCATTTGTTTTACGCGTGTCTCTGTGTCTTCCGTGCTGTACTCGTGTGGCCATCAATTACGAACTTGCCGAAGCCCTTGTCAGCTTTATTAAACAAGGGTTTCAAGTCAGTTGCATCTAATACTACATGTTAAGTGACTGACGTGTTATTCGTTTTATCTAAATATTATGGACTGGCACTACTTGGCAATTATTAAACCATAGTATTTTTTATTGCACTTAAGCTGCAGGCGTCATAGATTGCCAGAAAATTTTCATGAAAACAGCCAGGAAAGGCTTGGAAAAAGATCGGGAAACTTTAAATTGGCCACATAGGTATGCTGTCTTGTTACATGTCAAAGTTTCCAGAAAGTCTCTGTGTTAAATATATTTTTAAAACGTTTCACTTCATAAAAATTGAAGGAAATTGGTTCTATTTATTGAAAAAAAAAAAGAAAGTCAAGCAGACTAACAAGGCATTTCTTACTCAATATGTTTTTTTTTTGCGTTAACTAAACGTCCTGAACCTCGATAGCCTAGAAAAAATTTTCATCTTTCAAAGCACCTTAAATAATTTACTGTGATAGAATTCATTCGAACTATACTATCAGTTCTGTTTCCTAGGAGGTGCATATTTGTCGTGCCATGACACAAAGTGCTCGTGTGGTATTTCGGGTGCTCATGTGGTATACCTAACTTGGAAACCTGTTAGCATGCCCAAGAGGCCTCATTACCTGCAAGAAATTAAGGTACCATATCAATACAATCAACCCATCTGCCATCTGTTGAAGTTATGGCCAATGACCCATTCATTTAAAAGTATGAGAAATACATTTCAATGTGTACTAAGCAAAATAAATTACAATCTTAGGCATGATACTGGGAATATTCCAGTCACGTCTTCTGAAAACATCCCTCTGCACGGGCATACTTAACTACCAGCCGAAAAAACTGTACAGACAGCCCAACTGGGTAACGTTTCCGCAATAAATATAGGGACCATTTGGGATACGTACATTAATGCATCATATATGAACTTGTCATAAAAGGGAACATACTGTTGCTGACACGAGCAGCAGTTGTGACTGTTTAATTGTTCACCATACCATGCAATAGAACATTGCATAAAGGTACTGATTTGTATTGACAAGCAGCCATCAGTCATAGTTAAACCGCATTAAGTATTGACTTAGATGGTTTGAGTAAATATATTCAGCTGCTTAATGAACATACAAAGAATACACATCTGTTATTTTTGCCTCATATTGCTGCATGTACTTATTTGCAGCATACACCTGCAGCACCTTTGGGACTAATGACACAAAGGTCAAGGCCAGCCTGGCGACCATGCTTGCCAAGGAGTAGTGTAAATATTTAATCTGTTTCCATAATAGCATAAGACAAGAATTTAAGGAATTCATGTATTATATCGAGCAATAAAAACGGTTAATGCATTGCCGGTGCATTTGTTTTATTTTTTTGCACTGCATGATTCAGCACTATATAAATTCTTTCTGTTTATGCAACATATATGAAAGTACAGCTGGTTCAGGAGCTTTATTAATCTACTAACGGTAATGCATAAGTGCAGATGAAAAGGAACAGGTGCACATGCATAATATCTGCATTCCATGCATTTCATATCTATAAAATGAAATGAAATACATTCAAAACGTTTTGCTGCCGCATGTAATGAAAAATGTAAACTAACTTGTAGATAGCCGCTATGGAGTTATGGCCTTATACACTCTTTGTAGAGTTGTCTATAAAATGTCTGTGTCTATAGAGTGTCTATAAATTAATGAAAATGCATGTTTGTTGGCAAGTGTATGCAGAATGTCATAGAAAAAAGTGTATTGGATTATAAAGTTCTGTTTTTGTAGACTGAAGTCTATAGAATGTCTATAGTATATATACATTTGTCTGTAGACATTCCATAGACTTCAGTCTACAAAAGTAGAACTGTAAGCCTATACACTTGCCCATAGACATTATGCAGACAACTGTCTACAAACATGAATTTTAAATAATCCATAGACACTCTAGACTCAGACTTTTTATAGACTAGTCCATAAAAAGTGTATGGCCATAAGTCTATAGACGGTCTATAGACAGTCTATAGACTTAGACTTCTTATAGACTAGTCTATAAAAAGTGTATGGCCATAACTCTATCGAAAGTCTATAGACAATCTATAGACTCAGACTTTTTATAGACTAGTCTATAAAAAGTGTATGGCCATAAGTCTACAGACAGTCTATAGACCGTGTATAGACAGTCTATAGACTCAGACTTTTTATAGACTAGTCTATAAAAAGTGTGCGGCCATAAGTCTATAGACTGTCTATAGACTAGTCTAAAGAAATGTCTATAGACAGTCTATAAGCTCAGACTTTTTATAGACCAGTCTATAAAAAGTGTGCGGCCATAAATCTATAGACTGTCTATAGACCAGTCTAAAGAAATGTCTATAGACAGTCTATAGACTTCATAGACAAATGTCTATGGACTGTCTATGGACTTTCTATAAAAATTTTTGTAAGGGCTATTAGCATTTACGACGATAAACATCACCAAAGGACGAGTCCTGCTTGACTTTTTATCTTAGTCATGTGGTTACTGATGTACATTTGGCAGGACCGGATCGTACTTTTTCTTCTCTCGCTGAAGTCTTGGAATAACGAGCTCAAACAGCAGCGCTAGCGGACGGGCATCGCGGACGGATGCGATTTCCAGCGCATGCGACCAAAGGTTTTTCTTTATTTTCAAGAAACAACAGAAAACCTGCTGTATAGCTGTTAGCTGTGTTGTGCCTGGTTGTTTCTTTGGACACATCGCGCACGCCATGACCGATTTCCCTCGTCGAAACCTAAACGGCGCTAAAACCTGATTCGCGTGCTCCCGACAATGGCTAAACGTCGTTGTATACTTTCTGAGCTTTCGCCAGCGCAAGTCTAAGCTCATTGAAAATATCCCGGGATTGAAACGCAACTTAAAAAAACAAAACAAAGAAATCGAAAGCATATTTGTCTCTTTCTCTTCGTTTCGAAGTCGCGTCTTCGACGCTGACGAAGTCCACGCGCACTTCCTGGTGTACACATCGCTTTTCGTCGGCTTCCTCGACGGCCACCTCTCCGTCGACTCGAAGCCGCGAGCCCAGCTCAGCCGTGGGTCTCACTTCCGGCGTAGAACAGGAAGCGTCGCGGATGACGAGCGAGAGTGGCGGTGGCCAAGACGGAAGCAAAACAGGAAGGGAGGCCCGCGGAGGGGATCACCTTTTCTCGTTTAGATTTCCAGCAGCTCCTCCGGCAAAGTGCCGGCGAAATCTTCGAGAGAGCAAGCAGAAACGACAGCTCCGAGCTCATCCTCCGAAGAAAGCTTATGGGCGGCCGACAGTTGTCCGTGTATACATGATACTGGCGAGTGGAAGCAGTAGACGGGCGAGAGGAGCTAAGCAACCGCACGGCGCGTAGTGCAATAAGCGCAGGAGGGGCAGAAAATATAAAGCCCTATATACACACGCTCGTGCAAACGCCGATGATGCATGCAGCCGTTCGAAGGTGCTCGCGAAGACCCGAGCCGTGCCGGAAGGGCACCTGGCCCGTGGTTCACTGTTGACTCTACCGGTTAAAAACCACAACCAGGTTCCTGGCTGGGCCTAGTTTTGAGTCACTGATCCTCTACCTTCAACTTGCTGGCCTTCTGTACAAGAGCGCCTGCTATAATAACCCCCGAAAGCCCGAACGCCATTGCACAGGAAAAATAGAACTTGTCCACGTTTATCTTTCGCCATCGAGAGTATACAATAGCACAAAAAGCAACCCCGAAATGTTTTTAGAGTAAATAACCACTTAGTGTACTAATTATTCGTAGAGGTATTGCGTAATCAAAGAGTACTGGAGGGATACGTGAATATCTTTGGAAACATCTACAAAGATTTAACAGCTACCTTGCTTCTTCACAAGAAAGGTAGAAAATTGCGTACCGAGAAAGGGGTAAGGCAAGGAGACACAATCTCTACAATGCTATTCAATGCATGCTTAGATGAAGTATTCGAGCTATTAGACTGGGAAAGCTTAGGGGTGAGGATCCGCGGCAAATATCTCAACAACTTTCGGTTTGCAGATGACATTTATCTGTTCAGCAACACTGGGGATGAATTGCAACAAATGATTGAGGACCTTAACCGAGGAAGTGTAAGAGTCGGGTTGAAGATTAATATGTCTAAGACAAAGGTAATTTTCAATAGTCAGGCATGTGAGCAAGAATTCATGATCGCCAGTGAGCTTCTATAGTCTGTGCAGAAGTACGTTTGTCTAGGTCAAGTAGTCACAGGAGACCCTGATCGCAAGGAGGGAAGTTAACGAAGAATAAAATTCGGTTGGCATGCATACGGCCGGCGTTACCAAATCCTGACCCGGAGCTCACCACCGTCGTTGAAAAGAAAAGTGCGCAATCATTGCATTCTACCGGCGATAACATATATGGGGATGAAACTTGGAAGTTAACAGAGCAAGTTCAAGGAGAAGTTAAGGACTGCCAAAAGAGCGATAGAGCGTAAAATGTTTGGCATAACATTAGGACACAGGAAGAGGGCGATGTGGTCCAGAGAGTAAACGGGGATAGTTGGTATTCTAGCAGACATTAAAAGAGAAAAAAAATGAACATGTGCAGGCCATGTAATGCGTAGGGTAATGATTGGTGGATCATTAGAGGTAAAGAATGTGTGCCAAGGGAAGGAAAGCGCAGTCAAGGAGGGCACAAAATTAGGTGGGGTGAAGAAATTAGGAAATTTGCAGGCGCAAGTTGGTATCACTTAGCGCAAGACAGCGGTAATTGGACCCTCGTCCTGCAGTGGACATAAAAACAGGCTGATGACGATCATATTAATTATTTAATAAGTAGTTGGTTTTCTGAACCATCCACAACTGAAAACATTCTCCAATATGTATAAAAACGCGTAACTATATGGTCACTGCATTAACTTTTCCGCGCGTACATCGATGTTTGTGGTGTCAAGTTGTGCGTGTCAACTATGATACGTTGGGCCACGTGCGGTTGAAATACGTCTGGCGGTTATCACGCACTATGAAGAAATATTGCGCATGCTGAATTTGCTACTCCTGAAAAATAAACCGCGCTTAGAAGGACACTGAAGAGAAATGTTAAGTTAGTCCAGATTCATAATACAGAATGTACAGAGCGAATAAAGTGAACGGAGGCACGGTAAGACCATAAAACACGAAGACACGGAAGACGGGTTGCAGTGCATTAAGAAGATGTCACGACCCTTTTAGGAATCGCGAAAAAGCCAAGGGGCAAGGAAATAAATATAATAAGAGGAGGGCGCTTGCCATATAAGACGCGTAATTTTCTGAGTTTGCCTAAGTTATTTATTTCTTTTTTCGGAAATACAAAATCGCGCAAAGACGCACAAAGAATAAGATCTGCTTTTCTAGGGCGTATAATTAAAAATAATAATACATCTGCTAACAAATAAGCTTTTCTACTCGATCGAAGTTGCGATCCCCCTGAAGTAGTGGTAATGTTCAGAAATCAGTGTAGAGACTCTAAAAAATTCTTCTCGAGGAATTAGAGCGTCCGAAAATAATAATAACAAAAAGACTTGACTCGCAGCAAAAGAAGAAGAAATAATGGCGTTTGGATTCTTTTTAACAGGATAAAAAGTGGACAGGTAGAGCCATTTGTTTATTTCTCTCGTCCTTGTGCGTAACGCGGTACGGAATCTGCACTAATGTCTATGTTTCGAGCTTACAGTATCAACGGTGATAGAGAAAGAACAGAAACAACATGTTATTCGCCTTCACCGTCTACATTTGCTGGCCGCCTCAGTCGGAATACGGCACAGGCACAGAATGGCACGCGCATCCTTTCTTCTTCGCCGTCGAGAAGAGTACGCCTCAACTTCCGCGCACTCTTTCAATCAATCAATCAATCAATCAATCAATCAATCAATCAATCAATCAATCAATCAATCAATCAATCAATCAATCAATCAATCAATCAATCAATCAATTTTATTTCGCATATTCGCTCCTTATATCTTCACACCCACCTTTACACAGTTTACGACGTCATTTCCGCCCCCTCCTCCTCCTTTTTTTTAACGCTATCGGTTATGGCCACTCAGGCGCGTAAACTGGTCCTGTCGAGTGCGCCTCGTTTGATGTGGCGCCACGGAGTGGCGGATTCTGTGCGCGCTTCTAATGGCGGTGTCGACGCGTTCTTCTATTCCGCGCCGAGAGTACGTCATTCATAAATTACGACTTCTTTCGCATCTCGACGAAGGAAACGTAGCCTCAGGCCCAGTCGGTGATGGGGTCCTACACGCGAATGCCAGCAGCTATCCTGTCGGTCTGCAAAAAAAAAAGAAAGAAAAACAACAACGAAAGAACGAGAAAACAAAAAGAAGGCCTGGAAGAGATACGACCGACAGTTAAGGGAATCAACGTGACTTGAGAATTTTATGGGCAGCTCTCTCTCCGGGAGCGGCGCGAGCGTGACCGTGTTATTACGTAAGATCGGCGGGCTCGCCCCTTTCTTCGATCGAACCGCGGGCGAGGGAAAACCGTATTCACGGTGGCCTTGTACGCAGTATATACGGCTGTTACCAAACCCTCCCTGTCGCTTCTTTATTCTTTTACGTACTCTTTGCAACGGAAGTTTCTACCGCCGGCTGGGTGAGAGAAGGATAGCTTCAAAGCCGATGGGGAGGGTTCGGTCTGTGCCCGGAGCGGTCGGGAAGATCGTGAGGGCGAGCACCGGTAAGCGTTTGCCTTCCACCTCCTCCTAATCTCGTGGGACGGTCCTGGAAATATGAAGGGAGGCCGGGGAGGTGTTCCCTAATCCCCCTTTAATCCTTTCCTCAAAAGCACTCTGCTTTATCCCCCTTCCACCTCCCGCGAAGCAGGTCTCTCGTGCCCCCCCTCCCGGATGAAGCCTGCTCTCGTCGAACGACGTCAGCGACGACCGCAAAATGCTGACCTCGAGTCTTCGCCCGGCAGAAACAACGTTACGCGGACACGACGTGGGGATTGCGCGCCCAATATGAAAGAAAAAAAAATCAACCTGAAAGAGACGAGAACAAAAAAAGATATAGAAAAAAGCAGAGCAAAATGAGGCTGTCGCTTCGTTCGGATTTCGGTGCAACGTGTCTGAGAGCGTCGGTCTAGCTCGCGTAATCTTTGTATAAAAGGGTGGAGATGGGGAACGGGGACGGGAAACAAGGATGTGCACCTAAACGGGGGGGGGGAATAGGGGACCTGTGTACGAATGAAGCGCGTCGCTTTTACGGCGCGCACTTTATTTGACGCCATTCAGTACACGACGAGACGCGTGAGTTAAGGTGTACGTTTTTTTTTTGCGCGGTGGGTGGCGAGCGGTATGCAAGGTAGAGAAGCGGGATCGCGGGAGGGGGCAGGGATCAGCGCAGGAGAGTTTCGGGACGGTGGGGATGGGGGGGAGGGGCGGCGCCGTGAAGCCGTTAAGCCTCCCGCGTCTCGTTCGTTGTGAAGAACCTGCGCGACGGCCTTGCATGCTGCGGTCGCGGTGCTTTCTGCTCGGACGTCATCGAGATGAATGACCCCCCCCCCCCCTCTTTTTTTTCGGGGCTTAGCTTTCGCGGGCTTCAGTGTCTTGTGCCTGCGTGAATTGTGCCTGCGTGAGGAGCCTTCGATCGCTGCAGCTACGACTTGTTTGAAATGTGCGCTTACTTTTTTCTAACAATATTAGTTTGCACGGGTGGAATGAAGATTGAAGCAGCGTATATTAGAGGTTGGGGCTCCGTAAACACCGCGACGAAGTTAATTAGAAGTTGAACGTAAAAGAAAGAAAGAAAGTAACAAATAGGCGTGCGAACGAGGCATTTTTCACGCGATGGTATATTACTTAGGGTCCACGAACACGTTCATTTCTCAGTTTACCTTGGTCTGAAGAACCGAGAGAACGAGATTACAGCGAGAAAATGAAACAACTTCACGTTACGCTTTTTAAAAATCCGCATGGTTTCTGGCTTTTATTTTAGAAGAATATGCGTGATTTGATTTATTACGATATAAAAGCTACTGTTACTTCTTGAACATGAGCGCACTTAATTAATGATGGTGTTGTTGACAACGGGGAAAGTAACAAGGCAAGTTTGCGTGCAAAGTCAGAAATTCGCCATTGTATAACCTGACGTGTAGTAGTTTCGAACGCTAGTTTCATCGAACGACGTTTCGCCGAATCTTTATTGCTTCTTCAGACTTTGGAATTAGAAACACAATTACCAGACTTTCGATAAAAATGTTCACTTGTCGTTTGTTATTCGACATACCCACAAATTGTCACTAGCTGTAACTGTGGTACGGCAGAAAAAAAATATATTTTTGTATACTTTGATGGTAGACATTCCTTCAATGAAACGGCGATGGCGCTTCGATCTCATGGCGCACAATTCTCATGATTTCATGACGCTTCCCTGCGAGAGTCTTATCCGCGCGCCCTGCTCGATTGTAGCCAAGCTTGTGGCTGCAATCATCAGACCCCATACGGGGTCTGAAGAATACTGGAAGCCGGATTTTCCACAACATGATGTTGTTCTAAACAGGAAGGCCGACCTTCCGCTCACGGGAGGTGAACAGCAACGATATAGTTAAAAAAAAGAAAAAGAAAGAAAAAGAAAAGTGGTGCCGAAAACGGCGGAATCTGGTCGTGCCAGATGTTTTCTTTACAAAACGCTAGCTACGTGCTAAAGTGCGCCTTCTTCGCCACATTATAATTGTAACTCGGGGATGTCTTTTGCTCCTTCGCTGGGTCTCGTGCATTGCGCTGATTCAGGTTTGCAAAAAAAAAAACGACAACAAGAAAGAACGGTAACAGTATATTCACGTCTTACGTGACAGCGAAAAGCTGTCTTTAAGTTCATGTTGTTCATTACGCTGTTTACCCGTTAACCGGAGCTTTGCGGAACAACCTTATCTTCGTTACCTGTAGAATAACCCCGCCAGGTCGTTTCCTTTACTGGCGGGACTCGACAGAACTTTTTCTGTTTGATGGGTGTCATTCCTGAGTCAGAACTGTCACACCTTCTAGAATCAAATACTTCTCCGCTCCATTCGGAGCGTTCTCCATTCGGAGCAGTTGCAAGAGTGCTCCACACTGTTTCTTTCTCCCATGCGGCTTCTGAATTAGCGAAACTTTTGCGGAATGCCTGGCAGCGCGGGGTCCAATGCACCCAAGACGCGTTTTGGACCTTGATTGAAATGAATGGGAATGGCGCTCTATCTCGATACGCATGTGTGTGTATGCGCGCGTGTAAGCTGCGCCTGTACAGCATAAATCAAACGCTGCAAAAAAAAGAGAAAAAAAGAAAGAAGGGTCACTCCGAGGACATCGCGCCGTGGGCCAGGCAGCGACACTATCTCGAGTCCTTAGATAACGCCAGGCATGTCCCCTGCATTTCCCCGGCCCGAGGCTGTGCTGGCACCCCCCCATCGGTGCGGGATATATAGTAAGGTTCACCGGAAGGGAAGACAAGAGGGGCGCGCGCTAAGGCAACAACGCCGAGGAAGATTGGCGGTGGCGCACTCAGCAATATCCGATTCCCTCTGTCCGTGGCGTCAATTGAGCACGTCGACACCTCCACCCGGTTCCTCTAGTGGTCCTCACATATAGAGGCCCGCGCGAGGTCCACGGCGCGTGCGAGGTTGTGGTCCGACTGCTCGCGAGTGAGGTGAGGGGGCACACGGATACGGGGGTTTGGAAGCCCGCGGGAAGGAAGGGAAGCTTCCGCGCCAAACCGGAAATGGAGCGCTTTGAGAAGCGGAAGTAGGAGCAAGTGGCCCCTGTAGACGCGGAAAAGAGGGCCTCAGCGACCGAGGCTGGGGAATACGTCCGGGCGAGCGACAGGGTCGGGGATCCGCGCTGTCTAGCTGGTGACGTCGCAGCCGCGAGACGACCGAGTGCAGACGTGTGTGGAGCGCCGAGGAGTACCGCCGTACTCCCGTTGGTGCGCCACTACCATTGTGAGCGATGTCGGTTGTCAGTGTGCCGGTGGTGATAGTAGCGATTATGCAGGGAACAGAAAGAAGCTACATTTGTAACGACATCAGAAGTGGCGGCGGGAAGAATAAGTAGCAAAGGTGGCTGCAGTGAAAGGGGGGCGAAGAAACGGAATAATAAAATATGAAACACAGACACACCTACCTTTGAAAGGAAAAAAAGAACATCGACAACAAAAGAAACGAGGCTGAGGCAAAAAAAAAAAATGTCCCCGCGTGCCGGTGTCAAAATTATTTATGTGTGTCTTTGACAACCAGCGCATTGTGTCGTGCTCTTCCATGTAAGTGCGCTTCTCCTTATTGTGCTAGTTCGAGCCCCTGTATCACGACTTACGGGAGAGCTGCGGAAACGGATTGCGCTGAACCCCAGGGTGCCACAACTTGAGCACGAACGATAACCGACTCTCTCAATCGGAAGCCTCGTGGGAGGAATGACCTTAGAACTACACTGCCCGAGTGCGAGTGCACTCTCCTTGTTGCTGGTTGCGCGAAGGAGGCGTGTTCTCCACTTCGTTGTGGTTTTCATTATGGCCGTCACTGTTGCTGTTTGCTCCATGACTCGCTGAAGGGTTAAGTAATGACATGCTTAACTATTTAGTCATGCGTGTTAAAAAAATAGGTACGGATTTTTAAAAAATCATACATTCGCATTCCCCGCACAATCATCTGGATCGTTTCACATTCGGCTTCTCCGCGTGACACAAGCGATGATGGAAGTCGGTGGTGTAGTTACGCGGCTGAGACGGGAGATTGCGAGAGTGTTCCGATGCGAGTTGATGATGATAATGATTATGAGGATGTTGAATTTTCTTTTTTTGGCATCCCCTTCAAAACGAGGCGGTGACAAATAGTCAGCTAGCCTGCTTGAGCTAACCAAGTCCTATGTAAAGTTATTTTGACTATCTTTTCCTTGATCTTTTTTCTCTTCATTGAAGCACCTATATGTGTATTAAAACCTGTGACGACACCGGCTCCACCGATGTCTTCGCTGTTTTTTTGTTGTTGTTGTTATTGTTTCACCAATACTCTAAGCGTCTTTCGCTTATCTCGACTGCTGGCCAGTAAATGCTTCCATCCGCTTTTAATCTCAATGCTTCCGGAAGTTGGACCTTTCCTACGGGTCTTGCTTGGTGAATATCTTGGCATTCCATTACGTTGTACTAAGTGGTCTCCGGACTTTTGATGCATCAGGCCCATGCCTAACCACGCTGCGCTTACTTGCTCCGGTATATTTTTTGGTATTTTTTGCCCTCTGGCAGACAGCTAAGACCTCGCATAGCAAGGTAGTGCCATTTATATTATCGTACAGATTTACCCCCGTATGCAGAGATGCAACTTAAGTCGAAGCACATGCTTGACTTGATTTAGATGACGCCTGGCGTTAACGTGCCCAAAGACGCTCACTGCGTTTCCTTCGGCGCGTTCCCGATAGGCGTCACTCGGATCAAGTCAAGCATGTGCTTCGACTTAAGTTGCATCTCTGCATACGGGGGTTAGTATCCTTACTTCGTTCTTGCCGTATTTGTAAATCTACATGGACCCCTTTGTTTTCATGCCTTGCATCCGATTTACCGTATATGTGTCTCTCACTTTATTATTAATGACTCCCGGTTGTAATATTTACACTTTCAATGACCCTGTAGTTGGTTGCCCACTTTCGTGACCTCTTTCTCCATTCCGTGTCCGCGCTTTTGAGGCACGGATATTTGTGCGCTGATCCATGTTCTTGAGGCCTTCTTCAACGCTAATTTTACTCTGCGTTTCTCTGATTTCAAAACATGTTAATGACGATGATGATTTATTGGCATCCCCTTTGAAGCGGGGCGGTTACAGATAGCCGCCTAGCCTGCTTGAGTTACTGAGGTATGCCATACATACTTTTCATTCTAGCATTTTCGTATACATCTCCTTAATCTTTTCTATCTTCCTCAAAACTTCCCTATCTACCTTACCTACGCCTGCAACAGATCCAGTTGTATCAATCTATTTTCTTTTCAACCATCACACTAAACGTCTCTTGCTTATCTAGTTTGCTGACCGGTTAATGGCTGCGTCAACTATAAATTCAAGCGCTTCTGGAAAGTATACGTTACCTACGGGTCTCGCTGGATGAATCCCTTCGCGTCCCATTTTGATGCGCTGAGCGGTCTCGGGATTTTTGATGCAGCATACACATGCCTCGTCTTGCCGTGAATATTCTCTCCGGCATGTTTTTTTTTGTCCTTAGGCAAACTAGCTCGAGCCCCAAATAGCAAGGCACTGTCCCTTGTGTTATCGTACGGATTTGCCCTTCTAATCTCTTTCTTCCCGTTCTTGTAACGCTCCTGATGTTTTCTTTTGTTTCCATTCTCTGCATCCAATTCACTATCTCTGCTCCTCTCACTATCTTTTCTGACGACTCCTGCTTGTATGTTTAGGCTTTCAGGATGGATGGAAGATGGATGGATGTTATGAGCGTCCACTTTGGAACGGGGCGGTGGGTTGCGCCACCAAGCTCTTGCTATTATACTGCCTAATGCCCTACCTAGGTTAAACAACAAAAAAAGAAAACAAAACATTATGAACTCCCACAACCAAATTTTCTGATCCCCTATAGCGAACTGTCCTTTTCTACGTCTCCGTTTTTTGTCGTTTCCCTGCTTTTCTTTCATCAATATTCCAATCGCCTCTGACTAATCCCTATTGCGGACATGTTCACTTTTCCACTGCTCCCGCTGAACCCAAGAGCTTCAAGGAGGCCAGTGGTGCCTAACTCGACCGCTGGGCAGACGCCTTCACATACTAATAAAACATGCTCCATAGTTTCCCTAGCTTTACCGCAGCAAGCATATGTTTCTTATTCCTTCTTATGTCTCGCTTTATAGATGCGTGTTCTAAGGCATCCTGATCTCGCTTCGAAAAGTAATGAGCTTCCCTTTGAGTTATCATAAATTATTTCTTTCCTGATTTCGTTTTTTCCTCTTAAGTAGTTACTCATGGCAGGTCTTCTTTCCATTGCCGCCACCCATGAGATTATTTCAGCCTTTCTGACTTTCTGCTTGACCGTCTTTGTTGCTGTGTTGCCCACCCTACAGGCCACATACTTGCAGGTAAGCTTCCTAGTTCTTTTCCTCCACTGTGAATCAATGTTTTTCCTGTACAGATACCTCAACACACTCCCAGCCTATTTAATTTCTTCCATATTCCTCAGGCGTTCTTTATACTCAATTTTACTGCGAGCTTCCCTCACTTCAAAACTAGTCCAGCCCATATCAACCTGCACAGCTTCATTTGTAGTCTTCCCGTGAGCGCCCAATGCGAGGCGACCCACTGACCTTTGGTTCCCATCGAGTCCTGATTGCACCCCTGATTTAAAGCAAACAACCTCATTTCCAAAAGTTAGTCCTGGAACCATTACACCTTTCCACATACCTCGGAGGACCTCGTACCTATAGTATCCCCATAGCGCTCTGTGCTTCATTATGGCTTCGTTTCTCTTCTCCTTTACTGTTAATGTTTTTTGCTGTGTTTCCATATACCTATTGCCTTCGTTTATCCATATACCAAGGTATATCCGTATATTCTTTTACCCGATGTATTTCCTGGCCTTGTATTGCCACTGTCTCTTCACTGTTTTAATTGAATACATAACACCTGATTTTCTAACACTAAATTTCAAATCTAAATTCTCGCCTTCCTCTCCACAGATATTAACCAGACGTTGCAAATCACTTTGCTTGTTAGCTATCAACACAATGTCACCCTCATAAAATAAACCTGGAAGCTGCTGCTCTACTACTGTACCCGCCTGTTAATTTGAGAGATTAAACCCGACATTACTTCCTTCCAGCGCCATCTCCCTCCTCACCATGTACATCATATATAGCAGTTGGGATAAGGGGCACCCCTGCCTCAGTCTCTTGTTGATATAAACTTTGAGCTCGCTCCTCATCCCTTCCCATTTAATGCGAACGGTATTTTTTAGGTCCCTTCCAGTATACCCCACAAAATGTCGCGGTCTACGTTGTCATACGCTCCTGTAATGTCTAAAAAGGCCACATATAACGGTCTGCTTTCTACTCTTGTTATTTCAATACACTGAGTAAGAACAAATTAGTTGTCATCCAAACGTCTACCTATTCTGAAGCCATTCTGAAGTTCTCCCAAAATGCCATTATTCTCTGCCCATGACTGAAGCTTTAATCTAATTTCCTCCATTGCTAACCTGTATATTACCGATGAAATAATCGGCGGTCTATACGAGTGAATTCTATATTTCTCCCCCTTACCCTTATAAATTAAATTCATTCTACTCTTTCTCCAACGGTCTGGTATTCGTCTATCATTTAAAGGTTTTTCCACTGCTTTCACCAGAGCTTCCTTACTTTTTCGTCCCGGTTCATTAATCGGCCTGACGGGAACCTCGTCTAGCCCTGTGGCTGTGGGCTTAGGAATTTTCTCTTCCGCCTTTTTCCAGTTGAAATTTGTCAGCACCAGCTACTTTTCCATCTGGTTCTCTTTCATGCTCTTTTTTTCTTCAAATACAACCTCGTCATTGCCTTAGAAAGATTCGGCTGTTATTTTTCTGATGTACTTTAATGCCGCTTGTCCTTCCAGTTTGTTTCGATCTTCGTCTAGGATATTTTGTATTGTTGTTGACTTCCTGCCTAATAATCTTATGTGGTTCCAAAATATTCTAGGTGCGGCCTTCTTTTTATCACGTATTTCTGACAACCTACGTTCACTCTCACCTTTTATCTTTGCTTGCAGCCGTATTTGAGCCACAAAATTTTTCTCCTGGTATATTTCCCATTTTCTGGCTACTTCATCCTGCGGCGATTGCGCTTTTTCTTTGCCTGCCTTTGCTCTCGGGAGGCATTCTGTCGTTCCGCGATCGCTTATCGTATCTCCATGTTCCACCAGCTTTTCGTTTTTTTTCCTTCTTTCGAACGAGCATGTTGTTTCTCTTTTCGTGTTTCTGTCGTTATTGTACTTAGAAACATACTGCATTCCCGCTCTTTGCTTAGCCATGTTCCAACTTCTCCCTACACTCTTGTGACTATGTTTGTTATTTGCTCAGCGTTCACATTTGGATTGGCCACTCTTCACGCCTTTCTTTCTTTCCCAACTACATATCCCGTTTTCAAGGCGATGCATTTATGGTCACTCCTTATGCTGCTATACCCTTCCTCGTCCATGACCATTTCTGTCAACTTTTCATAAATTCTTTCTGTCATCAGACAGTAATCAATGATCGATTGCCGATTTTCCACTTCCCATGTGCTCTGCCCATCACACTTAGGACCTTTATCCGCGATAACGAGGTTATGTTGCTCACGAAGATCTAGCTCGACTTCCCTTTGTTGTCAGTATAGCCATCTTGATCCTCTATGTGGGCATTCGTGTCACCTAATAGAATAATTTAGTCGTGATTCGTGAAACACACAATATCAGCACTTAGGCATTCCACTAACTCTTGATTCTTCTCTTTCCAATAATTTCCGATGAACAAATACGTTACGCCCAGCCAAGTTTTCTTTCCACTCATTGTGCATCATAACCAAAGATGCTTTAAACATTTTGAATTTACTCTTTTCCGTTTGGCTCCCTGAGGGACGAGCATTCCGAATCCCCCTCCCTTTCTTTCCTATTTAGTTCTGTTGCACCCTTCTTAGACATAATTATCAATCACTGGCGGCTCTTCCGAGTCTCTGAGTTGCGTTTCTGTAACCGCATACACCCATATTTGTTCCTCGGTTAACTCCTACCCAATCTCTACCCACTTTTCCTTTCTTCTGCCGCCCTGCATGTTTATGTAGCCTACTGCATGACGAGCTCTCTTTCTTGTTTTTTTTTCTCATTTTTCTGTTATTGATGGCGATGTTATTGCGATGTTCCCCTTGGGGAACTTCTTCATTACTACCTACGCTGGCCTCCCGAGCGCCTCATGCCGCGTACGCGTGCGTCATCTGGTTTAGCACTGCGACCCGCCTTGATATGATATGATGCGACATGACAGATGTATACGTCTTCGAGCGCCGCAGTTACAATTACCAGTACACGCACCAAAGTCGCCGGATAAAAGGAAAGAAAAAAATGCTGTGGAGTCAGCTAGTCGGGCGTCTTCACGGCGCCTTCCCAACAACGGGACGGAGCCGAGAGCGCAGACAGCGACGTTGGGCCGCGTCCAAAAAAGGGAGGTCAGACGCAAAGGGAGTAAAAGGGATTGTTCGGGAGGAGGCACCACAGGGGGTGCGCGGGCGACGCCGCGAAAAAGTAGCGGGGTGAGGCGAAGCGCACCCTCGTCTTCTCCAGCGTTCCCCTCCCTCCTTTCGCTTCCACGCTGTTCCCTTTTTCCCCTCGATCCCTGATGTCATCGCTTTGATGTGTGTCCCCATTTTGCGAGCTCGAATGTGTGTCGATAAATCGATGCCGCCGGGAGATTATGTCGCGGGTTATTGAGAGAGCGCGCACGGGCGGGACGTCTCCCGCGGCCTCCCCCTCCCTCCCCCCTTCCAGCCTTCCTCGCACGAACGCTCGCGGCCCGCGCACAGTGCTTGGGCGCGACGTCGTCCTGTGGCTGTGGTCCCGACGACGGCCTTTCTCGGTCCGGCGGCGGGGAATGATGATGAAGCCGATCCCCGGCTGCGCCCCCTTCTCTCCCTTCCGTCCCGAATTTTCCCTATATCCGCGAGCTCTCTCTCTCTTTCCCCTTCCATCCTTCCCTTGATCTCCGCGACCGCCGGCCGTTGCCGAGCGAGGAAAAGACCGCGTATCGCCGTCCGACGTCGGATGCGCCTGCTTAGAACGCTGGCGGGCGGTGGGATGGAGGAGGAGAAGGGGGGCTTTAAATCGAGTTTACGGGCGGCACGCTCCAATATTCTGTCATTTCCCTTCATTCCTTTTTGTTCCTCATTTTTTTTCTGCCGTGGCCTCCCTGCTCATTGCGAGTTCCTGTGGCGTGTGAGATCTTGAGAGGCACGGTCTTTTTTCCCGTTCTATTTGCCTTCTTTTCATTTCTTGCTTCGCGCGTGGTTGGTACATGATAAACACCACGCAGTACCCTCGTTCCATGCCGTATTTAGGGCGTATATGTGCGCCCCTTCTGCGCCGTACTTCATCTCTTTTTTTTTCCTCTGAACTGCGCGCGTGTACAGTCTAAAGCCGAATAACGGCGCCGTCCCTAGATGCGTGCATCTACGTCGTTTAGGGAGATTGCAGCTCCCCTTTTCGATCGGCCTCTCTACTTTAGCGTGCTCTTATATCAGGCGGCAGCAAACGTGATATCTAACTTGCAGCAACAGTAGTGATCGGGCGTAATGGATGTACTATGAGAGTTGCTTTAATTAAAGTCATAGTGCTTTACGCCCCACATTGCTTACGCTGTTGACAAGGCATTTAAGCACGGTGATATGCCACAGGGGAACGATAGCGTTTGGAGGAGGGAAGAGAAAAGTAGAAGGCAGGGAGGTTGACCAGAATAACGTCCGGTTGGCTACCCTACACCGGGGGAATGGGAAAGGGGAAAACAAAGGTCACAGGGAGAGAGAGGAGGGAAGGAAAGAAGGAAATTGCGGCGAGTTCGCTGACGCGTGTGGTCTTGCAGAAATTGCATTTGGATTTGTTGCTAAGTATCTGCGCCTTTCGGTTGCTGCGCGTTAGGGACAAAAATTCAAGTGCGGTGTACTCACTTGACCAGATCTGGTGGTGGCAGGTTCTTGAGTGCCTTGATGGTCGGCATCTCCAGCGACTCGCCCCCACCATCGGGCAGCCGTCTGCAAAGAAAAAACGCAGGAGAGACACGTGACGTGAGTTTCGAGCCCTCTCCAGAACCGGAGAATCAGAGAGAGAGAGAGAGAGAAAGCAAGGACAGGAAAGGTAGGGAGGTCAACCAGAAGAGTATCCGGTTTGCTACCCCACACTGGGGGTGGGGGAAAGGGGAATAGAAAGAAGAAGAAAGGGAGAGAGTAAGCACAGAGTACGTGTGGGAGGGACACTATGCACAGGGACACTATAAACGGTCTCTTAAACCAGTGTACCTCAAGTATTTACTGAAATGCAGCATTGTCTTTCTATTGGTGTCATGATGATGATGGTAATGGCAGTAGTAAGGCTGGTTAATGCTTGCCCCTTTGATTCCTGCAAGTTTAATGGTGGAGAATCAAAATTCTATTACTGTCACATGCTGCTACTACATGTTGTTAAATGCGAAAGGAGGTCCCAGAGCCATAGGCTGAATCGGGGCCTCCGGCGCATAGTAAACGTTTGCGTAGTTACCGTGTTTCTTAGCAGCAGAAATCGAGCGACAAGCTCGTATATGCTTAGAAACACTATATATATATATAATATAATACTAAACCTCAATGCAATACGAAGCAAAATGAAAAAAAAAAACAAGAACATATAATCGTAGGAACAATTATTAAAAGGAATACAACGCCTTCGACAATCACAGGCACGCAGGAGCCTCAATGTGCACACATATCGCATCTCTAGTGAATGCATATCAAGGACAGGAGCTCGATCAGAAATCTGCACTGGAAGGAAAACCAAGCTCATTTTACTTCTTTTTAGAACCGTGATAAATACTATTTTTGGGTGCCATTTATCGCGAATATAACCGCTTCGAAAATTATCGCAGTTCCCGTCTATGTTCAGGAGTTGGTTAAGACTCTCAGCGTATATATTGTGGAAATAAACCAAGCACTGAATAGTGTTAAAGATAAATAAATAAATAAATAAATAAATAAATAAATAAATAAATAAATAAATAAATAAATAAATAAATAAATGTCGATACATTCCGCCATGAGTTTGTAGAACGTATTTGCCAAAACCAGTGCTACGCCCGGATTTCTGCCCACCGAACGTGAGTTCATTACTGCTCGGATTCAACTCTGCCGTTGAGACATGTGCCATGAAGTGAATAATGAAAACGTTAATTAGAGGAACAATGTTAATTAGCCAACATTACGCTCAACACACCGCATTTCGTCGTGCAAGCAATGTTAGCTTCTTCAAGTAATCCAGCTAATGCGATAAAATTACGCTATCAACTGCAAAGACTTTTTATTAACTAATAACAATAATAATAGCAACGACTAATCTTTTATTCGCGTTGACACAGTTCATCTTAAACATACACGGCATCAAACTCTGCGGACCCAACGGCTTACGGCAGACACCGTCAAGCGAGTCAAAGGCACATTATATCCATCAACCTAAAGATCGGCTAACGTGACGTAATCAAATTGTTTTACGACGGCAATAACTTTGCGGTGAAAAGGCGACGTTCCCTTATAGCGAAGAGCATTCTTTGCGATCTGTTAGCCTCCTTGTCAGCAGTTTGCTCTGCGCTAACCAGGATGCTTTACTAAACTGCGACGCTTTCTTTCTGAGAAACACGTATTGCGTTTCCTTTGTAATTTCGTGTCATAGTCGGGCACCGTATGACAATTTATTTCCCTTTCGTGAACCTTCCTTCAGCTTGTTGTCTTCCACAGAACTGGTTCGCCATATTAACGCGACAGCGTTAAGGAGCTCGTGTCGCAGAAAAGCCGGTTTCGTCGGTGTCGGCGGCGTTGGCCGTGAGTGATAAATCCCAGCAGGCACTTTTCTTTGTCTCTGTGCTTCGAGTTGCCGATTAATTCGCCCTCGCTGTGCGATCTGCTAGCCTCCTTGGACCACTCAGATGGTAGTGCAACCGTTCCGGGAAGGCGTTGGTACCGGGTTCAGACCCACATACCACGACAACCTGTTCTTTAACCGTGATGCTTTCTTTCTGAGAAACACGTATGTTATTCTTCTTTCCTTTTTCCTTGCAAATTTGTGATAGAATAGGGCGGATGTCAATTTTTAATGAACCTTCATTCACCCTGAGAGCTTCCCCTAACTGATTTGTCGTAATAATAATATTTACAAAAAATCACCTGCTGCAACGCAGCGAAACCTTCGCGTAGATTTTTAAGCCAGGCGTCGTTCGATGTGTGCCTAAAATGTTTCTCCAAAGGATAAATTTCTGTGAATACGTAGTAGAAGCACAGACCAATATTTACATATGTGTTCATTACCTTTTGTTTAATTAAGACAAGCCTTCGGGGCCTTTGGCGGAATAGAAAATCGATAACCTCAAAACACAACTGCATGGTCACAACCAAACGCGGCCAACCGTAATAATAACAAAAAGCACTTTGCGTTTTCTTAATTGTGTCTGTTTCGCAACGCGATTCGTAAGGGAGCGCGTAAACGTCGAATATTTCACGTCCTTTCCGGAAGAATCGTGCGGAAAACGTGGACTTACGATAAGGCACAAAAATATTCTTTTCACCTATGAAAATACGGATTACGAGACATAGTTTAAGATCTTACAAGGAAGACAAACATATTAAGGCTTAGATGAATGCGAAGATCACAAGATTACCAAAAGCTACCTGATACTTTGTCTCAAATCTGTCCCCCTCCCTCTTTCCCCCCCTCAAAAAAGAAAATGAAAAAAAAAGATTGGAATCGATCAAACGTTACTTCATTTCGTTCAAGCGTGTGTTAAAATTACGGAACGCGATAAAGAAAAAAAAATGAAAGTAATAACGTACGACGCGTCGACCGAGGAAAAAGACAAAAAAAAAAGAAATTTAGACAGCGCAGGTATCAAAATACGTGCACGTGAAATGCAGTCAACCTGGCCTCAGAAGCATATCGGCCCTTTTGCTGTCATTGTGTCGTCTCTGTCCGCCCCTGTTCGAGCAAAAGGGATTATGCAAACCAATCGGGTCGCCCTCCCTTCAGAAGGCAGTAGCACATGCCCCGGGGAGTATGGTTCAGATTACTTTTTGTCCGAGATCGGATTAGCGCAGTTTGGAACAAAGCAGTTATCGGCTTCGCCAAGATTCCCCAACGTATCCGCCCGGTGAGTGAGGTTAGGGGGAGGGGTTGGAGGGGGGAATCCAGTGTCGACGGAGGATCATCGGTGGACCGTGTCGACTTAAAAACAAACGAAATCTCTTCCGCACACAAGCAGGACGAGCAGAGATGAAAGCACGAACTGATTTGTGCAACGTATGAGAACGAAACGGGAGCCTTTGTACTTTTCGATTTGCGGCTCGACAAGGTCTGTGGCGTAGGCAAACAATCCGCAAAAAGAAAGGGAGTCTGTCAAAGGCCGCCAGGTTATTGACCTGTAAGTCACGCAGAGAGTGAACAGGAAGATAAAATTCGGAGTGCTTACACAAGTTCAGTGGGTAAATTCGGGGGCCATGGAGTGGTCGCAAATTGTTCGAAAAAGAAAGGGGGCCCACGCTAAGCTATAGGAAGCTGTTGGGACACCCGAATGTAGACGTGTTTGCACTGTAAACGTCATTTGATGGAGACTGCGAGTGCGATTCGGAGATGTGTGGAAATTCATATTTCGCTTTGACTCAGGTTGATCAACCGAAAATGCCGGCTTCGCATTTTCCATGGTGATTTTCGGATAGCTGCGGCATCGAGGTAAGAAAACAATGACTTTTGATCATGTTTCTTTGCTGCTCTACCTCTATAGACAAACCGCTGTTCGCCAATTTTCACTAACTTCTTTGTTTTACCTCAACGCCTTGCGGAGGTTAAGAGAAATAAGAGAAGATGAACTAGATAAATTGTAGATACTTTGCGCCTGCATTGTAGAAGAAGATGCAATGGTATAGAGTAGCAATTAAGTAGGCATAAACGAGAACTAAGCACGGTTGGCTACCCTTCCGCAGGGAAACGTAAGATAAATTGGGATTTGTATCCATGCTAACGCGCAAATTGCTGCAGATGAATTTTACACCAACGCACAGCAATAACGATGTCAGTTCAATAGTGAAACATCTTGTTAGAATATTTGCAATGGTACCCGTCTCACGGCCACTTATCGACGACGATGTCATCGTCGTCCTTTCGCTCATTGTCATTGAATTGAGGTACAAACTAATTGTCATTTCACACCTACTCCTTTTCCGTTTGGCCGTAGGGACGTTCTTCCACTAAGCTAGATCCCATTGCCATATCCAACGCGTCTGTGTTCGTTTATAGCGCGCTTGACCTTATTTTAAACATAACCTGAATAATTTTACCCCTCCCCTCCTTCGTTTCTCCATCTCCTCTGTCTCTCTCTCTTCGTCCCCATACCCCTTACCCCAGTGCAGGGTAGCAACCCGGAAGTGCGTCAGGTAAACCTCGTTGCTTTCCCCCTACTCCTCATTAGTTTCTCTCTCTTCCCCTCTCTCTTAGTCACCATACCCCTTCCCCCAATGCAGCGTAGGAAACCGGGCGTGCGTCTGGTTGACCTCCACGCTTTTCCTCTCTTCTCTCTCTCTCTCTCTATTTGTCAAGTCATTGGCTGGTACCATTGGTCAGGGAGATGTGGCAACGAAGGCAGGACACCTTTTTCCACCGTTCAGTCACGTCACCCTCCATCGAATCCACCCATTTTCTGTCTCCCGCCGCGCCCCACGCGTTACTTAGCCAGAGTTAGCTTAGCCAGCGCACACCGACAATTGCTGCGTGAAAACATTGAGTGCGCATCACGCTCGACACTAGTTCCTCGTGTGCTTGTCACATCTGTGTGCGGTTGGATGTGTCGCTTCGCAAACTTCTCTTTTCTCATCTACCACTGGGTGCGCTTTTTTGTCATTCCAAGGAGACAGTTGCTAGTCTGTTTCACTTTTTCTTCTTGCTTGGTGTTTACGAGTTTTCATCAAGTCGTAACAATAACAAACCACGAGGACTGTGTATTTCACGACACTCTGTCGCCGCGTCGGCCTGTCCGTGTCAAGCTAGGCGATGCCCACGCTGTAATCAGAGCTGAAATGTGCATCAGTATAAAATAGAAATAGAACGGAACAAACGACACAGAGGGAGAGAGAGAGAAAAAAAAAACGAACAAGGACGCGCATTTTAAACTCTGTTAGGGCTTTAAACCAAGTGAACACAAATTCATCGCCCAAACCACTCCCAACGCGATCGATACATTTCCTTCTGTTTCGTTTTAAGTCATCTGAAGCATTAAACGCTGTTTTTGTTTTCCAGAACCCTTAACCTTGATAACATTGGGAGCAGTTTGGGCAGGATTTTCCCACGCGCCACGATTCACCAAAACGGAGTGCTTGCGCTGAACGGTTAAACCTTCGGTTATAAGTTTGCGTCCCGTACGTCTCGCGATATCTTCAGTTTCTAACAATGTACGTACTGGAGTAAACCTTCGGTTTGTCAAACCCGAGCGATGTAACAACGTCTAACCATCTCTCGTGCATCATGTCCTAGCTGCTTCAAGTGAACTTCACACGCACAAGCGCTCACAAATGGTGCCACCGCGAGCTTTTCGCACAACGTTAGACAAGTTTCCGGCAGCGACCAGTTTTACACGAATTTCAGGATGCGGCCAGCTTCTGCACTATCGCCGGCGTTCGGGCAAACTATCTGGAGTCAGCGCCTCGACACCAGGCACGATAGAACCATCTCGCTCGCGCAGTCCGCGGCTGTGAGACCCGAAGCAGCCGCCCCCGCCGCAATCGCCTTCACGCCGAGCCAGTCGATACACGGAGGCGCGATGAGGAAGATTGAGGAAGCTGGCACGGCGGGACAGCCGGGCTCGGCAAAGAAAACACAAGCGACGCCGGCAACAACCGAGGCGGGCGAGCTGGCAGCGATCGGGGGCGGCCGTGGAAGTGAGCGCACAAAGCACGGAGGGACGCGGCGCGCGTGCGCGACCGGCGCCTGATGAAGTTTCCCTTCGCGCCTGGTTAGCTTCATTGTGGCGCGGGTGGCGTGGGAATAGCGCGCTGCTGCTCGGCGGGTAAGCCGATTAACGGGGGGGCCACGAGGCGGCGAGCTGCTGCGCCCCCGGTCGGTCGGTCGGGCGCCGACGCTCAGCGGGGCTGTCCTTGCGGTGCGCCGCGAGGTCGCCCAGACGCTGCCGAAGGAAGAGGGTCGCGCCATGCTGTCTACGAGTGCGGGCGTGCGTGTGTGCCTGAGTGTGCGCATGTGTATGTGCGTGTGTGTTTGCGTGTGTGTGTCATCATGCCTGCAAATGCACTGCCATCCCGCGGACCTTTTCGATACCACCCTCGTACAAAGATATTCTCAGTACACAGAAAGCGAAATGAAGTGCGTAAGTGGGCTTCTCCGCGCATAGGGTGTTATTGTAAAAAAGCCAGCTTTAGGTAAGACGCTATGGGTCTGAGTTTAGATACGTGGATAATAGACTTCGGCGTTTGGGTGTACATTAGAACAGCAGGTTTCGTCTTCCTCATGAGCGCTTCTCTTTTATTTTTCCTATCACTCCCATTATCTTTCCCCAATTCTGAGTGTCAGGTTGAAACTTCCGGTTCAAACTGACTTCTCAGCTCTCTCTCTTAACTATCTTCTTAGGTCCTTCATAATAGATATATAAATACCGCCACACTTAAAATAAATAAAATATAACAAGCCAGAGAGCTGACGCGGGGATCGTGCGCATCACTAGTACCACAAAGGCCGCAGCGGTGCTACAGCCGACTTGATCACATCTGTACGCCGGGAAAGTGGCTCCAGCGACCTTCGGAGCCGACTGACGCCTGTTGTCACCAACGCCCATTAGACCTCCTGCTCTGACGGCGGGAAACACTCAACAGCTTTCTCCAGTCGCGCATGAATTTCGACAGTAGGAAGAAGGTGCGCGGTCGTTTCGATGACACAACCATAAGCGTCCCGGACGAAGGTAATCGTGTTCGTCGTCGTCAGAAGATTTTTTTTGTTATCGCAAAAAGTCAAAGACAGCGCACGATAAGAAACTGTTGACAAGACGTCGCGAGCGCAGGCATGGTGCCTACTAGCTCTGTGAATGCATACCTGCATGCGTACATGCGTGGCAGGCTTCAAATAACTACCAGGGGCCGTCATTGTGACACGAAAGGGGAGGAGAAAAACCTTGCTTCTGAAAGAGCATTTTCACGAGGAAGGTAGCGAGAAACAGTGTTCGCGTTGTCGTCTGGTAAAGGCGTCCGAACTATGCAAAGAACCGTATCTTTTCCGGGCCTATGTCTATACCTTTGTGGTTGCTCACGAACGGCGCATCAATTTGGACATGAGCGAAAAATGACACTCTCAACGTCACGATAGACCCCGTGGTTTCACTGCTGAAATGCGACGCTTCCCGCGTTTCCAGAGCGCACACGCATGACTGTGCAAGAGGCGCGTGGCTCTTGTGCCCGCGCAAGTGGGACGAGGGATAGCGCCGGACGAGCGGCGGGAAATAGTATGGTGGAGAAGCGAGCTAAGTAATTTTCTCCGTTAACTGATCTTGTGGAATGGTGCTGGCGTGAAAGTGAAAAAAAATGTCAGTGCGGGTAAGTTGTTTCTTTCGTGGATCTTCCTTGTTCTCTATTGAACGATATATTGAGAAACTTCTCAAGTCAACTGATACACAGTGACTTCATTTCTTCATCGTCTTTCCTGAATGAAGGCGGTCTCTTCCCTGTGGTTATCGGTGGGCCGACATGTGGGCTCTCTATCCACGAGATTTTATTTTGAAGTATGCGAGCTGCCAAGAGCTTTCGTATCTTTCGTTAGTAGCTGCGTGAATTTTTCTTTTCTGCATCATTTTCATTTTGTCAATTCATACGACCTCATTTTCCCTGCTCTTAAGGAACGAACTCATCGCAAAAATATGGCTAAATAAAAGTAAAATACTCAAGAAAAGAAGGCACCGCTAGGATCAGAAAAGAAACCTGCCGTCGAATTCACTGTCAATGTAACATTTCTCGTCAGCTTCGTTGCGCCCTTTAGGCACGCCCTGAACAATTGTTTTATCGTGTCATTTGCAAAACTCCTCCCCACTTTCTGGGCTTCACAATCGCGCTACACAGACTGGCCGGATACTTTCGATGTCTTTGCGCCCGATCGCGTATCATGCGCTAGAGGAACAAATGTTGCAGGAACCAGGGCCCCTGTGAGGACAGCGCAGACGACCTAAGGCCGATTCGCCTAACAGATTAAATAAAAAAGACCCTGTAGCCCTGATAGCGTTTGCGACGACCATCACCGGAGGCGCCTGCGGCCCAAGTAGAAAACAGTGGGGAGCGCTGCCGCAACAAAGTGTATATAACGCCCGTCGAATATCGCTGGCGGTGTAAACAGAGTCGTCCCGCTTTTAACGACCGCGTGCGAACCGCTAGAATCCGCGGCCACAGCTGCCGTGACTGACTGGTGCAGCTCAGAAAAAAAAAAAAAAAACGCGCTCGCACGCATGCACGCACGCACGCACGCACGTACGCACGAGAAAGCAAGACGGGCCAGTGCAAAAGCACGAAGCGAGAGTACGTGCCGACCAGACAAGAAGGGAATGTTTCACCGCGGGGTTATCATGCGGCCCGTTATTGCGGCGCGGATCGTCGACGCAGCTACACCGCTACAATGACCGTCTCGCCCCCGCCCGTCCGCGCCCAGCGCACCCCGCTGGCACACGTACTACACATTGCCGCGCAGGCTTTCAGCCATATACGCGGCGGCGCAACACCCGGGCGAGCCGGAACGCATTAGCATTAAGAGGGGTTCGCATTAGCCAGCCGCGAGCGCTCGGGCCCGCTCTCCCTTAGCTTCCTTCGCCATCGGGGTTCTCTCCA
This sequence comes from Dermacentor albipictus, assembly GCF_038994185.2. Classification (NCBI taxonomy): domain Eukaryota; kingdom Metazoa; phylum Arthropoda; class Arachnida; order Ixodida; family Ixodidae; genus Dermacentor; species Dermacentor albipictus. The sequence continues at coordinate 113,716,309 of NC_091823.1, forward strand.
CTGCCCTCGTTACCGAGTGCCGGGCCGCGATCACTGTTTCTCTCGCTCTCTCTCTTTATGTTTCTGTCTTTCTCTCCTGGTGAGGGTGCAGAAGATAACAGGTGTGCAAACTCGACCCGAGCGCTCCGCAGGCTAGCGCCCAGGTATAAGCAACAAGATCGCGGATCGCGACGGCCTGTTACCGAGGGCGAGTCGGCGCGGAGAGATAAAAGCAGAGCGGTGAAGGCCAGATAGATGGATTGATAAGAGAGAGCGAAGCGCGACCGATGGAGGAAGAAGCTCGAGAGAGCGAGAAGTCAGCCTCGCTGGCACGGGGCGAGCGCCAACGCGAGTGGCGCAGCAAAAGACGCCTCCGCCGAAGCAGGTAAAAGCTGGCGGCACCACGACAGAGACGGGGGAAGACACGAGGAGAGCGGGAGTGAGCGAAGAAAAGAAAAAAAAAAGAAAAGTGAAGCACCGGTGTTAGAAGATCGGGGAGAGGGGAAGCGAGAGAGGGTTCAGCATCGCGAAGCCGATCGTGCCGTGCATCCCACCTCGGGCGCTTTCTCCTTCGGACTCGTTAATCTTTTGGGATTCGCTCCCTAACGAGCTAATGGAGTTTCGATGTTCGAGCGTCGGCGCGAACCGCTTAGCCTGGCTCCGAAACCGGCGTCTTGGGTCCGTCTCTCTCCCTCTCCCTTTTTTGTCTTGTTTGTCTCCCGGATCTCTTGACACCGCCGCTGCTGCTGTGCCGTATAGCAGTCTACTAGCGCGTGACTCGCCGATCTTTTCCTGTTTTCTTGTGTTTTTGTTTTTCTCCTGCCTGCCTTTTCGCCTAAACGTGATGCCGGCACGCGTCCCTTTCTCTTTTTCTCTTTTTCTTTTCCAGTACACTTGGGATTATGATCCGTAGGTGATCTCTCCCGGCGCATCCTCCGATTCGCGTGCTGCATCGGTGGACGCAGGGTTGCTCATAGATGGCGCGCGCTGGAGTGCCTTTCGGGGGTGACGCGACGGTTGTTGGGGGCGTGCTCTGTTTGTTCGTTACTCGATATACCGAGCGCGCGAGTTATATACGCGTGTCACGCACTTCGCTTTCGCAATGCTTTTTCTCCCCAGCTGCTTGTGAGGCAATCGGCAGTGTCCACACGAGCTGGCTGACATATTGAACGCGTGGACGCCTTTCTCGGAAGCCCCCTCTTTTTTTTTTTTTAACGCGCGTTTTTTCCTTCGGTATCCCTCGCACTTAATTAAGCTTCGTCACCGATTGCAAAATGGTTTGGCAGCCCGTAAGGAACGGCATTCTGTTTTCCTTTTCAATAGGCACACGCAAGTTCTCGCTATCTATAATATGGATAGTCGCCCGACAAGTTATACTTGAGCCAGTGTTAACTTTTTTTATTGAAGCACATGGGTTGAATATAACCATAGTGCGTTGTACTCTTTTTATTTTGTGAGAATGTGTGTGCGTGGAGCTTGCGGTGCTAATTTTGGTGCGTGAAGTGTCACGACAAACTCCGACGAGCCTCGACTGACGTGCGTGATTAATGTAAACGATAGAGCCCGTTGGCTCAACTTTTGCCGATGTATGCCTAATGTCGAAAACTCGTAGTAAGTTTGTCGGACGACGTGCGTCATAATAGAAAATAGTAGACGAAGATTTCGAAGAGCCGGGCCAAAGTTCCACGTCGCCCGATGAGTTAGTGGTCTTCTGACGCACTGTAACTTCCATGAAAGGGGAGAGGGTACTACGACTACGGGTCCAACCAGTTCTCTTTTTTTTTGGGGGGGGGGGCGGAAACGTCGTATGTTTTACACCTGTAAAATAAAACTGAAATTGATGTTGAACTAGATTAGCTATCTGATCGCGCAAGATATATTAGCTACTTGATTGCGCGTGCATATATTGGTGTAAACATAAAGCACGTCTGATTTACATACGTTGTTCATCCCATCAATATTTCGAGGCCTTCTTCTGAAGTGCTGCAGGGCATCGACACATATAACAGGGACACTAAAGAAGGTGCACCCCATTGGTTTTCGCCTAGAGATTATTCACTTAAAGGAATATTTGCGTGTCTCGGAGAGAAATACATATTATTAGTGAAACAAATAATAGACAAGTGGCTACTCCCGAACTTCACGCACAAGCCACGTAGTTGATGACGTCAGCTTGGCGTCACAATTTATGCGCTATCTTCTTCACCCGTGCCGTATGCAGATCTGGGGCCTGTCTAACGAGCACGCGCGTTTCGCACTGTGTGCAGTACTTTAGGGGCACGGAGTCAGTCGAGCCTTTATGTACGCTCTCGAAAAAATAAAAAAATAATACCATATCTAACTAAACTGCCATCTGTTTACTTATTTTTGTTGTTGTTGTGTGCGGACAAGTGAATATTAGTGTTTTAAAAAAAATTAAGTAGGGGCATGTGCCGTCCTGAAGTTGTACCCAGTAGGCCAGGATGGACACCCTGGGTGCTGGCTCCGATACACCCCCCCCCTTCCCCGGGGAGAGGGGAAGGGAGAGAGTTGGAATGCGGTCACCACATTCAGAATCGCACCCACACGATCTCGTTCTCTGCAGCTTAACGTCATACAGTGAGCTACAGCGGTGGCTTCACAGAAGTTGTAGGGTTAGACAATACTCATAAAACGTAATCCCTGTGCCCCCCCCCCCTCTCCTTTCCCATCCCTTCATCTCTCTTTAAAAACTATAAACAAAAAAACTGGCGCCGAGCGGACAATGCCAAAAGTTATGGCGTCACTGTTAGTTGCCGTATTAATTTCATTGCGATGCCGGGCCAACTGTCTATCGTTTTCGCTTCGTAAACCCTATGCGCACTTCGAGCAGTTTTACATTATTGGAGAGCATAAGCCGCGAGGGCAAAGAGGAGAATATTCGCCGAGGGGTTACGTCTGGCGGCTTACACCGTAACTCTCTCGCCGCAGAATGACGCACAACCTTTAATAACTTCGTGTTTGTGTTTACTTGAAGAAACACAAGCGCAGGCCCTCAGCGTTTTTAGGCAGTTTCTTTCCGAAGGAGTGAGCGAACGCGACCCTCCCTGTCTTCGGCAGTCTGACCGAGAACCGAAGTGTGGAGCATGATGACTTGGCCGATGGCTGCTCGTTGAAAATGCGCGCGTTGGTCCGAAGTGCATAGGCGATCGCTCTCTAGAAGTTGTACTAGTAGTCGTTATTCGGCATAGAGGTCGCCATCTTTTGTCTCGCTGAAGAGGTTACGTCACAATGGCTCCAAGCTACTCTTGTTTCACTTTCATCGACCGACCGAGATGTCCAACCCTGGCACCCCGCTTTCCTTCTCGCTACTTCCTTAGCAGGGAAGAAGCTGTCGCATGGAGACGACTGCAAACAAGGTCGTACCCTTATCTTAACGTGCTAAGCAAAATGCACCCCACACTATATAAGGACAAATGTCCATGGCGCAATTAGAAACCCATATTATACCGCATAACATGGGCACGCCCACAAACTGACGTAGTTCTAATCATATCACACCCAAGTGCGACGCAATGGGAGGAACTGCAGGCCAGCGACCGCTGAGAAGACCAGCTTGGTCTAGTGTGGCGTGTACGACTGACAGCAGAAGCCAGCGGAGCCTTGAACTGAGGGCAGCTGACCCTTACGATAGAGAACTGACGAAGCAGGGGGTTAAGACATCAGGGGAAGACACAAGGAGGAAGACTCACATGAAGAATCGGCCCCAGCCGCAGAAGAACACAACTACTAGAGCTCAATAAAGTTTTCACTCACTCACTGACTCACTCGCTACTTCTGAAAGGTCACGTCTAGAATAAATTTGTCTGTACAAAGTGTAACGACAAACAAACAAACAAACAAACAAACAAACAAACAAACAAACAAACAAACAAACAAACAAACAAACAAACAAACAAATGGAAACCTTCAATTAAACAGAAAATAATTCATAATAGTTATCCTTATTGGAGGGTTCATCCAGGTAAACGTTAAGCCCACCTAAATAAGCTTGAAACATATTTGTTTCACTGCTGGCGTTACGTCACATGTGTTGTTAATGTACAAGCATTATATGTCCCATGAGGCAGAAAAGCCGGCATAGTAGGCAGCGAGTGGTACCAAAAATCATCATCATCAGTGACGTCATCAGTGTCTGGTATGACGTCAGTAGTAATACAGAATTAAAGTTATAATGAGCCAGAGTAAGGTGACTTAAAATGGAGTGAATTGAATTAAGGTGAAGTGAATGAAAATCGATGAAGGTGGGTTAAAGTGGATTAAGGTAGAGTTGTGAAGGACACGTGGACAATGTATGACGTCACGTATCATGGACTTATAAATACCGAAATGCAATAAATTTATTTGATAAGCACCAGCCATTGATTTCACACCTAATTAAAAAATGACAGTCACTTAAAGGGACACTAAAGTGAAAAAATGATTTCTTCTGCATCAGTAAATTACCGTTCTACAACACCAAAAACACCACTCTTAGAACGATAAGACGTTTGGTAAGCCAGATAAAGCGCAAGAATGAAATACCGGTGGCGACGCCTACTTGACTTTCCGCACCTGGGGGTTGTGACGTCTTGGATTTTGATGGCATCTTCTAGGGCCTACTAATTACATATAGCGGTACAGATTGACTACATTGTGTTCTAAAGGAACCAAATATTAAACATCGCAAGTTTCGGGAACCTTTATTGAGCCAACGCGGCCCAAATGCGAAAACATACTTTGGAACCCCTGACGTCACGCTGACGTACCAGCGCTGGGGTTTCGGCGCTAAATTCAAATACTGATACTTGGACCTTCATTTTCTTATCTAATAATCAAACTATTTGTTTGAAATGACTGCCTGCATGGTTCTCAAGCAATGCTCCATTAATCTAAACTGATTTATTGTTTCGCTTTAGTGTCCCTTTAAGCATTCTTACGTGATTTGAACGTAAGGATACTTATCAAATCACGTAAAGATACTTAACTGACTGTCATTTTTTAATTATGTGTGAAATCGATAGCTAGTGCTTATAAAATAAACGGATTGCATTTTGGTGTTTCCAAGCTTGTTTGTTTTTTTTCTTATAGAACCGTATTCACGTTAGTAGATAGCATATTCAAAAAAGCAAACTTTTACCATCTATGTGGGAACCGAATGGTCCCGCGTTCGATTCCTGGCCTCACAAAAGGCATAGAACTTGCTGTTTTTTGTTACCTTGCGAGCGATACCTGGTGAAAGTGTTTGAGAACATTACCTCTAAAATTCGGGTACAAAATTTCCAAAGCTTTTCGTTCGTTAGGGGCTGTTACATTGCCATTGGCCGGCAGCTTACGCTAATAGGTTAACCAGACGCGCGTCCGGTTTTCTACCCTGCACTGGGGGAAGGGGGTATGGGGATGAAGAGAGAGAGAGAGAGTGAGAAAGCACAGCTTCAGGTACATCTGAAGGTTTGCGTCGACTCTAAACACGGTCGACAAGACATGTCGACTTGATACGTAAGAGCTTCCTGTGAATACGGACCCACATTTGCCAGCTTTCTCTGACTAGGGCTGCGCATTAAAGAAACAAACAAAGAAAGAAACAAAGAAACAAAGAAAGAAAGAAAGAAAGAAAGAAAGAAAGAAAGAAAGAAAGAAAGAAAGAAGGAAAGAAAATACGTTAAATTTTATTACTGTGAGCATTTAAGACTTCATCCGCAATAACGAACTTGTGAAGTGAATTTCGTCGGTTAGTTTGCGTCGGCAGTAGCTGCTGCTTTTAAAGGCGCGGCACAGCGAAAGTGTCGATGTCGACAGCGCTCTGCCATCTGAACGCGCAGAGCTATCCGAGGAGAGAAGCAGCGAATAATGAAAGAAGTGAAGCCGCGGTACTACGCGACTCGAACGAGACACGATGGACAATGTACCGCGCGTCGCGCTCAATTCACACTGACGCGGTCGCGACGTAGAGGACGCCACTTCGAGCGGAACGGGCAGCGCCGGGAACTCGCGTTTTACACGTAAACGCCGAGGTGAAATCGCGCCGGTTGCCATGGAGACCGCGTCGCGCGCGAGAACTGATGCGATTTCCGAGCGGGACACGCGCACTCTGGGCGCTTCTTCGCTGTTTCGCTTTCTTTTTCTTCTTTCGTTCGTTTTTCGTGGTGAGGATGGTAGGGAGAAATAAAGGTGAAAAAAAAAAGCATGGCGCGACGCTGGAGCTACGAGAAAAAGGGAAATGCGTACAACCGAGGCAGGAGATTCCAGGAGAGTGGGAGGGGGGGGGGGGCGTTCGGGGAGAGGAGGTAACCACTTTAGCGCGAGATTCTTCCGATCTAATCAAGCCGTGCCAAACTCGGTTTCTCAGCCGGCGCTCGCGGCTCGAGTCGGGAAGCGAAGCGGCCGTCGGGGCCCGATGAGTGCGAAGCTGGCCGAACCCTCGGATCTGGTCTAAAAAGAAAAAAAAAAGAAAAATAGAAAGAAAGAAGGCTCAAGCTTCCCAAACCTTCCCATTCCCTCTTTCGCCCGAGCCACAGCGCAGCGCATCCCCGAAATAGACTCTCCCGAAAGGGCGAGAGAGAGAGAGAGAGGTGATGCACTCGCAAGAAAGAGGGAATGCGAAATCGAAAAGTGGAGAGGGTGAAAGAGGGCTAGTGTATAAGAACACGCGGCCGGCAATTGCAGAATGAGCGGAGGGAGAATGGGAGAAAGGGGAAGGAGAAGAGGAAGGTCAGTGGAGAACTCGAAATAGAATGCTCAAGTCCGTGGCCGATGGGGCCCCGAAGAAAAGGGAAAGAAAGGTTTATAAGAAAACGAGGAGAGCTTGAAGTAGAAGCAATACCCTCTCTATACCATTCCGCGCCAGTCTTGTTGCTGCGTGCGTGTGTGTGTGCGCGCGCTTTGCACACGTAAAAGCCGGCGGAATGCGAAAAGAAGAGAGCTACGGTCGGAGCGCACCGTGAAGAATACACGGGAAGCGGGACGAGGAGGAGATAGGGGAAACTGAGCCAGAGCCCCGCAAGGAGAGGAGGACCAGCGGCGGTCGCTAAGACGCCGAGGTTGCGGGGAAATGACTCCGGGCCGAGAGATAAGACAGCTTTTAAAGATTGATCGCTTGACCGGCCTGGCTTCTCGTGGCCGCATTGCTTAGGCGCTTGTTGTTGGTGTTTATGTTTGCGGTTTAGAGAGGCGGGCGCGAAACAATGGTCACGTCAGCGCGGGGGAAAGGAGGATCCAGAGAAGATGCGAAAGAAGAAAAAAATAAGAAGGAAAGCGCGACGCGGGGTTTCGGACGTCGGAAAGATGGACTGCACTCGCAGCTGCTTGAGACAAGAACGAGAAAACTGAACGCGTCGAAAGCGAGTCTGTCGAATCTGAAAATAGATAGCCTGTTCTTTACGGGTATTTTTTCCTTTTCTCGGATAAATGGAGTTGGGGCATCGGGTTTATGCGCAATGCGTGTCTAAATTCAGATTAGTCTTTGTTTTTTCTCTGTTTTGGAAGGACAGCGAAAATAGTTGAACGAGGAAACCTACAGCGTGGGGGTAACGTCGATCCTGTTCAGCCTGAATGGCATCCATTCTGCGCAATAGCTTTCAGCGTTTGTGCAGATCGTGTTACTGTGAATCAAAAGCGGTGCGTAAATCGCACGGCTTATGAAACCAAAGGTCGTGTTTCGGCAACCTTATATTTAGATTCGAGATCGTTTCATCGTCGACGGGTCTTGGCGACCGTGTGCACAACTCGGTGCGAACCTTCAAATGTGCGCGAAACTGTGCTCGCTCCATCTCCCCTCTCTCTTTTCGTCCCTACACCCCCTTTCCCAGTGCAGGGTAGCAAACCGGACGTGCGTTTGGGTAACTTCCCTGCATTTCGTCTATCTATCTATCTATCTATCTATCTATCTATCTATCTATCTATCTATCTATCTATCTATCTATCTATCTATCTATCTATCTATCTATCTATCTATCTATCTATCTATCTATCTATCTATCTATCTATCTATCTATCTATCTATCTATCTATCTATCTATCTATCTATCTATCTATCTATCTATCTATCTATCTATCTATCTATCACCCGCCGTGGTTGCTCAGTGGCTATGGTGTTGGGCTGCTGAGCACGAGGTCGCGGGATCGAATCCCGGCCACGGCGGCCGCATTTCGATGGGGGCGAAATGCGAAAACACCCGTGTGCTTAGATTTAGGTGCACGTTAAAGAACCCCAGGTGGTCGAAATTTCCCGAGTCCTCCACTACGGCGTGCCTCATAATCAGAAAGTGGTTTTGGCAGGTAAAACCCCAAATATTATTATTATTATTATATCTATCTATCTATCTATCTATCTATCTATCTATCTATCTATCTATCTATCTATCTATCTATCTATCTATCTATCTATCTATCTATCTATCTATCTATCTATCTATCTATCTATCTATCTATCTATCTATCTATCTATCTATCTATCTATCTATCTATCTATCTATCTATCTATCTATCTATCTATCTATCTATCTATCTATCTATCTATCTATCTATCTATCTATCTATCTATCTATCTATCTATCTATCTATCTATCTATCTATCTTGTCTCATAAAGCACGTTGCAAGCATGCTCGCCAGACTACAAACATAACACATGTAATTCTGCTGCGAGCTGTGCGGGTGTTGCAAACGCCTTGTTGAACTTGTTGCGCCGTGCCCAAGCATTAAGCCTTCGAAGTGTAAATGCACAGACATGCGAAAATTGGTCATTAGAGAGAATTCAATACAGACGATATTTGTAGTGATTGAATCATTCTCGAACCGGTTGAGCGTTCTGAAGCAACGAGGTACCCGTTTATAGACGGTGCATCAGATAAGCTTTGTCGACATATGGCCCTTAAATGCGCAAATCAAGTTCATGTAAGCGAGGCTTCTCACACTGTCACATTTCGGCGCACCATCTGCTTCAGAAATATAGAACTGCACTTGTTAAACCGCAATTCCAACCAATCCGCTTGCTCGCATACTGCCTGCGCTACATTTGTGATTGATTCAAGCGCTTCGGCAGCTACGTGCTCACACAGATGTGTGACATCTGTGTGACATTACCTCACAGCAGGCGACAAGAATTGTCAAAAATCAATCAATCAATCAATCAATCAATCAATCAATCAATCAATCAATCAATCAATCAATCAATCAATCAATCAATCAATCAATCAATCAATCAATCAATCAATCAATCAGTTTATCTCTGCTTCACTATCCCGTCTTGGTTTCGCTAATGGCGACTGAATGTGCTGTTGTTTTTTATATCTCCCTCACTTTCTTTTCTTCTTTCTTTGACGTGTCACTCTGGTACTCGTTTCTTTTTTTCTTGCTACTTGCATGGCTGCAGCCATTTCTTAGCGTGCTCATGCAAAAGCGCCATCGGTGAGAAGCATCATCGTTGTTCATTTGCCGCGCAATCAACGTTCCACCTCTGCAGCGCCCTGTTAGAGCAACCCCCCTTATCTGACGTCTCGCGCCCTCGCTGTTTCCCGGTTACTGTTTATTGCCTTCGGTCGACATGCGCCACGTAAAGAGATTGCAGTGACGAGGCGTTCTCTCTCTCTTGCATCACGAGCACTGCTCGCGCAACTGCCCCTACAGGTTGCGCTTGCACCCTTTTATCCCATGCCTTGTTCACGACCACGCACAACTGAAGCAAGCCGTCACCAGCGTCAACTTCCCCGTCGTCGGCAACGTTGAAACAACAAACAAGAAACTTAAGCTTTCGAAAGGCAGCAAAGCTTGTCTTCTTGTCTTCATGCGCGCGGGGCCTCCGCTATCAGTTCGCTTGTCTAGCGGCGCCGGGATCCGCGCGGAGCAGCGTCTTTCGCGAAGGCAAGCTGGCGTGAATAATTGAATGACGCGCGCGCGCGCGGCGCGCTGACGCGCTGCGCCGATAAGGCCGCTTTTTTTCTCGGTGATGCCATGCGCCGGCGGCGACGCTGATTAAAGCGGGCATAATTAAAGCGCCGGTCCGGCCCACCGTCGCCGCCCCGCCACGGCTCCGCGGAAGGGGGGCGACGAAAGGAGCTCGCCGCCCACGAGACGGGCCACCGCTCTGTCGAAGGCGGACCGACCTGCAGAGCGGCCGGACGCACGGCTTTCACGTCGCTCGTGCTCTTACCCGTCGCGGTGGCTCAGAGGCTGTGGAGAATTCGAACTCGCGACCTCGTGTGGGTTAGGCGTCTCTCTCTTTTTTTCTCCTATATTTCAGAACTTTATTTCCAACGCTTTCTTGGGAGTCCTTCAGGCGTAAAACCTGTTGCAAACAACTTGAAAGTACCTTCGGGACAGCAAAACAGTCAGCGACGGGCGGGGGAAGGGGGGGGGGAAATGGGGCTGGGGACGACGGTAATCGGACACCGTGTTCTGAGTGCCTGTTGACTAACCCCAGTCCCACGCGTGCAAAAAAAAAAAAGTTTGTTACTTTTGATGCGGCATCAGTTAAAAAGCTCGCACCAGGATTTGCTCTGTTCGTCCTTGTTCTCCGTCGCGTCGTCAAGTCACGTGCTTTTTTTCGGCTTAAGGCTTACTACGTGGCGAACAAAAGCAACACAGTGCTCGCCAGCGCGTGCATCCAACTTTTGCCTCTGCTGCAAAGTGTATTGTTGAAAGCCGGGCGCGCTATCGTGTATACCACCTCACTGTTGTGAAGATTCGTTCCTAATTACTTTGCGCGAGATTTCGCGCTTCACGCAGGCAGACCCTGAGAGTGTTAGTGTCTGTGCATACATTTCAGGGGCCCCACCAGACAATAGTGTAGCGGTCTAAAACGACATCGTATGCTTCACAAAAACGTAATTGTTATCGAAAACTGTGCCAGTGGCCGCTGTCCGAGCCTCTTGCTGTCGCAGTTAGCAAGTTAAGAGCAGGACGAATTATGCAAGTCTGCAGATGTTGCGGGTATGTGTGTGGTGTGTGTCACAATACCAAGCACAAAGACATAAACTGTCAAAAGACAATCCCCCTCCCCCCACTCTATTTACACACAAACATACACGCATAAAACATAAAAGTGCCAAGATAGCAAAAAAACAATAAAACGCGATAACTTCCTGCTTCTGTCTAAAATATTACATTTGGTTGAAGATCGACAGAAATTAAGTTCGCGAAAGAGATGCCTTTCTTCTCTTTGCCATCTCTCTTGCCATATAAGTTCAAACTCTACTCGAGAGCCTGTCACGTAAAAATAGACCTCGAGTAAAGTGACGTAGGGTGACAATTGCGAACCTACACCCTCAAGGAGCGAAAGGGAAGTGCGTAAACGTTTCTTTGTGCGAGCAGTAAGATGGCGTCCGCCTAGCTTCGTCTTCGGGGCCCCACTTCTCTTTCGGAACATTTGTTTTAAACTCTGAACATAATGGCAGTGCCGACCTCTCGCCGACGATCAGTCGGCCATAGGTCACACGGCGGCTTTTCAAGCTGAAACGAGCTGAAAATAGTCGGGTCTTCTGAGGACCGCAAACCACCACAACATGACTGTCTTTCGGGCTGGAAGCGATGACAAAACCACTCCAACGACCATTAACTTAAGACACGCGTCATAATTCTGTGCCGAGCTGTGTTTTGCTCGTATTTTCCTTCAGATCGAGTGGATCTGTTTTGTAGTGTTCATGGCATGTTGTAATTCCTCGCGACATTTTTGCTTACATTTTTTTAACTCTGCGAGACAATTTTCTTAATACGGAAGTGCGCTTACCAAGGTCACCCTTTTGCTCTTAATAAAGATGTTCTTCCTCTCTCTCTCTTTCTCTACACTGCACATGTGCTAAGCTAAGTACGGTACCGATCAATACTCAACTGAAGACGAAGTACTAGTTGCACTTATGCGCATTGTTTCACAGTTTCCGTTCTTAGAAGTAGTACGTAACAACCCCCTGCCACCTGATTTTGGCCTATTCCCCCAAATTTTTAAGCGCAATGAATGAAGATCATCATCATCGTCGTCGTCATCGACATCGTCATCATCATTACTTGTCATCATGGGTCTGCATTTTGCAGGTCATAAGAGAAGCAAACTGTGTTAATACACCCTGAAAACAAAAATAACTACACCGCAATCGGCTTGACAAAGTGCTTCACGGGAAAGCAAGCTTTGCAATCCAAGAAAAGTCATTGGCCACTCTTATCGGCTAGAAGCGAATAAAAGCCACAAGTTCACTAAACAATATGAGTATGTTTTTCAGCTTATTGTGGCTAAGAAGGATGTTTAGTTTCACGTGAGAGAAAGTAGCTTGTATATTGAGACTCGAAAATGTGTCGACATTGTTCGGCATTTGAGGTAAAAAGGGGGTCACGTCAGCAAACCCGAAAACCAAATTGACAAAAAGAAGGATAAACACGGGAAAAGCTGAGAAAGTGGATATTGTGTGTATTCATTTTTATTCAAAACTTCTTGGATACTTAAGACACGCGATGAGGAAGTACTGGATACGGGCCAGCGCAGTTTAGCGCCTTCCTCTCATAATTTCTTGAGTGGAGCAGGTGGATTTACCTTACGTAAGGGTGGCGAGCGGACTTTGCCTAAATAACGCTATCGTTTACGCAAGGCAGCAAAACAAAACAGCCACGAATAGAGCAGGCAGAGGAGAGGTAGGGCAGAAGAGAACTGAATAGAGTAGAGATAAATAGAACACACACACAGAGAGAGGGATAAATAAGATACGAAAGGCAGGGACGTTAACCGGAAGGTAGATATCCAATTTGCTACCCTGCATTGGGTAAGGGGTAAGGACAGGGCTGGCAAGGACAGAACAGGGCAGTGCGGAACAGTTAAGAAGGATGATGTATAGGACAGAATAAAAACAGAACAGAACAGAACCGACCAGAACAGAGAACAACACAGGACACGACAGAGTAGTACAGATTATGAGAGGCCACGAAAGGATAATACAGGAAAGAACGGGACAGGACCGGAGAGGATAGAACAAAGAACAGAGCAGCACAGGACAGAACACGACAGAACAGCGAAAAACCGAAAAGAACGGCAGCGAGATGGGGAGGAGGAGGAGGAGGAGGAGGAGGAGGAGGAGGAGGAGGAGGAGGAAGAAGAATCGGTGTGTGTGGAGGGTCTGGCCATGCGGCACAGCGATGAATGCGGGGGAGCGAGGGGGGGGGGAGAAAGAGAGAGCGAGGAGGGGAGGGGTAGCAACGTCGTCGTAAGCGAGCGCGCCCGGCCTAGAAGCCATCCCGGCCCGCGTCCGCCATGTGCCCATCGATCGGGGGGTACCGCAGTGCACACGGGAAAGGTGAGCGCGGCACAATGGCGACACCGCGACCGACTACGGCGACGGCGACTTCTTCTCGCGGGCCTCGACGACCGCCGCCGAGCGACGGCGCTCCTTGCGTCACCGGCAGCGGACTATCGCTCCGCCGTGTCCGCGCCTCGCTAAAATTTGTCTACACGCTCAATCGAAAGTCTCCTCCGTATTTTTCCCGTCTGAAATCTATCGAGATGGAGAGACGATAAGCGATGAAATGCAGAGAGGTCGACCAGAGTAATGCCGGTGTCACGCAGCCACTTTCGACAGCGATCGAGCTTGATGGGGATCGAGTTCCTGCGTCGCGATTGGCTTCTATGAGCAAACTGCAGAAGGAAGCCAATAGGGGTCGAGAATTTCCCATCCGTATCGGGCTCGTTCGCGATTGAAAGTAAGTGGCCCTGTGACAACCGGTATAACTGTCCGGTAGGCTAATCTGCATTGGGTGGAATGCAAAGTGGTAGAAAATGTGAAGAGAAAAGAAGAGGAGATGTGAAAATAATCTGCCCGCACACACACGGTGAAAGTGCATGATGACGACTGCATCCTTTCGCCCACTGCCGACGATGCTTTTCGAAAACACGCCAATGCTTCTAAGGCATCTCGGCCTGACGTCCGCTGGGACCAGACTCCAAGGATTCGGCTTTCCGAAAGGGGACGGTTGTAAGAGAGAGAGAGAGAGAGAGTGAGCGAGCGAGCGAGCGAGAGAGAGAGAGAGGGAAAAGCAGGGAGGTTAACCAGAGGCGAGTTTCCGGTTTGCTACCCTGCGCTGGGGTGGGGATATAAGGGTTGTAAAGAGACAAAGGGCTAGAAGAGAAAAAAGAAAAGAAAAAGAAAAAAGAACAACAGGTGTTCCAATCACAGGCGTTCACACAGGCCGGTCGATCTCAAGAAGCTCAGTACCACTTGCACGGCCTTCTGATGCGATGTCAAGTCCCGTCGATGTTTCAGAACTCTTTCTTCCGACGGAGGCCGGTCGTCCAACTATTTTAGTACAACGGAAAGCGATTGCCTCTGCGCACTGTACTGCGGGCACTGGCAAAGAACATGACGAACCGTTTCCGCGTAGCCGCGATTGCCACATGTTGCGGTGTCAGCCATCCCTATGCGGAACGCATAGGCAAACAGATAATTATAAAGTTCCTATAGATCTCTATCGAGAGCTTGCGGCCTTTTGCACATTTCGCTCACTAATATCTCGGTATACACTTTCGTAAAATAACCCGCTCAGGTGTCCGTGGTCTCACATAAACCGAAGGTGACAGCATAGAAGCGTGATACAGCCACAAGGACACGACGATGGCGCTGGTTTTGTCTGTCCATTTTAACGTTTGCGTGTCAATTTGTCCCTCTATTGTAATAGCTCTGCAGCAGGATATTTCTTGACTCAAGAAGGGGGTAATTAAGGACGGTTAAGTTGCGAATACACTTAACCATAAATATAACAACTCCAAACTGTCTTTGTCTCTTTTGTGCTAGTTTAACGCTTTCGCATCGGAGCTTGCGACCTGTTCACGAGGATCGCCACGAGGAGGAACGCGAGAAGCGTAAGGACTCTCGGGCGAGCTGCATTTGGCGCGTTACGAGTGCGTCGTTTCGAATAAGTGAAGTTGGCGTTATTGAAGTAAACGCTCGCGGGCATCGAAAAAAAGAAGACGAGACACTCAACACTGGCGCATGACGATGCCGTGTTCCTTGGTGAGCGTAATGTTTCAGTAGGCTGCGTACACGCACTCCCGCCTGATTCTGCCCAAATCATGCCCAAAGTCTGCCCAAAATAATAATGAGAGTAAGTTGCAGTGACGGCCACCTACAGTACTGGAGTTCGACAAAGAGGAGATAGAAATACAGATTGCTGCGAGTGGAAAATACCAGCTTCTCTACACGTTTACAGCGTTCTGCTTTAGATGGGGTGATAGAAGTTACACGAAGAGGGCCAAAAATTATATAATGGACAGAAACAAACTAAACCCAGATACTCAGATGTCAAATAATGTCTAACTCCTGACTAGCGAAAGCAAAGCAGTAGGGTGTTCAGGACTCGGATTGCTTCCATTTTAGTGTCCCAGAACTCTAGGAAAATTACTATTCCGCGGTGTTATAGTGCCTGTAACGGCAACGACATTGATACGTTGATCTGCTTGAAGCCTTTGGGTAATCCGTTTTTGCTTCTTTTGCTATGTCACTGCGTTGTTTGCTAAACATTGACCTTTGGATTCTGTTAAACAGTTTATTAAACTTATCTCGGCAGGAAATATTCGCAGCAGGAGGTCAATGTCCACAGATTGCTCGAAATAAGGGCACAGCCGTGGACAAAAGTGGAAAGACGTTGAACAAATACCTCCTACGTGTAGACCGAACGAATAATCAGCCTATGAAAGAAGCCCATCTGCGAGGCTGACGAAAGGTTCGAAATGGCCTTATCGTAAATGCTTATTTTCTGGTTTCATTCGGATACTCCTTGCTCGACCGTTTACAACCGCATGAATGTCCCCATTTCGATGGAAACATCTCTTTCTCAAATCTCGCTGTCCACTTAGGTAATCTTTGCGTTTTCTCTTTCTGCTGCCTCGTGTTTTTTATTTCGCTTTTGACTCAATCACTTTTTTTTTCTACTGATGCCAGTTCGATATTCTTCAATTACATGCCCTTGCTGCTTTCTACATTTAGTGTTCTTTTTTTTTTTTACAGCTCATCGTTTAGTGTCTTCAGAACAGCGGATTGAAATAAAGGAAACCTCAAGGCCGAAGAACCAGGCCCGTCGTCCGTACAGCCAAGAACCGACGTTGTTCACGTTCTCCCGTTTCAAGCCCTACGTGCTTGCCTTTGCCGGACCATAATCGCTTGCGCCGGGTCGGCGTTCCAACCCCGGCGGCGTATTGTCGCGATGCAGAACAGGACGTGCAAACAAGAGACGATGACCAAGCAATGCTGTTGTCGCTGAGGGGCTTCGGCCGCCATGTTCTAGCAGCAGCTGGTGCCTTGAGCATTCGTCTTGCACAAACAACATTCGTGATTGTCTCCGCCTCGCAACAACGTGATATGAAAACCTGCACTGTTAAATTAGTAGGGGGCTGCACCACTTATAAAACTGCGCAATATAGCTGACGGAAGAAAATTCATACAAATATGTCGTCGGTGTACGTGTGTGTGTGTGTTTCGGAGAGAGATAACTCGTTGTAGGGGAGGCAGAGAAGCTCGCCTGAGCTGGTCTGTTTTTAATGTGTGCCCGTCCGTGCGTTTGTGTAACCACACCGACGAGGAGATGCAATCTGTTTATTGAATTGAGATGGCTAATACGTATTCGTTTCTTGTCGAGAGAACCAGCTATAATGGTTTCGTTGAGTTATGCATGGCAATTTGTTGTATAACGCAAACGCAGCATATGTACGTCGAGTACAAACGTACGCTTAATAGCTACGCTATTTGAGCTGGTTTGATATGGAAATACGATCCTACACGTGATCTGTTCAATTTGTCTCGTTTGTCCACGCTATTTTTCTTGCTTTCGCCTGCGATGCCTGGCGAATGAATGCATAAAGGTAAGAGTGTCGTTGTATATTTGTTTTTTTGCGTACGGTGCAGTAAACAGTTCTAACTTTAGAAAATCAATAATAAGTCTTTACTGTGCACAGAGTTCTGAAAGTGGCCTATGCGCGAAACAAAATGATTATAATAATAAATTTATGTGCGTGTTCAGATTATTCATAAATCGACTTCTTGAGAACCTCTCTCAACGTGTTGATGACTTATTTTTATTTAATTACATTAGAATGTTGGCAGCTTTTGTTGCTGGCTTTTCCACAACACGTGATTGTCAAAGCGACACAACAAAAGGAAATGAGAAATTCAGCAAAATAAACTAAAAGGAAAGCACTCACACACGCACATACAACAGTGAGCAATCTTGGTGCAATCTGCACATGGCCGCTGAAGCAAAGAATATATAGAATAGGGTATAAATCATAAATGTAGGGAGCATTGGAAAGGTTTACCTCATCAGCGTAGAAACGATGAACAAAAGCGATTCCTGGTGGAAAATACATATACAGGAATAGATGGATAAAGTAATGATAGGATAAATGCGGGTGTAGTTCAAAAGTAGAGGGCTTGCTTCTGGTAGTCTTCCTTTTTTGTCTGCTTTGTCATCCGCAGCTTATAAGATATTCTCACCGCGTGCTGCGTTCATGAAAGTAGCCAGTACACGTACCTGGCCCAACCGTCAAACTGATGACATCGTGTATTCCATAGGCTTTTTTTTTTTACGTAGCTTTCGCCAGCGCGAAAGCTCAACTGATGGGACCTGAGCACGAGCCGCACCATTATGGAAATTTTCGAACGCGGCATTATCTCGTTACGCCGGGCCCTCCGTGTCTCCGGTATAGTCATTAACCCGAACCGAGTTCGCAGTATCTCACGCTTCGGTAATGAAACTCATCCGCTGAAAGTGCTCGCCCCGCTCTATCGTGGGCTCTGAAAGCAAGTCGAAAGCGAATGGGGCCATGCCTGAGAAATAAATTGGCCCCCCCTGTCGGGTCAGAACACACAGCACAAACGTGTGAACAGCTGCAGGAAGAAGCGCTCGCGAGTCGTGCTGGTCTTACGCTAGCCTGACTTCGGCACGCGCGCTGCTGGACACGAGGTCGAGGGTGCGATACCTGGCAGTGGGGACCGCGTATCAATGAAGGCGCAAGGCAAAAAAAAAAAAAAAAGAGCTCGTGTGCTGCGCTTTGGGTGCGCGCTAACGAAACCCAGGCTGGTCGAAATTAACGTGGTGGAACCTTCCGCTACGACCTCGTAAACCACTGGGTGGGCTCGGGACGTTAGACTCCTCCCTAATTTTGTTTTCTTTAACGCTGGCTCCACGTCGGCTCAAACCAGCACGTCGCCAGCGCTTGAAAGCGAAAATGATGTTTCTATTTTGGCTCATTATTACGTCAAGGAAAAAAAAAGCCCGTTAAGTTAAAAGTTAAGTTAAAAAGCCCGACTCAAACAGAGCCCAAAACTAGCCTGTTTCGTGCAGAAGTTCAGCAACCTCTGCCGGCCCTCTTGGAAAACAGAGCATCACTGCGACGGCCGCTGTAGCATTTGCGATTGCTTAAAAGATATTGCGCGACATAAAAAACGACACGGACGTGAAAGGAGACGACACACCAAGCGCAAACTTTCAACTAAGTTTATTGTGCCACTGCGTCATTTTATACATGGCATGCACGTAGATCGCGCATGCACTTACACGGAAATGAAGTGCGAAATCATGTAACATGGTTACGTGTCGTGTGATGCCGCGTCCAAGTAACGTAATTCCTTTTCTGTGAGAGCTAGAGACGGGAAGCTGACACACGCATCACCCAATTTTGCGATCATCTGTGCTTCAGATATCTCACGGATGAGCTGCGTGCTGCCACGGGAAACAATCGTACATTGATCCTCAAGAGGTTTGCACCCATGATCGCGACAGTGGATCGCCAAGAAACCGCCAGAGCCGTTTTTAACATTGTTGCTGTGCTCACGGAGCCGATCATTGAGGCAACGCCCAGTTTGTCCTATGTATTTCTTGCCACATGAAAGCGGAAGGCTGTACACCACCCGGTGTACACACTCGACAAACTTTTTTCGGTGATGCTTTCTGCATTTATCGGAAGGGACGGCATTTGGATCCGTCAGCCTGCAAAGCCTGCCGAGCTTGTCGGGAGCAGAAAAAACAACTCTTACATTCGCTCTTTGGGCAATCTTTTTTCAATGCCCCTCCTGGCACACGCCCTAAAGTTAGTGTCATACCCTACATGCACGTGATTTCCCACAACTTGAAAAAGATTGCCCAAAGAGCGAATGTAAGAGTTGTTTTTTCTGCTCCCGACAAGCTCGGCAGGCTTTGCAGGCTGACGGATCCAAATGCCGTCCCTTCCGATAAATGCAGAAAGCATCACCGAAAAAAGTTTGTCGAGTGTGTACACCGGGTGGTGTACAGCCTTCCGCTTTCATGTGGCAAGAAATACATAGGACAAACTGGGCGTTGCCTCAATGATCGGCTCCGTGAGCACAGCAACAATGTTAAAAACGGCTCTGGCGGTTTCTTGGCGATCCACTGTCGCGATCATGGGTGCAAACCTCTTGAGGATCAATGTACGATTGTTTCCCGTGGCAGCACGCAGCTCATCCGTGAGATATCTGAAGCACAGATGATTGCAAAATTGGGTGATGCGTGTGTCAGCTTCCCGTCTCTAGCTCTCACAGAAAAGGAATTACGTTACTTGGACGCGGCATCACACGACACGTAACCATGTTACATGATTTCGCACTTCATTTCCGTGTAAGCGCATGCGCAATCTACGTGCATGCCATGTATAAAATGACGCAGTGGCACAATAAACTTAGTTGAAAGTTTGCGCTTGGTGTGTCGTCTTCTTTCGCGTCCATGTCGTTTTTTATGTCGCGCAATATCTTTTAAGCAATGGACTACCAACTTGCCCGGAATGCTGCTCTCATTAAGCATTTGCGAAATACCGGAGAAAACAATGTTTATCCGCGGCCCCAAATCGATGTTGTGTAGTGAGAGTCGCTGACGCCTACATTTCTGAGGTTAGACTTGATGTTTGTTTTTCTCCATATCGGATAGCGTAGGGTAGCAAACCGGATCTTTCCCTCTGGTTGACCTCCCTGCCTTTCCCATTTCCTCTCTCTCTCTCTTCTCCATATCGGAAATTAGCTGCAAACCGTTGTGATTCCCGTAGAAATTATTGGACCAGGAGGGGTCAAGTACGAGTGAATAGGAATAGCGTGCGACACTACAAGAATGCCGCCCGCTGGTATTCAGTTCTATCGCTGCGTCGATAAAAGGACCGCATCGGCGGGCGTTACACAAACGCGCGCGGCCGTCGTCTGCTGCCTACGACAACGCGAACGCACCGATGGCGTGTAAAATAACCCAGCTTCGTCGCGAAACACAACAGCGTCCCGAAATAGGTCGGGATCTAAACGAGATTGAACCGGGTGAAGAAATTACGAAGAAGCAAAGACCCCCGGACACGCTAGAGACAAGCGATCAACGAGCATGAATCATGGAAGACGGGTTCTCGTGGCTCGGGTGGCGCGGGTGCCCTTTTGATGAAAGCGAAACGTTATAGCAATTTATACTCGCATGCCGCCGCATAGCGGCCGCGCGCGCCCTGAATACGGTACGACAACCTCTAAGGTTGCTCCGCTACTTTTTAATTTCATTTGTATTTTCGCATCCTCCGTATTACACTTTCTCTGTTCTCGCTTGCTACATTTTTTTGTGTGATTTGCTCTTACCGAGATATAAAACAACCTATACTCAGATGTCTTAGGCGATGCAAAAGATATAGCTAATTCGTAAAGCCGTACTTATTTTACGATAGCGTGGAACCAGTTGTTCTGGTAAAGAAGCATCTCTTTAAGTTCTCGACGCTCTGAAGTACTACGAGTTGAGATGTGATGCACATTCGGGTCGGTTGTTGCGAGCGAACTTATCTGATGAGGGCACACGCACACACACTCCTATTTGCATAAGAGTTAAGCATTCAAAGGTATAAGCGGTCACGTTTGTGTTCGCAAATCCGACGAGTCCATTCTTACTGATAAGCTCACTGCAGACGTCCTGAAGCATAGTGAAGACTTGGGCAATCCAGTTTTACAGATTCATTTTCGAATGAAAACATGTTAAGGTTTTTCTTTCATCAGACTTCACACCGTACACCTCTTCGCTTAATGACGCTATATCCTCATCTATCTGAAGGAATATGACAGATTCAGCGCTTTTCATTAGACATATAAAATAAAATATGGCATGAACGACCAATCACCCTAGCATGGAAGCACAGTTAAGCAGATTCAGAATTTTTACAACAGCAACACCAATGTAACATAATGCACACGGTTATCCCGTCCTTATATTCAGTCGAAGAAGCTTGCTGGTTGTTTCCAAGGCTCGTTGGCTGCAAAGGCTCATCGGCTGCAGAGCTTCCGAGGTTTTCAAGTGTCGGTGTTTGCGAAGGCACAGTTGCTACAAAATACACAACTTGCAGACCGGTTTGCACCAAGATTCGTGCGCTCCCCGCCAGAATCTCGTATCTGAGTCTCTGCCTGAAGATCTCTCTCCCGTTCCCCTTCTTTCCTTTCCCTCCCCACTTTTCTCCGCCATATCCCTAACCGCAGATGCAGCAGCAACGGCAGCGGCAGCCCCAGCGTCGCTCGCCCGTGGCTGGCATCCAGGGCCGGCATGGAGCCAGGCGCACGCCGTATCTGCTCCCGTACGGTCCAGTGAACCCATGAAACCTGATCGAGCCGCGTGCGCCGCAAATTCTGTTCCTTTATAACCGAGCCGGGCTGGCCGCTCCCTTTCCCCACAGTTCCCTTTGTTCCCCAGACAGAAGGGTGAAAGACGCCGGTCGAGAACGGAGAGAGAGAGAGAGAGAGAGAGATTCCCTGCACAACTCTTTGTCGTACGTCTTTTTCTCTTCCGCTTTCGAGTCTTATATACGCTGGCGTGTGTGTGTATGTGTCTGTGCGCGCGTGTGTTCCTTTGCGGGTTCAGAAGGATGTGCGGCCGCACTTGCCAGACTCATCTTTCCGCTGGACTGAACCGGGACTGCCCGACTGTTTCGGTTCTCCATCCTTGCCCTTCTTCCACCTAGACAACCCCCTTCCCGCCCATACGATGACGTGTGCTTTCTTTTCTTTCTTATACGCTTCTCTCCCCTGTGGGATGCCTCTACCTTTGCCTCCTATTTATCATCTCCTTACAGCTTCCTCTCTCAATCTCTCCACCATTCCGGCTCATGGCACCGCGATCAACCAACCAACTCGGACAGACTGCACACTGCCGAAAAAAAAAAGAAAAAGTAGTGCCCGCAGAGAAGTAAAGTACAGCGGCCTCCACGCTGTGGTTTCACGCTCTAGCACCGGAGGTCGCGTGGCATCCCGGCGGTTTAAGCGGAACTCGGCGGCTTCACAGCGGCGCACTTTGCGCGAACCTTCGCAGGAGATCACGTCCCCGACTCACCCCTCGGAACGTGCGCGTTAATTCTTTGGGCTGCAACGCAGGGCAGACAAGGACACGAGAACGTATAAAACACAAAAAGAGGGTGCTGTTTGAGCGGTAGCCAATTTAGCTTTCGATTTGGTTTTCCGCGTTGTTTCTTTTTATAAAAAGAAAAAAACAAACGTGAGTGAGGTGTAGGATTCATCAGAAACCAACCAGTTGTCGATTCTTACTTAGCGTAGAGCAACGAAAAAAAAAGAAAATAAACAGAGAGACGAAGTCTCAGCAAGGCCTTCAATTTGTGAGAAAATGACCGGTTGTTGAGCCTCACTAAATAACCATGCGTAACGCAAGCGTGCTTGATGGAGAAACGCATATATATATATATAATAATATTTGGGGTTTTACGTGCCAAAACCACTTTCTGATTATGAGGCACGCCGTAGTGGAGGACTCCGGAAATTTTGACCACCTGGGGTTCTTTAACGACCACCTGGGGTTCTTATATATATATATATATATATATATATATATATATATATATATATATATATATATATATATATATCTATCTATCGGGGGAGAGAGAGCATTGAATCCTGACGGCATCACTACTACGCAGACATCCACGTTGATTTTCTTAGGTCCTCTCCGCTTTCTTGAGCCGCAAAGGGGCGTTCCAGCAATTGTTTATGCTTAGACTGTCTAGATGTAACCACGGTAAGAAGAAAGACCGCTATCAGTTTCCTTTGAAGCACGCCGCGACGATACGGCTCCCGCGGCAAAGCCACTTCCCCGGCTTCGGCCCAAGATTATTGCCGTCGCGCGCATCTAATGAAACGCGGCCGGGCGAAAGGCGCGGCGCTAGCGATCGTGTTGCGCAAGCTCATTTGAATGCAGCGAAACGAGTGCCTTACGCAACTTTCCCTTTATATCTTCGAGGCCGTGACGCAATGCCTCGCTCGCCTTTGCTGCTTTGGGAGAACGTGATTTCCTTTCGCGATTTCTGGACCGCCGAGAACGCGTCAGTTCATTAGGGCTGTAAGCTCTTCTGCCGGGCAACTGCGGAGCCCGGAGGACGCAAGCGGGATAACGGCTTCAACGAAGTGCGCTCGATTTCCGGGGCTGCTGTGGCAGGCGATTAGCGGCGCCGACGCGTCGTACGCGCAGCCCGGGTCAGTTTGCCTCTGCGTCGAACCAAGAGTGCGTGCGCTGGAGGCGATTCCAAGCGACGAGTGGAACAGGACCTAGCTCTGTTACCCGCAGGCGTTTGTGGCAAGTCGAGGGATTTCAGAGGGGCTGTTTATAACGCGAAGCTTTCTTTGCGAACGCTCCCAGTCTTGGCCGTCGGTGGCTGCTGCCGTTGCTGCTTCTGCAGCAGCTGCTACTCATACTGCAGCTACTGCCGGCGGTTTGTGTTGTACCGAACCGTTAACACGCAGAAAAACGTTCATATCACGGCTCGACCTAAATATGGCGATTTGTACTGCCTTGAAAACGCGTGGGTGACCAGCTCTGTTTCCCACGTAATTAGCAATGAAACAGGCAATGAAATGAAACGCATCCGTTTTTTGTAGTGTCAGCAATCGACTAGGAACGAGAAAAGTGAGCGCATTGTAATCTGAGAGTGAGCAAGAGTATGTGGTAGAGCACAGGTGTACAGGAAGACAAAGACGGTAAGCTCTGGTAGCAATCTTGTAAGTACAGAGAGCATGAAGGCTTGAAAAGAGAGACGAGAGAAGCACGAATAGCGCGAGCAAGTGGAAGTTAGCCCATTGTGTTGCAGCTCCTATGTCTGCCTTTGTACTTTAAGCGCTACTCAGTTTCCCAGCAGGACAAACCAACCAGACCGAATTACTGACTGGTGTGAGCGTAAAGAGCTTAGTGTTCTGAGGCCTAGAAGGCTACACGGTAGACTTTGAGAACGATGCGTGCTACATTCGGGGAAATTGAGAAATTTTGGAAATGTAGAAGGGACTTACATTTACTTCAACGAGAAGGAGTTGCTGACACTCCTTTTTTTCTTCTTTTTAGTGGTTTGCAGGAGGTGAAGAGGAGTACTACAATGTGTTCAAAATGAGCTCGTTCAAATCGACGTTCGAAAGCTGTTCAAATCGAGGTCGTAACAATTTCTGGTGATGTCGCTTTCCTTAGCAGCTCTGAATGTTCCTGACCCACCAATGGAAAACTTAAGTAGAGGCGGATGTTGCGTTGGAACGTTAAAAACAAAATTTGTCCATTTTCGCCTGTAAAGCGTGTTTTGCCTGCATTGCAACAATGCTATAGGAGAAAAACAGCCACTATGAATTTGGAACAGGCGCGTATCCTCTTCAACTGTTTTCTGAAGACATTGCTCAATGTTGCACATCTGCTTCGACAAAAGAAGCCTATTTTCTATAGCGGACATCCAACGAATGACATGCGTCACACTAGTTAATCGGCTCGTCGGAATAGGAGGCTTCGGAATCGGAAGCACGAGCTGGAGTTAGCGTCCAGCCCTGTTTATAACCCCTGGTGAAATTCAGAAGAACAGTACTCATTTCCCCCTTGTTCTCTATATAGAAGTGATGACATTCTTGCCTTTTAATAAGCGAGAATGTACCGAAGGTTGAAGTCGCGGCCAGCACTCACACACGCACACAACAAACTGGATGTTTAATTCAGGGCGTCAAATAAGTCATGGACAAGTGTGAAAAAATCTAGGAAGAGACCATTGTACAACGGTTTGGAGACAGTGCACGCACTGAAGGGTATGAGGAGGGTTGGCCTAGCATGTATGTATGTATGTATGTATGTATGTACGTATGTATGTATGTATGTATGTATGTATGTATGTATGTATGTATGTATGTATGTATGTATGTATGTATGTATGTATGTATGTATGTATGTATGTATGTATGTATGTATGTATGTATGTATGTATGTATGTATGTATGTATGTATGTATGTATGTATGTATGTATGTATGTATGTATGTATGTATGTATGTATGTATGTATGTATGTATGTATGTATGTATGTATGTATGTATGTATGTATGTATGTATGTATGTATTTTATGCGCGGGCGTGCGGCCGATCTCATTTTTTCCATTTTGTTAGGTACAAGCAGCAACTAACTCGTAGTTCGTCAATGACTGCATATCCATACATGCCAAATCCTATAGGCTCATGCTGACTTTGGCGGCTTTGGCGATGACGACAGTAGGAATATTTCAAACCTGACAGAACGTCGTGAGCTTTTTCTGCGTTTCTATCTTTACGCGCGTTTTATTTTTATTTTTATAGCTCTGACGACAAAGAAGTTGCTCTTCGAATATCCCGCTTTCTTCTTTTTCTTTTTTTTTCTTTCTCAAACAACTGGGTCGCCCTCTGGCGCGGGTAGAAAAAAAAAATAAGCGGATGACTGCGTCGGCCATGTTTCTCCACCTCTTGCGTCGGGAAAATTGCGTTTTGATCGCTTCGCTCCCCCACCTCTTCGGCACAAGCCAGCGTGCTCCCTTCGTCCTCATTTCCCGGTTGGTGTCGTCCCTCTTCACTGCTTTTGCCTTCTTCCAACCGTTCTTCCATCCCTCCCTAGCGCTCTTTCTTCCCCTTTCCTAACGTGTTCCCGATTCCCCATCAGAGCCGAGGGAGAGCCGTAGGAGGGAAGGGGAATCGACGAAGAAGGCGCGAGACATGGCTTCGCGCAGTCAGTGTCTTTAGGGGCAGATGCAGCCAGTCGACTGATGACGGAAATAAAAAAAAAGCCTGGAAGTAAAGAAGCCTAGAATACTGAAAGCGAAAAAAAGAAGGCATTCGTCCCCGCGACTGAAACTAAGGAAGAAAAGGAAGCCCGAGAGCTGTAACGGGATGCGGTAGCGAGCAGGGCGTTTGAGAAACGCGCAGAGGAATAAGCACCGAACGAAGACAGCGGAACGAGAGAGGGGCGGAGAGATGGATGACTGGAAAGGAGGGAAGGCCGAGAAAGAGGTTGGAAAAAATTCGTCGCGCGCGAAATCGCTCGTTTTCCACCGATTCTCTGTCTCTCTCTCTCTCTCGCGTCCATTCCTCCACCAGCACCTCTCCTTCAATGCGAGGCACTGCTCGAAACCCCTCTTTTTTGCTTTTATCCTCATCTTCCCTAACGTACCAAGAAAAAAAAGGTTGAGGAGATAGATATGGTGGTTGTGTGCCGGGGAGGGGGGGGGAGACACGGGGGTAGGGAGGCGCTGTCGCGACTACGATTGGAGGACAAGGTGCCAAGCGGCCTCCCTCCTCCTCTCTCTTGGTGGGCCAATCAGGGCCAGCAGTTGGCTGTCGCAGCGTGCTAGGAAGACGAGGGAGAAAGACTGCTCCGCGGGGGAAGGAAAGGGCTAGGCGCAGTGTCGGTACAAGGAAGAAAAAGGAAAGGTTCGATGGCAGAATAGCTTCGCTTTGTTTCCGTCTTTTATCTCTATTTTATTATTTTTGCCTCCACGCTCGACTCGAACTGTACGTGAATGCCTTTTGTGCTCCTCATTCGCTTTCGCAGTTGTTTTTTCTTTTTCATTTTTATTGTGTATCGCAATGAGTGGAAGTCGCGTACAGCGTGCCAGGAGTCGACAGTGGCGGCTCAGAACGAGAGGAACGAAGGAGGGAATCATCAAAAGAAAGAGAATAGAAATAAATGTGAATTTTCTTTTTCCGAAATGCGCTTTAGCCATCGCTCGCGAAAGAGAAATCGTAGGGAAACATACAAAAAATGCTGACGATAAAAAAAAAGTGAGGGCGGGAAAGATGGTCGCGCTCGTACGAGAAAAAAAAAAAAAAACAGGTTTGTCGGCTTGCCGCCTCGCGAGTCCCGTAAGCATGAAAAGTGGCTCCGAGGCCGGAGCGCGCGCAACAAATTGCAGCGGCAACGCGTGCTTACGTGTTTTTTGCAAGCGCCGCATATGTGATGCGCGCGACAAAAGCGTCGTCGCTCGCCTCAGCCACGTGATTATACGAAAATCTCTGCGAGTCGGGGAGCGCCGTCGCATTTTGCATGCGGCGCGCTCGTATGTGGTTTGCGCCGCGGAATTTCAAGCCGCAGCCCGACAGGAGGAAGGATAGCGCAGTTGCGCTACCCTTCGTCGACCTCGTGCGGTTGTGCGGAGGGACCTGTTGCCACTGGCACGGCCACCGAGGCGTGTCGACCTCGTGCTCAATCCCACCCTCTTGGCCGCAAAGACAGTATCGTGCTGCTGATCTGTAAATACGAATTGCATTTCTGTTTCCTTCACTGGCGATAGCAGCTGCTTATACCTAATATTTGCAATGGTCCATCAAATTTCTTGAGTGAAGCCTCCTGTGGGTCATATGTGCCTCCGAGATGCGTTATCACAAAATGTTTTACTCTGTGTAACAAAATGTTCTTGATGTTTGCACTGGCTCGGGAGGCCTTTTGTCTGAGGCCCGTTGTTTGTCATAACTGCCTTCGAGATCTGTGATCATAGAAAATTTTATTCTCCGTAACAGATTGTTCTTTGTGTTTGCTGTGGCCCATGAAGCCACTTGTCTGAGGCCTGTTGTACGTCATATGTGCCCCGGCGATGTCTAGTCACGCAAAATTTCACTTGCGAAAGCAAGTTAGGCTTAACGTTTTCGCTGAACGGCGTCGTCTTTTTGTGAACCCTCTTGTGTGTCGCACGTCTCACCACGCAAGAAAAAAAGAAAAAAAAAGTACGAGAGAAAGAAACGGAAAAAATATCCAAAAGAAGCATTGGCGTGCACAGAAATATTGAAGGCCACATGATATTGGCACCCCAATACCGGACCGCAGCAAGCAGGGAGGTTTAACCATGGTGTGTAGTATATCCCGCGCCTTGACAACGCGAGTTTTTCAGCGCATACATAAGGGGCCGATGACTAGCAAAAGCCCATGCGTAAGAGCCACCGCACGCTATTGAGACGTATAGTTTCGTGCAATGAAGCCGTCAGCTATATTTATTGTACCGTACACCAATATAACCGTGTATTGGTGCTCAGATGAGTTCACATTCTGAAAGATAGTTAAATGCAACAAGGAACTTCGGCGTTCAGGTGTTTCAATATTTACACAGGCACCGCGAGACAAGGGAGAAATAAATGATGGAACTTATGCCGGGGGCCTCTGAAGCAAGTGGTCCGGCGGCGGCGGATTTTAAGCGAAGCCCCCTCATGTGCTTACGTCATCATACATTATAATGCACTTAAGCATTAATTATTAAGCTACATCTTTGAAAGAAATTGTAACGCTCCGACTCGTGCGAATTTAAGTGCTGCTTAAATATCACAGCACTTGGTTTTGAGACACCCTGCTCTATATAGGTTGTTACCTTTAAACACATAATAACAAAAAAGAAACTTCAGAATTTAAATTATCCGGTAACTTACTTATGTACTACACGGCAGTTATAACAGTGCCTCTATTTTGTGACGTTAAGAAAGATTTCTCTATTTAGGCTTTTTTTTTACTTCGGATAAAGTGACGCTTCTTACGTAACCGTCCACTAGAGTTCAATTTATTTCGTCATCCCGTTTGGCTTAGCAAACTCTCAGAACGGGAACGCGAAGGCTCCAAGGAGAAAAACTTCATTCGGGCAATCAAATCAGGATGCGAAATATAAACGTCATTATGCCGTTTCTCCGACTCTGAGAAGCGTAAGAGATTTTGCATTCCCGCGCAAATCTTTGCAGATAAAACTTCGCGCATTGCATAAGCCTCAGGAAATGTGCTGCCGCTATCTCGTTCAGACATCTGAAAGATCAGTAGGAGCTGCAAGTGACCTAGTGTTTCAAGAACTCCATACTGGAACACTTTAAACTATGCAAAAAAGGAAAAGAAAAAGAAACGGGTGATAAATGAGGAAAGCTGTCAAGGAAGAAATATAGAAAGAACGAGAAAAAAAGAAAGGCACAAAAACAGCGAGTTTGTAAGAGTCACTTTGGTGGTTTCGTAATCGACTTACGCAGCTCTGAATTCGATTACGTAAGCAGGGCAAGAAAGAAAAAAAGAATGTGGGTTCATTAGAAGCGCTATTGAGCAGCTTATATCTTTATCTGAAACGGAGGTATATACATATAAAACATCCAAATAATCCAGGCAGGACAGGCGCAAGTTAAAGCCTCTAAGAGGCTATCGATAGCCAAGCACGACATAGAAGATGATGACTGGAGTGGTTGTACAGGCTCAGTGCTTCGGCTGTGACGCAGATTGCTGAGCGTGCATCGGAAATTACCGTCTCTAAAGAGCAATGGCATGTACTGCCGTGCGCGGGCGCTACTTCGTTTTTTGTTTGTTTGTTTGTTTGTTCTGCGTTTTTGTACGCCCTCGCCAAAAAATACGCAGGGGAAACGAATTACGCTCGGTCTTCTAAGCTGACGGGTGCAGAAGGTTATCTTTCAACTTTAGATTCTTATCTCTCAGCTTCTTATGCTCTATAGCCCAAGCAAATGCACTGCTTACTGGCATAGCATATGACGCGTTATGTGCAATGAAGTGAACAGAACCGCGGGGAGTAGTCTTAGCAGGAGTCTGTGATCGAGCCTAACTAAAACGAGTCATAATAAACGTAGCCTTGCAACGAGAAGCATAATGCTCGTCGTATAAATTAATGCGGGCAAACAGAAATGCCGATGGACGTTCTTGACTCGGATAAAGACGTGCATCGTTTTGTGAGGGCGTCCTGCTGATTGTGGTCAGATGTCGAGGTTCATATCGGTGCAAGCCTTGGCAGTGCGTAAAGTTTTCTACAAAAATTGCCAACGAGAACTCTCGCGGTATTAGGAAATTCATTTATTAGGAATTAGGAAATCGACTGGAGCAAGATGGAGTTGGTTGGCGCAGGACTGGGCAATTGTAGCAGGGAGTGGCCTTCGTCCGGCAGTGGACATAAATTAGGCAGATGATGATGATGATGATGATGATGACGACGACGACGATGATGATGATGACGACGACGACAACGATGACTACAATGATGATGATGATGACAACGACGACGGCAATGTAGATGATGATGATGATGATGATGATGATGATGATGGTGGTGGTGGTGGTGGTGGTGGTGGTGGTGATGATGGTGGTGGTGATGATGATGATGATGATGATGATGGGATTATTGCAACCACTGCACTTCCGTCCGTGCGGGGCGTCGAAAACGCACCGGGGAGCTCGCGCGGCGCCAGTGTTCCTCGGCGGGGCAAAGAAACCGGCGGCGTAGGAAATCTGGCAGATCGAGAGAGGGCGCCCGTCACACTGACGCCAGCGTAACGACCGCTGAAAGCCCCACAAGGGTCGTCATCGAAACCGCAGGCGCTTATGAGAGCAGCGCGAAATAAACGAAAAAAGAAAGAAAGGAAAGAAAAAAAGCAGGACACGGCGAAACGGCGAGAGGAAGAGGCGGTAACAGATTCGGCGCCGAGCGAGCGGCCGCTTCATTCGCGCTCTGTCTCAGTTCGCAGGACCCTGTCTGGAGGCCAGCTCGAGCAGGAGCGGTGCTTTCTTCCGGAGAGTAGCCAATTTGGGGAAGACTGGAGGAGTGTAGAGAAAGGGGTGCGGGAGAACGGGAATAGGGAGAGAGAAAGAGAGAGGAGGTAGGTGTTCTCACGAGCGGAGGACGATAAGGGCGAAGGAAAAAAGAGCAGAGAGCGCTGCCTACAACAGGAGGCACGTCTGCATCTGCCTCCCCCTTCCCCTTTTCCCCCAACCACCCAGACTCCGGGATCCTCGTCACGTCGCTTTCGTCGCCGTCGTAGTCGTCACGTCGTGGGCCAAACGTGAGCCAGATCGGCGGCGTGGCGGTGCGTGGCTAGCACTGCGGAGGGCGCTGGATGCAGGCCGAACACGTCGCGCCGGTCTCTTCCTGACTGCCGCCTCTCGTCCCGACGCCGAATGGGGAAAGGGGAGGAGGAAGGGGATGGAGCAGCGTAGGGATATTGGGGAGGACTCCTGACCCGATCAGCGGCCGTTGTCTTTCGCGAAAGCCACGGATGAGAGGCACTATACGCCGATTAGATGTTCCGCTGACGCGCGGCGGCATCCACTTGCTGCGCTTTTTGCGGCGATGATCTCGCGCCGTTCGGTCCATCGCGGTCTCCTGACGAGCTGAAGGGAATAGACTTTGATGGCAGGGGATCTCAGAGGGCGGTAGCGACGTTGTCGCTACGGCCGTCCGACAGTGAGTGCCGGCAGTTGCTAAAGGGGCTTTAGCAAATGCCGTGCAGGTATATAAACTTCACTGCACAAGTTATAAATCCGTTGCCACCTACTTCAAGGGAACGTTCGATGTCGCATTGCGCGTATAAAGAAATATTGTCACGTGGTGGTGACGTTGAATAACACAGTAGCAATACTGTGAACGACAAATCTAACCTTTATTGGGCGAACCTGTGCCCACAAAACAGGCTACACTTATAGCACAACGATAGCGGCGAACATGCTCGGCGATCGTCGAAAAACTGATCAGCGGGTCAAGCGCGTCGGCTTTTATAGATCAGTCGTCGAATGTTCCAGATTAACTGATGGGACCCGCGTGTCTTCCACAAAGTTCTACACCATTCGTGTCACGCGACTAGTTCACTAAGCACCATACTCGGCGCTTAGTGAACTAGTCCCTTTTACTGTATTGAAAGGCCGGCAGAACCTAATGTAGTGCTCCGTACAGTTAACCTCGTTGCAGCCTGTTCAAAGGGTACACTGAGCTCACTCTGTCTTGTACGCGCAGGTTGAAGTGCATGCTAAATCAATCCAAATGCTTGCAAATTGGGAACGCTCACCTGGTGAGCTTTTCATTTAACTACATTTCATTTAGGACATGTTAGAGCCTCTAATTGACAGCGGCTACCCGGCTTTCTTTTGAACCCTGGTGAGCTCTGACTACAGACGACTCGCTTTCAGGTACCTGTTGCGGCTACTTCATCGCAGGCATATATGCGAATCAGGGAGAAATAGTAGCCCACACATAGCCACTCTCAAGGATTTTGGACTTGTTGATTGTACGGGTGAACGGAGATGAACTAGTCTGACAAAAATCGAAATGGCGTTTGTAGCCTCACGACTTCGAGCACGCTTCGATTTTTCAGTGGTTCAAGAACACGTTCTCCTTCATGTCCAGCTTTTCATTTAAGTACATTTCATTTAGGAGACGTTGGAGTCTCTAATTGACAACGGCTACCCGTTTTCATGTATGCTATGGATACACATTAGGCATTAAAGAACAAAGCGGCCCTCAACCAAGGTTTGCAGTAAAGAAAAAAAAAAACGTGCATGAATTCAGGCGACACGTATGCACTAAATATAGCTCACTACTGAGGTCGCGTAAGGCGTACTGGAACCTAAAGTCAGCTCAGATAGATGCACTGAAGAATGAAAACACGGAGTTAGGCCAAGAAAAGGCTCTTTCAGAACGATGGCCTCTTTCTGGCAAAGAAAGGAACAACAAAAAGGCTGATTAAAACACAGGCTGCCTTCATCGGATGATAAAAAGCTGTAAGCAATAATTTCACACAACATTGACCCCTTCCAGATATCTAACAAGGGCCACTAGAGAGAGAGAAAGAAGTTTAATGACACGAAATGCCGAGAGGTCGGCCTGAGGTATATTCCTCTAGCCAGCTACTCGGCATTGGGGGAAGGGGAAGTGGGAAAGAAAGAGGGAAGAAAGAGGTGCACTAGTGGCTACTAGTGCTCTATTCAGTGTATCTTGGTGCACTAGGGCCACTAGTGCTCTATTCAGTGTATCTGTTAGTCATGTGGCTAGTATC
The DNA here is from genome assembly GCF_038994185.2 of Dermacentor albipictus. Lineage (NCBI taxonomy): Eukaryota > Metazoa > Arthropoda > Arachnida > Ixodida > Ixodidae > Dermacentor > Dermacentor albipictus. The sequence continues at coordinate 113,749,321 of NC_091823.1, forward strand.
TTTCGATAGTTTAAGGGTCTGTTGTATATAATGTAACTGAAGTGCGCATCAAATGGCGCCTTTCAGGATCATGTCGAGGGAATCCCTGCACAGTAGAGGTATATCCTGACTCGAGCTTCCACAGACACATTTCTTGACTATCAGGTAGACAAATTGTGTGCAGAAATTGTCCTATGAACACGCGTCACCAAATTGCAAAATGAAAAACAGTTGCGCAATGCCCACTGGTATTCAATGTGCGGGCTGTATGAAATCCATGCCAAGGGTCTGTGAAAAAATAGCCTGGTAGGTTTTTCATTTTATACACACATAGCTCCATTTTGATCAAACCATGCACGCGCCTAAGTCTGCGTTAAAAATATGGCGCAATAGGGCGTGCTGCCTCATCGGCTGTAACGTTACCGGGAATATTAGATTTATTTGCTTGGTTTCTTGAGCCCCCCCTATAGGGCTTTATAAACTACAACTACTGTTGACATTATCAAGACACAATGTTTCATGAGAATTGCGTGAGATAACCTATTTTCTCCCCCCCCTTTTCATTTTTCATTTTTTTGTTGCTTAGTTTCCGTACCGCAGCACTGATAATATGAGAAGAAGGAGAGAGAGAGAGAGAGATGAAACGAGAAAAGGCAATGAAATTAGTGAGACGGACGTGTGCTGGGCTTCTATGCCATGGGGAAAGGGTATGAGGGACTGAAAGAGAGAGAGTGGGTGTGCTCACGCTGACAGTAGCAGGCACATAGTGTCTATAAGCACCTTCTCATGCCCGTTAATCTTAGCGAAGTCACTGAAGCGCGTATAGCTTTTGGGTTAACGATAGGTAAAGCCATGAACCCGGGATGTTGGCCTATCGACGTAACATACGTTCTAGTAGGCAGAGTGCATGAAGTGGCAAGAGTTAGGCTGCAGTCGATTACTTTTGTGAGATAGGCTGAATGTATGTTTATTGTTTCATTCTGAAATGTAAAATAAGGCCGTAGAAGAATGAGCTAGGCAAGAACCACCTGCACGCATTTACGCGGCTGAGATAACTTGGAATGAGGTTCAGGACTTCATGATCTCTAATGTTATTGATGGTACCAACGTGTACAACTTTGTGTCATAACGACGTATCACATGTGCAACTTTGCACACGTGTGCAACGTGTGCAACCTGTGCCCGGGAGCTCCTGTGCTCTCTCCCACTCGAAAACAGTGAAGCATCGTACCTGTAACAGCGGAGCAATGTCGCGATCAAGTGCTTGTACCTTTCGGAGGCTCGCTACGCCACAATTAACACTCCCCTTTTTTGAGTTTCGACTCGCTTTAAAGGCTCTTTTTCTTAAAAAAAAAGAAGACTAATGTGGCTCGCTGGGCAGGCTGGACGTTTCCCCGTACAGCGCAACGATATCCCTGGCTTCGCCGCTGATATACTTGAGATCGATTAAAGTAAGGTAATAGGCAGCAAGGATTCTTTCGGTTTCTACTAAACACCTCTATTTTACGCCACAAACGAGACTCTTACGCACAGAACCAAGCGAAAGAGCCGCCGCGAACTTAGAGGTCGTAGCCATCTTTGTTTATTTTGACAGTGTTGCCAGCGCAAATAACCTATTCTGGAGTTTCCAATGCCACAAGTACGAAAGAATAAGTCCTTCTATGCAGCTTGCATGCTTTTGCCGACGAGAGCTCAAGCGAAGGACCGGTGAAAAATAATAAGTGCATATTGTCACGTGGTGGTGACGTTTTTTTTTAGTACACGTGTCAATATATTTGGTACGGCATATCATTAACATACACAAGTCGTGCGAGGTTGATATCCCCCAGCAATGACACTTCCGCGAAGGCCAATGCCACGATACCAAGTGCGCAAAAGGTTATTCCTTGCGATTGTTTTCTTGCCCTTTAATTTGGGGCCTCTTACTCTGCAAATGGAATCGCTTTAGTGTCTTCCTTCACATGTAGTAAAAAAAAGGCGAAGACAGAATATAGCGTGCTTTCTCACTTCCGGGGCGCAGAGCGACAAGCTGCCGCAGCTTCTTCTGCCGCGTTTCAAAAGTATATCTGATATGGAAACCTCAGGTGCAGAGAAACGAGCCGTAAGATTCAGAAGCGTGGCCTAATGCTGCTCAGAATAGGCCGTGTTCAAATCTACGCCTCAGCGACGGTTCGCTCTGGGTAACATAAGCCAATCTCGAAGGCCATGATTTTGCTGACTGCATGCGTAGGAAGAAACTGCGCAGCCGGAAATATGTCATAAACGCCACGTTTCGCAGGTCACCTATAGGCAACGTTTACATGAACCCGACGCGAGCGGGTCGTGTCAGAAATTCGGGCTGACTGAGCCCGATGTCGCCGCGTTTACATGAACTCCGTAATTGAGGGAACATGAATGGATTACAGGGATTACATGAACTCGCTTCTGACGGGTCAGGTCAACGTTGGCCCGTAGCGTCGAGCCGAGACACGAACGCGTTCGCGACAATCTACACCAGGCACTCGAGCTAACTCAAATCGACCAGACGACCGTTCAGCCCGACCGCGTTTACATGCGTTTACGTGAACTCGACGGGCCAATTCTAGGCCGACAAATAGACTCGACCTGCTTCCGCCGGATCCCTGTAAACGCCCTGATAGTGCATAGCTGACAGGGATACTTATGGATGCGGGTTCTTTCATGCGCGCCCCGCACATATTTACTGCGTTCGCACCAGGGCCACTAAAGATGCGCTAAGACAATCAGAAAAGATGCTATTAATGTTTCGTGTTCCTGAATATAGCGGTAGAGAGAGAGAGAGAGAGAGAGAGAAAGGCAAAGGAAAGACAGGGAGGTTAACCAGAGATTATCTCCGGTTGGCTACCCTGTACTGGGGGAGGGGAAAGGGGATGCAATAGGTGAGAAAGAAAGAAGGATAAAAAAAGGAAAAAAAAAAACCTAAGCACACACACGCACGTACGCACGAACTATTTCTGTGGGCACTGTCACGCAACCCGCAAAGGCATTCCTAGTCTTACGCAGTGTCACCGTACAGTCCTGCGCCACACTGTCTACTGTCACAATTTGTCAGAAAGTCCAGTGTCTTTCAAGTATCGCAGCAGCGCCTTCATAGCGGATCGCGCTGATGTTCGCGTAGGCCAGGTTCCTAGGATCTTGTTTTCTGTCATTGGGCGCTTGTCCAGTTTGTCTAAGGTGGCTGAGAGGACAGGTCTTTGTGGGTTAACACGAGAGCACTGACAAAGAAGATGCTCGATCGTTTCGTTGCACCCGCAGAAGTCACACAGTGGGTTGTTGGCCATTCCGATAAGGAAAGAGTAGGCATTTGAAAATGATACTCCAAGCCATAGACGGATAAGAAGGGTGCAGTCACGTCGTGGAAGCTCAGGCGGAATATGGAGCTGTAAATTAGGGTCCAGAGTATGGAGGCGTGCACTTGTGAAATCGGATGATCAAAGATCAAAGATCAAAGTGTAGCGGTAGAGTGTAATTGGACAACCTATGAGCTAAACCGTTGTTTCGTTTACGAGTGACCTCAAGTGCGTCAGTGTCGTGCTCAAATTACGATCTCGATAGTAACCAGGGATATCTGTTCGAGTTGGTAAATTAAGGAGATCGAGCCAACCGTTCGCTTACTCCGAAAAAAAGAAAGAAAATAGGAAGCATTTGTGAACCCAGAACTCGCGTTTGCCTCCAGTGTGCGCGGCTTCGTCGGTAGATGAACCGCTACTGTATACACCGAGAAGGTCGATATGGGCTGTCGATGCAGCTATATACCGGGATGCGCCATTCCGCAATAACGCGCAATTTTCCCCGGGGGGCGGGTGAGCGAGAGTGCGCAGCCATAGCCAAAGCCGGTGGCTTCGCGTCGCGTATAGCTAGCTATAGCACAGAAGCTCCCGGGCAGAAAAGTTGAACGTCACGCGGGCGCGGCAGACGTGGGCGCGGGAAACGGGGAGCGTATAAGAGCGAGCTCATCAATGTTTCATCCCGACGGCTGTTCTCGGCTCGTCCTTAAATATTTAACTCGCCTCGGGTCGGCGTGCGCGTATGGAATAATTCCGCATGCGCGCCTAAGAATCGTCCTCCTCCTCCTCCAGCCCTTTCCCCCCCTTCTGTCTCTCTCGGCCGGTGTGCTTCGCGCCCAAAGGGAGAGGATGTGTGGCGGTTGAGGTGGAGTCGCGACTGTGCGACTGACTGCCCTGTTTACAAAGAGGGTTGAATTTTCCACGTCAAGGACTGCTAGTCGCTCGGACAAAAGTGTTCCCGTGTTTCTTTCACGGCTTGCCCTGCGGCTTACGTGAGTTGCCTCTGCCGAAACCAGTGGTGTAACGCGACAGTGCTCACAGGAGGAGACTTGTGTGTACACCTGCACACGCTGTTGAAGAAAAAAGAAAAGACGCACGTAACCGGTTTTGTATCATTCGTGTAAGCCACATGTAACTTGAGAATGGAATACGCTGTTATCGAAAATTGGTCTAGGCGTTTCTTATTGTTTTTTTTTCTCTCACCTGCTCTTATGCTTCTGCGCTGTTCATGTTAATATATGCTATGGGTCCACAGGTGTTTGAATGAGCTGCTTTGCTTGTTGCTGTCGAGTGATCCGGAAGACGGGGCAAGGGAATCTGCTTAATCGTTTACCTCGCCTTCGTTATCACAAATGGCACATTGCACTTTTGTGACGAGCGAAGTTCAAGCGAAAGTTAAACTGAGGCTTACTCCAGTCGGCTTAATCCAATTCATGCATTTGGCATCAGCCTAAATCGTCTCGAAACTCACAGCGTGGCTAACACGCAGCTTGAGATGGACGCCAACGGCGACGCCAATGCGCCGATGACGCATAGCAAACGTATCCTCGTGTGACCTTGTAACTATTTGTGAAAACAGTCTAACCTACGGAGTATGTTTTCTACTTTTTGTATATGTCTGCTGACTCCGTCCTTGCTTTCCAGTGTGTTTGTCCGCTGACTACTGCTGTATATGCGACTTTGGGCTGGTCAAATAGCCTGCGAGCAACATTTTCCGGAAATCTAATCGCAAATTTTCTTTTAAGCTGTATCACATCACCTCATGAAACGAAATTTATTTATTTATGGTTTATTTATTTACTTACTTATTTACATATCTATGTTCAAACGCTTTCTCGGAATGAATAATTGGATGCATAAATGAATTTATTCTCCGAATGCGTTTGAATGAATGAATGCATGGATGAATGAGTAACTTCACTAAATCAATCAAATGCGCTCAATCAATTCGTGCATTCATTTATTCGAACGCGTTTAATGCATTTATTCGGTGATTAACCCGCCGTGGTTTCTTAGTGGCTTTGGTGCTGCGCTGCGAAAGTACGAGTTCGCGGGATCAAATCCCGGCCACGGCGGCCGCATTTCGACGGGGGCTAAATACAGAAAGCTGTCCGCGTGCTTGGATTCAGGGGCACGTCATGAAGAACCCCACGTGGTCAAAATTATTCCGGAGCTCCCCCACTACGGCGTATCTCATAATCAGATCGCGGTTCTGGCTCCCAAAATCCCATAACCTAGTTAATTTAAATTCAGCGATTATATTGATTGTATGAGTGATTGAACGAATCCATTCGTTCGTTAAAACGCGTTACGTGCGGTTATCCGGACGCAGCACGCACTCTCGAGTTGGCGACTTCCGGGCAGTGGTCGCGAACACTCGAGTTCTCGGACTCCCGCTCCACCTGGCAGAGGCTGCTGCACGCGCGCTCTCCGCAGAGACGCGAGAAGCGGACGAGCGTTTGTCTTCATTCCGACCGAGTGACGTCAGACCTTATGCGCCTCGAGTTCGGGAGCTCGAGCACCGAAGCTGATCGCCGCGCTGCTGCGCTCTTTCATCTGTCAGAGCGGCGCGGCGCGGGCGCATCGGTGCCGACGCCGCAGTCGGTCGTATAAGGCGAGTAATTGGAACGGCGATGCTCGCCGCCGCTTCGGGGCATCGTATATTTATCGTTGTTGTTGTTGTTGCTTATCCATATTTTTTTTAACATTCTTTTACTTCGTATCCGTTATCGGAGAAGCACTGCCATGGTATGTTTGCGTTTACCTCGAGGGACGCAGACATATAAACGCGCACTATGCAGCGACGCGCGCGCGCGCTCGTTTGCTTCGCTGCCGTTTACAGTAATGAAAAGGTCGGGCGTTTCAAGATTCGCTCGGCTGGGGGAGAGCACGTAAACCGGCGCACGGGTCTCGAAGGTGTGTGCCCCGAAAGTTTGAACTTCTGGCGCACGTACAAACAGGTGGGCGGCAGCGGGGATGGGTTTTTCCGGGAGCCGACAGTCCTTCCTCGTGCCTTTCTTTCTTTGTCTCTCTCTCTCGCTCGTGATTCAGCGTTCTCCATCGGCCATGAAACTTCGCGATATCGGCACTTTCGTGCGCGTCACTGTGATAATGAGGGCCCAGGGGCGGTTCTGCTTCCAAGAGATCGTGGAGTCGACTAGCACAAGCGCACCACGAGTAAACATTACTTTCTATCTCTCTCTCTCTTTTTCCTACAAAACGTACGACACTGGTTCACGCAAACGAACTAGCGTTCGGGCCCCTTTTCATTTCGCGAAGGAATGTTCACACGAGTGTTCGAGATTAACTTCGACGACGCTAAGGCGTGTCCACGGTAGCAGTGCCCCAAATCTTCTTGCCAAGCTACGATGGCGTGTAATGCGATGCCCCTGTACTGTTCACGCCTCCAGTCGCCTCACCGCCACCGTGGCCTGGCGCTGACGAACTCGCCAACAAAGGATTACGCCGCCGCCACGCCGAATTGGCCGCGCCGCATGTGCGTTCACTGTCCCAGTCGCGCGTCTAGGGGAGGGAGGAAATCGCGTTTGGTCGTAAACAAATCATCCCGGCTTGGACGCTGCGGCGCGAGACCACTCCGAAGGCCTGTAAACCTTGTTAGTCGCCGCTCTCCCCTAGAGAGAGCCACGTTCCCAGGGGCGCTATGCCTATGTTTCCATCCGCAGCCGAACGGCACGTGGTCGCAGGGCGGACACGAACGGGAACTTGCATATAGCGCTCAAAAAACTTGTCTCTAGAAACGCCGTTGATTACTCAACGATTAAAGTGCAGGGGCCGCTTGTTCGCTTTATCCAAAGCAAATACGCCATGTCATGCGTCTAGTTTGGTTTGGTGTTTTGCAGTCATGTTAAGTCGCCATATAAAACCATATCCACGAGGTAAATTTTTAAGTTGTCAAGACGTGAAATTTGGACAGTGCATCTATCCACATACATCCTTTTGCCGGCAAATGACGGAATACCTTACGCTGAAAGAGCAAGCGGTATGTTAGCAGACCATGCAATGCCACCATCACTGCCCCCGTTGCTCATCCCCCCTCCCCTCCTTGCACATAACCCTGATCTTCAACAGTGTCGCCACGCATTCTCGCGAGCGTGACGTCATCGGCCATGTTGTGTAGTACGGGGATGCTATTCTATACATTGTCGAACTCCGGGATAATGTCGGACTCGCCATCTTGTCAGCTCTGATTGGGCCAGAGGGCTGCTGCGGCGTCTCTGCTAGGCTTAAAACACCGGCATTACGGAATTGGACAACATGGCGGATTATGACGATGTCGAGCGAGTGCTGGATCTCTGCCAGGAATACGCCCTGGAATACGAGTGTTGCGCCCCTAGCGACAAATATTGTAATAATGCGATAGCGTTAAGGGACCCATGCCGCAGAAAATCCGGCGTCGGATGTCGTTTTGGCGAAAAAGATTTTCGAACCACCCATTCCCAGGCACACCATGTGGAGCTAGGACGCTGCTGAAATAATTGAATTTCTCAAGCGAAGATATGTAGAAATATCGTAAACTACAACGTACACACAACTTACAGACATGATAGCGTCGGATTGTAATTTGAGTATACGAGAAAACATAATTTTGTTACGCAAAAACTCAAAGAAACCTGCGTTTCTACCATACATAAACCAACGACGGCGTCCTTCATTTGCGCGCCGGCGCGTGAGAATCTCGGGGGTCAAGTAGCGGCGCGCCCGGTTCCTTGCAGTACCTCCAGATGGCGCTCACCTCCACCGCATCGTAAAGCCCCTTAAACTTCGTAAAGTAGTGCCACGCTTTGAAGAATGCCGCCTCCTCCTCCAGCGCTCTGGCCGAAGCCGACACCGCGTCGCTATTGGCCTAATGGCATCACGTGGCCCCTTGCGCCGGCTTTGTTTGTTTACAGTCGCGCTTCAGTACAATCTTTGCTCGAGAAGCGGCGCTTGTTGGCGGCATTCTTTCCGTTCGTATTCTGTGTTGTTTTGATCTTGTGAGCGCCTTGAAGGATGTTTTGTGGCAACTGCGACGTCGCTTCACGTCATTTTCTGTTACCATGACCTGCTGCGCGTTTGGATGCCAATATAGTTTTAGCAAAGGCAAGAATATGTTCGCGATACCGTCCGGTAAGCGCAACGGGTTAAGAAGAAAGACATGGCTTCACCGAATCGGGAGGGAGAACTTCCGACCAACTTCCTCCGCGCGACTATGTGATGTAAGTTGTGACTCTCTCAGAGTATTGTATGTGCCAGGCTTGCGTATTGTGCTGCGGGCAATAACGTAGTAGATATTGCACAGTTCACTGTGCATGTTGTCATTTGTACGCACGCTTTAACATGATTTTTACGCAACGTCTGCTTTGCTTATATGCGCACTACGTGGTCGTGTTAGTCATATTTGGTGCGCTTGATCGTTTTGAACGCCAACCGGCTTGAGTTCGCGGGCACGCGAGGTTGCGTGCGATAACATGATTACGAAATCTGTAAGATTCAGCGCAGTCCTTTTGATAAAATTTCAGTCTCGATCATGAAAGCGCCTCAGGAGAGCAACTCTCTGCCTTTTGTGGTTACTTACTAGCCTTCTTTAGATAGACTAGCTTTGCTTGCCACATTTGTTCGTGTTCCTCGTTGGCGGTCGCCCGGTGGATTTGCGATACAGAGGCACCGATGAAAAGCGTGCGTGCTTTCCCGAAACAGTGTTACGCGGTGCGTTCGTCGTCGAGCGACCGCATCATAGGTAATTGAGACGTATGTGCTAATTCGCGTGAGCTTTAAAGTGTGCGAAGCTGAAGATGCGGCGGTGCAGCACTCGCAAAGAAAACGTGCGGTCGCCCGCCCGTTCCCTGGCTGATTTAGTCGTCGTTCGTGCTTAGTTGTTTGCTCGTTCGTTTGCACGCTCGTTTAGTCGTTTGCTCGCTCGTTAGTTCGCGCGCTCATATAGTCGTTCGCTTGCTCGTCTATTCTACTATTAGTTTCTACAGTCACTATGCCTTATTGAGACGCGCTTGCTGTAGGACTCTTAGGCTGGTGCGTTTATTTACGCAATGAGACAATAAATGGTGCACACGGACTTGTGACTGCAAAGGCAAATCTGTAATGCATCTATGTGAAAATAAACTGTTAACTTGCAACTCGAATGCCGTTTCATATCATTTTAACCTATGGATAAAACCATTTCACTTGCCGCAATTTCGGCCGCGTCATGGCGGGGGGATTCTTTGCGCGATCATGACTTCACTAATAAAGTCATATCTCGCAAATGTTACTTCGAAGGGAGTTCAACCGTCCTCAATGCATGCACCTCAGTGCAACTCGGTTCGCGACAAGTACGTCACTTAGTAAACGGACGAACCAACGCACGATGAAGTGTTATTCGTGATAAGTCATTAACCTCAAAAAATTACTGAAGGCCACAGTAGTCTTGTTTGAGAATGGGTCAAGCATTGTTATCGCGCTCCCGCTTCGCGCACGAATGCTAAAAACTCATTTTATTTTCTTGTGTACGCACAGTCCCGACTCGATGATCGGCCGCGGTATTTCTGTCGGCGTTGAGACACGAGAAACATAATAGCACCAGCGCCCACCTCTGAGGCTTTGCGCGCGCTTAGATGGGCAAGCACGCACATTGGCGGCACTGTACTTGTAATACACTTTCGAGCCTCCAGAGCAGTGATCTCCGGCAGCCTTTGTACGTCATAGCTGATACGCGCCGCGAATTCACATGGTAAGGGCGGCGCGGATTCTTTAGGCTGAGGGCTTGCTGGAAGCCAAGAGGTTGTCATTCGATGGTAAACGTGTTATTTACAACCATTCGCAACAATATCTTGCGACACGCCATTGACAAATGTTGCGTACCTAACTGTAGGGCACGCGATACATTCGCAGTCGTCAACGCGCAGCGTTAACACTCCGTCAGATACTTTTTAAAGAAATAGTTATCAAAAATGAAACAAAAGCTGCCGTTACCGAATTTGTATAAGCATCCGACTAAAGATTCTATGCTGTACACGAAGTTACGCGGAGCTGGAAAGCCAACGTGAAAGCCTAAAGAGCACTACCTTGCTATGCGTGCATTCACTCTGCGAAAGGTCGTCTGCTGCGCTCGAGCAAGTAGGCGGTGCCATGGTCGAGGAGGGAGCGTGAAAGAGAGGAGAAACGAGGAGGAGTGAAGGCGGAGGAGGAGAGTGGCACTACTTTACGAAGTTTCAGGGGCTTTACCGCATCGCGGCCCACGCAAGATGCCACGTTTCTACCAGAAAGCCCGCCCCCGTGCATAACGTTCGCGGCCAGCGTTTACCGGTAAACATTATACTGTTACATACGCTCCAGTTGCCGGGAAGGGTCAGAAGCAATCAGGGATCTTTGAATGCTATCGCGTTACACTCTTAAAGGCGAAGCTTAAGCGACCTCCACCTTTTTATCTTCATCTTTTTCTGAGCCGCGGGAGAGTGCTGTTCGATTAACAGTCCCAAGGGAAAGGGCGGCATAATTTTGGACAACTCCTAGGGGAGGGCTTACAATTCAAATTTGAAACCTCACTTTTGTTCTATTCTGGCGGGTGACAAATAGTACAGAGCAAAAGTATCCTTTAAAAACAATAACGTTGCTTTAAGACAAGCAAATCTTAAATCCAAGCGTTTTCCCTGGATATGCCCTAAAATGTGCCATGCAGTAGCGCAATACCGCGGAAATACAACGGTGTATTCTGCGACATTTCCCAGAGAAGCGCTTTAAATTTTGAGGCTAGGGCATCAAAATCTAAATTTAATTTAAATTCTTAGTCTAACTTGATTACGAAGTGCTACAAGAAACAGTTTGGCAATGTGGATGTTACTTGTAACGTTCGTGTTTAATTTTGGAGGGCACATCACCAGGCCCCGGCGGAAATATTGGTTGTGTACTAGAAGCTTTACGCATCGTCCAGACAGCGCTCTGTAGCTATAATTCCTGATATGGGTTTATTACCGAGACGTGAGATGGAAAATAAACGTTGCGCGCCCGTTATGTGAGGAGGCCAGCCACATTCCTCTCAGTAGAGGGCCTCTAGCGCCGTTTCTTTGCTAAGGCCCACGTGATGCTACGTCACGGGCATGACCTCCTCTTTTTTTTTCTCTCCCTTCTCGCTTCGCGCGATGGTGCAGTCAGAGGCGGTTCTTTCGCGCTGTGCGTTTCAAGAAAAATAGCGAATGCATGCTGTCAGTTATTTCTGATGGAGCGGGAACTAAGCCCTTGACGTCATCTTTGGAAGCAGGGGGACTACTTTGAGAAGGACACACTGGCTTTCTTTTTAAATGTTACAGCAGATTTCGCAGCGCCCGTATAGGCGCAATACTTTGCCGACACGGCCTCACCACCGTTTAATCTGCGCAGTACAAATTGTAAGTTAGCAACGCTCAAAGTTGGCGAGGGATCGTTTAACACAGCGCAATGCCTTTCACATGCGAGTCAGTTTTGTCGGGAGAGATAGAAGGGAGACAGCCTGTCTGTCTGTCTGTCTGTAAATCTATCTATCTATCTATCTATCTATCTATCTATCTATCTATCTATCTATCTATCTATCTATCTATCTATCTATCTATCTATCTATCTATCTATCTATCTATCTATCTATCTATCTATCTATCTATCTATCTATCTATCTATCTATCTATCTATCTATCTATCTATCTATCTATCTATCTATCTATCTATCTATCTATCTATCTATCTATCTATCTATCTATCTATCTATCTATCTATCTATCTATCTATCTATCTATCTATCTATCTATCTATCTATCTATCTATCTATCTATCTATCTATCTATCTATCTATCTATCTATCTATCTATCTATCTATCTATCTATCTATCTATCTATCTATCTATCTATATGTCTGTCTGTCTGTCTGTCTGTTTGACTGTCTGTCTGTCTGTCTGTCTGTCTCTCTGTCTGTCTGTCTGTCTGTCGGTCGGTCGGTCGGTCGGTTGGTATGTCTGTCTGTCACACACTAAAACTGCAAGCCAAAACAACTGTCATCTCCAGCGTCCCCCCATCCTTCGGGGCTCCACCTTCTGTCGTGTACCGCTCCATCCTGCGTTTGTTTCGCGGCGGCCCGATCAGCGCCTCACGGTTGCGAGCGCTCGGCCGTCTTCTATTTCTGGAGCAGCGCCAGCCGAATCGCGCCCAGGGGCCAGCGCTATCGAGCGCCTCGCCACTTTGACGCTGGTGGAGGCACCAGACACCGTGGCGCCCGCTCCACTTATAGCAGCCGCGACGACTGCGGGTGCTCCCTCAATCGATGCTTCGCTCTGGCGCAACATCGACGGCCACCGCTGGACCATGCGCGCGTTCGTCCATTGACGTGCGTTGCTGCTGCGGCCGCGGAGGGAAAACAATCGGCCGAATTGAGCACGGGTCGCTCGTTATGTGCTACGGGCGTGCGCTCGCGTGTGTACAGCGGGGCATGCAGCTACACCCTCCTTCTCTCGGACAGGATCCACCTCTCCGATTCTCCAGAATTTTACCGAGCGAGGGCCAGCGAGCCGATTCGCTTTGCGCACGTGCGGAGCACGTGCGTGACGTGACGTCATGAATGCTATATTGTGGTCGCCTGAATCCCTTATTTGTGTTTCTTTGCAGGTTTCTCTCTGCTCTAACAGCGTTTCTATGGTTATATAATCAAACGCCAGTGTACCGTGCCTTGAGTGTACATTACCCCAGGTGGTCAAAATTATTCCGCAGTCCCCTACTAAGCTGTGCCTCATTATCCTTTTGTAGTTTTGGCACGTAATACGCCAGATCTTATATTTCCTATTGTTACGATGAAAAAAAAGACAAAAGAAAAAAAAATTACGGGATATCTACATTGTCGGTTTCTTTTTGTTTTTTTGTTTCATACCTCTGTTACACGTACACTTACGGTGGCGATCGGGGTCGATCCGGATCGGGTTTCTTGATGGCGATCAACAGTGGTTGCTGGAACACGGTCCAATGATTGGGATCGAATTACTATCGTCTGCTCCCAGTTGAAAAACACAACAGGAAATTTTAACAGTCTGTCGTATTTTGGGACGTTGTTTCTGTAGTTCTGTTGCCTGTAGTTCTGTTGCCTGTAGTTCTGTTGCCTGTAGTTCTGTTGTCTGTAGTTCTGTTGTCTGTAGTGTGACGTCCTGTAGTAGAAAGTTCTGTAGTTCTTGATCAATATTTAATTAAAAATTGACAGAGACGTCCGTAAGGCTATGTAAATTTGTTAGTACAAAAAAGAAAAACATAAAAGTAAAAAAAAAATAAAAAAAAACGTTTTCGCCTAGGATTCGAACATGCGACCTCACGATTCCCAGGCCGGCATCTTACCACTGCACCACCGCTGACTTTTTTTTTTCTTTATTGCCTTTTCACAAACGCAAACAAAAAGATCAATTACACGACATGTACATATTCTAAAAACACCAGCCACAGCTCGGCCAGTGTAAGGTGTTTAGAAGGGCTTCACAGAAGCCAATTGGTCTAGTACAGGAAGCCATTCAGGGGGTTCACATAGTGCTCTGAACAAGTCGCGTGTGTATATAATGCTCTCAACAAAATAGTGTCTTGCTGAGTGAGCCTGTATATGACAATGTCTGATGTCCATTCTCGTCTTCCATACACTGTGCATGCAAAGCAGCATTAGCATATCACTCGGCGCTTCCCCTGTTTCTGCACGTGGAAGAAACCGGATTCCAAAAGGGCTTATCGGCAATTCTTATCGGCAAACCGCTGACTTTTTTTTTCTTTATTGCCTGCTAGGCATACAACAAAAGCAGATACAGTGCATTGTCACTTTTAAAAGTGCTTTCACATCACTTTCAGCACGTAAGGGGTTAAAAACGTAGTTGTTTCATCATAGAGAGTTCCCCTAAAAGGGGGTACCACCGCTGACATGCTTTTCAAGTGTAGGTTTTGGCCATGTGAATAGTACGACGTGCTGATGCGCCGATGTTTACATTTGCATTTTGAGAGCCAAGATCCGCTATCACTCCACGGCGTCAAGTGCCGCATTTCTAGAAGAGCAAGAGTGTTCGTACCATCGACAGGTACATCGTGCAGTGCTAGAACATCGATTTTGATGTACGATATCCATATTAAATAAGGAATTCAGAAATAGGCAACGTTGACTTTTAGGGTTATTACTGCTAGTTTCGACAGTAGTCTCTCGTTCTTTACACTTTTGAGCGCGCATATAATTCGTGTGTTCAATGCAAAATAGCTACATAAACATTCGTGGATGAGAGTTCTTTCTGACAGCATCCTGGCTTCTCACGGCAGCACTGTACCAGATTAATGAGACCCGAGCGAGACAGCTTTTCACGCAACTTTGTGGAACAACCCAAATCTTCTTTTCTGCTTCGCATAAAGCTTGTGAAATATTCCTGGGAAATTAACTAATGTGTCAGTGTAACAGCACATGTAAGTCCACAGGCCTGTGTGCCACATCTTACCAAAAAAAAAAACGGATCGATACGCAGCCATTCCCGCAGATGGTATGATTTTGATCAGCGGCCGATTTTGAGGAGGCCGGTAGGGCGTTGCTGGTGCCGCGTCGTCACGGCACAATTATAACTATTCGCCACGTCGACTTTATTACCCGTGTCGGTGCCATCAGCATTGCCGGCTTCAGAGAAGCGCGATTGAATACCGCGCAAGAGAAAAGTACAGTGTACACCACCGATGCGAAAACATACAATTTTAAAGGACCGCGACGGAAAGCGCTTCTGTTGCGACTTCGGAACTCTTGGCCGTCGCGACCGAATGTTTCTGCTGCGACGTCAGAATTGGTGTCGTAACGTCGGAGTCGCTGTCAGGATATAAAGCTGTTGTTCCGACTTCAGAACTCTTGTTGTCGCGACAGAATGCTTCTGTTGCGAAATCAAAATTTCTGTCGTAATGTCAGAAATGTCTCCCAATTAATAAATGTCAACAATGTCTGTCGTACAACAGAATTTCTGTAGTTGCGACAGGAATTCCTTTTGTCTTTTTCAACAAGGCACTACAGAAGCTTGTCGCATCACACAATTTCAGTGCACTTCTGTTGGCATCATTGGGTACATGTTGCGGCGATAGGTTTCCGTTGTGGAACAGTTCTCTGTAGTACAACAGAAGTTTGTCCATTACTTCAGGAACACTTATGTTATGACAACTGGGGGCCTGTTGCAATGATAGGCTTCTGTCGTACAACATTTTTCTGTAGTACAACAGAAGTTGGTCGCATTACTTCAGGAACACTTCTGTTGTGACAATTGGGGGCCTGTTGCCACAATAGGTTTCTGTAGTATTTCAACAGCTCTCTGTAGCACTACAGAAGTTTTTCGGGTGACTTCAAGAACATTTCTGTTGGGACAACAGGGTGCCTGTAGTGATGACAATTTTTTCTGTAGTACTACAAAAATCTGTTGTAGAGCTTCAGCTTTCTGTTGAAACAACAGACATACGACAGACTGTACTTCTGTAGTAGCAACAACAAATGTCTGTTGTACATCAGAAAACTCTGTCACTCCATCAGGAATCTGTAGTTACTACAGAAATCCTGTTGTACAACAGAAATTTCTGTAGTACTACAAAAATCTGTTGTAGAGCTTCAACTTTCTGTTGTAACAACAGACATACGACAGACTGTACTTCTGTAGTAGCAACAACAAATGTCTGTTGTACATCAGAAAAGTCTGTCGCTCCATCAGGAATCTGTAGTTACTACAGAAAAATCCTGTTGTACAACAGAAATTTCTGTAGTACTGAACACAACCTCTGTTGTCATTTTCAACTGGGCTGATTGTCGGAAACTCTCAGAACTGCATAATGCCTCGACTACAAATTCAGATTTGTAAGATATTGTTAAATATGTACAATATTTCGATTTTGCAGCTTACTGTTGCTGATGAAAAGGTTTTTAAACGTTTTTTTATATTTACCTGCCTTTACCTTTTGTATTTAGCGTTTTCAAAATACTACGCCAGAGGCCGCAGACGCCAGCCTGCCATCGTGATCAAGAGGCCTGATTGCGATTGTCCGGTACCAGAACCCGCAAGATCACGATCGCCAATGACCATCTAGCGAACACTCCATCCGCATCAAGCTCAATACAGATCGGCTACGATCGTGATCAGAAGTGTACGAGCGGCACCGGTATTAAACGAATGCGAAAGGAAACCTTGCGCTTATCGTTTGCTCTGTTTTTGCTCGAGTTTCCTAGCAAGATCGCACATTTTTATCCACCTTGTTCAGTAAAGCGCCTTGCTTAATTGCCTGCCCGCTGTGTCAAAAAAATAAATAAATAAAAATAAAAGGGAATGAATAAACATCGTGATATGCGCTTTTACATTCAGAGAAGCGAGCTGTTGCAAAGCGTGAAGCAGACTCGTTGCCTACAGGCAACCAAATGTACGAACCACGCACCTGTGCGAACCAATCTGTACGAGCCAAGCAAATAACGCAGCCCACGCGCTTCTTTCGAGACATTTTCTCTCTCTGTCTCTCTCCAAGATAAGGCCATAACGTTTTATTGCTTCAGAAGTTATGTATCTTGTAAATTCAAATCATTTAAACGTGCGTACTTCACCAGTGCATTTTTTTCCCTTTTCAACTGTTTTCTGGTCACGTGAGTATTGGCCACTCAGCTATCAGCGTGGAAGTCGTATCTGAATGTGTATCTGAATGTGTATCTGAATGTGTATCTGAACGTATCTGAATGTGTATAGAGACAAAATTGCGCGAATACCCGCCGTGGTTGCTCAGTGGCTATGGTGTTGGGCTGCTGAGCACGAGGTCGCGGGTTGAATCCCGGCCACGGCGGCCGCATTTTGATGGGGGCGAAAACACCTGTGTACTTAGATTTAGGTGCACGTTAAATAACCCCAGCTGGGCGAAATTTCCGGAGTCCTCCACTACGGCGTGCCTCATAATCAGAAAGTGGTTTTGGTGCGTAAAACCCGATAATTTAATTTTAAAATTGTGCGAATGTATGTGACGTGGGTTTGATTCCTCCTCAGCGCCGGATAAGTTTTAATTAATATGTTTGTCATCGAGGAAAAGCAAGTACCAAGTGGCCACATGCTCAACGACTCAAGTTGGCGCGAATTTTATGAACGAGTTACTAAACTAATCCGGAAACTTAGGTTGTCGTCTGCCTGCGGCACTGACGAGATAAATGCGATATTTTTTCGAAGAAAGCTAAAGGGTGCTTTTCCGCAATCTTGTCGCACTTTTCTCGCAGACTTTCCAGTGCTCCACTTTGTCACCCGATTGAAAGGTGGGGAATGTGATACCCGTCTTTAATATCCGATAACCAACACTCTGCCCTAAACTACCGAACATTATCTTTAACAAATGTCCCCTGTAAGATGCTTGAATTCTAATCTTATAACGTTTCTTGAAACCAACTCGTTCTTCAGTAGGTTCCAACACGGCTTTTGTAAGCACCATTTGTGTGAAACTCAACTTCTGTGTTTTACGCATGATGTCATCTTAGCACTAGATAACAAAATACCGGTTGATTGTATGCTTCTAGATTTCGCAAAAGCCTTTCATAATGTGTCACACCAACTATTTCTACCTAAGCTGAGCGCAATGAGCACTGACGCCAATATTCTCAAATGAATTAAATGCTTTCTGACTAACCGCACTCTGTACGTGACTGTTAAAGAATGTTCCTCACATCCCCGGGGAGTTAAATCTGGCCTTCCGCAGTGCTTAGTCCTTGGTCCTTTACTCTTCTTAACGTATATCAGTGACCTTCTGCGTAACATTAAGGTATCCATAAAACTGTTTGCAGAAGACTGTGTCTTGTCCCGTAAAAATACCAACGAAAACGACAACTACCTTCATCAAGCCGACCTTAATCGCCTCTCTGGCTGGTGTAGTATTTGGCTAGTGACCCTTAAAGGGACACTAAAGGGAAAAATGATTTCTTCTGCATCAGTAAATCAGCGTTCTACAACACCAAAAACACCACTCTTATAAACGATAAGACGTTTGGTAAGCCAGAAAAAGCGCAAGAACGAAATACGGGTGGCGACGCCTACTTAAGAGGAAGCTTTAGCTCGGGCCCAACTCCGACGCGGCCTATTCAAATACATGTAAAAACGCAAAAACGTTTTTCTGAGACAACCCCTGGACCGATTTTGATGAAATCTGTTGCATTTGAGAGAGTAAGATAAATTCTAGTGACTGTTGGAAGCAGAACTTTGATTTAGGGCTTGAATTTTGTTAGAAAGATTTTCAAAAATTCAGAAGTTTGAAAAAAATAGAAGCATGAAGTTTACAAACTAATAGCTCTGCATGAAGAACAGATATCGCGGCTCTGTAAACGGCATCCATTAGATCATTCAAAGCGGACAAATATTCTATGTCATTTTACATCTTACGTGAATTTGTTACATTGTTTACGAGGGTTCTGCAAAAGTTGTAAATACATATTAATACATTTTTTGAGGTTCATGTATAAGATGTCAAATTTGTCCGCTTTAGATGTGCTATCAGATACAATTCACAGAATTGCGATATAATTTTTTCTTATTGGGTTACAGAGCTGTAAACTTGATAGTTTCGTTTTCTGAAAATTTGCAATTTTCGTCAATTTTTTATAGAAAATTGACGACCTAACTCAAAAATTCGAAACCAACAGTCACTAGATTTTAAGTTTTTCTTTTAAATGCAGCAAACCCAGTCAAATTTGGTGCAGTGGTTGCCGAGAAAAACGAATTCTCCTTTTACATGTATTTAAATAGGAGCACCCGAGCTAAAGCTTCCTCTTAAGTTCCTGCGCTTGGGGGCTGTGACGTCTTGGATTTTAACGCGATAGCGTTAAGGAGCTCGTGTCGCAGAAAAGCCGGTGTCGTCGGCGTCGGGTGTCGGCGTCGGCGGCGTTGACCGTGAGCGATAAATCACGGCAGGCGCTTCATAAATAAAAAGCAACTTCCAAGATTGGCCCGGTGGGAATCGAACCCGGTTCTCCGGAGTGTGAGACAGAGACGCTACCACTCAGCCACGAGTTCGATGCTTCCAAGCGGTGCAAACGCGCCTCTAGTGAATGCGGTGTTGCCTTCGAAACCAGCCGTGGAAAGTTATACTGCGGTGTATATCGGTAATTATGAACATGTAACGTACAGAAGTCACAATTACACGAGTTGCGAAGTGCGTTTCCGCTGAATTTCTTTTGCGCTTTCCGCACACGCAGAGCCATCTTGCGGCAAACACAGAAGACCCCCTCCTCTCAATGTACGGCGCTGCCCCGACAGGAGGCGCGCCGCGCGCGCATTGGGACCGCTGCCAGGCGCGTCGCGGGACTCCCTCTCCCCTGACGACGCTTCGCCGTGCTTCCGGTTTAGATTACTATCTATCTCTCTGCCCGTGCCGATCACGACGTTTGGCTGGCGTAGATCGTTTCCCCTCCGAGACACCGAGTTCTTTGGTTCGTTTCGTTCGCTCAGGCGCACGTTTCGTTGTCGCGCCGAACGCTGCGTTGCTCGACGTTCACCGCGTGATAGGTGGGCGCTAAGTCCGATGCGGGGCGCATCGTAAGTGATTGCTGTGCCGTAGCGCATTGTCTTATACCCCTTGGCGGGTCGACGGGAACGCTGTCGCGTCCCACTCTTGAAGGCGAAGCTTAAGCGTCCTCCAATTTTTGATGGCATCTTCTAGGGCCTACTAATTATATATAACGGTACAGATTGACTACTTTGTGTTCTAAAGGAACCAAATATAAAACATGTCAAGGCCCGGAAACCTTTATTCAACCAAAGCGGCCAAAATGCGAAAACATACTTTGGAATCAATGACGTCACGCTGACGTACTGGCGCTGGGATTTCGGCGCGAAATTCAAATACTGATACTTGGACCTTAATTTTCTCATCTACTAATCAAACTATTTTTTTGAAATGACTGCCTGCAGGGTTCTCAAACAATGTTTCATTAGTCTAAACTGACTGATTGTTTCGCTTTAGTGTCCCTTTAACGTAACTGAATCTAAAAGTATGACAATATCGCGTTTTTCCAACACTTCTGAACTTTTTATATACACATTGAATGTAACTAAATTACAGTAAGTACTTACAAATCCACTCTTCACCTTCCAGACCTGGTAATGAGAAGATCGATTTCCAGTCTCTTGCCTTTTCATTAAAATTTCTTCCATAATCAAGTACTTCGACATGAATTCATCTCAGAGCCTGCGTACTTTTCAACACAAGCCAAATAACGTAGCTATTCCTTTGGGTCACACTAATCTCTTTCTTGCATTCTTTTCTTCCGAAAACAAGTAGAGAGTGGAATCCCCTTCCCCCCTTCTTCACTGCCTCTAAGGACCAAGCGTTGTTCAATTCTGCAGTTACTGAACACTTTCTGGTGCAGCTGCAAGGTAATATTTTTCCTTCGAGTCCCTGTCTTTGTTCTGTCGTATATTTACATTGTGCCCAACCCCTCTGTTACGCCCTCTGCGTCTTGAGGGTATACTAATAAATGAATAAACAAACAAACAAACAAACAAACAAACAAACAAACAAACAAACAAACAAACAAACAAACAAACAAACAAACAAACAAACAAACAAACAAACAAACAAACAAACAAACAAACAAATAAATAAATAAATAAATAAATAAATAATTGAATAAATGCATAAATAAAAAATAAATAAATAAGTAAATGTGCCACAAACTGAGTGAAGTTCACAACGAATGCTAATCGCAATAAAATAGAGAGAGAGCATAGAAAGGCAGCTAGGTTAACCAGAGGTAGTTCCGGTTGGCTACCATGCACGGGTAGAAGGGGTAGAGCGATAAAAGGTGAAAGTGAGTGGAAAGGGAGAGGCAAAGATATAAGAGCAGAAACAAATCACGTACACTATGGAGCAGTAGCGAGCGGCTCTCTTAAAGTCCATCACGAAGGCCCGTAGACTGCAGGAACCTTAGTAGCGCGAATAAAGCCTTCTGCGAGGAATTTCTTTGGGAGCAGTGGGCTGGAACATTTAGTTCTCACAGTGGACGATTGTTAAATTGGTTCAGCAGTCTGCACCTCACTTGCCTTTCGGCACGACAGCGCGGGCAGACGCATATATTATGTGCGAGTGTCTCATCGCAGCTGAATGTGTCGAACGTGGAGCTGTTGGCCATTCCAATAAGGAAGGCAACAGTTCGCAAATGAGAAAGTACGTTACCCCCTGCGGCACTCGAACATTTTGACCACGCCTCGTGTACTTTTGTTGTCCTCGAATATGCAGATACATCTGTCGCCTGGGTTACCGCGACGCGAACGGACCATGTTGTGCCATATATAGCTAGATCTCGCATTAAAAAATATTCAATCGAATTTAATTGGTCCAGGCTGTGCAGACGGATCACTATGATCTCGAGGATGTGGTAACTCCGGAGGAGTCGAGACTGCTGTTCGCTCCTTCTTCACCTTACGTTCGCACCGCCGCACAACAAGCGGGGAGAAGCGAGACTGCAATCGCGCAGTTTGCGTGGGAGCGAGTGAATGCAGATAAACCTTCATTCCCAACCTCCTCCTCCTCCTCCTCCTCCTCCTCCTCCTCCTCCTCCTCTCTCTCTCTCTCTCTCTCTCTCTCTCTCTTGTTTTTTTTATTTCAAGCCGTTCGAAAGAGTGCCTTCTCCGGTAATCACATTACGGACGAGGCGGCGCGATCGGTGCCACATGCAAATCGAATCGCATCAGTCAGCAGCCAGAGCGGCGAGCGCTAAATGACGTTCGATTTTGCGAGCCTCGCGCGAGAGGTCAGGCCGAACGCCTTGTTTTAATGTCCGTGTTTCGCGCCATCCGAGTTCCTCTGACACGCATACGCTTGGGCGCAGGCTCCGTGGCATTGCCGGAAGGCCAGTTATAATTACCCGACGGGTCATTAATTACGCGCACGCCTAATTGGAATAACCGAGAAACTTGGGATAAATTGGCACGCGCCGGTTGCAAATGATATATACTACACGCGTTTGTACGGGAAAGCGGTGAGCGAAGGAAATGTTGCGCTCCGTATCGGCTTATAACAATGGCACCGGTGGTTCAGCGGTTCAAAGCCAGCACTGTTCTTTATGTTTCGCATTAGGAGATTATACGAAAGTCGTGAATGACTTACTTTCCAAAGCAGGCGCAATATATGGACGATGCAGGCGCTGTTTGCTTGCCCATTAGCTTAGAAAGATGTTCAAGGTTCCCGTTTTAGTATGTGGATGCATTAGACTTGAACAGAAATTGCCCAATGTCAGTTGGAAGGACAAAGTAATGGAACATTGCAGCGAACATTGCTGCAATGTTCCATTACTTTGTCCTTCCAACTGACATTGGGCAACTTCTGTTCAACTCTAACGCATTCGCATACTAAAACATCGCTGCTGATAATACTGACTGAAACATTGTTCTTTGCGTGTTCGACAAAACCCGACCCAGTGACCGAAGTTGTCTACCAGCACGGGCCTCTAGGTATACGTGCTCGTGTTTGTGATGCCATCGCGATCGTGGCATCGGTGTCATTCCAGCTATGCCATCCGACTCTCGTCATACCGTCGTCGTCATGCCATTCGTCATTTGTTCTCACGACGATGTTGTGACGTCAAAGTGATCGTTTCGTTGTCGTCACTCCAGCTTCGTCATACGATTCTCGTCGTGCCGTCGTCGTCCCGTCATCGTGGCCATGCAGGCTTCGCGATGTGCACTGTCGTCGTGTAACGCCATTGTTCTCGCACCGTTGTCACGCCATCAACGTCATTGTGTCGTCGTCACAGAGTCGTCGTAGTATACATTCGAACTCACACCCCATGTTCGTGATTCCGTCGCGGTCGTTCAATGGTCGTCGTTCTAACTTCGTCATCCGACTCTTGTCAAGCGGTCGTCGTCAAGCCATCGTCATCACACTTTCATCGCAACAGCATTGTCGTCATGGCAACGTCGTCGTTCCGTCATTTTGTTTACGTCAACGTTCCGGTAACGCCATCCCATTTCCTCCATGCCGTGGTCGTCATACGGCCGTCGTTCGTTATATCGACGTGAATTCTTCAATTTACCGTACTTATGCTGCCTTTATTCAATCTATCTTATACCGTTGTTGTCATGCCATCATTCTCATGAGGGTTGCAATGTGGGCTTGTTGGTAATGCATATTCAAGGGGAGTACGGTATAGCGCTATTAAAAGACGGGACAAAAGAAGACGCGCTGTGTGTGCCTATGTGTCTTCTTTTGTCCCGTCTTTTAATCGAGCAACCGTACTCCCCTTGTAGAGTCACTCTCATGATGTCGAGCCAGACAGTCACTATCTTGCATACGTTCACTATCTATCACTCTACCACAGTCACTATCTTGCATACGTCGAAAACGCCGCGGCTGTGCCGTAGCCGTCACTCGTGCCTCGTTCTTTCGATTCGCGCCGCCCCTGTCGTCGTCACGTAGGATTCACGATACGGTCGTCGTCCCACGTCATCGCCGTCAAATATACTCGTCGTTGTCACACTCTGCCCACGCTTTTGTTACGCCGTCGAAGTCATTGCATCGCCGTCGTGCAGTCGTCGGCACTCGATTGTCGTCATACCCTCACCGCGACGTGGTCGCTGTCATTGTAATTTTGGCGTCTGACTCTCGTCGTGACGTCATCGTCACCCTGTCGTTGTCATATACCATCGTCGTTGTTTAAGAGGAAGCTTTAGCTCGGGCCCAACTCCGACGCGGCCTATTCAAATGCATGTAAAAACGCAAAAACGTTTTTTTCTGAGATAACCCCTGGAGCGATTTTAATGAAGTTTGTTGCATTTGAAAGATAAAGTTAAATTCTAGTGACTGTTGGAAGCGGAATTTCGATTTATGGCTTGAATTTCGTTAAAAAGATATTCGAAAATTCAGAAGCTCGAAAAATATAGACGCACGAAGTTTACAAACCAATAGCTCTGCATCAAGAACACATATCGCGCTTCTATAAACGGCATCCATTAGATCATTCAAAGCGGACAAATTTCATATGTTATTTTACATCTTACGTGAATTTCTTACGTTGTTTGCGAGGGTTCTGCAAACGTTGTAATTACATATTAATAAATTTTTTGAGATTCATGTGTAACATGTCAAATTCGTCCGCTTTAGATGTGCTATTAGGTACAATTCACAGAATTGCGATATAGTTTTTTCTTGCCGAGTTACAGAGTTGTAAACTTGGTAGTTTCGTTTTCTGAAAATTTGCGATTTTCGCCAATTTTTAATAAGAAATTGACGACCTAAATCGACAATTCGAAACCAACAGTCACTAGATTTTAGGTTTTTCTTTTACATGCAACAAACCCCGTCAAATTTTGTGCAGTGGTTGCCGAGGAAAACGAATTCTCCTTTTGTATGCATTTAGATAGGAGCACCCGAGCTAAAGCTTCCTCTTAAGTCATCTTCCTCACGTTGTCCTAGTGCCACCGTAGTCGTACCACCTGGTTCGTTTCGTCGACGAAATTCCTGCGTCATTCCGTTGTTGTCACTGCATCGGCGCGATACAGTCGTCGCCCGTGCCGCCGTACTCGTGGGGGACCTTGGCAGGCGGGTGCCGTACCAAGGTGGAGCCATACCGGAGTACGTCGGTCGCATATAGCCGAAGCAACGGAAGTCTCAGAGTGACCGCTGTAGATGGTAATTAAATAAGCGTGACTTCAGGAATACGGCGCGCCACTACATTGGTCTAATGCTAATCGCATTGCCATCGACAGTAATCGTGAGACGAGTTCTGCCCCAAGTTATCATTTTCGTTATTTGTAATATCTTCGTTACTTTTCCTGACTTTGAGATAGTCGGTCCTAAATATGCATACTTCCCCATTTTCTTAAATAAATAAATAAATAAATAAAGGTCAGGAGCGGATCAAAGGAATCGCGAACTTAATGGCAAGAATTAACGCGAATATGAAATAAAAAGATGAGCTTAGTAAAAAAAAGTGTCAGCATTACCTGCGACTGAAATACGATTATAGTTTGGGCGGAATGCCGGCGGGATCCCTTGCTTTATCTTTCTGCTATTCTTTGCGTCTTTCAATTCTCCTATCCCCCTTCCCCAGTGCAGGGTAGCAAACCAGAATCTCTTCCGCTTAACCTCCCTATCTTTTCCACTCCGTTTATATATATATATATATATATATATATATATATATATATATATCTTGACGCTAGCCGCTGCAGCTGCCCTTTCTACCATCATGCCTTGCGACTGCTCGTGCAATCTTTGTGCAAGTTCTCGACATTTCTCAGCTGTACTCTCCCGAACGAGTACATGATATGCGTACCGGTTCCCTATCCATTCTCCTTTTGCGGCCATGTGCGCTCCACATACTCCACTTGCTACGGGCATACTATAAAAAAACAAAAAACAAATAGTTTTTTTTTCGCCGTTTGATCCCACTTTTCTTAATACAGCCGCGTTTTCTTTTGTTCTTTTATTTTGCTGCTAGTACTTTCTTTTTCTCTTTCTCGCTTTTCCACAACCGTTCGAGACATCGCCTTTCCGTTGATTCCGTTCCCCCTGCTTTGGTTCGCGCGGAAGACGTCTCTTTAGAAAATAGCACTCAGCGATATGAACTCGCGGCTGGAAGTGTTTCTTACTTCTTGCTGGGCTCTCTGCGGCGGTCGTTGTTTCTTGACGTCTCGCGTACATCTTCCAGTCTGATCAGTTTTTTCCGGCCTGTGGGCTTGCTGCGTCATCGTCGTTTTTCCCACAACGCGCGCGTCACGCGAAAGTCTCCGCTCGGTTTTCGCCGCTCTGCACGTTCCTGCATCCAGCATGACTCTCAAGTCCCGATAGCGGTACGGGTATTTTTCTTTTTTTATTCACTTTATAACAGCTGATGTTTGCCGCGACATCGATGGGCGGAAGTAATTTTATTCGTCCCTGTCTTTCTTGTTTACAACTGTGGTTTGACGAGGTTCAGTTGGAAAAGTTGGAAGAAGTGTGTTTCCGGGTGCACCAATCCACCTATTTATATATATAAAGAAAAATTTAGCTTTGCTTGAAAACGAGTAAATAAAAAATAAAAATATAAAGGACACTTGCGCAGGAGCAAGCACTAACGCACACAAGAGAGAAAGAGATAAAACAAACATCAACAACGAACGCATGAAGTCGCTTGATGAAATGGAGCCTGGTATTTTCAGCACATTTTCGTGCCAATAAAAACGTATTTCGCTCCACCACTAAAAGGCTTCCTTTCAAGGTCACTAACTGCCCTTTGTCGAAGTATTGTCCCAAGTGAGTGAGTGAGAGAGAGCGAGAGAGAGAGAGATAGATAGAGAGAAAGAGAGAGAGAGTGAATTTTATTCGTCAGAATTGGGAGCTAATTTCTGGGCTTGTCAGGAAGGCCATGCGTGATGGCGACCTCTTCGGCTCGCTCCAAAGCTCGGGCCAGAGCTAAGCAGCACTTCCTCCTACGATGAAGGTGAGGGAAAGGCCAGGAGATCGGGGGGAGGGGGATCCTCCTCACAGTTCCAGAGGATGTGACTTAGCGAAGCTAGCTCGCCGCACAAGTGACAGTACGGACTTACTTTGTCACGGTAAATGTGCGAGTATACGTAGGGGTTCGGGTATGAGTGTGTCTGTAACCTGCGCCAGGTGATCTCCTGACGCTTGTTTAGTTTACTGTGTGATGTGGGCCTAGTGTGTCGTGTAAGACGGTAATATTGGGTTACGTCGCGATGTGAGCGCAGGACTTCGTTTTAGGTCTCCTGTTCCGGCAAGCCCTCCGCTCGGCTGACGAATCCTCGAGCACGTTGGCGGGCTGCTTCGTTCCCCGCGTGAGCCGGGACCCATATCAACTCTAATGAGCGTGGTTCTTCTCTGTTTTGTAGTGACTGTAGGAGCTTTGGTGTAGTCTGTGCCGCTAGTCCTCGCGCAAAGTTTGTTATGGCGGTTTTGGAGTCGCTCATAACTGTACAGGTGTCTGTTGAGGCCACGGCCAACGCAATGGCGGCTTCTTCTGCTTCGGTGGGGGTGGCAGTGCGGAGAGAGCTCGAAGCTGTCTGTGCCTTGAGTCCTGGGCCTGGAACGGTGCAATGCGCAGGTGTAAGGTCGATCGGAGGACTCGGATGCGTCGATGTACGTCACGGCGGAGATGATCCCGCACGTCTTGTGTAGTGCCTGGGTCCTCGCTCTTCTTATGCCGTCGTGATGCCCAGCGAGTGTGTCAATACGTGACAATACGTGAGTAAAATAAAAAAAAAAGAAGGATGAGGGAGCAGCTTGTTTCACCTAAATGAGTGACACGGTATAGGAAACTAAAACAAACGAGCAGTGGTCTTTGAGCTAAACGCAAGCCAGGGAGTTTAGTACGATGAAAAAAAAAAGGCTATTCGCATCAAGCTGTCACCGAAAAGAGTTGCAATAACAAGTTCAGGTCTTTACTGCACATGATGACGCTGGCGTACTACGTGCGCTTGCTCAGCAATCGAAGCTTCCAGTACATGGTGGCGAACCTGCGCTGGCAAGGCTCCGGTGCCCAAATACCACGTGCCTTGGTGGCGTCATTATGTTTTCTGCGGTGCGGTATTGCGGCGCCATGCACTGCATATCCCCGGCGAATGCGACTATTGTGGCAACATGTACTATACGTATACTCGGCGAATGCGGCTGTGGCCTCCAAGATTCCGGATTTTTCATCTTGCTGCTCTTGTGTCCTTCCTTTTTTTTTCTGATTAGACATGTGATCACAATAAGATTTTCAGACAAGATGGTGCGAACCAGTGCAGACAATAAGAAACGTTTGCTATGTCCAGTAAATGACGTTGAAACACATCTCGGAAGCACACGTGACACGCAAGAGGCTACAGACAAGATGCCTCCAAATCAGTGCCAAGTACTACGTACAACAATGACCGAAAAAAAAAAAGCTTTTGAAGAAAAATATGTTACGACAGAGGTGCCGTACGGATGTGCATATTGTTCTACATATGTAACTATCACTATCTTTACATATGAGGAACTAGTCCCTCTAGACAGAAGTAAATAGGCGAGTTTATCAGCTCGGCAGTTCGTCAATACTGAGTTTACCTATTTGTATTTTGATGATTTGGTAGTTTTATACAGGTGCATCAGAAATTCATAGTGACGTTGCACTGGTGACTTGCAATCTTGTTTCTTCTTTCATCGTCAGCCCAGTAAGTCAATCCGTCAAAGATTGAATGAATGAGTGAATCAGCGTTCGGCTGTGCAACGACTCAACCGGCTTTCTTGACATTTTAAAGAAAGAAACAACCTACAGGTGAGCAAAGACGGAACAGTCCGGACGACAGAACTAAGTTCTAGAGGAAATTGAAGTTTCACCGTCGAACAAAGGAAACAGACTAACGCGTAAAAATGTTAAAAATTAAATTACGGGGTTTTACGTGCCAAAACCACTTTCTGATTATGAGGCACGCCGTAGTGGAGGACCCGGAAATTTTGACCACCTGTGGTTCTTTAACGTGCATTTAAACCTAAGTACACGAGTGTTTTCGCATCTCACCTCCATCGAAATGCGGCCGCCGTGGCCGGGATTCAATCCCCCGACCTTGTGCTCAGCAGCCTAACACCACAGCCACTGAGCAACCACGGCGGGTAGATTAACGCATGGGCAATGCTAACTAAGCGAATCGATCGTTGGGGCCAGCTCAGTTTGCTAAGTCAATGTCTTCTCAGCGAGCGTGCGCGGTTGTAAGAGACATCGATACGTGTCAACTCGGTCTAGACGCGGTATGCATAGCCGTTCCCTGGATGTCTCGAAACTATACGTTGCCGTTTCACCGCCGGTTTTAGCGGTGCAACCTTAGCAAGGTATGGCGAAAGCGACGGCGGAGCCCGCCCGACGCGCGCGGTTCGATTACGAGCGACGCCGAGTAACGGGACACCGGCGTACCGCTTTCGCCCGTCTGAGCACCCACGAGAGAAGCCCCTGGTCTGGCGCCCGGGGAGGCGGACGCTTTTCGGGAGAGAGCGCGTCCGGCGCAGTCAGGTCGTGCCCGAACATGATCTGGCCGGTTCGGATAGGGTTTCCTACGTGACCTGTAGCGCGCGACGAGGACAATGTGTGTGTGTGTGTGTGCGTGTGTGCGTGTGCGTGCGTGTGTGTGTGTGTGTGTGTGTGTGTGTGTGTGTGTGTGTGTGTGTGTGTGTGTGTGTGTGTGTGTGTGTGTGTGTGTGTGTGTGTGTGTGCGTACGTGGTGCGTACGTGCGTGTCGATGCTTTTTGTGCGTGCGTACGTGGGTGTGCGTGTACCTGCGTGCGTGTGTTTGTGTGTTCGAGGCGCCCGAGAAACGAGCGGTCGCAT
The DNA here is from genome assembly GCF_038994185.2 of Dermacentor albipictus. Classification (NCBI taxonomy): domain Eukaryota; kingdom Metazoa; phylum Arthropoda; class Arachnida; order Ixodida; family Ixodidae; genus Dermacentor; species Dermacentor albipictus. The sequence goes on from NC_091823.1 coordinate 113,778,880, forward strand.
TTGTCGCATCGAAAATATAGCTACGAACAGTCATTAGTTGCGGCTCTGGTCATCAGCGCGTGCGCGTTGCGCGCTTTTAAGGGGAAGTAAATCGGGCTAGGTGCTGCAGTGCGGAATGATGTTACGGTGCCTTCTGCACTTGAAACCTCGTGAAGAAGAGCAGCTAACGTATCCGCGGTTTCAACATTTGCGCAGTAAAGCATGCGATCGATTGCAGAGCGGCACCGAAGCAGTCGTGTGCTCCGTTTTCTTTTTTCCTAGTTATCCACTTCAAGAACGGTAATAAAGTTGGCTGCACGGACAATAACCGAGGGCAATGTTTGTTTGTATTTTCTTTTCTTCTTTTGCTTGTTCTCTTGTGACAGTCCGTGCCTGTCTCATGCAAACTTTATCGAACCGCGCCGTCTCAAACAGTCCTCCGAAATGTTGGCAGGTATAGGGACTGACGCGAACCTTCCGAACAATAAAGGTCACGTGCTCTGGTTTGAACCCCGCAGCTGCGAACTGCTTTCTGTTGACGAAAAAACAGCCGAGCGGTTCGATCAATGTCGACTGACGGCAACTAGCGACGGGTGGGAGAAGGGACTCGGTCGCGATTGGTTTACTTCTCGCCGGATACGTTGACGGACTGCCATCTGGACTTGGCATTGAAAGAGCGACACTGTCTGGGAGGTTTCGTCTCCTACACATCGGCGAACTTCTTTATCGTGTGAGACGGGAAGATATGTTCACCGAGATTTCGGTGCTGCACGTATTGCCAGGGAAATGATAAACACGAACGAGAGAAAAAAGAAACGCCCAACAATCCCGGCTAATAGCACGCGTCTTACGCGTCTTGCCGATAATGTTGACGTAACGCCTGTCCATTAGGAGCCAAGATTTCCGCTGAACTTAAGACTGTCCCCAATTAATTCTGTTCATTCTATCCCAATGATCTAAACTACTGGTGCGAATGACCAATAGTTGTGATTTATGCGGCGTTCTCAATGCTCACTATCGAAAAAGAAACAGTAAAAAAAAAGACAAAGTATACGAATAAAAACGTTGTTTTGTACCGGCTCACTTTATCCGCAGTCAGGGTGAGAGAAAGAGAAGCCCTTCTACGTATTCATAGAGAGAGAGAGAGAGAGAGAGAGAGAGAGAGAGAGAGAGAGGGAGGGAGGGAGGGAGGGAGGGAGGAGAGGGTAAAGGCAGGGAGGTTAACCAGAGAAAAAGATCCGGTTTGCTACCCTACGCTGGGGAGAGAGGGGAGGGGGAGGTAAAGAGGTGACAAAGTAGAGATAAAGAAAGAAAGGAGCATGGACACACAATCAGAATCGGTCACTGTCCCCGAATACTGTCATCGCACAGCACAATGACGTAATCATAGATATATAAAACTCCTTTGACATGCCACGTCCGCCGAGTTCGAACGAACCGGAACAGGGTCGTCATGATGCGCTTACTCCAGCGTTTACGCCAGCCTGGTCCTAACGAGTTTACCTGCAGCGTTATGACCCGATATCGACGCTGAACTGCCTTCGTGCATTCACTTCGTTAATTGAGTCAAGCAAATCAACCCGAGGTTGTCAGCTAGCAACCGGCCCGAAGCCTTCTCTAGACCCTAACCTGCCGAATTCGTATGAATGTGACAGGTTTATGGATAGCGCAGTAGGCGACACGCACAACCGTCCCCGAATACTGTCATCGCACAGCACAATGACGTAATCATAGATATATAAAACTCCTTTGACATGCCACGTCCGCCGAGTTCGAACGAACCGGAACAGGGTCGTCATGATGCGCTTACTCCAGCGTTTACGCCAGCCTGGTCCTAACGAGTTTACCTGCAGCGTTATGACCCGATATCGACGCTGAACTGCCTTCGTGCATTCACTTCGTTAATTGAGTCAAGCAAATCAACCCGAGGTTGTCAGCTAGCAACCGGCCCGAAGCCTTCTCTAGACCCTAACCTGCCGAATTCGTATGAATGTGACAGGTTTATGGATAGCGCAGTAGGCGACACGCACAAATAAAGGGGAAACGTAAAGACACAATGCCACCATGTTTATTTTTTTTTAATTTCCCTTCGTTCTCTGTCGGTAATTGTGCTCTTGCTAAACTCGAGTGAAGTCTAACTCCCTACGTGCGCTGTTCTGAACCTGAGAAACAGCTTTCGACAAGATAAAAGAAAGTGGACCAGACTCGCAAGCGTTCGGGTAAACGTCGCTATACTCATGCAATTGGGCGCAGAGATAAACGCGCCACCTGTAGCCTGCCACTGCAAACAGCGCTCGACGGGAAGTGTATCTCAGTTCAGTGTAAAACGGTGAATAAATTCGCAGCTGTGCCTCGCTGATGAGGGTGGAGTGCCCCGACTTATCAACTCATAATCATTATTTTATTTTTCTACAGCACGACGCTATTTCTCTCAAGACCTGTAAGTATCTTGTTTTGAACACATATACCTAATTAATAGGAAAGGGAAAGCCAGGAGCAGGCTGGCAACTTGCCACCGGAAGAAACACAAAGCCTGCCTACTCTATACAGCGTCTGCACAATGCAGCTTATTTTGTCTCTTTTGTTTGTTTATTTTTACCCTAATTTTTCCGCTGTCGAAGCTATCCCGCATCATCGTAGTCATGGTTTGATTTGATTTGTTTCGATTCAATTCGGAAATATGCCAACTAATATATCGCCGACTCCCTCTAGAAAAGAAAAAATAGATCCATTGAATTTTTATAGGATGAAAACATGAGGCGATATGAAAAAAAAGAAAGGTTCCTGCAAAAAGCACATTTCACAAACGTGCTTCTAGAGCCAGCATAGAAACTCATGCTAACATCGTTAGAGGACGCAAGAAGTTATTGTTTGCGGAAAAGACGGCGATGCGATAGTCGGTAAACATTTTAGGCGTCATCCAAATAAATCAACCAACGTCGCGGTGTGATTGGATTCCGAGCCCTTCTGCGCTGTGTAGCGTATCTAGTTCCTGCAAGAGATGGATGCTTCTCGCAAAGAAAGTGATTCGAACCCTCACGTAAGTTGTTATGGAAATTTTGTTGCATTTTGTTAAGAATGGCGAGCTGCAATGCAAGATTGCCACCCAGTTACGACTGAGGGACAAGACGCGCATCCCCCACTCTCCGTCGCTTCAGCTAGGATGCGTTCGATGAAGCGGGCTTTGTGCTGACACCGCCGCCATCCTCCAGCCCAATCGCCGTTGTGACGGAACGAGTTCGGCGGGCGAACTGTTGTGCCCGAGCTCCCCAGCGCGGACCTGATCTGCTACGCGTGCGCGAGCTGCCGCGGGAAAGCCATTTTTTGTTACTTCCCACGCGCCGACCGGGAGGCAAGACAACGAGCTACCCAGAATGGCTCCGAGCTTCCCAGAACGGCGCCCCTCTGATGTCGGCGCCGGACATCGGAATGTGTGTGCCTATGCGTGCGTAAACTGTTCTGCGGGGCGGCGGCAAGTTGACAATGAGTAAACGAACGTTCGCGTCACCTTGTATCGCGGGAGGACCGAGTGTTTAAAAACTGCTGTGGTGCGAATGCTCGGGACACTTCTCTCGTGCAGTAATGTTGGACTGACACTCTTTTTCTCAAGCAGTCATGTTAGACTGATTTAAATACTGTAAATAAACCCATATTCCTCGTTCTCGATGAGAAGCAGTCCTTCCCTTCATCAACGTCCTCAGCGTGGATAAGTTGGACGACGGCATGGGCCAGCTACCTTCGAATTCATGCCGGACTCCAATCTTGACAAAGGATCACGAGCGATGGGATTGAGACCCCAATCATGACAATTTCCATTATTTCTATTGTCCTTTATAGATGTTCTATTGAGATGCAATTGAATGTCATGTGCGTTTGTTCGTTTGTTGAGCAGTAGCGCCCACACACGCGGAGTCTACTTTTGCTTTTTTGTCGTAGACATTCCTGCATTGCTCAGCGGATGCGCTTGCATTTTTCGAGGGCAGCGCGCGCCTCGTGGTCAATTATTCAGCTAGAGAGATGTTCGTGGGAAGCGGAGGGGAAATAAAAGCAAAAGCCGATAGCGAGAAGCTCTTCTTGTACACTAAAAAGGAAATAAATAAATCCCTAAATAAACTTTACGTAAAGAATTGAAACAGCAACCACCGCCCCGGGGCGTGTACAAGGGCTTTATCGACGAGAATAAATATGTAATTTAGTTTTCTGAACGCTTGCTTGTTTGTATCGATTACGATTGGTTTTATTTGTCGTCTTCTTTTTCTCACGCGAAGACACAGTTCTCTTGAAACGGAAGAAAATGAGAAGCGACAAAAAAAAAAGAAAGAAAAGGAAAGATCGCTCGTGCTTGTCGTCTAGTTTTCTCCCGCTCAAATGCGCTGTTACTTCACATAAGTATGCCAAACCTTGCGCATTGTTGACGTAAGTTTTTTTTACATTAGAGCCTTGGCTTATAAAGTTTGAAAGTTTATTGTAAACAAATAAATAAACATCGCAACGCGAAGTGAAATTGTGGGCGCGGAAGCCGCGAACCCGCGCACGACCAAAAGAGTCCGCGACTATTCGTAACACTGAGCCTGTAAACGCGTGAATACGCGCTGTGAACGCAGTTGCCCGAATGATTAAACGAGCACGGAAAAAATACATGTCCCGCCGTCGGTCTGCATGTGCACAAAACGTGCTTCTGTTCCTCTTCATTAAAAAAAAAAAAATGTTTTCATTATAGTTCGGCAGTTTTACTGGTAACGTTTACGATTCAAAAAAGAAAGAAAGAAAGAAAGAAAGAAAGAGAGAAAGAAAGAAAGAAAGAAAGAAAGAAAGAAAGAAAGAAAGAAAGAAAGAAAGAAATACACGGACAGGGACGCGTAGAAACACCTACCGCGGCACGGACGGTAACTTCCGAGTATTCTGCTCAACTGATAGAGCGCGATGAAAGATATACGTACACCAGGCACGTACCCAGGATTTTTTTTCGGGGGGGGCCCACCACCTCCATCATCATCATCATCATCATCATCATCATCATCATCATCATCATCATCATCATCATCATCATCATCATCCTATTTTATGTCCACTGCAGGACGAAGGCCTCTCCCTGCGATCTCCATTTACCCCTGTCCTGCGCCAACCGATTCCAACTAGCGCCCGCAAATTTCCTAATTTCATCGCTCCACTTAGTGTTTTGTCGTCCTCGATTGCGTTTTCCTTCTCTTGATGCCCATTCTGTAACCCTAATGGTTCAACGGTTAACTAACCGGCGCATTACATGACCTGCCCAGCTACATTTTTTCCTCTTGTTATCAATTAGAATATCGTCTATACCCGTTTGCTCTCTGATCCAAACCGCTCTCTTTCTCTCTCTTAACGTTATGCCTAGCAATCTTCGTTCGATCGCTCCTTGCGCGGTCCTTAACTCATTCTCAAATCTCTGCCCCATATGTCAGCGCTGGCAAAATGCACTGATTGCAAACCTTAGTTTTCAATAATAATGGTAAGCTTCCAGTCAGGAGCTGGCAATGTCTGCCGTATGCGGTCCAACCTATTTTTATTCTTCTGTGAATTTCCTTCTCATGATCAGGGTTCCCTGTAATTAATTGACCTAGGTAAACGTACTCCTTCACAATCTCTAGTGGCCGACTGGCGATCCTGATCTCTTGTTCCTTTTCCCGGCTATTTATCATTATCATCTCTCTGTTAAGGTCTCCAATCATTTGTTGTAACTCGTCTGCATTGTTGTTGAATAGAACAATGCCATCGGCAAACCGAAGGTTGCTGAGATATTTGCCATCGATCTTTACTCCTAAGCCTTCCCAGTTTAACAGCTTGAATTCTTCTAAGCACGCAGTGAATAGCTTTGGAGAAATTGTGTCTCCCTGTCTGACCCATTTCCCTATGGTATCTCCCTGCTTTTCTTGTGTAGAATTAAGGTAGCTGTAGAACCTTTGTATATATTCTTACGCGAAGGACGAGCCAGTAAGACGAGAAACTATTTACAGATTGTATTTACAATAACGGTTGCAGCGCTGACCGGTTAGATTCACAGCGCGAGCCCAGTTCGTTCTTACTCCTCTTTTCTGGAGTGATGGCGCCGACGCACCTCGTTCAAACAAACAAATACCACACGCAAGTAGAAATATTTTTCAAGCTTTTTACGTAAGCGTTCTGTAGTCCTTGATTACGTAGTGCCTCTAGACTGCTGGTATCTCTACTGAATACAATGCATTTTCGTAATCAATATAAACCACATAGAGAGGCTTATTGTACTCTGCAGATTTCGCGATAACCTGATTGATGACATGGATGCGATCCATTGTAAGGTATCTCTTCCTGAAGCCAGCCTGTTACCTTGGTTGACAAAATCCAGTGTTGCCCTTATTCTATTGGAGATTATTTTGGTAAATATCTTATACAATACTGGGAGCAAGCTAATGGTCCTGTAATTTTTCAATTCTTTAGCGTCTCCTTTTTTGTGGATCAGTATAATGTCTGCATTCTTCCAGTTTTCTGGGACCCTTGCAGTCGATATACACTTCGTATAAAGAGCCGCCAGTTTTCCAAGCATTATGTCTCCTCCATCTTTGATTAAATGGACTGTTATTCCACCTTCTCCTCCCGCTCTTCATCGTTTCATGTCTTGCAGGGCCCTTCTGACCTCATCGCTAGTTATAGGAGAGTTTCTGTATCCTGTTCATTACTCTTTCTAAGTGAGGTATCGTGACTCCTCTGGGTACTGTATACAGGTCAGCTTAGAATTTTTCCGCTGCTTTTACTGTATCTTCGAGATTGCTTATGATATTATCCCTATTATCTTTTAGTGCATACATCATGGTTTGTCCTATGCCAGGTTTCTTTTTTACTGATTTCAGGCTGCGTTAATTTTTTACGGCATCTTCAGTCTTTCTCGTGTTATAGTTTCGAATATCAGTTATTTTCGCCTTGTGAATCAGTTTTGACAGTTCCGCGAATTGCGTAACGCTGTGCGGCCACTAGTCCCATACAACTACGTAGAGCGCAGGACTCTGCGATTCTAGACGTACTGCGCTCACAGAGAAAGGCTAGAAAAACACCCACATAAGAACAGCAGAGAAGTGGCTACGTGAGGCGGTTCGACCGATAACTGTAGAAGCGTCATTCAAAGCAAGTAATTATTCTCCACTTCCGGCGGCGTTTTCTCTACTTCCTTTTTAAATAAAAAGATGTTGATCCATAAGTATTCTCATAAACAACGGTTAACATTCTTATTATTCGCTTTTGCTAGCACTTTGGTTGTTGCGTTGGCTCTCTCCCTTAGTAGATCGCTTAATTTCTCAACTCCTTGCGATTTTTGTTTCCAGTTTCCAATTTTGCACGAAAAGTGGTATACAATTAAGGAAAAACAGACGAGGTAACGGGCGACAGTCATCTTGCTTATGGGTTTAAGGGTTATTGCAGGGTTTCATGATAGACGCTCTTTCACATAATTTTATTTCCCACCGTATCTAACCCATATCACGTGTATATGGTTGCGGGCATCTGTCAGCGTCGCGGCGCGCCGTAACTCAAGGAAATAATGAGGCAAAGGGAAAAGTTAAACGCAATTGGCGTTTTCTGCGGCCGCAACTCGTTCCATGAGAGTACAAACCAGCTGAGTGACAGCCGCATCCCTCTCCTGGTCCCAGGATCATCCTAAACAAAGAAGGTTGAACTAACAAAAGCAACAGCTATGCGCGTGACGGTTGAATAGATGGTGACAACTGAACGCATCTCGAGTTAATCGCGCGGGTGCGGAATCTATGAGAAAACTGTCCTTCACATTACAAGAGATGCCGATAACTACCGCCATCTAAAAGGAGTGAAAAAGGCAGCATAAGGCTGACCGATGAACAGCTGCCAAGTCTCAACATTAATTTATCCGCGCTTTAGGAATGTGTGAGGAGTGGTGGCGTGGGTGGGGAGGGTGGGGGGGGGGGGGGGGGGGGGTATGCCACTTGATTTCGGGGGGGGGCCCGGGCCCCCCCGGGCCCCCCCCCCCCCCCCCCCCGCTGGGTACGTGCCTGACGTACACCAAGAGCTGACACTCTGCAAGTGAAAAAAGAAGTGTAAATTTACCACGCGTGTCATCGTTCGGGTCTCTCTGCGTCTTCCTGTCCGTCTTTTCAGTGGTAAACATGTCATTTAGCAGCGTTTTCCTCCACGCCTCCTTTTTTTTTTCTGGTTTGTTCTGCGCTTCTTCATCGCGCAGGTTTAGGACTCGGCGTTCCCGGACATAAACTCCGAGCTCAGACGAAACGATTGAAGCGAAGGGAAAAGGGGAGCTGCTTCGCGTGGTCATCAACGCGGGCTTCCTTCACGAATCGTCTGTAACGGCCACGTAGAAAGCGGCGCGTCTTTTTTTACGAGCGATAACGGCCACCAGTAAAGGCCTGATCATACGACCCGAGTAAAAAAAAAAAAAAGAATATACGCTATGGGAACGGAGGGAAAAATAAAGGTGTTGGAGCTTTCGGGCCAAGATTACTACGCGCAGATAAAACGAAAAGAGAAACAAAAAATACAAAACGATGTAACTGGAACAGACAACATCGTAATGAAATCACTCGCCGCGAAAAACACCGAGCCGAAGGTGGTTGGACCTCTAAGCGCTATAAAAACGGCCCCAACAGCTTCTTCCACCACGTCCTCACCCTCGCTAGCCCCCACCCCTTGTCTTCCCTCCCCCTTCTCCTCCTCGCGTCGGTGATTAACGGGGACAGACCGGCTTAACTCGTGAATGTCGCCTCGGGCCAAGGTAAACAGCGTGGCAACTTCCATTTACTGCAATTTGTTTTTTTTTTCTCTTCATATGTATCTCTTTTTTTGCCTCCACCCTGATAGATGCCGTCTTCATCCTAATCGTGTGTCTTCGTCCCTTACTCCTCTCCCCATGTTTCTTTTCTTTTTTTCTTTTTTGTTTTCGTTTTACGTGTGTCTAGTCTGGCTAGCACGGCGGTCCGGCCAGCGCTAACGCAATTAATCTGTTGCAGCCGCCCTTGATTCCTGAGATCGCGGCCTGCGGGCAAAGCCTGTTGCTGGTGTCGCATCGGACGGCTACAACGTCGGCAATGCGAGGTGAAGCCTTTCGTGAGCACCGGATCATCTAGTGTTCCAGGTCGGCCGCGAATCGTTCGATTCCCGTCCAGGAACTTTCGAGTGCCAACGGCGAAACCCTAACCTTACGGTGGTATCTTTGTACGTCACATCGTGTTTTAGGTTTCTTTTAAACAACAAGTAAGGTCTTGTTGTGATGAGAACTTTCATGCTTATTTCGTCCAGCGCTTTGCATGGTAAGCAGTAGCGTTGTTTCGTTCGAACTGTTGCATTGAAAGTTTCTTAGCATTGTTGCGTTGTTTTTGCAGCTAAGAGTGCATGTGATGCACATATGCAGTATATGTGTATGTATGTGATTTGCATGTGTACAGTATAATATATGTAATAAATAAATAGAGAGAGAGAGAGAGAGAGAGACACTTTCAATCTGTATGTCATATATGCCAAGCACGTTTTATGTATAGGTAAGATGTGCAAGAATATAAGAGTGTAGCGCACCAGATTGTGCACCAACAATCTTCTACTTAGCGTGTCAAAAAAAAAAAAAAGAACGGGGGCGGTAGTTTAGGCCTCCCTTACTTTGAACACCTTCACAGATACCGTTTAGTGGCTCCTCCTTGCGTACGATTCTTGCGCACACTTCGCTGCAGCACAAACACATTTTGCGTATTGTAATTCCTCCTGTTACACAGAAACCACGAGAAACAAACCGCCGGTTTCGCCACTGTAAAAATGTGGAATGCTTACCGGAGAATGGTACACTAACTTTAACATTTCAGCATTCACTTAGATCGCGCGTTACAACCTTGTAAGGGGCATTTTTACTTTAGTATATCATTTTCTATGCCTGTATTTACTGACCGTACATTAGCTTTTGTGAAAGTTTGTGCATACTGCTGCCCTGAACAGCTTGTGTTCCTGTTCGGTCATCTCTAATCGCAATTGATGCCTCCGCATTAACGCATTCTTGCGCAACCGGTAACGAGAAATCCAGTTGCACCTCCAAGCTCTGGAACTTATCTCTGTGTAACGCCATCCTATATATGTAACACTAACGAAACCATAACGTGGAACTGAGCTAGTATAGATCATTGCTATCGGGCTAGGGCAAGTACCGCGCAATCCCGATTTTCAGAACGCCTCGTAAGATGGTAAAAGCATGTGCACAAGCAGAAAGTACAAATGGCGTAAAACGGGTTGCGTGATTTCACAATTTAGCCTCGGCGATCAAACACTTGCATTGAATCTCTCACCAACGCAAGGGTAATCCACGCATAAGTGTCCTAAACGACAAGACAAAAAACCAAAAGCCTGCTTCGGAAGCATTAGCTCTATTTCACCTGCTAGGGCAACCTTTAGGTAGGCTCGAAAAACACTCCCGAGCCTATAGCTAAGGCTGGCGAGTCGTTTTGAAATGTACACCACTGGCAAGCAAAACGAAAATGTCGTCTGAAAGAAATGTAGTCGCCAACGTTGTTCGTCTCCCTATCCAATTAAATTTTTCGTAACACGACCTTTAACGCGCTCCGCAGTTTCAGCTTGCATCTATACGCAGAACAATGCGTCGTTCATGGACGAAAATTTGCGCGCAGGAGGCCTCGGTTATTTGAGACACTGTCTCTCCTCCATTTTCTGGCACGCAGCTTTCTTTCTATGTTTTACTTCTTCCTCCCTCACGCTCTCTCTCTCTCTCTCTCTCTCTTATATTTTCGTTCTCTGCTTAGGGACGATGACACACTTAATTGGGCTGCGCCTACGCGCGGGCGCAATTTAGGCAGTGCACCGACGTCGAAGCTAAGCGAGTTCAAACAACCTTCGGTATTATATTTCTACGATGGCGGTGGCCGTACTTTCCTACCCAGCGTGATTCAATACGCTTGCGACTCGAACTTTACCGCAGCATAATTGGTGACTTCATCGAAACGCTAAAGGTCAACTCGGCGTCTGGCGTCATATGACGTCAGTCAAAATGCGGGCACGGACAGAATGGGCAGGTGGGCGGCGGGCTGCCCTAATGAGAGGTAGGTCGGAAACACCAAACGCTCTCGCGATAGCACTGCTTCGTAATTAGCGGGAAATACAAAGAAAGAAAAAAGCAAGGACATTATGCACTACAGTACGCAAAAAAAAAAAAGAAACTGTTGTCTTGGGGGCACTTTTGTACATATAGATCTGTTTTCTTCGCTGTCGTTCCGTGCCGTTGGGGTAGCCTTGCATACTTCATCGAGTAAATAACAATACAATGATGTGTTACCTTTTCTGTCGCGGCGTGCAGCGGTATTAGCTCAATATCGGCTTCATTTCTCACCTTCTTTGGCGAGCGTTCACGTTAGCATATTGCACCACCGCTATTGGCCGATCACGAATTCGCCATCTAATTATTGAGATAAGATAACGGCAATCAGATAGTTGCAGCAGTAGCTGTTCTTGAAACCTGATACGAGAGTCCACGCCTGGGGGTTTGTACCACGCAGGAAGCGGTTTTGTATGGCCAAGTCTGAAGAACGCTTTAAACATTGATTACACGAACGTTCGTGGTTAACATTTATTCGGAGTCGTTCGCGTTTGAGGGAGCTTTATTCAGGCAACGCATGGCAGTCAAGATGTGGAGAGTGTATTTCATCAACCCCTCCCCCCCTTCCCAAAAAAGGGAGATAAATATGCGTACAAACGCGAATGTGGTTCAATTAAGGAAAAAAAAATCCTGTGCGTGTGTTTTTACCACACGATGCGTGGCTCTCACATTACTGCATCTTGTTCACAGCAGCAGCTAGCCTTTAAAGGACCCCTCACCAGGTGTGGCCATTCTGAGCTGAGAAGCGCAGCGCATACATTGCGCAGTAACGATCGTGTCTGCAAAGTATCACATCGCTACGCGCCGCGGAAAGGTCTGAAATTTCAAACCGAACGCCGTTTTTCCTTCTCCTCGCGGCGACCGCGCTCCAAGCCGTACGGTGACGTACTCGTGTGCCTGCGCGTACGTACTGGTGTCCGCAGTGTGATGTCGCTCCTGGTGACACGTGACTTCGAGAATTATTCAAGATCTCATCTGTTATTTGTGCGATCTGTTGCTTGAATTGACGAATTGAAGTTTAGAGAAATGATAAAACACGCAACCGGAATGTCTGCGAGTTTTTTGTTTTGTTTTACTTCGCACGGAAGCAAGAGAGATGTATTTCCGCTTCGTCTGCTTGTTCCCGTGCATGGTCGTGCGGTCACGTGCGCAGGTAACGAAACTATGCTATATTCTACTGTGTTGCAGTGCGTGATCATGCTCCGTGATCACCTCAGTATTCATGCAGCACTGAATTATACCGCGAGTCATGTTTTTTTGTGCACAGCGTGCAAAACCGCGCGCTGCGCGAGCGAGACAACAGCTCGCGCGCGACGCCGTCAGCGGTAGTGCGTAGCGCCGAAAAAAACAAACAGGCGAGGAGAAAAGCTTAAGGCGGGGCCTGTGACGTATGCGTCACATGATCCTCGAGGCCCGGTGTGGGAGAACGCAAGGAAGTAATTTCGCTTGCGGAGGCTAAACGGGGCGAGTGGAGAAAGCGTCTTGCTTGGCAGTGGAGCCCGCATACTCATATCATGGGTTCGCGGCACTGAAATATTTCTATCTCGGCTATTAATGAACCGAATTGAAAAAAGAATTGTGGCAGAACGCTCCCTAGAAGACACGTAACAGCGTGCAGCGTATAACCGAAATTTGCTATGGGGCCTGGTGAGGAGCCCTTTAAGCAACGCGTACTGTGCAGTGCTCTTGCGAGCGCACTGCGCCCCAAACGCTAACGAGAGAATTATTGTTGATTATATTGATAAAGCCACTTGCGAATCACTCGCACCATTTTTCTTCCCCGACAACGTTTTGCAGCACATAGTACGTGCCTCCGTCTCTCGTTGTGCTGTTGCCAACGTTGTTAGCCTCGCGCTCAGTGGACTTGCTGAACGTCAATGCACAGACCAACGCTGCTCATGGGTTTGTGACATCGATGCTACTATACCCATTTCGCAACCAAAGAGCCGCTAGAACACGTCGAGGAGAGTAAAAAAAAGGGGATACTGTCTAGTGTACCATCGAGACTCGGGACTGTACGGGTAATGTACACACACACACAAATCACCGCTCGAGGAAATTGCGATTCAGAAGCAGCCGAGATCACGTCTGCAGCATATATATATATAGGACGGACAGACTCGTGCCAAATGCAAGCAGGAACTGTCGCCGAACAAACGTGGCATTCGTGAAAGTTATATAAATCGAACCTGCTCGAACCGAGCGGCAGGCAGGCAGACGTACAGCAAAAAAAAAAAGAAAAGAAAAAAATGTGCAGGCGAAAGCTCAATGCAACAGACATGCTCAGAGGAAAAAAAAAGCGGCGTGTCGACGCGTCGCTGATTCAGAGCGGATCGGTGTGCCGGCGCCGACGACATCAAAAGGAAACGCGGCGGCGTTGCCTCCTCGTTGGTGGCTTCATTCTCCGCATATTTCTCGGCCTCCCAGTTTCCCTTTCCCTTTCCCGCGTGCGCCGCCGAGACGGGATTCGAGGGGAGGCGACGGGCGAAAAGAGGAGTGGAAATGGAATGGGAGGGGAGGGGGGCGGGCAGGCTTGCTCGTACAGCATGTCGTGCGCCCCGGAGCAGATATTTCGTCGCATTCCCGACAAGACAGCGCGACATCTCACTTGTCGTTCGCGAGTGTAGTTCGTCGACGCCCCCCTCTCCTCCCACCTCCTGCATTCCTCCTCATTCTCCCGGTCCCGTGCTTTATTTACCCGCCTCGTGACTCAATGACGCGTGTCTCACATTTCCGTCTTCTTCACTTTTTTTCGTTGCTGTCTTTTATAATGTTCTTATTTTATTTTTTGATATAGTTGTTACTCCTTTAATTTCACATATATTTCGAAACTTTAGGTTACACGTCGAATAGACACTGAGACGGTGAACCTACGGCATTAATCTGCCGTCCATATTGACTGCACGGTTTGAAGCATTTGTATATTAAACGAAACTTTTAGATGCGTTGTTTCAGGTGTCATTGAACCAACTAATCATTGCGACGTGAGATCGATAATCGAACCTGTCGGATACAGTATTATGTGTTTACGAGGGGAAGCTGATAAGTAATAAAGTTTGCTGAGAAGAGAATGTTTACTAAGTAGCTTTTAATTGTTGGCTAACTTGTCTATATCATATGACAAAAAATAGCTACCTGTGTTTTAAGCTCATCTTTCTTTCTTCTTTGGGGCGTGGGGGGGGGGGGAGGATGGGTGGATTATAAGTGAACGTGAGGGCGCCTTTAGAAAAATTCAGCGTGAAAAAAAAAATAAACGTAGGACCATAATCAAGTTCCTGTTTCTGTAAAGCAAAATACAAAGCAGATCATTGGTGAAATGTCGAGATGTTTGGGCGACAGTGGGCTTTCATCCGCTGCATTGCCAAAATTAAAACTGGCCATTTCGGCGTTAAAACAGAGAAACCACCCAGTGTGAGGCATATTTTTGTCTCTGTGCCTGTAAATGTGAAACACATCCATGACATGATCACAGAGGACCACTGAATATCAGCCACATGCATTGGTGCATATCTGGGATCATCACGCGACAGCGTTTGTGCCATTATCTACTATGACTTGGAAATGTGAACGATCCAGCAAAGTGCATCACAGCGCTTTGACAACTGAGTAAAAGATGAAACATGGGGTGAAGGTGCGGGGGGGGGGGGGAGGGGCACCGAGGGCTGTTTTAGAACATTTTGCCAAGGATAAACAAAGTCACGTTTCTTAGACAAATTGGTAACTGGTAAGAAGGCACAGACATGCCGCCATGATCCCAAGACAAAGAAAAAGTCTAAGGAATGGAGACATAGCGATTCGCCCAGGCCGAAGAAGTTCCGCGTCGAAAGGTCAGCGCAGAAGCAAATGGCAACCAGATTTTTTTTATTAACGGAGTCTGGTAAGAAGGGAGGTTGACTACCTCCAATAAGGTGCCACCGACCCGCCGAGGTTGCTCAGTGGCTATGGTGATGGGCTGCTAAGCACGAGGTTGCGGGATCGAATCCCGGCCACGGCGGCCGCATTTCGATGGGGTTGAAATGCGAAAACGCCCGTGTACTTAGATTTAGGTGCACGTTAAAGAGCCCCAGGTGGTCGAAATTTCCGGAGTCCTCCACTACGTCGTGCCTCATAATCATAAAGTGGTTTTGGCACGTAAAACCCCATAATTTAAAAAAAGAAACAAGGTGCAACCATAAATGCAGAAAATTACTGCGCTCTATTGACGAAGATGAGACAAAACAACAAAGAATGCAGCGAAGAGTGCAGCGCAAAGCTCTTCGAGTGTGTCCCCTTGTTGCATGACAGTGCCTTGTCACACACTGCAAGGCAAACAATGGCAGAACTGACCTTCCTAGGCTTTCGGATGATGCCCCATCCACCCTATTTGTCGCGTGGCATTGCTGTCAGGACGCGCTGGCAGGCCATGAAGGAGTGGAACATGCGCGACGACAAGCACACCCTTTCAGAACCAAACACCAAGGGCGCGATCGGAGATATTTTGTTCGATACGCGTTCTGTTCAGTTGCTGCAACGTCACAAAGTTGCAGTATGCAAAATTTGTGACAGCGGGGCGGAGAGAGCAGCCAATCAGGAAGCGGTCACCTCCCCGGAAGTTTACCTCCGTCGTTTGTCGTCTGCTTGCAAACAGTATACTACAAAGCCAAATGTTTTTCGTCTTCCAATTGAATGAAATCTTTGTCTAAAAAAACGTATTTTTTTTTCTCAAGCCCAAACACGTTTTCAAATAGCAGTACGTGTGACTACTGAAATTTATAACTATTAGGTTCTTTGCGTCGTCCCTAGGTGGTGTCGCGCACAGCGAGAAGGAAAAAGAAAAAAAAAACGACGGGAAGAGTGGCGCACTTTTCAAGAGGCAGCCACAACATCCCAGTGGCTCGTCGGCACCGATGATGTTGTCGATTTCTCTGTACAACCAACGAATTATTTGTTTCGAGAAACAAAAACGACGCCGGAATTCACTTTCTGCCATTTCTTCAAACGCGTTTCGCACCCCCACCCACTCTCCTCCTTCCTCTAGAAACGCCAGTGAAACAACCGAAGTTTCCAACGGAAGCGCCATTTTCTAGAATTAAACTATGGATCGGATTCAAACGTGCCATTCGTGCCATTCCGCAGCCGGAAAGGCCGCCTGTTGGATCCAATCCAATCCACCAGACGCGCCATGCGAAGCCGTATGATCGCTCCAAACATCTCAACTCCCGTCGCGTTCGGACGAAATGCTCGGTGGGCGGATGATTGACAGGAGCGTGTCGTCATTTTGACGTCACCAAAAACGGGGCGGCGCCCCGCGGCAGGCGAAGTCGGCGCGGAGTAGGCCAATCGCGCGCGCCGGTAACCGAACAAACGCGCCGAACAACCATCTCCGATCGCACCCCAAGTGTTTTATTCTTCACGTGCCCCATAGCTCCTGTCCAGAAGGCAGCGCTGGTCAACTGGTATGTGGCGACCACTACACTATTCCCCCGAGCCAGATTTTCCTCCCCTATTTACCTGCCCGGCATTTTCCCTGTCTAGTCTCTCTCTCTCTCTCTTTTTTTATTTACTATAATCGTCTCCTTCATCTAAAAAAAGCACCAAAAGTGACAGCGATTTGGAAGTAACCTGTAAACACACACTACCCCCCCCTTCCCCCCCCCCCCCATTTCGTGTACAGGGCTATCCTCAGTGCGCGGAGTCCTGTCCTTCCCGTCCTTCCTGAGCACTCCACCACCCGAGCACCTAAGCGCGACATCGCGTATACTGGTAGGCCGGACCTATTCGCTTACACGCACAACTCTGAGACCAGCACGTTTACAGCACGTTTACAGCGGAGCCGAGCACGCCCCTACCATTATCGCCCAATGGACAAACTTTCTCAACCTGCGCCTTAACTTTGGGTGTTTAATGAAACCTGACAGAATATTTATTTTCCTGTTGCAAATGCCACATCTGAAGCTCATAAGTTCGCAGCAACTGCGTTCGTACCAAAGGTTCTTTAATCCATTACATTTGCTGTGGGCGGTCGGTGAGCAACGCGCCTCCCAACCCGCCGTGGTGGCGCAGTGGTTTTGGCGTTGCGCTGTTAAGCCCGAGGGTGCAGGGTCCAACCACGGTCGCGTGGGCCGCATTTCAATGAGAGCGAAATGCAAAAAAAAAACAAAAAACAACAACAACAACAAAAAAGAAAGACGCATTTGTACAGTGAATTGGGTGCAGGCCGCAGGCGGTCAAAATTAATCGGGAGTCGTCCATAACGACGTGCTTCATAACCATACCATGGTTTTGGTACGTAAAACTCCGAAATTCATTCCTTTTTTTTTAATGCGCCCCTCAACTCAGTTGCGCGAGAATATGTACCTTTGTACCGATGCCTATGTATGTTATGGTCACCGACCCCAAAAAGGGGCGAAAATGGCGAACAAGCGTAATTGCGGGTGATGGACAGCGATGCAACCTTCAAATGCTTAGAGCAGTTCCGACGTCACAAAGTGTGGCAATGCGAGACAGGGACTGTAACGGGGAGGTTGGGTCTTGGTTTCATTCTAAACTTCGCAATTATTTTTTTCTTTTTTTAGAAATATCCACAATAAGGATGCCAGACCTTCGATGCGTGTCAACGGCATCATCGCATCGGCGTCTCTGGTGGGACGAAGGTTCAGCCTTCGTATGCTGATGTTACCTGCTTAACTGTAGTTTATCCTGAGATGTTAAGTGTGGAGGCTGAGAGGACTCTACACTCTAAGAAGAAAAGGAGGAAATGGCGTATTGAGGTTACTCCTTTAGGGGAGCAACTGATCTGCCACAACCATTCCTCCCTTTAGGGGGTAAGTGCGAGGGGATGAACTGTTACTCCCCATGCCGTTACTCCTCCGAGGACTAACAGTTGCTCTTTTCCGATGCTCCTCAAAGGAGTAACGGTCATTATTTCCGATGCTCCGCAAAGGTGGAATTAATGAAATTAGGCATTATTACGCTAATAAAAAAGATGACTGAGCTGAAAAAAAAGAAAAAAAAGGGGCCCCAAAGCAGGATTCGAACTCACGTCCTCGCGCTCCCATGTTAGCTACTCTAACCACTGCACCACGGTAGATTGCTTTTTTTTTCTTTATTACATGGGAAAGAAAACTGAATGTGTATTACAAAGTGGACACCACTACACACTTAAAACTCAGGCAAAGACACACATGCATCCAACAAGTGCATCCAGTCTGGCGGAGGTTCCTGCGCAGCGTAGACACTTCTTACATAAGCAGCACTTTCGCGAAAGAATGACTTTGTAGATCGCGGGCTTTCGGCATGGCGGTCACACAGTCTACTTCTCCATAGGCTATGTAAACCAAGTACTATGAACATGTCATAGGGGGGACCACCCGTAACCTTAAACGGTAGAAACCTAATTGTGTATGGAGTCATGTCAATGTCCTTTTTGAGCGTCCGTTGGAGAATGTCCCAAAAGAATACAGCGTCCCTACAGTCTATGAAGCAGTGATCTATGGTTTCGGCACGTGGACAGAGCCGACAGTTTGTTGACCACGGCACAAAGCAACCCCTCGAATTCAACCAAGTTTTAACAGGGAGTGTTTCCGAATGTAATTTAAAGAAAAATGTTTTTACTCCAGGAGGTACACACATTTTTCGGACGCGCTTAAGTACATCCTGATAAGGTCCGTTTAAATAAGGTGCACGATACAAAGGATCTGGGAAAATAGAGTCCACCAGTGCCGCAGAAATTGCTTTTCGACTCGCAGTGAACACGTACTCCAGGCTGAATCTAACTTTCAAGAAAAGAAATGTGTCAACAACCTCCTTAAGAAAGCCCCAAGGGGCCTGTGGGACATCTTTGGCATTTGATGACACTACTATATTAGGAATATAATGAACTAAACGGAGTTGCAACATTTCACGCAAAAATGGATGGTCATTGTCTCGAAAGAAAAACAGGCGTGAAACAATTTGCCTGATGAAGAGGTGGACTAATCCTAGACCACCACGTTCAAGAGGGAGGAACAGATTGTCGCGCCGCATCGATTCACAACTGGAACTCCAAATAAATGTTGCAAATACGCGATGCAGTGCCTGAAGGCGAAGCCGTGAGCAGTGCAGTACTTGCAGCACATACATAAGACGGGAAGCTAAGAAAACGTTACACACTTCAGCACGAAAGAACATTGACAAATTCCGCCCTCGCCATGAATTCACTTTACGTTGAATTTTGCCAACTTCTCCCGACCAATGAGCGTTGCTATTTCTATACTGTGAGAGAGGCACACCTAAATAACGCAGATCTTCTTTCCATTGAATGCCTGCGTAATGTGATGGCATTGTGGCCCATAATCCAAACCAAAAACCTGAACTTTTTTCAAAGTTAACGCTTGCACCAGAAGCCGCACAATATTCCTCTGTAATTGCAAGAGCAGTCATCACACTCTCTTTATCTGTACAAAAAAAGGCCACATCGTCTGCATACACAAGAACCCGAACCTCATTAGTCAGTAATTTAAACCCTTGGAAATTTTGTTCTTTAACAATGCTCATACAAAGTGGTTCTAAATACAAGCAGAACAGGAGCGGTGACAAAGGGCATCCTTGTCGTACTGATGATGCAAGCCTAATCGAATCGGAGAGAGAGCCATTCACTATCAGCCTCGTTGAACCATTAGCATAACATATCCTGACGCCTCTAAGGAGCAGGGACCCGATATTTATATGCTCTAGTACAGTAAACAGGAATGAGTGATTTACCCTGTCGAACGCCTTAGCCAGATCTAGCTGTACCATTGCCACCTGTCCAAACCCCTCAGCTACACACTCGAGCACCGATCTCGCAACATGAATGTTCGTCTGAATGGACCGGCCCCTGATGCCACATGTTTGATGATCACCGACCACAGATCTTATTACAACTTGCAAACGGTTAGCTAATACCTTAGCAAAAATTTTATAATCAACATTGCATAAGGAGATAGGCCGATATCCGTCAACTTTTTGCAATTTAGTCTCATCATCGCTTTTGGCTATAAGGACGGTGTGTCCTTCGTACATTGTGGCGGTTAGGTAACCTACTTCCAAGGCCTCACGGTACACCTGAAGTAATAATGGTGATAAGAGGGAACGAAAACACTGATAAAATTCGGCAGTAAGGCCATCGGGGCCGGGCGTCTTGCCCTTCGCTAACGAATCGATGCATGAAGTTACCTCATTGATATCAAAGTTTTCATTTGTGTAATTGTAATCATCCTGATTTAACTGGGGCAGCAACGATACAATTTTTTTGGCAGCATCTGTATCCAATGGCTTGTGGTCTCGAAATAGTTTTTGATAATGCTCGAAAAACGCTTTAGTTATTAGAGTAGGGTCATTAACAATGATTCCACCATACTCTATATGTAGTATTTGTTTCGACAGCGCGTGTCGGCGTTCATCACCAAGGGCCCTACTGCAAGGCTGTTCTTCCAGGAAACGTTGCTCTCGCGCACGCACTAGTGCACCTCTGTATTTTTCTGCGTTCAAAGTTTGTAACTGTGCCTTGACCTTATAAATATCATCAATATATTGACCCGGATGTAGGCATTCAAGCTCATGCAGTTCACTCAGAAGTTTATACAATGTTTTGTAATTATTCTTTTTTTCAAAGGCCAATATTGATGATTCTTCGATAGCTATCATTTTAACTTCCTGTTTGAATAATTCCCACACAGCAAATAGTGGCAAGTCCTTGCGGCATGATGCATGAGCTATAAGCTCAGTAACACGATTTAAGAAACACTCACGCGAAAGTAATTGGTTATTAAACTTCCACAGCTCCCAGCACATACGCCGACTTTGATACCGACGGCTGCCAAACGATGCTGAGACTAGGCAATGGTCACTAAAGAATATAGGGTGCACAGTGTAACCATATATAAGAGGTAGTGCGCTAAGTGAAACGTAAATTCGATCAAGCCTTGCATGCGAGGTGCCCTGGAAGTGCGTATATCGACATCCTGCCTTTTCATTTTCCCCAATGTCCACAAGCTGATAATCACACATCAGGCGTTGCAATGCATCACTACTTGGATCATGTCTCAGCTTCAGTGACGTACGATCTTGCGCGTTACATACACAATTAAAGTCTCCAAAGAGGACCAATGCGCGATCAGTACAGAAATGATGTTCTAGAGATAAGAAGAAGCACTCGCGTTCACGTAACTTGTTCGGAGCATAAACACACACAAATCTAAAGCTCATACCACTGATATCCATATCGCAACAGATTAGGCGCCCTTCCCTATCTGTAAACAAATGTAGCAAATCACATGGTAAATGTTTTCTAACAAATAACATACAGCCTGCGGAAACGCCGACTTCATGGCTGACACAAACATTATAGTCAGATAGGAATGGAGATAGAGCTGCTTCTGTGTTTTCATCGGATTCAATCTTTGTTTCTTGGATAGCAGCAATGTCTAATTTTCTATTGCGTAACAAATGAAGAAGCTGTACTTGCCGTCGCTTACTGCGTAAGCCACGGACATTTAAAGTGCCAAAATGGAAGGGAAGAGCGCCCGCCATGATTACCTATGGAGGTGCAGCGTCTAAACACTGCTCCAGAGGTGCACCACTCCCTTCTTGATGAGGTGATGCACAATGGGCCTTATGGTGCACGTTAACACAAGGGACATCTGCAGGAGTAGGCGTTCCCCGGAGCGGTTTTGTCAACTTTGACACCTTGGGAACGCGAGCCTCTTTTCCCGAGGGCGATGAATTGTCAGATGGCGCTGGACGCTTCTTAGCGGCCTCGCACATCGATCCAGATTCCACTGACGGTGGGCGATCTTGAACTGGTGGCGATTCTGCCCATGACACAGATGGTTCGTCGTCAGGCACCTCCTCGCTCGCAGGCTTCTGGCTGAGGCTAATGTCAGCCGATGACGGCTTAATCTGTTCTTGTCGATGAGTCTCAGGGAGTGTTTCTCCAGTTGCATCCACAACTTCGGTCACGTCCATGAGATGATCGGTGATGGTATCATCCTCAGCTGGTTTATTTCCACGAAGCTTGTCAGCGTAGGTTCCGACGCATGCATCTGCAGGGTGACCGTAGCGGTGACAGTTACTGCAGCGTGGTGTTCGACATTGTCGCCGGATATGCCCAACTCTGTTGCACCGGAGGCAAAGTGGTGGTCGGCCAGGTACCAAGATAAGGCACTGGTGGCCATATATGCTCAACAGATGCGGCAGATTACTGGCAGAAACGCCATCTTTCAATGTGAACGCCACGTCTCGGTTAGTCATTTGCCAGCCCTCCATGCCGTCACACCGCCACATTTCTCTCGTGATGGACGGCACTATGCCATATGGCTCTAGCGCTTCAACAATCCGTCTCTGTTCGAGGTGTGGGGGAAGCCAAAGAAGCTTCATCTTGATATTCTTGCATTCAGGGTCAATGACAAGGCACTTGAGGCCCTTCACCAACAACTCGCCTTTGTCGACAAGTTTCTGTTTCGCGATGCTATTAACGCATGTCACCAACCACAAATGGCTCATCTGGTATTGTCCAGCGCCGGGTATGTCAGTTGCATTTAGCACTGACAGGAGAGCATCGCGAAAGTCCGGGGCTCGATACGGCCGCCCTGCCAGGTCAGCATGCAGGAAAACTGAATTGAGTACGGTGTTGCCAGTCGGTAGACGAGGAAGAACGACTTTATAATTACCGGAATCGGTAGATGACGGTGGGTGTGATCCTCGGCCAAGGGCCGATGCGCTGTTTCCAGCGGAGCTCATCGCAAACGTGGCCGTTCGAACAAGCCTCTTCTCACACCACCACGGTAGATTGCTTGACGGGACTAGGAAATTGAGACAGGTTAAGCCTTCGAAAGCAGATGCGGCAATGTAAAAGCGACTCGGCATTTTGTGTATGTTGTGCGGGGAGAGTGTAACGTTCAGGTGTACTTGCAACCATCAGTGAGTGCGAAAAGAAATGTGCCCGAGTATTCTTGGGGTCCTTTAAACTGAGGCACTACACGATGTAAACGTGTAGCGAGCTCAAACGGGGCACCTAAGACGACAGAGACGGACAATTGCTCTGTCGCTTAGTGTGTCCCGTTTGAGCTACACATCGCTTCAGTTAAGTTCGTAATCCCCTTGGAACGGAAGGAACTTAGGTACTATTGACCAGCAAAATCTGGCAGTCTATCAATGACTTGCGCGTTTAATGTGTATCGCTCACTTATGGGGTGCGCACGAAGGGCATGGCACTTCAGATTCCAACTTTAAATTTCACGCAATTTTCTCACGAAGAGGCAAAGTGCTGCTTTGCATGTAGTTCAATGGACAGTGCATGAACTTCGAACTATTCCCGATTTATAGACAATACAGTTTTTGCCGCATCACTGCACGACACGGACGAAAACAGTGGAGCGCATGGGGAGTAACTGTTGCCGTTCGTCCTCCCGTTGCTCTCTTTCCGGCCAGGGACTAAACACTTACTCTCCAAAATTTGCACACGGCACGCAGATCCATGCAGTTACTCCCTTGAGGGACGAAAGCGCCCTTTTTGGGACGAACTGCGCAGTTACTCCCGTTTTCCCCGGAATTCTTCTTAGAGTGTACGGTAGCACTGTGTTTGTCTACAATGTGCGCGTTGTCCATCTCTACGACACACCCTCGCTGCTTCATACTGATTTTGCGCACCCCATATCTGCGCGTAAAGGACACTCTGTCTGGTCCGCAGACAGAAATTCGAAACTAGCAACAAAATTACAGCCCCTAGCAAATTTGCAGGCAATTATCTTCATGCAATACGTAAGCTGGTGGCTCAAGTGCGATACGTTGTTGGCCTCTCGACGCAAACTTAGCCGTACACTTCACGGGCTTCTGAGGGAATCAAATCTTTTCCTCTGTTGTCACAACAACACATTTTTCTTATTTCGACAGCCCCCTTCCTGAATACAACACATTTCAAGGCCCACTTTGTTTTATTGTCATATTTTCTCCTACACTGTACCCCTATGTATCGCTTAGGCAAAAAAGTTAATAGAAGGAGTTTCGCTTTACCCTGCGAGCAAGCGCATCACACTGATGAAATTCCAGATGGAAAGGAAGCTGTCAGACCCTTTGCGTAAGCTGCGGAAGCCGGCACTCTTAATCGGTATTCGGCCCGCTACATGCATACGTACGTATAGAACGTGTGCACAGGGGCTTTTATTTTCAGTAGGCGATACATCTACGGGGAGCGCAGCGCGCACGCTAATAGCGGAGTTGCCAGACAACGACGGTAAACAAAAACAGAGCTCGCCGCCCCCACTCTTTCTTTCGCCTATCGATCGGCTGAGGAGAAACGGGCCAGACGTTGCGAACGGAGAGGAGGATTCCCCCTTCTGTCTCTCTACATTTCCAACACTGTTGCTTTCCGGGGTAAATAAAAGATACACCCGCCCCCACGCTTCGCCAGGCCGCGTTCCTGGCTAGTGTTTCAGGCACGGCAGTCTAGGCACAGCAGTCTAGACCTGACTAGGGACGGAAAACAAAAAAGGGAACGCTGGGGTAAGAATTAAAAAAAGAAAAGAAAAGTCAAGACAGGACAGGACAAGAGCTTGGTCTCGGTACCCGCGCGCCATTGTGTTCAGGTCGAAGCTGCAACGCGATTTCTCGCTCGTGTGGCCCTCCTTTGCCGCAGAGGCAAAGCTCATTAATACTTCTCGTTTTTTTTTCTTTTGCAGTGCCAGCATCATCCTGCCGAGCCTGACAATGAAGATGGTGTTATAAAGGTATACTTTCTTTTACTCGCATAAACTCAGAAGCCTTGACAATACGTACAGACACTGGTAATTCGGCGTTGCGTGTTCACATGCGCTCGGGTGAATCTCTGTACGTGAGAGCGCGCCTGTGTAGAAGACTGCGCTTCCTTGGTTACGAACGAGTCAGTTCTTCGTCCCCCTCCTACATTGCGCTCTGTTGCACTTGTAAAGTTTCGTATCTTCTACGCGCCTGCCACGGTAGCTTGGTAGCTATGGAGCTGCGCTGTTGATATCGAGGTCGCGGGTGGGATCCCTGCCGCGGCGGACACATTTCAAAGCGGACTAAAGGGAAAAAAAATCCGCTAGTGTGTTTAGATCCGGGGGCACATGAAAGAACCGCAGGGGTTAGAAATTAGTCCGGCGTCCCCCAGGACGGCGTGCTCCTTAAACAGATCGTGGTTTTTACACGTATAGGACCCCTAAAATGAATTAATTATCTATTGTCTACTAGACGTGTAGCCACTACAAGGTATACTTAACCTACAGCTTGTATTCGACCTTTGGAGAGGATACAACGTGAAGCCGTACGCAGGTGTTTAGGGTTGCCTCGGTGCACCTTAACAGCAGCAACAATTGCCATCGCGGGAGACCATACATGATCCAGACACACGTAGCTGTCGACTTTCTCAGAGCGCACATTCGCCATATGTCACGGATCCCCGACCATCACTTAACCTCCTTACCAGCTGAGAGACCTGAAGCGACCTTTTCATGAGTGATTAGCGCTCATCAAGAGTGCGTACCGTCACCTTATACACCGACAGCTAAGCCTTCACTTCCCCTGGTGCCTGCGACAGCCTCAAGTTAATTTTGCTATTCCCGGAATTACAAAGACGGCCAATCATCCATCGCCCGCTCTGAAGCAACTGACGCTCCTATCACTGAACCAGACATATCATGACTGCGTACATATATATATCGACGGTTCGACCTCACCTACCAGCTCAACTGCCGCATTCGTCGTTCCAGCTAAGCAGCTTACAAACATGTCTATAAGCGCACTTCCGTGCTTTCCTATAGTGTTGTCATCTTTTTTTGCGCGCTGATCAAGTCTACCATCACGGAAGAATACGACGTATTCGCCATACTCCATTCGTATACGTTGCCCCACAGCTTTGAGGACTCAAATAAGGCAATATCAGGAACCAACGAACGCATTTTCTTCGGCTTCGTCGGTAACATCGAGCTTCGGGCGATCCAGGCAGGCCGGGCCTTCGCTTCCGACAAATGATGACGCTCGCTGCCCACCACAGCAGAACGGCCCGTCCGTCGCAAGCGGCAGACGGCGCCGCCGGGGAAAGGGGAGACTACACGGGCTACACGCGCTTCCCGAAACGGGAAAAGCCCGGCACCATCCCTTCCCTACATCCCCCTCCGCCATCCTCCAGCGCCGCTTCGGTCGGCGAAAAATCAATGGCGCCGTCTCCGGCCCGGGCCGCTTACGCCGACCAGCCAGCGGCCCAAAACTTGACTCACTGTGTGCGCTGTCTCCTTTGGGGCGCCCCCTCTTCTTCCTACTGAAACACGCTGCCCTCTCTTTCCTTCGCTCTGCCCCGCATTCTCCTCTCTGTTC
Organism: Dermacentor albipictus; assembly: GCF_038994185.2. Taxonomy (NCBI): domain Eukaryota; kingdom Metazoa; phylum Arthropoda; class Arachnida; order Ixodida; family Ixodidae; genus Dermacentor; species Dermacentor albipictus. Next base: position 113,805,323 of record NC_091823.1, read on the forward strand.
CTTTCTTTTTCTGCGTTTCTCTCTTTTGCAACAGCCGAGGCTACCGCGCCATCCCCTCATTTTACTTATATATGCTTTCGCGTTGGTCTGGTGAACTGGCTCGTGTACCACAGCACAAGCCGTGGTCGCCTTCCCCTTCCCCAGCCTCTCTCCACGTCGGCCGTTCGCTCAACTGTTTCGCTCCACTTTCCGTGACGAGCAAGCGCCACGCCGAGGGTTGTCGGAGGCTCTCTCGGGAGACGCGAATGTTGTTCCTCCACGCGGGGACAGAGAGTGCTCCAGGGATGCAGAGAGTATGGAGAGCTCGCTGAGGCGGGGGGGGGGGGGGGGACAACGGCTTCTCCTAGCGCTGTGGCTGTGTCCCCATTCCGCTCGGTTCCCCAGTGATCATTACGTGCGGTTTACGGGCGGCGCCACAAACTCGCGCTGGCTTTATCAGTGTCGTTCTAGCGAGTGGTTAGAAGTCGCGAAGTGCATCAGAGAGAGAAACACAGTTACTTCATGTCGGCCTTGTTTCCGACCACGTTGCGTAGGTGAAGGAAAAATGCTCCGCAGAACCAGAACAAGTACGGAAGCGATGAAGCGCAACATAGTTTTTTTTATGGCTACGCGTTTTCGACACGTACAGCATGTACTTTCTTCTGTAGTCTCAAGAGATAGCTTTAGTTGCGCGCATAGTAGCTCCAGTGACAGCTCTACCTACGTAGATGTACTGCGCGATCCAAATGAGCACCTGGAATATACGTAGATATATCCTCTTGCATCTCCCTGCGCAATCAAAATTTATGCGCTTGCGTTGCGCGCCCTAAACGTACGAGGTGGTATCTATATGTGCCTCCCGTGCGAGAAGTTGTCGCTGAGTATTGGTCATCAAGAGGGCGTCCTTTCGCACCGCAAGAACACTGGCATGGAACGACTATCACAAGGAACGCTGCCAGGGTACCTTGAAGTTCGAAATCTTCTCGCGACAGCATCATAAACATTTCTCTCATTTAACGAAAGCATGGCTCTGACTTGTCAGGGACAAACTTGGCTGCGGTAGCGCTCGAGTACGGCGAGAGGTAGTGCACGTGCGCATACGGAAATAACACCGTGAGGCCTTCACGCCCAAAGTTCTGTGCACGCGAAACAAGTGTTCCGGGTATTTAGCGAGCAACGCGCGTTCAAATGGTCACCTTTGTGCACGCAGAGCACGCAAGGAACCAGCGGAAATGATCCCGCTGGTTCTGCCTCTTCGTATGGCGAAGCTGAATCCCTGCTGCGGAAAGGAGGGCACAAAAGAATAAAGGAAACATAACATAAAGCGAAATGTCATTCAATATTTCATCAAAAAGCGGGTGAAGTTGCTGTCCCTAACCTTTGAGGATACTCATGTCTCCCCTGTCCTTCATGACAGCTGATATATTGCCTAATCATTTCACTCGAAAATAGAGGCTCCTGACTTTGTATATGTCTTCTTGTTCCACTTGTATCTCGTTAAAACTTATCAAAAACTTTTGTTGGTCGAACCTTAAAGTTCCCGTCAGACACGTCGACTCCTTCTCAAGAAGGGTCATAACAGGGCTTCGTACGCATGCTCGGTATAATTTTTCACTGCTCCCTTAAGACATGAAAGCAAAGGGCTTTGAATAGAGATACTTTCATTAGACTTTCAATAGTGCCCGGCTTTGAGTGACTATTTTATTTTATAAAAAAATCATTTTCTTTCTTAGTCATCACCTTCAGGGCGAGAATCCAACAATACAAAAGCTGCGACGTGCTCAAGCAAATATTTCACCCCTACTCAGCATCTATTCGACCTCGGATGCAAGAAGCTTAAAGCGATCCCTTGAACAGTGAACATAAAAAAAGTGCAGAGCTGCCGAATGAAGTTCGCGAGTTTCTACAATGTCATTCCAATTATATTTATCGGCTTCACTAGCGATAGTGAGGGCGCTAGCAGGAAAAAAGAAATAAACTGCATCAATTGCACTGGGGAGAAGCGGAAGTCGGCAAAAAGCTACGCCCGTTCCCCATTCACCCTTTTGTCCCCATCTCCCTGTCTCCTCCCCACAACGTCGCTTCCGGTTCCGGCCTCTCGACGAGCCCCTTTGTCGTAGTCGGTTCCCTCTTTTCCTCCCACCGCTACTTTGTCAAACAATCGCAGAAAGCCGAGGCCGGCGCTGACGCCAGTAAGTATTCTTTCAATCAAGGCGCACACTGACGCAGCAGGATCACGAAATGTTTAACACGTAGTCCACATAGTGAACTACCCTCCAATTCAGGGCACAACTCCTCCGTTTTTATCTTCATTAGTTGACTGATTCGCTGGGTTGAGTTAACTAATTCGCACAGCTATCTTTCCGTGTAGCTGCGTTCTTACTCGTTCGTTGCAATGCTCTTGACGAGCTATTTAAGACGAAGTTAAAACGGGAAGTCGTTACCGCTAAAAGGAATCGCTAGCGCCTTCGCTGTTCTCGGGAGTGCATATACAACCCGCCACCGACAGGCACGACTGCATCGAACGTCTCAAACCAACACGACGGAGTCTACGTGAGAGGTCGTAACGGAGGATTTCAGACTTATTTTCACCAACCAGTTTTCGCTAACGTACGTAGTACTCGAGCATTTCTTTCGCGTTCCGCTCCCACCGGAATGCGCCCACGTGCAGAGCACAGCTGTCAAACACGCTACCATCGTGCCCAGCAGTAGAGCGTAGCAACTACTGAGCCACCACGGCGTGGGTGCTAAGCGCTGGAAATTGAGAAGTGAGATAGATAGATAGATAGATAGATAGATAGATAGATAGATAGATAGATAGATAGATAGATAGATAGATAGATAGATAGATAGATAGATAGATAGATAGATAGATAGATAGACAGATAGACAGATAGACAGATAGATAGATAGATAGATAGATAGATAGATAGATAGATAGATAGATAGATAGATAGATAGATAGATAGATAGATAGATAGATAGATAGATAGATAGATAGATAGATAGATAGATAGATAGATAGATAGATAGATAGATAGATAGATAGATAGATAGATAGATAGATAGAGTAGGTTCCTTAGAAAGCCGAGAGCTCTGTCTCGTGCATCTAACTCTGGCCTGTGACTCGTCATGGGCAAAGGAAAGGGAGAAGTAGAGAGAGACGATAACGGCAATTGAATGGAAGACGACGACGAAAGTAATATGCAATAAAATCTCGTTATAACGAAGTTTCAGAAAGAGCCAGAATTAGTTCGTCATGTTCACTACTTCGTTATATACGTTATTGAATGTATTGCACTATGGATCTATCTGGCGATTTCAAAAAGGGAATTCCGCTTACTCCGCTATAAGCATTATTTTGTTATATCCCATTTCATTATAACGAGGTTTGACTGTACACAAATTGCTAAGGTGCCCCCCCCCCCCCCCCCCCCCAACACACGCATGCACGCACGTACATACACGCACAAAAGCATCTAGAACTGGTTCACGCTTTCTTTACACCAACGCGCATTTCTTGCGGCCTTGTTAGAAGTACGTCGGCTACGTGGAAAAACCATAGTTTTGCGCTAACAGACGTGACACGCTTAGTAGCTATAGAAAGTATAAAGTATATATAAGTATTAAAAGTATAATAGAAAGAAAAAGAACGACGCCCCTTCTTATGCTGGTAGAAAACAAGAGGCTAAAATATGCGTTCTTGCAGGTGCCCTTGTAGGCCTAGGGAAGAAATGGTATAAGGCTATCGTGTAACCAGCATTGGCTCGTTATGCGTTAGGAAGGCAATGAATGTAGGGAAACTTTGTTGCATCGACATACACGTACCAACAGGGAACATTGAAGCGCAAGCAGAAAATAACTGATCAGAGCGTTTGTTGCGAATCATTACAGAGAACTACACATTACATTAGGTTCACCGCCCTGTAGTGGGTTTCATTACACGGAGAAGCCCCAAGTGTATATGTATTGGATTCTGAATCAGGCCACTGTTATACCGGTGTCACAAAGCCACTTTCGATAGCAATCGAGCTTTACCCGGATCGCATTTTTTGGTCGCGATCGACAATGATGCCTGCTGCATGGTCCAAAGGCCCGAATGGAGTTTTGGTGGGCTCAAGCGCACCAGATGTCGTTAGGGGGTGCAAAGCCTCCATCGAATTTGTCTCATGTGCTGTCCAAATCGTAATGTAAAATAGGCTTTCTTTAAAAGAGAACATTGTCTCGTTTCCAATTGTCGGTAAGGCTGTTATCGTCTGCTGATCGTCTGCAACTGTCTGAACTACATGGCCGTCAGCCAACGATCGCGATGCCTGGATCCGGATTGTGTGGACCCGGATCGAGCACGATCGTGATCGAAAGTGATCGTGCGACACCGGAATCATAATTGCAAGTGAAACTGGAAACGGAACGAGGTATTGGAACAGTTTCGAAATTGCTCGCTCTTTATTTCACTCTGACTGTACGTTTCAAGACCGTAGAGGGCTATTTCGAGGCAGTGTGGCCTCTTTTCTGTCTTGCTGTACTGACGGCTTGCTGTGCTCGTTGTCCGTTTTGTTTGTAGCTATGGCATTTCAACGCTTTGACACTTCACTAACCGCTATGTGCTGCTTTGTTCGTGCTGTATCGTCGTGGTCCCTGCTTCTTTACAACGCAATACCATCGACCCACCGACCGGCTGAAGAGAAGTGGTTTTCGGAAATGCGGAGGGCCCTTACTTCTGCTTACGTATGTCATTTAACATAACAGTCAATGTTTCTCTGGCTAATCGCGCAATATATCGCAAAGATTTTCCTCGGCATTCAAAACTATTCAAGTCGAAGCAAAATTTTAAAAAAGTATTTCGCCTACCGGGATCTCCTTTTAACGAAGTTTGTCATAAAATACGCTTCTGGTGGCGTATTTATTCTTACACCTCTATTCGGAGGCTTAACGACTCAAGGCAACGCGCATACTGGAAGGACGGGAAGGTGTGTCAAGGGGTGGGGGAGGGGGGAGGCTCCCGATAACTTTCGAGCAGCTCAGGTTATTCGACATACAGTAAATCGAAGCACACGAGCTTCGACGCAGGAAGCTCACGTAGGATTCACACGAGATATCGACGTAGGAAGCTCAACGGTTAAAGCGCATCCAGAGACGCGTAGCGCGTTTGGTTGCGAAAAAGCCAACGACGTGGAGTGGACGCACCGTCGACGCCACCCTCGATGGCCTCGGCGCGGGAGCAACATGCCATAGCGCGCGCGTTGCTAGGCAATAATCAATTAGGCTGCTACCTATCGCACGCATATGCTTCTATTAGCCGATGCATGCGGGGCACCATATAAGAGTACGGCGAATGCGCACTTCTCCACTATATGCCTCGCGCAGTCTCCTTCATTGCTTGCCGCGATCACGTGGGATTACGGTGGAGCTACGTCACCACGTGGACAGACGTCGAAAGCCGCTAGGACAAAGCGGTGGGGCTCTCGGTAGCCCAGCCACCGAGTGACAGCGACACCTCTACCTTTGCCTCATGGCTGAGCGACAAAAAGATCAGCGGCCAACGGTCGGGTCACGCTCGCTCTGAGCGTGGCGACAGAGAGCGCGCGTGTCACCCAATCGCTTCTTCTCTTCGAGGGCCACCGCTCTCCGGCAGACGGTGACGTCATCGGAGACGACCGTTTAATCACGGGACTGCAGCCCTCGACATTGCTCACCGGTCAGAGTCGGTCGGTGGCCCGTAGGGTCGATCGTTTGTCGTTCGTCGCTTGCACATAACCATAGCTGCCGAAGCGAAAAAGATAATAATAAAGATAAAGGTAAAGGAAGCAGCCTGTTGACGGAGCCCGACCGTCCTCGGGCGCAATTTCCGGCGAATGAACCGAGAGCGACCCGCCGCTGGTCGCCATGTTCCCGTCAATCTCGGACCCAATAGCGCCCACCTTTGCCGTTTTCCTCTAACGCCCCCCCCCCCCCCCCTGGCTGCGCGAAACCTGAGAGCTCACCGCAGACCATAACAAGCAGAGCAGTCGGCGAGGGGAACGTGATCGCTAGCCTAACCGCACACGCCTGCAAGCTCATATTGCTGCAGACAAGGAGAGGTACGGGTTTTTCTTCTCTCTCTTTCTCTTGTCTGAATTTTGTGGGAGAAAGCAGCTCGGACACCAGTCTCGGTTTGACAAAAAAAAAAGTTATCTTTTTTATTTTCCATTTCTATTTTCCGTGGGATTCTTAGACAATCCTTCATAGTTGACCTGTGAGACGTACTCTGTGAGATCAACGACGACTTTTAAATCTGACAAAAGCTGAAAGAAGAAAGCGAATCGCACAAACTCTTAGATTTAGCGCAACTTTCGTCAAGAAACGCCATTTGTGCAGCTTCTTTACGAAGAAGACCGTGCGCGCATCAAGTCAACTATAACGTGCTGTGCGCGGAAAAAAAAAGGAAACAACGAATGAAAAAAAAAACAGAAAATTCTCGAGGCACGATCCCTGTTGAGGCTGAGAAAGCACTCATTCCTTTGTCCAGTTAGTCGAACTTGCCAAAGAATTATATATATATATATATATATATATATATATATATATATATATATATATATATATATGTGTGTGTGTGTGTGTGTGTGTGTGTGTGTGTGTGTGTGTGTGTGTGTGTGTGTGTGTGTGTGTGTGTGTGTGTGTAGCGCGAGAGCAGCCATCTCAGCTTCGGCGCGGCTGGTCGATGGATGCAGCATGGAACGCGATAAGGAACTCTCGCTTCCCTCCTTTTGTGTTCCTCCGCACCACCGTTGAACGTGTTAGCGTATAGGCCTGCGCTGTCTTTTTCGTTTCCCATCAGCGTGAAAGCCGTGGTTCGGCGCCCGGGAAAGTTAGGCCGTCGCCGTGGACGAAAGCGGCCCAGCAACGTCCGCAGATTGCCCCACATAATAGGGAGACCCCGCGCCCGACCGCTCCCTATAGTCCCCAGATACGTGTCAGCCACGAACGATAACTCTCCGTCCGGAGAGTAACAGACGCTCTCTTTCGCAACGTATCAGGCAGTATAGAAGCAGGAGATGAGGAGAAGAGAGAGATCAAGAAAGGGACTTTCCCGAAACGACCCGTATAAAGAAATCAGAGCAGTGGGGAGGAACATCGTTGTGTTCCTTTATTTACCCTTTAGTCAATCTGTGCGTCTGCAAACTAGGCCAATTAAAGACCGTTAGCTGCAGCATCCCTAAACGTGATTATCAGGAGCTTAGTGGCAAGGAGGAATGAGTGGGAAAGCACTGCGTATGGAAGCATCATCGCTCGATATACAACCGATGCACTCGTAGAGCACGGCACGCCACGGGACGTGTTGGTTTTCGCGAATGTCGTACACATGTTTGCGCGTGTGTTTAAAGCACTCAAGTGACGCGTTACGGGAAGCAAGAAAATGTGACGTAAAGAGTAGTCACTGAGTTTGACACACTACACCCGTGCAAAGGGGGCAGATCTACAGAGGAAATCACGTAGTCATAGAAGCGGTATGACTTTCTCGATGGATGTATTGCTGCTTTACATTACAATGAAAAGAATATGCAAGGTAGCTCACTCAATTCTTGAAGTTTGATAGCTCTTCCACCTCCGATTCACCCTAAATCGGCGACTCGAATTACGAGCTCGAAGCACCATCCACCGGCGCCCAGCGGAGCATATACACGTTGCATAACCATCCACGAGCAGTCTCGCTTGGACCTAAGACACATGCATGACACCACCTTCTTTTCTATTCATTTTACTAAAAAGCAACTTTCCCACAATCGACAAATGGCCATCGCAATAATCTTGCAGATATGTCGTCTATATCTGTGACGCTTTGGATATTTGAAACGTACGATACATATCCCGTACAGGGCAGAGATGTCACATTAAAGAGCATTGAATCCTGTGGCCACAACCACGATCTGAATACTGAGGCGCGCCGTATGGGGAACTCCTGAACAATTTTTGACCCCCTGGGGTTCCTTACCACGCCCCTTAATCTAAGTATACAAGCCTTCTTTTCTTTTTCATTTCGCCCTATCGATATGTGGTCTCCACGGTCGGATTCGAACCCGCGGCCTCAAGCTCTGCAGCTCAATGCGCGGCTAAGCTTCCATGGCGGGTAGATGATGGTGGTGGTGGTGGTGCCGATTTTGGAGCTATGCGGGGTCAGCCTGGCGCACGTAGCCGACAATTGTTCCACCCGAGCCTCCTATGAGTTGAGATCGGTGGGTGCTATCTTGTGCGCGTTCCAAAATCGAACGGAGGTGGTCCGTTCTTTACGTCACGAAATCCGCGGTCCGTTCCGTTGCGTTCGTCCGATAGCAGACGACACGGAATGATTGACAGCAGATATCACGCCACAATTGACGTCATGGCGTTCGTCATGGTTCAAATTGACCAATCGTGTGCGGCTCGGTGGAACGGACCGCCTCCGTTCTATTTCGTAACGCGTACAAGATCGCACCTAGGTGTCGATGGGCCCCGTGTCTCGCTGGAAGGCAATCAGCTGTCGTTGCACTCTCTTCCTGATTGCCTCGGGCCCTCCGGGGAAAACGGCGTCTTTCTTTACGTGTCGAACTGTGGGCTTTGCCAAATGAAGTGCGCGGTGTCCCCGATATCACCGCAGAAGGCACAGAGCGGGGATGCGCAACGTCCGGACTGGAATATCCAAGCCGGAGTGTAGGCGGAGTTGGTTCTGATGCAGTACGTCAGCGCTGATTCCTCGCGAGTAAGTCCGTGGATAACACAGGCTTGATGTGGAGTCTTGCGGATCACCCTAAAGTCCTTAGAGTTGCGAAATATGTTTGGCACTGATTAAAGATTTAATGAGCAATTGATTTAGCGTAAAATTCGCATGGACCCAGTACCACGCTGGAATTGAAGGAAACGAAAAAGCTGACTACCGATGTCAGCGTCGACATGACGCTAGCATCGGTAGACCAACATCCTCGCTGATACAACCGTCTGCCCGAGCACGGGGGCACGATCCATCGGTCTGGCCGTCTGTTACCCAAACATCGCCGACAGAGAAAGAAAAAAGCGAAACAAAAACAATCCACCCAACGTCAGCACACCAATAACCGGCAGATCAGTCGCTGAGTGAAAGTGTCGCAAGAGAACCGTGAACCTTGTTTGGAAGGCAGCCCATGCATATCTACTTTACTTTTACTGAGAACGAGGAAAAAGTAGATGCTGAAGTTCAAAGCTTACGCCTACATAGCGCGTCCACTGAATTTGTGTATCTCAGCAGTCATCCTAATGGAGTGCCTTTTGACTTCAGCGTTCGTCATGATGGCAGGTAATAAACATTTTTTTAATTTCCTTTTTATGCTATTGGGAGCAGACAAGTAACTTTATATCAAGTAGTGCCAGAAGCGGCTTGTCACTGCAGATCGCAATTACCGGCGGGCTCTTCTGAGGGATATGGTTGAATAAATTTGGATAGAATTGCGCGTATTGCAAAGTTGGCGTGCTATTTATCTTCAGGAAACATCTATATTTGCGTTTCACATTTAGTGGAACAGCTAGCTCTGGTCCCTTCACTGAAGCTGCAGGTAAACAACCACGCAGCAGCCACTGCAACAGACGTCGCGACAAGGTCGCGGTCTACGTCGACCAACTGCAACGATATATTACACTTTTTTTTTCAATTCGTATAAATTGGTTATGAATGCATGTATAGTAAAGGCATCTACTAGCGAATGAATCTCGGCAAAGTTTCAGGGCTGGCGGTTGTCTGACTTGCTTATTAACAGCCTTCAAATATCACCTACGCAGACGACACATGCACCTGCTGGTTAGCGGATATGGTGTAAATCACAGGGTATGTGGCCTCCGAGATGTTTAACGCGCCGCGGGCGTCTCTCAATCACGGAGGTCATGCCCAGGCACCACGCTGGTTCTCACCGTTTCGCGTTGATTTCCGGTGTGCGGTAACGGCGTTGTTTTCTTTCTTTCAGTTTCGGTATCAAAAACGTCTACCTTCTGCAAACTTTTCATGACGCATGCACTCGTGTTTCACACATAAAAATTTGTGCGGGGGCTGTTTGTGTCGAAACTATCTGAAACTAGGCTTTATTACGCGGTCCAAAACTTCGTTGCAGTTGGCCTTTGAGGACGTCAGCAGGCGTGAACGTTAGGCGGTTGCCATATAACAAGACGTTGAGATGTTAACGAAAAAAAAATATCGTAAGGATATCAAAGCCGCCGACTTACTCGTACTTCACGGTGGCCATTCGACGCACGAATGACGCGGTGACATGCAGAACTGTAGAGCGAAGATGTGGGGGTCACGGCAGCAGCTGCTGCTTTTTAGCACTTTCTTCGAAACATGACGTAGGCAAAAGTGGACGTCCATGCACATGCGAACAAAAACACCCGGGTTGTCAAAAAAAGAAAAAAGGACGAATTCCTTCGCGGCCTCAGAAGTAACGTCGGCTTCAAAAGTTTCAAAGCCAAAGCTAGTGTGACGTGACCGGCCTTCTACTATTGTTCGGAGGCCACTGTTAGGCTTTCGTTGATCCAAAGCCGCAGGGAGTGAGAGAGATCGTGCTTTTTCAATATCCTGTACTTCGAAGCGCAAGGTCGCCTAAAGAGCCTGACGAAAGACTTTGTTGCTTCGAAATTTTTGACGCAGACGTTACACATGGAAGTTGCATAGTCGAAAAGTGCGCTCGTTTGTTTCAATAGGCTCCATTCTCACTGTAAAATAATTTGCACATTTAAAAGCGAATAAGGGTGTAAATTAATTTACTGTTCACCTAGACTGCTCCTCTCACCTTAAACATTGAACCTTAAAGGAGTGCTGACAAGATGTCTAAGACTGCCTTTTTTGCAGTGAATGGAGGTCCAAGCCCTATGAACGGACCGAAATGCTAGCAAGGGCCAGAACACTCGAAATATTTAGTATAGCACTTCTTTCTGCAAACAACAGTTTCGCTGTGTCGGTACCAATGATATGTACTTGTCGTTACGTCATGATATGCTGGTTCACTCCGTTCCTGCTATCATTGTGGCTGCCAAACGCGGGAGCAGTCATGAAAAAAAATGCGCAGCACCCTTGTTTATTTTTTTTCCTATGCGTAACATCGTCATATCTATAGCCTTATCTCTACACTAAGTCAGTAAATGTTGCTCCGTGTAAGGACGGCACGACAATGTCGATGACACCAAGTCTGACATTTCGAGAGAACTCTAAACACGAAATTTAAATGCCCCACAAATGTTTCCCAACCTTCGTGCTCGCAAGTGTCATCCTTTTTTACGCGGCAGAAATGGTGGTGGTCTCTACAACTTGGGAAAATGTGTGTCAGTACTCGTTCGACCTTCTCTGCCAACACGCCTTCCATGTACTTTGCTAGAGTCTGCACGTGTACGTATTCTAACTGGAGCTGCAGAGTGATCGTGTATGCACCATACTGCTACTGCCGTTAGCTATAAATTAAATTTTGTTTGAATTTTTCAGATTTTTTTCTTCTTTCTCTTTTTATTCCCTTTACCTCTTTCCCCAGCTTAGGGTAGCCAACCGGTACTTACGCAGGATAACCTCCCTGTACTTCCTCCCCTTTTGTCTCTCTTTCTCTCTGTTGTTTCCATTGACGTGAAGCTAACCATTATCGCAAAACTTCGTTACGATGAAGCAACGAAAGCAACGAGTCAAGGTTTTAGCAAAATAGTCAGCTAACCCCGTTTTCTGTTTCACTGATTGTCGAGAAGAATTTCGGTCGTATTCTAAAGTACGTTGCGACAATCCTGATATCGTCGCATCTATGCTACATTGTAGCTTCTGAACGCTACTCTTGCGTCCTACAGACCCAACATTGGCGCCTTTAATTTCCATATTAGTATTCATTTTGTAGAACAGTGCCTTCAGGTGGTGCGACGCTCGTCACAAGCCAATCTGGATCGTTTCGTGGATTTTTCGCACACAAGCTTCATGTCCTGAGCCCTCGTCGACCCGCGGTAACTTCATATACATATTTCTCTTGTCAACGATATAAAACACAGTCGTCGCATTCGGTGTTTTTTTTTTCTTCTGGCTTCACAGTTTCGACATCGTATAGAGTTCAAAACCCTCGATAAATCACGTTCTTCTTCTTTTCGGTAATTATTCTGTTTTTCGATTTCTAGCGTCAATTTGTTTTCGGGCACAATGCGTAAAACAAGTGCTACGAGTCTACATATCCAAACTACGTCGCTTCATGATGCTCCTCGGTTTGTAAACTTAGAAATGAAAATTTTTTAAAGTGAAGTTGGTGAGAAAAATATTACAAAAGAACGCAAAAGCTCGAGAGTCTCTAAAGACTACCCTATTTCTCCCTTTCCCTCTATATCAGCGGCCACTCCCCTACCCTTAGTCCGTTTTGTCTGCGCCTATAATGCGATCGGTGCTCTAGGGGCTGCAGTGTTTCCCTTTTTAGCTGGCAGTACAACGAAACTGCTGGGCCTGACCACTGCTGGCCTGACCACTGCTGGCCTGACCACTGCTGGCCGGCCAGCCCAGCAGTGGGCCCATTGCCAGCCAACTCGGTGGTGTGACGTGTAACACCGAGGTGCAGCAGGTGGTTCTTTGTGCCCGGAGGGAGAACAAAGTTGGAGACTTTTCAGAACTACGAGGACTGTGCTCGAGTAGACGCAGTGCAGACAGTGTGGTGGCTTGCACTGACAACACACGCACAATACGCCCCCCGCTATGTTACAACCGTGAACCTTCAAAGATATCCGCGAGCCGACAGTACACACTCCAGAGCCGACTCACTCTTGCACGCTCTCCTTAACTACTCTACCGGAAACCGCGTTTGAACACGCCTGGAGCCGCCTTAGGCTACCGGCAGCAGCGGGATTGAAAGAACGATAAAGACGTTCTGCCGTCTACGTATGTGCTGAACTGTTTGCCCTGCCTGTTTTAAAAAACTTTTTCAGTGCGGAGTTGCAAAGGAATGATTCTACGGGGCCGGCGACGAGTGCAGAACATCGCACCTGACAAAGGTCCGACCCTTGGTCTTTGGCGGCAGCATGACCGATCGGCCGCATTGTCCGTCGGCAACAGCGGTCATCTCGAAAGAGGAGTTGACCTTTCCGCCGGAAGCCGTTGAGAGTGGTCAGTGCACACACAGGTCACGCAAGGAAATGGAACGAAGCATAAGCCTGAGATATAACAAGTGCCGCGGGAAGAAATGCCAGGGCTTCATTAGTCACTTGCCTCTGCGTGCATTAAATGTATTGGCAAAGTTCATGCGTGAGACATTAGAGCCCACACACGGAAAAGAAAGAGACTTGCGTCTGACATTATTGTTGCGACCTATGCAGCACACCATCATGGCATTTCTTCGTCGGAGTATAAAAAAAATCAGTTGTAATGACATCGTCGTCATACTATCGTGACATCGTTGTCATTTTGCTGCTGTGGTCTCTCTCTCTCTCTCACGCACGCACGCACGCACGCGCACACACACACACACACACACACACACACACACACACACACACACACACACACACACACACACACACACACACACACACACACACACACACACACACACACACACACACACACACACACACACACACACACACACACACCTCAAACGCAGCTGGATGCCCAGGTAACTGCAAAATGCTTCGCAAAACATCGATTCCCATAGTGTGTGGGATCGGCACAATTTTATTGTTTATGTTTCAGTTGCCCCAAGTTTTCAAGGTTCTGCCATAGTCGCTAATTCAACTCACGACAAGCTGTCGTAGAGCACAAAGAAAGTGCAAAATGCACTCCTGGCCGAGAACGAAGCCGTGTAAATGTAACTTGTTCACCCCGGCAAAGTCGTGTCGTCAGCCGCGCAGTTTTACATTTGCATAATGCAGATATGTCTTCCGCGAACTATGGCGCCATTTGCTTCAGTTTTCCCGCTTTATTTTTTATTTTTTCGTTTACTTCCTTTCTGCGTGTCCTCCGTCTCTCTCAGCGAATGACATACGTATCCCTTTAACACAGCTGACCACTGCCTTGGACGTCTTCGCGAGCCGCTGATTGAAGGGGTCATTGTTGGAACGACGACGTGACAAAGCTGGCAGCGACGTCTAGCCCCAGCTAGCGACCACCGCGGCTCGCCTCCACATCTGACCTGACATCTCTCGTCGAAAGGACCGATCACCTGCCCTTCTCGATCGTCGCTTCGGCGAGTCCTACGCTCCAACCGCGACATTTCGATGCCGACGTCACTCAGTCGGAGAGGCGCAAATGTGACGGCCCTCTCTCTACAGCAGCGGGAGCACGCTTATTCCGCCCTCCCTCCAGCATTTTCGTGCGTAGGAGGCAACCGCGTCAATACCTAAAGGGACACTAAGAAGAAAAGTTATTTTTTCTGCATCAGTAAATTACCTTTCCATGACACCAAAAACATCACTCTTACCACGCTAAGACGCTTGGTAAACCAGAAAAAGCGCAAGAACGAAAGACGGGTGGCGACGCCTCCTTGAAGTTCCCGCACCTGGTCGCTGTGACGTCATGGACTTTGATGGCATCTTCTAGCGCCTACTTAATTATATAGCGGTACAGACTGACTACATTGTGTTCAAAAGGAACCAAATATGGAACATGGCAAGCATTGGGAATCTTTACTCAGTAAACGCGGCTCAAATGCGAAAACATACTTGGAATCCCTGGCGTCACGCTCACGTACCGGCGTCGGGATTTCGGCGCGAAATTCAAATAATGATACTTCGACCTTCATTTTCTTATCTAATAATAAGACTAATATTTTGAAATGACTGTCTGCAGGGTTCTCAAACAATGGTTTATTAGTCTCAAGGGATTTATTGTTTCGCTTTTGTGTCACTTTAAACGACGACAAGGAAAGACTGAATCTATGGGAACGAATGAATGGAGCAGTCAAACAGGCAAATCGGACCAGCTGTCCCCACACTGGCGCAAAACTAAAAGGAAACAGATGAGGCTATAGAAGAAGAAGCAAGATATAAAACTGCGATTCCGGGAAATCGACTGAACTATGAAGAAGCCAGTAAACAAGAACTATTCATTATTATTTGTTTTGAACACGTATACACAATTAATACGAAAGGGAATGCGAGGAGCAGGCTGGCAAAACTACAGCAGATTCGGCAGACAGCTTGAGAAAACGTGAAGATCCAAAGGCTTTCTTTCGCACTATACGCCCGTTGCAGTGGATCAAATAGAAGACCAAATACTTAACCGGGTGATAGCAAATGGCGCGAAACTAATTTAAGATGTTCTAACCACACATTCAAGTCCTTCTACTTGCAGTTCAACTGCCTCCTTTTTTTTTCTTTTTTTCCGAGCAAGAAGAATCAGGCAATAAGAGGTTAGTTGGGTATTGGAAAATCCTATCGATTGATTGTCTAGCCGTACTTATTATAAAGACGTGCATGGTTCATTTAACTAGGTGCAAACTTATGATGACTGTTACCATATTGTCACGTTGTAATGACACTGAAGAGGCTGACAGTATCAAAAGCTTCCCGCTCTGAGGCGACATTATTGTGCCGCCTCTGGCTCTGGGTGGCATTTACGAAGGCCTACTATTTCCGCATTGGAAGGGGGAATACGTCCATGCGAGACTATTGTGAAACCACAGAAACGACTGAACGCGTCCTATGTATTAGTACCCAATACGACGTCGAGCGTGAAGCTCTCCGGACAGCATTGAACCTGCTGGACTCAAGACCATTTTCGGTAATGAGGATCCTTGGACCATGGCCGTACGCGTCGATGGCACATAAAGCCATGAAAGCGCTGTTGAAATACCTCAAGTCGACAGGTCTTGGAAACCGTGTGTAGACTCGATGCGAACTTTCAAATGTGCGCGAAACTGTGCTCTCTCTCTATCTCATCTCTCTCTCTATCTCTCTCTTCATGCCCATGCCCCTTCCCCAAGTGCCGGGGGTGCGTCTGGTTAACTTCCCTGCCTTTCATGTCTTCTCTCTCTCTCTCTTTCTCTCTCTCTCTCTCTCTCTCTCAGACAGTATCAAAAATGTACTGTGAGTTACGAAGCTGACTCTTTATTAAGCCAACTTGTGCCCAGGAAAACAAGTGACACTCAAAGCACAACGATAGCCGGGATCGCGCTCCTCGATCGTCTAAATCTGATCTGCGGGTCAGACGCGTCGGCTGTATGCGCCGGACTCCACGTGTACATTTCAGGCGTAATCACTGGTGGTCGCGCGCATTCAAGAATGTACACAACTATTCGCATCGGGCATGCACTCTGATTACACAAGGTTCGTCGACAACATAGAGAACAGTTAAAAAATGCCCAGGCTTAGCTTGGTTAAGCCAAGAATGCGCTGCATATTGCGCGAGTTGGTGCCCAGCTTTTCCTCCGGCTGTCGTGACGTCACGTCACGTGGTTGCGCTAAAGGTCAATGGTGGCTGCCCGGCCACGCCCAAGGGCTGAACTGAGTGATTGCAATATGCAACGCATAAAATCCGCGACTACATTCGAGAAAGGTCCGATACTTGCAGACGCGTCTGCGCCGAGCGATGACTTTAACAGCTGTTGGCGGGTGAAAAGCCGTCTCCCGAAAAAAGAATAAACAATGTACGCGTGCCAATATCTTTCATTTCCTCCCTATTTCTATATTTCTTTTGTACACAAAAACCCCGGAGAATGTGCTCAGTTGCGGCAGCTCGAAGACATTGACTCACGGGCGGCGCGCAAGAAAGGATTGTTAGCTCTATACCGGTTCTTGTCTTTCTGTTATCTTGTTTCTAACGTATCGCAAAGCAGCGCTGTCGGCAGGCATTCGGAGAGCAGGGCTATTTCTTTGTTTTTCCTTTATATATTGGGTTAATAATACACGATTGTCATGATGTTTTGCGCATAGACAGTCACCTCACTAGGCATTTGAGCAAACGCATTTTTCAGTCGCGCTGACATTCATACCGCGCCAACGTGTCTGAGTTCAAGTGCGGTACAGTTAGAATACTCCTGGAGTTCGACAATGTCATCATTCTTTGTACAATAACGCGAGACGAAAAAGAAAAAGAAAGAACAATCCTCCTGAGAATGACCAAGAGCCGCAAGGTCGATCAACATAACAAAAGCTGTCTGCCTGGAACATAGTGCGTCGCCTGTCACCGGTATAAACACAGAATTTTGTTTCTTTGCTCGTGTGTTTTTTTTTTTTTTCAGGAAACGAGTACAGCGTTTGTCGAAAGAAACGAAACCACTTGGAAGAGGAGTGTTTCCAGATGTATATATGTAGACATATATGAATAGATGTTTACCAACATCTCGTCCGGTTTGGCAAGCCTTTTGCCAGAACCGTTTAATGATTTTACCCAGCTCTCTTTGACGTTCACGAGGCTGCCAAGGAGTGAAATTCGTTTGCTGATGTAGGAACATGCAGTCGCGTGCTACAGACGTTGATAATATTATTATAAGTATTTAAAGTAGGGCATTATTTCCCATGCCATCAAGATAGTCCTCCCGGGAAAAATGTTGCTCATGCAAAAGTCTTTCCTTTCTCGTTCATTGCAGTGTCAGCACACGGTTAACGGCGGTCTGTTATTACTCCTCCTATTCTTAATATTCTGTTCAGACAGACACCCGTTGTAGGAAGTACGGGAGAGTTGAAGCTAAATTAAGGACGCTGTTTTGAAAGATCGATTCAGGACTGGAACCATTCAGGCTGCTACATATTTAGACTCGCAACTGCTTCCCGCACGAAACGACACGCCAAAACGTTTCACGAGCAGATGTTCACAGCTGGTCAAACAGCGCATTATTTCAGGTAGTGAGATTTTTCGAAACTTTCCTTCAGCGATCTCCTTGCGAAATTTAACTGCTCTCAGTTCGCACACGAGCGTTCTACCCTGCAGGGCGAGAAGAAAGCACCGCCAAACCTACGCTTTACTTCGCGCGCGATGACGGCCGTAATCGCACCCACAACAAACGGTCCGCTCCAGCGCACCTGTACACACGCATTGTTTCGGCGCAGACTCACCCGAGCTTCTCGTTGATTGTCGACGGCGCCAGGTGGCACGAATGGACGGAAATCACGTGGCCTCCCGCGTCACCGCACGATGCGCTCCTCTGCAACCTCAACACACCCATCGCCTCGAGTTAGCCGAAGACCTGGCAGGCATTTGCGGCACCGCAAATGAAAAAGGACGATCACTACTGTCACCGCACCGAACGCAGGAGTATCGCCGCAGTGTGGGGGTTCCGTCGACGTCGCCCTCGGCGACTCTCTCCCAGAGGGGCTCTCGGAGACGCGGTTTGCGTGACGGAGCAGCCGCAGCTACGGGCGCGAAGCCAGCCGGCAAGCCGCGCATACGACGAGCGAGCGTCTGCACCCCGATGATCAGTCGCCGTCTGTTCTCCGACTCGCTGCTCCGACTGCGGAACGTGTGAAGGAGCTCCACGACGCGCCTCGAGACCGACCCTTGGCCTGGGGCACAGGCTGTCTTCGACATTCACGAGGCGCTATCCGTATCGTCACTCCCGTCAATTGTCAAATTTTTTTTTTCGACCTTACTTTCTCTCTTTATTGCTCCGCGAGCAACGTCAGCGAGATCCCCACTTGCAGCGTCTAGCGCGAGGCGTTCCCCCTGGCGACTGCTTTTCCCTCGCTCGCCGGACCGCCCTCTCCACTTGTGCAGCTGCGCGTCACACCGTTTCCGTGCGTAAAAGGCGAGACTCGCTGCATTGTTTTCGCCGCCTTGTCCAGCCTCCCCCACCCCCTTGTGCTTTCTTTCCTCACCATTTTGCATTGTGGCCTGCATTAAACGTAGGCGTGGTATGTCTACGCGAATGCGAGTGCTGAAACATGCCCTCGGAACAGCTTTGTCGTTCTTCAGATACAGGGAGAAAGCAGTACGCGCGCGTTGGCAGCAATGGTTCGCGTCTGACCCTAGAATTCGGCAAGTTGCACCGGTGCGCACTGGGACGCCCTGGTGCGACGATGATTGGATGAAACGACGCACGAGGGTGCCCCGGGGCGCACAAGTGCGATTTGTCGAGGGTGCCATTAGTCAATATTCTGCAGCGCTAGAACGGGCCAAGATGTGGCCTTCTCTTCCGTAAGCTGGCCCTAGTTAGTCCAGTTGCTTTCGAATCAGGCTTGCGACCACGGAAAAAAGCGCCAAGGCTTCTTTCGGACGCTGCCCCTTCTGAACTTGTCTACAATGCAATTGCCTTTCCTTAGCATGTAGTAGGTTTGGAAGGTTACAAGTAAACAAGTTGAGACACGAGGTAGGTATGGTTAAATGGGGTCCAAGTGGGGAGGTTCGGAACAGTACGCTTCCCACTACTTCATTTCACTTAGTCAGAAAATATATGGAGACCTAAGCCCCACTTTCCACGTTTTTTAGCTGTTGTGACTGCATATAATTCGGTTCTCCGACGCGGCGACCGCATTTCGATGTAGGCGAAATGCAAACACACAAGGCGCACTTATACTTAGGTGCGCGTTAGGGAACCTCAGGTGGTCGGAATTAACCCACAGCCTTCAGCTGCGGCATCGCTCATAAACCGTGCAGTTTCTGGACACTAAACCACACAATTTAAAAGAGTAGATGCATACAGTGTAATCTCAATGAAAGAAGAAAAACGCCGCCTACGCCGACACCGACACCGACGCCGACGACACCGGCTTTTCTGCGACACGAGCTCCTTAACGCTGTCGCGTTAAAAATTTAGCGATGCTCACTTCCTCTTTCACAGGCCCATTTGTCGCATCAGAAATGGCAAATCAAACCTGCGTTTCACGGAACGACCAAACTCGTATGTGGGACTCGTTCACGCAAGCGCCGTTTCATCAGAATTTGAGGTCCTGAAAAAAAAAAACCACTTCCGGTCTCCTGTCCTCGCGCTCGACTTCTTCCGAGAAAGAAGCAGGACGCATCTTTACGTGTCTTCGAAAAAATTGGGCCGAAACCGTCGACGATGATTCTCATTGTAAGCGAATAGTCGAACGCTTTCCCTATTCGCTTTATTAAAGGAATGACGCGCTTGAAGGCGTGCATTTCTTGCAGTGAGGACACTTTGGCTTACGCTTTGTGCTTCATTGCGTAATTCTGTAGAGAACGGAACCGTTAACCAGTACATCTGTACGAGCAGCTCTCACTTGCAGCCACCAAAGAGGAAGAGGGTCTGCGGGAGAAGAGAAGGGCCGTCTTTCCCGAGCGTTCCCACGCACCATCTAAACCTTCCGGTCGCCCCAAAAGCTCGCGCGTGGTAGCGTGACACCGCGGAACGAGAGGCCGGGCTATTCGCTTACACGCCGAGCAATGTTACGAAAGAACGTCTTCAACGGAGCAAAGTTCTATACCCTTTAAATTTTCGTCCATTGCCTGTCATCACGACTTCCACAGAATAGCCCGGGACGTTTGATAAAAGTGGACGACATATTTACTTTACCTTGGCAAACGTCATATCTAGAACTCGTAAGATTGCGAAAACTACGTTCGCAACGAATTAAAAAGAAATCTAATATACTTACTGTTGCCGACGGACGGGTCCCGAGACACGGTTACGCGAGACCGCACGCGCCTTTGCATCGGCGGCGAAACTTTTGCGCAATAACTTTTTGTGGCAAGATTACTTTTTGTGTGGACGAGATTGCTCTTACGTGTATTGCGTCTACAGTGCGCATCCGCATATAGGACAACGTGTATATAGTATGTCATTGTACCACAACATAATCACCCGCCACCTACCTTTCCCTGTATTTCCCACTTCCCCTTTCCCCAGTGAGGAGTAGCAGACTAGAGACACGCTCTCCAGGCCGACCTCTCCTCCTTTCTCCTCATTAAAATCTACTCCTCCTCCTCGACCGCCAGACATCGACCTCCGACCACCAGTGACGAAAACGGGCGAAAGAGCCAAAGAAAGCTATTTCCTGTATAGAAGTGAAACCTGAACCTTGCCTCAAGCAATTTCTCGTTCAGTTCTCTCGTGCAGATCGTCAAGAGGTCGCAGCGTGATGCGCCGACTCTGACACGCAGTACACCTACGGATGAAGTGCCACTCGCAGATGGACACGTCACATCCGCACGACGGTCATTAGTGGACGTACTCCGTGCATAATTAAAGAACCACCACACTACGTCTGCTCAAATTGCAGTGCATGCTCTGCATAGAGTGAATTCATGTGTATGCAGAGCATCCCTTCACTCTAAGAAAAAAAGGACTAAAAGGGGTAGGGAGGTTAGTCCTTTTGGGGACTAACTGATTTGCCACAACCATTAGTCCTTTTGGGGACGAACTGACATGGGATGAACTGTTACTCCCCATGCGCTTACTCCTTCAGGGACTAACAGTTGCCCCTGCCCGATGGTCCTCAAGGGAGTAACGGTAATTCGTTCCGATGCTCCGCAAACGTGGAATTAATTAAATTCGGCATTTATACTATAATAAAAAAATTGATGAGCTGAGAAAAAAAAAACGTGCCGGAGAGCAGGAGTCGAACTCACGTCCTCTCGTTCGCAAGTCAGGTACTCTAACCACTTCACCACGCCGCTTGTTTTTTTTCTTTTCTTTATTGCATGGGATTATCGTTACTGTCAAACCGCTACAGTTACATCACATATGATCATACAAGAGAAACAAATTCACAGAAAGTATACAGTCCAATGACAGTTCAAAATTCTGGCAAACAAACACAAGCGTCCAGGTGTGAAATCCATTCAGGGACGGGATCATATGTAAGCACCACACTCCGGACTTGAGCAGTCTCTTCACGGAAGATAGACCTTGTCGAGCGAGGTGGCTCGGCATGTCTGTCGATCATTCGACTTCTCCATAATGAATAAAGTCCTAATAACATAAACAAATCATATGGTGTATTACTGGCTGTCTTTTTGAAAGGAAGGAACCGGATACCATAACATGTGAGAGGAAAGTCTTTTTATGCGAAGCATATTACGAGGGCTCAACCCAGCTCCTCAGGCGCGGCGGTGACCATGAAATCACGTGACACCGTGACGTCACGACAGAGGAGAAGTGGCTTTGGCTCAACTCTTGCAAGACGGGCTGGGTGGGAATCGAACCAGGGTCTCCGGAGTGTGGGACGGAGACGCTACCACTGAGCCACGATTACGATGCTTCAAAGCGGTACAAAAGCGCCTCTAGTGAATGCGGTGTTGCCTTAGAAACGAGCTGTTTCTAAGGCGTGCGTCTCTTGCTCAGGCGCACATTTCGTTGCCGCGCCGAACGCTGCTTTGCTCGACGCTCACCGCGTCCAATGCGGGGCGCGTAGTCGCTGCCCTGTAGCCCATTGTCTTACACCCCTTGGCGGGTCGACGGGAACGCTGTCGCGTTCCACTCTTGAAGGCGAAGAAGTAATGCATGAGTTGTTTCTTCGTCTAGCCGAACCAAATATAGCCAAGCAACAGCAGTTCACCAGGCTAAACAGTGGTTCAACTACTAAAATAAAGGCTAGTATGCTTCGCATCCTGGGCTTAACCTTACCTAAGCCACAGCCATTTTTTGATAGTTCTTTGTAAAATGTCCCAAAAAAGGAATGCGTCACGACAAAGTATAAAGCAATGTTCTATTGTCTCGGGTTGATTGCAAAGCCTACAATTTGTATTCCAGGGTACATAGAGTCCTTTTTCCTGAAGCCACGTTTTAACTGGCAGTGTGGAGGTGTGCAGCTTAAAGAAAAACGTTTTTGCTGCTGGCGCAATGCACATTCTACGGACACGGCAAAGAACATCTTGACCAAATAGAGACAGATACGGCTTTCGGTACAGCGGTTCAGGGAAAAGGTTATCTATAAGTGCTGCATTTAGCGACGTGCGATTAACGGTAAACAAATATTCAAGGTTGAATCTGGCTTTTAAGAAAGAAATAGTGTCGACAAGTTCCTTTAAGAAGCCCCATAACGGTAGTTCTTGAGCAACGTTTGTCGTGACAAAAAGAAAAGGGAGGTGTGACGCAAGACGTGCTCGATTAACTGCGAGAAGGAATGGATGACGGACATTTTTAAGGTAAAATAAGCGCATGACCAATTGTCGCACAAACAAATGCACAAGACCCAGGCCTCCCTTTTCAAGCGGGAGAAAAAGGTTGTCCCTTCTCATGGCTTCCCATGATGAATGCCAAATAAAACATGCAAATATTCTATGAAATGCCTGGACATGGACACGTGAGCAGTGCAAGACCTGCAGAACATAAAGAAGCTTAGAAGCGAGAAATGTATTGCATGCCTTAGCTCTCGCAAAAATGGAGAGATCACGTCCTTGCCAGGTTGTCACCTTTCTACGGATAGTGGTTATCGTGGACGCCCAATGAGGTCCACTATTACGGAAGTTATCGAGAGGTACTCCAAGATATCGCAACGGAGACTGATTCCAATGAATATTCGCGAATACAGAGGGAGTGAGCGCCCACATGCTTAGCCAAAAGCCTCTACTTTTGTCAAAATTTACAGTAGCTCCTGCGGTCTCACAGAAACGCAGGGTAGCGTTTATTGCCTTGGTAATGCTTGGCTTATCGACGCAAAAGAAGGCAATGTCATCTGCATAAGCTAGCACTTTAATTTCCTCATCGGCATACATATATCCTTTAATGCTCGAGTCACAAAGCACGCTTAAGCAAAGCGGTTCTAAGTATATGGCGAAGAGTAACGGCGAGAGCGGACAACCTTGACGAACGGATGACTGTAGTTGTATTATATCTGAGAGGGTACGATTCACAATTAACTTTGTAGTGCAGTGTTTATAACAAAGTGTTATACCATTGTATAATACATCCCCTAACTGAAGATGTCGCAGTAGTTGGAATAAAAATTCGTGTTGAACCTTATCAAAGGCTTTGGCGAGGTCAATCTGGAGAAGAGCTACTTGATCCGTACTACCCCCAAGGCACTCAAGAACTGAACGTGCGATATGAACATTTGTCTGTATAGAGCGGCCTCGAATTCCGCATGTTTGATGATCACCTACTAATTTAGTAATGACTGTCTGCAATCTATTTGTCAGTATTTTTGCAAATATTTTGTAATCCACGTTACATAATGATATCGGCCTATAACCGTTTACTCTCTTTATTGTTTCATCATCAGTGCTTTTTGGTATTAAGGTTGTGTGGCCCTGATAGAAAGATGGAGGAAGCTCACCATATTGATAGGCTTCCTCGAAAAGTTGCTGCAGAAAAGGACACAGGAATTCCTGAAATTTGATATAAAATTCAGCACTAAGGCCATCAGGACCAGGCGTCTTGTTCCTCTGCAGCGTTTCAACGGCAAAATTAATTTCTTCTCGAGTTATTGGCCCATCAACGCTGAGTCGATCATCTTCTTCTAAGTGTGGCATAAGCGAAATAAACTGATCAGCGTTTTCTTCGTACCCATTCTGAGGCTTAACTGCAGCGAAAAGATCTTTATAGTGAGCTTCAAATAGGCTTATTATTTGGGGCGTGTCTGTGTATATAGACCCACCAGACTCAATTTCTAATATTTGCTTAGAAAGCGCGTATCGCTTCTCATCACCGAGAGCCCTTTTTGTGGGCTGTTCCTCTGTGAAGCGAGTTGTGCGTGAACGAACCATTGCTCCATTGTACACTTCCGTCTCATATTTCTGTACTTGTGCGCGAACTATGTTTATTTCATCGCTATACAACCCTGGTTCCTGGCTTTCGAAAGCGTGCAGCTTGTGAAGTAGATCATGAAGGTAATGCTTTTCAGCTTTTTTTCTTTGAGACAGCTCACATGAAATGGCAATCGCCTCATTTTTTACTCTATTTTTGAACATTTCCCATCGAGCAAACAAAGGAAGCTGTTGACATTGTGTTATTTCTAGCCATAATTCTTTCACTTTGTTTACAAAACTTTCCTCTCGCAAAAGTTGTGTATTAAGTTTCCACAGTTCCCAGTTTGGAGCAAACCTGCGGAATTTTCGGGGACCCCATGAAACAGCTACTAAACAGTGGTCTGTGAAAAATACAGGCTTCACGGCGTAGTTGTGAATGTTAGACCAGAGACTCGTCGAAACATACACACGATCAAGTCGAGCATGGGAGACGCCTTGAAAGTGCGTGAACCGCACCCAAGATGGGGTGTAGGCGCCCACGTCTATTAGATTGTGATCTTCCATTAACTGATGCAGGGAAGCAGCACTTGCATCATAACGATTAGTTAGGTATGAGTGGTCTCTGGAATGACAAACACAGTTGAAGTCTCCCAACAGTACCAAATCTCTGTCAGTATCTAGGAGCGGAGCAAGTGAGAGGAAGAAAGCCTTCCTCTCACTCACTTTTGAGGGAGCATAAACGCAAATGAATCGCCAATTACGGGAATGAAAAGAGAGGTCACAGCATATAAGGCGGCCTTCCCCATCAACACGCAGCGACAATGAAGAATGATTTAACTGCTTTCTGACTAACAAAAAGCATCCAGCGGAAGCACCACATGCTTGGCTAATACACACCTCGTAATCAGGTTGAAAAGTTTGCAGCGCAAGGTTGACATCACCAGCAGACGATATCTTTGTCTCTTGCACTGCACCAACATCAACTTCATGCTGCCTAAGCACGTGTAGTAACTGCCGCTGACGCCTTATATTCCTCAGCCCACGTACGTTGAGTGTCGCTACACATAAAGGGAGGGTGAAGGCGGTAGCCATTTTGCTCACCTAAAGCTTTTGTATTTCATTGCCCTTGGCCACAGGTAAATCTGTGGTCTTGCTCCCTTTGGGCTTCTTTGTGCCACTCTCCCGACTACGCTGATATAACCGGCGGGGCACATTATCACCAGGAGAGGGAGTTTGCTGAGCACTAGGAGACACTTTCTCGGGCGCCGGTACTGCACATTCTGTTGCTTCGTCATTGCATGGTGCCGGACGTTTCCTGGCCTTGCTGATGTCCATCGCCTCTTCCTCTTCTTCCTTGTCATCAGGGGGCTTTTCTTTAAGGCTTGCTAGGCCAGGTGGGCAAACTGAGTCATCCTCGCCGGAAGCTTCGCTAGTCTTACTTAAGCTGTTATGACTGGTTGGCATTGGCTTCAAGGTCTCCTGGTCCTCGTCCCTAATGCCACCTGTAGTCTCTCCGGTGGCATCTACTACCTCTGTAGAATCCATGAGGTGGTCCAGTTGTGGCTCGTCTGCGCTATATTGCCCAGAACGAAGCTTATTGGCGTAGGTGGACACGCAGGCGTCCGCTGAGTGACCAAATCGATGGCACTGTAAGCATCTCGGTGTTCTGCATTGTCGTCGAACGTGTCCCACGCGCTTGCAACGAAGGCACAGAGGAGGCCTACCGGGGATAAGTACGAGGCACTGGTGTCCATAAATGGACATAATGTGCGGTATTGAGGTTACGGTGATAGTGTCCTTGAGCACCAAGGAAACCTCCCGGTTTGTTGTCACCCACTGTTCCATGCCAGTGCATCTCCATGCTTCTCTCTCCACCGACTTCACCTGACCATAGGCCTGGAACGCTTCCTCAACGCGTCGTGGTTCAAGGTGAGGTGGAAGCCATAGTAATTTAAGCTTGATGTTTTTAGTCTCCGGATCTATCACCATGCACTTCAGCCCTTTGACACGGAGCTCACCACAGGCGACGAGGGTCTGTTTTGCCGCACTACTAGCGCAAGTAACCATCCATACATGGCTCATTTGATACTGTCCGACACCTACAATATCTGAAGTATTCACTACCTCAAGCAGAGCGTCTCGGAAGTCGGGAGCACGGTATGGTCTGCCACTCAAGTCCGCATGAAGGAAAACAGAATTCAAAACATCGTTACCGGTTGGTAGACGCGGGAGGACAACTTTGTAGCTTGCATCTTCATTCAAAAACGGGGTCGACGATCCTCGGCCTGGGGCCGATACGCTGTTTCCAGCAGAGAGCATTTTAGAGCACAGCCGTTCCACACGGCTTCTTCTTCTTCTTCTTCTTCTTCGCCGCTTGGTTGACAAGATGGGATATTTAGGCAAAGTTAAGCATGGGAACATAAGCGCGGCAATATAAAAGTGACTCCGTATTTTGTGCAAGCTATGCAGTGAGAGTCTAACGTTGAGTGTACTTGGAACCATAAGCGACTGCGAAAAGAAATCAGCCCGAGTATTATTAGGGTGATTTAAACTGAGGCACTACGCCATGTATACGTGTAGCGAGCACAAACGGGGCACCGAAAACAACAGAGAAGGCCAATTTCTCTATCGCTTAGCGTGTGTTGTTCGAGGTACACATCGCTTCAGTTCCCAACCTCCTTAGAACGGAAGGAACTTAGGTACTATTGACCAAGAAAATCTAGCCGTCTATCAATGACTTGCGCGTTTAATTCGTATCGCTCACTTATGGGGTGCGCACGAAAGGCATGTCTCTTCACATTCCAGTTTTAAGTTTCACGTAATTTTCGAAGAGGCAAGGTGCTGCTTTGCATGTAGTTCAATAGACAATGCACTAACTTCGAACCATTCACGATTTATAGACAATACCGTTTTCGCCGCATCGCTCGATGACACGGACGAAAACAGCGAAGTGCCTGGGGAGTAACTGTTGTGGTTCGTCCTCCCATTGCTCTCTTTCCGAGCAGGGACTAAACACTTACTCTCCGAAATTTGCACACGGCACGCACATTCATGCAGTTAGTCCTTTGAGGGACGAAAGCGCCCTTTTTAGGACTAACGGCGCAGTTACTCCCGTTTTCCCCGGGATTTTTCTTAGAGTGTTGAGTAGAGGAATGCTCTACAAGCTACGAGTGTTTTCTGCGCAGAAAGTTATACAATAGCGGCCTCACCGATCATCAGCACAGAAGATGGTCAGCGTTCTTCGCACGACTGCCTGTGCAAACGACTTGAGCGTGTTTTTTTTTTTTATTTCGCGAATGTGTTGCGCTCACCCTGATGCAGCTCTATTGTCTCTCTCACTTTATATATTACCCTCCCATTTCCCCCTCTTCTAGCGCAGGGTAGCAAATCGGCTACTACTATTTAGTCAACCTCCCTACCTATCCGTTATTTCACAACCCTTCCTCCTCCTTCTCGTGCATACCGTATGGACTCGTGTAAGGACCGCACCCCCAACTTGACAGCCAAAAATTTGGGGGGAAAAATTTCCAGCGGAGAAGAAATCGCTTTCAGTGACCCGATACATCGGTGCCCCGATGTGTGCTGCTGGATACAGATTAAACACACATGTTGGAGTCTATTTGAAGCGAAGTTTTGAATAACGTTTGTTTGACGTCTACTGCCCGTTCCGCTCAGAGAAGTGCATTGACACAGCAGCTCAGCAGCAACGCTGTACTGGCAGGTATTTCTGTGGCGATGAAGGGAAAGAGCTACTGGGGCGCAGCTTCTGCACATGTGCCACCACGCCAAGTAGCCCGGCAGCGTTTGGCAGCGCTTTTGGTTTCTCGGAACAGACGCTGGCAGGAATCGACGCAACTTCCACGTGCGTCGGCTTCGCGTTTGCTCATACGCAGAATTGGGAAAATCCGCAAGATAAGTCAACTTTAACACTCATTTGTGTGTTTTGTCTTATTTAGCTGTTGTAAATAAGCTTTAGCTAACGCGGATGAAAATGGGGGACGTATTTTGGAGAAGCGCTCTCCCTTGTGCGCGCTTTGCCTCCGTACCTTTCCTGCTACTGCCACGGAAAGTACCTGGTGTGCTCACAACGCTCAGGTTGCAGCAGCGGAAGGCAGGGCGCTGCCCTTGCTGGAGTGATTGGCTCAGCATTGTTTTCATGCCGATTCATGGTCGCTATCGTACGCGGTCGCAAAGATTTGACCTTCGCTTCTCATTCCGGTCATAGAGTTAACGTTCAATGGATTTCCAATCATATAGGTATAACAGGAAATGAGGTGGTCAACCGCTTGGCGCGGCTAATGCTCACTGCTTGAATGCGATTACTCATCTGGAATTCGTTCAATTGGACGCCAAATGTGTTCTACGCAAGCTGTGTATGATGCTGTTTTAAAGATATGCGGTTTAACGCGCAAGCAAAGACGTCATTTCTGTATTGAGTCGATGTCTACGGTTTTCTGTGAACATAAATATTTGCCGTACACTAGATATCCTTCTCCACCGCTTACGACTGGATGTGACCTACACACCTCGTTTCGTTCTCGCAAACATAAAACTTGACCGTGCATTAGATACCTTTATCTCTACCTTTTACGACTGGGCGTGGCCCCTACACACTCTGTTCTTTTGCTCCGAATATAGAAAGGAAGAAGACCTCCAACTGCGCTTATGCTGTGGCGCCCCAGACGCCCCATTATAGCACTTGCTCATAGGTTGTCCGCAGTTTGACCAACAGCGTCTCCATCTCCGAGATAAGTCAAGCAACCTGGGCAGACGTGAATTTCCCGTTACGAAAGTACTTGGTCCATCGTTATGCCGAGCCAAGCAGAGATGCGCCATGACAGCTCCCCGGGATTTCCTGCGCAGCCAGCAATTTTAATGATTTGCTTTGAATTGTAGATATTCATGAGCCCTATGTGAATGAACTGTTTGCTGGCAGGGCTACTCGAAAAATGACATTCATGTTTTATACGTCTAGTAGCGCTTTTATGGCACAATGCGCATGAACTCTTGCTTAACGCGGGTACACATGGGTCGCTTTCACTGGCCTAGTTTTCTTTTTCTCTTGTTTACAATTTTTTGTGTGGAGTTAGTATGTCTGTGCGTTTGCACATGCGTGGGGCACATTTCTCAACTGTGTTTTGCGATAGCCTACTGTTATATAAAACACCTCCCCATCGGTGAGCTGTTACTAAACAGAACAAAATGACCTTGCTCCGCCATCGCTACGGTGGGTTCGCATGTCCGAAAACGGTTCTGCAGGCGCGTTTAGGTGCCTTAGGAGCTTGTCGACTTGACGTCGCTAAGCACAAAATGCAGAAATTGCCAAAATGGTGGTTTCTATGAATCGAAAAGAAAATGTTACACAGCTTCGAATCATGGAACGATCAATATTACCTTTTATTTTTCATGCCACCCCAGCCTTTTCAAGCTTCCCGTGTGCTTATACGCAGTATCGTTTTGTTCTCACGTGCCTCTTGCCGTTTTTGTTCAAGTTTCTCTCCAGGAATTCTGATGGACGCGAAACTACTCCCCCAGCTCACGGACATGCTCGCTGTCGGCAAAATCTTTTATCTTACTTTCTGTAGTACAAAGTATAACAGGCTACAAAAGAGGTTTTTGTGTTCGAAATTTCCACACGCTAAAGAAAGCTTTCTTTTGCCTTGGCTTACAGTACTTTCATTTTTCGTAAAGCACACTTGGTCGTCGAAATAGCGGGAATGAAGCAATGATCAATCGCCGATACGTTGGAGCGCGATAAAAAAAGTTATGCAGGACACATGTCTATCCACGTAAGCGAAGCCTTCTCAGTTTTGAAGAATGATGCATCGAAACATGCACACCTGGTATGTACGATGTGCAGGTCTCATTTTTTACAGATTACACTACTGTGATGCTGTGGCGCCTCGGTACTATGAGAGAATCGCAGCCATCTCTTTTTTTTTTTCAGCCACCATGATAGACCTTGGTGAGCAAGCGGAAATTTTATTGAGCCTTAAAACGTGTTTCATCCCAAGACACGACACGCTCAGGCCTTGTAAAAAAGCGCCACAGCGCCATGGTACAATAAAACACACGCAGCGAGTTTCAGTGACGAACGTGCCCCGTAACTTCCATGTCCATCGTCAGCCAGAAGACGCGTGTAGTCAGTTCTCAACTTTTAAAGTGTTGTCATTTCTTGGCTCGTTCCTCAATATCCTTTCGTCCGTAACCGTCGGCAGCACAGACCTCGGCAGAGCGCCAAAAAGGCGCTTCCATTGGTGGGATTCAGGTGCTGCCTATTATTTACACGCTAGATAAACAGCCGTAGTGATGTTTTGTATTCTAGTATATCTTGATATGAAGTTGACCGTGTAAGTGTTTCCCGTGTATTGTACTTGTTGATGGCGCGATGACTATGCCACCAACGGAAGCGTGGTATGTACTGTACTGCAAATAACAACGTTCACTCGTCGGCAAACTATCGGTTTATAGTAACTATTGCTAAAATGACATTGGCTATGCCCACCGAGTACAGCTCGCGAACACTCGTGTGTGCAGTTCTACGCATGTACTATCAATGCTGAGATGCACCAGATGCACAATGAAGCAAAAATTTACTATACATCACAGCAGAGATGGTGGTCGCTAAGGATTATTTCAACAATGGAAAACAAGAGACTAGACGATATGCAGTGCAATCCTAGATGAATGATCAAACGTTCGCGGCATGCCACTCTTATTGAAAGACACATCTCTACATGGACGGGTAAGGAATAACAAACACGTACATAGGTGATGTGCCTGCAGTGCTCTATATAGCAAAAGAAAGTTTCCTATGGTACGATCACTTTCCAAAGTATTGTTTCCGCAAGAGTTTGCGTAAGAGGTCCTTCAGGAAAGGAGGCCCAAAACTACGCGCAAGAAATTTTATTTCAGCAATTTATTCAGCACATCAGCCCCATTCAAAGGGTGAGTCGTTTTTTTTTTCTCGTAACACACGGTGAAGGAAGCACTCATTTGCAGGAAGGAAACGCCTTTCACAAGCACAAGTGAGCACAAGGCACTCAATAATGTCGAGAAGCGGGATTGCCGGCCCTTGAAAGCCGCGCAATACATTAGGCTTCGCACGTGTTTCCATTGTTTGCAATGCTTTGTATTCGTGCAGCGCAAATGCTCCGGAGTACACAGCTGCCTCTCACGCGGCTCGTTTTGCGAGTGCTCGGCTCATTATGTGCTGGCACACAAAGCCTTCATGCTTCGGCGACACTTGGCGCGATGTGTCAGTAGCTTCGTTTGCGTAAACTTGACCGCGACGTGGGTCGAATCCGAAGTCGAGCTGACACAGCCCGACTCGACCGCGTTTACGTCCCTTTTGCCAAGGGGATTGTTCAAGCCAAACCACCCTATGCTGGTGGTTTTACAAACCTAGGACTCGATGCTCGCTCAATGCGACCGGCTAGCGTTTACACGAATCCGACGAGAGGACTTCGACCCGATAAGCTGACTCGATCCGACTTCATCAGGTTCACGTGAAGGTGGATATCGAAACTATGTACAGCACGACCAGTGTAAACTGAAGTAAAGAAAGCAGCTTTCGGGAACTGTACGCAGAATCAATGTCTCATTCAAAAGAAACTAATGACTGCATATCAGGTGGTCACGCAGAAACAGTCCTAGGTGGCTGCGAGCTAACGGCGATTTCCTTCTCGCACGCACGGACCCATCGCAGGAGCACATCTGCGTTAGCGTTGTGCAGACGAATGTGGTCGAAATTAATGGCATTGTATGGCGTTGGCCTGCTGAGCACGAGGTCGCGGGATTGAATCCCGGTCACGGCGGCCGCATTTCGATTGGGGCGAAACGCGAAAACACCCGTGTGCTTAGATTTAGGTGCACGTTACAGAACCCCAGGTGGTCGAAATTTCCGGAGTCCTCCACTACGGCGTGCCTCATAATCAGAAAGTGGTTTTGGCACGTAAGACCCCATACTTTTTAATTGCATTGTAACATGTGGGAGACGGTTTCGAATTTCGCATTCACCCCGTGCGGCGATATGTCCCAATTCTTAAAGTAGGTCGCATGACGATCCGCGTCATGCCCTTGGCACAATGCCCATGACATTCACAAAGATTATCACACAGATATCACCCTAGAAGCTAATTGCTTTGAAGCAGAAGCTCAAGTGCAAACAAAAAAATTGACCGTCACTTTAGCATACGCCAAAGAGAGTGAAGGGGGGGGGGAGACAAAGGAGGGAAAAGACAGGGAGGTTAGCCAGTGTAAGTACCGGCTGGCTACCCTGTGCTGGGGATAGGGGTAAAGGGAATAAAAGGAGAAAGAAGAAGAAGAGGGAAAAAAAAGAAAAAAAAAGAAAATTCACAGAGTAACGCGAAACTACGCTCTACAACGTTCAAAGGCGGCCACACAATTCGCACGTCCTTAAAAACTTCAACAAAGCCCTTAAGGCCTTCAGTGCCGAAGCCCGTCTGGACCAATGTCCTAGAGCTTTTTCCTCTGTAAAGGGGCGATTGTCCAGTTTTGCGAGAGCGGTCACAAGCACTGTTCTTCGCACTGCGTAACGGGGACAGTCACAAAGGAGGTGTTCAATCGTCTCCTCGCAGCCGCAGGTGTCACAAGTAGGGCTGTCGGCCATTCCGATACGGAATGAATATGAGTTCGTGAACGCCACGCCGAGCCACAGGCGGCACAGAAGTGTTGCTTCCGCTCGTGGCAACCCTGGTGGTAGGCGGAGTTGCAGACGTGGATCCAATTTGTGGAGACGTGCGTTCGTGAAGTCACTGGTGTTCCACAGATTTTGTGTAAGCTCGCGGGCGAGGGAGCGAAGACTTGTGG
This sequence comes from Dermacentor albipictus, assembly GCF_038994185.2. Taxonomy (NCBI): domain Eukaryota; kingdom Metazoa; phylum Arthropoda; class Arachnida; order Ixodida; family Ixodidae; genus Dermacentor; species Dermacentor albipictus. Next base: position 113,838,642 of record NC_091823.1, read on the forward strand.
CTGCATCTGTTCTTGACAGTGGTATGGGTATAATCTGGGCGCCATCATGAGCCGACCGGGCAGCGTCGTCCGCACTGTCATTTCCTGAAATTCCACAGTGACCCGGTATCCACTGGTAGATGATGTTGTGTCCCTTGTTGATTGCGTGATGGTGGAGTAGTCGGATGTCTGCGACTAGTTGCTCATTAGGTCCATGGTTGAAAGGGGACATCAGACACTGAAGAGCTGCCTTTGAGTCACATAAGATGGACCATGAATGTGATGATTTCTGAACGATAAACTCCAGAGCAGCACGGATAGCTGCGAGTTCTGCAGCCGTCGATGATGTAATGTGAGATGTCTTGAACTTGAGGGTGACGCACTCTGTGGGAATCACCACTGCTCCAGCTGAACTATTAGAGGATACAGAACCGTCAGTGTAAACGTGGATGCGTCCTCTGTGTTGTTCATGTAGCACTGAAAGCACGGTTTGTTTGAGGGCAAAAGTTGACATCTCTGTTTTCCTTTTGATACCGGGAATAACAAGGACAGCCTGGAGTGGATGGAGGCACCACAGCGGTTGAGATGGTCGTGCTGCAGGCGTGAAGTTTGACGGTAAAGTTCCATTGTTGGCGGCAATAATCTTGCTAAACGCTGAACGAGGTCGAGCGGCAGGAAGGGAGGCGAGATGATGCGATGGAAGTCGGGCGAAGTGCCTGATATGCATCCTCAAAGTGTCGACTTGAAGATACGTGTTGATAGGGTGGTCATGCGCGATGGCTATTGTTGCTGCCGTGGACGCACATCTAGGAAGACCAAGGCAAATTCGCAGAGCTTGAGCTTGTACAGATTGGAGGGCACGGAGGTTGGTCTTGCCGGTCCCACCCAGTACAGGTAAGCTATAGCGCAGGAGACCGAGGAACAGTGCGTTATAGAGTTGGAGCATCGCACTCACAGACGCACCCCATGACTTTCCCGCAAGAAATCTGAGCACGTGGGTTATCATGACTAATTTCCTTTTTAGGTAGGAGATATGAGGACTCCAGGAAAGGTCTCGGTCTATTATCACTCCTAGAAAGCGGTGCGTCTTCTCGTAGGCAATTGGCTGTCCATTAATTCTGATAACGTATGGTTTCATTGCTTTACGCGTGAAAGCGACTATAGAGCACTTCTCGCAGGACAGCTCCAGACCTCGTGCTCGAAGATAACCTGATGTTAGTGTGGCCGCTTTTTGAAGTCTGGCGCGCACCTGAGGACGCGTCGCTCCTGATGACCAAATGCATATATCGTCTGCATAGATCGACACATGGACGGATTCCGGAAGGGTATGAACCATGTCGATGAGCACCAGGTTAAATAGAGTGGGGCTCAAGACTCCGCCTTGTGGTACGCCTCGGTAGGTTTTGCGTTGTGATGACGCACCGTCCTCTGTTTGCACAAAGAATGACCTGTCCTTCAAGAAGCTGGATATCCACCGAAAAACAAGGCCGCCTAGGCCGACATCACCCAAGGCGTCCAGGATGGCTTGATGGGTTACGTTGTCATATGCGCCTTTAACATCCAGGAACATCGCCGCTGACAGCTTCCTGAGGCTTTTTTCGTGCTGAACAGACGAGACAAGATCTATGACGTTGTCTATAGAAGAGCGTCCGCGTCGAAAGCCTGCCATAGCGTCAGGATATAACTTGTAATGTTCTAGATACCACTCTAGACGCGTCAGCACCATCCTCTCCATCACCTTTCCTAGACAACTGGCCAGAGCAATGGGACGATAAGACGCCAAGTCTAGGGGTGATTTACCTGGCTTGAGCAAAGGCACAAGGCGGCTGGACTTCCATGCAGCTGGAACTTCTCCTTCACGCCATGAATTATTGTACACGTCTAGAAGTGCATGCCGGGCTGTGTGACCGAGGTTTCCAAGAGCTGCGTATGTCACCCCGTCAGGCCCAGGCGATGAGGAACGTCTGCACGCTGCCAACGCCGCCTGCAACTCCTCGATGGAAAACAGATTGTCCATACGAGAATCCCGCGAGATTGGAACATCACGGGGATCATGTGTAGCGAACGATGGCGGTAGACCAGCGACCTTGACACAGAAGTCGTCCGCTACGTCGAGCTCTCTGCGACCTTGGTAGAGAGCCAGGCATTTGAAGGGGTGGCGTTGTTGCGGTGATGTTCGAAGACCACGCACTGTTCTCCATATATGTGACAGGGGTTTATGCGGATCAAGGGTATCACAGAAGGTTTTCCATCTTAGAGACTGCAGGGCGTTGATACGACGCTGGATCTTCTTCTGTATGCGTCTCGCCTCCCTTAGGTCGTAGATGGACTTGGTGCGCCTGTACCTTCTTTCCGCGCGACGGCGGATTGCTCGAAGCCGCTCCAATTCTGCTTCGAATTCAGAGAATTTAGGAATAGGCCTAAAAGATCTTGTGGCTTCTTGAGCAGCGACGTTAATTAGCTTCTCGATGTTGCCAGGCAGACAGTCCCGGATCTCTTGGCAATTCTTCTCCATGAGCAACGTGTATTTAGGCCAGTCGATGTGATGAAGAACTGTAGTAGAGTGTGACTTGCGTATGCCGTCGATTTTAACATACGTTGGAACGTGGTCACTACCACGCGTTTCGTTGTCCGTGAACCATTTCACACTGGCACTGAGGCATCTTGAAACAAAAGTCAAGTCCAGGCAGCTGCTGTATGTCAATCCCCGCAGAAAGGTGGGACTGCCATCATTTAGGCACCAGAGCTCATGGTCCGACGCGAAGGATAGTACACATCTTCCTCGACAGTCCATCTTTAAGCTTCCCCATAGCGGATGATGCGCATTGAAGTCGCCGGTAATAACCCATGGTCCAGATGTCGCTGTTAAAATTCCACCTAGTCTTGCGCTGTCAAATCGACTCGAAGGTGAGATGTAGGCACCTATGAGCGTGAGTGCGACGTTCTTGCATTTTATAGTCAAACACACATACTGATTGTTGTCATCAGGTGCCACTGGGTGTAAAACATATGTGAAATCGCATCTGATATAAACGATGACTTTGCTGCGGTCGGTACAGGTGGCAGACATGAAAGCTTCATATCCTGATAGGCGGATGGCGCTCTCAACGTTTGGTTCACAAATGACAATTATTGGAAATTTGTTCTTAAAAACAAACGGACGAAGGTCCGAAATGCGCGATTTAATGCCTCTGACATTCCATTGGAAGATAGACGCTTCCTTGACCTCTTTAAGGAACGAATGTAGAGGAGCAGCCATGGTACTTCTCAAGACCGGAAAGTACCGGATACAGGGCATCCAGTATTTAAAGTGCGCCTCGAGCCGCCGGAGTGTGTATGGCAGTCAGTAGTGCTCGTAGCGTGTTCATAAGGGCCCTTATCATGGTGACAACTTGTTTGTCGTTGTCTTGGTTGCTGCCAGAAGGTGAAGCATGATTCGGCGAGCGTGCTACATCTTGTCGCTCCGCTGGTGGATCTAGCCGTGGCAATGGCGGCCACTCCTCGCTTGAGGCATTGAGATTGGAGACTTTCTGCTGAGGAACGTCGTTGCTGCTATTGCTAGTTGTATGCGGAAGTGTCTGGACTGTCAGTGGACGCGGTGCATCCTTAGCAATAGTAGTGGGTTTCCTAGAACTCCGGCGACGTGAACGTCGACGTCGCACCTTAGCGGCAGCCTCCCTGTGCGAGGAACCATCCCTGACCATTTGCCTCAAGACTTTCGCCTCATTTTTCACATGTGGGCAATTCTTCGAAGTTGCATCGTGAGAGCCCTGACAATTGGCGCACTTTTGGTTTTCTGCACGACAGGCGTCGGAGCTGTGCGACCCAGAGCACCGGGAGCACACGGCAGCGTTTGTGCAAACCGCACTAACGTGCCCTATCCTTTGACATTTCCTGCACTGAAGCGGCTTTGGCACAAAAGGCCGTACAATGTGTCGGAAGTGACCGACCTTGACGTGGGACGGTAGGCTGTCTCCTTTGAAAGTTAACTTGACACACTGCGAGTTTCCCAGGCGACGGGCTTGCAATATGGCAATTCCCTCTGTCGCCGGCTTGATGAGTATATGCAGGTCAGCATCGCTTATGGAATTATCTACGTCATACACAACACAGAGAGTGAAGGCGAAAGCCTGTGCACTCAGGAGACATTCATTAAGTTACTTGACGCTCTCATTCGAATGCGTTGTCACTTCTTATTACTTGTTCTCTCCCACCAAAGATTGCGGGTTTGAGTGTCTTAATTGAAGCTAGCTTAATTGATTGTACCTTAATTAACTTCGCTATAGTTAACAGCAAAGGTCGTGGGTTCTATTCCCACCAAAGGTCGTCTGTTTGAATGGCTTAATAAACTCCATATTAATTAACAGTATCTTAATTATCTTCGCCTGAACACCGAACTCTTGGGTTCGACTTCC